>NC_064920.1:239957017-241223089 GCF_023897955.1 Schistocerca gregaria
TAAAAGATACTGTTGTAAATATCAAACTGACACCTGGCAATATTATTGTACTTATCCAAACAAACTGTAACTGAGTTGCTATATGATCTTATTTGGGAATTTGTAATCAGTGTGTAGTCCTGTTTCACTGACAGCATCGCCTGTCAGCTAAAAGTAGCAACAGGTGCACATATTATCCCAGTACACAGGCACACAGCTAAGATCTGTTCGCGAGCTGCAAAATTTTTGCAGCACTTCAGCCAAAATCACTCCAGTCATAAGTAGCAGTAGTATCATATTCTGGCTGCGAGAAGCATGTTCAAATATTGTCTTGTTTCTAGTGAATTATTGTGTACACAAACACACATTTAATTATAGTGATTATTTCTTGTGTTAGTTATAGAATATTCCTGGGGATTTCAATTTGTTGCAATTGCTTTATTGTGTGAAATATTTGCTACTAATAAATATTGTTAGGCCTCTCGGTGCAGGAGCTAGCTTAAGTGTTGTTGTTAATAGTATTTTACCAGTCATTGATACTGAAAATGAGGAGTTGCCAATATTGAGTGACACTCTGTGGTGAAAGCTTTAGAAACAAATGATAGTAATTTTACCGGGCAAGGAGCAGGACCTAACAATGCTGAAGTTATGACGTTGCCAGATGGTAATATATTAGCCATATTATTTCAGAAATTAGAACTGATGGAAAAACAATGAAGGGAAGAAGCAGCTCTTAAAAGAGCAGCAGTGTTTAGAAGCGAAGGCTTTAAAAGAAAAGCGACATAGGGAAGACGAATCCCTTACAGAAAAGCAAAGGCAAATGAAAAGAACAGGAAAGACAAAGAAAATTCTTAGAACAAATCAGTCAGGTCTTTATCCAGTGGGACAAAGACATTGTTCAATATATTAACCAAGTGATAATCAACAGGGATAAAGCATTGTCAGCACACTTTAATGCAGTGATAAATGCAGCTAAAGACATGATAAAACAGTTTGCAAACATTCCCACCAAAGTAAATGACATGCACCCAGAAATCAGTTACTTAAAAACTAGTTTTAAAATGCTGACTACTGCCGTAGGAAGAATTGAATGTAAAATACACACCGAAGTGAAGAAACACATACAAATGGAGGTAGCCAGAGTTTTTAATCTATACCATCGAAATTTAGAGGTAATGGCACAATCCAGTAATGAAGAATCTGGTCCTGATTGGGAAACTAGAATTGAACATTTACCAACTGCTAGTATGGCAATGCAGAATAAACCACATTTGCCCACTGGTCATGTTATAAATCATGAGTATCACACACAGTTTGCCAGCAACCCCTTTTACAATTTATGATAAATCAAGCCATGGTAGCTAATTTTTACTCGCACAGCCATTGATGCATACAAGAAATTTAAAACAAGAAGCAGACTGTAATTGTAGCAAACTGAGTATACCGACTGCTAATGAGAGATGAGAGGCGATCGATGCATTTGAGTATATTGATGCATGAGGAAAGCCTCATTACACATAGTCAAGTTCAGATTTTCAATGAAGAGAACAAAAAGAATATCCACCCAGTCGTATTTATACAACTTCAGTAGTGTCCTTCCAAAATCTTGGATGGAAGAACAGAACATACAATTCGTGGTATCACAAATTGCTGGGGATGCTTTGCTTTGGGCATTAAATGCTGCCGAGACTTGCCAAACTTTCAGCGATTTTGAGAAGGCATTTCTTGATCAGTTTTGTCAGCCTCAATACAAGAAAGACTTACTACATTGTTTACAATGCAGAAGTATATGATCTGACAACTGGGGGTCTACGAAAATACTTTGAAAAATTCATCAATATGACTTGGTACTGGGACGAGCCGGTCACTACATGAGATCCATTGAGAGTATTAAAAGCTAGGTTACCAATTAACATAAGGGAAAAGCTTGTTACGAACACTGACCTTGAATAATTTCTGTCCACAATAGACTCACTAGGCCTGGCCCAGGAAGATGTACGAAACAGTTCATATACAGTAAATTCTAATAGCAACTATTCCCATGGAAAAAGCTCTTGGGATGGCAACAACAATACTAGGGGGCGAAAATAGTCCAAAGGAAAATAAAAATAAATTTAATGATAATAACAATTACAATGGGAAAGTTAACTATTACCTGAAACGGGACAATCCCAGTAACAGTAATTATTAGGGAAACAGATTATCAACATGTGAATGATAATCAGAAGCAGTATTCCAATGACAATACAAATAATAAACATCAAAATAATACAAAAAGGAGAAACAATAGCAAATCGGGAAGTCCATACAAAGATAGACCGAAAAATATGCAAAATGACAATCAGCACTGGCAACAGCCAGCACAGATTCATTGGCAACCCCACTATAATTTTGCAAACCAAGTGCAGTCTGTAAATTATATAGACTGTCTCTGTACCGAACAGTCCATTTTCACAGTCATGAGATCCAAACAGACCACCTCCATCTAATAATATCCAGAATAAGAGAAGAGTGGAATTAACAAGCAACAAAGAATCCGACAAACCAGATTCAGTCCCTACAGGCCTTTGTCAGGACACTGGACTACAAAATGAAGGCAATACGTCTATTCCCAACAGAATTAATATGATTAGATACGAGGACAGAATAAAATTAGAGGATGAATTACATCAAGAAGATACCGTCTCTGATAATGGAACAGTAGAATATATATGGTCAATGTATCCGTAATCTGAATTGTTACCTCAGTACTCTTTGATATTGGCACAAGCATTTCAGTGAGAAGTGGGCAATTTTTCCAGAGGGTTTTGTGAGTAAAGCAATTACTGGTTCTGCCAGTGAGTAACTGTTAAGTTATAGGAGCTTTGGAAAAGAAGTCACAGATGAAGTTCCAAATGCAGATAGAGCTTTCCTTTGGAAATGATAGCCTGAAGTGCACGTTCTTAATTATGGAAAACCTGTAGTACCAATTATTTTGGGCTTTGAATTTCTCCGGGATAGAAAAGCAATAATAGATCTCGCCCAAGAAGTTTGCGAACTGAGATACCAAGAGCTAGAGATAACCTTACAGCTAAATCAGGAAATCTAGGTAGGCCTTCATCTGACTAGACATGTAAATATAGTGGTCAGCAAACAAAAACTGCTTACATTAGAGGATGATCAGCCAAAAGGGTGGCATACTAGCCAAAAGGATGATGTCCACAACAACGTGAGTGACATCTCTGCCACGATTGAGGATTCTTTTTTTTGTTTGGGGCTTAAGGGCGCTCAACTACAGAGGTCATTAGCGCCCAGTCACAATTGTAAGAGCACATAGAATCTAGTAAAAAGCAAGGGGGGAGGGAGGGGGGGGGGGACACCAGAAAGTTCTTACAAAGATGCAGATAAAATAAGTGAAAGAGTTAGATGTCTTTGGACAAGTCAGTCAAAGTAATAAAACGGAGAACATGAGCAGCTGCTCAAGCGTCATCAGCTAAAATATCCTGTGAGGAGAGGGCAGAGACAGGACAACACGAGATTGACTAAAACGGGGACACGACAATAAAACATGGCGCACTGTCAATGCATGACCACAAGGGCACTGCGAGGCTGGGTAACCGGAGAGCAGGTAGCGGTGGCTAAACCGGCAATGCCCAATCCGCAACCTGGTCAGAAGGACCTCTTCTCGCCGAGATGGTCGGGAGGAGGTTGTCCAAGCAATTGGGAACGGTTTTACGGCCCGGAGCTTGTTTCCTTGAAGTGATGACCAAGTATCCCACCACAATGACACAAGCCTCTTACAAACAACCCCACTAATGTCAGATGACGGGACACAATGGGAGGCTGGCCGAGGCAGGAGGACTGCAGCCTTGGCTGCAGCATCAGCAGCCTCATTCCCAGGCACTCCTACATGGCTGGGAACCCACAGAAAGCTGACAGGAGAGCCATCATCAGCGAAAGAATGGAGGGACTGCTTGATCCATTGCACCAAGGGATGGACCGGATATGGAGCTCCAAGGCTCTGAAGAGCACTGAGTGAATCAGAACAGAGTACATACAATGAATGGCGGTGGCGGCGGGCATACTGAACAGCCTGATGGAGAGCAAAAAGCTCGGCCATAAAGCTGGAACACTGGTCGAGGAGCCGGTATTTAAAGGTGACGGCCCCGACGACAAAGGCACAGCCGACACCATCGTCAGTTTTGGAGCCATCAGTGTTAATAAAGGTGTGACTGGCAAGTCGCGCACAATGTTCGACAAACCGTGAGCAATACACTGCAGCCGGAGTACCCTCCTTCGGGAGCGAGCTGAGGTTGAGATGAATATGAACCGGAGCCTGGAGCCAAGGTGGTGTCGGGCTCTCACCCTCTCTGAAGGTGGTAGGGAGGGCAAAATTCAATTGTCGAAGCAGGCGACGAAAGCGGACTCCAGGGGGCAGCAGGGCAGACACGTACAACCCATACTGATGGTCGAGAGAATCGGCGAAGAAGGACTGATAAGAGGGGTGGTCGGGCATTGACAACAGCCGGCAGGCATACCGACAAAGCAGTACGCCGCGCCAGTAGGTCAATGGTAATTCGGCGGCTTCAGCATAAAGACTCTCGACGGGACTAGTGTAGAATGCTCCGGTCGCAAGACATAACCCCCGATGGTGGATGGAGTTGAGACGGCGTAAGAGGGATGGCCGAGCAGACGAGGCTCCCATAATCCAGCATTGATCGGACTATGGACCGATACAAGCGAAGCAGGACAGTGCGATCCGCTCCCCAAGATGAACCACAAAGAACTCTGAGGACATTAAGGGAATGTGTACAACGGGTAGCCAAATAAGAGACGTGCGGAGACCAACAAAGTTTCCTGTCCAGTGTGAGCCCTAGAAACTTAGTTGTTTCCACGAACGGGAGAACAACAGGACCGAGATGTAAGGATGGCGGAAGGAACGCTTTATATCGCCAAAAGTTGATGCAAACCGTCTTCTCTTCAGAGAACCGGAAGCAATTAGCCACATTCCACGAGTATAGGCTGTCAAGACAACGCTGAAGGCAGCGCTCCAGGAGGCATGTTCTCTGGGCACTGCAGTAGATCGCGAAGTCATCAACAAAAAGAGAGCCTGAGACATTAGGTGAAATGCAATCCATAATTGGATTGATCGCTATGGCAAAAAGGGCTACACTCAAGACGGAGCCCTGAGGCACTCCGTTCTCCTGGAGGAAGATGTCGGACAATACGGAACCCACACGTACCCTAAACGTTCGATCTGTTAAAAAGGAATCAATAAAAGGGGCAGGTGACTGCGTAGACCCCACCTGTGCATAGTGCGAAGGATACATCCTCTCCAACAGGTATCATAAGCCTTCTCCAAATCGAAGAACACAGCTACCGTTTGGCACTTTCGCAAAAAGTTGGTCATGATGAATGTCGACAAGGTCACAAGGTGGTCAACAGCGAAGCGGCGGCGATGTAAGCCGCATTGAACATTGGTAAGTAGACGTCGAGATTCAAGAATCCAAACTAACCGAGCGTTAACCATGCGCTCCATCACTTTACAGACACAGCTTCTAAGAGAAATGGGGCGGTAACTAGAAGGAAGGCGTCTATCCTTCCCAGGTTTGGGTATAGGAAAAACAACAGCGTCACGCCAAGGCATGGGGACTTGACCTTCGGTCCAGACGCGATTGTAGATACGAAGAAGAAAGCTTTTGCCTGCCGGAGGAAGGTGTGTCAGCATCTGAACGTGAATGGCATCTGGCCCCAGAGCAGAGGACCAGGACAGTGCAAGTGCACGTTTGAGTTCCCGCATAATTAAGGGGGCATTATAATTTTCCAGATTCAGCGAGTGGAAGGAAGGTCACCGAGCCTCTCCTGCCTCTTTCCTGCGAAGGAAAGCAGGGCGGTAATGGGCAGAGCTTGAAACCTCCGGGAAAATGCGGCCGAAGGCGTTGGAGACATTCACAGGATCAACAAGTACCTCATTACCTGAAGTCAGGCCACGTACCGAAGAGTGGGCCTTAATGACCGACAGCCGGGGCAGGCCACCCCAGGTGACAGAAAAGGGAGTAAAACTGTTAAAGGAGCTGGTGAAAGAGGCCCAAAAAGCTTTTTTGCTGTCTTTGATGACTCTACGGCATTGTGCTCCGAGTCATTTGTATCCAATACAATTCGCCAACGTAGGATGGCGGCGAAAGGTGCGTAAAGCACGTCGTCGAGCACGGATAGCGTCTCTACAAGCCTCATTCCACCAGGGGACGGAAACGCAACATGAGGAAGGGGTAGTACGAGGAATGGAACGTTCGGTAGCACTGATGATAACAGCCGTGAGGTATTCGACCTGACTGTCACAACTGAGAAAATCGTGGTCCGGAAAGGTCGCCAGGGAGGAGTAAAGTTCCCAGTCACCTTTTGGTATGTTCCAGCTCGAAGGATGTGGGGATGGGGTGTGGTGCAGGAGACGAACGACACAGGGGAAATGGTCGCTCGAATAGGTGTCAGAAAGGACCTACCACTCGAACCGACGGGCAAGAGTCATAGAACAGATCGAGAGGTCCAAGTGGAAGTAGGTATGAGTAGAGTCCGAGAGGAAAATCGGGGCGCCAGTATTGAGGCAGACAAGATTGAGATGGTTGAAGACATCCGCCAAGAGGGAGCCTCTCTGACAGGATGCAGGAGAGCCCCAAAAGGGGATGATGGGCATTGAAGTCGCCAAACAATAAAAAAGGCGGAGGAAGATGAACAATCAGGTGCATCATGTCAGCCCGACTAACTGCCGACGATGGAGTGTAGACAGTACAAACAGAAAAAGTAAAGGCAGAAAGAGTAATAAGGACAGCTATTGCATGGAGTGGGGTGGTCAATGGGATGGGATGGTAATAGACATCGTCCCGAATGAGCAACATGACCGCACCATGAGCTGGAATACCGTCCACAGGGGTGAGGTCAGACAGCTCCGAGGTATAGTGGGTAAAAGCAATACGGTCAGTCGGGCGCAACTTGGTTTCCTGGAGACCAAGGACGAGCGGACAGTGCAGACGAAGGAGCAGTTGTAATTCCTCCCGATTAGATCGAATACGTCTTATGCTCCAATGTAGTCAGAAAAAAAGGGGGAACGAAACGGGTGAAGAGCTGGTCACCTCGACAGCCGCGGAGGGCCAGGCTTCGAGGGAACACGCTACAACCGGCGGTAGGCGGATCCTGTTCCATCGAGTCATCGCCAGCTCCGGCCGTATTCCTGGGCTGCGTAGGAGGGGTAGCATCATTCGCCGACGACAGGCCAGCTGAGCGCCTGGCAGCAGAGTGTCCTGGCGAAACTGAAGACAGCCGGGAGCAGCGACTCACGGATGGAGCGTCAGACGAAACGCGCCGGGATGGAGAGGGGGATAAAGACTTCTTCTTGGAAGTCCGATGAGGCATGGGGATGGTGGGCTGGACCCGAAGAAGGTCCTCACGTGCGGCTTCCGGAACGTTTCCCCGATGGACGCCTGAGAAGAAGGGGGAGAGGGGGAGGGCGGGGAGGGGGAGTGGGGAGGGGGAGGGCGGGGAGGGGCAGTGGGGAGGGGGAGGAAGGGTGGCCCTGGGGAAGAGGGGGCAGGGCCCGCGAGGGAGGAGGATTTGGAAGGGAGGGATTTGGGAGGCGGAGACATAGACCCCAGATGGGGTGGAGGGGGGGACAGGATAGGGATGAGGATACTGTGGAAGGAGAGAACACGACTGAGGCAAACGAAGTTGTCAACGTCACGGGATGGAGGCGGTCATACTTCTTCCTGGCCTCAGAATAAGAGAGACGGTCCAAAATTTTTAATTCTTGAATCTTCTCCTCCTCCTGATACGCGGGGCAATCTAAAGATCTAGGCGAGTGGAGGCCAGGACAATTGACGCACCGAGGTGGTGGGTGCATGTATGTTCCTCACAAAGAGGACGTCCACAATCGCCACAAAGGGGCTCAGCCTCACACCGTGACGACATGTGACCGAAGTGCAAACACCAAAAGCAGCGCACGTCGCACCGCTAGCATATCACCTTTACCTTCTCCGGGAGAACGTCCCCCTCGAAGGCGAGGATAAAGGCCCCGGTGTCGATGCGACGGTCTTTGGGGCCGCGCTGGACTCGCCGGATGAAATGCACGCCTCGACGCTCCAGGTTGACCCTGGGTTCCTCATCAGATTGCAGCAGGAGGTCCCAATGGAAAATAACCCCCTGCGTCCTATTCAGTGCCAGATGCGGGACAATGGACACTGGGATGTTCCCTAGTCAGTCGCACGCCTGGAGCGCCGCCGACTGTGTGGCGGAGGTGGTCTTTATAATAACGGACCCCGAACGCATTTTACTGAGAGCCTCGATTTCCCTGAAGATGTCCTCAATGTGGTGGACAAAGAACATGAGCTTGGAGGTGGCGAAGATGTCCTCAATGCGCTGGACAAAGAACATGGGCTTGGAGGTGGCGAACATCCCCCCCATCGGTCTGAGAACAGACTAAATAGCGGGGGAAGTACTTTGTCCCAAGCCGGTGGGCCTGTCCTTCCTCGCAGGGAGTGGCCAAGGGGGAAAGGGCAGGAGAACCAGAACCAGAGACAGTACCTTTCTTTTTAAACGGCTCGGCCGCAGATCGACCTGATACATGTTGACGTTTCATCTGCAAAACGTCCGCCCCGATACCACCCACTCCGACCAGGGGCTCTCCCCACGGGCGCCACCCAGCAGAAGCAAGGGCCACCTGGCAGGATGACCGTTGCCGGGAGTCCTGATGCCCCAAGGAGACGGGCATCTACTCCTTGGCCGACGTGGGGAGTGTGCAGCTCAGGTATCGGCAGTACGATCCCTGTGTTGTCAGGGGGCTACAACACAGAGGGTACATGACGACCCCACCACAACCGGCTGGCTACCGTGCTGGATTTCGGGTGCCATGGAAAGTCCATCATGATCGTAGGTGCAGATGGGGACGCACTATGGGCATAACTTGTGCAACCCATCAGGCGTTTAGGCCCAATTTGAGGAATAGTGGGTGTGGTTACAACGACGTTACAATGCTGAGTGCCAAGGTCTTAGTGCACTGAGGACCAGTGATACACCACAAAAGGCTCGTACTTCTGTAGAATTTTGAAAAATGGAGGTCAAACCCCAAGGGGGACTATCACATGGAAGGCCGAAACGGTTGAAACTCCTTTTAGGCGCCTCTTACGACAGGCAGGAATACCTCGGGCCTATTCTTACCCCGGACTCGCAGGGAGGTGGGGGGGCGGGGCATGATTGAGGAGAAAGTGAAGGAAGCTTCATACACTGACAAAATCCAAGCTAGGCATTTACTAAATCTATTGTCTAAGTATGAAGAAGTATTCATAGATCACCAGGTGTTATAAAAGATTATATTTATGATATGTAAGTGTATCCACGCTAGACCTATTGTAAAGCTTCATATTCAGTCACTCGGATAAAGAAGAATCTGGTAATGAGGTCAGGTAGTAAAAAATTGTTCCAATATCTTTTCTGAGTATGCACCACAGCTGTACATTTTACCCAAGCTCCACAAACCAGAAGTGCCAATCCATCCTGTGGTATCCCTAATACAAGCTCCAGTACACAAGATTGCCAGGAGAATCAACACCATGTTGAAGAAGAAGCTGCACTTCAAAGGGAAATTAGCATTAAGAACAGTTTACATTTATTTAACAAGTTAACAGATGTTAAGGTTCCAACAAATACAAAATTAGTCTCTTTTGATGTACATAGCTTGTTCACATGTATTCCAGTGAAAGACTGTATAGATATTGTCACAATAATTGTTTTCAAACAACAAAAATCCAGAAGAGCAGCTGATCATTGTTAGTACAGTGGAATAATGTTTGAATCAAAACTATTTATGCTTTCAAGGGAGCTAATATCTGCACACAGTTGGTCTGGCAATGGGCTCACCTTTAGCCCTCTTACTAGCAGAAAGGTTCATGGACAGATTTTCTGTAGAGAGATCCACTGGCAAAACATGTTGTGTATTAGTACATATATGTAGACAATATTCTTTGTATGTGGAAAGGCTCCAATAAATAACTCCATAAATTTGTGGAAAATATGGACCAGTGGCACACTAACATAAAGGGGAGCGTGGAGTTGGGGGGGGGGGGGGGGGTGGCAGCACAAATTTCCTGGATATTAGCTTAATAATAAAAACACTAACAATAAATTTAAAATTTTCCCCAGAAGATTCCTTTACTGACACTCATCTCAACTTCCTCCCAACATCCTACAAACATGTAGCATTCCATCACATGATACCCCATCTCCCTTCTGCCCCAGCCCCAAGGAGACTTTCACCAGGAACTTTATATAAATAGCCATAAATAATGAAGTTGACCCCGACACCACTGATAAAATTTTCCCCAATGAAAAATACAAACAGGAAAAGAAACAGTGCAGATTACCTTTTATAGGGATAACATCAAATAGCGTAAGTAACATCCTGAAGGCAAAGGGTTTCTCTGCGTTTTTCTATGTCAGTCAGGCAAGTACTTTTTTGTTCAATGCAAAAGACAAACAACAAGTGGTGTTTACAAAAATCACACATCGTGTCAGTCTTGCTATACTGGAGAGATGGGGAGGTCAATCTGTACCAGACATAAAGAACACCACAGAAGCTGGAGATTGAAGAACCCTGATTCAGCCTTAGCAGAACATTGCCAGAACAAAAACCACAAATACACAATAGATGTAAAAGTCCTACACACAGAGGAAAGGGGGCCAACTCAACCAATTAGAATTTTTTAGAAATTAAAAAACAGATGTGTGTATCCCCACAACTATTAATAAATGAGCAAACCCAATTCAATTATTCACCTCTTTTAGATGAGGTCACAACCTCATGATAGAAGCAAAACTTTGGGCCCCAATCAGTCATAGTTAAAAACGTCTTGGCTGCTGCATAACTTTAGCACAGTCATAAGTATAATCAATGAATATTAAATAATACGCGTAATTTGTTAAAAAATGGTCACTGACATAACTACACATTAAGTTATGGATCGATAACAAGGCTAAAAACAGTGTTTGTTTAGTCAGTCAATACCATTACTATCCAAACATATAGAAAGGGTACAAGGAGTTTTCAGAACCTGCAACATTTATCAAAAGGTTAAACCGAATAATGTCTGCAGGGACACGGATTTGCAGCCCATTGTTGCATGACATCCAACACAAATCACAGCACTTGGCGTAACGGAAACCCTACCTACTGCAAGAGGAGGCGTAAAGTATATTTTGGCAGTGCATGATCTGTAACATCATCTTGGGTAAAATACTCCGGGGGTAAAATAGTCCCCCATTTGGATCTCCAGGAGGGGACTACTCAGGAGGACGTCGTTATCAGGAGAAAGAAAACTAGCATTCTATGGATCAGAGAGTGGAATGTCAGATCCCTTAATAGGGCAGGTAGGTTAGAAAATTTAAAAAAAGGGAAATGGATAGGTTAAAATTATATATAATGGGAATTAGTGAAGTTTGGTGGCGGGAGGAACAAAACTTCTGGTCAGGTGAATACAGGGTTATAAATACAAAATCAAATAGCGGTAATGCAGGAGTAGGTTTAATGATGAATAAAAAATAGGAATGCAGGTAAGCTACTACAAACAGCATAGTGAACGCATTATTGTAGCCAAGATAAATACGAAGCCCAACCTACCACAGTAGTACAAAGTTTATATGCCAGCTAGCTCTGCAGATGGAGAGTGAAGTAGTCTTATGATGTGATTAAAGAAATTATTCAGATAGTGAAGGGAGACGAAAATTTAATAGTCATGGGAGGACTGGAATTCAATAGCTGGAAAAGGAAGGCAAGGAATAGTAGGTGAATATGGAACAGGGGTAAGAAATGGAAGAGGAAGCCACCTGGTAGAATTTTGCACAGAGCATAGCTTAATCATGACAGAAGATTGAATATGTGGAAGAGGGCTGGAGACACTGGATGATTTCAGATAAATTACATAATGGTTAGACAGAGATTTAGGAACCAGGTTTTAAATTGTGAGAGATATCCACAGGCAGATGTGGACTCTGACCACAATTTATTGGTTACGAACTGTAGATTAAAACTGAAGAAACTGCAAAAAGGTGGCATTTTAAGGAGATAGGGCCAGGATAAACTGAAAGAAACAGAGGTTGTAGAGAATTTTCGAGAGAGTGTTAGGGAACAATTGACAAGAAAGAGGGAAAGAAATACAGCAGAAGAAGAATGGGTAGCTTTGAGAGATGAAGTAGTGCAGGCAGCAGTGGATCAAGTAAAAAGACGAGGGCTAGCAGAAATACTTTGGTGGCAGAAGAGATATTGAATTTGATTGATGAGAGAAGAAGATATAAAAATGCAGTAAATGAAGCAGGTGCAAAGGAATACAAATGTCTCAAAAATGAGATTGACGGAAAGTGCAAAATAGTTAAGCAGGGATAGCTAGAGAAAATGTAAGGATGTTAAGACATATCACTTGGGGTAGCATAGGTCCAGCTTATAGGAAAATTTAAGAGACCTTTGGAGAAAAGAGAACCACCTGAACAAACATCAAAAGCTCAGATGGAAAACCAGTTGTAAGCAACTTAGGGAAAGTACAAAAGTGGAAGGATTATATAGGAGGTCTATACAAGGGCAATGTACTTCACGGTAATATTCTGAAAATGGAAGAGGACGTAGATGAAGATGAAATGGGAGATATGAGACTGCATGAAGAATCTGACAAGGCACTGAAAGATCTAAGTTGAAACAAGGCCCCGGGAGTAGACAACATTCCATTAGTACTACTGATAGCCAGGGGAGAGCAAACTATGACAAAACTCTACCATCTACTGAGCAAGATGAATGAGGCACACAATACCCTCAGATTTCAAAAAGAATATAACAATTTCAATCCCAAATAATGCTGGTGTTAACAGGCTTGAAAATTACTGAACTATCAGTTTAGTAAGTCACCACTGCAAAGTACTGACATGAATTCTATACGTACAAATGGAAAAACTGGTAGAAGCTGACTTTTGAGAAAATCAGTTTGGATCCCGTAGAAATGTTGGAACACGTGAGCCAATACTGACCCTACAACTTATCTTACAAGATAAATTACGGAAAGGCTTTTATAGAATTTGCATACTTATAGAAAGCTTTTGACTATGTTGTCTGAAATACTCTTTCAAATTTTGAGAGTGGCAGGGTCAAATACAAGGAACCAAAGGCTATTTACAATCTGCACAGAAGCCAGGTGGCAATTATGCAAGTCGAGGTGCATGAAAGGCAAGCAGTGGTTGAGAAGGGAGTAAGACAGGTTTGTAGCCTATCCCTAATGTTATTCACTCTGTGTACTGAGCAAGCAGTGAAGGAAACAAAAGAAAAATTCGGAGTAGGAATTAAAATCCATGGAGAAGAAATAAAAACTTTATGAGGTTTGCCGATGACATTGTAATTTTGTCAGCGGCAGTAAAGTACCTGGAAGAGCAGTTAAATGGAATGGACAGTGTCTTGAAAGGAAGATGTAAGATGGGCATAAACAAAAAGAAAAAGAGGATAAGGGAATGTAGTCCCATTAAATCAGGTGATGTTGAGGAATTAGACTAGGAAATGAGACACTTAAAGGAGTAAATGAGTTTTGCTATTTGGGAAGCACAATTGATGACTATCGAAGTAGGGAAGAGAGAAAATGTAGACTGGCTGTGGCAAGGAAAGCGTTCCTGAAGAAGAGAACATCGAGTATGCAGTCTTTTCTGAAAGTATTTGTGGGGGAAGTGAAACATGGATGGTAAATAGTATAGACAAGAAGAGAAATGATTTTTTGAAATGTGGTGCTATGCTGAAGATTAGAAGGGTAGATCATGTAACTAATGAGGAGGTACTGAATAGAACTATGGAGAAGAGGAATTTGTAGCACAACATGACTAGCAAGAGGAATCAATTGGTAGGACACAATCTGAGGCATGAAGGGATCACCAAATTTGTATTGGAGGGAAGCGTGGAGGGCAAAAATCTTAGAGGGGGACCAAAGGATAAATACACTAAGCAGATTCAGAAGGAAGTACGTTGCAGTAGATACTGGGAGATGATTAAGCTTGCACAGGATAGAGTAGCTTGGAGAGCCACATCAAACCAGTCTCTGGACTGGTCTGTTGACTACTTACATTACGATGTATCCTCCCCGGACTTCAACAGCAAGCAGCATTGGAAGGAAGCTAGCAGGCAAATATATAAACTCTTTTGGTTGCCCAGTGTAACTGTGCTCACTGATAATGCTTCTTACTTCACAGAAGACAGATGGAGGGCTTTAATGGAAGAAAATGGTATCAGACACGTCATCTCACGTTTCTCACCTAGAAGTAATCCCTTCGAGAAGACATTTCGAGAATTGAATTATGACGTGTCCACAACAAACACTGAAGTCGGTTGAATATGTTAACAGCTTCATGGAAATCTATAACAACCTACCCCACATTTCAACTGGTTTACACCAACTGAATTAATCAGGGGACAGCAAGAGGAAGTAAGTGAGTGGGTTAATGCCATTCCAAAGTTTCAGGACCGCAACAAACAGAAGTACTCAGTTGATGAACTAGTACTGCTTGGAACACATCCTAAGCTATCACTGATCGAGAAGAAAAAAGTGCATCTACTATATGAAGGGCCATTCCAGAAACCCTCATTATAGTTGCCATTTACTGCAAGACATCAATACTTTAAGGAAAAAGGGAACCCTCATCATAGTTGCCATTTACTGCAAGACATCAATACTTTAAGGAAAAAGGGACTCTTGTCACAGAGACCTCAAGAAACATTTGCAATAAGAACCACAGTTCACTGACTGCAAGTACCAAAATATATTCAGTGCACAAGCACCATTGTAAAATATGTAAACAGTAGTTTTATTGTAAATTCTTTTACTCACGTGTCTCCGTTTGTAAGGGTCTATTTCAGGTCACGTGTGACCTGATGGTATGTTTAACTGTAATTTGAATTCCTGAAAAAGTTCCTCCACTGGAACAATCAAAGAATTTGAAGTCTTAAGTTTCAATCCTGAAAGTTCATTCACTGAATTTTTTAAAAAATTGAGTAAATGTTTTGATGTAAATATGATTTTCTTCTTTTTTGTCTACCTAGATTCTATTGGGGTAAATATATGTATACTTTATACCCACACAGATATTAGTTGAGTGCTAGTCCGCATGTTTGCTTACTTCCGATTTGGCTGCGTTTGGGGCATTAGCCTTCTTGCATACCACTTTGGGTACTTTCAACTTTTCGGGTTCTGCTTTGCCGTTAACTCTGAGCTACCTACTAGTAGGTGTACCGAATATGGACATCTGTTCCTAAATACTAATGAGATTTAATCAACTGAATGAATGATAATAAATGACAAACAAAACGCACCAACTTATGGAAATGTACTGAAATCTAAACAGTTCGAAAGTGATCCACTGATCAAGAAAAATGAATATTCTATCAGTCAATTTTTTATTTTTATCTCCATGTTTCTAAATAACACCAGATGTAAACAAAAACAAATATAATTGCTGTGTTAGTGTTAAGTGATATGAAGATTGTCATTTGAGTAGAACTATGAGCCCCAGCAGTAATCAATACTTATGCTGTGTGTCTCGCAAGAACTTTAAAAATCAAATGGATATGCACAAACTGTGCTGTTACGCAGCAGTCAAATCATGATAATATGTATGCTCTGAGTGCAGATGTTAGCAGCAACAACTGGAAATTGGTACACAAACTTTTAAAGTTAAATAAAATTGAACATACCTCAGACATTTAATGTAACAAGATAACCTCACAAGTATAAACTTTTAATAGACTGTATTGCCAGCTGCACGTCAACAATGCGAGTGGAACACTGGCTCTGCTGCGCCATGGGCAAATGTCTACGCAGTCAGAAATAAACAAACCACACGAACACCAGACTCCAAAGTGCAGTGTCAAACATGTGTAATTTATTTAAATGAACTGCAAGTCACTACATTACTACTACAAAACAAAGTTTATATACAGAACATACTCCGAAAATAAAATGAGTAATCTGTATGAATGCAGATGAACTTGATTCTTGAACATAAGTAGTTTCTTTGTCACTTACCCCAATTTTTGATATTGCATGTAGCCATATTGGAAGAGAGGAACATGGAAGCAAGACCTGTTCCAGAAATATGATTGAGAACCAGGTGCAGTTGACAGCAGCTGGCATTCCAGCGTCGTGTCAGGGCAAACCAGCAGCAGCCTCCACCAGCAATTCGATACGGGGTTGGGTATTCAACATCACCGGGACTTCTTTCAAATTTTCTTTCAATTGAAATGACCTTTTCCACATTTACTGACCTCAATAACAGATTCAATATTTTATATAACGAACATGTCAAGCCTGACACTTTTTTGAAGGCCGTTGGATGGTTTTGTTCCCTGTTTTACAGATCCAGTAAACCCAAATGGGGTGAGATAAGCAATTAAGGGAAGTCTCCTTCGAAACTTTACAGTTGCTGAAGCCATGTAATACTACCACATGAATGCCATACATATGGTATGCTACTTTATTTGTCTTACCACTATCTAAACTTCAGAAACTTGGAAGCTCTTTACCTACAGTGAAAACTGATATGTGCCACTGACTTAGTGGACTGTAAGAAACACCTCATGCCTGAAGAAATGACTGAAGCCTGTATGTGAAAACTGATAAAGGAAAGACATTGTGATATGTCAATAATTTCCAGCAATGTTTTATTATTTTTATAAACAGTTTTCTACAAAGAATAACCATGACAAAAGGTACGACCACTACAACAATGTATTGTCATTGCAGTCCGAAATGTTTTCCTTTTGTTGTTCTCTATGATGTATGAAGCAGCTGAGATCAAAGATTAAGCAGAGGCCTTCTCTTTTAAATTATGTAAAAAATAATTGTGTTGTGTGAGGTACAAGCAATGTACAATATAACATACCATTTACTAAATAGAATTGGATGATCTACAATGAATGTTTTAAGTTTAATATCCACAGCAACAGGTAAGTGACCATTAGTGCCTGGTACAGCGATACTGAATTATTGGTAATTGGTGAATAATGCTGTTATTGTGAACAATCATAATGCTGTCAACATAAAGAGAAGGGTAGATGTGATAGATTTTCTATAAAAAAAATCACGTTGGTATGAATACTTAGTGCAGACTGTTTTGTCTGCCATCATTACATGAGTGTATGGACGGCAATTTCAAACCGCAGAAACAGTAAGACATTAATTCTTTCGATCGATATTACAATATTTGAACTCGAGGACAAGAACCCACAGGAATTTATTATTTTTCTATTCTAACAGTGAAAATAGCATTCAGTAGAACAATCTTAGACTTTATGTAAATGAAATAGTTTTTGTGGCTGGTGCTTAAGATTCATGTTTCTCCAACAATTTATCAGTGACTTAAAAAAATATATTTTTCATACTTTTCCATCACACACACACACACACACACACACAATGACAACTTTAAACAAACAGAATGAAACCCATCACAAAACCTACTGGACTGAGAAACAAAGCACACAACAAAAGTGAATTACAAGTTGCATTGTTGGGCACAATTTTTTGCAGCTGTATGTTCTAGTCAGCACACTATGAAAGAACAAACCAACAATTTTAGGCAGAAAATAATGCCCGACCGATCCATTCTCCACCTGGTTCGATATGTAAACAACTCTTTCACTTTGATTACTGCATTGAACTTTAACTACAAAATAATTTTCCTTTACCAAAGTTAATGCACTAAAGCCACAGAATTCATTTATAATTTGAAAAAAAAGAGCCCGCAAAAAAGAATTTGCATAACTAAGGCCAGAAATGAACCATTAGGACACCTGTCAATTTTGTGAGTTAAATGAGGAATGGAAGTTTACTATTCTTTCTAAAGGGTAACGGTGCATTTTAGAACACTAACAACATTGGCCATTCAACAAAGTAACTAACTTCATAACACCAAAGCAACAGAAAAAAGTAAGCAATGAAAAAAATTTTAAGCTGTTTGTCACTTTACACATTGATAGTGGTTGTTCCAAGTATCAATACGAGCTAATAGCCCACTGCTGCCAACTCTTACAAGCATTTGCACAACCAATGGAAGCACTGAAAACTCCAGAGGGGAAAAAAAAAAAAACTAGGCACAGGCAGCTTGTTTTCTTGCACTTAGCTGTCAGTAACTTACATTGCTTGTGGTGGCAGCTAATCAACACCTGGATTAAAAAAAAAAAGAGAACAAACAAGTAAAATGACTCACCACCACTACTAATCAGTCACTGAATGTTAGAACATTATTTTGAGTTCAAGAATAACAAATCTGGGGATAACTGGAATTTCTAGAATTCAGAAACTTTCTTAGTGGAAAGAAAGCTATCAAATGATCCATGAGAACAGAAGTGAAAGTTACAGATGATGATGAACCCACTTTGGCAAAAATCAAGAGACATGGCACGATGAACAAAACATCCATTTGCAAAGCTAGAATGTTTGTTCATTGCAATGTACCAATGGATATCTTTCGACTTTCACTTACAGACGACATTACAGTGCATAATTGTTGAAACTGAAAGCAATGCTGTATTTCCAAGCGGTAAAAATAAGAATGAGTAAGGATTGTAAGTGGAAACCGGTTAGTATGGACAAAATGCTTTTATTCTTGGTTATTTAACATCATATGGACAGCATGAAATCTGTCCTATTACAAGAGTATTATAGGACAGACATTTTGTTTCGACACAAGCAGCAATGAACATTGGCAAACACATACAAAAATGGTCTGGCAAGACTGATAAAAAGTTTCACAAACAACTTGCCTTACATCTTGACAGACTACTTTGAGGAATTTGTTATCACTGACATGAGATGGCGCACAATCCTGGTAAAAGCACTTGTGTGTGCTGTCCTTTGTCTTTCAGTTAATGCAAGTATCAAACAATTCAACAATGAAGTATAATATGACCCAATTATGGTGGCTCCTTTTTCCAATTAATCTACAAGACTTATCACTTGGGAATCCCAAATAACTGACCTTTACCTCACCAGCAGACAGCTTTGCCTCCTTCAGTGCACTTTCACCAGACTGACCTTTGTTTCGACTGGTGTGTGATAGATCCAGTTTCATTAATTGAGAAAAAATTTGTGGATTCTGACTAAACATCCCCAAGCATTGCATTGAAACGTGCTAGATGCACTTTTGGTTGAGTGAACAACTGCAGCACTCACCTTACATACAGCTTCTTCACGGCCAATTCTTCAAGTTGTATATTATGCATCCATTCAGTTGAGATGCCTATAATCTCAACCATTATGGGTGGAAAAGTTTATGTTAAAAAAGTGGTTTTAAGTTTACAGGAGAAGCTGCACATTTGCTACCATTTATACGTGGACAAGTATAACAATAGCTTTGTATTTGCTAAAATCTCGCAGAATATGTACACACAATACACCAGGACAAAAATGAAAAATCCAGGATGGAATGTAACAATATTAGAAGGAAAGTTTCACTCGCCACATAGCGGAACTGGCGAGTCGCAATTGGCGCAACAAAAAGATTCACCCAATTATAGCAATTAAAGCTATCACAACTCGGCATCTCCGCGATTTGGTGAGTAGCAACTTCCCACCTAATATTAATACACTGGTACAGTGAGATTAAATAGGAAGATCAACCCTAAATATGATGCATCTGCAAAACTCTTTAAAGGAAATACAATTACTCTTCACAAGTCTTGGTAACTGTAAAATGGACTTCTAGACAAGAGATTAGTTATATTCCCACAGAATTTTGTTACAACGGGGCAAGTGATTAATTCATGCCCGCAAATAGCCTCAAAACTGTTGCCAATTGTCAAAGCATGACTATGTCTGGGGCTCACAGGCAGGATTGGATGATGTGTTTATGAATAGCAGGCACCTGGTATCCTTTTAAGTAATCATTCTTTCACATAACTGACATGCTAATTTTCAGTTCATATCATCTGCAGTACGATTGTGTCAAATGACACTGTACAAATAAAGTAAAATAAAGTGCTTACTTCCACCAACAGTAATTCCAAGAAATAAGAGAGACTTCACACAAAACTTTGTGCAAAAGTTGAAAGCAACTGAAGGGAAAATTCAAGTCATGGGTAACATTTGTAAAAAAAAAAGTGTGCTGACAGGCCAATCATACTGACAGCATATGAGTGTAGGGACTGTCCAAATAATCCTAACTGTCCATTCGTATGAATGGACACAGGCAGACAGTGTTTGTTGGTACTAAGGACCAACCTGTGGCTAAACATGCCATGGTGCACGGCCAGCACATCTTGGCACAGTTACACTGTCCGGGTTATCTGGATACTTCCCACTAATACCAACCTGTCAGAACTCCGGAGATGGGAACTTGCCCTTCAGTATATCCTCTCTTCTCGTTACCTACCAGGCCTCAACCTCCACTAATATCAAGTTGCCACCGCTCATACCTCACCTGTCATTCAACAACATCTTTGCCTCTGTACTTCCGCCTCGACTGACATCTGCCCAATCTCTTTGCCTTTACGTGTGTGTGTGTGTGTGTGTGTGTGTGTGTGTGTGTGTGTGTGTGTACCTGCCAGCTCTTTCATTTGGTAAGTCACATCTTTGTTTTTAGATATATTAATCCTGTATTTTGTTTGAACTGCTATGTGCTTACACACAATTAGCTGGATTTTATTTTAAAAAGGAATTTGTTAATATTTCTATCCATCCTTTTCATTTAGCTATCAAAATCTTCCTTTAATGATTTTTTTTCAAAAGCAGATCTCTTCACCAAAGGTGCTAATTCTTGCAGATTTAACTTCACTTAGTTCACATTGATAATAAAACTTTAGACGCTATTGTGATTGAAATAATGGTGATGTAACTTACTAGCTTATCACACAAGCCAAGTGTGACTGACTTAAGCATTAAATTAGCTGTTATTATTACAAAACCACAGAACAAAAATTCTATGAATTTGCTTAAGTATTGAGTCAGCTCTTCTCTCTAACACACACACACACACACACACACACACACACACACACACACACACACACACACACAGTTTCTGCCTTTTACAATCATACCTAAACCCACAGTGAATGTGTTGATGTATGTTGACCCCAGCTCTGGGTTCACAGACTAATTTTTTTCTGATATGGGAGTGCATGTAACCTACATACAAGGTATTGACAGATTTCTTTATAAGAGGTTTGAAAGATTAAAACATTTGGATTTTTCTCTAAAGACCAGTATGAAATCCCTACCCCTAGATCACTATGTGAAAATTGTTGTTCATGGTTCATTACTGAAACTACCTGTACTTCACAAATTCTGCAATGAACTGCATGAATCTTTTTTACATGTAATTTGGCATTAAGATGCCTATGTGAGTATTTTAAGCAGATTAAACCATTCTGGCACTACTTGCCAACTAGTCTGCTTGGCTTATACTTTATCTCAATCATGCTTCAGTACTCTGGAGTACAGCGAAGTGCAGAAATCCAGGTAGTCCAGTACAAAAAGATTGCAAATTTAATCTTAGGTACAGAGAGAAGAGCTCTTGTTCTTATTGGGCACAGTATGGTACAATTATGGCTAACAATGTTTTCATACTTCATTTACTTTCTCTTTCACAAGGCTTTAATTTTACTGTTACCACATAATTCTGGACTTGCAGATAAATGCAGTACAAGTGTGTCTTGTCAGATTACAAACGTAAACAGCTTTTATTCCAACAACATGGATTGTGGAATGGCAAGAGGGTAGGACAAAACTGACTCCATTAAACAAAATTTTATTTGTGTTCTGCATCGCAAAATGCAATTTAATTTACAGAAAATTGTTTTTATCACTGTACACTACCAATGCTTCACTTACTGCAAAATTTATATAATAAAGTGTAAATGTGGACCATACGGTTATTAAAATTCAGATCACAGATAACTGGTTATCAATCACCTCATTCTGTATTTTTGATGGACATCTCCATTGTTTCATTGTTCCTGACAATATTTTGCATTCCTGCTGTTGATGCATTTTATGTAGAATGAACATTGTTCCTTGGCACCAACAGCAGGAACATTGTAGAGTAAGTAAAGTACAAAAAATAAATAGTTCACAATTTTTTTTAGGATTGTGAAACCAATAGTGTGGTCCACCACTAGTTGCAATTGTTCCACAGCTACCTGCTGCCAAGGTTGTCTGTGGGAACTGCATACAGTACACATGCTCACATCATGGACAAACATCCATTTAACCATTCAGAATATTTATTTTTCAGGAAGAAAGACACTACAAGAAATATAATTTATGGAATGATATTTGTGAATTATTTATTTTGACTTTTAATCTTTTAAATATTAATACTCTGAAGGGCCAATTTGCACCAAACTGATGTACAAATACGAGTATTTAAATTATATAGCATAAAGCGTGCAAGAATTTTGGTTATGTAATACCCCAAAAGAAATCCTAACCCTTCAAGGATATTTTCTGAAATGTGTATTACTTAATACTTAAGTATACTATGTATAATATTTTACATGTGTGAAATTCTTAGAAGTATCAAACGTTTATATTAAATATACATCTGATTAAATTTCGAGGTTCCTCAGATTTGTAAGTCACAGGGCTATTCCAGAATTAAGCACACCAGCACGATCTGCTCCACACATCTATACACAGAATAACACTATTTCTATAAAAACATGAACAAAAACCTGCACATCAGCCATTATAATACAGCAACACTGCAGAACAAACTGGCTGGATTGAAATGTATGTCACATGGTACTCCAGGCTGTCTTTGGATAAAAGATATTCACAAAAACTAACACATTTCCAAAGTTTCTGGAAAACCCTGCCAGATCTCCCAAGCAGATGCTACTGCAACATGCTGAGCTGGGAAGTTTACACAGCAGCAATAAATCTGAAGAGAAAGAAAGTGTTAAAATGAAATCAATATGCTTATTACAATATAGAGTAATTCCAAAACAAGGTGTGTTACATACTGCACTAATTTCAGCAACATCCAGACTTTGCCGTTTCAATTGGACGACCCTGGTCAATTTTAACTTTATTGGCTGTGTCAGCAGCTGATGATGGAGGTCCTACACGGTTCTTTATTTCTGCTGCCATAGTCATGAATGCTTGCTCAACATTCGTAGCATTCTTCGCAGAAGTTTCAAGGAATGGAATTCCTAGCTGATCTGCATATTCCTGTAGGTAATAATGAGCTCATAGTAGTTTATGCAAAACAATGAAACTTTCCAGTTATCCAAAGATGTCATTAAGGTTGTATTTTGAATGCAAGAGCGAAGTCCTTACAAATTCCTTTACAGTTATAGAAACTGCAAAATCCTGAGACACTGGAAGCAACAGCACAAGTTTAGTTAATGAATACACACCAAGCCTAAACACTCCCTATATTGCTGTCAGTGAACCTTCCAGCACTACAATTATCCAATATTTCACAACTCCAAAGTTTTACAACTGACACCTTCCTGCATCCCAATGTTTATGTTTTCCTCATCCTAATGTTAGATCTGTATTGAGGACTCAAAGTTCTCAATTTACTGAATTGGCAGTAATTTATCTCCCTCTTCTTGATTATTTCACCTATATTATAAACGTGCTTACAGCAAAACTAATATAAAACCATTTCACTATGTATTCATCTTGTTCATAGGTTTTATAATTTTTTTTTTTACTTTTTTAACTCACAATACAGTAAACATTTTGCCATTTACACTCAACACTGTCAAAGTAATGTAGGAAATTTACGTATCTGAAGTGTGCTGCAGAATTGCAATTCCAAGTTCAAAGTGAAACTAGTTATGCTTTAAGCATAGATAATTTATAGCAAGCACACACCTGACAATGCTTTCAATAAAAATTAAGCTTATTATCACGGATCTCAAATATAAAAACAAAGTTCACTCGTTTACCAATTGATAGCTGGAACTAGATGCCTTTAATCACTACTGCTATGTCTGATCAAATGCCAAGATTGGCTGCAAGAAACTTTTCTGAAATTGTTGCTGCTTTGATGTGCCAGACTGCTGGCAGCATTTTGTTTTAGAAGCAGAAAACTATCATGGCAATTTTAGTAACCAATGACACAGCTATCAAATGGCTTCTTGAGTAGCAGAAGAACAATGCTCCAAATGCATGCAATAATGTAAAGAGTAGATATCAAGATGAACTTTTAAATTATTTCATTTCACAATTACAGAAACATTTAGCAGATTTAAAGGCAATGGTAAAAGTTAAAGACAGTCTACCAATACATGAAATGTAGCAACATGCACATTGCCAGTGTCACAAACATCTCATGCACTGCCATGTTATTCCAAAGCTCACATATAGGTGAAAGTATTCCACTCTTCTAAAACACATATACAAATCTTTGAAACAACTATTTAACATCTTACCTTAGCAGTAGTATAATCAACAACCTTTTTGGCATGCAAGTCACTTTTGTTTCCTACCAGTAATTTATTTACATTGTCACAAGCATAGCGATCAATTTCTTCCAGCCATTGTTTAACGTTATTGAATGACTCTTGGTCAGTGCAATCATAAACCACAATAATTCCATGAGCACCTCGATAATAACTTGACGTAATTGTGCGAAACCTCTCTTGACCAGCAGTATCCCACTGTAAAACAGAATTTTGTCTTTCAGGACTGACTGTTACATAAAAGGAGCAATGCTCTGATCCCAAACATTAAAACCTAAGCATTCAAAATTGAAAAACTTACAATTTGTAGCTTTATAGTCTTCCCATCCAGATCAATTGTTCTTATTTTCTGCAACAGAATAGACATTTCTTACACCAAATGCTAAATATAAAAAAAGACTGAACTGAATTAAAACTATTGAAATACTTACAAAATCTACACCTATAGTGCTAATATAGCTTTCTGTGTACGTATCATCCTGCAAACAATGAACATATGCATGAAAAACTATTAATAGTTGAAATCTTTAATATTTCACATACTTAATAGCACATACCGCAAATCTCAGCAGAAGACAAGATTTGCCAACACCAGAATCACCAATGAGCAGAAGCTTGAAAAGGTAGTCACTGAAAAATGGTCAATGCAATATTAAGTATCTGTTCACAGTCAAAAAAATTTACATAGCACAACACTATCATATCTTCACAAGCAATTCACACAGTGATGCTTAACTTCCCGAAATGCTAGTAACCGCAACAGATCTGAATCAGAGGTCACAATACTAATAGTTTGCCTGCAACTAGTATAATTTTTCATTCAGTAAATGCCTACTACTAGACTTGCCAGTTCAAATACAACATAACATTTAAAACTATAAAAAACATGCCACTATTGGCAGAAAACCACCTATAAGCAGCACATGATTACCAAGCACTCCCAATAACATTGGCTTTGCAATGTACAGCATATGCTTTGGTTACTTTATTCCTTACAAAAGCAGCGTGTCAATTTGAAATTCGAATGGGGATGTGCTCAATCATCAGAACATTCTGTCAAAATGCAGACCTTAAGTGAAATTAACTTTCCAATGAGCTAGGTAACCCAGTGCTCAGTAACAGTTGGCAAGAAAATACATTTTGTGAAATTCTCCGCTAAGTTACATTTACGTAAAGAAATCTGCAGAAAATTATGGAAATAAAATATCTTACTAGACTTCCAGATTATCAAACTAAAACAACAATTATTAATGCAAGGAAACTTCCTACTCATGTAATGAAACAATCTGAAATATCCAGTGACCAATATTGACTGTGGCACCAATACTGAATTATCAATGCAGTCAGCTTTAATTCAAAATCTAAACCCATCAAATTTGTGATACTTCTGGGCATATACACACAGTATATTGTATGATTTTACAGAATTCTAATTAAACACAAAAAATTCTGGAAGTCGCTGGTGTGTCACTGTAGAGAATTTATGTGACGTTGCGATTGCTTCCCTTCATGACAGTATAATGAATAACATTCAAACCGCAAAGAAATGCACGGGTTCCTCTTTATGTCGTAAAACTCACATTCTGGGCTTGTGAGACAAAGAAGAAATATACTCGTAAATATATAGTTTTTTTTTTTTTTATTTCCCGCTTCATGCCGGGTAATTAAGTCCTAAATATTCCTTAGTCTAGACGAGTTCCCTAGTGCTCACACACCTAACGCACATTATTTCCTATTCCAAACAAATAGCACCACGAAACATGGTCTCCGAAAAACACACATGAAACAGCCACAGGTCTCTCCGACAACCATATCTTGATACAGATAGGCACGAATGAACACTAATATCGAGTAACAACCACCAATCTATAAATCATAACAAATTAGAATTGTTGATTACGGAAGCAAGGAAAAAATTACATAATCTCCCACACATCTGGAAAATAACATATGCTCTTCAGTCAATTCTTGCCTCTCCATGTTCACAAACGCTACTTGCCATTTACACCAAACTAAAAGCGTAAAGGCAACCATCCATGTTTGCTGATTTCATTGTGCCTCCACCCGTCATGGATGACAGTGAGTCACAAAAACGTATCGAAACCAAGTAATGTTACATTGTTAGCCTCAGCCTTGCGCAAATATCTACGCGACTCCGCAAAATTTTAATAAACACTGTAACAACAAAAATTAGGCACACCACACAATAACGCCATCAATATGAGATATACGCAGAGAGAATGTCAATCGACAAACAGCTCACATACTGAACCGCACAGTTGACACTCCGTACTTACTATTCGGGGTTCATCGTGGACATCACCAAATGTGCGACGAGTGTATTTCAAGAAAACCGTACACAAATTACTTCGTCCCTTTAAAAGTGTTGCAGGTAACGTAAAAACAATGGCTGCCTCTTGCTATGTGAACTGCAACTCTATAGGAGTCTACGGCATTGACGTAATGCCAAAGTGGCAGAGAGGTATGAGAAATTCAGATGCACGCCAACTGTCACAAAATGAAGCTATCGATAGTAGTTCCGCCATAAAAAGTATTACCTTCAATTAAAATGTAATCCCATTAAATTTAGAAATACCTGTAAAGATTTTTAATAGGAAAAGTATTATAACTACATGAATTTCGGACATTAGCTGAGAAAACTACTACCGTACGTTTTAAATTCACACTCTCTTCTTTCTTTTGAGTAGCCAAGATCTTATCAATCAGTTTGTGAAATTGTAACATTACGTTGGCAGAAAGAACAGCCACTGTATTTACTCGAACTATTTCTTTATTTTTCCATTTCAGATTTTTATTTGAATTGGTCTTTGGGTATTACACATTTGCTATCAAAATTTTGTACTGACACTGGAACTAATAGGAAAACAATTCGATTAATAACATTTAATGTGACAGTTTTAGCTCGGATTTCTCAAATTAATTTTGTTTTTAGTATATTCCTTTTTCTTTTTCGTTTTTTGATGGTAATTCCGTGCTATTATCTTTTATTCTGTTGTTGGTATGTGGTTGCCAAGTGCCACAGTTTCTTGACCTTTTTCAGAACTCAATGAATCACAATATGATCAAATAAACCACTATTAACGCAAGAGACTTATAATTTGTGTGCCTGAGGAATGCCCGCAGCTCTTTAAGTTTATTAGGTTATGACCCCAGAGCTGTGTTAATTTTCTTGTACTGTACAACAGACGCGATCTCACTATCGATCATGGTTGACTAGGCGAGGATAGTTCAAATGGCTCTGAGCACTATGACACTCAACATCTGAGGTCATCAGTCCCCTAGAACTTAGAACTACTTAACCCTAACTAACCTAAGGACATCACACACGTCCATGCCCGATGCAGGATTCTAACATGTGGTCGCGCGGTTCCAGACTGAAGCGCCTAGAACCGCTCGGCCACGCAGGCCGGCTAGGCGGGGAAATAAATATTTTATTTATTTACTTTTTTACGTGTAGCCATCGAGCTGATGTCTTTTGCAAAACTTTATACATACGATGAGTAACAAACTAATATAGAAACATGTATTCATCTTAATATTCTCAATTTAACACACATTGCAATTGACGGCCTGTGGCTTATTGCTTACACTGTTTTTCTATTCTCAGCAACATAAGTTTACACAAACATAAGGAATATATTTTTAATATCTATGTTGGAGAAACTCTGGTGGTTTGATCTTTAAATGAAAACGCGGTTACGGTTTGAAACAAAAATAACATTTTTATTAGTTCACAGAACGACAGTAACATGATTAGACTTAAAACGAAAAATAACGCGAAAGGCACATATAAAAAAGTCTATAGAAATGTCGCCAAAGATGAATGTTCTAGCAGAGGCACTGGTTTTAAATGAAATTTTTAACACTAAATTTTCATGGCAGGACTCTACAGATTTAGTCTAGCCATTAACATAAATTGTCATTTCTGCAGCAACAGAATATTTGTAGCTTGGAATTACTGATATTTGTGCTTAGACTTGGGTGTAGAAAATACATGGTTCCATTCGTTGCACCCTTGGCTGCCATCGGCTGCAATGCCTTAGAGTATTTCTCAAAAAATAGGAGGGAGGTGCCAATGGCATAACTTAAGAGATGTACATTTAAAGGTTTTGTTATGTCACTGACAGAAATCATGAACAGCAAGCGACCAAGGCTTGGCACGTGAGGCACCCCAGACTACTATATAGTTATAAAACAGAAAATGTATGACGTTATTATCTATTTTAAACTGCATCCAGTTTATTAAGTATGTGGACAGAAGCTCCATAGATGCTTTTTTAATGCCGTGTGCCTTCAGTTTCTTATCGAGCGGCACATAGTTGTCCGAGTCACAGACTCTGAAAAAATGTAAGAATAAGCCTGTTGTCCTCATTTCTTCGTCTAGGCGGGTGTATACTTTATGGAAAAATTCAGTAAATGCAGTTGTTGCGCAGGGATCCCTTCAAAGGCAATGGTGTGTTTCTATTAGCAATTAGTTTTTTTGTAAAATAATCAGAGAGCTGAGAAAGGTTCACTGTTTCAAAAACTTTACTGAAAGTAGGGACTAATGATACAGAGTGGTTGTTTGAAGCCTCTTTTGTACTTCCCTCCTTACCCACTGCTTTAACAATATTTATTTTTAAGCAACTAGTTCACGTGCTTTGGCTTATACTACAGTTTATGAGGTACATTAGCGGCTAAACTGTTTCTATTATGCATTTTTTAACGACTGTACTCGATACCATTCCATCCAGCTACGTATTTGTTCTTTAATTTGAGGTTTTATCATGCTTATTTCACTGTCTTTAACCTCCTCAGATTCAAAGTACACTGTTTGAGTGATGTGATTCGGTATATCTGGGCCCATGTCTCTAGTCTGTGTTGCATTTCTTCTTGGTGACATGAAACGGTTATTACAAAAAATTATACACTAGTTTTCAGTCATTTATAATATTACTATCCTAAACAATGCATCAAGGTAAGCACTACCTAGTTATGGAAGTTTTTTGATACTTATGATGAGGTTCCAAAATGACTTACTTACATTATTGGACACTGATATTTCATTATCGTGGACCTGTTTTCTAAGGCTTGGAAGTTCTGCTTCAGCATAAAAACTGTTCGATGGAACCAATTTTAGTAATTTAAAAACTCTCGAATTGATATTTGGTGGAATGGACCTGTGAAACTTTTATTCAAATGAAACATTTAGAAATTGTGATGTATAAAGAGAATGATATGGCAGAAGTACGCCCAAAGAAAGATGACCAATTAGCAACTTTGAAAAAATGTGACAACATATGTAAGGCTGAAGTCGTATGGACAAATGCAGATAATTATCTGGAGTACCCCAAAAAACGAAGCTACGACTTTAGATCTGAGGCTATCGCTTTGAAATTCGACAAATTAACTCAATAGTCATGATCATATGGAGTATCATTAGACGAAAGTTATGTTGAGTGCAAGTAGTGTTCACAGCACCGCCAAATTATAATAATATAATCACAGAGCGAGAAACACTGTTCCTATTTAAATCTAGACTTCGTGTAGAATGTGCTTTTGGATGAAGAGACAAAGAGGAAAGATGTCAATAGTCCACTTAAAGCCAGCAACAGAAATCGAAGTCAGGTAACAATATTAAATTAAATAACAAACATACCAATCGTTTTATTTTTTGGTGAGGGAACTGTGTGTTGAAAGGATACAAAATGACAAATTATAGAAAACAAAAGAAACACAAAGCACAGAAATCAAAAGAAAATTCTACAGAGACACCCCATGACGATCAAAGTGCAAAATTAGTTTTTGAGAACTATAAAGGTATCTTTAAAAAAGACAATTGACTCTTGCCATTACAGTGAGAAGTGAGGGAAATATGTACACATTAAATTTTATACATAAGGAATTTAAATACCATGTAGCTTTGCCAAGAGAGACTACTGAATTATGGTGTAAAAGTATGGGTGACCTGACTTATGATAAGTCATACACATATTGAAGGGAAACAGACATCACAGCCTATTAAATGCGAAAATTAAATACAAACATCTACATCTACATTTATACTCCGCAAGCCACCCAATGGTGTGTGGTGGAGGGCACTTTACGTGCCACTGTCATTACCTCCCTTTCCTGTTCCAGTCGCATTTGGTTCGCGGGAAGAACGACTGTCTCAAAGCCTCCGTGCGCGCTCTAATCTCTCTAATTTTACATTCTTGATCTCCACGGGAGATATAACAATCTACTGTGGTTTATTCATAGTGATCTAATTGGACCAATTACTGCAAGTTCACATAAAAATACACCGAAAAGCCAAAAAACTGGTACACATGCCTAGCATCGTGTGGGGTCCCCAGAAGCGCCGCAATCTGATGTGGCAAGAACTTAATTAATGAAACTTCCTGGCAGATTAAAACTGTGTGCCCGACCGAGACTCGAACTCAGGACCTTTGCCTTTCGCGGGCAAGTGCTCTACCAACTGAGCTACCGAAGCACGACTCACGTCCGGTACTCACAGCTTCACTTCTGCCAGTATCCGTCTCCTACCTTCCAAACTTTACAGAAGCTCTTCTGCGAAACTTGCAGAACTAGCACTCCTGAAAGAAAGGATATTGCGGAGACATGGCTTAGCCACAGCCTGGGGGATGTTTCCAGAATGAGATTTTCACTCTGCAGCGGAGTGTGCGCTGATATGAAACTTCCTGGCAGATTAAAACTGTGTGCCCGACCGAGACTCGAACTCAGGACCTTTGCCTTTCGCGGGCAAGTGCTCTACCAACTGAGCTACCGAAGCACGACTCACGTCCGGTACTCACAGCTTCACTTCTGCCAGTATCCGTCTCCTACCTTCCAAACTTTACAGAAGCTCTTCTGCGAAACTTGCAGAACTAGCACTCCTGAAAGAAAGGATATTGCGGAGACATGGCTTAGCCACAGCCTGGGGGATGTTTCCAGAATGAGATTTTCACTCTGCAGCGGAGTGTGCGCTGATATGAAACTTCCTGGCAGATTAAAACTGTGTGCCCGACCGAGACTCGAACTCAGGACCTTTGCCTTTCGCGGGCAAGTGCTCTACCAACTGAGCTACCGAAGCACGACTCACGTCCGGTACTCACAGCTTCACTTCTGCCAGTATCCGTCTCCTACCTTCCAAACTTGACAGAAGCTCTTCTGCGAAACTTGCAGAACTAGCACTCCTGAAAGAAAGGATATTGCGGAGACATGGCTTAGCCACAGCCTGGGGGATGTTTCCAGAATGAGATTTTCACTCTGCAGCGGAGTGTGCGCTGATATGAAACTTCCTGGCAGATTAAAACTGTGTGCCCGACCGAGACTCGAACTCAGGACCTTTGCCTTTCGCGGGCAAGTGCTCTACCAACTGAGCTACCGAAGCACGACTCACGTCCGGTACTCACAGCTTCACTTCTGCCAGTATCCGTCTCCTACCTTCCAAACTTTACAGAAGCTCTTCTGCGAAACTTGCAGAACTAGCACTCCTGAAAGAAAGGATATTGCGGAGACATGGCTTAGCCACAGCCTGGGGGATGTTTCCAGAATGAGATTTTCACTCTGCAGCGGAGTGTGCGCTGATATGAAACTTCCTGGCAGATTAAAACTGTGTGCCCGACCGAGACTCGAACTCAGGACCTTTGCCTTTCGCGGGCAAGTGCTCTACCAACTGAGCTACCGAAGCACGACTCACGTCCGGTACTCACAGCTTCACTTCTGCCAGTATCCGTCTCCTACCTTCCAAACTTTACAGAAGCTCTTCTGCGAAACTTGCAGAACTAGCACTCCTGAAAGAAAGGATATTGCGGAGACATGGCTTAGCCACAGCCTGGGGGATGTTTCCAGAATGAGATTTTCACTCTGCAGCGGAGTGTGCGCTGATATGAAACTTCCTGGCAGATTAAAACTGTGTGCCCGACCGAGACTCGAACTCAGGACCTTCGCCTTTCGCGGGCAAGTGCTCTGCAAGTTTCGCAGAAGAGCTTCTGTAAAGTTTGGAAGGTAGGAGACGGATACTGGCAGAAGTGAAGCTGTGAGTACCGGACGTGAGTCGTGCTTCGGTAGCTCAGTTGGTAGAGCACTTGCCCGCGAAAGGCAAAGGTCCTGAGTTCTAGTCTCGGTCGGGCACACAGTTTTAATCTGCCAGGAAGTTTCATATCAGCGCACACTCCGCTGCAGAGTGAAAATCTCATTCTGGAAACATCCCCCAGGCTGTGGCTAAGCCATGTCTCCGCAATATCCTTTCTTTCAGGAGTGCTAGTTCTGCAAGTTTCGCAGAAGAGCTTCTGTAAAGTTTGGAAGGTAGGAGACGGATACTGGCAGAAGTGAAGCTGTGAGTACCGGACGTGAGTCGTGCTTCGGTAGCTCAGTTGGTAGAGCACTTGCCCGCAAAAGGCAAAGGTCCTGAGTTCGAGTCTCGGTCGGGCACACAGTTTTAATCTGCCAGGAAGTTTCATATCAGCGCACACTCCGCTGCAGAGTGAAAATCTCATTCTGGAACTTAATTAATGTCTGAAGTAGTGCTGGAGGGAATTGACACTATAAATTCTGCAGGGCTGTCCGTAACTCCATAAGAGCACGATGGGGTGGGATCTCTTCTGAACAGCACATTAAAGGTATCCCAGGTATTCTCAATAATGTTCATGTCTGGGGAGTTTGGTGGCCATCGAAAATGTTTAAATTCAGAAGAGTGTTCCTAGAGCCACTCTGTAGTAATTCTAGACGTGTTGGGTGTCGCATTGTCCTGCTGGAATTGCTCAATTCCATCGGAAAGCACAATGGACATGAATGGATGCAGGTGATCAGACAGTATGCTTATGCACACATCACGTGTCAGACTCATGTCTAGATGTAATAGGATCCCATATCACTTCAATTGCACAGGGCCACACCATTACAGAGCCTCCACCAGCTTGAACAGTCCCCTGCTGACATGCAGGGTCCATCGATTCGTGAGGTTGTCTCCATACCCATACACATCCATCTGCTCAATACAATTTGAAACGAGATTTGTCCAACCAGGGGCTGCTCGGGATTAGCCAAGCAGTCTAGGACGCTGCAGTCATGGACAGTGTGGCTGGTCCCAGTGGAGGTTCGAGTCCTGCCTCGGGCATGGGTGTGTGTGTATTTGTCCTTAGAATAATTTAGGTTAAGTAGTGTGTAAGGTTAGGGACTGATGACCTTAGCAGTTAAGTCCCATAAGATTTCACACTGATTTGATTTTTTTGTCCAATCAGGCAATATGTTTTCAGTCATCAGCAGCCCAATGTCAGTGTCAACAGGTCCTGGCGAGGCATAAAGCTTTGTGTCCTGCAGTCATCAAGGGTACACGAGTTTGCCTTCAGTTCCAAAAGCCCACATCGATGATGTTTCGTTGAATAGTTCACACACAGACAGTTGTTGATGAGCCAGCATTGAAATCTGCAGCAATTTGCAGTAGGATTGCACTTCTGTCACTTTGAACGATTCTCTTCAGTCGTCGTTCGTCCGATTCTTGCAGGATCGTTTTCTGGCCGCAACAGATGTTTTACCATATTCCTGATATTCACGTTACACTCTTGAAATAGTTGTATGGGAAATACCCAGTTCATTGCTAACTCAGAGACGCTGTGTCCCATCGCTCATGCGATCACTATAACACCAAGTTCAAACTCGCTTAAATCTTTATAACCTTCCTGTTTGCACATCTCTGTATTTGAATACGCATGCATATACCAGTTTCTTTGGCGCTTCGCTGTAAAACGTACGTCCTAACATTTATTAATGTCTTTGCTCCTTTTCATGTATGTTTTTCACAAACAAAGTCTGAAGTCTCAGAGTTTTCAAAGATTTTTAAGTTATGTCTACACATCACTTTTACTTGAAATTATCTTCATTCTGATAATGAGTGAGAGAATACGTCGATTTAGCTGAGGACTTGCAGTGAATACTTTGGCATTCAATTTGAATTCATAACGAGATACACACGGCAGCAGAACGAGGTTTCTGTCATTTAAATGGGACTACTTTGGATGAAGTGCATTATATGCTTCTGAAATCAAAACTTGGCAAGTGTTTCTGGATGTAAGCAAAGTTGGCTGCAGTCTATGTTGGTAATAGGAGCCCCATATACAGCTCTGGAATGAAAAGTACCAGCAGCTCTATGGCATGGAAGAAAACTCAGCTAGGAGAAGATGAAGTGTTTTGGTTGTGTAGCCTTTTTAAAAATTCCACAAGTACTTATAGTTAGAACGATTGGCTATCGTGCACTCTGATGCAATTGCTCGGGCTAAAATCCAGATTTTGCTGTCCAGAGCTGTAGAAATAAGTACTTCAGGAAAAGGATGTAATGTTTGATGAGATGATATTCAATTCTGATGAGACAACTAATGAATAGTAGTGGCTTTCAGGAGAAGAAGAAAAAAGGACAGACAAATACAAGATCGGCAAGTATAAGACAGATGAAAATAGAGCACTGGATTACAAGACAGACGAAAACAAGATGGAAGAAAAGAAGAGCGAAAATCCAAGAAAATAAGCTGTGGCACTTGTAATGGCACGAATTATTTCATGAAGCAACAGGAAATGAAGAATGCTAGTGTAATTTGTCGATTATGCAGTATAGTGTCCCTTTTGAAATATTCAAAACAATATATTTGAAGTATATAGTAAAAGGACTCTGAATAATATTATATGGACATTAACGACAAATTAATAATGAAAATATATTTAATTAGCTTCAAAGAAAGACTGTAACGATAGCAATGTAATAAAAAGGCATTATTTATATTAGATGAGATAGTAGTGCATAACGTTCTCGAAACTAACATTATTGTCTTTGTCATTATATATAAGAGGAAAAAAACATTTAAAATCGCATCGAGTCAGATCATTTCTTCTGCTGTATGTAAGGTACGCTTACTAGTGTAAATCAGTAGCTTTAGTTCTATTTGATCTCGTATGTAGAAAATAATTCAAGTTTGTATTCCATGCTTAGTGGAAAAATATTTACAAAAAGTGAGTGCATTGTATTACTTAAAGAACCCATGTGAACAATTCTTCCTAAATTAATAATTACAATAAGTTATTTACCATTTTTCAGTCTCTGAGAAGCGAGCAGTGGTGATCTTTGACTGGCAACAATTGGTCGCCATTACTCGGCGTATTTAAATTTATTTTTTTGTGTAACACATCACCACAACCGGAGCAGGAAGAATCATTTCAAGTTGAAACTTCCTGGCAGATTAAAACTGTGTGCCAGACCAAGACTCGAACTCGGGACCTTTACAGGAGAGATTCTGTAAAGTTTGGAAGGTAGAAAACGAGATATTGGCAGAAGTAAAGCTGTGAGTGCGGGGCATGAGTCGTGCTTGGGTAGCTCGTGGTAGAGCACTTGCCCGCGAAAGGCCAATGTCCCGAGTTCGAGTCTCGGTCCGGCACACAGTTTTAATCTGCCAGGAAGTTTCATATCAGCGCACACTCCGCTCCAGAGTGAAAATCTCATTCTGGAAACATCCCCAAGGCTGTGGTAAAGCCATATCCTTTCTTTCATGCAGGCTAGTTCTGCAAGGTTCGCAGGAGAGCTTCTGTAAAGTTTGGAAGGCAGGAGATGAGATACTGGCAGAATTAAAGCTGTGGGTGTGGGGAGTGAGTCGTGCTTGGGTAGCTCATGGTAGAGCACTTGCCCGCGAAAGGCAAATGTCCCGAGTTCGAGTCTCGGTCCGGCACACAGTTTTAATCTACTAGGAAGTTTCATATCAGTGCACACTCCGCTGCAGAGTGAAAATCTCATTCTGGTTAATTTCAACTTATTCAATTAACTAAGTGCAAAGCTTCACTAATTTTATTTCATCAAAAATTGCATACTTCGAAACATACGATTTATTCTAGGTCAGTGAACTTAGCCTGCATTACATTTCGCTGAAAGCTTTTGAAATAATTTGTAGAGAGCCTGGCGCTCATTTGAAATATAATTTAATATAATAACAGCCACAGAAAGGAAGGGATAATAATATAGCAGTGATGGCCTAGCATGCTGAATCGTTGGTTGATGATGTTTCTGAATGCCATGAAGATATAAATGGACACATGATGACATAAATGGAGAGAAGTGACCAGCAAAAAATAAGTTACTGGAACTGAATGAGATATGGGCACTGACTGAGTACTGTCCAGAGAAGAAACCAGTTGATAGCAAATGTGCCCTCGAAATGAATGTAATCAAAATGGAGAAACTGAGGGACATATGGCAAGGATTGTCATCAAACCCCATGCTCAGAGGAAGAGTTATGATTACAATGAAACGATTGCTGCTTTTGCATGTTATGGTAGGTTGAGAACATTATGTTCTATCATCATTGAAGAGGATCTATACGTGTTCTTTTTCTTCAAAAATGTGTGAATTCCTAAGGGAGTTCTTTTCCTTTATGCGGGGCATTACATCCACATATTTGTCAACAGACATTTTGGTACTTTCCACCTTGACTGTTTTCACAAGTATTCAATTTATTATACCTTGTGTGATTGGTCAATTTCTGCCGTGAAGGCCATTTTATAGTACTGTAGGTGTAGATGTGTTGCACAATTATCCTGTTAACAAACGGCGATACAACTGATCTGAAAGGGAGTGCATAAAGTACAATTGTCAGAATTAAAGCAGAAAGTTTACTGTATGCAGTAGTAGCCACCTTCATCACTAATGCCACATTATAGAACACTACATATGTTCGCTTTTGTTGTCAAACACTGACTTTGGATGACTATTACCACACAGTAACCTTTCTGGTTTTAATTCTGGCACTTGCACGTTATGTAGTTGCTTTTAGATTGATTGTATCATTGTTTATTAACAGGATAAGTGCACAACACGTCGACAACCACTGCACTCTAAAATGGCCTGCAAGGCCGAAATTGGTGAATCATTCAAGGTATAATAAACTAAATACAAGGGGGAAAATAATAAAACGTCTTTCAACAAATGTGTGACTGTGGTGCCCCACATGAAGAAAAAAACAAATATGGATCTCTTCAATGATGTTTGACCCTAAAGATCTCAACCTAGACAAACATGTAGCAGGAGCACAGATTTTTTATAATCATAACCCTTCTTCTGAGCACAGACTTCGAATACCAGCCTCACTTCATACCTTTCAATCTCTCCACCTTGATTATGTTTCATTTTGAAGATACATTGGCTATCAATTGGTTTCTTCTCTGGACAGTACTCAGTCAACTCCCATGTCTCATTAAATTCCAATAACTTTATTTCTTTGTTGATCACTTCCCTCTATTCATGTTCATGTTTATGTTAATTATGTGTATTCTGTCAATTCCAAAACTTAGCTAGAGTGTGCTTTGAATATGTAAACCAGAATCAATAGATTTGCAAGTAATTTTGAAGAATGTAAAGACATTATTCAGAGGGACAATGTGACTCTTGAAGTGCAAGAAAGTGAGTAAAACAGCTAAACAATAAATTTTATATGTAAGGAACTTCAGGTCATGTAGCTTCACCAACAGGTAGGACTTGAACTGAGTTGTGACAATGCTGGTAAGTTCCAGACACAAGTGGACAGAATGAATCATAAATATAGCTAGTCAGATTAAGAGATTTGTCATACATGTACTGACAGGAAATATATCTCATGATCTCATAAAATTCGAAGAGATGATAATAAAAGGTATGATTTAACATTTATTGATGCCTTTACCCATTTTCATGTATATTGTCTAGAAACAAAGTCAGGAGGGTCAGAGTTTCTTAGACTTTTTAGCTAATTGTCTTCATTGTGATAATGAGTGAGAGTACACTACACTACATAAATATGTATAGGTCACAGAACGCAAGATTTTCCAATCATAATCTAAGATGGAATTTGGAACCATGGTTATGTCAAGAACAATGGTTCCTATTGGCAACTTGACACACTGCATATTATTGCATCAGTTCTGAAGCATGAAAAGCATAAAAAATTACCACTCACCGAAAATCTGTGACAGCATCACAACATCTCCAATAATTACGGCAAGAACGTTTTGTAAACTTAATTGCACATAGAATTGTGCAAGAATACTAGAGTCAGTTATTATTGTCCAATTTTTAAATACAAGCTAGCATTCAAAAAGGTCTTTAAATTTATTCCAGAACTGTTCTTACTGTTTCCTGACCATTATTTTGTAAATTTATACAGTTTAAAACATCATTCTGGAATAAACATTTAATGATAAAGCATGCTTGTCATAAATTCTAGATAACTATGTTACAGCTTAAAGAGCTATTATTGTAAAAACATTGTGGTCTCATTGATAACTTGTTTTAAAGTAGCACCGCCACTTTAAGTTTTTATTTTCAATAATCATATAATTCAAAGCTTTAAAAATGGTAGCGATTGTGCTACATAGATTTTCACTGTTTGCATCCATCTTGTTTCTAAAGTAAAAAAAAAGTGTCTCTAAGTATAAACAAATTTGATAAAAGATAATTACCTTCATTGCAGACTTGTAACTTTATTCCTGAAATGTTAAAGTTAAATTGCTCCTTCAGAGCTGGCAACCAAAAACTTTGTAAAATAACATTTTTTTCAAAGGGATTGCCATACACCATGGTAATATTAGTTCTCTTTGAGTCTTCAAATTACATGCTGTTATGCTGAGGATAAAACCGAGTTGTTAAGAATACAACTAAGGTAACCAGTGGAGTGAAGTGCCATTTATATGCATGTTCCACAAATGTTCATCAAAATTATAAATTAGACTCGTTACCCTACTCACACTTTGGAAAAAACCCACTGACAGCTTTTGATTCCCTTGAATATAAAGTAAATTCCTGTTAGATTACACATATTTAAAAGTATTAAAAAGTATTTGAAATGCATACAGTAAAGTGTTTGTAAAGTGCAGAACAAATGCCAGTACTCTAGTGTATGGAGGTTCATAGAAATTTTTCCCAGAGGGGGCAAGATTCAAAACTTACCAGTTCTGTTATAACTGGTTTGGTGAGGCTGAAAACGTGTCCTACACCAAGAACTAAATTTTACAAGAAGTACGCAAAAGATTAATAATTATTTGCTTAGTATTATAAGGTAAATTATGTTGGTGCCAAAACAGTAAACATATTTCAACAGCACAAAGTACATTTATTGTGTTATTATCATGAATATGGATGCCACCTTTTGATTCAACGATCTGAAATTAAATCCTCATGTACTTAAATCAAGGGTATGCAGTGTGTTATAAAATACATAAAACTATGTAATATTCACAAAAATAACTTATTCACACATTCATAATATTAGGTTTAAAGTGAAAATTAAAAAGCTGGAATAAGAAGAAAAGTCAGAATGACTGAGAAAAATCCTGCTCAACTTTAAAAAAAATTTCTTTAATACTCCTCAAAATGGAGGAACAGGGAATATACATTTACAAAATAGTAGTAGTAGCAGTTTTAGAAGCAGTAGCAGACTTCTAAGGGACTCGAAGCTCCCATGCCAATCTTGCATGATTCCTCCAGCTTTTCCTGTCTTGCCGGCCAGAGTGGCCGTGCAGTTCTAGGCGCTAGTCTGGAGCCGAGCGACCACTACGAAGGGAGGATGGAATCCTGCCTCAGGCATGGCTGTGTGTGATGTCCTTAGGTTAGTTAGGTTTAATTAGTTCCAAGTTGTAGGTGACTGATGACCTCAGAAGTTAAGTAGCATAGGGATCAGAGCCATTTTTCTCCGGTCTTGTGCTTGCTCTTTCCAGTTATTTATTGCCAATCATTCACACATGGATATGCATGCTTGCATGCATATGCATATATTGCATGTGCTTACAAAGGCTTATTCAGTTTCGAAGCAATTTATAGCACTTTTCTTATATGTATCAGCTTTTCACGTTAATGACTTTATCACATTACTTTCACTGTAGTATCAACTGGCATAAATGAAGTTGAACGAAATGTTTTTTGAAAACTACATTTTTTTGGGTTAGGTAAAGTGTAGCACAGGGACAATCTATGACGAAATGGATATGGATATTTTCCAGAAATCATCCTCAACTTGGCGTGAAGAATCACTTTCTAGCAGCCTAGAACTGCACGAAGGTAATGTTTTCAGTTATGGTGTAGCATGCCAACGGAAATGTAGAATTTGAAACTCTGTGTGTACATGTGGCACCCATAGACTTTGAGAAAGTGCCAGTCCTGGAAAGTAGATAAATCACTCCATTTCCTCATTACGACTGCCCTGTTTTCCGCGCCAACACTCCACTGCTGGTGGTGCCATTTGCTGTCTGTGAGTGATTACTGCACGTTGAAGTCGAACATAGGCGCTGGTTACAGTAATGTGACTGGACAATGTACAATACAGCATTACTGTGTTTTTCTGAGTGTACTAAAATAGCTCTAACATGTAAAACTGAATTCAGAATAAGGAAGGTATCATGCATTTTCTTTCTCCACAGATGATTGGCATGCTCTGTTCTGATTACTTTTTGCGTCAAGTGGAGGGGGCATTATTATGGGAATTGGGGATGGGTGACTGGGACCTACATTGCTCCCATGTTTATTTTTTGCGAATTGGCAGTGTAATCCATGTGTGTAGTATAAGACCGACTTCATTCTGCAGATCAGTGAGGACTGAATGAAGAAGCAATAGAAATAGAATGAAGACAGATTCTGCACGGTTCTGCAAATGTTCGTACCATCTTGATTGCAGGTCAGTGTCAAAGTTGCAGCTGCACCAAGGAATCGGATAATTTCCCATGAACATAGTGGCAACAAAGAAAACCAAATGTATAACTACAGTGATTGCTAAGGATGCAGTATTTAGTGTCGCAGTTAACAATACTGTTTACTGGACTCGAATATAATGATTGCTAGAAATTGAAGAGAATTCTTTGAAGAATAAAAACTACTTAACCAGATCTCAGGAAGAGGTAACTGTTCCCTCTGGTACCCACTTGTGAACCCCTATGCTCCGCTGAGTGATCAAAAATGTTAGACTTCCAATGTATGTCCAGAATGGTACTTTATTGCGACCGCACACGCTCAGGCGAGCCGATTTGCAAGCAACAGACAACAAGCTGGCATGTGGTGTCCAAATATTAATAGTTCTATTCTGTTCAGTATCTACACACTGTTGAAAGTAAAAGTACTTAACACAGACCAACTCACACTTATTAATTCCATAGTTAAAAAGTATAGTCCTAATTACGAAAAGTTTATAGGTTCGATTCCATACGATCAGTTCCGTAAACATTTTGTAGTCAGGTCAAACGGGAATTCGGCGAGTCTTTCGCAGCGTGAAAGGACTTTAAATCTGTTCTGGTGGTTATACGTAATAATTGTGTCAAAAAGATGTACCGAAATTGATGAAGTTATGATGGCAACTGTAAAGCGGTAGGCAGAAAACAGTTTAGAACCGTAAGTCAGTTTTTGTGGACTGTATTTGAACATTACTGATACAAGAAGGAGAATGAAACAACATGGCGGTTAATCACAATGTATCCGATAGCAAAGTACCATTAGAATCCAAAACGGATCTTGATAAAGCAGGTGACGACGCCATATTTGTAGATGGTGGGTGTGTGAGTGCAGACAGCTCTGGCGTTAGTCGACAGGAATTAGTGACAATGAATATTGAATGAGCAAACGGCTTTTCAAATCCGCTAAGAAAATCAACCCCGCTTCCAATTAAGAGAATTACTGAAACAGTGACTTATGAACAGGAAAATGTAGAAGAAGATCGAGCATTAGGAGTAAAACAGTAAACTTAGAATTCTGCAATCATGGAATTGTTAAAAAACCATGGCCTGCAATATGGCCACTTAGAATAGTAACAAGTTATGCTACAATTGAATCTCACTACTCAGATGAAAATGGATGTCGTAAAACAGAGAATAATATGAAATATGAAACTGGTATATTGGAGGCTCAGTTGAAGAAAAATAATAAGAAAGCATCTGATTAAGATACAAATATTTCAGGCAAGATAGAAACGAATTTATCTATTTTGAACACATAAAAGCAAAGAATAATTGAACTCAGTAAATCCATATGTTCCATAGGGAAAGGATGTTCAAATGCAAGTTGCTAGTCTCAAGGACAGGTTCTATTCCAAAATCGAAAACAGTATAAAAACCAATGTTAAACCTTAAAATGCAAGAATTTGTCCCTGTGATGAAAACGGAAATTACAGATGGAACAAATGCAGATACAGTATATTGAAAAACAGTTTCACGAATGTTTAAAACGGTGTTGGTACTAGCACTGATTTATGTAGTGAAATTGAGTCATTGTGACAACAGTTGCTGAGTAGGCCGAGTTGTATACTAAAGGTCGTACAAAAGTCCGATCTCTTAAGTAAGGTAGAAAGGTACGATCCTTGAAAGAAGCAAGGGGGTAAGGAATTGCAAACGAGTTTTACCGAAAGACCTGACTGACTGAGAAAATAATCAACATAACATTTGATTCTATACCTGCTAACGCAAATTTCTTTCAAAGAATGAAGAATGGGGACGTTGGAGTGAAACACACGACCAACGAAAACTCTGGAACTACAGTGTATCTGAAATGGGTGGTCAAACGGAACCCAAACCATCTAACGAGAGGACACGGCAAGGAAACTTTGCCAACTGTGGTCACGAAAATTTTAGAAATACTAGGATGTTAGAGGACGTGGAAAATTACAATAAGTACTGCGTAGGTAAAGTGCCTAACAGGCATTGAACGACATAATCGGCCCAAGAACAGGCAGAAGCAAAAGTACTTTAGTGAGGAGATAGAGACAGAAGTAGAAGGCACAGTCATGCTGAAAACCAGTTTCGAAATCGAAACGATAACACGGTAACCATTTGGTTACATTGATTGGCGACTCCATGGAGTATTCTGTGCAGCACGACCAGACAATGGATATAGTTGGAAGGAGAAACAGCATTGGTCGTATTTTTTTGCTTTGTTATCCGCAAAATCGGTTTTCGGTCACTTAGTGCCCATCCTCAGTGCTGTAATATACAATTAAAATTGTTAGGCACTGGTATCAACAAGCTTAGAGCGATCACATAAATTGATCGCTCTAAGCTTGTTGATACCAGTGCCTACCAATTTTAATTGTATATTACAGCACTGAGGATCGTCACTAAGTGATCGAAAATCGATTTGCGGATAATAAAACAAAAATACGACCAATGCTGTTTATCCTTCCAATTATATTCATTTGGTTATAGGCATCTGGTACAAATCAAAAACGATTCACACATGATGTAGATCAAAGCATGGTACTACTGATCAAGTACAACTGAGGACAGGAAGAGGAATAGAAGAACAGGATGTGGAAGACAGTAAGTTCGAAGTGAGGTGTATATTGTCACAGATAATGAAAGTAAATATATCCAGGTAAAGGAGTTGAATTCTGATGCGTGGTTTATGAACTGACTCCATTATGTGATGGTTTATGAGAATCGAAAATCGAGAAAAATATGAGAGGTGGTAACCTAAAATAGGCTCTACCAGTAGTATTTAAAAGGAAGGTTGGAAGAAAGCATTGCAGATCAATGCATGCACAAGTACGTTTTGACTAGTTTATTCCAGATTATGAACAGCAGCACTTGAATTTAATACTGCCAAAAAGAGAGTAACTTTCAGAAAGAAAAGATGAACATGATCCAAAGATAAAAATAAAAGAAAGCCATTCTGACTGACATGTACACAGCAGAGACAGTTTTAGAAAATCTCGAAAATCCACTGACAACAAAGGTTGAAGATGAGGAAGACACTTATGATCCTAATGGATTTTTGTTAGAGGACAATTACATCGCTTAAGAAACATACAGACTAAAAGTGGAATTGTTAGCTTTAGTTTGAGTTAAATAAAGTAAAGCCTAGATCCATCAAGAAAGGAAGGCAAGTGATTATAGTGATGATGATAAATTTATTTTTCTTCTGCAAAAGATGTGCAGTGAAATCGGAAACACCCTGCATGAAGGAGATGGTACTGAAGAAGGGAACGAAGAAGTAGCCAATAACAGCAAAACAGTGCTGTCTGAAGAAACTGTTACCAAAGCTATTGAAACGCTGGAGAACCTACAAATGACACAACTCGAAGTGGACCAAGTGGACCATAAAGGTGATGGGAATGTAAAACAGACAGAGAAAGTAGTTCAGAACATAGAAGTTAAGAAGGCTCTGGGAAAACAGTGAGGCATAAAAGTAGGATTGGTTTCTCATCAAGACTTAGCTACACAAAAAGATTTATAGTGGGAGATTGAAGAGAACAGACAAGAGAATACGAGAACTTTAACAGTAATATCTATAGAAGTTTATCAAAATTTGATCTGTATATCTTGTCAGATACAAGAGTGCAAATCAGTGCTATTTCCAATGCATTCTGTGAGATGTTCAAAGAACAACTAGATGTGGAACTCAGCTTGTGAAAGAGCAAAAGTAATAAAAGCTACTGGAAAACTGAGCAAAACAATAAATTCCAAATAATGATTCATTTCAGAATACTAGGATGATTTAAGTATTCTCATGATCAATTATTTAATTGAAATATATTGAGATTGAGACACAGTGCATCAAATGTTTTAAATAGTTTGTTATTCAATTATTATTGCTATCTCCATCTTAAGCTTACTGCAATTAATTAAAGAGAATTTTACACCAGGCACATTTTGGTTTTATTTACAAAGCATCTTCTGTGGTCATTGGTGTTTCTGCCTCTTGCACACAAATTCTGGAAACCACTGCTTTTTCCTTCTTTGTTTGCAGAGCAAAAAGCAGCAATTTGCAGAATATGTAAACAAGAGTCAGAAACATCAATGACCTCAGAAGATGTTCAGTAAATAAAAGCAAAACATACTGGGTGTAAAATACTCTTTAATTAATTGTAGTAAGCTTACAATGGAGAAACTAATAATAATTGGTTTTAATAGGCGTTATGGAAGATGACTATGTAAACAAACATATTAGTTTTTTTAAATTCATTTCAATCTATTATACCGCATATGTACTAAATTTCACTAAAATATAAACGAAAATAATGATTTTATAACATACTGTGTGATAGTGTAATATGTAAGAATTGCTGAATGATTTAGATTTCAGTTAAATCATTGTCCCAGAGAATGCCACAGTTATACAGCTACACATTCAGAAAAGTACTAGAACTGAGCACTAAAGTAACTTAGATATATGTTGGTTGATTAAACACTGTCTTACTTATGGTTGAGAAATATTTATATGTCAAGCAGAAGGTAAAGTGTTACAAATCTTTTGAATCAGCCAGTACAATATAAGAATGTCATCTGAATCATAGGGATGAAGAATATTACTCCAGACGAATTGTAAACCAGACTAATGATATAACAGCAGAATAGAAGGAGGAATTACTTGAAGTGGTACTCACGAATAAACAGTTATTCTTGGACAAAGTATGAAAGGTGGTGGTATATCAACATTACTCAACTGTAAGCCATTTTTCAAGCTTTCTTGTTCAATCCCTTTAGCCAAAACGTGGAAGTAGATGAAGGAGTTGACCAAATGCTTGAGTGTTGAATTACTGAGTGTAGTAATAGTCAATATAATAATCCACTAGTGACTGTTAGCAAAAAAGGTGGTAGCTTATGAAGAGTGATTGATGCTAGATCACTGAATAAAATAAGAAGAAGAGAAACGGGCTATCCAAGGATATGGATGAGTTACTTCAAAAATTTAAGGCACAAAAAACAATATCAATTTAGATTGCCAGCTGGATAAATTCAGAAAATAGTGAAATGACTGGTTGAAGAAAGTGATGGCACAGCTTTGTTACTTTAAAGCTGTCGAAGGGAAAGGTGTGATTGTGGATGGCAGTCATAATATGGGACGATACCAGAATACAAATGAAATCCTAAATTGGTAAAGTTCAAATGTGATGATACTGATGCCAGCAATATTAGATCATCTTATAAAATATACAAGGGAGTTTTGCATTTAATGAGAGCAAAAGATCCTGGAATATGCAGGGTTTATTGGCTCTCACAGTTCGTTACTAAAATTACAGACTATTTCCACTTGGTATATTAACACTGTGCTGCCAAAAAATGATGGAAACACTTCTAGAGTGTATAACGTTTAATGATTTAATCAGAAGGGTAGCACAAAGAATTAAATATGGAACACTCGTCAAAGAGCAGATGTACTGAATGTTATCAGTAGAGGACCAATACAACAATTAAACCTGACATTGTTAGAAGTGTGGTTGGTTTGGACATTTTCGGTCCATTAGTGAAGACCGCAGATAATGTTTCGTATATTTTAGTAGTTGTGGAGTTTTTTTCCAAATTTATAAATCTGCATTCCAGAGCATTACATAATAAAACAGTACTGGTTTACTTCATGAATGTAGGTAAACCTAAGAGGGTGTTATTACATAATGGCACACAACTTTGCTATGAGATGGAAAACTGAAATGGCTGAGAGCCAAATACAAATCATGCATATATACACTTATCATCCATCAGAAAGTTACGTACTGGAGATTGGAAGATTATGCTGATCTTGGGTGTTAGTATGTGCCAGAATTCGAGAAAACTATCAGCATACTGCAGTAGAGATTTTGAGGAATGAAATACCAAAAACTTTATTGGAATATTTACTTACGAGAGATGAGAGAAAACAATTATTTAAAAACAAAATGCAGAGACAAGATGAAGATACGATTTTTCAACATTACAGGCATTTGAAATTTCGAATTTCATAAATGGTGATTTAGTTCTCATGAAGGCCCATAAGGAACTGAGTGAAAGTAATTATGAAGTAATCAAATTTAAATTTGTTTACAATAGAACATTTAAAACTGCACATATACTTCATACAAATGTATACTATTTGAAAATTCCTGTGTCTAGTAGCTTTAAGTGAATATGAATCCAGAGTTCAAAATAAGAACACACACACTAAATTTGAAAATAAATATAGGCTAAAATAATATTAAAACGGGAAATGGTGATAATCTATAACTAAAAAGAACAATATCTTTGTTGATATATCAATATTGATGACAGTGCTTTAAAGGAAGCCTTGAAAATCGCAGGAAAAAAAGAGAAAGTTTTGACAAGGATTTCACAAAGTAGTACTGTAAAAGATGTTCAGAATAGTGAACAAAGGATATAAAAAGTCTTGATAGCAAGGGGCGCTCTAGGGTACACTCCTCTCTTTAAAAGTTTCAAAAAATTGTTGTTTGTTTTAATAAAAAGTAAATTATATTATGTCCATGAGTTTGTACAAACATCTTAGATTATTTAAGTAAGTCAAGGTTGGAAAATGTCTATTTATGGTGCAATGTTGTCTCTCAAAATTATAGGTCAGGGAAGGCAAGATTTTCCAGCCATAATCTAAGGTGGAATTTTGAGCCATGGCTACATTAAAATAATTGCTCCTGCTGGCAACACAGTTCGCTAAATATTATACCATTAGTTTCGAGTTATGAAGAGCTTAACAAATTGCCACCCATCAAAACTCTGAATTTAGAAATACATCTTCAACAATTAAGGCAAGAAATTTTTGTAAATTTAATTGTGCTTACAACTGTATAAGAATGTATAGTCATTTATTATTATGAAATTCTTGAATATAAGCAGGCATTCAAAAAACTTACTAAATTCATTCTGCAGTTGTCACTTATTTAACCCTGTTTCCGAGTTATATATTCCATTAAAGGTTTTGTGCAAATTAGTATGATTCAAAACATAGTATCTGAATCAAAGTAACAGAAAGTGACTGAAATACCTCCAGGAAAGCATCTGTAAATTGCAGAACAAATGCCAATACTCAGCTGAGTGAGCAAAAGTGTTAGCATTTCTGGAAACTGTGGGTGTCGTGAATAGCAGTTCTCTATGACTGCACACATGAACATCAACCACAGCTTGCCCCATCACAGAAATGGGCAGTCGAGTGACTGATTTGCAAGCAAAAGCGAGCAAGCTGGACTATGATTTCAAAATTTTGTCATTTTGATTCCGTATAGTATTTAAAGACTGCTCCAAGTGACAGATTGACTCACACTTATTAATGTCATAACTGAAAAGTTTATTTTCAGTCATGAAAAAATATTAAGTTCGATTCCACTTCATCAGTTTCGTGAAAATTTGGCAGAGAGGTCAAACGAGAAATCGGAATGTTTGGTTATAACTTGTCACGCCAACATCTGAGGAGTTTTCCTGGACATTGTCACTGTGTTTCTCCTTTTGCTACCTGAAACAGTAAATTCGCTATAGTGTGGGAATCAAGAAACAGTTCACCTCGAGGCTTTCCTCTTTCTTGTTGAACCTGCTGTCAAGTTTGTGTATTTCTATAGCTTCTCCGAATAAGCAGGTGTGATAGCTTTTTCTCCACACCGAGAATTTCTGTGTGGGCGAATTTTATTATATAGCACAGGGCGCCCACAAATGTTTACCCTGATAACAAAACAATGCAACTCATTATTGATACAGTAAAAGAAATGAACCATGTGACATACCACATATGCGTCTACTCATTAAGTTTTGAACCTTACATAAACAATACAGGTAATACACTTCAACGTTTAAATCACTTCAATATCTGCACCCTTTGTACCAAGCAAAATATCAAGCCGGTATTCTGTCTCTTGCAACATGTTCTGCAATGTGTCTGGCGCGATTCTGCCAATGGCATCCCAGATGCGTTGTTGCAATGTGACAATATCGGAAACTGCTATTTTGCACATCATATCTTTCACATACTTCCAAAGAGAGAAATCTGAATGGGTAAAGTAACTTGATCTTGGGGGCCATGGAAGTGGGGTGTCTCTACTAATCTATCTGTTGAGGGAGGATTCATTAAGAAAATCGCGACTTCTAGATCCCAATGAGCGGGAGCGGCATGTTACTGAAAGATTATAGTGTCTTGCGTATTCTGTAGTTTGAGGAATGCATAATTTACCAATATGTTTAGGTAAATATATCCACTTACATTGCTTTCAAGGAAGAAAAATCGGGTAGTCACTCGATTACACCTTAACCTACACCACACAATAACATTTGGACTGCTCTGAATGTGTTCTCGTATTGTATGAGGATTTTCTGATACCCATATCCGGACATTATGGCGGTTAACCCAGCCACAGACATGAAATGTAACTTCATCGGTAAAACACACATGCTTCAAGAAAGCATTGTCCTCATCCAAACAGTTCAGGATGTCCATTGCAGATCGTTAACGTTTTAGACGATCATCTGGCTGTAATGCTTGAACAATCTGGACCTTGATTGCATACAATTTAAGACTTTTGTGAAGCACTTTATGCACTGTACTCTTTGGCAATTGAAGCTCTCACTAATCTTGTCAGGCCGATTTCTGTGGCGACCTTGTGAATGCGTTTTGAACTGCCTGCATAGTCTTCTCCAAAACAGATGATCTGCTGCTGCCTGCCAGTTTCTGAATCAACCCCATTTCTAACAAAGTTTCCACCCATGTTCTGATTAACTTGAGATGAGATGATCTGTTTCCATAATAGAATTTAAACTTCAGCTGCACTGGAATCGTTGATTTGGTTTCTGCTAACTACATATCACATTAGGTAGCTCGGGGGGGGGGGGGGGGGGGGGTCGGAGGGGAGGAGCTATTTTTACAATACAGCACACAGTAGCTCGCACAGTGCTCCTTCTGCCAAAAGTGTTGAATGAGACACAGCTGTACAGAAAGGCAGAAACTTGATGTGTTTCCTAGTACACATGTAACAAAAAACAAACGTTACCATCATTAACATTTAATACTGAAATCAGGGTAATCATTTATGGGCATGATGTATGTCTCCCACAACATGTGCCGGCCTGGGTGGCCAAGCAGTTAAAGGCACTACAGTCTGGAACCGCGCGACCACTACGGTCGCAGGTTCGAATCCTGCCTCGGGCATGGATGTGTGTGATGTCTTTAGGTTAGTTAGGTTTAAGTAGTTCTAAGTTCTAGGGGACTGATGACCTTAGAAGTTAAGTCCCATAGTGCTCAGAGCCATTTGAACCATTTTTTGAACACAACATGTGCAGCGCCATACCGATTTCCCAACATTCAATACCGTTTATGATCGGTTATCCTGGTGTTGTTGGAACGTGCAGTCATCCCAACATACATTTTTCCATATGATCGGGATATGCGCTATATTCCCTTTTGTCCTTGGTCGATATGAAACACTCTTTGATCTTCTTGATCGGTTTGTGAACTGTCTTTAAGCTGTGATGGCGCAGTACACGGTCGATTCCGCCCGTAACCCTCGGTTGATGTGTCACTTTGCCGAGAATTAGAATTTGTGACAGTTCCTATGCAGTTAGTGGAATACCTATCGCTTCTCAGATGGCTTTCCACGATTTGCATCTCGCATCCAAGATGGTGTGGCCAGTTCCCTCATGGAGCATTTCGAAATAAAGAATCTGGACTCGCATCTTGTAAACCTGTGGTGTGGTATGGTACATTGACGATACCTTGGTCATGTGTAGCCATAGTAAAAAACAGCTTGGTGACTTACTAGGACATCCCAACGATCTCTGTGATAACATAAAATTTACTGCAGAAAGACAAACAGCTACCCTTTCTATTCGTAAATATGCCGTTTGTCCGGAATAGTGAGAACATGGGACACAGCGCGTTTCGAAACCAACACACACGGACCAATACCTGCAGAAACTGTCAAACCATCACCTGCGACAGGAAAAAGGGATGATTAATGCACTAGTGATGCGTGCAAGACGAATAGGTGAGCCGCAGCATCTAGTACGCGAGTTGCAACACCTGGAAATCTGTCTGAGGAGTAATTGGTACTCCACCCATTGTGTAAGAAATGTCACAAAATCTAACACTCAGCGAAGTGATACATCGAAATATTAAATTTTGGGTACTGCTGAAAGGCTGTACATCACCTACATGCTGCAAGTACTATTTACAAAATGACAAAGAAGATTGAAAAATCTCATTGTCAGGTCGGCAATGAACAAAAGGGACCCGCTAACAATATTGGGAATATGCTGCATAACTTGTATATGTGAGAAAGCGTACAATGGGATGACTGTACCTTTCATTAACACTAGAACCGCTGATCACATATGGTCCTGGAGTTCGGGACAGATGGAGAAATTGATCATAGTGGAGAGAGACTGACTACATAACAAAATTCACCGACACGATGGACCCAAATGTTGCCAATGTTGTTCCAAGTATGTTGTGGAAATTTCGCTGGGAAGCCCCTGCACATTCTCTATACATTACTCATCTCTTCCCATGCGATCCCCATATTTTTGGAGCCCTAAGGATAAATATTTGCCTCGGACGATGAGATGCATGCCTGGACTTCAATTATGCTTCCTTGCACAACCACAAATATTTTTCAATGATGGCATTGACTGTCTTGTCTCACAGTAGGAAAAGTGTGTTAAAGTCGTAGCGATTACTTTTGAAACAATAAGATTTACTTACTGTTTTGCGCCTGTGTAGTTTTCATTTATTTGCTATTGTAATAAGCTGATTTTAAATGGCAAAACATTTACAAAAGTATGTGTGCTCTGATCATAATTTTTTAATTGTGAACTGCTCTTTAGAGCTGAAGTGATTGCAGAAAGTTAGGAAATTACGGAGACAGGACCCTGGATAACATAATACACACAGACATTCCCAGGAGTTCAAATGAAGTATTAAGCACCATCCTACTAAAATTATGATACAAATACAATAAATACAACAGAGATGGTGAATACACCAAATAAACAATACACGGTCGAAACCTAGTAGATATATTTGGATGACATATTGTATAATAAATTCAATTAATGAAAGAAAGAAAACAAAGAAATGTAAAAGTATGGCAAATGAAATTATGAAAAAGATCAGGCTGACAAAAAGTGAAAATAGCAATACAAGTTTGGCTACAGGAGAAATGCAAAGCTGTAATTATAAACATGCCTATCCATAAAACATGTGCCACTTTGTGATAATTTACACAGAAAGTAGGCCGCGAGTGCTCTAGCACATAAAAGACGAAAGTTTTCACTGAGTTAACATATATTGGTAGTGCTGTTGGTACAAGTAACTAGTTACAGACTCGCTCACCCTGTCATAGGGGCGACCATTTTGACACTGAACATGGCCTGCCCATAACATGAGTGTCTATTGAAAACACTACACAGTCCCTCTCTCTCACAATGCTGAAATCGTAATGCTAAGACAGCACACATAACGAAACATCACACACTGATGCAAATCATTGTGTGTGGTTACATTTGGGACCAACAAATTTGGACGCAGAGGGAACACACCAAATTTCACTGCTCCATAGTCCTACTGGGATCTCAAAATTGGGATCACCATCAGACAACACTACAGTTGGTAAGAACTGGATGCTACAATCACAGACTCTATAGTCAGGCTCAGTATTTTGGTTTTATGCCAGCTGACAGCGCCATGATGTGGTTGATGCTGTAAGCTCACAGGTTGGCTAAGACTGCTAGGAGCATTTTGTTGTGGCCTGCACTGTCAGTTCACACCTAGGCTGGCAGATGGCGGTACTGTGGCTGGCTGACCTTGGCAATCGTGGAGTGTAGTCGCCACATAGCCTTGCTCCCTGCCCCCCCTCCCACCCTCGCCTAAGGAGAAGCAGAATATGGAGTTGAACTGAGCTGACAAGTATACTCATTGCCTAGAGCAGGATTTACAGTGTTGAACTGGTGGTTGTGGTGACTGAATATATGTTGGTTGTGATGGTGGTGAGTATATCCGAGGAGAGTGCATACATGTAGGCTCAAATGGAAAGGTGTAGGCTTGCTTTCTACAGTCCAGTAACACTGTCTGAGTGTTCCCATTGATGGCAACCACCAGGTTACAGTGACCTTATCCAACAATCTTGTAATGACCATAGTGTGGAGACTGGAGACCAGGTCTAGCCTCTTTAAATGCGTGGCAATCGCCAAATCTCAATGAATGAAGGAAGACAGGTTGCCACGCCAAGAGCCAGGTTGAGGATAGATGCATGCAGTATGAAAGTGCAACAAATCTGGGAAGGACATTATGTCAGAAGCAGATGTGGTAGTAGACGTCTCAAGAAATTCCTCAGGACCCAAGTATCTCACTGCACACCAGCTTGGTAACTGAAGCATTGGGTTCCATCTTTAAACTGTTACAGAGCCTGAGGTGGACAACAAGGAGAGCAATAGTCCATGCTGAGTCATGGTAAAATAGAGCAACCTTCAAAGTGCAATACCATCGATCAACCATAGCACTACTGGCTGGTGGTATGCAGTAGTATGGTGACAATGAGTGCCACATAATGAGTCAAGCTATGTTACATATGATGGATATAGAGAAAGAAGCCCATAATTGTAGCCTATGTGGTGATCTAGTTGAAACCACACTGAAACTTATCTTCTAGTGCGAAGTGTTGGAAATAAAATAATAAATAAATAATTAAACCAGAACATTTGAGCTATCAAGCCCTGACAACATCGTTTCTAATAAGGAAATAGTAAAGGATTCCTACTACCCATAAAGGGCCATTGTTGGCTGTATTAGAATCACAAGGAGCGAAACCGCACAATAAACGCAGTTTCAGTGTGGCCAATAGTGGCCTGAGACCGCTGTTGTTTTTGTCCCCCTGTGCAAATTAAATCAAATCAGGCAAGCTCGCTGAACAGCTGTGATTTAAATTCCTCTCTGCAAATCTATGATGATGTGGAGTGGGGAACCAAATGCGATGTTCACATACTCATGAATGCTTGTGCCACAGTTTGAGCCAAATAGTCGCCTCTGGCTAGCATGTTAAATAATCGATGGTTGTTAAAAGACACCACTGGCCATCGTAGATGGGAAGGGTACTAACAAAGTTGATATGGAACCTTGTAAACCACCATGTAACCTTGCCAAAATCACCAATAGGACCATGAATGTGCTGGCCAGCCTCACTAAGCTGACAACTGCGGCAGTCCGACCAGATGCCAAGCCATATGTGGCGTTGGGTAACAAACGTGGTAGACGTCTTAACGCCAGGATGCTGCAAGGTGTTGATGCTGTCAAAGGCCTGCTGGCGGAAAGCAAGTGGTAGGATAAGTCGTGACTTGCCAATGGAGGTGTCGCTCACCAGTTTTTTGTTTGTGCCAGACGTAGAGACATTATCCTGTCAGAACGAGCATGGTAAAAAGCGATGCAACAAATATCCCAGTGACTCATGACAGACAGCTGGAAAAAATATTGTCCATTCCCGATGTATTTTAAATACCTGTCCTTAAGTGAGAGATATATTACAGTTGGCGAAACAGGCATGTTGAGCAGTGATTATTGTTCTGCTAGAACCTATATGTGATTGGCGTGTGGTTGTAAAATAACTAGCCTCCAGCGACGGGCGAAAGTAGCGGACCGGATCATAGATGGTTAGCAGTTCTCTGGCATTGGCACTCCGTTGACCATGTGTAGGAGCATGTTTCTTTAAAAAGAGGGCCAACATTTGCTGTGAACCATCTAAGGCTTTTTGCAAGGCAGCACCAAACCATGCTGGTTGTCGTTAACCACCAATGACAGCCACATGACATGTACTATGTGAGCTAGGTATGCAGAATCAACATGGTTGTTCATGGCAGCAGTGAAGGTGAAATTCATTTTTTCTCTCAAAGTAACAGGGCTGTCGCCCTTAGTGTTAGAACTAGCAAGAACGTCTGTCGGTGGCTTCTGAATGGAGGCAGTACCAGAGAGATGACGGTGGTAGAAGTTTACCATCCCAAGGAGTGAGCAGAGTTCTCGAAAAGTTAGTGAACACTGAATTTCCTAACAAGCATGAAACGTTTCAGAGAGGGGAGTGATATCTTCTACAGAAGTCTGGTGGCCCAGGACTGTCTCCTGGGAGGCACCAAAATTGCTTTAACAGGGATTGATGATAATCCCTAAATCATTCAGCCATTGGAACCCTGATGACAGATGTCACAGTGTTGCTACAGTGAAGAAGAAGACACCAATGTGTTGTCAAGATACTTAAAGTAAAAAAATAAGTCACATAGCACACCATCAATGAATCACAGCCATATTTGTGCAACATTTCAGAGACCAAATGTCATGTAAAGTGATTCAAAACGAACAAATGACATAGTGGTAGCTGTCTTTGGTATGTTGTCTGTGTGAATGTCTTCATGCAACAGAGAATGGTGAACACTGTAGCGCCCTTGAGGGTATGGTTGAAGTCATGAAGGTTTGGGGCAAATATCTGTTTGGGAACATGCATGAGTTAAGAGTGCAATAGGCCTTGTAGGGTCGCCAGAGTATGTCCTGCGGTACAAAGATGAAAGGAGAGGACCATGGTTTATCCAAACGGCGAATGACGCCATCCTGAAGCTTAACCTGGAAATCGGCTTTGGCAGCAGTAAATCTCTCCAGTGTGATATGTCATTGTCTGATGAAAGCTGCAAAGCCAAGTGGGGTGCAAATGTAATGGAGTGTGTTGTGCTCTACCTCTCATGATACTCCAGGCAGGAGTGTTATAGCTCGGAAATGGTCAGGAAGGTTCTTGTGCTGCTCTGCGTCAGCAGCATGGATGAGCTTCAGCACAAAATTTTGCACAGTACGATGGAACCCAACTGTTGAGTGACCGGAGTCCTTGTCAATGAGAGAAGAGCTACCAAAGTCAGGTAGAAGTGGAAGATATGCCAAGAAACCAACACCAGCGTTTGGCTCGGTGACGTCTCCAATGGTGAATTGTCAGCTGAAGGTGTGCTGCAGTCCTAAGTCCAATCGCATCATGTATCAGGTAGAAGCCATAGGTTGGTTGGTTGGTTGATTAGGGGAGGAGACCAAACAACAAGGTCATCAGTCCCATCTAATTAGGGAAGGATGAGGAAGACAGTTGGCCATGCCCTTTCAAAGGAACCTTCCCAGCATTTGCCTGTGGTGATTTAGAGAAACCACGGAAATCTTAAATCAGGATGGCCGGATGAGGGTTTGAACTGTTGTCCTCTCGAATGTGAGTCCAGTGTGCTAACCAGTGCACCACCTCGCCCAGTACGCCATAGGTGGTGATGGACGAATTCTTACCAGGTGACAGCTGAAATCGTGTAATTGATTGATGCCCAGGGCTTTGAGGCACCATGCCATCCATAGATGCTCACTTGCAGAGCCTGCTGGTGCTTGGGTCGTGTGTGTTGGGCAGCAGCAGGAACTCTTGCTTACAAAATATAGTGGGTTGGTCTTTGGCACATCAGTTGTCCCAGGTGTGCTGGTGTGGTTGTGTGGGATGAACAGCTGACTGAGTACAATGTGCAGATACTTGCACTGTGAGGGTTTCAGTCTGGGCTGAAACCAGCTCGAATTCCTGACTAACGGTGGTGGATGCTGAGCATTGTGGTCCACTGTGCTGGCTGGGAGCATAGTTTGTGTTGGTAAAGGAGGCAGCATGATAGCATGATTGGACTAGGACATGGAGCTGCAGTGAGGCCATCAGTCACAGTGTTAGCAGGGGTTGCTAGTTGTTGCAAAGGATGCGACTACTGAGTTGTGAGAATGGCACTTGCCTGGCTAGGCAGCCGGCTCAGCCAAAGAACATTGAGCAACTAGTCTTGTACTTTGCTGTGGAGGTTTCGCAAGATCGGTGACGGAGTTCTGTCGGCAATGTCGTCGTCAGCAATCAACCAACGTTCACTCTCAGCTGGAGATATGGTCAAGCACCATATGAGGTCCCTCTTGAGGTGCAGGTATAGATCAGTTGGCAGTGTCGCACTAATGTTGGGAGCAACCTCAGTGTGATTGGAATTCCTGAACCTATGTGTAAGCTTGCTAGTGGCAGGGTGGCTGCTTCTGTACTGTGAAATTCGATCACACAGCCATACTTTTTCCAGGTCCCAGTTTGCCACCACGTGATATAAACTCCATTCATGCCATAGTGCTCGCAATATTGAGAGTACAGTGAATGCAATACTGACAGCTACGCAGAAGTGGGACTGGGTGTAGTCAGACATAGGCATTCTTGGTAAACACCATTCACACATTCTTGAGCCTGCCAGCACAGAGCATGGAGGCTAGAAAAAAAAGAGTACATTTTCCAGATGAGATTAGGTATGAACATCAAATTGAGTATTAAATGATTGTCAGAGACGACCCTATTGGAGTATGGCAGCAGGCTGCCATTGACGACTTCCGCTTCCAACATCATATAACCAGGTACAACTTCAAGTTGACAATGTACTGAAAACGAATTTTTGCTAAAAGCTGTTATTCCGTTGGTTTTAAACTCTGCCAATGTAAGTATTATTGGAAAGCATATGTCTATTGTTTGTTTCTGTGTGTGTGTGTGTGTGTGTGTGTGTGTGTGTGTGTGTGTGTGTGTATGTGTCTGTGTGTTTCACAGACGATACTTATCAATCTCAATTCTTCCTTATTGTATTGGAACCATCTGGAGGTGGGTATGCACCAACAATAACAACACTGTGGCCAGACCTGACTATGATGTATTCATCAACGAAGCATTCACCTCATGCAGGCCCCTTGATACCGCAGCCAGGCCCAGCTATTAAGCATTTATTATGTCATTCCAGTCCACCAGTGATCATGTATTCACAGCAAGTGGGCCCACTGTCGGTGGTGCATTCACTCCAGCACAGTCCATCATGCTGTAGACCATACCGACGTTGACATTGGTCTGTGCTGAGGGGCAGTTGCCCTACAGCCCAGTCTGTTACAGATCATCAGGTAAATCGGACAGCCACGCTGGACTACTCAGTGGTTGCTGGCACTTAAGCGGATAGCATCTTGTCAGCTCGCATTGACAACACTTAAGCGGGTTACGAAGATCCAGCCACTTTCTCCTATGCACATCAGGCCATTTAAAAAGGAAACTTGCTGAAATGGTCAGTGACTGCACTATGCTGCAATTAGGTACAAGGTAGTTCTATGTTGTGAGCTCACGCAATCCCCCAAAGAAGGAAGTGGTATTGAGGAAAAGAGTATTGTCAAGCTTTGGGGGACACATGGCGTGATATCATGGGGATAGTCAATTGCAGACTGGTTTACGAAGAGTGTCATACTGGGTCATTTTCCCGAGGTGGAGGAAAGACAGTCTGGTAAGGCACTCAGTTAGGTGATCCACCTTGATATGTGCTTGCATGTTTATGACCCAGTAAGTAGAGGGTCCAGTTTTGTCCCTCTTCCAAAAGATATTGCTGTTAAAAAGCATGTACTAGTGCCTAGAATATTGCTGGGGAGGAATATTGCTTTGTATGGTCGCTTCTGGCTTGCGATACAAATTACTCAAATCATGCAGTGCGAGCAGATTCATATGAAACACCTAGTTTCTGTGGCCATTATAACTTTGAAGACATCTCATTCCCTGTAAAACTCCAGGATGTATATAATTTGAGAGCCAGTATCCTGATTATTCGGTTCATGTTTATAGCCTGACAGTAGATGATAACAGGCCAGAAGATGAGGAAGAGCACTCTGTGCAGAAAGAAGTAAAGGATAAAACTTTCAGACCCCTCTAATTTTCCAAAGTAGCCTGTAGTCTTCGCAAACACATAGATTTGTTGCTATTCTCTGAGAGTGATATGCATCACCAAACCTGGATCAAAAACATGTCTCACCTGCTTCCCTCCCAGTTATCAAAACATAACGGTGTAAGGCATTTCTGCTATAAATGACTTCACTCTTTTACTAAGAGCAAGTGTCCAGAGAGGCATATGATGATTGCTCGAGCCAGGAACTGCAATGCATGGAAATGCCTACCGATGATAAAAACATAATGGTGCAAGGCATTTCTGCCATAATTATCATATTTCTTTTACTAAGAGCAAGTGTCTACAAAGGCATATGACTAATTGCTCTAGCCAGGAACTGCTATGCATGGAAATGCCTACCGATGATAAAAGTTTCTTAGAATTTGAGAATGCCCACCACCAAGAGGGATCTCCTCTCATAGTATACATTGACGAGTTTTTACTAGATCCTGTAGCATTTTGTGAATATGATTCCTTTTACTTTCGTACTACGTTCACAGAATGGCACATAATGTATGCAGAAAGGTATTGTCACGTAGAAGAAGTGTAATTAGATGAATGACGAACACTAACTTCACTTAACGAAGATTTATTCAACACTTGCACATACAAGAGCGCGGAGCGAACTGCCTTCGGCCACAACACATACACTATATATACAGTTATAGAACATTCCAGTAGAATGATGCTTGACATTTGTGGATACTTCTAGAATGTACTCGAACCGAATACAGAAATTAAAATTGTACAGTACAGGTGAGTTTTAAACTCACGACCCACCGTGCAACAGTTTAGTGTCATAACCACTACACCACGGTGCTACTCAGCTTCTTCTGTGACAAGACTCCCTCTTTACGAGATGAGAGTCTTGGTGTTACATCCTGCTAGTACGGGAACGAGTCATCGGTCCTGCATACTCCGATTCCCGATGACTGATGCTCGCCCTGGCAGTGATCTTTTAAGAATTTCCTTTACCGCTACAGTATTCGTCACCTTTTCGCTTATTGCCTGTCGCTGGAGCTCAGAATTTACCCTGGATTGCAGGATCCTTGTAGGGCTTCATTCGAAGGACGTGGACTGTATCTCTGATCGTCTTGGTCGGGGTCAAAATCTTCAACTTCATAAGTAACATCAGACAACTGTCTTCCTTATAAGGTCCAAAGTGCGCCTAAGGAGCTTCTCAGAGAGACCAATCTTCTGAACAGGAGTGAAGATCCAGACGAGGTCACCAGGCTGGTAAACAGCAGGGCGGTGGCTTGCTTCATACCTTCGGCGATCGTTTTCTTGAGCCTGCAGCGTGCGGAGTCGAGCTAACTGCCGAGCTTCCACAGCTCTGGTTAACACCTGGCCGATGTAGTTGTCGTCCGTGTCATCAGAATGTAACGCAAACACAGTGTCCATCGTCGTAGTCGCCTCACGCCCATGCACCAGGAAAAATGGCGTAAATACTGTGGTGTCTTGTTTGACGGTGTTGTAGGCAAACGTCACGCAAGGTAGCACCTCATCCCAGTTGCTCTGCTCAACATTGACGAACATTGATAGCATATCGGCCAAGGTCTTATTAAGGCGTTCAGTAAGCCCGTTAGTTTGCGGATGGCAGGCAGTCGTCATGTGATGGCTAATGTTGCACCTACAGTTTACCCCTGTCCCAAGGTTCAATGGAAAACTTTCCCTCGATCCGTTATTAACGACCTTGGGGCACCATGTTTTAATATAATGTCTTCCACGATGAATTTGTCCACCTCGGATGCTTTGGCTGTTTTCACCGCTTTTCTAATGGCATAGTGTGTCAGATAATCAGTGCAAACGATAATCCATCTATTGCCACTAGCAGACGATGGAAATCGTGCGAGGAGGTCAATCCCAACACGCTGGAAAGGCGTTTTGGCTGGTGGAATTGGTATGAGTCGGCCAGATGGTTTCTGAGGAACTGCCTTTCTCCTCTGGCACTATAGACAGTGCGACACATAATGATAGACCATCCTAAATAAACCTGGCCAGAAAAATCTCTTGCGGATTGTATTGTATGTCTTAATAAATCCTAAATGTCCGGCCTCAGGTGCGTCATGGAATTTCTGTAGAACATCTGGGTGCATGTGTTTGGGAATCATTGGTAGCCACCTCTCTGCAAACGGATCAAAGTTCTTCTTGCAAAGTAATCCATTAACTACCTCTAATTGTCCTTTCACATCCTCTGACCGAATTAAGGCAAGCATAATTACAGCTGTCTTGGCGTCCTTCTTATGCTCAGCAGAGAGATCCTGGAGTGCAGCGAGACAGTCAGAATCTTCATCAAAGTCTTGATGGTCTTGCACAGGGTTTCTTGAGAGACAATCGGCATCTTGGTGTTTTCTTCCACTTTTGTACACTATGGTAATATCATACTATTGAAGACGTAGTGCTCACCAGGCGAGTCGTCCTGTTGGATTCTTAAGACTTGTCAATCAACAAAGTGAATGATGGTCTGTAACAATTGTGAATGACCTTCCATAAAGATACTGTCGCAATCTGCACATGGCCCAGATCACAGCAAGACATTCTCTTTCTGTAGTCGAGTAGTTTCTCTCGGCTTCTGTAAGTGTCCTCTTTTCCATCCGAAATTTGCACCAGAACAGCACCGATCGCATACCCATTGGCATCTGTGTGTAGTGCTCTCTCATCATACAGACCAAGTACAGGGTCAATCGTCAGATCTTTTCGCAGCACATCGAAAGAATCGTGTTGAGCACCACCCCAGATAAATTTAACATCATTTCTTGACAACTCTTGGAGTGGCCTGGCTTTGATACAGAGGTCTTTGATAAAACGACGTTAATAAGAACATAATCCGAGCAAGCCTCTCATATCTCTAATACTTTTAGGAATGGGAAATTCCGTTATAGATCTCACCTTTTCTAGGTGTGGCCGCACACCTTCTTTTGACACAAGGTGTCCAAGTATTTTGATTTCTTTAGCTCCAAAGGGACACTTTCTTGGATTAAGTTTCAGTCCGCCTTGTTGGAGACACTTAAGAAGGGCCCTCAGTCTTTTTATGTGTCCATCAAATGTCTCTGAGAACACTATAATGTCATCTAAATAACAAAAGACACATCGTCCACTTCAGGTGATCCATCATCCGTTCAAAAGTTGTTGGTGCATTACACAAACCAAACGGCATTACCTTAAAATCTCACAGGCCCTCAGGGGTGATGAATGCAGTTTTCTCACGATCAGTCTAATCTACTTCGAACTGCCAGCACCCCGAGTCCATGTCCATGGTTGAGAAAAACTTAGCCCCCTTCAGACAATCTACTGTATTGTCAATTCGTGGAACAGGATTTACGTCCTTTTTAGTTATCTTATAACGCTTCCTGTAATCAATGCAAAAGCGTCAACTGCCATCCTTCTTCCTGACAAGTACCACTGATGACGACCATGGGCTCTGCGAAGGCTGAATGATGTAATTCTTCATCATTTTCTCTACCTCGTCGCGAATTATTCGACGTTCCGTTGCTCTCTGGCTTATTGGTTGATGGTCTCCAGTGCTAAGTCGGTGCTTCACCGTCGATTTGTCTAATTTATTCTTCACCTGTGGATTGAAGCATTCAGAGAACTCTTGAAGAATGGCAAGTAGCTTCTACTGTTGTTCCTTAGTGAGATCTGGTTATAGTCGAGCTAGAAGATCTTGTCTCATAGCGGTAGCGCTAATTTCACCCACAAGTTTCTATGACGATCAGCTGTTCTTCAATTAATGGCTCAGCAGTATCTATGTACATGCGTCTTGGAAGAATCTGCGGTTCTCGGCGACAGTTAACTATCCACAATTCATCAAATCCGTTCTTAAACGAGACAACAGAGGTTGGGATAACCATGTTATTCTTCAGTGGTATGCTTCTCTTACATTCCACTACAAGATCCATGGGTTGATGCATGGCATGACACGTGACAGTTACTTTTCTAGCGCTGACTGCAGGAATGATTACTTGATCCAGCACACATCGTCTCCACACACTCGGATGCGCATCTTCCTGTCCATAGTATCTCATCCCTTCTAGCATAATCTTCGAGTGACCTCAATCTATAATTGCCCGACAAGCTTTCAAAAAGTCCCATCTGAGAATGACGTCATGACTACACTCTTGTAAGATGATGAATTCTAAGGGCTGTGTATGGCCACTTATACCCACTCGAATGGTAGCTCTTCCTGTAGGTTTTACATATTTTCCATTAGCCACCTTCAGCAGAGATGTTTTGTTGTTGACGGATACAGTTTCCTGCAACTGGCGACGGTACTTCTTCGAAATGACTTAATATGATGCTCCAGAGTCCACAAGAGCTTGAGCTGGTCGGCCATTTATGAGGATATCGACGTAGTTTCCTATCATTTTTGTAGTGATCGACAGCAGAGAATTTTTCTCTTCGGCGGCCTCATCTCCAAGAAAGGTCGCACCCTTTAGTTTTCCAGGTTGCGGCGGCTAGGTGATCGGCTGGAGCTTCTAAACGACGATGGAGACCTTGATCGACGTGTTGGGGAGCGTCCTCTTGAGCGGCTAGCTTGCAGCGATGGTAACCTACGTCGTCCTGCGCCCACATCTTCTTATTCATCTTCGTCGTCCCGGAGGTGGCGTCGGCTAATATCGGTGTGCTGTCTTCTGGCGCGGGCGTCATCAAATATCCGCCGCCTTTCTCGACAATAGCGCACCACATGTCCTGGTCGTCCGCAGTGGAAACATACTGGTTAATTATCCTTGGTCCTCCAGACATCAGACTTCCTTGGTGCCCAAACAGGCTCCTCGTGCGGCATAGTAGGAACGTAGCTCTGCCTGGGTCTCGACTTTTTCACCGTTTTAAAGGGAAATGAAGGACGAGAGATTGGGTTCAATGTCTGTTCCACTTCCTCCCTTATGACCTCTTGAAGCATCTCGATTCTCTGCTCGCCATGCAATCCAAGTGCCTTCTGAACTTCCTCTCTCACTAACGGACGAAAATCCTTGTGAAATCAGTTCCTTCCTCCATCACAGACATCGATTCGACGTTTAGAAGCCTTTCAAACTTCTTGTGTGTAATTCTTTTTTTGATGCATTGTCTCGATGTACTGGCACCATTTTATGAAGTCCTCTGCTGTCGAAACATCCTTCAGGAGTGGGGCTTGATACATGTCCTCAGCAACACCCTTCATGAGATGTACAACTTTGTCTTCCTCCTTCATTCTAAGATCCATTATTTGACATAGCTCCAAGACGTCTTGAATGTAGGATGCTGTAGTTCCTCCTGGACGCTGTACCCTGCACTTTAATTTATCTTCAGCCTTGCACTTGTGTCGTTGTGTGTCGCCGAAATACTTGCGCCGTTCCTCCTGGACTACTTCCTAGCTTGTGAACTTCTCCAATAACTCTGATCTACACCAATTTGCATCAAACATCAGGGATAATCCTGAGATTGTTGATCTCCGAGCTCGAGAAACTTGCGTTGTGTCTTGATGCTATTTACAGCAAAAACGTCCCCATTACCAAATCACAGGAGACTGATGCCTTGTACCAGAAGGGCCTTGATTGTCATACTTGCGGGCTACCGTTGGACAGAAAAGCGGAAACTACATATGGAGACCACCGTCATCCTACAGGGAAGTTCCGCAATGCAGCTCACAAAACTTGAAATACCAACTGCCATGACACATACCATAATTTGGGCCGATACAATACTCACTTTCTTGTTGAGCACTTAGATGATTTCGGTTTGAAAGACGGTTATGTCAGTACCATACCTGACAATGTAGAAAACATTTCATTTTCCAAACGGATCACATCAAGAATAAAGCTCAGCTTCCTGGGTTCACAGCGTTTCGTGAAGGTGTCTTTTCAGAAACTTGCAGAGATAATTTTTCACGAGGATATGCATAATCACCAGAGCTGCGTATCCTGATTATGAAAAGTTTCAGTTTATGATAAAGAAGAGGGTCTTTCCTTACAAATACCTGAATTGAAATGAGAGATTAATGAAACAATGTTGTCTGATTTAACCACGTTCACCAATAAACTCAGAGGCATAGCCATAACAGCTGTGGAGTATGGGCACGTGGTAAATGTTTGGCAGGAGTTCAGCATCCCTAATTTAGGGAAATATGCTACACTCCTGGAAATGGAAAAAATAACACATTGACACCGGTGTGTCAGACCCACCATACTTGCTCCGGACACTGCGAGAGGGCTGTACAAGCAATGATCACACGCACGGCACAGTGGACACACCAGGAACCGCGGTGTTGGCCGTCGAATGGCGCTAGCTGCGCAGCATTTGTGCACCGCCGCCGTCAGTGTCAGCCAGTTTGCCGTGGCATACGGAGCTCCATCGCAGTCTTTAACACTGGTAGCATGCCGCGACAGTGTGGACGTGAACCGTATGTGCAGTTGACGGACTTTGAGCGAGGGCGTATAGTGAGCATGCGGGAGGCCGGGTGGACGTACCGCCGAATTGCTCAACACGTGGGGCGTGAGTTCTCCACGGTATATCGATGTTGTCGCCAGTGGTCGGCGGAAGGTGCACGTGCCCGTCGACCTGGGACCAGACCGCAGCGACGCACGGATGCACGCCAAGACCGTAGGATCCTACGCAGTGCGGTAGGGGACCGCACCGCCACTTCCCAGCAAATTAGGGACACTGTTGCTCCTGGGGTATCGGCGAGGACTATTCGCAACCGTCTCCATGAAGATGGGCTATGGTCCCGCACACCGTTAGGCCTTCTTCCGCTCACGCCCCAACATCGTGCAGCCCGCCTCCAGTGGTGTCGCGACAGGCGTGAATGGAGGGACGAATGGAGACGTGTCGTCTTCAGCGATGAGAGTCGCTTCTGCCTTGGTGCCAATGATGGTCGTATGCGTGTTTGGCGCCGTGCAGGTGAGAGCCACAATCAGGACTGCATACGACCGAGGCACACAGGGCCAACACCCGGCATCATGGTGTGGGGAGCGATCTCGTACACTGGCCGTACACCTCTGGTGATCGTCGAGGGGACACTGAATAGTGCACGGTACATCCAAACCGTCATCGAACCCATCGTTCTACCATTCCTACACCGGCAAGGGAACTTGCTGTTCCAACAGGACAATGCACGTCCGCATGTATCCCGTGCCACCCAATGTGCTCTAGAAGGTGTAAGTCAACTACTCTGGCCAGCAAGATCTCCGGATCTGTCTCCCACTGAGCATGTTTGGGAGTGGATGAAGCGTCGTCTCGCGCGGTCTGCACGTCCAGCACGAACGCTGGTCCAACTGAGGCGCCAGGTGCAAATGGCATGGCAAGCCATTCCACAGGACTACATCCAGCATCTCTACGATCGTCTCCATGGGAGAATAGCAGCCTGCATTGCTGCGAAAGGTGGATATACACTGTACTAGTGCCGACATTGTGCATGCTCTGTTGCCTGTGTCTATGTGCCTGTGGTTCTGTCAGTGTGATCATGTGATGTATCTGACCCCAGGAATGTGTCAATAAAGTTTCCCCTTCCTGGGACAATGAATTCACGGTGTTCTTATTTCAATTTCCAGGAGTGTAGATTATTCAGGAACACTGGTGTGCACCTGCTTGCAGATATTTTTGAGAAATTACAGAGTGTGTGCATTGACACATACACTCTGGATCTGCCTTCTGTTACTCTGTGCCAGGGCTGTTGTGGGACACAGTGTTAAAAAAAAGACACATCTCAGCATCGAACAGTAGAATGAAGTTGAGATGCAGCTCTTTTTTTGAACACCGGATCACAGGGGACTTTACCACTGTGTGCACACGTATTCCAAGGCAAATAACCCGTGAATTAGTGACGAAGAGTACAGGCCATGTGACGATTTGAGTCACATTCATTACTTCGATGCAAACAACCTCTGTAGGCATGCCATGCAACAGTCTCAGCCGTTTGGAGAGTTCCGATGGCTATTTAAAAAGGAAAACGTCACACTGGAGAAAATATCCATGTGGCTGCGGATTCTAGTGAAGGCTGACCTGAATGTCCTAACCATTTGCTTGATGTGCACAGCGGCTTGCCACTATGTCCAGAGCACCTAGTGCTCCACAGTGGTTCTGTCCCCAAGCTGATGACAACACTGGGGAATAAACAGAGAGAAATTCTGCACTACAGGAACCTCCCTCAGTATCACAGTTTGTCGGTAGACCTTATTAGAATCATCTGCTGCATCTCCTTCAAGCTGTGCCCCTAATCGAAGAAGTTCACTGATGTAAAGAACATATGTGATTTTGAAAAAGATTTTTGTAAAATAATGAATAATTCGTTTTCGGCAAAATCATGGAAAAGTTAGAAACCACGTGAAAATCATTTAGTTTACCATCAGGAGGGGCGCTAAGGTGCAAGAGATTACATTGCCAGGCCAAATTCTGAGTAGGCTATAATCATCAATGAAGGACTAGTTGCTGTGGAGATGACTAAGGTTTCTGTGCATTTCACGAAACCTGCCTATATAGGTACGTGCAATCTGGACCTCCACTATGTACCGACGTACTGATTCCGCTATGAGTTTGTGAAGCAAAGCTTCGTTGAGCGCCCATTATTTTATACGGATTAAGAGAGTTTGATCAATTGGGTGAAAGGCTGCGATACATATCAAATAATTATATACAATCCCGACCCATTCGATCCATCTGGATTTAAGGCCGATAGTCCTTATCAGCATGAAATGACGAGGCGAATCGAGCACAGATTATGGAATTTGTGGGGCTCAAATCTAAAACTTATGCAAACTGTAGAGATGCAAGTGTTAGCTAAGGGTGTGCGTCGTGCAGTCTCAAAGGCTCTCCCTGTTTATGATGCTTCACGTGTGGTGCTGCAAGCAGTTTATCGATAGTGGTTCATTCTGAAATGCAGCTGAAAGCAGACTGCCGCATCATGATGATAAACGATTCGTTTGTGTGGATGGGACTGTGATCATCTCATTCTCACACTATTCGCTTGAGTGACTGAGTCTGTGGATGTGTATTTATTTATAAACAGTGGATGTGTGTGGGAGTGTATGTAGAATAGTTGAATGAAATATTTGTCATAGGTGCGTGCAGGTGTATGTGTGAATGATTCTATACTATGTGTCCCCATATATTATGTATATATATGTATGTGTGCAAGTGTATATATATAAATGTGTATGTGTTTGTGTGCGTGTGTATGGGTGTGTTCTTTTGTTCACTTGGTGCAGCTTGTCCCTTTTCTTCGCCTGAAGATGACAAGTAGGAAGCTTGTTGAAACGTTGCCGCAGAACGACGCCTTGACTCGGCTGATAACCCGAGAAGACTTCATTATGTTTATCAATATGTTCCAAATGCCGCGGATAAAAATGGGATTTTCCCGTGCTCACACCTCGGGTTCTATTGGTGGTAAAAAGGTAGGGTCAAGTGTTTTGGATAGCTCTTGGGACCAGGGAGCATTTGCATGCCCAACAGAAAGATCGTGTTAGAGCCGCTATCCTACATTGCAGACTCAAAGTATGAATGTTACATGCTTCCTACTGCTTAGTCAAATAGAGATAATTGGTTGGATCTTTTTGCATTTGATGTGATCTATAGTGGGTTTGATGGGACTTATGGAGGCACCATTAATTCACAGGTACTTCCTTGTAAAACTCCAAAAAGTGTCTTTTACTATATTTTGCCATCATCCGCGGACAGAAATCCCGCTGAAGATTCCAAGATGGCTACGCACAGAAAATGGCTGAAATTTGTATGATATACTCCTAGGATCCAGATCTCGAACCACGTTGAAAATTTTCTTGATATTTTTATCCCTTTCTCAGATACAGGGGTTCTAAGTTACCCTGCTCATAAAAACAAAATATGCACTTAAAAATTAAATAGATTTAGTGATGACTGGTATATCCGTGATAAACACATGATTTAATGCAGCTGAAGAGTTTTCCGTGAATGACTGAATGATGCATTTGCGTAAATTCATGAGCGGTTTCTAAGAACCCCCCTCCCCCGAAAAAGCATTATTCATTATTTTTTCGCCGTCAGTAGCGAACCAAACACAGCCGCGGTCTCCAAGGCGGCTGTGCATAGCATATTTTTACGATGTATACCTCAGATCCCGATCTCGAACAACCTTGAAAAATTTCTTAGTATCTTCATCCCTTTTCCAGGTACAGAGATTCAAAGTTACCCTACTTGTGTACGGAATATATACACGTAAAACGCGGTGTAAAGGGAAAACGTAATTCACGGGCGTTGTCCAGAAAGTAATGCAGCGCATTTTTTTCTTCAGCAATTCTTTACTGAACATAATGAGAATGACAAAGACGAAAGAATGGTGTTTTAACTACAAACCCTATTTTTCCACATAATCCCCATCCCATTCTACAGCCTTCCCTCAGCGCGAAACAAGGGCATGTATGACCTGTCGCTACCAATCCTTGTACTAGTGGCGGAGTCAGTGCTTCTCTTTGTGAATCATCTCCTCATCGTCTTCAAAATGTCTTCCATGAATGGCATCCTTTAATGGCCCAAACTAGAGAATTCCGAGGGGCTAGGTCAGGGCTGTAGGGTGGAAGGGGTAACACTGACCAACCCTGTGTTGCGATGTATTCAGCAGTTCTCAGACTTGTGTGGGGCCAAGCGTTATCGTGTTGCAATAAAATATCTCCTGGGTTACTGTGGCGCCGAAGTCGCCGGAAGTGCTTCTTGAGTTTTGTTAATGTGTTAACATAAGTTTCTGAATTAATGGTACTACCTCTTGACATCCCATTAACGAGAATCACGGTCCCAGTACACAGTGATCATGATCTTACCGACGGAATCAGTCGTTTTGAATTTTTTTCTTTTGTGGGGAATGGGAATGGCGCCATTCCATCAACTGTTGTTTTGTTTAAGGCTCAAAACAGTGAACCCAGGTTTCATCATCGGTCACAATCCAGGACAAGAAGGCCTCCCCCTCAGATTCAAAACGCTGCAACAAATCAAGACAGATGGTATTTCTGTCTGATTTGTGATTCACCGTTAGACACCATAGGACCCATCTTGCACACAGTTTTGAATATCCAAGAGTGCGTACAATTGCATCCACACTTCCTTTGCTGATTCACAGATGCAGCGCCAACTGCCGAATCGTAATGCGTCTATCCTCACGAATGACAACATCAGCTCTCTACAACGTGTCAGGTGCGACAGTCATGGACGGTCTCCCCGATCGCTGTAAATCGTGGAGCTCAGCCGAACCGCCTTCTGATTACCTGACCCTCCGTGCTCAGCGACTAACTGTACTTCTGTCGCCAGCAGATGTTCCACAGCCTTTGCTCAAGCGTTTGTGAATATTCCCCACAGTTTCTTTATCAGCACTGAGAAACTAAATGACACACGTTGCTTGTAACGTACATCACCTACAGACGCCATTTTGAAACTGTCCTGCAGCTACGCTATCTGTCGGAAGTGACGGGAACTTTGGTGAGCTCACTCAGGAGAGAGACTACGTAACGTTTCGCACTGGTAGCATTGTTTTCGGCTGAGAAAAAAATGCGGTGCATTACTTTCTGGGCAACCTTCGTATAAAGTGACGTAGCATGGAGAAATATGATGTAAAGCGCCACTGTTCTCATCAGAAGGATTCTAGAAACTCCACAGGGTAGTACTGAAGCAAATGCAAAGTTTTTGTGTGTATACAATCTGGTCTGAGGCGTAAAATTAGTTTTGCGTTATTTCCATTTCACAAAAGTAAGCTATCAAAATTTTACCGACGCATCAAGTTCTTTTCATATGAGTGACACACCCTGTTGTGGCAGGGAGAAGTAGGGAATCAGCGAGAAAAACGCTCCTGTCATCGCACAAAAAGGGCAAATATGCTCCAATTTATTAAAAGGTTCTGACTGAAAAGTGCAGTAGCAGTTGCCTAATACTACCCAAATCATCAACTTTAAAAATTCCCCCAAAAATGTTAACATGTGAACATATTTGCACTTTCTTATGTTGAGAGAGAAGGAGAAAGTGGCAGTGGGAAAGAGACATAGAAGTAATAAATACTGGAAGACATTAGACAGTGGTTGTGGCATGAAAAAAGCGAAGGAGAAATTGGCATTGTATGGAGAAAGAGAGAGACACAGTGGCAGTGGAACACATTAAAGCAATCCATCTTCAGACCACAAGTGGCCCATCGGGAGCATCCGACCGCCATGTTATCCTCAGCTGAGGATGTGGATAGGAGGGGTGCATGGTCAATACACAGCTATCCCAGTAGTTATGATGGTTTTCTTTGACCGGAGCCGCTACTATTCGGTCGAGTAGCTCCTCAGTTGGCATGGCGAGGCTGAGTGCACTCCGAAAAATGGCAACAGTGCATGGCGGCCCGGATGGTCACTCATCCAAGTGCCGCCCACGCCCAACAGCGCTTAACTTCGGTGATTTTACAGGAATCGGTGTATCCACTGCGGCAAGGACGTTGCCGAGGGTAGCACATTAGACAGTGAAGATACAGTGCTAAGAAGAGATTGGAGGAGACAGTGCTAGTGGGAGAGGAATAAAGAGAAGGAGGATGTGGGAGAGCCAGTTATAATGAGAGATAGTGTCTATGACAACTGCGACTGTGAGACAGGAGACAATGACAGCCGGAGAGCCACAAAGAGATGATGAGTTGAGCTGGGATTTTTCGAGACACCTAAACCGCAACTTTGTACGTCATTCTGGTGATTCGACCTGTTGGGCTGTCATCCATGAAAAGCATTGCAGGGTATGTTTTCCAACAGGACAGACTTACAGCGGTGGAGTAGTGTGTGTGAGCGAGGTACAGTTGGAGCAGCTTGTGGTAGTAAGAGGTGAGCTGCATGTTAAGAAGAGCGCGAATACGTTCACAAGTCAATATTTTTGAGAAAAATTTTAGAGGTGGTCAGAAAGGCAGGATGAGACGGCTGATACCCCACTTTTCTGTCAGTGTCTTTTAACAAAAAGGAGAATATTCGGCTTTATTGTGCTTCAATGGGACAGTCTTGCTGCTGGTGTATGTATGTTCAACATTTCCTCCGAAACCACTGGATCGATTTCAGTCAAACATGGGTACACAAATCACTTTCTGTCTGGAAAGAATCGCCGTGAGGGTAAGAACCGCCTGTATATCAAAGAGGTAAGGGTCGAGGTGAAAAACAAGTTAAAGCCACGACGGGGGAATACGCGAATTTTACTCATCCAGTATTTGAGAACGAGAGCTCTTAGTGACCTGCAATAGATTTTAAAAATACTTTTAAACCTTTACTGAACTTTTTCTCGCCGATACCCCTACATAATGTTGGAAGGAAAAAAGTTTATCGTTTACTACGTTTTCGATGTTCATTTTCGCATCATGCTCCATGTTTAAATTTATTACACTTTTATTAGACCTTTACTACTAACAGTGCTCACGGCACATTTTGCAGATAATATTGACATATACCACTGAATGTACGTAATCCACCTTACGGCGCTTGGTGGGGATTATTTTAAATACACGCTGTAACGGTCGTGAACGTTAGTTACCTTTGAGACTGGGCATGTTGACTTGACATTAGTTAAGAATGCCTTTAAGGCGATAAAGACGCCATTATCAACTCCTCACTGAGTTTGAACGCTGTCGTGTAATAGGGCTACGAGAAGGTGCACGTTTCAAACGAAAGTTGATAGGCGTATTTCTACATCTAAAAGTGATGTCTGTAACAATTTCGCCCCAGTTGCATAACATAAGATGGCGCTAGTAGCGCCATTATAAGAATGCAAATAAGGTGTGCTTCAAATACACTCTGTGGCAGTCCCGAGCGTGAGGTACCTTTGAGACTGAATGTGGTGAGTTGGTGTTAGTCAAGAATGCCTTTAAGGAAACAAAGACGCCATTATCAACACCTCACTGAGTTTGAACGACGTCGTGCAATAGGAAAATACATCACTGGCCATTAAAATTACTACACCAAGAAGAAACGCACATGATGAATGGTTATTCATTGGACAAATATATTATACTAGAACTGACATGTGATTACATTTTCACGCAGTTTGGGTGCACAGATCCTGAGAAATCAGTACCCACAACAACCACCTCTGGCCGTAATAACGCCCTTGATACGCCTGGGCATTGAGTCAAGCAGAGCTTGGATGGCGTGTACAGGTACAGATGTCTATGCAGCTTCAACACGATACCACAGTTCATCAAGAGTAGTGACTGGCGTATTGTGACGAGCCAGTTGCTCGGACACCATTGACCAGACGTTTTCAATTGGTGCGAGACCTGGAGAATGTGCTGGCCAGGTCAGCAGTCGAACATTTTCTGTATCCAGGACCTGCAACATGCGGTCGTGCATTATCCTGCTGAAATGTAGGGTTTCGCAGGGATCGAATGAGGGATAGAGCCACGGGTCGTAACACTCCACTGTTCAAAGTGCAGTCAATGCGAGCAAGAGGTGACCGAGACGTGTAACCAATGGCACCCCATACCATCACGCCGGGTGATACGCCAGGATGGCGATGACGAATATACGCTTCCAATGTGCGTTCACCGCGATGTCGCCAAACACGGATGTGACCATCATGATGCTGTAAACATAACCTGGATTCATCCGAAAAAATGACGTTTTGCCATTCGTGCACCCGGGTTCGTCGTTGAGTACACCATCGCAGGCGCTCCTGTCTGTGATGCAGCGTCAAGGGTAACTGCAGCCGTGGTCTCCGAGCTGATAGTCCATGCCGCTGCAAACGCCGTCGAACTGTTCGTTCAGATGGTTGTTGTCTTGCAAACGTGCCCAACTGTTGACTCGGGGATCGAGACGTGGCTGCACGATCCGTTACAGCCATGCGGATAAGATGCCTGTCATCTCGACTGCTAGTGATACGAGGCTGTTTGGATCCAGCACGGCGTTCCGTATTACCCTCCTGAACCCACCGATTCCATATTCTACTACCAGTCATTGGATATCGACCAACGCGATACGATAAACCGCAATCGCGATAGGCTACAATCCGAACTTTATCAAAGTCGGAAACGTGATGGCACGCATTTCTCCTCCTTACACGAGGTATCACAAGAACGTTTCACCAGGCAACGCCGGTCAACTGCTGTTTGTGTATGAGAAATCGGTTGGAAACTTTCCTCATGTCAGCACGTTGTATGTGTTGCCACCGGCGCCAATCTTGTGTGAATGCTCTGAAAAGCTAATCATTTGCATATCACAGTATCTTCTTCCTGTCGGTTAAATTGCACCTCTGTAGCACGTCATCTTCGTGGTGTAGCAATTTTCATGGCCAGTAGTGTAAAAAGCTGGATGTTCCTCCTGCGATACTGCAGAAAGACTTGGCAGGGATGCAGCCAGTGTACATGATTACTGGAAGCGGTGGTCACGAGAATGTAAAGTCGCAAGAAGTTTGGGCTTCAGATGGCTACATGGCACTAACGAGAGGGAAGACCATCGTGTTCAGCGTATGGCTCTGGCGCGTCATACTGCATCTGCAAGCAGCAGTCTGAGTACCACCCACTTGGCATCACAGTGACATAACGAACCGTTACAAATAGGTTACTTCAAGGGCACCTCTCGAACAAACGCCCTGCGGGGCGCATTCCACAGACCCCAAACTATCGTCAATTGCGGCTTCAGAGATGCCAAGTGCTTCCTCATTGGAGGGCAGGGCAGAGGTCTGTTGCGTTTTCTAGTGAAAGCTGGGTCTATATCGGTGCCAGTTGATGGCCGAACGTTGTTTAGAAGAAGGCCAGTTGAGCACCTGCGACCAGCATGTCTGCATGGTAGATACACTGGACCTAAATTGGAATTATGGCCTGTGGTGCGATTTCGTATGACAGCAGCTGTACTCTCGTGGTTATCCCACGCATGGTGATTGTAACTTTGTGCGTCAACCTGGTGATTTGACCTGTTGCGCTGCCATTCATGAAGAGCGTTGCAGGGGGTGTTTACCTATAGGACAGCTGTCGCTCACATACCACTGTTGCAACCCAACATGCTCTAAGAGTGTCGACATATTGGCTTGGCCTGCTCGATCACCATGCTGTCTCCAATCGAGCAAATATGGGACATCATCGGACGACAGCTCCAGCGTCGTCCACTCATCCACAACCACCATTAACCGTCGCTGTATTGACCGATCCAATGCGACAGTCATGGAACTCCATCCCACAGACTGACATGCAGCATCTGTACAACACGATTCCAAGCACATTTGCATGCTTGCATTCAACATTCTAGCGGTTACAAGGGTTCTTAATGGTCCAGAATTTCACATTTGCTGCGGCTTATCTCTTGCTTATAATGATCTGTGGTCTTGCAATGTTACTCACTGAAATGTGTTACCTAGACAAATGTATTCACGAAATTTCATCACTCAACAATAATTATTTTTTGGTGTTGCGATTCTTTTCCCGTCAGTGTAGTTCAGGAGATGCGTGAAAAATTTCCGCATCGTGCATGACGTTTGAATTTATTGCTTCTTTGATACAAACTCAATCGCAATACATTTATCAGACGGTAACAATAAATCCAGTAGGATGAGTGTACAAAATTATAACATTGTACGACACAGAGAAAGAGGGAGGAGGTGATGGTCAGACAGAGGGAAGAGAAGGGTGTGGACGGGGGGAACAAGGAAAGAGGAGATGGACATAGAAAGGAAAGAGGAGTTGGACAAAGAGAGGGGGAAGAGGAGATGGATAGAGAGAAGGGCAGGAGGTGAAGGTGGGCAGGGAGAAGAGGGAGAAGACAATGAACAGAGAACGGAGTGCACAGGACAGAGGGAGTGGGAAGAAGGAGACTGACTAATGGAATTGAAATAAATATATATCCGGGCAATGCCGGGTCTCAGCAAGTTGTAAATGAGTACGTAAATCTGTTTTTTAATCCTTCTATAGTGTTTGACATGTTCTAGAGTGTTCATGCATCTCGTTACATCGACGGACAACAGGAACGTATCACATAGAAGTAAGTTCCGTTCCAAACGGTTTCCGTTCTAAGCTATTTGAAGCCTACGACGTTTGTCATGTAGGATATTTGTATGGACCCGCTGCTAACGCCAGGGAATTTCCCAATCGATCTAACTCTACTGGCTGATCAGCATCAGAATGGCAGGAGCAGTTAACAAGTATAGTTTGTATTCTGTGATGTGATGGCACGGTAACTTCCATAATTGCGTCTTGGTCACTGAAATACATGTGTGGACTTCAAGAAAAACGCTACTACTTTCTATACAAATAAAATCCCACAGAGAAGTGATTCCAAAGGTGTTAGAGACACTGAGTGAATTTGCGTCTCTTTTTTTAGAAGTTTTTTCCACCTTCGACTGTTTAATTCTTTCAAATTAATACTTGTATATGTCATCGTACTTTTCACATGCATCGTTTAATTTTTAAAATTTTTCTTTCCGTTCAGTTTCGTATTAAACATTTTTCTCCGTTTTTCAGATTCATCCGAATCACATCGTATCAGTACTGCAGTCCTCTTCGTAGAAGTTTCTTCCTCTCCTTCCCTCCTCCCCCCCCCCCCCCCCCCTCTCCCACTGCCCCCCGTTCCGGAACGCAATTGCTGTCCCTTGAACGATAAAGTTTTATTGGATAACGAGCGGTAAAATTAGCTAGTTTCTGTCAGCGCTGAAGACATCTTTCGGATCATATTCTTGTACTGAAGTCAATATAAACCGCAAGCGCTCTGTGGTCATAGTCGTTAAGTCCGGCCCCGGTAGCTGAGTGCTCAGCGTGACAGACTGTCAATCCTAAGGGCCGGCGTTCGATTCCCGACTGGGTCGGAGATTTTTCTCCTTTCAGGGACTAGGTGTTGTGTTGTCCTCATCGTCATCATTTCATCCCCATCGACGCGCAGGTCGCCGAAGTGGCGTCAAATAGAAAGACCTGCACCAGGCGAATGGTCTACCCGACGGGAGGCCCTAGCCACTCGACATTTCAATTATAGTCGGTAAAACTTGGTTAGCCTCACGGCAGACATTTTAACACCACGCCATTTCTCTTCTCGAAATGATTCAACCAGTCTGGATTTGCAGAAAGCACAATGTCCATTTATTTTGCAAGTTCATCAGCTCTCTCCAGCCACATAGGCCCTGACGTGGTAGTATTCTGAAACATGGAACGTTTGAACCGAGTTAGCAACTCAGTCTCCACATCATGTTTAGCCGTTCTCATACGTTTTCGCTGTAGCGTAAAAATGTTACCTTAATTTGACGTCTATTTTTAATAATGGTAGACAGTGTAGAATACAATGTTTAAATCTTTACCGATTTTCGTTTTCGACCTCTTGTTTTTCATCAACATCTCAGGCAGCTCTTTCTTCAATTTGTATTAGTCGTAGAAAATATGCGGTAGGTATAATCTTTTTAAATCACTAGAAGATCTCAAGGCAACGTTCAATTAATTATACACAAAATTAACATACTTTGTCATGCCCATAAATGGACTCGAAATATGGCTGAAGTATTTCGACAATTGCAATACCGAAAGACAAGCGACAACATAGCATCAGCAGTGTAGCAAGTTTTGTTTACCTTATTTCGTCTCCAAAAAATAAACAAAAATTTTAGGTTTCGTTGTGATTGTAGTAAGCAGGTAATCTGGTCGTCCGAGAAGCAAAATTTTTTCATGTTAAGTGGTTTTTGTCTGGTGTATGAAGTTTTATAGTATTTTTTCGGTCCAGCGTTATTATTTCGTATTAAATGATTTTTTTTGTATTAAACATTTTTCACTGTATATGGTAATGACGACACGCCGAAGTCAGCTGTTGTGCAAAAGTGAATGCTGGAAAAACAAACGTTTATATTTTTTAAATTAAACGAAGTTGGGCAGACGGTATTAATTTTCAAAAAGTTTTCTACAACTGTGGATAAGGAATGTCTTCTCCCGGAGCATGTGTTGTAGCACGCCGACAAGGCAAACGACATGCAAATGAAGCAAATAACTTCTGTCGAGCAATTGAACGCAGTCCAACACATTGCTGTAGCAGACTTTTTGCAGGACAAGGTGTTGCAGGAGCATCAGTGTAGCGAGCGACGCGCGCGTACGCCTTTTATCCCTATCACCACCAGCGTGTGTGCAGCGCTATCAAAAAACAGATAATGCCAGGCGGCTGGCTGCTGTACATGATGACGAACTCATTCCACAGATTCTTTTTTCTGATGAACGAAAGCTTACCTGAGGCGGAACCAAAGATAATCAACAGTCTCATAGAAGGACGTGAGAAAATACTAACACTGTAGTGCTGGGGTGTCCAACCCGAGGCCCATGAGCGGCTTGCGGCTGAAAGCAAATATCAATGCGATCCAAGAAGTGAGCACCTATGAAACGATCGCTAAAAAAAGAAACCCGTAAAATCCGTTCTTGTAAACTTGCGATAAATGGGATATTTTTAAACTGAAGCTCCCGCCACACGGTGCTACTCTCTCATTTGTCCAAACATTTTTTTTTTCAGCGTTTATTGTTAGGGATTATGTGTGGCCTAAAGTGCTAGTCTTTTTCCACTGTGGCCGCACGGGATTAGCCGAGCGGTCAGGAGCGCTGCATCATGGACTGTACGGCTGGTCCCGGCGGAGGTTTGAGTCCTCCCGCGGACATGGGTGTGTGTGTTTGTCCTAAGGATAATTTAGATTAAGTAGTGTGTAAGTTTAGGGACTGATGATCTTAGCAGTTAAGTCTCACAAGATTTCACACACTTTTTTTTCTTCCACTGTGGGCCTGGTAAGCTAGAAGAAATCTTTTCAGCCTTGGGATTCGATGCATCGGTGCCTATGCCGTAAAATGAGAAACTTCTTGCAATTGTAATATATTCGGACACGGAGGGTGGTGCGAGAATATTTTTAACATCCGCTGTAGCTTTGATCCTGCCTATAGATTGCTTTGCGACGAATTTGGAGTCGAGTACAATACGGCATTCTGTTTAACGGCACAGTCAAGAGAAATGAAGGAATGGTGATGCTTGAAAATTTTATACTTTGTTGTTATAGTTGGAGTCACGAACAATGGCGGTCGAGTTTGGACTTGTTCTGCGCACCTACGTCACGTGTTCTTCGACAGCCAATGAGCGTTCAGCAGTATTCTGAGCGCTCTGCTGTTAATACTGTAGTTAATGCGAGCATTAATTCTTCATGAATGACCGTAGCGAGTTGCTTAGTGAATTTCGATTCCATTTGTTACGAGTTGTCACCACTGATTGTGACGGTAAGTGATGAATTATGCGTAAGCAAACGAGAGACTTATTCTGCAGGATATACGCTTTCTGCAGGCGTTAAGGAATCCTGCCTCGGGCATGGATGTGTTTGATGTCCTTAGGTTAGTTAGGTTTAAGTAGTTCTAAGTCTAGGGGACTGATGACCTTAGGTGTTACGTCCCATAGTACTTAGAGCCAGCCGGCCGCGGTGGTCTCGCGGTTCTAGGCGCGCAGTCCGGAACCGTGCGACTGCTACGGTCGCAGGTTCGAATCCTGCCTCGGGCATGGATGTGTGTGATGTCCTTAGGTTAGTTAGGTTTAAGTAGTTCTAAGTTCTAGGGGACTAATGACCACAGCAGTTGAGTCCCATAGTGCTCAGAGCCATTTGAACCAACTTAGAGCCATTTGAACCATTTTTTGATAACATAAGTTTATTAGATGGTAAACACTTTACCACTTTAGTCATCGGAGTACATGTTTCTATACACTCCACACCCTGTAATACTCGCAGTGAACGCTACAGACGAACTTGCACTCGTTGTTTGTATTACGTTTAGAAATAATTGTGTTATCGGATCGCTATTCAAATGGGAACTGCCCGATTCTTCCGCATGGCGCTGCTTAAATAGTTCCAGTCCCGTTCTACTGAAGAAGCCTGGTATTTTCTCGACTGATGGCGCTACATCTAGAAGGTACTTGCATCGTCGTTACGCAACATGAAACGCCACGTTTAAAACGACCTTGTCAACATAAACTTGACATACATATAACTAACTGAGGCTGCAGTTACTTTTTGCGCTAACAGATGGCGGTACTTCAGTACCTGAGCCAAGCTCGTAACAGTATTTTGTAAAGTTTGGGACGAAATTGGGTCTTATCAGGATGTCGAGACGCGAGTAGTAGTAGTAGTAGTGATAGTAGTACCTTTATTCATCCGTAGATCTCTTGTTACAAGGATATGGGACATGTCAAAGTATTTACAAGTTTAGACCAATTTAAAATAAGCTAATTCGTATACATATACATTTACAGACTTCTAGTTAGAGACAATCATCAGATTTACACCTGGTATACAACACTTTTTTTAAGAATAACTTATTAAATAATGTAATGCCACACTGTTCACTCATATCTCACTATCACTGTTTCAAAGTTTTACTGATCTTCAAAGTAGTCACCAGCATTGTGTGTAACCCGTTGCCAGCGATGTGGAAGTCGTAGGATACTCTTAGCAGTGCCAGTTGTGTTGACAGTTCGAGCGGCGCGGTCTATTGCCCGACGATTCTGTAGCAGTTATGAAGGGAATGCCGTGAAGTGTGTCCCTTAGTTTAGAAATCGAGTTGAACTCACGAAGGCTTAAGTCAGGGGAATGCGGCAGGTAGTATAGCACTTAGCAGCCCCATCAGTCAAACAAATCAGTAACAGCTTGTACTGTACGTGCTTGAGCATTGTCCTTCAAAATGATGGTGAGGTCCTGCTGCAAGTGTCATCACTTCTAAGCTGGTCGTAGGTTGTGTTCAAAAATGAACAGCACAGAGACAGAAGTGTTGACACTTTCTGCAGGACCTGACCATCATTTTGCAGGAAAGTGCTCAAGCACGTACAGTGCAAGCTGTTACTGATTTGTTTGACTGGTGGGGCTGCTAAGTGCTATACCACCTACTGCACTCCCCTGACTTAATCCCCATTAAGTTCAACTCGATTTCTAAACTAAGGGACACACTTCACGGCATTCGCTTCAGAATTGCTACAAATTCGTCGGGCAATAGACCACGCCGTTCGACCTGTCAACACAACTGGCACTGCTAAGATTATCCTACGACTTCCACATCACTGGCAACTGGTTATACACAATGCTGGTGACTACTTTTAAGGTCAGTAAAACTTTGAAACACATACCTATTTTGTACGAACTGTAAATAAGTAGTAGCCACTATTAAAGTTCCAACCCTCGTATGTATGTCGACATATATCCATTGCAAGTGACTTTAATAAGTGCTTGTAGCAACAAGGGGACCGGAAAACTCCTCTAGAAATCATATGCATTCCGCAAACAACGACTGTGTGAAACCCAAGTCGCTCTTTTCGTCCACGAGACTCAGAAAACAGTAACAGCCGGCGACCAGAATGACGCCATGTTCTTTCATTCCAAAAGAGGTTAGATACAGTTTTGCACTCTCACCTGATGAACAAGATCATGCTTACAGAATATCACAGTACCCTGTGATTGTTTTGAAGAGACCCTCGCAAACAGAACATAGTAAGCCATTTTTAACGGAGAACAATCTTGAGGCGTAAAAGTAGCTTCGGACATGCCACAAGACAGTGTTATAAGACCGTTACTGTTCGCACTACATATAAATGACCTAGTGGACAACTTCAGAAACTCCATGGAGCTGTTAGCGTATGGTTCTGTTATGTAAAGAGAAACAGAAACGCTGGAAAATGGTATAGAAGTGGAGGAAGACCTGCAGAGGACCGACATTTGGCGCCGGCGATTGGCAGTTGACCCTAAAGAAAACAAACGTACGTAATGCACTTGAATTAGCGGAAAACTTTTTATATAAGCGAAATCAGATCACGTACGAAGTAAAGACATTACGACTGTCAAAATTTTAACAGTAAACTGGCGAAGCATTTGTAATAAAATTCCTGAATTTACTGCTCGCCAGGAAAGGCGTCGCCGTCAAATTATTCTCTGAACCAAGTGCTGAATGAAACCCAAAATAGGAAGCTCCGAAATATACAGGGTGAGTCACCTAACGTTACCGCTGGATATGTTTCGTAAACCACATCAAATACTGACGAACCGATTCCACAGACCGAACGGGAGGAGAGGGGCTAGTGTAATTGTTTAATACAAACCATACAAAAATGCACGGAAGTATGTTTTTAACACAAACCTACGTTTTTTAAAAAATAGAACCACGTTAGTTTTGTTAGCACATTTGAGCATATAATCAAATACGTAATCAGTGCCGTTTGTTGCATTGTAAAATGTTAATTACATCCGGAGATATTGTAACCTAAAGTTGACGCTTGAAACCTCCGACGTTCAGTTGCGTGTTGTAACAAACACGGGCTACGGTCGGCGAGCAGCATCTGCAGGGACATGTTTACGATGACGACCGTGTTTACGAGTATGGCTGTAGTGCACTGTTGTGGTTTGGTCTAGCTGTCACAGTGTCCTCATGTAGCGCTTGCTGCTATTGTTATTCTGTATTCGTCTCCGCACGCAGACCAACTGTAGTACACCGTGTTACCAGACGTCTGTGATTGTGTAGTGTTGTAGGAACTGTGACCACGGTGTATTCGAACTCTGAAAAGGCGGAGATGATACTCATCTATGGCGAGTGTCGACGAAATACAGCTGAAGCCTGCAAGGTGTATGCAGAACGGTACCCGGACAGAGAGCATCCAACGTGTCGCACATTGCAAAACATCTACCGCTAACTGTATGCAACAGGTATGGTCGTAGCACGCAACGGGTCCGCAACAGGCCCGTCACAGGAGAAGCGGGTGCAGTTAGTGTGTCAGCTGCTGTTGCCATGAACCCACACATGAGTACACGGGACATTGCGAGAGCCGGTGGACTGAGTCAAAGTAGTGTCATGCGCATACTGCATCGTCACCGCTTTCACCCGTTTCATGTGTCGCTACATCAGCAATTACATGGTGATGATTTTAATCATCGAGTGCAATTCTGTCAATGGGCATTAACAGAGAATGCGTTGCAGTTCTACCTGTTTACCGATGAAGCGGGTTTCACAAACCACGGGGCAGTGAATCTACGGAAGATGCATTAATGGTCCGTGGACAATCCTCGCTGGCTCAGACAGGTAGAGCGAAAGCGACCGTGGACTGTAAATGTATGATGCGGAATCATTGGCGACCACCTCGTTGGTCCTCACTTCATTGCAGGGGCCCAAACAGCTGCAACATACATCGCGTTTCTACAGAATGATCTGCCAGCGTTGCTCGAAAATGTCCCACTGGAAACGCGTCGACGTATGTGGTATCAGCTTGATGATGCACCTGAACATTCCACAATTAACACTAGGCTGACCCTTGACAGGATGTTCGACGGGCGTTTCATAGGACGTGGAGGACGCATAAATTGGCCAGCCCGTTCTCCTGATCTTACACCTCTGGACTTCTTTCTGTGGGGTACGTTAAAGGAGAATGTGTACCGTGATGTGCCTACAATGGTTCAAATGGCTCTGAGCACTATGGGACTTAATATCTGTGGTCATCAGTCCCCTAGAACTTAGAACTACTTAAACCTAACTAACCTAAGGACATCACACACATACATGCCCGAGGCAGGATTTGAACCTGCGACCGTAGCGGTCACGCGGTTCCAGACTGAAGCGCCTTTAACCGCACGACCACACCGGCCGGCGATGTGCCTACAACCCCAGAGGATATGAAACAACGTATTGTGGCAGCCTGCGGCGACGTTACACCAAATGTACAGCAGCGTGTACGACGTTCATTACGCCAGAGATTGCAATTGTGTGCAGCAAATGATGGGCACCACATTGAACGTCTATTGGCCTGACATGTCGGGACACACCCTATTCCACTGTGTAATTGAAAACGGAAACCACGTGTGTACGTGTACCTCACCCCTCATGGTAATGTACATGTACGTCAGTGAAAAAGACCAATAAAAAGGTGTTAGCATGTGGACGTAATGTGCTGTTCCAGTCTCTTCTGTACCTAAGGTCCATCACCGTTCCCTTTGGATCCCTACGTAATTCGGTGCTCTCCGATACACACGATCGAACAGCGGAGGAGTGGTACTCAAACGTCAACTTTAGGTTACAATATCTCCGGATGTAATTAACATTTTACAGTGCAACAAACGGCACTGATTACGTATTTGATTATATGTTCAGATGTGCTAACAAAACTAAAGGGGTTCCATTTAAAAAAAACGTAGGTTTGTGTTAAAAATCATACTTCCGTGCATTTTTGTATGGTTTGTATTAACCAATTACACTAGTCCCTCTCCTCACGTTCGGTCTGTGGAATCGATTCGTCAGTATTTGATGTGTTTTACGAAATATATCCAGCGGTAATGATAGGTGACTCACCCTGTATAACGAGGCACTGAACGCATATCGAAAAGACATATTAGACACGGCTGTGAAGTGATCGTAGCAATCGACAAAAATATCGTGTCTATAGAGGTCGAAACTGAGACTGGCTGTGAAGTTATCTGGACGTGAGTAACCGATGTAAGTAAACTGAAGTTAATCATCGGAAGGTTTTACTGGGCACCCAGGTCCGCTGTAACAGTTGCTGAATCATGCTAAAAACGCCTGCGCACAATAGGCACGAAAATAATCAGCGATTTTAACCTACCAGATATAGGCTTGGACGTCTATGAATTCATTGCAGGTGGTGGTGCATGCAGACAGCCTTTTTAAGATACTTCTGAACTCTCTGGAGCAACTAGTTCTCCAACCACACGCAATGGAAACATTTTAAAGCTTGTAACTACAAATAGGTCTAACTTACTGGTGTCGACGCAGAGACAGGGATTAGTGATCACTATGTCAACGCACTGAAAAATGCTTCAAATGGTCTGTCTGCTAACCACTTACTGACTTCAACACTGAGAGGCAGCCAATGTGATACAAACCACAGCTGTTGTCTGCCGCTGCCGCTAACTGGAATGTTGTAGATGAGGAGAAAAGTGGCGTGTGGCCAGCGCTCCTCTACTGAGGGTCAATTGTGGATGATCTGCAAGCTGCCATTATCATAGCATCCAGGCATGGAACGTTCATGCAGCCCCTCAGTTGACTCGAGAATGTCTGCTGCAGTCTTGGTCGATCAGGGTTGGATAACCAGAGCTTAGTTTTAATGGCAACCGAAATCATGGATCCAATAGTCTGCTGCCTACACTTGAGTACGCGATGGGCGTCTACAAGAAGGTGAGGTGTGAGACACACTATACTGCAGAACGTCTGGACAGGCGATGCCTACTTGTCTCCAAGTTGCCGCCGCCACGCCATGTGCCTGCAGCTCTCTGACCTTGCAGGTCATGACTCACCGATGGGATGTATCAGTATTTCTTCACAGCTCTCACTTATGTCTAGCCGCAATGATACACTTTATAATTCGTAAAATAAATCTCATTACAGATCACTAACGCCTCTACATACAAACTGGATCACTCTCCCACGTCCCGTGCCTAGCATTCTGTACACAACGTGACCTCCAGTCCCTGGATTTGCAACAAAATCCATCAAGAAGGCTAGCAGAGTATTTTTTCTGGAAAGAGCAGATAAGCAGGTGATAGCATCCTTCTTAGATAATTGATGGACGTTATTTAATTTCAATGCGATGGAAGTAGAGGTATTATGGGGCAAGATTATTCGGATTGCAAATCGTGCTCCAGATATATTACCCGAATAAATGAGTTAAGGTTGGAAAAGACCCACTATAGTTTAATATCAAAATTCGGAAAAGAGGCTGAATAAAATGTTCTCGAGTTTCAACCGCGTCAATTGCTTAAAACTACACGAGCTTTCGGCCTAGCACTCCTTGGCCGATATTACTCGGACGACGACAACCTGCCCCACGAACTGAGCCACCTACGCAAAGTTTTCAGGAATAACGTCTACAGCACCCATCAAGAGAAAGAAGTGATTTCTACGAAATATCATAATAAGATCACCGACGAAGAGCAGGAAAAGAAACTTGCTTTGGTGCCATTCTGTGGCTCTGTATCGGGCAAGATAAGCCACCTGTTGAAAAGACACAAGATCAAATCGATCTTCAGGCCTCCAACGAAAATCCGTCAATTACTGAGACCAGTTAAAGACGCTGTAGGTCTCAGAACACCTGGAGTCTACGAAATACCTTGTGAGTGTAGCCAGAAGTACATCGGACAAAGAGTGCGCACTGTGGAACAACGCAGGAAAGAACATGAGAGGTATTATCGCTTACGCTATCCAGATAAATGTGCGTTAGCTGAGCATGCGTTAGAAAACGGTCACCACATGAAATTTGGCGATGGCTCTGTCGTGGCTCACACTAACGGCTTCTGGGACAGTTTAATAATAAAGGAAGCTGTTGAAATAAAAATTACCACAAACACCCTGAATAGAGACGGTGGCTTGCAGCTCAGCGCTGCGTGGGATCCAGCGATCGCGCGGTTGAAGAGGGCACATCGAACGCCGACTCAAAACATGCCCATATATTTATTTATTTAACCTGGCAATGTCACGGGCACCAGTGACGTCACAGCCGGCAGCTAGCGTTTATAAGGGCACACCAACAGCCCACTGGCAGTCTAACACTTGACAATGGCCAAGGAGTGCTTGGCCAAGCAATTGACGCGAAAAAAAAAGAGCGGAAATGTCGACAGCCAAAATTTAGTAGAAACTGACAAACTGCCTGTTGGTTTTTGTCTCGAGGTCCTTCGACCAACGTTTGTTTGATGATTTTCCTGACCTTTCACCAGTACCAGTGGCAGGCATTGTCAAAATTTCACCCTCCATTGTTGGTGGTTGACTGGAGCCGAGCTCGCGGCCGCAGAGTATATGCACCTGGCGCACCCAAGTCCAAGGGCTCTCCTGTGCTCATTTGCAGTGCGGTTCTCCCCTTCCTACCTGCAATGATCATTCTCTAGTAGTAGTAGCAGCTTTGTTCATATGTAGAGCTCTTTTTACAAGGATATAGGACATGTCAAAGTATTCACAAATTTAGATCAATTTATAACAAGCTAATTCGTATGCACATATATTTACAGACTTCTAGTTAGAGACAATCATTATATTTCCTTCCGTCATAAAATATTTTTTTTACAAATAACTTATTAAATAATGTAATGCCACATTATTCACTCCTATCTCACTATCAGTCACTGCACACACTATAAACACATTGTTTCGTAACACTTCACTCACTATACACACAAACACACACACACACACACACACACACACACACACACACACACAGGTGGTTCGCAGGAGAGCTTCTGTAAAGTTTGGAAGGTAGGAGACGGATACTGGCAGAAGTAAAGCTGTGAGTACCGTGCGTGAGTCGTGCTTCGGTAGCTCAGTTGGTAGAGCACTTGCCCGCGAAAGGCAAAGGTCCCGAGTTCGAGTCTCGGTCGGGCACGCAGTTTTAATCTGCCTGGAAGTTTCATATCAGCGCACACTCCGCTGCAGAGTGAAAATCTCATTCTGGAAAAATCCCCCAGGCTGTGGCTAAGCCATGTCTCCGCAATATCCTTTCTTTCAGGAGTGCTAGTTCTGCTTGGTTCGCAGGAGAGCTTCTGTAAAGTTTGGAAGGTAGGAGACGGATACTGGCAGAAGTAAAGCTGTGAGTACCGGGCGTGAGTCGTGCTTCGGTAGCTCAGATGGTAGAGCACTTGCCCGCGAAAGGCAAAGGTCCCGAGTTCGAGTCTCGGTCGGGCACGCAGTTTTAATCTGCCAGGAAGTTTCATATCAGCGCACACTCCGCTGCAGAGTGAAAATCTCTTTCTGGATTATTATTGTTATTTATTTGTGTAACATTTTTATCAAACCACTACTCTATTTTAGCCAAGTAATCCTTCAATGTATAAAATGTATTGCATAACAGGTACTTTTTAGCTGCCTTTTTAAATAAGAGTATTTTTGCAATTTCTTTAATCTCTTTTGGTAATTTATTGTACAGTTTTATCCCTTGGTAGAAAATGCTGTTTTGAGTTTTATGTTTATTTTTTCTTGGTAAATGTAAGTTGAGTCTATCAGTTGTTGCATGGCCATGGACAGAGCTGTTTGCGCAGTAATTACCAATGTTATTTTTGATGCGTACAACTGACTGGTAAATGTATTCACATGGATCAGTTAAAATCCGTAGTGTTCTGAACAGATCTTTACAATGAGCTCGACTGCGGCACGGGAAGCCATTGTCTGTTCACCTTGAGGCTTTCTTTTTTCTTTTTGAAGGTATTGTCATGCTTGTGTATTTCTATACCTTCTTTGAACAATCGGGTGTGATAGTTCTTCTCTACAGCAAGAACTTCCTTGTCGGCGAATTTAACTATGTGGTCTGTCTCACACAGCGCGTGCTCTGTCACGGCCGATTTCTCTGCCCGACCCAACCTGCAATGCCATTTATGTTCGGTGATCCTGTTGTTGATTGATCGTCCAGTCATTCCAACATTGACTTTTCTGCATGTACATGGTATGCGGTATATTCCGGACACTGCAAGTGAGCCCATTTTATTTTTCTCCTTTGCCGATCTGACACACTCTTTGATATCTTTTGTCGGTTTATAAACGGTCTTACTCCGTGTTTGCGCAATATACCGCCGATTCTGTCGGTTATAATGGGGATGTATGGCAGGAAGACTGTACCACACATTTCTTTTTCCAAAGAACCGCTTCGCTGAGTGTTTGATTCTGTGACACTTGTACCCATTGCTTCTCAGATCGCTTTTCAGGTGTTGCATCTCGCGTCTGAGGTGCTGCGGCTCATAGATTTGTCTTGCTCGCGTTACGAGCGTATTAATCATATTTCTGTTGTGGGTCAGGTGGTGATTTGAAATTCTGTGCAGGTGTTGGTCCGTGTGTGACGATTTTCGATACACGCTGTGTCCGAGGTGTTCACCATCCCTTGAGAACAGCATATCTAGAAGGGGTAGCTGTTTGTCCTTTTCTACCTCCTCGATGATAAATTTTATATTTACATGGAGGCTGTTCAAGTGGCTTAGGAAGTCATCGAGCTGTTCCTCACCACGGTTCTGCACAACGAAGGTGTCATCGACGTATCTGTACCACACCATAGGTTTACAATCTGCCAAGTCCAGTGCCTGTGCTTCAGAATGTTCCATTACGAAGTTGGTCACCACTAAACTGAGTGGACTATCCATGGCGACGCCTTCCAGCTGTTCGTAGAAGGTGCCATTCCTCATGAAATAGCCCGTGGCGAGACGTGCATGAAAGAGCTTTGTGGTGTCTCGCGGGAAAATGGAACCGACGTGCTTCAGAGAGTCACTGAGTGACACTTTGGTAAACAAAGAAGCAACATCAAAGCTGATCAGGATGTCGTTTGGTCCAAGTTTTAGCTTCTTCAGCTTTTCAAAGAAACGTTCTGAGTCATTTGTGTGTGTGTCAGTCTATCCGACGTGCGGCTGGAACAGAGAGGCCAAGTGATTCGCCAGAAGCTCTTACAATCGGTCTTACTGAAACATAATTTTTATGGATCTTTGGTAATCTACGCAGCCGAGGTGTTAGGGTCTCTGTGTTGCACAGGATGCTCTGTATGTCCGCCGAGAGAGAAGACACCCTGGTTAACCGATTCGTATTTCGCATGTTCTGCTGTGTCGGATCCGCCCGGATCTTCTGCACATAATCTTCGGTCTTCATTACGACGGTCACATTTCCCTTATCGGCAGGCAGAACGAATCTATTCTTGTCGGCATTAAGACTCTTAATAGTTTGTAATTCTTTCTTCAGGTTGCAAGCTGGTGCCGTATCCTGGTGGTTTCAGTGCGTATTTCCTGAGCTCTTTTACAAGGAATGGTTTGAACGACCCCTTCGGTATTAGCAATTATACCTTCCATAGGTACATTTTTCGGGATGATAGTGAAATTCCCTCCTTTTTGAAGAACAGACTGTTCCTCTTTGGTCAATAGTCTCTGGTAGAAATTCGTGCGTCTGTAAAAAGATTGATGTGCGAAGTATACCTTAGTGGAAAAGCTTGCCGAGACATTGAGCAAACTGTGGTCTTACATGAAATTGCTAAGTGTGTCGAAGGCTTCTATCTAGTTATTATTTGATGGTGTAGCAATATACACTCCTGGAAATTGAAATAAGAACACCGTGAATTCATTGTCCCAGGAAGGGGAAACTTTATTGACACATTCCTGGGGTCAGATACATCACATGATCACACTGAAAGAACCACAGGCACATAGACACAGGCAACAGAGCATACACAATGTCGGCACTAGTACAGTGTATATCCACCTTTCGCAGCAATGCAGGCTGCTATTCTCCCATGGAGACGATCGTAGAGATGCTGGATGTAGTCCTGTGGAATGGCTTGCCATGCCATTTGCACCTGGCGCCTCAGTTGGACCAGCGTTCGAGCTGGACGTGCAGACCGCATGAGACGACGCTTCATCCACTCCCAAACATGCTCAATGGGAGACAGATCCGGAGATCTTGCTGCCCAGGGTAGTTGACTTACACCTTCTAGAGCACATTGGGTGGCACGGGATACATGCAGACGTGCATTGTCCTGTTGGAACAGCAAGTTCCCTTGCCGGTCTAGGAATGGTAGAACGATGGGTTCGATGACGGTTTGGATGTACCGTGCACTATTCAGTGTCCCCTCGACGATCACCAGAGGTGTACGGCCAGTGTAGGAGATCGCTCCCCACACCATGATGCCGGGTGTTGGCCCTGTGTGCCTCGGTGGTATGCAATCCTGATTGTGGCGCTCACCTGCACGGCCCCAAACACGCATACGACCATCATTGGCACCAAGGCAGAAGCGACTCTCATCGCTGAAGACGACACGTCTCCATTCGTCCCTCCATTCACGCCTGTCGCGACACCACTGGAGGCGGGCTGCACGATGTTGGGGCGTGAGCGGAAGAAGGCCTAACGGTGTGCGGGACCATAGCCCAGCTTCATGGAGACGGTTGCGAATAGTCCTCGCCGATACCCCAGAAGCAACAGTGTCCCTAATTTTGCTGGGAAGTGGCGGTGCGGTCCCCTACGGCACTGCGTAGGATCCTACGGTCTTGGCGTGCATCCGTGCGTCGCTGCGGTCCGGTCCCAGGTCGACGGGCACGTGCACCTTCCGCCGACCACTGGCGACAACATCGATGTACTGTGGAGACCTCACGCCCCTCGTGTTGAGCAATTCGGCGGTACGTCCACCCGGCCTCCCGCATGCCCACTATACGCCCTCGCTCAAAGTCCGTCAACTGCACATACGGTTCACGTCCACGCTGTCGCGGCATGCTACCAGTGTTAAAGACTGCGATGGAGCTCCGTATGCCACGGCAAACTGGCTGACACTGACGGCGGCGGTGCACAAATGCTGCGCAGCTAGCGCCATTCGACGGCCAACACCGCGGTTCCTGGTGTGTCCGCTGTGCCGTGCGTGTGATCATTGCTTGTACAGCCCTCTCGCAGTGTCCGGAGCAAGTATGGTGGGTCTGACACACCGGCGTCAATGTGTTCTTTTTTCCATTTCCTGGGGTGTAATACATCAAAGCCGGCCGGTGTGGCCGTGCGGTTCTAGGCGCTTCAGTCTGGAACCGCGTGACCGCTACGGTCGCAGGTTCGAATCCTGCTTCGGACATGGATGTGTGTGATGTCCTTAGGTTAGTTCTAGGGGACTGAAGTCCTCAGATGTTAAGTCCCATAGTGCTCAGAGCCATTTGAACCATTTTTGAAGAGATTGAGGAGGTCCAAAGAAGAGCGGCAAGATTCGTAACTGGTGCGGTTAGCCATCGCGAGAGCGTTCAAAATCTCATAGAAAGTTTGAAGTGGGACATACTTGCAGATAGACGGCGCGCTAAACGGAAGGAGCTGCTCACTAAATTCCGAAATCCGATCTTCACCGAGGATGTAGAGCATATATTATTACCACCAACTTTCAAATCGCGCAATGATCACCTTTCAAAGATAAGGGAAATTAGAGCTCGTAGTGAGGTTCAGGCAGTCGTCTTTTTCTCGCGCGATCCGCGAGTGGAACAGAGGGGTGGGAGGCCGGGGGGGGGGGGGGGAGGACGAATATGACTTTGGCGTGAAATGTGCCCTCCGCCACACACTGCTTGGTGGCCAGCGGAGTATATATGTAAATGTAGATGTCGTCTTTGAGTGATTGTAGGAGTATACAGGATGTCTCACACAGGATTTCTAGTTGGTTTGATGATTGACAGCTTACTCTAAATGTAGAAAAATGTAAGTTAATGAAGTGAGAAGGAGAAACAATTCTGTAACGTTCGAATAAAGCGTTAGCAGGATGCTGCTTGACACAACCATATCGATTAAATATCGAGACGTAAACACCGTAGAACGATATGAAATGGAATGAGTTCTTTTTGTTGGGAGAATTTTGGGAAAGTATAGCTCATTCATAAAGAACGCTAGTGCATTCATTCTTGGGTATGCTCGAGCGTTTGGGATCCCCACCCCGTCGCACTAAAGGAAGACATCGAAGCAACTCAGAGGTGGGCTACTAGACTTCTTACTGGTAGTTTCGAGCAACACGCGACGAAGATTCTTCGTGAGCTTAACTGGGAATCCCTGGAGGGAAGAGGACGTTCATTTCGCGTTCTCCATTGAGAAACTTTAGATAACAGGCATTTGAAGTTGACTACAGAACGATTCTACTGCCGCCAACGTACATTTCGAGTAAGGACTACGAAGGTAAGATAAGAGAAATTAGGACTCGTACAGAGGCTTGTAGACAGCCGTATCTCCCTCGTTCCATTTGCGAGTGGAACAGGAAAAGAAGATGGCTAGCAGTGGTACAAGCAACCATCCGCCACGCACCGTACGATGACTTGTGAAGTATGTATGTAGTTGTAGATTACACAGTTGCCGACCAATCACTGGAAGCAGTCGCATTCTGTAAACATCTGGGAGTATGTGTACCAAGTGATTTAAAATGGAACCATCAAAAAACTAGGACACACCGATGCCAGACTGATTCAATGAAAGAAACATCCGGAAATGTAGTCCACCCACTAAGAACGTAGATATAAATTTCCCGCTCTGCCGAATCTTGAATGTTACTCGTCAGTGTGTGATCCGTACATGATAGGACTGATAGATTGAATAGAGAAGACACAAAGAATGGTAGTGTGTTTCCTCTCAAGTTCGATTAGTAAGGGCGAAACCGTCGCGGAGATGCCCATCCAATTGCAGAAGCTCCAAGAGATTCGATCTGCATCACGGTATGGAACGAACTTTCCTTGAAATGACAACCAATACACTATCTGATCAAATGAATGCGGAAACCTCTTTGTAATGTGGAACTGACCACAGAATGTTACGAGAGCGGGATCCACCAGCATAAAAGGAGGCAGGGAGAATTGTGTTGCCAGCAGAGAAGCAGTAATAGCTGAGTGTGTTGGTGAGGAGAGCCCACTGACTTCGAATGTTAAGTAGTCATTGGGTGTCATCTGAGCAACAAATCCGTCAGGGACGTTTCAAACCTTCTAAAGTTGCTAAATCTCATATACTGTAGGATAGGGACCATCGAGCATTGCGGAGGGTGTGCAGGGACAGAATAGTTGCACCAGTTTTGGTCACAGAATTTCTTTGAGGTTCCTTACACTCTATTAAAACCGCACGAGACAAGTAAAAGATGGGAAAAGGAACATGTAAAAATTTGTAACGTTCTGTATGTAACGTAAGTCTTGTGTATTTGTGCAGATAGTCAAGTACCTTGTACAGCATGTTCGGGAGATGGCGGCGAAGATCACTCGTTAGCCCAATGCGCTAGAGCCAGAGACCAGCGTGCACCAGCTGGCCGCTAGAAGAACGACCAACGGCTGTATGTCGCTCATGGATAATTGTTAAGGAATAATGGTGGCGTCGTACATTTGTCAACGAAATGGTTCAGCTATGGTTTTAAGCCCGAGGAAATGCATTTCCTATCGAGGAGCTGTGAGAAACACTTAAGAGGAACTAAGTTTGTGTATATAGGATCGGTTGGACCGTATATGCAATTGTCGTTCGTTCGCTAACTAGAGCTGATGCGGTTAATCGGATTTATTGTGCAGATAGGAAGTTCTCGCAGTTTTAAAAGTAGGATGGAAAGCGTCTGTATTTCGGTGAAGGACTGCAGCAATGGGTATAGGGCTGGATATCCAAGACTGGAAAAGATTTAATTTTATTGCGGTCCTCCATTTATTTTGAAGAATTATCGCAGTGACGTATTCTTCACATTAGGTGAGTGACGGTTTAAGTTTTGTATTTGTAACGCGGTTACGAGTTTTCTGAGGATTGTGAAACGCGAATCGAAGAAGTATTTTTTTATTTCAGCGATTGGACAGAAGCTATTTGAGTCGGAGTTCCGGTCATGGTGTATTTGTAGCACGCCTATAAAGTGAGTACGTGATTAATTATAAAAGTTGAAGGCTTTCTCTGAGGCATAGATGGATTTGGTATTTGAGGTGATACGTGAGTAGGAGTTTGTGGATACTGAATTATAGTGTTGTTGAGCAGGGTTCTCGATTATTGAATAGATTTGAATATTGTTACAGAAACACTCAGACCGATTTTTTGTTTTTTTTGTTTTTGATAAAGTTTACCACACTTACAGAGTTGCGACAGTAATGTTTCGTGTTGATACAGACCCTAACTGAATCATATTTAAGCGTAATTCCACTCCAAACATTATTCCTGTAGTTAACAGACGAGTGACATTTTCATTGATGTTATATTAGTGTGATCGCGGATCGCTAACACCTGAAGTGGCTGAAACTTTGGCAATTTGTGTTTTAAATTGAGTTAAAAAGTGATAGTAGCACCTAGGATTTTTTTATTTGTTTTATTACTTCTTTTCGTTTAGAGTGGGGATGTAGTTTTGTTTGTCTCTCAATCACTTGTGGGCGTTTGTCTCTGTACGTACGTAGGTAGGAAAGAGCAGGAAATAAACTATTATTTTGTTTGGAAGTCAAGACCTAGTCCCCTAGTTCTTCAGACCGCAGTTACTAAATAATTTCTATTTGAGAGAACTCATTCATTATGACAGAAACAAGAGAGATCTTAAACTGTGGAATATTAACACGTAGAAGAGAGCTGCCAAAGTATTTACGAGTTAAAGAATTTTCACTTCAAGACCGTTTAAGTGATAAAATCACGATAAAATAATCAGATCTATAGTTTGTGTTTAAAAGGATGTAACAGTGAGTTATCTATTTGAAAGTGCAGAAAAGGTTTATTTTTGTTCTGAAGTTTAAAGTTTACGAATGTAGTTTCGTAACACAAAGACATTGTTTATATTACTAACGGGCGTTGCCGTAGCAACAAAATAAGTTGCTGACTGTATCTGTCAAAATTCATACATTTGAAACATTTTGGGTTTTTGGTGAAGATACTACGCGTAAGTAAGTAGGTAACAAAACATGTCAACCCCTACTGAGATTTTACTGAAACCTCAAAACGTAAGTGAGTGCCTTTCAAGTTGGTGACGTAGGTTAAGGAGCTGCGTTTGTATTGCTAGTGTCGATTCTTGGTTACTCTAAGCGGTTACGAGTAAGAAAATTAAATTATTTCTGTTATAGGAACAGTTTTAGAGCGCTACGTCGTACATACGCGTTTACACAATATATCAGATTGTTGCTGTTGTGGTCTTCAGTCCTGAGACTAGTTTGGTGCAGCTCTCCATGCTACTCTATCCTGTGCAAGCTTAATTTCGATAAATTTGTGATCTTTAATCTCTGGCATTACTGGACTGTGTAGATACACAACTGCATTTGTTCGTTGGTGTGTTGACGTCAGTACAGGAGAACTACCTATTAAAAGTCATTGCTATTGTCCTTAACATAATAATAACACATAACGAAAAGGTACTTAAAACTGTATAGATAGTAATCTAGGCAAATACCTGCCGCTTGTGTGCTCAATGGCAATTCCCCAGAACTTGAACTTCTATGTAGAGAGAGTGTTACCGTTGCATTCCTTCACATTATAAATCATAATTCTTGAAGACTATTTTTTAAAAAGTGTTCTCAGTTTCTCCTCTTATTGGTGCTGGATTGCGACTACTAGCAACAGGGCTAGATCTAACTGCTCCTCATACGCCCCACATTGCTGTACTCAGTGCTAAGCGATACTCGAGCTGGTGTAAAGTGCGACACCACTGGAGTGGAGATGTCTGGAAACGAGCTATCTTGAGTTACGAATCGCATCATGCCCTGAGGTAATCCAATGGTAGGCTTTGGGTTGACAAATGCCTGGAGAGCCTTATCTGCCAGTGAAGTTACAGGAGATGATGTTATAGTATGGGGACTTTTTTTGGATGCGGTCCCGTTATTTCGCTTAAAAGCACTGAAGGCCGAAGGATATGAACACATTTTATAGCATCCTGTTATGTAGAACAGTTCGGAGACGTTAAATGCTTGTATCAGCATAATAATGCGTAAAGCGACATCTGTGAGGCAATGGTTTGTGGTCAACAGCATTCTCGAAATGAACTGGCCTGCTTAGAGTCCCGACCTGAAACCAGCGGAACACATTTGGGGTGAGTTATAACGTCGACTTCGCTACAGACCCCAGCCTCCAATATCACTACCTTCTCTGGTTTCTAAACTTGACGAAAAATGGTTTGCCGTTCCTCCACAGACATTCAGACACCTCACTGAAACAGTCCGGAGACGAGTTTAGTCCATCATAATGGCAAAGGGGAGATATACCCCATATTAATGCCCACTAATAGGTGTCCAGATTCTTTTGATCAGAGGGTTCCTGGTGCGTCCGCTGTGCCGTGCGTGTGATCATTGCTTGTACAGTCCTCTCGCAATGTCCGGAGCAAGTATGGTGGGTCTGACACACCGGTGTCAATGTGTTCTTTTTTCCATTTCCAGGAGTGTATATAAACGATTTGGGAGACAAGCTGAGCAGCCGTCTTCGGTTGCTTTCAGATGACGCTGTCGTTTATCGACTAATAAAGTCATTAGAAGATCAAAACAAACTGCAAAACGATTTAGAAAAAAATATCTGAATGGTGCGAAAAGTGGCAGTTGACCTTAAATAACGAAAAGTGTGGGGTCATCCACATGCGTACTAAAAGGAACTTATTGAACTTCGGTTACACGATAAATAAGTCTAATCTAAAAGCTGTAAATTCATCTAAATACCTAGGTATTACAATTACGAACAACTTAAATTGGAAAGAACACGTAGAAAATGTTGTGGGGAAGGCTAACCAAAGGCTGCGTTTTATTGGCAGGATACTTAGAAAATGTAACAGCCCTACTAAGGAGACTGCCTACACTACGCTTGTCCGTCCTCTTTTAGAATACTGCTGCGCGGTATGGGATCCTTACCCGGTAGGACTGACGGAGTACATCGAAAAAGTTCAAAGAAAGGCAGCACTTTTGTATTATCGCGATATATGGGAGAGAGTGTCACAGAAATAACACGAGATTTGGGCTGGAAATCATTTTAAAAAAAGGCGTTTTTCGTTGCGACGGAATCTTCTCACGAAATTCCAATCACCAACTTTCTCCTCCGAATGCGAAAATATTTTGTTGACACCGACCTACATAGGGCAGAACGATCACAACGATAAAATAAGGGAAATCAGCTCGTACGGAAAGAGATAGGTGTTCATTCTTTCCGTGCGCTATACGAGACTGGAATAACAGAGTATTATGAAGGTGGTTCGATGAACCCCCTGCCATGCACTTAAATGTGATTTGCAGAGTATCCATGTAGATGTAGATGTAGATGTAGATATGTGTACCTCGCGAGAAGACCATGAAGGTTAAATTAGAAAGGGAGCTTGCCAACATCATTCTTTTCGAGCACCTTTCGTGAATGGAACAGGAAAGGGTGAAAATGCGAGTGATTCACAAACTATCCTTCGTCACACAGCAAAGAGTGGCTTGAGAAGCCTAGACGCAAATGTAGGTTAAGATCGCTACGTTACATCTACAGATAGGTCAGGTCAAATAGGTTTAGAATTTAGTCCAGGACATTGGTGCAACGTCTAGCATTAAGGATCTGCACGCCACTACGTCTCCAAAGTAGCCCGTCACACAGTGGCAGTTAAAATTTATTTTCCCAGCGGAATTCGAATTAGTTACTTCTGAGCCGAGGAAATCCGAACGACAGTCCATTGGTGACCTCGGCGACGGCAGCGAGTTATACGTAACTTAATAACACTCTAGTGACCTTGTGTGAGCTGCATGAGCAAGCGGGACTAGAAATTGATCGCGAGACGGCGAGTAAACAGCACGCCACCCTAAAGCAGTTACCAGCTTCTGTTCAATACGCATGCTTTCTCGTATCTACAGTCTGCAATGCGTGCGCGAGTATGCTTTACAAGAGGCAATACTGATATGTGGCGCTCTCTCCACGTGCGCTGTGCAGAAGAGCACTCGAACGATAGATTAATGACAGTGGGATACGAACAAAGTAAAGGCTACAGTACCTGACTGGATATCTACGACGGCATGCTGAGAAGTAATACCTTCAAATTTTTGTGTGAAAACTCTCGAAGCCTTTTAAATAAAATAAACATTATTAAAATTCTACATCTTTATTCTCCATGTTTACACATTTGCATCCCTCTGCCACTAAAAGGTTCTGAATTGTAGCGTGTAACATGACGGCGTGTAATGGAACTATGTCGACGCGTGAGAATCAGCGTATTGTAATCGAATTTCGAATTCGATGAGTTCGTCACCAGATGGAGCAGCTTCTCCTTCAGCATGACAATGCCAGACCACACACGAGCGCTGAGACATCTGCAACAATCCGACGCCTTGGGTTCACTGCCATCGATCATTCTCCATACAGTCCCAAGTTGGCCCTTACGATTCTGAGCTGTTTCCATAACTTAAGAACACCTACGAGGACGTCACTTTCATAATGATGAAGTTATGCACTCAGAAAATCAAATGGCTCTGAGCACTATGGGACTTAACATCTGAGGTCATCAGTCCCCTAGAACTTAGAACTACTTAAACCTAACTAACCTAAGGACATCACACACATCTACGCCCGAGGCAGGATTCGAACCTGCGACCGTAGCAGCCGCGCGGTTCCGGACTGAAGCGCCTAGAATCGCTCGGCCACCGCGGCCGGCTGTGCACGCAGAAGTAAGATTGTGGCTCTGTCAACAAAATCAGACATTTTATGGTGACGTTACCGGCATCAACAAACTGAGCTCTCATTGGGAGAAATGTGTTTGCCGCGAGGGTCATTATGTTGGGAAATAAATCTAAGACTGTTGCGTAAGTTCGTAGCGTTTCTTCTTTGTAGTTGGTATTCCGGTTGCTACAAGGGCGATGTACTTGAGGACAATATTATGGGAATGGAAGAGGATGTAGATTAAGATGAAATGGGAGATACGGTACTGCGTGAAGAGCTTGACAGAGCACTGAAAGATCCGAGTCGAAACAAGGATCTGGGAGTAGACAACATTCCATTAGAACTACTGACGGCCTTCGGAGAGCCAGTCCTGACAAAACTCTACCATTTGGTGAGCAAGATGTGTGAGACAGGCGTAAAATACCCTCAGACTTCAAGAAGAATATAGTGATTCCAATCCCAAAGAAAGCAGGTGTTGACAGATGTGAAAATTACCGAACTATCAGTCTAATAAGTCACAGCTGCAAAATACTAACGCGAATTCTTTACAGACGAATGGAAAAACTAGTAGAAGCTGACCTCGGGGAAGACCAGTTTGGATTCCGTAGAAATATTGGAACACGTGAGGCAATACTTACCCTACGACTTATCTTAGAAGCTAGATTAAGGAAAGGCAAACCAACATTTCTAGCCTTTGTAGACTTAGAGAAAGCTTTTGACAATGTTGACTGGAATACTCTCTTTCAAATTCTGAAGGTAGCAGGGGTAAAATACAAGGAACGAAAGGCTATTTACAATTTGTACAGAAATCAGATGGCAGTTATAAGACTCGAGGGACATGAAAGGCAAGCAGTGGTTGGGAAGGGAGTAAGACAGGGTTGCAGCCTCTCCCCGATGTTATTCAATCTGTATATTGAGCAAGCAGTGAAGGAAACAAAAGAAAAATTCGGAGTAGGTATTAAAACCCATGGAGAAGTAATAAAAACTTGGAGGTTTGCCGATGACATTGTAATTCTGTCATAGACAACAAAGGACTTGGAAGAGCAGTTGAATGGAATGGACAGTCTCTTGAAAGGAGGATATAAGATGAACATCAACAAAAGTAAAACGAGGATAATGGGACTAGTCGAATTAAGTCGGGTGATGCTCAGGGAATTAGATTAGGAAATCAGACACTTAAAGTAGTAAAGGAGTTTTGCTATTTGGGGAGCAAAATAACTGATGATGGTCGAAGTAGAGAGGATATAAAATGTATACTGGCAATGGCAAGGAAAGCATTTCTGAAGAAGAGAAATTTGGTAAATCGAATATAGATTTAAGTGTCAGGAAGTCATTTCTGAAAGTATTTGTATGGAGTGTAGCCATATATGGAAGTGAAACATGGACGATAAATAGTTTGGACAAGAAGAGAACAGAAGCTTTCGAAATGTGGTGCTACAGAAGAATGCTGAAGATTAGATGGGTAGATCACATAACTAATGAGAAGGTACTGAATAGGATTGGGGAGAAGAGAAGTTTGTGGCACAACTTGACTAGAAGAAGGGATCGGTTGGTAGGACATGCTCTGAGGCATCAAGGGATCACCAATTTAGTATTGGAGGGCAGCGTGGAGGGTAAAAATCGTAGAGGGGGACCAAGAGATGAATACAAAAGGATGTAGGTTGCAGTAGGTACTGGGAGATGAAGAAGCTTGCACAGGATAGAGTAGCATGGAGAGCTGCATCAAACCAGTCTCAAGACTGAAGACCACAACAACAACAATGACTTTGGTTATCGGTTGGCATTTTTTATTAGTAGTTCACTGTTGCTATTTGAGTTTGCATATTGTCTTTTGTTATCTGGAGGTACTGAGTAAAACTGTGGACAAAATTTAGTCCCAAGTGGAGAAATTGGAACATTTCCGACATATTCTTCTGTTTGATCTCAACTGAGGGGCGACAGCAGCGGAAGCAACCAGGAACATATGCGCCGTATATGGCGATAATGCCACTGGACAGAACAATGCAAGAAATGGAAAAATTTGCAAATTTGTGGTAAGCTCTTAGGGAACCAAACTGCTGAGGTCATTGGTCCCTAAGCTTACACACTCCCGCTAAGGACAACACACACACCTATGCCCGAGGGAGGACTCGAACCTCCGACGGGGGCAGCCGCACGGATCGTGACAAGGCGCCTTAGACCGGGCGGCTCAAGAAAATGGTTTCCTCGTTTTCAAGACGACCGTTTTGACATTAGTGACTCTCCACGTTCAGGAAGACTTTCGGGGTTCGATGAAGTTCGTCTCAACGCATTAATTCGCAACGATCCACGTCATTGTACTCGAGAACTGGCAGATGTCATGAGCTGTGACCATTCCCACATTGTGCGACATTTGCAAGCAAAAGGGAACGTCCAAAAACTGGGTGTGTGGATATCACATACTCTAAGCCTGAATCACAAAAATCATTAGGCGGTCATTTGCGCATCTCTGCTTGTTCGTCATCAGTTGGCTTGCGAACAACACCGACCATTCCTGACCTGTGTCGTCAGTGGTGACGAGAAATGGTGTCTTTGTGCTAACGTAGGGAAGAGAAAGGAATGATTTAGCCCAAACAAAGCAGCAACTTCCTGTATAAAGAGACCTGCGCGCATCCACAAAGGATAATGTTATGCATCTGGTAGAACCACGATGATGTGGTATACTACGAATTGCTCCCCGAGATGCAACCATCAATGCTACCATCTATTGTCAGCAACTGTGACGTCTTGCACACGCAGTCAAACAACAGACAGGAAGATTGCGTGAAGTGATGCTACTGCACCATGACGTCCGCCTGCATTCTGCTCGTCTGACAAAAACCACTATACAAGACCTGTGTTGGGAAGCCATTCCGCACACACCTTATTTACCTGATTTTGCACCTTTCCGCTCTGTGTCGAACGACCTTCAAGGAACTTTCCCGGATGAAAATTGGCTCTGAACATGGCTCGACGAGTTCTTGGCTTCAAAATCCCGTGATTTCTGTAGTCACGGAATCGAAAATTTAAGCCAGCATTGGCATCCTGTTGTACTAGTGAAGGAGAATATATATTACTGGCCATTAAAATCGCTACACCACGCAGATGACGTGCTATAGACGCGAAATTTAACCGGCAGGAAGAAGATGCTGTGATATGCAAATGATTAGCTTTTCAGAGCATTCATATAAGGTTGGCGCCGGTGGCGACACCTACAACTTGTTGACATGAGGAAAGTTTCCAACGGATTTCTCATACACAAACAGCAGTTGACCAGCCTTGCCTGGTGAAACGTTGTTGTGATGCCTCGTGTAAGGAGGAGAAATGCGTACCATCATGTTTCCGACTTTGATAAAGGTCGGATTGTAGCCTATCGCGATTGCGGTTTATCGTATCGTGAAATTGCTGTTCGCGTTCGTCGATATCCAATGACTGTTAGTAGAATATGGAATTGGTGGGTTCAGGAGGGTAATACGGAACGCCGTGCTGGATCCCAACGGCCTCGTATCACTAGCAGTCGAGATGACAGGCATCTTTTCCGCATGGCGGTAACGTATTGTGCAGCCACGTCTCGATCCTTGAGTCAACAGATGGGGACGTTTGCAAGACAATAACTATCTGCACGAACAGTTCGACGACGTTTGCAGCATCATGTACTATCAGCTCGGAGACCATGGCTGCAGTTACCCTTGACGCTGCATCACAGACAGAAGCGCCTGCGATGGTGTACTCAAAGACGAACCTGGGTGCACGAGTGGCAAAACGTCATTTTTTCGGATGAATCCAGGCTCTGTTTACAGCATCATGATGGTCGCATCCGTGTTTGTCGACATCGCAGCGAACGCACATTAGAAGCGTGTATTCGACATCGCCAAACTGGCGTATCACCCGGCGTGATGGTACGGAGTGCCAATGGTTACACGTCTCGGTCACCTCTTGTTTGCACTGACGACACTTTGAATAGTGGACGTGAAATTTCAGATGTGTTATGGCCCGTGGCTCTACCCTTCATTCGATCCCTGCGAAACCTTACATTTCAGCAAGATAATGCACGACCGCATGTTGCAGGTCCTGTGCAGGCCTTTCTGGATACAGAAATTGTTCGACTGCTGCTTTGGCCAGCACATTCTCCATATCTCTCACAAATTGAAAACGTCTGGTCAATGGTGGCCGAGCAACTGGCTCGTCACAGTACGCCAGTCACTACTCTTGATGAACTGTGGTATCGTGTTGAAGCTGCATGGGCAGCTGTACCTGTACACGCCATCCAAGTTCTGTTTGACTCAATGCCCAGGCGTATCAAGGGCGTTATTACGACTAGAGGTGGTTGTTCTGGGTACTGATTTCTCAGGATCTATGCACCCAAACTGCGTGAATATGTAATCAGACGTCAGTTCTAGTATAATATATTTGTCCAATGAATACCCGTTTATCATCTGCATTTCTTCTTGGCGTAGCAATTTTAATGGCCAGGAGTGTATTACTGATGACTGAAACGCCTGTTATGTGTATCTGTTGTGTTAATTAAACCTCGTGAAAAACACCACAAACTTATGCACCATTCCGATATACAGGGTGTTTCAGAAGTGATGGTCAATATTCAAGGATATGACAGGAATAATCGTTCGAAACAAGAAGTCAAGTAAACATGGGGTCTAAAACGCATATCTTAAGAGCTGTGAACAATTCTTGATCTTCGATGCTGTGAAACAAATCTCTTCTCCTGCCAGCTCTTTGCTTCCCATATTTTTGGAAGTGGTAGTATGGACGAAAACAAGAAAAAAGAAGGTCCCGTAAACATGTGCCCTAAAACGCATAACTTACGAGCTATGAGCACTTGTTAATCTCTGCTATTTTGAAACACAACTCTTCTAATGAACAAGTGCTCATAACTCTTAAGGTGTGCATTTTCGAGCACATGTTTACTGGACTTTTTTTCTTGTTTTGGTTCATACTACCACTTCACAAAATATGGAAAGCAAAGAGCTTGTAGTAGAAGAGATCTGTTTCACAGTATCGAAGATGAAGAACTGCTCATAGCTCTTAAGGTATGCGTTTTAGACTCCATGTTTACTTGACTTTTTTGTTTCGAATGATCATTCCTGTTATATCCCTATATACTGACCACCATTTCTTAAACTCTCTGTATAGACATGTAGAATAAAGATGTAGAATATTAATAATGCATGTTTTATTTAAAAAGCTTCAAGACCTTTCACATAAAAATTCGGAGGCATTAATTTTCAACTCGCCCTCGTATGAAAGATTCTACATTGCTTGTAATTAAAAATTGCAACACTAAAAGGCGGAATGCAGCAAATATCAAAATGACATGAAGTGTACTATGTGCTTGGATATGCTAATTGTTATTATGCAAATCGGCAATTGAATGTTTTGAGGAGCCAAAGGTATGTTGCTAATGATAAATGGGAAGGGGGGGGGGGGGGGTGATGAAAGGAATCTGTTGCGATAGAAATATGGACAGGCAACACAAGTGCACTTTAAATAAATATATTTTACTCAGCTTGTTGCTGAAGAACTGGTACACTGTTGGCAGCTTGTTGCAGCCGTGGCTAGCTATAACAGGGGACACGACACGTCTATGCACACTGAATGTTGGCCAGCAGAGCTAGGTATCAATGGCTCAGTGTAACGTTCCGCATCAACTGGCAACACGCCGCGTAACTCGACTGAACCATGCGAAGAACTGCGACAAAATGGGACACTGCAGGTTTTACAAACTCACAGTTCGAATATTCTGTTCATCCAGGCGCCCAGCATCTGGCTCCAGGGCCAACACAAGAGGGGCTGCGCTGAAAGAAGCGACCCCGACCTTGCAGCCTAGGCCAATGGTAAGCATCCCATTAAGTTGGTCAAGTAGCGCCGAAGGCTGCGGAAGTGAATAGTGCTAGGGGATCCTGGCGCCAGGCTGGTAGGACTGTAGTGTATCCTTCCACCCTATAACCAAAGAGACGCCTATGTTACTTGTCTGAGGCTTCTGGAGCAGCTATCTACCCATATTCGCAACATTAATGCTTACTCAAATAAATGTGCTGTTTACTCAAATAAATCAGTGCCACACTACATGCAATAATAGTACGAGGGTCACTCCAAAAGAAATGCACACTATTTTCGTAAAAATATAGTTTTCATTCTGCCTGTGTGGAAGTTTTACAGTGTGTAGATGATACATCCTTCCCGCTTGTTTTCAAAATTAGTTTAACCTGTTCCCGTGAGTGGCGCTGTCACAGCATGTCTTCAAGATGGCTGCTACACTTGACGTTCGTCAGAAGCAACGTGCTGTCATAGAAGTCCTGTGCTGTGAAAACGAGACAGTGGCGAAACATCACAAGTGGTTGAAAAAGGTGTATGGAGATGCTGCTGTCGATCACAGCACAGTTAGTTGGGGGTTACGTGATGAAAGCAGGCACAGCAATATTGAGGATTGTCCTCGTAGCAGCAGGCCTCGTACTGCACACACTCCAGACAATGTGCAGAGAGTTAACGAATTGGTGACTGCTGACAGACACATCGCAGTGAACGAATTGTCACGCTATGTTGGGATAGGGGTAGAAAGAGTTTGCAAAATACTGAAAGTGCTGGCGTTAAAAAAGGTTTGTGCCAGTTGGGTTCCCAGGATGTTGGCAGCAGCTCACAAAGAAACAAGAAAAACGGTATGCAGCAAACTTTTGGAACAGTACGAGAATGGTGGAGATGAATTTCTTGGAAGAATTGTGACAGGTGATGAGACATGGCTCCATCATTTTTCACCAGAGACGAAGAGGCAATCAATGGAGTGGCATCATGCAAATTCAGCCAAGAAAAAAATTCAAAACCACATCTTCTGCTGCAAAAGTTATGGCTACGGCGTTTTTCGATTCCAAAGGTCTCTTTCTCGTGGACATCATGCCAAGTTGAACCACCATAAATTCTGATGCATGTGTGACAACACTGCAGAAACTTCAAGCTTGACTGAGTCGTGTTCGACCACATCGGCAAATGCAGGATGTTTTGCTGTTTCACAATAATGCACGGCCACATGTCAGTCAAAAAACCATGGAAGCGATCACAAAACTCGGATGGACAACACTGAAACACCTGCCTTACAGTCCTGACCTGGTTTCGTGTGACTATAATCTCTTTGGGAAACTCTATGTGACTATAATCTCTTCGTGGAACAAGGTTTGAAGATGATGACTCCCTTGTGCACGCTGCCAAACAGTGGCTCCAACAGGTTGTTCCAGAATTTTACTGTGCGAGTATACAGGCGCAGGTTCCAAGATGGCATAAGGCAGTTGAGAGGGGTGGAAATTATGTGGGGAAATGAAAATATTGTTCCTAAAGGATGTATTCACACACTGTAAAACTTTCAAACATGTAGAATAAAAGATGGATTTGAAAAAAATAGTGTGCATTTCTTTTGGAGTGACCCTCATAGAAATCGGGAGAGTTCAGTGAGACGACTGTCTGCAATGGTAATTCACATTTAATATATTTAAGAAGGTGATTAATTTTGATATTTAAGTTATAACTTTCCAAAGAAAAGAAAGCACCTGCTCTTTCGTACCTGTTTTGAAGATGAAGTGCTGCAGCTTTAAATTACAATTAACATTAAGGTACGTGGCCAATGGAGCCTCTCTTCCTACTACTCTATTCCTGAAAGCACAATTTCTAAGTTCTTAAGTAACATGGTTACTCAAACACTCAGAATGTACATCTGAAAGTAAGTCTTTCATCTCAACAGCCCTGTTTTATTTTTGTTTTTAATCAGGTTTCTTAGATATCACCAGTGCTGTAACTATTTCTGTACTTAATTTTGTAAACAATATTTGAAGCATTGCACAGAACCAGTCATCAGTCAACAATACCGTCATTACACTACAGTACTCCCTTGTTTACAGGTATCCCAAGGGATGGGGAAAAACCAGGAGGTCATGTAAAAAATTCGCGTTAGCTGTGGGAATCAGACTTCTATTTTTGGAATACAGCTTTTTCCACACATTGTAGCAACCAGGGCTGGCCAGAGACACTACGGGTCAGGGAGCCAAGTGGCTGTGCGAGAGTGGTCTGGTGCTACCACCAGGGACACTGGCAACGCAATGGTATCTGCAATGACATTTTATTGCCGGTATGAATACACAGAGTAATGTAACTGCCTCAGAAAGTCATGCAGCGTGCGAGCCTCATTGCACTCTGTGGAGAACTGCTGACATGCCTCGTCAGCGAGTCACGGTGCTGGTTGCACAGGCCAGTGAGCAGCGGCCAGTGTACTGTCGTGTGGGTAGCAGCATGGAGAGGTGTAAGTATTGTCCATTACAGAAGTGCTGCACCTCAGGGTAGGTCAACACCTCAGAACTCTCACAGATAGCCAGTCCGTCACTTACGTGAGGGTAGGCAACTGTGCGGTCCAGGACGACAGTTGTCATGAAGTACAGACCCTGGCCTCACACCAAGGGACGGCCAAGACGCAGCAGATTTTCACAGGATGGACGGACTGGCACGCTACTCCTGGATGGTGTGGGGATGACAGCTTGCGGATCATCCATGTACGACCTTCAGTCGGTAAAAGACTGGCAGTACGCCAGACTTCTCCTCATACGGGCAACAGCTTTGCCAGCACTGGCCGGTCAGCTGGTACAGCTAGCCTGCAGCGACGTGGCCAGCTGCAGTTCACACCTAAAAGGAGACGAGCAGAGGAGCAATAGAGCTTCGAATGTAATTTAATTTTTAAGCAGAATGAAATAATACGCTGCAAATATCCCACAATACGCTCCTTAGACGACTAAACGAAATGCATTACACGTTATCGTTTTTAGTTAATTGCAATATTTTGTAATTTATAACAAGAATGATGAAAACTCCTGGCTTAACCACAGGGTAATTTTTCTGCATAGGCTGAGTGTAACGTAAGACAGTTTTGAAGGATTTCACCATATAGTTGAATATTGAAGCCACTGAAGATATTACAGTCAGTTGTCTGGTGATCTCTTAGCTCCTTCCTACATTCTAAGCTCTATTGCTCCTCTGCTCGTCTCCTTTTAGGTGTGAATTGCAGCTAGCCACGTCACGCAGGCTAGCTGTACCAGGTGACCGGTCAGTACTGGTAAAGTTTTTGCCCGTATTACCGCTAAGTCGATATGCGCATAACGCACAGCACAAAACGTACCCTTATTATCGTACTTGACAGTATTCGAGACAGCTTGGCTACAGTCTCACGTGAAACAGAAATCCAATGAAGTTCCAGCAAATGCGGAAGAATACATAGTGCAATGCTTACATCAGGTTTATTCTTCTGATGAACGGATTATAGTGTATGCATTTGTGTTGTTCTTTAGTGTGCGTTACTATGGGTACTATAGAAGTGTCAGTGTGAGTACTTTTTAAAATACGATTATCTCGTAAACATTTCGCACTAGAAGCCTGAAACAAACACAGTGATATACTAATTTAACGTACTTTTAGTCTGTTAATGTCAATATCCATTTTTTATTTAAAAAAAGTGTATGTTTGCACAAAAAAACACTTTCTGAGTATTTTAATCTGTTGACAGGCTAACAATACGAGCCTCGGGCTACCAATCCATTCTGTGAAAACTGCACAGCAATATGGTTTAAATGGCTCTAAGCGCTATGGGACTTAACATCTCAGGTCATCAGTACCCCAGACTTAGAACCACTTAAACGTAACTAACCTAATAAGGCCATCACACACATCCTTGCCCGAGGCAGGATTCCAACCTGCGACCGTAGCAGCAGCGCGGTTCCGGACTGAAGCGCCTAGGACCGCTCGGTCACAGAAGTCTGGCGCACAGCAATAGCACTTTCCATTTCCACAATATTTGAGGTGTAAGTTTTACGTGATCCACCCTGTATAAGCACCGACATTTGGGTAATATATTTAGTGGGCATTCTTGTCTTTCCGGCGTGCGTGCTGTAAATACGGAAACGTGAACTGTGGCGACGTTTTTACCAAATGTATCCAAAGAGGAACAATGTGCTGTTATTCCTTTCTTTGCTGTCGAAACGCAAACATCTCTAGACACCCACTGGCGAATGAAGAATGCATATGGGGCAGCATGTCTGTCGCAAACCATTGTTGTAGAATGGCGTGCCAGTTGTCTTGCTATTGGTAATCGACACAAGTCGCCGGTCGATCTGGAAAGCCAGTGGAGGTTATAGCTACTCAAGTGGGAGACACTTGAGCACTCGCCCTGTAGCCCTGATCTCTCACCATGCGGTTATCACGCTTTCGGCCCCTAAGAGCTGTGGCTTTCATCGAGTTAGCAAGTAAGCAGCAGGCAGAACAATGTCGATGAGCTTATTGTGGTTTCACTGAAACTCATTCGGGGCTTTGATATGGTATATAAAAATGTCGTGTGACGAGGGGCTCCCGTCAGGTAGAGCGTTCGCCTGGTGCAGGTCTTTCGAATTGACGCCACTTCGGTGAACTGCGCGTCGGTGGGGATGAAATGATGATGATTAGGACAACACAACACCCAGTCCCTGAGTGGAGAAAATCTCCGACCCAGCCGGGAATCGAACCCGGGCGCTTGGGATTGACATTCCATCGCGCTGACTACTTCTCGTTTCGTTCGTTTTATGTGCTCGGGGCGGACGTCGTAAGACATCGGTTTAAGTTCGTCTTTGATCAGTTAACACAGTTTTTTTTTAAATTTTTTATTAGAGTTCTGCTAACCCTCTGACCGAACAAGCTGAGCTACCGTGCCCGCATCCACTCAACTACCGGGGGCGGACTTTGATATGGTGACCCGGACAGAATAGCAACATGACTGAATGTGTCCACAATCTCCGAAAGCTCTGTTATTTAAGCAGCAGAGCCCGCACCTATGACACAGTGGCTCTAGGTGGGTGAGCGGATTGGTCTTGTCAGCGTTCCTTGTTTCGCTGTAGTGCCTCAATAGTATAATGCTGGCAAAAATACCTGTTCAGTTTAATTAAACGAATTCGAAGCTTGACCATAATGATTTAAAGTTGTAAGTATGAAAAGTCAACCAGCATCATATTACTGCAGCAAGAGGATATCTAATTTATATTTGTTGCATGGTATCGTTAAATGAAATGCTTCCTCTGCTGCACAAAATAGTTTTCTTACCATGCATGCAAACAGCTTAATACCAGAAATCGCCATGGTTAAGTGGGTCGCTTGGTGGGACAAGACTGCGATAATATTAAGTTTGAATACCTATGACGCGTTGTTTCTGGATGGATGGGCGAATTTGCTTTGGGCTGTTCGATTTGTTAGCATTTCTTGCCTTGCTATGGTGACGCAATAGTTAATCTGGATTGATAAGATCGGGTCTTTCCGCAAAGTTTGATTATTATTGCAGAGGCGCTCGGGTGCTTGGAGTTTCGGAGCATTACTTCATACTGCTCTGTAATGACGTATTGCAGTGTTCGCTCTTTTTCATGTCTCGCTCGAAAGATGTGGGGCAACGCTCACCTAATTCCTTGCCTTCTGCTATATCGACGGTGCGCCATGTTGGTATTTCGATTGACACATCGGCTCTTAGCAGGACTCATTGACACTGAACTCATCAGGTAAAAACTTAGAAAAAAAGAACTCGTAGGTATGCACACTGAATTCATTTTGGAGCGCCACAACATTAACAATATTAAGTTTGTCATCATATAAAACACTACAGTACCTGCTGTTCTCTTTGTCTTGGTGGAGTAAATAGGTGGTTTACAGTGTTGCTAGGAGCATCAGTCTTATTTATAACATCAGTTTGCAACAACACAAAAAAATTGTCGATGCGCACAGATCATTTTCTGGTGAAAAGAATCCTCTATATTGCGCTGTCGCAGACAAGAACAAAAACGCCTGGTAACATCATGGCCAATTGAACTCAAGGTTTCCATAAAACTAATGGTTATTTTAGATGCTGGCGGGAAGACAGAATGCTTCTCACTTTTTTCTGTTGCAATTTCTTGCATCTCAGACGCAACTGTTTGTACATCAATTTCCACTCGAGCACTCATGCCAACATCGTCATCTGCATGAACTGCCTCAGAAGTAACGTCAGGGTTCACAACGTCTTGAAGGAAATTCCATTTTTCAGGCCAATTGGTATCATTGTTACCATTTAATCTGCCAACAGGATTAGCGTACTGTATAAGTCTCCTGGCTTTGCTTAAATAGATCTGTATGTGTCTTGGTGACACAGATTCCCAGAATGCGACGACATTTTATTGCATCAGGCATACTCCAAGTTGTTGTTTCTATCTAATTTTCAGCAATGCAATTTGTAGCTCTCACAAGTCACTCGCTATAAGATCTCTTCATGTGATGCCTTGATCTGTAGGTTGAAGACAAATTGTTGCATTCAGGGAGAAGGGGGAGTAAATCTTTACATTGACTAAATTAAGATTGGGTGTTGTGAGATGTACACCTGTTCAATGTTGGAAGAACATGTATATTCTGAGCCAGCATTCGATGGTTAGAACTAGAAGCCACTTCCAGAATGATGAGTCGTCAGTCCAAGCTTACTTATGGTCAGGGAACATGCCATGTAAAGTATCAATGTTAATTATCCTAAAACTAAGTGGTTTCTCGGACTTACTGATCACCCAGGGATGGTCTTTATCACAAACATTTGAATTACAGACAAATACAACAGTCAAGTAAGCATAGTAGTCCAGAGGGTACAGCACTGGACTTCAGCCCTAAATGACCCAGGTTCAATCCTGGTCCCAAACAGGAGTGAGGATTTTTCCTCATTCCAATTCTTTCAAGATCCAGATCCACTCAGCTTGCTATCAAATGAGTATCGGGGATCTTTCCTGGGAGCTAAAGGCGACCAAGGTGGTGGGCTCACTGTCTATCTCTTCCTACTGCTACGGTGAAGAAAAGGTATATTCAATCTACAGTTAGACTAATAGCCCAGTCAAGGGTTTGAACCACAGACTACACAGATAAGATTTAAATGTTGCTTACTGTGTGCTCCACAATGGTACTTGTCGTCTGTTACTTCGAGGGCATGGCTTAGTGATTTCATTTACTTCGCAAAAGATTGTAATGAAATCCAGTTTCTAAGTCCGTTCATCCAGTGGTGTCATCACATAAACTGCACTTTACACTTCAATATACAATTATGTCCTGTCTGCAGCTGCAGGCAGACTATCCAGAATGCACTTGTATGATGCATACACACCATCTAACACTCACAGACCATGATTATCCAATATGAGTAATAAACTAGATTATAATGCATGAAAACCACTTTCAATATGCTGACTAAGGAGGCCACTGATGATGATTCTATCCTTAATAAGAACTTGTTTTATTAATGTAATGAGCAGGAGCTAAATGTAATGAGCAGGAGCTATGCCCAACACTCTCACGCTCATTGTGGCCTCCTCCCCTTCAGGTGACCTCTCCTGCTCTCCATGACACAGGGTAGGGAGGGATCTGTTGCCTTGCATCTCGGCCAGACCATGCAGTTGAAATTTTGTGTGACACTATGTATTGCTAACTAGCACCGCCAATGGCATCCTCTTACTTGGCTGATGCCAATCCACAACACCATGGTGTCATGCTGAAAGTTCTGCGTCATCCAAAGTTATGTTCCTTCTCAATCCAACAATAGGCTGGCAACATATTGCAGAACATTATGAAATAGTAGGTACCCATTATCTGATATCACCACAAACCACTAATGATGAAACTGAATGTTTCCTTTGGAGCTGGTACAGCCAACCGGCAGAACAACTGAAACATTGGATGTTTAAATTTTTTGTAATCTCATTTGCTTTTGACTGAATTTCAGGACCACGTAAAGTTACATTGGAAGTGTGCATATGTTTGAACCATCCTAGAAGTAAAGTTCAATATCTCCATGGTGTGAAGTCGTTTACACTTGTTCAAAGAACCAAATGCAGTTACATTAAGAATTTTTTCATGATCTTGAGTATTGTCGGTAATGCAAATTTGGCAAGTCTGTCCTTTTCAACATATGTGCTTTTCTTCAGTACACCATTATCCTCTAGGATTCTTAGATTTACTTGCAGATCAGGGTCAGTCCAAGAACATTTTTCTAAACAAGCAACTTATCATTTGGCGCTCTTTCCTTCTTCTCTTGTACTGTTTCACCTCTGTGAGTTTTCACTACTAATTGTGATACCCACTGTATGCAAACCTGTAAATGGGTACCCTCTCAGCTTGGCGCCCCAAGCAACCTCTTCTAATTCTGATATATCTTTTAGATAAATCTTTCAGTTGTGGTGCCCTTCACGCCCCTCTCAGCCTGGCTCCACAAGTGATCTCTTCTAATTAGGATATCTCCTGTACAGAAATCTCCTGTACAGAAATCTCCCTTTCAACTCCCCTCTCAGCCTGGCTCCACAAGCGATCTCTTCTAATTGGGATATCTCATGTACAGAAATCTCCCCAAACAGCAACTACTAACTGTGATACACACTGAATAGAATCTAACAGTTGTGGCACTTCTGGTAACCTTCTTAGTTTAGGTCACCAAGTGATGCACTGTGGTACAAAACATCAAAATATAGAACCAATTTTGAGGAATTATCAATGCTAAAGTTTGATAATGGCCAAAACGAACTTCATAACAGATGTTCTTGACAAAATTTGAATTGTAAATTGCTGAGAAGAAGTGCCATTCAAAAATTTCAAAACTTTGACATTTATTTGCTAGAGAAAACATATACATACACATCATACAAACAAAACAATACTTAGGAAGCATTACTCATAGACCCTCTTTACCATATGCAATGCTTTTTTTCTTTTGAAGTACCATATAAAGTAAAAAACAAGTGTACAGAGGTGACTTTTTCACTGTAAAAAGAGGGTAATACAATAATTTTTTTTACCAATTTATGTTCTTCGTTATTCATAATGGAGGTTTCTTCTTTATCCAGGTATTGTAAAATCTTAATCATTTCTTGCTTTCAGAAGTATGGCATTATGGGCATTATCTGAATTTTTTGGGGTGGAGGGGATGATGATGAAGTCCCATACTCCTTGACATAGTGTAGGGGAATGATACGGGAGACCTGCATGCCGTACTAGGCAAGGTCCTAGTGGAGGTGGTTTACCATGGCCTTCATAATGGGGATGAATGATGAAGATGACACAACAACACCCAGTCATCTCGAGGCAGGTGAAAATCCCTGATTCCACCAGGAATTGAACCCGGGACGCCGCGCTCGGGAAGCGAGAACGCTACCACGAAACCAGAGCTGCAGACTGGTGGAGGGGAGCCCCTATTAATTTTTATAAGGATCCAATTTTCACTGTTTTAACTTCAGCCTAAAAATTTATAGATATTACACAACAGTCAAACTCAGAATAGCTGCTACCACTTGCAAGTATGGATAATTATACAGTCCATGAAACATATCAAGAAATCAGTACAGATAAATGGCCAAGAACAACATAAAAAATGATACAGTATGTGAAAGACAAACACTCAATTTTTTTTTACAATCTTTATAAATGTTCTATATGTTCTATATGTCTTCGTCATGTGGTGCACATCTAGTCAGTAGTCCAAATATATCAGGGGTGATGGTAAGAACAGCTGCTGCATTGTGGTGTCACAAGTCTTTGAGGTTCTGTGGTAGAAGTGGAACATAAACATTATCCTTGATGTAACACTACAAGTAATGGTCATAATGCATCAAGTCTGATGACTGGGGTGGCCACTCAAGTACCGCCACCACCATGTCAGCAGCCACAACACAGCCTACACATTAACTGTCAACATCTGAGTCCTGTAATCCCCTACACAATTTGGAAACGTGGAGGTGCATCATGTTCTTGGAAGATTAAATCCATGCTATCTTACTGTAGTTTGTCGAAAGAGGTGATACCATTGGCTGTTTCCTCATTGGAGAAAAAGGGTCCATAGACTGTCTTGTTGGACACAGTACACAACATCTTAACTTTCATGGTACTTCTGACATGTTAAAAAGTTGAATGTGGTTTCTCTGTACCATGCATGTGTTTATTGTGTCAGCTGACCTTTCCAGGAAGACAAAATGCAGCTTTGTTGTTGCAGATTAATTTTGTTATGACCCGAGCCGGGGTCATGTTGTTGTTAGGAGGTCAAGCAAAGAGCAGGGATGAGTGATCATGCAGAGTGCCAGCGCATTAATGAAACATTATTAGATTAATAATTATTTATTGGTGAGAGTTTTATAATCAGTCCATCTTCTTCCTGGCACTGCCTAGTAGCAGCGACTTGGCTGAGTTCACGCTGCTCGAAAGCACAAGTTGGTATGTCAGTGCCCAGCATAGAACATGGCGGGTGCAGGTCCTGGCATTGTCTATGGTAAATGCCATGGTTCGTAGGATTGTGCTGCAGCTGTGCATCTCCATGGTGCAGCCTGGCTGTGGACATCTGTTAGAGCCTCAGTGCTCTTGATGAGTGAAGCTGCACGTAGGATTGATCCCAGAATACTGCTTAGCTCTATAGTCGGTTGTTAAGAGGATGTGAAAGTGGAAGACTCTACAGCAACACGAAGGACAGCCTGAGTGGTAGACTGAGCATACAAATGGTAAGGTGGTACCTGTACTGTCACAATAATGGAGACACAGGCAAATAGTGCCCAAGTTGAACAGCTTGAAAATGGGCATATCAGTTTTTCGTCCAGGGAAAATTGGCGTGGCCCCCATCCTCTGTCAGTCACTGCTGTTGCTGGTAGAACTGCTGCTTGCAGATCAGAAGCCCATCCATGGCTAGATGGCTGTGGACTTGCAGCAGTGGACTCCAAGTTAGTGGCAGCTTGTAGACACTTGTTGGATTCATCAGAAGCATCCTACAAACAGAGCTGGCCTTCTATCAGTATCCGTAATGCAGATGGAATGGCCTCACTCTGAGAATGAGCTTGAGGAAGTGGAGGTTCTATAGCAGGCAATGACATGATCCTGCCCTCCTACACTGTTGACCTAATGAGCTCTCGTTTTCTGAGCCTGTCAGAACTCTTGACGGCTCTAGGGTTTCAGAGCATTACATTATGCGCAGTTTTCATCCTGAAAGGCAATCTCTAGGTGAGGTTACTACATTTAGCATCATTACAGTAGGGCTTTTCCATCTGCTTCGCACTGTTGTCAAAACACTGAATCAGGTTTCCCTCTGGAATAGTCTTATGGAGCTCCTAGCTTATTTGCACTTCGGACCTTCCATGTTGACATTTGATTATGATTGCATAGCCTGCAGACATGCCTCACTTAGCAACATCTCAGTCAGTTTCTAATAGGATTTTATTCCTGCACTTACTTACTGTTTTACTGTGCAACATTTCCCCGTCCTTTATAAAATTTGTCCAGAATTTTCATACCTTTCTACTATTCTACATCCCTTACTAATCCATCCTGCATGGAATATCCCTGCTATACAAAATCGAAGTCAGTCTCCAAATCATAATCTCCTTAAAATATTGCACTAATTGCTAATCAATTTGTTACACCTTCTTCCTAGTCTTAGGCCTATGATTCAGTCTGACTGCTCCACAGTACTGTCTGTCATATTGCCAAACCAAGCAATAGGTAGCTCATGCATAGGTAACTCTGGGTGTGAAGGATATCCATGTTCAGGGTATCATTTAAAAATGTTAGGTTTTGGACTGCCAATATTCCTAACAGGTTCTCTGAAGAAAACAGTCTGGCTACAACTATCTCACCATCTAATTCCTGTAATTGTTTCTCTACCCTTTCAAGATATTCATTTATAGTCTGCTTTGTGCTTCTAGTGCACTGCATAAAATCTGTTGGTAATTCCTGTACCACTCTTGTGTTGTTTAGTACAGCTTGTTCCATGCTCATTGGCTGGATGTATGCCATTCCATCTTGCTCCTTATAATGTCTGCTACTGCCTGTACCTGACCTAATGTATTATTTGAATTTCGAATATCTTCATCTTCTGCTGTTCCAAACACTGCCTTCAGAAGTTTTCCATCTGCATTTATCCATCCTGTGTTTCTCTTAATCAATGTCTTTGGCACCAGGTCAGTGACTTGCTTCAACTGTTTCCTCAGTTTCTTCTAACAGAGCTGCAATCTGCAGTATTATTCCTCCATTTCTGCTAGAATTCCCTCTTTCGTTGCTTCTTTCTTAAATTACCCAAAAATACCTTCTAAACTTCACTGTTCATTTCTCATCTTCCACATTTCAGAATTAAACTGAGCAATCAATGTTGACTGGTTAACAAGACGTCATGTTGTCCTGAGAACACAATTGAAGATTCACCACCTGTTCCCCTCTGTATGAGATGCTGGGGCAGCAAAATTACTGTATTCTTCTTGGCTGCCCATGATGGTATGCCACCTGAGAGAAAGAAATTTCTCATCATTTTCCCTCCCTCCTTCCAACAGCTTCAGCGCACAACAATTTACTACTGAATGCTACACAGCATGAACCCATTAATCTATCTAGCATAAACATGAACGAAACCTCCAGAACAAAATAAAATGAACCCCAATTGTTGAAACAAAGAAAAAGTGTATGCAGTTAACAAAAAGAAACTAAACACATGGTCTTAATGTATATGGTACTCTACATGAATACTGAATAGTTTTAACTAATGGCTTCTTCGTCTTCCTAGAGTTTTTATTCTGTATCAGCTGTGGTGTTAGAACCTATGGCAAAGCATCTGCCACCCAATTGAAATTGTACTTTCACATTCACTGGTGAGGTCATCTCTACCCCTTAATATGGAATCTGGAACTTAGTTAAAACTTTTTTGTTTTTCCTTTTCATGTTTATGGTCTAGCTATCAAAATCAACTGACCTACCTGATATTACAGCAATTTCCCCATACATTGCCCCATCTTGTCTTTACCTTAGAGTGCTTTGACATTCTGCTAAACTTCTCTTATCCATTTCGTGAACTTCTCACTGATTCACATTAGGATCAAGAACCTTGAAAGCAGATGGCACCTTTCTACCGTATACAACCTCATGTGGTGAAATACCTGTACTACTACGAATTTTTGAATTGTTGACTGTGAGATGACATATTGAAACACATGTCCCAACTATCACGTCAACTATGCACGTAATGGCTTAACATCAAAATTGCACAGTGAACACATTCAGTACAACTATTCATTTGCCGATGGAAAGGGCTAATGTGACGTTTTCGGATATGAAGTAGGCAACATAACTGCTTCAAAAGAACTGACATAAAATTTGTAACCTGATCTTTAATTACAGTATCGAGAAAGTCAAATGTTAGTATTCAGTCACTATCCATCGCATTCATAATTGTGCTTGTTCAGTGGTCTAGAATTGCTATCATTATTATGAACTGAGGAAAATGATCTATTATCATTAGAATATGATTGTTACCAGCTCCTGTCCTGTTAAAAAGTCCAAGAATATCTGAACCAAGCATTTGAAAAATTTCTGCAATTGCATACATCAGTGACTCACATCTGCTCTTTGTGCACAAGTCTTTCATGTACTGCTTTCTGGTCCTCCACCAAAACTTTTCTGTTACATGTCTATCTGTCATTCCATATCCTCCATGGCCCACCAACAAGTGATGTTGAGCCTGTTGCAACACCTGGTTTGTAAAAGACACCTGGTTTGTAAAAGATATAGGAATCACCACACACAGTCCACACTTTATACTTCTGCACAGCAAACTATCATGCAACACAAACTGTGGCTATAACCTAAAAGCCCAACTGTCTCTGTCTATTGCTTATGCTTTCTGCCATTCTGAGAAGCTTCTGCCTATTGCCTACAAATCTCCATATTTTCTGCTTAGCCTGTCTGTTTTAGTATGCAGTTTCCCAATTTTATGCACTAGCTCACAATTAAACTCGCCTAATTTCAATGCCCACCATGTTAATCAACTGGAAGTATCTTCCAATCCCCATACCTGCTTAAGGGCAGCATGATCTGTCATTACATCAAATGTTCGTCCATACAAATACTAGTGAAAGTAGATAACAATCTAAATAACAGCTAACATCTCTTTTTCTACTGCTGAATAATTGCATTCCACTTTATTCAACTGTCTCGATGCATAAGCTACTGTATGTTCCTTATTATCCATGATTGGTTCAAAACACAACTAATTGCTATATTGCTTGCATAACAGGATAGGGTTAACTGTTGTTCAAAAATAGTAAATACCAACGTAAGACTGCTTACTAAAGCATACTTCGATTTCTTGAACATAATAAGACACTATACTGACCACACAGATTTTACTCCTTTTCTTAATAGATGATTCAAGCACTTTGCAATTTTCACAGAATACCTCTTGAATTTCCTATAATAATTACGGAGACCTATAACCGATTGTAACTGTTTTATAATCTGGGGTGATATAAAATCACAAACTGCTGATATTGAGTATGGATCAGTCTTTACTCCTTTCTGGCTAATTACATGTCCTAGATAGTTTACTTCTGTTTGAGGGACATGGCACTCATTGGCTATGAGTGTTAAGTGTGCTGTCCATAGTTTCAAGTGTTCTTCCACATCCTTTGAGAATAATACTATGTCATCAAGACACACCGGTGCATTTCTTACATTTCAATGTGCAAAGCACTCCATCTAAGAGTCTCTAAAATGTAGCCACTGCATTTTTGAGTCCAAACAGCGTCCTACAATACTGGTAATGTCTCCATAGTTTGGAAAAAGCTGTCTTTGGCTGATCTGTAACTACTTCAAGCTGGTGATAGCCACTCTTCAGATATGAGGGTTGCCCAGAAAGTAATGCACGCCATTTATTATTTTTTTTCCTCAGCTGAAAACAATGCTATGAATGTGAAAAAGTATGTATGTATCATTTGAAGTCCCCTAAGTGAGAATACCAAGTTTCCATCACTTCTGACAATAGCGTAGTTGCAGGACAGTTTCAAAATGTCGTCAAGCAATGTGCCGTCATTGAATTTCTCACTGCAGAGAAAGAAACTGTGGGAAATGTTCACAAACACTTTTGCAAAGCCTATGGAGCATCTGATGTTGACAGAAGTCACTGTGCACAGAGGGCGAGGTCATCAGAAGGCAGTTTGGCGGAGCTTCACAATTTGTAGTAGTCAGGAGGCCATTCATGGCTGTCACATCTGACATGCTGCAGCAGTCTTCCACTTGTTTGGGCCATTAAAGGGTGCCATTCATGGAAGATATTTTGAGGATGATGAGGACATGATTCACACAGTGAAGTACTGACTCCGCCACCAGGACAAGGATTGGTACCAAAGGGGCATACATGCCCTTGTTTTGCAGTGGAGGACGGCCGTAGAATGGGATGGAGATTACGGGGAAAAATAGGGTGTGTAGATAAAACACCATTCTTTTGCATGTGTAATTCTCAATAAGTTGAATAAAGACTTGCTGAAGAAGAAAAATGCAGTGAATTACTTTCTGGGCAACCCTCGCACACAGCCAAAAAGCATCTACACTGACACAATTTGTCAAATGTCTCTGTGATGTTTTGTGTTTAAGAAGTGATAACCACAATGGAATCTATATTTTTTAGTGCCATCCAATGACTTATTGACTATAATGCCAATGTTTGCACTCCAGGGAATATCAGTATCCTCAATGATTCCATCAGATAACTTCTGATCAATGAATTCCTCTATTAGCAGTTGTACTTGCATTTGGACTCTCTATTATTTCTTGTTCCTTGTTGGTAGCCTGTGTTGTGTAATTGGTGTCACCAGTAATGGGCTCATTGTATTAAACAAATCCATGAATCTTAGCAGGAAAGCTTCCGTGTCTTCGCTATCTTTCCATTGCATGTGTTTAATTTTGTAACATAGTGCAGATTTATTAATGGTATGCTTGTGGCTGTGGTCATCACCTGACCTAGCAATATCATCCTCTTACAAGACAATCAAGCTGGACCCTTTGGTAGATACACCTCATCCATGCCAAAATTGTCTAAACTCACAGGAACCATAAATTCTGCATCTATATCTGTAATCGTACTACACTCCTGCAGACTGTACTTATCCAACTCTTTGTTGCACGCTACGGTTCATCCACACACAAAAATTCCTTCAGTAAGTCCACATCTACACTAACCCAAGTCAATTTTCCTGTACCTGCTGGTACATTATCTCACAAATTAACTTTTAGTGTATGTGTATGCAGTTTAGCTGGCACTACCTGCATGACAGGTGCACCTTGCGATATTGTTTCACTAGCAGCTTTCTTCCCTAACAGACATAAAGTTCCAACAGGTCCGATCATACATCATAAAAGATCACTTATTCACTTATTGTGCGATTTTTAATCAGAAAACCGAGTCAAAGAATTGCACAGTACCTCTTACCAATGTATGGGAACACCTCTATACAGGGTGTTACAAAAAGGTACAGCCAAACTTTCAGGAAACATTCCTCACACACAAAGAAAGAAAATATGTTATGTAGATATGTGTCTGGAAATGCTTACTTTCCATGTTAGAGCTCATTTTATTACTTCTCTTCAAATCACATTAATCATGGAATAGAAACACACAGCAACAGAACGTACCAGCGTGACTTCAAACACTTTGTTAAAGAAAATGTTCAAAATGTCCTCCGTTAGAATGTTCAAAATGTCCTCCGTCAGCGAGGATACATGCATCCACCCTCCGTCGCATGGAATCCCTGATGCGCTGATGCAGCCCTGGAGAATGGCATATTGTATCACAGCCATCCACAATACGAGCACGAAGAGTCTCTACATTTGGTACCGGGGTTGCAAAGACAACAGCTTTCAAATGCACCCATGAATTAAAGTCAAGAGGGGTGAGGTCATGAGAGCGTGGAGGCCATGGAATTGGTCCGCCTCTACCAATCCATCGGTCACCGAATCTGTTGTTGAGAAGCGTACGAGCACTTCGACTGAAATGTGTAGGAGCTCCATAGTGCATGAACCACATGTTGTGTACTTGTAAAGGCACATGTTCTAGCAGCACAGGTAGAGTATTCCGTATGAAATCATGATAATGTGCTCCACTGAGCGTAGGTGGAAGAAACTAAAATGAGCTCTAACATGGAAATTAAGCATTTCTGGACACATGCCCACATAACAGCTTTTCTTTATTTGTGTGTGAGGAATGTTTCCTGTAAGTTTGGCCGCACCTTTTTGTAACACCCTGTATACTCCCTAAACTTTTCGGCTGCATTGCTAAAAATTATTCTACTTCATTGTTCCCCAGTCAGTGTAACCTGTATTCCGATAACTGAAGTCTCTTCCTACCCAAAATGTCCAGACTAACAACTGACACATTTGCACCCATCTCTATCAAGAATTTATGATCATTATTCCCTATTACACCAATCAAGCAACAATCTGTCTCTTCAGTCATCCTTGCAGAGTACTGTTTTTTGGGAATGATCTCTGACAGTCAAAGCACTCCTATTTGCATTTAAAGAATGCTTTTTCTTATTGTGCTTCTCCTGCTTACTGTTTCCACAATCATGTACCTTATGTCCAACCTTGATCGAGAAAAGGCAAACCTACATTTCTAGCATTTGTAGACTTGACAATGTTGATTGGAATACTCTCTTTCAAATTCTGAAGGTGGCAGGGGTAAAATACAGGGAGCGAAAGGCTATATACAATTTGTACCGAAATCAGATGGCAGTTTTAAGAGTCGAGGGGTATGAAAGGGAAGCACTGGTTGGGAAGGGAGTGAGACAGGGTTGTAGCCTATCCCCGATGTTATTCAATCTGTATATTGAGCAAGCAATAAAGGAAACAAAAGAAAAGTTCGGAGTAGGTATTAAAATCCATGGAGAAGAAATAAAAACTTTGAGGTTCGCCGATGTAATTCTGTCAGAGACAGCAAAGGACTTGGAAGAGCAGTTGAACGGAATGGACAGTGTCTTGAAAGGAGGGTAGAAGATGAACATCAACAAAAGCAAAACAAAGATAATGGAATGTAGTCGAATTAAGTCGGGTGATGCTGAGGGAATTAGATTAGGAAATGAGACACTTAAAGTAGTAAAGAAGTTTTGCTATTTGGGGTGCAAAATAACTGATGATGGTCGAAGTAGAGAGGATATAAAATGTAGACCGGCAATGGCAAGGAAAGTGTTTTTGAAGGAGAGAAATTTGTTAACATCAAGTATAGATTTAAATGTGAGGAAGTCTTTTCTTAAAGTGTTTGTATGGAGTGTAGCCATGTATGGAAGTGAAACATGGACGATAAATAGTTTGGATAAGAAGAGAATAGAAGCTTTTGAAATGTGGTTCTACAGAAGAATGCTGAAGATTAGATGGGTAGGTCACATAACTAATGAGGAAGTATTGAATAGAATTGGGGAGAAGAGGAGCTTGTGGCACAACTTGTCTAGCAGAAGGGATCGGTTGGTAGGACATGTTCTGAGACATCGAGGGATCACCAATTTAGTATTGGAGGGTAAAAATCGTAGAGGGAGACCAAGAGATGAATACACTAGGCAGATTCAGAAGGATGTAGGCTGCAGTAGGTACTGGGAGATGAAGAAGCTTGCACAGGATAGAGTAGCATGGAGAGCTGCATCAAACCAGTCTCAGGACTGAAGATCACAACAACAACATGTCCAACCTTACCACATTCAAAGGACTGTCATTGGTGACATCACCTCTTCATGTGGATTATTTTTCCATATCTGTAGCATTTAAAATCAGAGGAGCAAACACCCCAGTCATTCATTCTCTGAGTTGCAAGATCTATGTCTTCTATGTGGCAATTCTGAAAGCAGAGGATAAATCACTAGGATTCTCCATTCTACCCTTTTTGGGGCATATCCACACAATATCCCTCACAAATGTGGACAAGGTGCTATTCTTTGCTTCCCGCAGAATTCTCTGCTTATATGTTAATTCATAAGTCAAGTCTATGAGTTCAGCTTACAAATCCTGTCAGAAAGTGCCTCTACACCTCTGCTGATTCATTATCTTTCTGCATTAATCTCATGAGTTTTTCTCTGAAAAATCCAGGCCTATTTTGCCTGTTATAGTATCAGTTTAGTCCTTTGGCCAGCTGATTAAACGTTTGTGCTTCAGCGTGGGTTTCATGGTATATGCCATGCATCATCTGTTAACCATAACTTAGCCATAGAAAGACATGTTGCATCTCGCCAATTCCCTGCATCTGAGCTGCTTACTTGATGTCATCCAGAAAAGCTGACAACTCCTCAGATGTTTTCTCAGAAAAAGGTGTAATGAGACTAGCTGCCATAGGATCAATAGATGGAATATGTACACAACTATGGTCTTGGTATCCCTCCTTGTGCTTGTGTTATCCCAGTTGCTGCATGTAATGCTTACAGTACCCTTTGCATTTCTTTGCTAGCCCAGCTCCATTCTATTTTATCCTGAAGTAATGAAGCTACCTGATTTTTCACCACTTCAATGGTTTCATTCAAAGTTAGGAATCGTGTTTCTGGCCATTGTGCAACCTCCATTTTGAACTACACTTCAGAACAAGTGAGATCTCTTTATATCACCACAATATCAATAAGCAAAAATAACTAGACTGACCTATTCTTCGCATCATACGTAGTCCAGTGAGACTCAATCCTCTGCCATGGTTCATGGCCAAATCATCTACAGGTTTCACAAGTCCCAGGCACTTCCTTAGTATACAGTAATTCATGCCCTGATAAATTACATTATAAAACTGGCACCTAGTCAGACATAAATATCCTGCCCTACAGCTACGCCAGAATAGTGTAAGGTTTGCAGTCTCTTTTGGCCTGTACATTGTCACTTTCAAGCTACCAGATGATGATGGATGGTTGTTAATGTATAGGTGTGGCTTCTCAACTGCAGCGATAGCTGATGTCAGTACCTCAGGTGCTCAATGTGTAGGACTGAAAGTTCTTCTGGGACCTCACTGCATATCAGAACCACTTACTGATGTGAATATAGTGTGCTAGAACCACTGCTGACACCAATGTTACATCTCAGCTCCACTTCTTGACACCAGTATTATGACCTGAGCCAGGGTCATGTTGTTATCAGGAGGTCAAGCAAAGAGCAGCAGTATCATGTGGAGTGCTGAGGCACTAATGAAACATCATTCAATTAACACTTATTTATTGCGAGCTTTTCAATCATTCCTTCTTCTTCCTGGCACTAACTAGCAGCAACCACCCTGAGACTGTGCTGCTTGAAAGCACGAGGTGGTATGTCTGTGCCCAATGAGGAACTTGCTCATCACAGGTCCTGACATTCTCTGTGGTCAGTGTTGTGGTCCATAGGATGATGCTGTGGTCATGCATCTCTGCAGCCCAATGTGGCTATGGACATCTGCCAGGACCTCAGGGCTCTTGGTGAGTAAAGCTGCACTTAGGCTCGTTCCCAGAATACTGCATACTCCTCCACTTTGTTGTTGAAATGGTGTGAAGGTGAAAGACTCTACAGCAATATTAAGCACAACCTGAGATGTGGTCCCTGGATACAGTCCTTAAGGTAGTACTGCTCCAGTAGTGGTGATGCAGGTTCCCAGCACTCAAATTGAACACCTTGCAGATGAGCAGATTGTTTCATCATTCACAGAAAATTGGCCCAACTGCCATCCTCAGTCAGTCACAGTTGTGATTGTAGGGATCTGTTGAATTCCACAGAGCACCCTGCAACTTAACAGAGCTTGTCTTCCATCAGTATCCATGGTGCAGATGGAATGGCCTCATTCTGAGAATGAGCTTGAGGAGAATAGAGGTTTTATAGCAGGTGATGAGGTGATCCCAATCCTTCCCACTGGTGACCAAATGTGCTCTCATCTTCTGAGTATGCCAGTGATCTCGACTCCTCAAGTGTCACAGGCGATGAAATGTGGGTTCATCATTTAAAACCAGAAACAAAAGTCAGATCCATGGAGTGGCCTCTTCTCCACAGAAAAAGTTCAAAGCCACATCTTCAGCTGGTAAAGACATGGTGACAGTCTCCTGGGACTCTGAAGGGGTTATTCTGTTAGATGCCCTTCCTCATGGTGCCACCATCAACTTTGAAGTACATTGTAATACCTTCAAGAAATTGAAGAAATGACTTCAACATGTTTGTCACCACGAAAACACAAATGAGCTTCTCCTTCTCCATGACAATGCCAGGCCTCACACAAGTCTGCACACCTGAGAGGAGCTCAAAAAACTTAATTGGACTGTTCTTCCTTGTCCACCTCACAGCCTGTATCTCGCACCTTCCAACTTCCATCTATTTGGCCCAATTAAGGATGCACTCCATGGAAAGCAGTATGTGGATGATGGGGAGGTTATTGATGCAGCAAGACATTGGCTCCGACTTCGCCCAGTAGAGTAGTACCATGTGGGCTACCAGAAAAAAATATGTTGCACTACTTATTGAATGCCCCTCATCGCTTTTCATACATATGCTGCACCCCAGGTACACAGTGCATGTGACTTCTACTCTTCAGGTGCACTGATATTGACTTTCCATTCTAGTATGACTAACCTGTCAGACATTACTGTCCATGTAATGCTGTTGTTCCAGAACATGCAGCAGGCCATGCTAATGATGGTCGAGAAGGTGGCTGACATCAGCATGATGCCTCTGGAAATTTACAGCTGCCTGTCAAGCATTGATTCCCTGTTGAAAGGATTACAGGCGACACCTCCACCATACCAATTGTGTAACATAAAGATCAAGCAAGGGCAAACTACATGGCCAGAATGGAGCTACATTTTCTGGCCCATGGTATCACATGTGACTCTCGGCAGAGTGAGTTCTTTTTGGAGTATGCAGGCCCTGAAGTATTGCACTACCCCGAGGTATAGTTCCATACATTTTCTTATGAACATTTGAAAGCTTGGCTCCTAGAATATTTCAGTTGTCAGGTGCATGTTGCAGCTGCCCATTACAAGATTTTCGGTTGCCACAAGTACAGTCTCAGTGGACAATCTTAATGGAAGCAGATAGCCAGGTGGCAGGGTCTGTCCAGATAATGTTGGATCCAAAGCACCAACCCTCAATGTATACTATTGTACACGGCATACCTAGTCTGGGAAATGATCCTCATCCATTCGACAGATGAAGGACTCTGAAATGACCTCCTGCATCTCAAAGATCCAATGCTGGATACATGCCTGTCCATTGTTAGGGCCTTCTAACGACCTCTTCTCTGGAATGACCTCCTGCAGCTCAAAGATCCAATGTTGGATACATGCCTGTCCATTGTTAGGACCTTCTAACGACCTCTTCTCTGGAATGACCTCCTGCAGCTCAAAGATCCAATGTTAAATACATGCCTGTCCATTATTAGGGCCTTCAAACAACCTCTTTGATCCTCAGTGGTGTTGCAGGACCCCTCCAAAGTGCTGCCTGACCAACTCTACTCGCTCAACCCCAATCACGGCACTTACGTCAATCCAAGTTACCTGTCATGGGAAAATCTCCTATAGAAGTGCAGCACCCACAATGGCTGCCCTCTTGCAGCTATTGTTTCATAACCCGTTAGTGTCAATGTTGCTATTTCTGTTGAGCCAAATGCTCGACCTGCAGCAAAATGAGACACAAAAGAGAGATCTGTCAGTCTTCCCTCAAGAGAAACTTAGATAGTCTCTGTCTGGACCCTCCAGATCCAGGATTAGATGAGGTGAGATGTCTTGCAGATCCAGGGCATGCTTCCAATTTCCAACAGACTCAAACACTTAACAGGGACACCATTATCATTCCATGGTTTTCCATATTGATACAGGTTCTTCTACAACTATTGTTCAATGGGAGAATTATCGTCAGTTGGGTCCTCCTCTGCTTCGGGCATTTTCCAAACAATTTTGAAATTACAGCACTGATGCCATTGAAATTAAAGTCCAGTTTAATGCTGGTGTCCAGTACCAAGCAGCCAATCTCATTGCAAGCATCCTTGTAGTTACTGCAATGGAGGCCACGAACGTTTCTGGTTTAGACATTTTCAATGCCTTAGGTTCGGAAGTTCCTGACTCTGCAAACAGTATCCAGCCATCCATGGACAGCTTGTATGTTTGAAACTTCTGCAACAAATCTGAGTCTTGTTTTCTTTTCATGGGCTTCTACCGTGTCATTGGATTTGAGGCTCATGTCACCCTACTCCCATCAGCTACACAACACTTCTTCAAGGCACACAACATCCCTTTCCTTTGGACTTAGGGATAAGCTTCAGAAAGAGCTCGAAGGTCTGGAGATGAGGGCATAGTCTATAAAAGTCAGTCATTGTGAAAAAAACCAAATGGATCACTCTGTCCACAGTTAATGCCAAGTCTGTCATCGATGCCTATGCTATCCTCCTAGTTGAAGACATCATGGCACACCTTGCTAGGGACATTATCTTCACAAAGATTGTTTTCCGCACGTGTATCTTCAGCGCTCATTAGATGAGGCATCAAAAAACATTTTAGTGACCAAAACCCCATTTTGTCTTTTCTGCTGTAACAGACTTACTTTTGACATCCCAGCACCTCAGCTATTTTTCAGTGATACTCAGAAAATCTGAAACAAGGTGTGTCCAGAACAGTCAACTATCAAGACAACATTATTGTTACGTGTAAAAGTGTTCAAGATTTAGCGACCAGCCTACTCCAGCGGACCAGTCACAAGTGCAACGAGGACAAATTCTGTGTTTTTGTACCAAATGTTGAATATTTAGGCCATGTTTCAAGTACATCGGGGAAATGGCCCATACTATAATACATTCAACCTGTCCAGAAACTTCAGGCCTCTGATGACATTAAACTACTCCAACTACTTCAGCGCACCTGTAGAGTAGAAGTCTCATGCACTGTCTACCTGGGGTGTAGCATATGTATGAAAAGCCATGAGGGGCATTCAATAAGTAGTGCAACATATTTTTTTCTGGTAGCCCACATGGTACCACTCTACTGAACGAAGTCAGAGACAATGTCTTGCTGCATCAATAACCTCCCCATCATCCACATACTGCTTTCCACGGAGTGCATCCTTAATTGGGCCTTACAGATGGAAGTTGGAAGGTGCGAGATACAGGCTGTGAGGTGGACAAGGAAGAACAGTCCAATTAAGTTTTCTGAGCTCTTCTCATGTGTGCAGACTTGTGTGAGGCCAGGCATTGTCATGGAGAAGGAGAAGCTCATTTGTGTTTTCATGGTGATAAACTTGTTGAAGTCATTTCTTCTATTTCTTGAATGTACTTTAAAGTAGATTGTTGCACCATGAGGAAGGACATCTAACAGAATAACCCCTTCAGAGTCCTAGAAGATCGTCACTATGTCTTTACCAGCTGAAGATGTGGCTTTGAACTTTTTCTGTGGAGGAGAGGCGGTGTGGTGCCACTACACGGATTTGACTTTTATTTCTGGTTTGAAATGACGATCCCATGTTTCATCGCCTGGGACGATGTTCAACAAAAGTTTGTCACCATCAGTGTCATAACGTGCAAGCAATTCTGCAAAGATGGCCCTTGATTGCTCTTTATAGTCTTCTGTTAGGTAATGAGGAACGCAGCAGGCATACACCTTTGAGTACACCAACAGGTGGGTGGGAGCACTACCAATGGAGGGGGCCAGTTGAGAAGTGAGATGTTTGCGACCTGTCGATCACCTCAAATGAGTGTGTTCACATATTCCAACAATGCAGAATTTACAGCCGTGTGTGGCCAGCCAACATGCAGGAGATCGGACAGGTTTGCACTACATTGTTGCAATGATGACAGACACCTCGCCCAGTGTCTCGTGCTTTCGTTCACTGTCTGATTTCCAACACATTCTTGCAAGTGCCTATGAATGTCTGCAATGCTCTGGTTTTCTGCCAAAAGAAACTCAATGACGGCTCTCTATTTGAAATGTAACTCCATTACAGATGCTATTTTTAAGGCTACATATTGCGCTACCACCCACCAGAACTTCATGAAACTATAGGGGCTGAAGCAGGAATATTTTGTGATACCCCGCATCAAATGCCACATTTTTTTGACTGAAATACACTGAGAAAAAAAAGTGTTGCATTAACTATTGTATGCCTCTCAAAAGTTCACAGGGAAACAACTTGATGGCACTTGAACTGTCCCATACCAGATACACATCGACAGTGTCCAGGTGAATAATGCAGAACATGTTAACTAAACAACTTGTAAACGAAAACCTCTTCTTGGAGTGAGTTATTTACAGGAATTGTTTGTGGAAGATTGTGGTTATCACTGACTTGACACAGATTTTTAATTGGGCATGTAGCTCCAATAAATCACAAAATCAAAGTCTGAGCTTTCTTTGGAGCTGAGATGCGGCATTCTCTGGACCTGGCACAAAGGACTCGAAGGAAAGAACTGATCTGGCACAGCTTGGCGCTGGCCTAGATACCATGGTGGCCCCAGGGTATCAGCTGGATCTATTTGTGGCCTCATGGCCCTGCGAAACAAAGTAGGTCTGTTGGGCTAGTGATCTTTGGTGGTGCTCACTCTTCTGCCTTTCAACCTGGTGACAGCTTGAGATCTTCTGTCTATCATCTGCAGGTGTGGCCCCTATGGCTTCGCTGTGTAGGCCACTCACATGATACTGGTGTGGGAGGGGTTGCTGGTAAGGAGTGAAAATGGTCCACATACAACAACACTGGCCTTTGGATAGGTTGCTTCAATGGTCAGGCAAGTGACTTTATGAATTTTCTGTTGATATTTCTTGGTGTTGAAGTGCATGATATCCCTACACCAAAATTACCCCCTCACCATAATTTAGAGTGAAGTCTAGCTCTTAGTTATGACACATTCTAGCAACTGGAATGTAGTGGCTTATTTGAGGGACAGCCTTTGAGGTTTCGGTCAGGATGTACCATTTTGCAATTTCTTAATTGATTTCAGGGACTCTTCAGGTTTCCCCAACGCATTATGTACAAAGAAGAGTGATTGTTTGCCTAATGTACCTTCCACATGTTTAAACATAATTAATACATTGTTTTCCACTGTTATGAACAGTACTTTCTCAACTCGTGTTGATCTTCTCAGGTGGACTACCTAGACCAGGTCCCTTTGGGGTTTGAGTACTAATTACTGCCCAACAGGCCACCCAAACCAGTGGGACAGTAAGATATAGTAACTTTCTTGGCTGTACCACGAGCACCCAGACAGAGCTCTGCTTGCTTGAGGAAGTCTTATACAACTGCGGCAGTTTCCTTGAAGGTTGTCCACTAATCACTGTTTCGTCTCAACAGTAATCGGCCTCATTAGTGTGCAGTACATTTTCAAGGTACATACTGCGCTCATTATCATGTTGGTTAAATGAAGATCCCCACTACCTGTGATTCACAACATGAAGTCACAAGGTGGTCAATGAAGCGTGCCCAGAGCTTATAGTTACTGAGCACTGGTGGTATTTACCAGTTCCCAGCTCACAGTTCAGGGGCTCTGGGTTCACAAAACCCATACTCAGCCAATGAAGACTGAGCTCTTTGCAGTACTCATCATTTTGCACAACCCAGAAGGAAGATATGGTATAGAGAATCTCGTGAATGCAGCAAGCTTTAGTCATGGTAGTAATAGTAGTAGGACCTATTAATACCAGTTCCCACAGAGGCACATTCAGGATGAGAAGCTGTGTGGGTGTGTGTGTGTGTGTGTGTGTGTGTGTGTGTGTGTGTGTGTGTGTGTGTGTGTGTGTGTGGGCGGGGGGGGGGGGGGGGGGGCAAGGCATGCCTACCCTCTGCAGTGCTGGCACTACAAACAGCAGGTTGTGCATCTGCAAAAGTACGACGGTGGTTTGAAGAGTTCTCGGAACCACCACGAGAGGTCAGTGCTAACACAATGAGTTGTTCACATGACATTTACTGGACTGTTGCTGTAATCACTTGCCACATCAGTGCTCTAGGAAGAGAGCTGTGGCAATGATGTGGCTCTGTTGTTGTTCTCCCATAGTGATTTACGAAGATGGAAAAAATTGAGATTCGAGCAATGATTAAGCACTTAGTAAAGAAAGGTATGAAAGCAAAGGACATTGATGCCAATTTCCAGAATACACTGCAGAACTCTGCTACTTCATATTCAACTGTCGCCAAGTGGACAAATGAATTTAAATTTGATCAGAAGAGCTTAGATGGTGATCCGCGCAGTGGTCGGCCAAGATGTGTCAATACTCCAGAAATCATTGCAAAAGTGCATAAAATGTCATGGAGGATTGCTGATTGAAAGAGTGTGAAATTTCTCATGCTTGCCAGATGTCATCTGAAGAATTAGAAATGAAACAATTATCTGCAAGATGGGTGCCACGACTCTTGACGCTGGATCAAAAATGCATGAGAAAGAACATATCAGAACAATGTTTGGCCCATTTTAGGAGAAATGAACTAGAGTTTTTGCACCAGTTTGTGACCACAGATGTAACTTTGGTGCAATACTGTACCCCAAAGACAAAACATGTCAAAGCAGTGGAAATATACTGATTCTCTGCCACCAATGAAAGCAAATACAATTCCTTTGGTGGGAAAGGTCATGGAATCAAGTCTTCCCCACTGGGCAAACAATTACTTAAGAATACCATGCTAAACTCCTGCACAAATTGCAACAAAAGATACGTGAAGAAAGGCCAGGTTTAGCAAGGAAAGAAGTAATCTTCCAATCAACATAATGCGTGCCCACACACGTGCCATTGCCATGGCAGAATTACACGAACTAAGTTATGAATTGTTGCCACAGCCACCTTATTCACCTGATATGGCTTTGCCACACTACCATCTCTTCCCAAAACTGCAAACTTTTCCTGGTGGACGAAGATTCACTTCAAATGAAGAAGTGATAGCTGGAGTTGACAACTATTTTGCAGTCCTGGAGGAAACGCATTTTCGAGATGGGGTCAAGGCACTGGAACATCGTTGGACCAAGTGCACTAATCTATAAGGAGACTGCACTGAAAAATAAAAAAAGTTTCAATGATGTAAGTACTTTTTTTCTATTCTGTTCTGATAACTTTTTAAACCACCCTCAAAGAAGTCAAGAACGGAAGTAAAACTCACTTTAAATGTTGTTTGTAACTGAACCTGAACTCATCTTATATATGAAGAGGGCTAATAAATATTCTAGCTGCAGCAGTTAAGTACACTTATTGCGAGCAAAAGAAAAAATTAAAGGAGTGTGAAGGCATTGTTGGCCGGGAGGTCCCATCTGGGGAAGTTCGGCCGCCGAGTACAAGTCTTGTTTCAGTTGTCGCCACATTGGGCAACTTTTGCGTGTTAGTGATGAGGATGAAATGATGATGAGGACAACACAACACCCAGTCCACAAATGGAGAAAATCTCCAACCCGGCTGGGAATCGCTGCATGAAATAGAAATAAAATTTATGACACAATGAATGGCATACTATTTTTCGCATTTATTGAAGCTGTCATACTTTTTTAAAAAAATCTATTTGGTAATTCACTTTCACTGCCATGATCTTCCATTTATGTGTCTGATTTTTCCTCTATTACATCTCCATAGCTGGGTTAATGATAATTTCATCGGCAGTGGGGTGTACTGTAATATGAATGTTTCAAAATACAGTAATACAATAACCAGCAGTGGCCCCATGCAAAGCAATATGGTAGTAATGAAAGGTACAATGTAAAGTAATTCAGATGAAATAGAGGGCTCCCTTAAAGATAGAGGGCTCCCTTAAAGCAATCTCAAAATATCTCAAATGAAGACTCATGTTTTCTTTCCAGGCATTTTCAGTGATTTGCCAGGATGTTTCTTGGAAACTGTTTGAACATACCAATGCTATGCATGGGAAGTATGTAGCAGCCCTCATGGAAGATTTTTAGATGGGGTAGAGTAATTCTTCCCAATACCTTTCCCTTTGCAGCATTCAATCGTTCACAATATAATTTTCGCGAGCATTGCTACCCACCACGGATTTCTTCATGAGATGGGCCAGGAATTGTCTCATCACTCATGTTGATACTGCACAATAAGAAACACTCAGAACAGTGAAGTGCAAAAAAATAACAAAGCAGGCGGCAATAGCTACCTCACACAATATGGTCTGCTACCCAATGTTGGCTGCTGCAAAAGACAAATCACAGTCGACCGAAGCACTCAAACGTCTACCAATTTCTACTGGTTGAGGACTAGAGTATGGTCTGCCAACTAAAAGTTAACACACCGTAATTGTAATAATGGTGGTGGTGGTGGTAGTATTAGTAGTAGTAGTAGTAGTAGTTGTTGTTGTTGTAACTGAACTATTAGCAGCTTGGTGACAAAGGTAACAGTAAAATTAATTAAAACAGATTGTACAAAAAACTGTGGCTCTTTTTCAGGTACAGAAGGACAACCAACTAAGAATGGAAGAAAATACCACATGAATGGTGCATTGACAGTGGCATGTAGGTAGGCATCAAAACGTTGCATTAATAGGAGTAAGAAATAGAAGCAAAGAAAAGTATTATTTAAAATATAGTAAACTTACATTAACAGAAACAAAGAAAAGTGATATTTTAAATATATTAAACTTAGAGTAATATTTATTGTAGAAACCCACAGTAAAAATGGTTGCCAGAATGACTGACATAAATGTAAACTACTTGTTGTTACCGAAGAATGGGACTTAACTGAATAAACAAACAATAATAAAATTAATTTAAAAAATTAACTTAAAATTATGGGATCTTCTTCTTTGTCTTGTACCTTCGTCCAACATTTTCGCATGGTTGGCATGGTTACAGTTGGATTTGGCATGGTTAGTTTAAGGGGCGTCCGGATGGCCTTACTGTTGCTATCCCAGTACACAAATGATGAGGACAACACAAACACCCAGTCCCCAGGCAGAGAAAATACCCAGCCCGGCACAGAATCGAACCCAGGACCCTGTGACCTAGAGGCAGCAATGCTAGCCACTAGACCACAAGCTACAGACAGCTGAAGTCATGGAATACCTTCCAATATCGTGTCGGACCTCCTTCTGCCCAGTGTCGTGCAGCTGGAGAGGGAAGCACGTGCTGGGAGGGAATGTCTTGTGAGCCATGCTTTGCCAGGCCTATCTTAGACAGTATGAAACATTAGCTCACACCATTCATATTGCCTTTGCATCATTATTTGCCATGTACTGTCTGCCTGCTGCTATAATCTAATAAACATTTCCCAAATAGTGCACACTAAAACCAAACATTTGAAAACCTTAACTCTTGCATTGAAAAATTCCATCTATGGCAAAAAACCATTTGACCTTTGAACATCAGATGTATAAACAGAGTAAGAATATGGCCATGGCAACAATGGATGCTCCATCTCTAGCTGAGTTTATGAAGTGATTACCCAGAGCTCATGCGCTGACCTCTAATTACATAGACTAATGATATTGTAATTGTCCAGAACTATTCTCAAAGTGAGCTCTTGAGACTCCAAAAACATCTGAATTAATTGATACAGATTACCACTCAGTTGGTTCTAATACATGAAAAACTCACACATAAACAATTACAATTGCTCTTTGGCAGAACCCCAGCAACCGAATCCTACAAAACTTCAGTGGTAAATTCCTTCGCACGTCATCTTTCTGCTGCACAAATACAGCCAGTTTCATTGCTGCCTTCACTTTGCTTTTCTCTTAACAGAGTTAAATGATTACTTCTACCTTGCTCACATTCTTTTGTGGTGAATGAAAAGACTCTTTACCTGGACTGAAGAGTAATTCCAAAATCTTTTTGTATACTTTTCATTTAATCATCGCACAACTGTAAGTGTGCTTGGAAGTTCATGAAAGCATGGTCAGTAGTGGTTCACTCTGAAGCATTATGTTAAACTGACTCCTTTTTCTACCTAATTTTTGAATATTTAATACCTGCTTAGCACTGTGATCATAAAATACAAAACATCTGATTTATCAGACAATTCAAGAAATTGTTGCCCATTACTTTGAAGAAGTAGTTATTAAGTTATAGCTACCCTTTCCTCTCTTCACACTATACAATTGCACCAAATCTTAATTTGCTCTACTCTTCTCTTTCTTCCTGAGATATAACTGTACTTAGCTCTGTTTTCTTTTTTAGGTGATGGCAACTTTCTCTTTATGGACAATCACATTAACTGTGGCAAGGTTTCAGCAGCTTTATGATTTCATACCACTGACATTTCTGATTTGCTTAATCAAATTCAATTTTTCAAAGTGATTGATGCTAAAATGTGCACCATGTACTTGACGGTAACTTTCCATCACTCACTGAGATCATACCCAATGTAATGAAGATTATTTTAATCTACAATTGACATGCTGCTTGGCAATCACTAATTTTGTAAAAATCAAGTAAGTCTATTCCTTACACAGTGCTCACATAAATAATGTTGCTCTTGGCAGAAGTCACATCCTATTAACTACTAAAAACAACTTGTTACAGACTTCTTTCACAAAGGTAGCAACATGTTAGCTGTAGATAACTAGGATTTTTCTTGCCAATGTGGCTTAAAAGAGGTAGCAATATATGTAAAACCATTATATTTATTAACTGTTTTACTTTTGTGGTGATTTCCTGTAGATCATATACCTCTCAGATTCTCTTCATTTAGCATTCCTTGAATGTGAGAAGGACAAAGCCTTCTTCTATGTTGTAAACTGGAATGTTAGACTGTTGGTGCACGAATGATAAAAGCGTTAGCTAATTTGTTTTATTTTTTGAATTGACATAAATGAACAAATTTCTGCATTTCCTTGAGATTTTGAGGGATACATACCTGACAATCACATGTTGTTCTGAGAATAACATCTACACCAACCTTCCCTCCCTTATTTCATTGTCTTTGAGTGGTCTTATATTCACAACAAATTATTTATACAGAGATGTTTAAAACACAAATGAGCTCAAAATTATGAAGGCTTCCTGCAACAGTATAGTAAGTACAAACACAAGGTGTCAAGTCACGTGTCAATACATGAACCATTCTGGAGGAGAACATAACAGACAATGAAAAAAAAAGTAGTTTATGGAGTTTCCTTCTTTGTTTACTGTGTATTTAATAGTCATGAATCTAGCTTTACCATTGCAGAAAACACTTTGAAGAATTATTTCTAACTGGTACTGGTTTTATCTTATGCACATCACACAGTAAATGAGCAGGTCCAACAAGAAAATGTTCACAGCCTCTAATTATCAAAACAGTGTTAAAGCTAGTGTCAACAATGCCTAAACATTTTGGAAGTATCAAAGGCTGACTGAACAAACTGCCTATGCCAGCAACAACTGTTGTCCATTTGAAGGGGTGCTATGGGCCTAACAAACACCACAATTTGTTTTACTGTTCACCTCATCACTGCTGCAAACTAAAGAGTTTCCAAACAATGGAGAAAATAAATGGCCCATCAACATACACTTGGCACTTGCAGCCCATCTGTTATTAATTTGCACCAGTTTCCTCCACTGTTGTATCAGCATTCTCTCCCACAGCCTTCCTTCACCACCTTTTATATTTATTTTATGCATTCTAACAGCGGCTCTCTCTCATTTTCCTTTCATTTCCATTTGCACTGGCATTTCTTTTGATTATCTCTTCTTTGGCCAGTGATTAGCAGCAACTACACATTAATGCTAAGGAATTTGAGGTTTTCCTACTCGTCACTGTTACCTCCAACACCTTTAGATTTCTGTGATGATTTTCCTTACCTCAAGCTCCTCTTAAAATTAAAATCTAGACAACTTGTTTCTAAGTTATATATATATATATATATATATATATATATTAAAAAAAAAAAGATTCCAAGACCTACCAAGCGGGAAAGTGCCGGTAGATAGGCACAATGAATAAAACACACAAATCCCGGCTCCTTACCCTCTCCCTTAAAACCCACATCCCTTCATCTTTCCTTTTCCTTCCCTCTTTCCTGACGAAGCAGCCCCCGGTTGCGAAAGCTCGAAATTCTGTGTGTGTGTGTGTGTTTTAGTCAATTGCGCCTATCCCAAGCGGGAAAGTGCCGCTAGACAGGCACAATAAAATAACACACACACACACAAAATTTCTAGCTTTCGCAACTAACAGTTGCTTCTTCAGGAAAGAGGGAAAGACGAAAGGATGTGGGTTTTAAGGGAGAGGGTAAGGAGTCATTCCAATCCCAGGAGCGGAAAGACTTAGCGCACACACACACACACACACACACACACACACACACACACACACACACAAAAGCAGACATATTTAAAGGCAAATAGTTTGGGCAGAGATGTCAGTCAAGGCGGAAGTGTGGAGGCAAAGATGATGTTGAATGAATGACAGGTGAGGTATGAGTGGCGGCAACTTGAAATTAGCGGAGATTGAGGCCTGGTGGATAATGAGAAGAGAGGATATATTGAAGGGCAAGTTCCCATCTCCGAAGTTCGGATAGGTTGGTGTTGGTGGGAAGTATCCAGATAACCCGGACGGTGTAACACTGTGCCAAGATGTGCTGGCCTGCACCAAGGCATGTTTAGCCACAGGGTGATCCTCATTACCAACAAACACTGTCTGCCTGTGTCCATTCATGCGAATGGACAGTTTGTTGCTGGTCATTCCCACATAGAAAGCATCACAGGGTAGGCAGGTCAGTAGGTAAATCATGTGGGTGCTTTCACATGTGGCTCTGCCTTTGATCGTGTACACCTTCCGGGTTACAGGACTGGAGTAGGTGGTGGTGGGAGGGTGCATAGGACAGGTTTTACACCGGGGGCGGTTACAAGGGTAGGAGCCAGAGGGTAGGTAAAGTGGTTTGGGGATTTCATAGGGATGAACCAAGAGGTTACGAAGGTCAGGTGGACGGCGGAAAGACACTCTTGGTGGAGTGGGGAGGATTTCATGAAGGATGGATCTCATTTCGGGGCAGGATTTTAGGAAGTCGTATCCCTGCTGGAGAGCCACATTCAGAGTCTGATCCAGTCCCGGGAAGTACCCTGTCACAAGTGGGGCACTTTTGGGGTTCTTCTGTGAGAGGTTCTGGGTTTGAGGGGATGAGGAAGTGGCTCTGGTTATTTGCTTCTGTACCAGATCGGGAGGGTAGTTGGGGGATGTGAAAGCTGTTTTCAGGTTGTTGGTGTAATGGTCCAGGGATTCAGGACTGGAGCAGATTCGTTTGCCACGAAGGCCTAGGCTGTAGGGAAGGGACCGTTTGATATGGAATGGGTGGCAGCTGTCATAATGGAGGTACTGTTGCTTGCTAGTGGGTTTGATGTGGACGGATGTATGAAGCTGGCCATTGGACAGATGGAGGTCAATGTCTAGGAAAGTGGCATGGGATTTGGAGTAGGACCACATGAATCTGATGGAACCAAAGGAGTTGAGGTTGGAGAGGAAATTCTGGAGTTGTTCTTCACTGTGAGTCCAGATCATGAAGATGTCATCAATAAATCTGTACCAAACTTTGGGTTGGCAGGCTTGGGTAACCAAGAAGGCTTCCTCAAAGCGACCCATAAATAGGTTGGCATACGAGGGGGCCATCCTGGTACCCATGGCTGTTCCCTTTAATTGTTGGTATGTCTGGCCTTCAAAAGTGAAGAAGTTGTGGGTCACTACTGTCCTACACTTTTAGTCTCTGCTGGAAATATCACTTTGCATGAATGGACACAGGCAGACAGTGTTTGTTGGTAATGAGGATCACCCTGTGGCTAAACATGCCTTGGTGCACGGCCAGCACATCTTGGCACAGTGTTACACCGCCCGGGTTATCTGGATACTTCCCACCAACACCAACCTATCTGAACTCCAGAGATGGGAACTTGCCCTTCAGTATATCCTCTCTTCTCGATATCCGCCAGGCCTCAACCTCCGCTAATTTCAAGTTGCCGCTGCTCATACCTCAACTGTCTTTCAACAACTTCTTTGCCTCTGTACTTCCGCCTCAACTGACATCTCTGCCCGAACTCTTTGCCTTTACTAATGTCTGCTTATGTCTATGTATGTGCGGGTGGATATGTGTGTGTGCGTGCGAGTGTACACCTGTCCTTTTTCCCCCTGAGGTAAGTCTTTCCGCTCCCGGGATTGGAATGACTCCTTACCCTCTCCCTTAAAACCCACATCCTTTCGTCTTTCCCTCTCCTTCCCTCTTTCCTGAAGAAGCAACCGTCAGTTGCGAAAGCTAGAAATTCTCTCTCTCTCTCTCTCTCTCTCTCTCTCTCTCTCTCTCTCTCTCTCTCTCTCTCTCTCTCTCTGTGTGTGTGTGTGTGTGTGTGTGTGTGTGTGTGTGTTTTATTTATTTATTGTGCCTTCTACCGGCACTTTCCCACTTGGTAAGTCTTGGAATTTTTGTTTTTAATATATATATATATATATATATATATATATATATATATATATATATATATATATATATATATATATATATATATAAACTTCCACATGGGAAAAATATATTAAGAACAAAGACTTACCAAGTCTTTATATATCCTGGATTTCCGTGAAGTGACAGTACATATTCCCTTGGAACTGCAAAACTTATCAATCCTTTGAGTGGTTAAGGTTTTATACACAGGTGTAGAACGTTCTGGCACTTTAGAAAACAAACCGGGAGGTGGAGGTTGGGGTGAAATGCTGTTAAGCGGCGTGCACACACAAGTAGGAAAAGTAAAGTTAATGGTTAAAATTAATATACAAGAAAAGCTCGGCTTTCGCATATAATATTTGTCTTTCTTTCTTTTTTTGTGCCACTAAAATTTTAAATGATGACATACATGTCTGGTCTTCTTCCAGTTGTCTGGTTCTCAGTGTTAAGTTTTAAATGAAAATCAAATGCTCTGTGATTTAAGAAATTTAAAGTACATTCACACACGTAACATAATTCATCTTGTGTAAAATGAAATTTACTTTGAAAGTAACCCTTTTCATACCAACATTCCCAATATTTTCCCACAACCTGTTAGAATTCATTTCAGCAGTTGTCAGAGCGCACCAGAAAACATTACTGTGCATGCGCTGCTGTGATGAGTTCGGAAGCCCATGTGTTCGCATGTGTATGCCATAAGATCTTCAATTACGTCACAAAACAACAACATGACATCAGAGGATACTCCAAGAGCATCAGAACTTTGTAAACCATACTAAAATGCATAACTGAGCTCAAAGTACACATTCGTATGTCCAGGTTCATGACGTAGTGGGCCTCAACATGATATTACGCTTTTCAGTGTGGTTTTTGGGATGCAAATTTTCTTGGAGTACCACCAATGTAGCATCTCGTGTTTGGTTCCTTATTATGGCATAATGCCATACGTGTCAGAAAATAAAATTGTGCACTTGAAATTCAGCAAACAGTTGATTCTAGCCAACAGTGTTTCAAATAAACTGACAGTATCTGCAGAAAATATGAATGAAAGCCTACTTTCTTTAGAAAATTAACAAAAATAACTTCACTGTTCTGCAAGGCAATACCTGACTGCCAAAAACTTTGAAACAAAATAAAAATCATAAAACCAAAACTAATAATATATTTTAGCCTTCCATAATTATTTGACTATTGTAATTCACTTTATAGCTCCTGGCCACAGAAATCCATTTTGTTTTCATTTGACGTGAGAGCTGTAAATGAAGAGGAAACTAGCAAACCCACTAAATGTAAACACGGGGCATGTGGAGACTACTCTTCTCCCCACTATAACTCAGTCTGCTCTGCACATACGCGAATCTGGCAGCTTAGGCACACCAGGAAAATTTTTCTGGGTAGCATCTGGCTGCTTGTTGATACTGCTGGTACAGGTAACCAACACACTTCAAGTAGGCAGAAATGGGACTAGGTACTGACATATGCGAATCAGCTGCGAATGTGGCTGAACCTGCTGGCAACTGCTCAAACGAACCTAATGTGAAATGCTGTGACGTCGTGCTCATTGGAAGCAGTTTGTTGTTAGAAGTCTTGCATAGTCCTCGTTCTAAAGCCTTTGGCATATTTTTCTGTTGGCAGGTGTGTGCATGGTGTTTTGTTATCATAAATGGTGCATTTCCTTTGCAACTTAAATTTTATTTTGGTTTTCTCCCTACTCATTTATGTTTTATTGGTGCAGTATTGTTCTGCAGTATGGGGCTAAAGTAAAATTGTTTGTTAGAGTATCAGTTCAAAGTACATCTGTACTGCACAACACCAAACTGAGGACCACATTCAATCGAAGCAGCCAACATATAAACCAGAAGCAATTACGTAAATATTGGATTGAGTAATGATAACTCATTGAATAGTTGATATTCTGAGTTAAAAAGAGGCTAAGTGAGAAAGAACATATAGGGAGGGGGATGGATGGACAATAATAGGGAGAAAAGATGTCGAACATGAGACAGCAGCAGAGGATGTATATGTGGAGACATAAATGTGACATGGGAAAATCTTTTAATGAGCACATGAACAAGGCTGAAATCTTTTAACAGGAACATAAATAAGGCTGAAAATATTGCTAGAATTTTATACAAAGAACTCTTCAAAGCTAGAGTGTGCACATGAACATGCCTGCTACTTTCACTCCTTAAAGTGTTTATATTTCAGGAACTGTTCTTTCATTAGCTTATTTGGAATTAACTATGTAGCATGATCTAATAATCACATCAAAGCACCAGATGTAGAAGGTAGCAGGATGACCCAACAAGTGGACTGTAATCTGCAAAACAGTGGGAGCAAAACTGTACAGAGCTGGTGAATGTAACTTATTGGTTTTATTGTTTATACGACTATATGAAAAAAAGGTTCTTTACATGGTAGTTGTATTAGCTTTTTTTTCCAATATGGAGTGAACTATGACTGATCTCAATGGAAATAATCAGCTGCTTACAATAAAGTAAAAGTTTACACACATGAAATGTAAAAGTTGTTCTATTTCAAATTATAATGTCAATAAAACTACAGTACATGAATTGCTGCAATACTGTCAGTACATTCAAAAAGATAAAAGAAAGACAGAAAGAAAGATTGGAAGGAAGCAACAAAGACAAAACTGATACAAACAAGAATAAATTTTCACAAAATATTTGCTTAATTGTTAATTATTTTAAAAATAAAATATACTGTTATAATTACATGATATTGTACATAGGTCACGATTCAAACTGTACACTGTAAAATAATGAACGTGAGATACGAAAGAACATTTAAAGGAACTGCAAATAAATACAATCAGTTTTGTGCCATTCACAATGGAGAATTGTCAGCATTACATAAAAATATAAATATATGTATACATATATTTTCTTTTTCATATAAAAACTCTCTAACTTTCAACTTTTTCCCATTCACTCTTATCGGTGCCCGATGATTTTGCACTTAATTTAAAATTACAGACAGTAATGAATTCAGCATATAAAACTAAATCTGAGTGTAAACTTTACAATCTATTTTCTCTAACAAAGAGCTTGTTGGAAATGGTTTTCTTTCAGTTAAAAATATCATCATATAATACAACATACATTCACAACTGCAGCAATATGAGTAAAATATTGCTGTAATGGAACTCCACATCTCAACAGTTTAAAAAAAGAATCATTAATGGTTAGAGACATCAAAACATTAGTAAATGTTTGAGAAACTAACTTTGTACATTTGCCAAGAAAATATGTTTTTACTTTGTATAATGTCTATGTATAATATATACATACACAAAATAGAAAACTATTTCATTTCACTCGGGCAGTTCAGACTTGAAGAGCATTCCTGCTGTCGTCATGAGCAAGTGACTTCCTGTTTTGCAGCTTTTTCTGGAAAGAAAATTTCCAGTAATTCAATAAACTGTTAATCTGAGTTGATAAGCAAAGAATGTAAAGTGTCCAGTTGTTGAGTGATGTACACAATTCCTATTCAGTAATGCAGCAACAACTTAATCCATTAGCAGCATGGTGTTAATATTTATTTTAAGATGATGTCTTATTTACTACAAAAATAACATTGCTATTGTGACAAACATTTTTACTCCACTTTCTGCTATTATTCTACCAACGTTATACTTTAATACAGTTTTCCCACTGTCTGAGCAGCATTTAAGTTGCATGCAAACGTTCCTCCACAACATCAACCCACACACATGATCACACAATGAAACAGATTTTTTCCCATTTCAAGGAAAAATAAAAACAAGAACTGTCTGCAGGTGTTCTCTCTTGCCAGAATGATTTACAGACTCTGTGATCACTATATTGCGAAACTATCAAAGGTCAGAATAGAGTTACTCGGGTGAACAATACAAACTCTCAAATGATTCACATAATGTGAAATACATTAATATCTACATGACAATGTACCCACCAAAATAAACAATGGAATTACTATTAATGCAGGTTCTCACTGCTCCATCAATATGCATTACATGAAACTCCATCGCATGTAACCAATTACTGTTAACAAGAAATAGTTTTTTTATTATTATAAAAACATCCCTTCTGTCTTCAACCAATGCTGAACCCATCTTCAATAGTTTGATGAGAGCTCATTTTGACATTTTTGTAGGATCTGAATTATGCTGCAGACACTTTTTCAATAACTGATTCAAAGCAGCAGCAATGTAGAGACGAACAGGGCAGTTACTCAAGTCTCAAAATGTCTAAAGTATGATTTTATATTTCCTGTAGATCAATCATGGGAAAGGAGAATAGTTTAAGATAAATGAAGTTAAAAAGACGTTGATACAATTTCAGTAACACGAGGAGTTAGAAAATAAAAAATTGAAGTGTTTCAGCTTTCAAACCACCAACTGGACAATCTCTAGAAGGTACAGGTGGAAGGATCAAAATCTAAGTGAAAATAAATCTGCTTCACATCTTGTGGATTTTATTTCTTTTTGACGAATTATATTACAGGTATTGCACTCAAATGTTTGAATTAATTATCCATCAAATTTCTTTGACAAATGTTGCTCCAGTTTACACTGATGTAATTTTTTTGTGTGTGAAGTGTTTAGATCCGAAAATGTAAAAAAATAAAAGGCTGTTCTCTGCTGAAACATGTTAAGTACAGAGTTATTTATTATCCCAAAGAAAAAGTCAGTTGAGACAACATGTAAAATTTCAAGGAAACAGAATGACATAATTGTAATTGTTGGAGATAAGTACTGGCCAGCCATTCTGTCTCTGTGAAATTTTACTTACTGATTTATTAACAGTTGAAGAAATTTATTGGCAGTAATTAAGAAACATTGTTGCAAACAGCAACTAAGTTTTGCATTTATTACATTATTAACACAAAATTGTATTTACAACATTAGAGTTTTTTGTTTAAACGTTTTACAAAAGCAAATCCTACAACAAACTTTCTCAAATGACCTAAAAATATCTGATCAAAAGCAAACTGTTCATATTGGTATCTTTTGTATCAACCTGTATCTCAGCCAATACATACCTTCCCGTTCTCTTCGCCTCAGCTTCTTCCGCCGCCTATCAATACATGCCAATTCTGCCTTTACATTCATATAGGTCTTCCGCAGCTCCTGAAGTTTTTGCTGAAGCAGAGCAATCCGCTGGGAACCATCCAATTCTGGAGCTATCAGAAAAGCATAAATGAAATTTTACCTTTTAAATTTCCTCAAAAACTGAATACATCACATGCAACATTCTACTTTTAGCTGGACAAAGGACAGGGCAGTGTTACGAATATTTATGGAAATAGTGAACATTACTATACAACTTTTCAGCTTTGACCAGTGATGCTGTTACGAAAGGACCTATCCACAAGCACTGTATAGCCAGAATGGTGACAAGGGCAATATACAATCACGTTTACAACAATATTATTATCATTACCACAATAGTTTTTGGGCAGGGACATTCTTGTTAATATCAACTTCACACATATTAAAAACTTGAAAATACAAAACAAAGCAGGGAAGAAAGGAGTTTCATCAGAATGTAAAGATAACTATGGAGTGCAAAATGAGCGCACAAGCTTGTCATACCACACACTTTGACAATTCACAACCAAACAGACCTTCAGCTACTTTACATGTTACAGATCACTGTTACCCCAACCTACATAAAAAGAGGATCAACAGTAACTTCACTGTAACATCTGAATGGAAATATCATGAACTTCATTAAGCTCACAGAAATAAAAAAAGAGGTGACTCTTTACACATTTAGTTGAAAACTAAACATGAAAGGCTTCACACTTTTAGTACTTGCTGAAAATTGAACGATCTCATTCAGCAAATAATGAACAATTATGGATCAGTTAATGGTGCCCCTATCCAACGAGAGACCACAAGGAACACAACTTATATTCTCGAGAGAGAAAACAAAACTGAGTCTGCAAATGATGAAGTATTGACTAAAGGAAAAAGGACGCAAAAAGTCAACACAATTATGTGATTTAGATCATGAGTGGCTGAATTAATTAACCAAACAAACAATGACCTAAATAAGCACTGCAAACATTACTTACCAAGTTCCACATAAAAGTTGTACTTTGAAGGGCGGGGGGAACGAGTAGCTGCAGTGCTGTCAGGAGCAATACCACTTGCTGAACTCTCTGAAAGCTCATCACTATCACTGCCACCATTAATGTTGTTCCGTCTGTCTCTTTCACGATCACTTGCACTGCTATTACCACCTATCCAATCCGAAGAGACTGCAACTGAAATGCTGTGACGAGGACTTCGGCCTGCCCTTGGCCTCTTTGCGCTTGTCTCGCCACATTCTGAACGCTTTCTGCTTCTCCGGCGCTTTTTGCCACTTGTTGTGGTAGATTCAGCCAGGGGAGAAGTACCAGCTGGCGTACGTGGTAACTGCTGCTGGCATTCACTTGGAACTTCTATGTTTAATAGCGAATCTGAAAATGGAACCATGAAACAATATTTTTACTTCCCACTTGCTAAAAATAGAGTGAACAGGAAGACAAGAAAAACTGTTTCTAATCAATACCTTACAATTTGAGCTGTGTGTATTAATAATATGACTCCAAAGGAAAAAGAGTTTAATATGTTTTCCTTTACAAAATTGCACAATCCATTCAAACAACACATGCACATGTGAATTTATGCATAATGAAATTACTGTAGTAATTAATTTGTCACCCATGTAGTTGGATTTGACATTAGATTATGAACAATTAAATACACAGGTTAGTGCAACTTCATCCCTTGCTTGTAACTGGAAATTCGTATCCCATAAGCAGTCACTATCACATTCTGCACCTTATTGTTCCCCTTTTACAGCAGCAGCAGCAGGCAGAGAGAGAGAGAGAGAGAGAGAGAGAGAGAGAGAGAGAGAGAAAGGGGGGGGATTTTGTTCATTATCATCTGCAAAAAGAACAATTTTCTTTTTATAATACATGGCAGATTGAACCACATTCTTCCTCAGTACAAATATTCAGTATGTGCAATGAACACGCACCCTCTGGAATTGTGCAACATATTACTTCCTCCCAAAAATGTCTCATGTAATTGCCACAATGGGAAATTAGAGCTCATATGGAGATTTACTGACAATCATTCTTCCCATGTGTTGAGTAGGGAAGGATGGCTGGTAAAGTACAGATGTAGATGATGAGAAACTATTTATTTACAGACAAATGGCAAAGGGAAAAAATGAGAAATAAACCTACCATCCTCACTGAAATGCTCTCCTTTTGTTCCATCAGCACAACTATCCAAATCAATTTCAAAAGAGTCTCTATGAGACTTAGAGCTGTCATTATCCAGGTTTGGTGACAGCCCTCCTCTTTCACTGAAACAGAGAACAAACTGGTGTAAGAAATGAGGTTAATCATTACCTCTTTAATTTTTATTTAAAGCAATCACTTACATTAAAGGTGTAGGAAGAATAATTTTACACATTATCTAAAAGTAGAGAGTACACCAACTGATGTAAATCACAAGAAAGAAAACTGTAAATGATAAATTTATGAAAGTTATTATTTCTAACAAAGAGATAGAGGGGCTGGCCAGTACTTACCTCAGCTCCGTACAGCCGATAGAGACACAAAAAACAACCGAAAATTTAAGCTCCTAGCTTTCGGAATAAATGTTCCTTCATCAGGGAGGAGAGAGGGGAAAGAAAGGGAAGAAGGGAAAGTGGATTTAGTTACTCACAACCCAGGTTATGAAGCAACAGGGAAAGGAAAACAGGGAAGGTAGCAAGGATGGAGGCATGGTTGTCAACCACACATACATCCCTGGGGCAACTGTTTGAGCAATTAGTAACATTAGCAGCCACAATACAATGCACTTACTGTTTGACGAGAACTTGTGAACAAAAATGCAACACAAAATGATTCTCTATTGTATTTATCTTGGTTAGGAAAAAATTTAAAGTTGGGAAACAACACAGGCAACAACAACATACAAGCCAAAATAATCTACGGTATTTTTGAAAATATTGTGTAATTGGATAGACAAAATCTATTCAGATTAGATTAGATTAATACTTGTTCCATAGATCATGAATACGACACTTCGTAATTATGTGGAACGTGTCAGGTTAATAAAAGATGTCTGTACAAGAAATTACATTACACAAAATATTGCATGACACTAATGATTAAGGTTTTTTTTTTTTTACTTAGTTTATATCTAAAAATTCAGCCAATGAGTAGAAGGAGTTGTCATCTAGAAATTCTTTTAATTTATTTTTAAATGTTAGTTGGCTATCTGTCAGGCTTTTGATGCTGTTTGGTAGGTGCCCAAAGACTTTTGTGGCAGCACAATTTGCCCCTTTCTGTGCCAAAGTCAGATTTAACCCTGCATAGTGAAGATCATCCTTTCTCCTGGTGTTATAGGTATGCACACTGCTATTACTTTTGAATTGGGTTGGATTATTATCAACAAATTTCATAAGGGAATATATATACTGTGAGGTTACTGTGAGGATCCCTAGATCCTTAAATAGATGTCTGCAGGATGACCGTGGGTGGGCTCCAGCAATTATTCTGATTACACGTTTTTGTGCAATGAATACTTTTCTACTCAACGATGAATTACCCCAAAATATGATGCCATACGAAAGCAGTGAATGAAAGTAGGCATAGTAAGCTAATTTACTGAGATTCTTATCACCAAAATTTGCAATAACCCTAATAGCATACGTAGCTGAACTCAGACGTTTCAGCAGACCATCAATGTGTTGCTTCCAGTTTAACCTCTCATCAATGGACACACCTAAAAAATTTTGAAAATTCTACCTTAGCTACAGACTTCTGTCACCAAGTGACAGCACAAGAAAACATATATGAAGGTTAAAGAAATGTGCAACCTTTTAGGATTCAGTGGCTGCTCCTTCTGACAAAAGGGAGGAATGGGAAGGAAGAGGGATGAAGGCAACTGAATTGGAGAGGTTTAGGATATGGGAAAGTTCAGGAAAGTTGACCAGAAGCCTGGGTCAAGGGGGTACTTACTGGATGGTTGTCAAGGACTGCACCAAATGAGACTTGAAAAACTGACGGCTTAATAGTGGAAGATAGGCAAGACATAGATTACTGACAAAACATCATGTAAGACTGACTACGACAGGTCACAAAACTGTTTCTGTTTCTGTCCCTCTCCAGCTGTCAACCACCACTCCCCACCTATGAACGAGCTTGGCCTACCTTCTTAACATGCCCCGGCCTTCACCATTGCCTCCCACAGCAATTAAAACTCATTGTTACAAGAACCAGTCACAACAGTGCAATGTTCTCAACCTCCTGTATTATATGTATTATCCAAAGGTCTCACTTTCAGCAACAATCCTTCACTTAACCATGCTCCTTTGGTGAAAGACCTGCTTTGCTTCACATGTTAACATCAACTGGGAACATCACTTTGCAGTCCAACCCCGAAACCTTTCCAACAGCAAACCTGACATTGAACCCAGTCTTGAACAGTTCTGATCATGATTCTAACTCGATCCACTATCATTACCTCAAAATCACACTTTACAACCTTCCAAGAATTCCTAACATCCAGCATTGCGTAACAACCCTTTCTCAGGTCCCTACAACATGACCCTAAACTTTCCTCTGCAGCAATCTAGGCTCTTTGTTCCCTGAAACTGGTGACTCCATTATCCTCCCAGCTGACCAACAGACAAGTGTCTACCATTGTAGTACTTGACCAACAGGAGTATGCAAGAGAGGATCTACCCAGCTGTCTGACACAACTACGTACAGCATCTGTCATCAAGATCCCATCCCTGTGACCTACTGTCCCTCCTTAAAGCCTCTGCTCCCTCGCAAGGACTAAAACCTCAGTCCCTATAACTTCTTATCTCACAAGAACCACACACCCATACCTTTTATCTTCTTCCTATGATCCACAAACCCAATCACCCTGGCTGTCCCTCAGTGCTGGCTTCAAGGCACTCACCAAACAAATATCTACCTTACTTGATCAATACCTGCAACTTATAACACAGATCAACACTGGCAACTTATAGCACAAAGACATCATTCCTATATTAAAGAAATGATCCATTCCCTAGATCATCTGAAATCTGTGCCCACCTCACTCCCATCACTCACCGTACTTGTCACCACTGATGCCACCTCCCTCTATACCAACAACCTCCCCCCACATAAATGGTCTGTTTGTTGCTGGACATTATCTAGATCAGGGCCCACCTGATTCCAAATCTAAGATTTCCTTCCTGTTCACCTTAATCAACATCATACTTACAGGCAACTAATTTACTTTTGAGAGGCAGACAAACAAACATCTCTCACGGGTCACTTGAAGCGGTCTTTCCTGGGATCCATAAGCCTTCAGCTCCTTGTTTGGTTTAGATCAGGGCTGGCCATGGCGTGCCAAACTTCATGCATGCAGTGTGTGCAGACTGCATGCAGGCCAAGGCCCAGCCTGTCACTTGGCTTTGCTCAGTACTTTTCGGAAGTATCCGGGAACAGTGTGACATTTCATTTAGCATTGCACTGTGGTATTCTGCAGTCAGCATAACGCTCCGAGTTTGGCAGAACTGTGATGTCAGTGCTGTTAACCCTTCACAATTTGTTCATGGTGGGATGGATGTTCACAGAAAGAGGCAGTCTAGCGATCTACTGTCACAGACCTTTAAAATGTATGGGAACGACAGAAAAGAGGGATGAGAATCCTCTATTTGCATAAGGGACATGTACTGTTTATTTGCTACAAAACAACATTATAATACCACGTAGAAATAATTTAAATTTTTAGATGACAATGAAAGAGCAAAACAATCAACACACGGGACTGATTGTTCTGTACACCAAGAAGCACTTTGTGCTAAATTTGCAGGCATGGGGCACTAGGAAGAAATTGGTGGTATGAATAGTAAAACTTTCGAAGTCATACACACTATGCCATTTTCAGTTGCAAAGGTTTTCAATGGAAATGAACAGAGTGTATGGGGACTTCATATACTACTGCAAAGTGCTTTTGTTAAGTCAAGGGGCAGGGTTGGAATGATTCTTCAGATTTAAATCTCGCTATTGTTGAATTTAAGAAGGAAAAAAGCATGCATGAACAAAAATTAGAACATATGGAATGGGCTGCAGACTACGCATATTAAGCTGACTTGACTGTACACTGCCCACAGTAAGACATTGCAGGGTTCACTTCTTTCTGATGTGATAGCGATGTGTTAAAAAGAAAAACAAAGACCACACACATTGGAGAAGGGACACATTCTGACAACGACAATCCAGTTCCCTTAACTCACTGGCATTGAAAAAAGTGCGAGCTTTGAAGAATTCACTGTGGCCTTGAAAAGATTACAACAATAGTTTTACAAAGTTTTTGGGGATACTGTCAGTTTTACACCTGTTTTCAAAACCGTTTGCTGTTTCAGTTGAAAGCACTCCTGAGCATGTGCAGATGTAACTGACTGACCTGCAAGGTAATTCCAGTTTTAATTACAAATCTTTTTACATTAAAACTGTCAGCCCGTCTACATTGCTTTCCTCAGATAGTGTCTCCATAATGAGGCTGCGAAAGGGTTACATTATTTCGATCAATATATTTGTGTGAAAAACCCTTTTTTTATTATGAAACTAAATAAGTCATGATTATGTGGCAACTTGAATGCAAAAATCTGTGAAATTGTCCGTATGCCAATAGTTTGTACCAGATAAGAATTACATTATTTCTTCTGCATACCGAAAATAAATAAATAATACTGGAAACTTTTTCTGTTTATGAACTATGTTGAGAAATATGAAATATAAAACCGAGTCGTAGGCAGTACAACTATACTGCCATTTGAATGCAGCATGTTTTCCTCTCTTCCCGCTCCTCGCACTGACAGTGTGGCGTGGCAGTGAGGAAAATGTTAATTTGAGGCTGAGTGCTTTGACACTCAGGCCTCATCAATTTCTCCAAATACTCTCCATCTCCTATAATTTGCCAGGCCAATTTCCTTTGTCCCTCTTCCTTCCCCTTCATCCCTTCTATCAGAAGAAGCAGCCATTGGTTCCAAAAGTTTGCATATTTCTTTAACCTTCATATACGTTTCTCCTCCAGCTGTCTGGTGAGTAGACAACAATTATAGGTTCAGAGGGCAACAAACTGTTTAACCTTAATGACTCCTGTCACAGAATAAATTAATACATGAAAACCAATAAATGTAATTACCATAGCAGTAGTCAAGTAAGATGACAAAGACAACCATCTAGAACCCAAATCAGGAGCTTTAAACTCTCTTCATGCATTTAAAGTAATGTGCTGTGTCAATTACTAAAAAGGTTGTTTTGTATTATTGTGTGAACGTATTTAACATGCCAGTTCACTCTGGAGACTAAACTCTAGTCAAAACTGAGGGCCTGGTGAAAGGTGAAAATACGTAAAAAGGGAGAATAATTCGATCTGTGGAAATATTGAATTTTTTTTTTTTGGGGGGGGGGGGGGAGAAGAGGAGGGGGAGGGGGGGGGCGATGGAGAGAGAGAGAGAGAGAGAGAGAGAGAGAGAGAGAGAGAGAGAGAGAGAGAGAGAGAGAGAGAGAGATTTCCAAAGGATACGAAGGGTATAATCAGAATTATTTGGAAAAGGATAAATTAATGACAAGCTCTTATTGTACAACAGATCGGCACAAAAATATCTTTGTAATTACACAAGAATAAGGCAACTCTCACATCAGCAGATGTGCTAACAGGACACTAGAGGGGTTTCAAAAAAATACCTACACTTTTTTGAAAATTTTGGCTTTCCTGTTTCCTACCCTCACAAAATAAGCTGACGAAAGAAATTTATATCTGATGAATAGGTGGCAATTGTAGCATATTAGGCTTTAGAACAAATTCATTTTATGTGGCAATAACAAAACAGAACCCTGCTAAACAAAAGTGCTGTGGACAATGAAGATTAAGCTGAGAAAGCATATTAAGAAATGTGCGTCTTATGTTGTCTGATGAAGTTCTCACTTCAGTGTTGATTAGCCAGGAATAGATGTTCAGTACAGTCACTGAACATTAAGATTTATAAATTATTGTTGTATAAAATTAAGTTTTGCAATTTTATCTGTTTTTGACTTAGGCATTGAGCTAGATATTTCTTTAACTACACTGATGAAAAAGAAGAAATTTACCAAATACTTAAATGCTTTGCTAAGCCTCAAACATTCATAGTGGGAAAAATAGTTTAAATAGACCATGAGAATAAATTATTAGAAAGTGAGGTAAACAGATACTTTCGGCAATTTACAGTAACACCCATGAATGGAGAAAGGAATACATATACTTCATCACATGTGTCAACACAATCACAATAAACATTTACTTTAGGAGAGGAAAACACTTGATGAAATTAAATTATGCTTGGATACTGAAATTAAACAGCCATATTCTACAGAGTAGCTTCTAGTGTAAACCTGGAATGAGGCATGTGTTGAACAACAAAATAAAACACCAGCACTTTTCAGTTCATTAAATCAAACCTTTGGCAATTTATTTTCAAAACTTACTCAGATATTGTGGATAGGCTGCTGTCAGGTGTGGTTGGAGGTGTATTATCCATGACAGGAGCAGCATCCCTCTTATTTCCAGAAACACCGGCAACTGGTGCTGGGTGAACCGGCAGAGATACTTCAGCTGATGGGGGCGGGTGACGGTCGCGAATGACACCTCGACGGGCTGCTGGTGCGTGCTGGCCCAGGACTGGAGCCAGGAACACTAGCAAATGGCATCTCATCCACTGCAGCTATCTGGGAGTCTGTCTCCTCATCTTGTGTTGGCTGAACTGCTGCAGGAGATCCTGGTATAGTTTCCTGGCACAACAAAGAGCCCAGGACCTGACAATCACCTTCAACCTCACAGTCTTCTGCGGCCTCTTCCAGTGCCTCTACCTGGAGGAAAATTTCATAGATTTGTATAAGTCAATCAATGACTGCAAAATGCTACTCTACTGTATTAACATGTGAAGCGACATGAGCCTGTTTATTGAACAACAGAAGAACAGACCCGTTACACTGTATGGAGAACTTTAACCGATCCTCTTTTGCTGGTGGTACAGAACACTACAATAGTAGTTTGTGCCTCAAGGTGAAGATTTCTACTGATGTTATAATGAAATAGGATAGCTGCATTCAAATCTTATTTCTCGGACAAATCAGTTGACAGTTATCGAATACATCAGCAAGTAGTATGCATCTGACTTATTCATCATTAACCTGAAGATTTTTCTCTATTACTCTGACAGCATACTATTTTCATTTATGAGCACCATATACATGACAGAAGGCCTGAAGGTTTATTACAGTAAGACCATAATAATGTACAATCAGTATGTGAACGGCAAGTCAGACAATAACAGCTGATAAATTGTGTAGGTTACTTAGGGCAGAAAATTCTAAGAAATTTTGGTCTTATGTCAAAGCGGTAGGTGGATCAAAGCAAAATGTCCAGACACTCTGTGACCAAAATGGTACTGAAACAGAGGATGACAGACTAAAGGCCGAAATACTAACGTCTTTTTCCCAAGCTGTTTCACAGAGAAAGACTGCACTGTAGTTCCTTCTCTAGATTGTCGCACGGATGACAAAATGGTAGATATCGAAATCGACGATAGAAGGATAGAAAAACAATTAAAATCGCTCAAAAGAGGAAAGGCCACTGAACCTGATGGGATACCAGTTCGATTTTACACAGAGTACGCAAAGGAACTTGTCCCCTTCTTGCAGCAGTGTACTGTAGGTCTCTAGAAGAACGTAGCGTTCCAAAGGACTGGAAAAGGACATAGGTCATCCCCGTTTTCAAGAATGGACATTGAACAGATGTGCAGAACTATAGACCTATATCTCGAATGTCGATCAGTTGTAGAATTTTGGAACACGTATTATGTTTGACTATGAAGACTTTTCCGGAGACTAGAAATCTACTCTGTAGGAATCAGCATGGGTTTCGAAAAAGACGGTCGTGTGAAACCCACCTCGTGCTATTCGTCCACGAGACTCGGAGGGCCACAGACACGGGTTCCCAGGTAGATGTCGTGTTTCTTGACTTCCGCAAGGCGTATGACACAGTTCCCCACAGTCGCTTAATGAACGAAGTAAGACTATACGGACTATCAGACCAATTGTGTGATTGGATTGAAGAGTTCCTAGATAACAGAACGCAGCATGTCATTCTCAGTGGAGAGAAGTCTTCCGAAATAAGAGTGATTTAAGGTGTGCCGCAGAGGACTGTCATAGGACCGTTGCTATTCACAATATACATAAATGACCTTATGGATGGCATCAGAAGTTCACTGAGGCTTTTTGCAGATGATGTTGTGGTGTATCGAGAAGTTGTAACAATGGAAAATTGTACTGAAATGCAGGAGGATCTGCAGTGAATTGACGCACGGTGCATGAAATGGCAATTGAATCTCAATGTAGACAAGTGTAATGTGCTGCGAATACATAGAAAGAAAGATCCCTTATCATTTAGCTACAATATAGCAGGTCAGCAACTGGAAGCAGTTAATTCCATAAATTATCTGGGAGTACGCATTAGGAGTGATTTAAAATGGAATGATCATATAAAGTTGATCGTCGGTAAAGCAGATGCCAGTCTGAGATTCATTGGAAGAATCCTAAGAAATTCAATCCGAAAACAAAGGAAGTAGGTTACAGTATGCTTGTTCTCCCACTGCTTGAATACTGCTCGGCAGTATGGGATCCGTACCAGATAGGGTTGATAGAAGAGAGAGAGAGAAGATCCAACGGAGAGCAGCGTGCTTTGTTACAGGATCATTTAGTAATCGCGAAAGCATTACGAAAATCATAGATAAACTCCAGTGGAAGACTCTGCAGGAGAGACGCTCAGTAGCTCGGTATGGGCTTTTGTTCAAGTTTCGAGAACATACCTTCACCGAAGAGTCAAGCAGTATATTGCTCCCTCCTACGTATATCTCGCGAAGAGACCATGAGGATAAAATCAGAGAGATTAGAGCCCACACAGAAGCATACCGGCAATCCTCCTTTCCATGAACAATACAACACTGGAATAGAAGGGAGAACCGATAGAGGTACTCAAGGTACCCTCCGCCACACACTGTTAGGTGGCTTGTGGAGTATGGATGTAGATGTAGACACATGAAAACTGAGTTACCTACGAAAATGTAATACCACACCTGGAAGTAAACTTCCAGTACATTTATAACCAACATGAACTGCCAGTACTAACTTACAAAAGTGACACATTATTGCTAAATGTGCAAAAAGTACAAAACCTGAGGATAGGCCAAGGTAAGAGGCCTGAAAATGTAGCATCTATTGTGAGAAAAAACTGCAACTGTTTTTCACAAACTTCGCATCCCTCTTTTTATGCACAAACTCCAACAGTTTTGACAATGGTCTTTGCTTTTCTTCTTCTTCTTCTTCTTCTTCTTCTTCTTCTGGCTCTTTTTATACTTTCGTCAACTGACTGTTCCTTTTGAAATGCAACCTTGGCTCCATGGCCTGGTCAAAATATTTTGATTGTTTTTGTCTTCCAATTGCTCTACATGTGGCCACTATAATGTGGCTGTTAGACATGAGCATAAACAAATGAGAATTTTTACCATTAGAGGGAGAGGAGCGATGCAGAGGAATGAACCCAGAATTGCTCTTGCAGGCAATGGGTCTACACCCGTGTTCCTTGCTTGTGCGAAAGCAGAACTGATACATGGTCATAGAGTTCGCCAATACCTTCTGGTGTTGTGAGAGTCATACTACAAATTAGGAAAGAAAACAACAAGCTATGCATAACCCACAGCAAAATGGAGTGCACAAAGCATCTGGTAACAGATTCCACACTATCGCTTGCCAATCCTGGCAGTCATAAATGACATCGTCTATGCCCAACCTCTACCAGTATCTTATGGAGCCATAGTTCAAAAACATTCACTTCCTAATCTAAACCTGCAATGTTTTTCCGCACAACAGCAAACAAAGATACGTGTTTGTTTTGTTCTAAAATGCTAGGTCGCATAGCTGAGTCCTCTGTGGCCATAGGCTTATGCAGGATGTATCTTCTAGAACATTCAATGGCCCATAGTTGATGCAGTGCCAGAACATATCTTATGACTATACTGACATGTCATGGCATTTATGCATAGCTGCAATCTTTATCTCGCAAATGTGTTCTTACAAACATTCTCTTTAAAAATCAAGCTTCACCCGATTATGTGCAATAACAGTAACTGAAAACTGGTAGCATTTTGGGTTCTGTATCTCAATAAGTAGAAATGGAATCCTTAGAGGATTGCTTTGTTGTCCGTCTGTCATCCTACTGTCAAGAACCCTTTCTCTAAGAAATGGAGAAATGGGTATAGGTATCAAGTTGAAATTTATGTCACACACACACACACACACACACACACACACACACACACACACAGAGAGAGAGAGAGAGAGAGAGAGAGAGAGAGAGAGAGAGAGAGAGAGAGAGAGAGAGAGAGAGGGGGGGGGGGGGGGGATAGGTGTGATATCTGTATCTGACAAAGCCCTTGTTGGCCGAAAGCTTACTCTGTAACAGTCTTTTTGTTGTGCCTATCTGCAACTCTCATCTCTGCTATTTTTGGAATAGAAACTGTCATGTTCATAATATTGTTAGATTCCATCCTGATTTTCATTGTTTGAAATTTATGTCAGATACTAATGTTTATGGTCCCTTGGCAGTGTAAAAAATTTAAGCCCCTAAGGCAATGACTTCAAAAGATATGACTATTTATGTCATATTTTGATACTCGCAAACTCACCCACCAAAACTCACAGGGTTATTCAGGTTGAATTACAATCATAAAATTTGGCAAAAAGCAAGGTTTCACAGTACAAGTAAAGGGAAAAAATCCCAAATTTGTTAATTTGTAATTATATCATACAAAAAATATTTCTTGCCATTTCTTGTCTGGCTGTTAAAGACCCCTTTTTCACCATGAATGGGTACATGTTCCAAGATGAACTTTCTGTCAAATACTAGAGTCTATGTTCCATAATCAAAAAATACAGTCATATGTCATTCTGACACTTGCAAACTCGCTCATCAAAACTTATAGATGAACTATGTATGTACATGTTGGGCCAGGTGATCTAGTGGAAAAGCACATGCCTGGAAATGGAAAGTCATGATACTGAATCTGTTAGACTATGGGTTTTTCAGTCTTCATTTTAATCTGGCCTTCACCTCTGAATGACTTTCCTGATTTCATGTTAAAACTATAGTTCCCCATTACCTTCACACCAGCAGTTCACCACATCATCATATGCGCCTACACAGCTTGGTTGAGCTGTACCTGTGATAAATGATTTATTTTTCTATTGAGTGTGGCTGTTTGATCTTAGTAGTACAAGCTAGTGTTTTGGTAATGCTGTGAGACTAAGCTAGTTCTTATTGGAAATCAGCGTTTAACATCCCCTCGACAATGTGGTCATCAGTGGCAGAGCAGAAACTCAGATTAGGGAAGGATGGAGAAGGAAAGCGGTCAAGCCCTTTCAAAGGAAGCAGTAAGACAGGTAGTAGTGATACTAAGATTTTGTAATTGCAATACTTTAAAAAGGGAATTATATACAGAGGTGAACAATGTGATCTAGTATGAAATAAGGTTAATGAGCAATTTCTTATATTAATGACTTGACACAAAGAAATAATTTACGGAGCAGGAGTTTAACAGTATTAATGAGCAAATCTCAGATACCCAGGCAAGGCTAAATGTATTACAGCAGACTAAGGATGCGAATGTGACTATTGGTTCCCAAACTACTTTTACTACGTTGGAGTACTGAATAAATGACATAGTTGAGCAGAAGGTACAAGAGCAAATTGACTCAACTGTCAGTACACCTAATTCTAAAGGAGATTTGATAAAAAATTGAAGAGCAGGAACTAGAGAAAAAATTTGATAACTGAACAAAAGGCTAGTTAAAGATAGCAACAGAGTATCAGGAGATTTCAACTAACAAATAGGACAAATTTGTCCAAACAGTTTTCTGCATTTGAACCAGATGGTGATATACGTCCAATCTACTTTGTAAGTGTGTTTTCTGCATCTTTACCAAAGAGGTAAAAAGATTCCAAGAAAATATATTTTGAACTTAATTACTCAGTAGGTGACATGGCGGAATAGGGAACCACTCATTCAGAAGAGTTAAATATTGGGACAATTTCCAAGAAAAAATCAAAATAAAGTATTGATCACCCAGTACACAGGACACTAGAATTGCTTGATCCCAAATAATATAACAGAACATGGTATAGTTACAAGAAATATTCTGAGGGCATTTAACTAGATCTAAATATTTAGGCAAGCCATTAGGGGACACAATTGGTAAAGATTTTTATTAGGAGACTACCTTACTATGTGAGGAAAGAAATATGATATCAGGACCACTATAAATGATCTAACCTTTATATAAGGCCTGGATACATGTAATAAAGAATGGGGGAATTACACACAGTCAAAAAATCCCAGCGAAAGCAGTTAAGATTATTGTTACCCATCAAATTTTCAAAACAAAAGAATAATGTAACTTCTGTCATGTAAATAAAAGGACCACCAATCAGAGAAACAACACTTGATATGGCAAATCAAACAATACCACAAATAAATGATGATGTATAACAGCTGCCACCCATTCCATATCAAACGGTCCCTTCCCTACAGCCTAGGCCTTCATGGCAAACGAATCTGCTCCAGTCCTGAATCCCTCGACCATTACACCAACAACCTGAAAACAGCTTTCGCATCCCGCAACTACCCTCCCAACCTGGTACAGAAGCAGATAACCAGAGCCACTTCCTCATCCCCTCAAACCCAGAACCTCTCACAGAAGAACCCCAAAAGTGCCCCACTTGTAACAGAATACTTCCCGGGACTGGATCAGACCTTGAATGTGGCTCTCCAGCAGGGATACGACTTCCTAAAATCCTGCCCCGAAATGAGATCCATCCTTCATGAAATCCTCCCCACTCCACCAAGAGCGTCTTTCCGCCGTCCACCTAACCTTCGTAACCTCTTGGTTCATCCCTATGAAATCCCCAAACCACCTCCCCTACCCTCTGGCTCCTACCCTTGCAACCGCCCCCGGTGTAAAACCTGTCCTATGCACCCTCCCACCACCACCTACTCCAGTCCTGTAACCCGGAAGGTGTACATGATCAAAGGGAGAGCCACATGTGAAAGCACCCACGTGATTTACCAACTGACCTGCCTGCACTGTGATGCTTTCTATGTGGGAATGACCAGCAACAAACTGTCCATTCGCATGAATGGACACAGGCAGACAGTGTTTGTTGGTAATGAGGATCACCCTGTGGCTAAACATGCCTTGATGCACGGCCAGCACATCTTGGCACAGTGTTACACCGTCCGAGTTATCTGGATACTTCCCACCAACACCAACCTATCCGAACTCCGGAGATGGGAACTCGCCCTTCAGTATATCCTCTCTTCTCGATATCCGCCAGGCCTCAACCTCCGCTAATTTCAAGTTGCCGCCGCTCATACCTCACCTGTCTTTCAACAACTTCTTTGCCTCTGTACTTCCGCCTCGACTGACATCTCTGCCCTTACTCTTTGCCTTTAAATATGTCTGCTTGTGTCTGTGTATGTGCGGATGGATATGTGTGTGTGTGTGTGTGTGTGTGTGTGTGTGTGCGAGTGTACACCTGTCCTTTTTTTCCCCTAAGGGAAGTCTTTCCGCTCCCGGGATTGGAATGACTCCTTACCCTCTCCCTTAAAACCCACATCCTTTCATTTTTCCCTCTCCTTCCCTCTTTCCTGACGAAGCAACTGCCAGTTGCGAAAGCTCGTAATTCTGTGTGTGTGTTTGTGTGTTTTGTTCATGTGCCTGTCTGCCAGCGCTTTCCCGCTTGGTAAGTCTTGGAATCTTTGTTTTAATATAATACCACAAATAATTTAGACAACCATATATCCTCTAACATGTTTTTTTCTGGACCAGCTGTCTTCAAATGGATCTCACCCAATTCCAATGTCAGGAAACGAGAAACATCCTGATGTAAGGGCTAGGATTCAGGATGCAGCCATAGGCCTGTACAGGGTGAGGCTAATTGCTTCCACCCACATCATACCAAAGCACATGTGGTTGTTGGAAGGAAGTAAGAATAAAATGTGAAGACCATATTAAACCAATGATAGTCGAGAATGCATTTGATAGTAATGTAACTATACAGATATTGCAGTAAGTTGTACTGATACCCCAAGATTTCCTAGCAAAAATGTGACAGAGGAATGAGAGGTCAATACTACTATTAACTGGTATATATACAGTGGGGATTACTGGAAGTAAAGAAAAATTAATAAAGAAAGAAATGAATTTACTGATAATAACTAATAATTTTAAATTAGTGGTTCCTAATATAAATTTGAATATACTACTACGGATAGACTGGTTACTTAAAATATTTTAAGTATCAAAACTAATGAGCTGTACTGGGCATGGGGAGATTCCGTGTATAGAGTAGAGAGTAATAAACAATCAAGCAGAATTTATCAGCAGATAAGGTTCATTTACTAGCAACAGCTAAAGTAATGAATACTAATTGTAACCTGGAGAACTATGAGGAACTCTGAAAACAAATACAGGTAAAATCTTGGGAGTCAAATGTTCTAACAATTGAACAAACACAGGAATTGTATGATTTTTTTAATTACAATAATTACAGATGTTTCACCAGGTGTCAACCCATTAATGATCCATGATGATTATCCCTTTTAAAACAAAGATCAATGTGGATATGGGATGAGAGGACATCAGAAGTGTTTCAGAATACCAAGCAAGCTTTGATAGAAGCACCCATACTGAAACACCCAGTAATGCATTAACCATTCAAGTCTGCAACTGATGCATCGAAGTACGGGATAGCATGCGAATTATTTCAAGGTGAATAAGATCGACAAGTAGGAGAACACAATACAACCGCTTTTTTATTTAAAAATGAATTAAACTATACAGCAACAAAAGCATAAAAAATTAAATAATATAGTTATTCGTTATTTAAAGAAAGTAACTTCTCAACATCTTTTAACTGAGTGCCAAATAATGCAAGGTGCTTGAGCACAGCCTATCTCCAAGACAGAATGATGTCCACTTGCTGCTTGTTTTTAGACAATGTGCTTTGGAGGTATGTTCCAGCCATGGAAGAATGGCACTCACAATAATAGTAGTGTCATTGTAGAAGGAGAATAAATGAAGTAGTAACACAGTCATTCTATCTCTCACTCTCAGTCATTTTGCATGTCAAAATGTAATCTTGTTGTGGAAGATATCTGTATCCTAACAGTGATGATACAACTATAATATATATATCTCTCAGAATAAGTAACTCAGTGCACAAAGAAGCTTAAATAAATTGGTGTTGAAAGAAGAAATATTATTGGTCAATACATAAAAATTGAGCAGTATTCTAGCTTTCTTTAGCCTCTAGCACTGAAGACACTGCAGCAAATGAGTACTAGTCCACTAGCATGGAAAAAAGCATGGTTATCTGGATTGTACGAGCTGATCAAATATTTATTTGAATCAGATGATGATGATCATGATGGTGGTGGTATCCACAGGAAGTGTGTGTGTGTGTGTGTGTGTGTGTATACTTCACAGATTTTATGTCTTTACATGAGATTTTCAATTTAAAAATTAATTTTTGAAATGAGGTTCGTTTTGATATCTTACTGAGTCTTAACTTAAGTCAGTCTTCCATCTTGTGTAGCAGTGGAACAAAGCTAGAATGAACAACAAGTTTTACTTGCTAGAATTAAAAATTTATAACTACACAAAACTTACATGTCACCCTTATTCACAGCTGAACAATCTTTGGACTGCGGGTTGTTCTAAAGTGTGATGTAAACTGCTTGATGAAGAGGTTGCTGACATTAATTTGCTTTCACTGGGGGGTACTCATGGAGGTACAGTTTATTTTTTTGCGCCATGCGCAGAACATAAATGTGCTCAGTTAAAAGACTGAAAGAATCTATAAGCTACATGAATAATGGATATACTGTAAAAAATACCCAAGAAACCCGGTGCACACACATTTACATTTTGGAAATTCTAAAACTTGGCAAGTTTAATTAAATGTGTAGTTTAACAGGTACATATATCATTAGTGTAACTTTACCATACACACTATGGTGGCGGAGCAGTATGCCAGGTACACCCAGAGAGAAAGTGATGGACAAAATTGTGAAGGGCCTATGACAGCTAGTAGAGGAGTCAAACCTGATCCCTATAACTGAAGAGTTGCCACTAGAGACAGACAGTAAGATCGGCACATTCTCTTATAGTCGATAAAAGTTGGAAGATAAAGTACATTATCCTCCACAAGGATATAATTATTTGTCTGATATTCACAACTATTTTACTTTGAATTTTCTGAGTGAGAATTGTGTGATATTAGCATCATTCAGCAAGGAATGAAATAAATTTAAAATAAGTGTTTTGCACTCAGAGAGGGTTTTACTAGTGGGCATAGCAACGAGAGTATTGGTAAACCTAATGCTGAGGTGAGGACATAATTGGCCATACGAGTGATAGAGCGACAGAATATCATCACTCATCAGTAACATCATGTGTTAGGTCAAACATTTTCAGAATCACCAACATGGAACAAAGCTCTGAAATTTTCTTCACCAACACTAATGTACTTCTCAACACAGTAAGGGAGGATCCCAGAAATAAGGAGAGATGATTGCAAGGTGCATATGAGGTTAGAGGGAGTGGGGAACAATTTCTTACACAAGAAGTTTTGTTGTCTTCACTTAAAACTTCATTTTCGTTTGAATTAAAAGTATCACACTCCATTTAGGATAGTTGAAATTAAATCTGATACAATAGGCAACAGCTTGAATAATGTGCAATCAGTGTGCCTGAGCACAGGTTGTTGGGGGCACAAAAGGGTCTCCACTTATGTCTTGCACGTATTTGTAAGTGTTGATGAAGGTTCATCAAATTTCTACAGTTAGCAAAGTTCAGCAGCCATGTACCAACACACAAAATATATACTTCTACTGGAATAACAGAAAGAAAGGGTATGAAAGTGACTGACCTCCTCTGCAACTAATGGCGCAGCATTTTCTGGGAGTAAACATGTAGCAGGATCTGTGACAATACTGGGAGCCATCTGTTTATCTTGTTTGTGCACCAGGTCTGATGCTTCTGACACTGCAGTAGTCACAGCATTGTCCGACATAGCCACAGGTGACGAAAAACTTGTATCTAACACTTCTTCTGTCCTCGGTTTTAAAAGAATAACATCTCTGGAATCACTATTACTTTCACCACAAACTACCACGTCTTGTTCTCTGGTCCTATTTTTTCGTAACTCTTCGTCTTCTGTATCATTCTGGTGATGTAACTGTTGCTTTTGGTGTTTCTGTTGATCACTCTTTTCATTTTCATCACAATCATCCTCATCATCGCCATCTTCCTCCTCCTCTTCCTCTTCTTCTTCCTCCCCTTCTTCTTCTTCCTCCTCCTCCTCCATTATTTCTTCCTCTTCAACCTCTTTTTCTGCCTCCTCTCCATCCTCATCTTTCCTTTCATTTTCTTCCCACCCACATTTTTGTTCGTGTTTATTATCTTGCTGTTTCTGTGGCGAATGCAATTGCTTCTGCTGGTCTTGCTGGTCAACCTGCTCGTCATTTCCTTCCACCTTGCTTACTTCACTGTTCTCCTCCTCTCGTTGTTGTTGTTGTTGTTGTTGTTGCTGTTGCTGTTCGTTTTCATTTTCTTCTTCTTCCTCTTCTTCTTCATCTTCTTCTTCCTCTTCTTGAGAGTGCTGCTGCTGTTGCTCTTGTTCCTCCTCCTCATCCTCCTCTTCTTCCTCCTGCACTTGCTGTTGCACTAGTTCATCTTCATCTTCCAGCTCTCCCTCCTTTTGTGATAACAATATGATATCATCCTGCAATATCTTGGTATCATCTGATTTCACCGATGCTTGCTGTTCAGCATAAGCAGCTTTATTACTGCAGTGGTCAAAGGAAGGAACTTCACTGCAGTCTTCACACTCAGCAAGATCTGTGTCAAGTCGACGCCTTTTTGGGCTCTCTGGCATTACTGCAGTGTCCAGAAGATCTGCTTCACCAACTTCAATCTGTTTCCAAACAGAAAGAAAAAAATTACTGGAAGAAGTCACTCAACACTTAAGTTTCAAATCTAAAAATTATGCATCACAATCACTATATTTACCAATACAAGAAAAAAAAAAAAAAAAAAAAAACAATCTAGTACAATGGGATACACATTACGAACACAAAATATCCATCAAAATAGACACAGTTTGAGCTTTTGATGTACAGAGACCTTCCTGAGGATGACACGACCCCTTTTGCAGGAATCAAAATGGCTTCAACAAACTGTGTTTATGTGAAAGTCAGCTTCCTCTGTCTACCCACATGATCTTGACTGGAATACATAGCAGTAACTAAGTTGTTGGTGTGTTTGACTTTCACACAGTATCTGATACAGTTCCACACTATTACCTAATGAATACAATATGAGTTAATGGAATACTGGACCAGCTTTAAGACTGAACTGAACAGTTCCTAGCTAATAGAAGTTAACACATCATTCTCAAAACTGAGAAATGTGAAAATAGTTGATGCTGTTGTACAGAACATTATGTTCACAAATTTTTCATAGTACAGAACAATCCTCTAAACAAGCAGCTTCTGCCAAACAACTAATTATTAATAATTCCATTAACAAATGCAGGAAGATTTACGCAAGCTTTACACTAGGTGCTCGGACTGCTGGCTGGCCCTTTAAACAGCAACATGTGTAATGTAATGTATTTGAATGGACAGGAGTAAGTATAGTGTTTTAATGAACAAGACCCATTCAGAATCTAAATGTAAGAATAGTGATACAAGACTGGTATACATGGGAAGGACCAGAAGGAAATTGATTCAACGACAAAGATTGAAACATACAAAATCCACGTTTTACTGATTTTTTATTATTGTTCCTTAGAGTGGGACCTATATTAGGTAGGATTGAAGATAAAGAGAAGAGGTTTGTTTATTCAGTACAAGAGCATCTTGGAAATGCTAAATGAACAACAATGAGAGACAATACAAAAGTGTGCAGCAGTAATACCTGCAGCTGTATTTATTACTTATATTTATTTACAGCCAGTTGATGTGACACAGTTCCCAACACTCTCGCTAAGTCAGCTTGTATACACATGCCACACGACGACGACACCTTCCCATACACCACAGCATTGTCAACAGATGAACATAAATTGCTGCTCAACCTGTCCATCAGATAATATATGTATATATACAGCAAGAGTGGTCCTATCACACTTCCCTGGGGCATTCCAGATAACAGCCTCATCTCTGATGAACATTCACCACCAAGGGGAAGATATCAGTTTCTATTAGGTAAAAAGTCTTGAATTAACTTGCATATCTGGGAACCTAAATTGTACACTTGGACTTCTATCAACAGTTTGCAGTGGTGCACCATGCCAAACACTTTTCCAGTAATTTAGAAATATGGTATCTACCTGTTACCCTTATAGGCTATCACGTGAGATAAGGGCAAGCCGAGTTTTGCAAGAGCGCTGCTTTCTATAACTGCGCTAATTTGTGGACAGAAGCTGTTCTGTCTCAAGGAAATTTATTATACTCAAACTCTGAATGTGTTCGAGAATTCTACAGCAATCCCATGTTACGGATATTGGTCTGCAATTATGCAGGTCCATTCTTTAAATATAGAGGATAATCTGTGCTTTTTTCCAGCTGCTTTGGACTTTGCACTTTGTGAAAGATTCACAATAAATCCAAGTAGGGGGAAAATGTCACAGAGTATTCTCTGTAAAACCAAATTGGTATTCCATCTGATCCTGGCAACTTACTTGTTTCCTGGTCTTTCAGTTACTTCTCTAGACCACAGATGCTTATTTCTATGTCCTCCATGTGACAGTGTGTGCAACAGTCAAAGGATGGACTGTATGACTCTTGTGTGTGAAAGATTTATTAAAAGCGAAATTTCAGTTTTCTTTCTGCTGTCTTCTATATCCATCCCAGACTGCTCGATAAATGACTAGGTAGAAGCCTTCCCTTAGAGATTTTATGTATGACCATAATTTTCTTGTGTTCTCGGCAAGATCTTTTGCTACAATATAATTGATCATTTTATAGATGCATGAATTTCTACTAACTTTTGAAAATAATACCAAAAAATTTATACAGTTCACTGAGTTTCACTGTTGTCCACTTACGCCACACTGACTGAGGCTCCAGTTTTCCTGTAGCACTTAGTGTCTCTATTGTCATTCTAGTGTAGCGGTTTATCTCTTGTTTGATCAGTCTCACCAGTTCTTCAACGAAAAAGTACGTGAAACAATCAAACACTGAAGAATGTTGGTCAATCCCATCTTGAATTCCACAGTATTCAGAAAAAACAGGCAGCTGGCGAGTGATTGTGTCATCATCTGTCCACTGGCCAGAAGAATATGGCAAATTGCAATGACCAGTTGTGTTTGTTGTGACAACGATGTCAACAGCCTCATCTTCAGGTCTTCCTGACGGAACCACCGAATTATGGAAAATTTGGACAATAAATAGCTTACCATCATTAATGTCAAAATCTGCAATTTCTTCATCTAATTCTGAACCACTATTGTTCAATAAAAACTATATTTCTTCATCTCAAAGGCCGTGACGAAAATAAAACGCAAAGTTATCAGCCGGCAACAATCTAAGGTTTCGAACTGCCGCGAGCCTGTTGTTAAGTCGAGCGTGAGTGCGGCAAAGCAAATGACTCAAAATATACTCCTGTACCACCTCCAACAGTGACATATGCTGCCATCTATAATTTTTTCTTGGTGCTAGGATAACCAGAAAGTACTTTTAAACTTACAGAATATGAAAGTCATGCGCTGGGAGTCGTTAACATCGGTGATAATCGGCCAATGTAGGAGCTACGTCGTCGATCATCTTTCTGGAGTACTGTAGGACCGACGTAGGAGCTATGTCGCTCGTCTCGAAAGTGTTAAATAGTGATTTTGCTAATACATGTTTACCTTGGTAACAAAGACTGCTATTCTTTACATCTGTACAAAGTACACCGCGTACCTGCTTACTTCAGTGGGCCTGCTTGAGGGTTAATCCACTTGAAACTTCCTGGCAGATCAAAACTGTGTGCAGGGCCAAGACTTGAGCTCGGGACCTCTGCCTTTTGTGGGCATTTGCTCTATTGACTTAGCTACCTAAGCACACCTCACAACCCATCCCCACAGCTTTACTTCAACCAGTACCTCTTTCTCCTACCTTGCTGGCCAAAGTAAAGTTGTGAGGACAGGAGGTTCCGAAAAGAGTCTTGGTCCAGCACACAATTTTAATCTGCCAGGAAGTTTCATTTCAGTGCACTCCACTGCAGAGTGCAAATTTCGTTCTGTTTAATCCTTTACTTGGATCATATGTCTCCAGAGTCTGATTCACAATCAATTTGAACTTTGCCTCTAATTCTTCTACGTCTGTCACAGTGGGACTAAATTATGACCATTCTGCATTATCTAAGTGGGTTGCTATAAAACTGTATCATCCTTTTCTTGTGTAAATAGTCTTCTGGCCTTCTTGACGGATTTATTAGTTTTAGTAACCATCGTTGCTGTGATGGGACCATGATCACTAATCCCTGGACCTCTATACTGACATTATCGAAAAGGTCAGGCCTGTTTACAGTTATAACATCTAAATTATTTCCAATGTGTGGGTTATCTAGCAAATTGTCAAAGGCATTTACAGAAACCATTCAAGACTACTTCACGGGATTGTGTATCTACACCACCTGCAGTGAATACATAGCCTTCCCATTGTATCCTTGGTAGATTAATATTGCCTCTAGATACTGTATGATTTGGGTATTCCCACATTACTGAAGCTTCTGTTATGGTGGAATCATGTGGCCAATAAAACCATCCCATAATTAAAAATTATTCCATTCTGTCTTGATGTGATGGCATAGCAACCTTCTATTGCTTCTACTTTAGAAACTGTCATAGACTGCACAAGTCTTAAGTTAATAAAGAATATTGCGTGACTCACGACTGTTCCTTAAATATCTCCAATAATTAAACTTGAATTTACCTAGGCCTAATACTTGTGTTAAGATAACTTCACAGTCATATTCAAATTTGAACTCGATAGACATATTTCTGTTGACAGCAATGAAAACTCCCCGTCCTATATTTCTAATCTGTCTTTTTGATGCATGTTCCTGTCCTCACTTAATATTATGAAGCTTTTTACTTCGTGTTTCAGCCAGCTCTCTGTTCTGAGGATAATTTGAGTGCAACAATTTTCCTGGAGGGCATTAAGTTGAACACTTCAACAATTTACTGTTAGAATTTTGACGGTCAAAGCGTGTCTACTTCATGTACGATCTGATTTCACTTGTTAGTCAGCCAGATGTCTTCACCACTTCAGCCATCTGCCTGTAGGAACTGAAGATGTCCTTAGTAATCAAGGAACAGGCATCATTGGTACTGACACGAGCAGGAAGGTCCAGACTATTGCACCCTGCAGCCATGACAGTTGCAGGCAGGGCCTCCTGCACATCTCTGGTGAAGCCCCAGCAGGTACACCGAGGGCACAATGGAATTTTTTTCTGGCCCTGGACGATGTTTCGCAAAGGGCTCCACAATGTGCCTAACACTGGAGCTCCCAATAATCATTTAACAGCTCCCCCTGCATGCCTGTTCAGACCCTGCTGAATGAGCAGACACCTGTCCACTCACAGAGTAAATGGGCAAGACCAGATGATCAGCGTCTACACTAACACCCTGTCTCAAGTGATGTGCCCGTGTAACAATCCACCACTAACCCTGCAGTGAGTGTGGATCCCCACATTGTATACGCTGGAATGGGCTTTGACAGCAGAGCCTGTAAGTGAAACAAGGGACACCTGAAGTGTTCCCTGCAACAAGCCAGATTCCCCACTGCTGCCACACCACAAAGTAGCAGAATTAAACTATGAAAACAAACAGAAAAAGCTAAATGTCTCTCTCACTGGTCCCCAGATGCTTCACCAACAGAGACCATCAGCTGACTGAACTATGGTCAACAGTTATTGTCCATTCAAACAAACTGCGCTATAGACTGCACGAATGTACACTATACCATTATTAAAACACAACACCATACCTCTATTAAAAAAAAAAAACCACAAGCAATGAATTTAAGAACTAAACTTTGCAAGCACACAAAAACTAATAAAGAATTTAAAAATTAAACAATGAACAGAAATAGGAAAGCTAAGTATTGCACCAAGTCAGACTTGTTAGTGAATTCAATTTTCCAATGATTTCCTCTATTACCATAGTCAGGAGTTCTCTTCTAATAATAGGCCACAGGGCACTTTCATATTTAGTTGGCTGATTTATCTCATGGAGACATCATCAAGTCACAGAACTTTCATATGCTACAAGAGGTTATGTTGATGTCTACAATGGAGGTAAATTAGCAGTGATGCTGATTTTGTTAGTGGGTGGGTAACACTGCTTGTTTCTTTGTAGTGTTCCAACATTGTGTGTCCATTTCTATACATCACTAAAGAACTTAGTGACTGTTTTGGTGAAGGTAGTACCTGTATATCTTTATCTCAACGGCTTCTTTGGCAACAGAAACCCAGTAGCTAGACACATGGGGAAATAGTTTTGTTTCATTAAACATGATGATCCACTTTTTTATATTACTGTGTTTAGCAACAGTACATTTGTTAAAATAGAGATATTTAATGTAGTTTTCTGTGTACCATTCTAAAACCTTGAGTACTGACTGACCACCACATTCCCAAGAATTTTATATACAGGCCATTTTCCTTCTGTCCCCATCTCATTGGTGTACTTAATATTAGTGTGCGTACTATTCATATGACCAATCTACAGTTGAAGAGCTTTAATCCCATGTGACCAGATCATACAGTGTTGTTGACATAACAAAATAAGAGAGATGAAGGAAAGGTACTTTAATTTGAAATGTGTTCTTCAAAATGTTTCACAATGAAGTTACACGCTGCCAGAGACAATGGAAAATACATGGCAATTCTGTTAGTCATTTCAAAAAATTTACCACGATAAAAAAATTAGTGGTCATCAGTGTATGTAGAAACAGTCTGATAATCTCATACAGGCAGCAGTTTGCCATGTCAAACATCACAGTTGATTTCCCCACCACCAGAGATTGGTGGAACTAGCAACATGCTACGCCTTGGGGCTGGTACCATCACCATGATGGGAGTGGGGACAAGAATGTGGCTTATCGCCTTGCACCAGTTTGGGGTGATGGCTAAGGTGTTTGTAACAGCGGGCTGGGACTGAAGCTGTTGGAGCTAGTCAGTTGGAGGAGTAACCTGAAGAACATGGTTCTGGTTGGAGCAACTCCCATGGGCCTCAATAAACTGGTGCATGGGACAGTTACTGGATACGACAATAGTCAGCATACGTGGAGCTTCTGTGTGGAGGATGACCTTGTGGATTGTACTTCCTGGGTGGATGCATAACAATTCTAGTGGACATGAACGAACAGCTTTGACAAGTCATAAGGAGCACTACCCGTGTGCTTTCACAACTAACGGTGGCATCCTGATAGTATTGTGAGTGAGGTGATACACTGAATTATGCACAAACAGTGCACCAAGTGAAAATTCCCTGCATGAAAGTCAGTGGGTGTTGTGTTATTATCTGTTTGTTGTTTATGGCATGCAGGGCATGCAACAATGTTTACTGTGACGCTGAGTAGGTATCATTGTGTCACCATATGCTGCAGGCATGATTTTGTGTATAAATCAGAAATTGGTTGTTTAGGCCTACCACTGTGAATGTAAATCAACTGGTTGCTCCAGTGGTTTTAAGAGTTTATTATGTTACTCATTTTTGTGACTGAACCTTTGGCTCACTTTCATTGCATTAAGGTTTTGTTATTGTTTTTATGTGAATATTTATTGAGTAAGAAGTTATTCAGTCGTAAGTGAGGGTAGTTTGGCATTGTTTGGGTAACTGGCAATTCAATTGTCTGGTGACAGTAGGTGTAGTTAGAGGTTACTTTTACGCAAAGCTAAGTATTCTTGTATATAATAAGTTTTACAGTTTTTTTCTTGTTATGGCTGAATGCCAGATATTGTAAATTGTTATGATGGCACAAGACTGAATTTGTTCTGTACTTGTATTTGTTCCATTATTTTTAACTGTGTGTTTTTTTTCATTTTTTTTTTTTTCATTTTGGATCTACTTAAAGCTCTTTCAGGCTACAGAAAGATACATTTTGTTCTACTGTAAGTGGTTAACCATTTTGTTAATTGAAATTCTTAATAACATAAACTGAACTCCACATCTGCACAACCCCCCCCCCCCCCCCCCCCAGCCTGAACCAGACACCATCTAAACTCCACAAAACATTTTGTTAGCAGAGTGTGGTTTGCACTGTGCCAGTGAGGGCGCACTCTGATAGCATTAAATTACAGATAATGGACAGTGTTTTGTTTTCTTGTGTGTTGTTTCAGCCATGGCGGTGAGGGATGTGCCGGACATGGCCTGGCTTAGAGAGAATGGGCTCTTGTATGAAGTGGCAATGGAAGGGGAGGTGGGGAGTTCGGGGCAATACGGTGGTGGTGCTGTCCCAGTAGCTTTGGCAGGTCATACGTAAGCTGGTGCAGTTAACAGCACAAAGACTTGTGTAGAACTATCACTGTTGTTAGTTTGGCTCTCTCATAATTTGCACTTCTTGCAATGTGGATCACATTCATGGGACCAGGTGCAATGGTTACAAGCAAGAGCAATGCATTATAAGAATACAATTAATAATCTGTTAGGAATTGTTGGGGAAGAAAATAGATGTGTGTTAAATGGGTTGTATGAGAACCCGACCACGTTAGAGGTAATAATTGCTGAATTATTAGTAGTATATTCAGTGCAAGGAAGCCAAACCGTCTTGAATAAAATGGTGGAAGGTGATATGTAATGTTATTGTTTCACTGTCAGTAAAGACTAGTTTATTTAACTGTTTGGCACAGTGAATTTATTTGTGAGGATGTATTGCAGTTTCAAAATGAGGTAGTCTCCTGTCAGTCTGAACTGTGTTGTTCCACCTGGCAATGTACAATAGTCGGGACAAGTTTGTCAGGGTTCAGTCTGGTGTACTTCTATTGATGCAGCACATGTTGTTGTACAGTCAAGCCTAGACAGTGAAAACAAGAGCAATGACTAAGATTTTAGTATGTGTTATGTATATAACTACCTCCTTGACACGTTTCGTTATGTTTTAAATGTGCCTAACTGTGAATGAATCTAATTTCAAGGTGCTTGACACGATAATGTCATATGTCTGTATTATTGCCTGTAATACTCCAGCCATGTGGTATTGTGACTCTTTTTACTATTTCCAGACCTGATGTATGTTGTTTGTATGCGGGCTGGGGAGGAGGCCCAACTTCAGGAGTGAGGGCAGGATTGTACTGTATTGAACGGGACAGTTGACAGTCGATTTTCTCAACAGTGGGGATTATTTCCAAGTGAAATGCCGTGCTCATGCTGCTGGAGTGCACATAGTGTAGGCACTTGATGGTCACGAGTGCCACCACTGTCGCGCTGGGGACAGCTTCAGCTGGAGGGAGATAGATAGCTGGAGTGACTGGAACTAGCAACATCATCTGAGGGTGGCAGAATTACCACAGTGAGAGTGGGGACAAGTTTGCAGTGTGTCACATGGTGCTGGTTTGGCATGGCGGCCGTTGTGTTTTTAACAGCAGGCTGGGCATGATGCTGACAAGAGCTAGTCAGATGCTGGAGTGACATGAAGAATACATTTCTGGACAGAGGCAGTTCCACCAAGTGCCTCAAGAAACTAGTTTGCAGGACAGTTACCAGAAGAGACAACATTCGGCACAGGTATGACTGCCATGCAGACAACAGCCTAGTAGAGCGATTGCTGTTTTTCTGGGGCAGATGCACAGCAATTCCAGTGGAGGTGAAGGAAAATCTTTGGCAAGTTATAAGGAACACTACCTGAATGCTTTCACAATTATGGTGACATCCTGGTGGCATTACGATTGAGGCAGTACAAAGTGTTACATGTGAGCTGTGCATAGAGTGTAGCTACTTGTTTACAACTTCCCACATGGAAGTCAGCAGGTTCTGTGTAACTAGTTGTTTGTTTATGCAGGGTAGGCGACTATGTATGCTGAGAGGCAAAATAGGCATCATTGTGTAGTTATGAGCTGAGGGAGCGATTTACTGTATTAATCCTTTGAATGCCAAGGCAACGATCTATTGTTACACTCTATCAATGCAATTACTGGCATAGTGTCAATTCATTGGTACTCTGTTTACTTTCCCTTAGCTTATAAAATTCAACACTAGATATTGTTGGTGTTCTGAAGTGTTGATTTACATGTACACTGATAGTTATTGTTTTCCGGGTGTTGTTGCAGTGAAATGTCAACAATTGGTAATTCTGCTGTTCTGTTGCTTGTTTGTTAACATCGTGTTTCGAAATACTTGTTTACATTTTGTTATTCCATTGGAAGTTTTTGTTTTTGTGCAGTATCGTTACTTAATATTGTTTTGTGCTATTTTTCTTTGAGTTGATGTTTCCAGTTTGTTTATTTCATTCACTTTTGTGATTTTTTTTTGAAGAATGAAATTTGCGAGTTGTGAAAATGATTTTCTTGCTGGTATATTGATTAAAAGAGAAGGCAGAATGGAAAATTGAAGTGATTGCACACAAAACACTACAGTTGCTACCTCATCTGCTTTACAATGTGCCTGGGCCCAAACGTATGCCACCAGTGGTATCTTCTACAATTGAATATTTCAATTTATTTTTCACTGCACCCTTACTTCAGTTAACTGTTACCTAAATGAATTGCTCAGCTAAGCAATTTATATCTGAAAACATGCTGCTGCTTTGTCCAGTCCATGTAAAAAATTGATAAATGTCACAATACCTGAAGTACATTTCATCGCAAACTTACTGAATATTTTACTTAACAATAGACCTACATCATTTTCGTTCTGGAGCATAATACGATCTAAGGCATATCCATGATTTGGTAAAATGTATTCTGTTCTAAAACACAAGTGTCAGGTGGTACAGAACTGCATACATTTGGCAGACTAATGTAGTGTCCAATTATTATGATAATTATCTCTGTACATAATGGTAAAAAATTTATTTTCTTATATCATTTTCCTAAAAAAATTGTATAAGTTTTATGGACATTAGTTAGCATTCTTTAAATTGAGTGTAGTTTTAATTATATGGAAAATCAATCAAATTTATATTATTTTTTTTAAATATTTTTTATTTTGGCACTTCTAAACCATTTAAAGTGAAGTAGTGCGACAATCTGTGTATACTGCAATAAACTAAATACTTTCCTGGGTAAGTGGTAATTTTTTCACATTTTTAAATTGATTGCAGCTTGATATGTGGAAATTTAAACAATACTGGCTGACAATATAAAAAATAATAACTTTTTAGCATCTACTGCTTAGAATGGCTGACTGCAAAAGCGTCAAGCACAAAATTTATTGTTTATCACTGCAAATGTAAATCCATTTGTTACTCCAGTAGTTTTTACAGTTCACTGTGTTACTGAGTTTATGTGAATGGCAATGGCTCACTGTAGTTGCGTTAGGATTCTTCTGTTATTGTTCTTATGCGAATGAGCTATAAATGTTATTGTATAAGAAATTATTCAATCGTAAGTGTGAGTAGTTTGGCAGTGGTGTGGGTAACTGATGTTTTAGTCGTCTTGTGGTAGGTGCAATAGTAGATCAAGATTTAGATAGAGGTTATCTTTACTGACCCTAGGTAAGGTTAAGTATTGTTTGTCATTGTAAATTTTTGTTGTTGTTTATGGTTATGGCTAAATGCAAAACACTGTAAACTGTTATGTTGTGTCCTGTCATCCATCATAGGACAAGATTGAATTTGTTCTGTATTTGAATGTGTTCCATTATTGTTATGGGAATAATTGTGGTATTTTTATTTTGACCTTACTCAAAGTTCTTTCAGGCTACAGAAATATATATATTTTGTTTTATTGTAAGTAGTTTACTATTTTGTTAGTTGAAGTTTGGATGTCTGATAAAATAATTGTTAAACTGAGCTCCACATCTGCACTACCCCCAACCCGAACTCCACACTCCCACACTCCCACACTCCACTCAAATCCCACACTACAGTGATTTTTTAAAAGCTTAAATACATATTCCACAGAGATCTTTCGTGCACAAAGAGACCACTTCCAAATTCATCATAATTTTGTCTGGCCATATCCAAACTCATAATTCATTGAATTATGTCTGCAAGCAGTTGGGTATTTTTAATATGACGTTCCCACCCACAATGGCGTAATTTGGCCAACTAAATATGGAGGTAGCACATGGGCTATTAGCTGAAGTGAAATCCTGAAAATGATGACAGGGGAAGTTGTTGAAAGCTTGAGTTTGCCAACAAATTTGACTCGGCAAAAAATCTGAGAAATACGTGTCCAAGAATGTTGCTGTGAATAACTAGGTTCTCACATGTACAAAGAACAAGCATGTATCCATACTCAAGAGCTGGTGTGTCTAGTGTTTTTCACACCTGACACACTGCCTCTCGAGTACAGCTACCTGTTTATTCTTATGATGTTCAGTAATTCTGTTGAGGCTGTATTAATAATACTGCCACTGGCTATGAAACGATACATAAGTAACACATGAACTTTAAAGCCCAAGATAATGGTTGTTAACTGAAACTGGAAGTGATGATAAAGGACGTAAAGACAGCTGCAGTCATGTGTTTCATAAAATGTTATTACTGTGATATGTGCTGGTCAGATCAGCAGATTATCTGATTAGCTATCTTCTGGCTATCAGTCGTAAGTCATATACCTCCACTGTGAGTAGAAAAACAAGCACTTCTCAGTGAATTAAGAAAAACCCAAGGTCACCCTTTCATTTGTTTGCTGATCCATAAATACTGAACAACTCTGCTCCAGAAATAGCATACGCTACAGAGGCTGTGCACTTACGAAATAACACCGTTGATATTGTGCAACACTGGAAGTAAATTTGGGAAGATAGTACAACTACAGATCTCAATAAATTTTGACATATCTCTGAAAAAGCAACTGGCTCTGATCACCCAAGAAAATCATGGGTAATTCTAAACTGAACTGAAACCAACCACCACAAATGTATGAACTCATAGTATAAATGGAAACTAAAAATATCTCCAAAGGGTAACTGTGAAGCAGAAAGGCAGACAATCCAGCATGTAGTGCAGATATGTTCCCTAAGACACAGAAGGTTTATATGTAACAACCGAACATTACACTTTTCTTTATTCTGTTCAGTTTTAATGCTTTGTATTTCATTCCAATTTTACATTAGTAGTACCTACACTGTGCAGTAACTATGAATATTACATACCTCCTGTTGCACTATCTCCCCCCTCTCCAACATTTTCATCTCTTCATCTCTGGAGCCACCATCTTGCATTTCACAGGTACTGGAATCCTTTCTGACAGAAGCAGGATTGAGAACTGCTTTGTCGTATGCTGAAAATAATTGTGGCATACTTTCCCTAATAGGATTTTCTATAGCACTTACTGAATCGCTTTCGGAGTCATTTGATACTGAGCTTACAGAAGCAGTCAGACCTTCTCTCTGGTGTTCAATTGTTGCTGGTTGCACATTCTCTTCTGCTATGATTTGTGTTGGTAACGTTTCTATAATGACAGGTGTATCTTCTGAAAGGACAGGCATTTCAACTTCCACAGAATCTGGAAGTGTTACTGCAGTTTCTGGAATTGACTTTCCTGCACCTGCTGTCAGACTTGGTATGTCAGAAGAACCATCAGTCGAAGATCCCACTTCTGTAGTAGCCTGTGGTGATCCCCTTTCACTACCATTTTCTTCTTCTTCCTCCTCCTCCTCTTCTTCTTCACCTTCTTCCTCTTCGTCATCACCATCATCTTCCTCCTCCTCTTGATTATCATCCTCTTCTTCCTCCTCCTCTTCTTCCTCCTCCTCATCCAATGGTGCTATTACAAGCCTGGATTCTTCATCACTGCTATCAGTATCAGATGAATCCACAGCAGCAGCAAATCTGCTCCTTGCCTCTCTCACGTCAAGTGGAGGAGGAGCAGGTGGTGGTGGTGCAGGGGGTGGTGGTGTTGGAGGTCCACTCTTTCCGAACAGATCTATTTCTTGATCATCGTCATCCATAATTGACTGATCAATAACGCGCTGAATGGCTGCACTAATTGTGTCATCTTCATATTCTGCCTCTTTGAGAATCATATTCATGACTTCCTCTGGAGACTCGTTTGCTGATGCCGGATGACTATCAGATGACCTGCCGCCCATGTTGCTAGAAGGTGGACGTATCTGCCCTCCAAAAGTAAATTCATCTTCAGAAGGAGGAGGCAGAAGATCCTCATGATTACGTTGTGGGTATGAAAATAATGGTTCAGATCTAATTGTACCAAGCTGTTCATCATCATTTTCATTGTCATCATCGTCATCATCAATATCAGCATCAGCATCATTATCATCATCATCGTCATCATCATCGTCATCGTCAGCATCGTGACCACAATCGTCACCATCAAAGAGGCTAATACTGCCAATTCCACTGACACTGCTCCTTGAAGCTGGTCTGCTGTTCACTAGTCTGAAAGAAGGTGACACACACAATTTATCAAAAGCATCTTCACAAACTCCATGACTCTTGGAAGAAGATAGTAATGTGTTATCAAGAGCTGAAATAGAATCATCATCCGATTTTTGAACAATGTGAGATAACTTCTTTTTTGTTTCAGAGTCTGAAGACTCACCATTTTTTGTGTGTGTTGACTTTTTCCTTTGAGGTGATCTATCAGATTTTGGAGGAGATGATGATCCAACATCTTCAAATATTCGAGGGATTACCGATCGTCGACTGCCCTTGCAAGATCTATCATCAAAAAGTGACGATTCTCTCTTTGGTCGAACTTCCAATTCGAATGGTTCTGGTTCTTTGAATTCGTAAATATCATCTGCAACAGTCTCACATATTTTTTCAGGAAGCTTTCTGAGAGAGGAATTATCAGCTTTTAAAGATGCAAGGCTCTTTTCTTGTTCTGGTATGTGTATGGGAACTTCTGTTTTAATCTCAAGAGGAATAATACATTCTTCAACATCAGGTAAGACCTTGACGGTTTTCTCTATGCCCTTCAGTTCAGAGCGTATCTCATTCAGATCAAAATCACGACCTCTTGGTTCATTTTCATCGCTGTCCGTTTCCGTTTTGATATCCAAACAATGAAATGCACGTCTTGTACGTCGTTTACACAAGTTCTGATTTTCAGGCTCAGGAGTAGCAGGAATACTACTATCGTCAGCCTCCTCCTCCTCAAGTGAGGACGAGGGCTCTGCAATGCCTTTACTTCTGAGGACATAGTTACCACCTATACTTTCATCATCGTCTTTGGAAAATGATACTTCAGCCTTACTAATTGCATATTGCTCTTTAAACGATATAGTTTCTTGCTTCATTTCATCATTTTCCACACTTGCTATGGAAGATATTACTTTTTCATTACCACTACGAAGCCTTGCAAGCTCTATTTCCTGTTCAGAATCAAATCCGTCACTCTCTGTTTCAGATGCGAGAGATATATCTGAAATGAAACATAAGCAAACTATTAGGAGTGCAATGACAAGTTTGTGTGTTTTATTATCAACTATAAACAAATTGGTAACTGGTGGAATAAATAAACACAATCAGCCATCTTATGGTGGTCCAAGACAGTGGATGGGTACACAAAAAAATCCACTGCTCAATGCCTCCTCTAAATGGTGAGTGGTTGTTATTCCTCATTTCATTGTTGGTACACAACCAAGGAATTTTTATTATTGCACAACAAATTCAAATGAATTTAAATTTAAAAGTCTGGCAATTTTTCTGAGAGATATGAAATATGATGCTAGAATATTGGGTTCATCCAGGCTACAATCAATCAAGTATGATTTAAACTAACAGTTCAAAATACAGACCTATACAATGTCTGGAAAGGCTCTCTCACAACTGACATCTGTTGCAAACTGTGCATATGTCTGTTAATGTCCTGCTTTTCATATTTTGTGCTTTCTCATCCTCAATTAAATTAGTAAATTAATGTAGCACAAACTTTTGAACCAAATATTAAAAACTGGCATGAGAAAGATAATGTTAGTCACAGACAAGTACACAAAAAAAATAGATGATTACCACTTAGCTACAAAACTTTTATTTTTTGTCACAGACCTTGGCTAACTGCATAACAGAAAGTCACATAAGACAAGGGACAAACATTCAATTGAGTTAAGCACAATAATTATGAGGGTGTACTGAAAACAATGCCTCAGAGTTTATGTGAAAACCCTTAGAACGCTGCCCGCGGTGGCTGTGCGGTTCTATGCACTTCAGTCCAGAACCGCGTTACTGCTACAGTCACAGGTTCGAATCCTGCCCCGGGCATGGATGTGTGTGATGTCCTTAGATTTAAGTAGTTCTAAGTTCTAGGGGAGTGATGACCTCAGATGTTGAGTCCCATAGTGCTCAGAGCCCTTTGAACCCTTAGAACTATTTACATAAAATGAACTTTATTAACAACTTACATCTTTATTCCTCATTTCTACATATATATTTCTCAACATAGTCATCCTGGTGACGAACACATTTCCCTTAACAAGAGACCAGCTTGTTGGCAGCATCACAGTAGGTTGTCTGACTTCGGCGACAGTTAATGTGAAGTACTCAAAGAAGTTCTTTAAGTTTTTGAAATGGATGAAAATCTCATAAGGCAAAGCCAGGATTGTATGGAAGATGACTGATGACAGCAAAACCAAGGCGCCGGATTACTGCAGACGTCGCACTGTTCGTGTGTGGTCTGGCATTGTCATACCGAAGGAAAGGGTGCTCCACATGCACACAAAGTTTTCTGCGGCTAGAAACTCGATTACGGAACACTTTCTCGCACACTGCCACTTTCTCACACACTGCCATGTTACATACTACAATTGGAAGCCCTCTAATGGCAGAGGGTTGCAGCTTGCATCAGCAAAGTAGCTAAACCAATCGAGTAACATGCATGATATGTAATACCTCAATCGATATTGAGAACAGAATACAAAATTCAGAGGCACTTTTCAGCACATCCTTCTACTAATTTCAAAGTGCCTTTCCGTCACACAATGGCTTTGTGTATTGTGAATGATGGTCTGTTTAACATAATCAAAGTGCTTAATTCACTAAGAATGATCTTCATAATTAACTATCCTCCTCCCTGTAAGAGCGAATAAATAAAGAATATAACTTATTAATTGATTTCACAATCATTTATTTATTTAGCAACAAACATTAATTGATTTTACCACTATCTCAAAGTCAAAAGTTTGAATGTTTGACACCTATCTTAAATGCACAGGCAGCAAAACAAACATCCAGACAGTTCCCCTATTCTTGCCTACCCTCTGACGCAAGTCTGTTGTTATCTTGACAACTATATTCATGCAAATTTTCAATTCTGTCAATGCCACTAGAAATGGAGGCATGGTACTCTTTATATTTGATGTAAATTCTGCACTTGAATGCCTACAGAAAACTGGCAAGCAATTTGGCTGTGCAGAAGTTTTATCTGAGGCCATTATATGGCCAGTCTATTGCAACTATTTCAGATATGTATGACCTGTGCAAATTCTCTCTATGAAGAAAAATGAATTGATTGAATTTTTATGACAAAATTTCAGTTCGTTGTTTATGATGATTTGTTTCAGGAAACCATCAAGTTGTTTGAAAGTTACGGAAATCTTATGAAACACCTCTTTTTATGGAAAACATGGCTGCAGTTGGAATATCAGAAGCAATCTGAATGTGATTCCTCTGATCATTTATGCTGTTGAAGGTAGTAATAGCAACTACAGACATTTATTTGACTGTCTACAGAAGGTTCAATATGCAACTTTCAAACACTGGACAACTATATTTTCATTTATACTTGGCATACCGATCTTCACTTTTTATTGTCACAGATGCCTTCTTTGAAATTAAACTGACCACTCTTCATATTGGTGATGAAGAAAAAATGACAGTCAAATTAGATTTCTAAACTGGCATGGAACAGCAGCTGCTTAATGTGTATTCAATTACACGCCAGTTATGATCAGTCAACAATGTTATCTTATCCAACAACACTTTCCTGCTAGATGCAGGTCTGATGTAATCTTGACAATTGTGTTAACACAAATTTTCAATTTTGCTTATGCTCCCCCCCCCCCCCCCCTCCCCTCCGCACACACACGAGGCAGTTTGGATATTTGAAACTTCCCTTTCTTTGGTCTTGGACAGATCGAGTGTTGTTGAAAATGCAACCTTATGGAATCATTCAACAACATTTTCACCTGTACTGCAACTGCAGCAAAATGGGTTAAAAGTAAGTTTGTGGAGAAAAAAAAGAGAACACTTACTGGTTTTCATTACTAAAATGTATGGAAAGATAAATACTGAATGCCTCACAATCAGATTCTTGGTAAGACGAATCTACTATCGAATTCTGCAACAGCAAAATACAGACATAAAAACAAATTTACCTCTCCAAGGCTACAGAACTAGTAACAAATAGACTTTTCGTCTTAACTAGACATAACTTGCTGTTGCAGTATTTGAGGAAATTAAGAAAAAACAATGAGAAATGAATAAAAGATCTACTTTGCTGGAAACATTGTGAGACTCAACTTAATTTTGTAGTAGTCTTGCAAGTCCACATAAGAAATACGAAAGTTTTCAAATAAAGTAGTGTTACCAATATCCTTCTACACAATCATAAAATGGAAATATACTTACGAATGTCTCCACAAGTAAATTTTGTGCACAAGTACGCAATTTATAATGTGCTCTGCTAACTACAGTTTGAACTCATTATATATATAACATGGCCATTGGCTATGAATAAAGAATATACCTTATGAGTAAAGAAAGGAAAATATATTTTTATTTTACAGTCAAATTTGATGTTTGTTTTGCCAGATTCGGCACCACTTTTTTCAAGAAATCAGGTGTTTTATGCCAATGTCATTGTTACTTTTTGTCAATTTCGAAGGTTTTTTCCCTGTCAATTTCGTTACTTTGTTGATGTCATATGTTAGTTTGTTACATGAGAAATGAACCGTAAGTTTAAGATTATACATGAATTGCAAGCTTGAGGGGGGGGGGGGGGGGGCAAAAATGCTGTTCCAATATTCTGTAACTATCATTTTTGAACATTGATTAACTGACGCCCTCAGATTTATAGCATTCTTTGTACAGGAAACTAAGAAATTTCAAAATGTTCCATCAAAAGTAACATTTTAAAAATCATCTTTGAAAGACTCCATGAGGCTGAAAGCAATGTCATATACTATCAAATGACATTAAGTATTTCAGCTGCAATCAAAACAGAATTCATGCTAACACTCTTTTGATTCTCATAGTACACCAAAGGCACAAGTTGCAGTAAACTTCTACATCTACATCTACATCCGTACTCCGCAAGCCACCTGACGGTGTGTGGCGGAGGGTACCCTGAGTACCTCTATCGGTTCTCCCTTCTATTCCAGTCTCGTATTGTACGTGGAAAGAAGGATTGTCGGTATGCTTCTGTGTGGGCTCTAATCTCTCTGATTTTATCCTCATGGTCTCTTCGCGAGATATACGTAGGAGGGAGCAATATACTGCTTGACTCTTCGGTGAAGGTATGTTCTCGAAACTTCAACAAAAGCCCGTAACGAGCTACTGAGCGTCTCTCCTGCAGAGTCTTCCACTGGAGTTTATCTATCATCTCCGTAACGCTTTCGCGATTACTAAATTATCCTGTAACGGAGCGAGCTGCTCTCCGTTGGATCTTCTCTATCTCTTCTATCAACCCTATCTGGTACCGATCCCACACTGCTGAGCAGTATTCAAGCAGTGGGCGAACAAGCGTACTGTAACCTACTTCCTTTGTTGTCGGATTGCATTTCCTTAGGATTCTTCCAATGAATCTCAGTCTGGCATCTGCTTTACCGACGATCAACTTTATATGATCATTCCATTTTAAATCACTCCTAATGCGTACTCCCAGATAATTTATGGAATTAACTGCTTCCAGTTGCTGACCTGCTATTTTGTAGCTAAATGATAAGGGACCTATCTTTCTATGTATTCGCATCACATTACACTTCGCTACATTGAGATTCAATTGCCATTCTGTGCACCATGCGTCAATTCGCTGCAGATCCGCCTGCATTTCAGTAAAATGTTAAAAGACAATATTTATATTAACTTAGAGGGATGAAAATCATACGTTTTCTGTGACAACTTGCAGGAAAAACTAATCTAGCCAGTAGTATGTGAGAACAACACAACTATGAATACATAGTTATGGTAATCAATACATATGTTAGGAAGTCACAAACTGAACATGGGACATGAAAGGTAGTCTCTACACTAAACAGGCGAAAACTAGTAACTGTGACAGGAAAATGGTGGTACAGTTTTCCTAGATCTAGAATACATGGGTAGCAGGGGCTTACACTCTCTCTCTCTCTCTCTCTCTCTCTCTCTCTCTCTCTCTCTCTCTCTCTCTCTGTATGAATTAATTACCAGTATGTGCAGAAGATCTTCTAGTCCTTCGTCGACAGGGAGGTCGCCCACGACCTCTGGTGGAGCTATTTCCACTCTGTGCACAAGCACTGCGTCCACCACTCCCTGGGGATTTATTCCGACTAGAAGATGACGTGACCGAAGATGGAGTAGTAGAGCGAGGTCGTGGAGGAGCTGTTGTTGACGAAACAGAATCACGTGAAGGTCTCCCACGGCGGCTAGGAGTTTGACGAGCACCCTGCAAGAAATTAAAGGATTTAAATTTTAATACATACTGTTTCAAAAGTACCTCATACTTCTATAAGAGGCAAGGCAACAGGATATTCACTACATTACTTCCTCTTCAGTACTTTTACATAAATCATAGATCAAAATTAACAGTAAAACAATTTTATTACTGAGCAATGTGACTCAGTGGTTAGCACAATGGACTCACATTAGGGAGGACGATGGTTTAAGCCTGCGCCCGGTCATCCTGATTTAGGCTTCCCACAATTTCCATAAATCACTTCAGGCAAATGTCGAGATGGTTCCTTTGAAAGGTCACAGCTGACTTCCTTCCCCATCCTTCCCTAATCCAATGGGATCAATGACCTCACTGTTTGGTCTCCTCCCCAAAATCAGCCAAACAACTAATTTTATTAAAAGCGGTCTTCAGTATTTTCTGGATGATACAAATTCTGTTGTGTATAAGCTTTCACCACAATTACTACTAGTGTTGCAAACAAGTTTTCTTCTTCTTTTCCGTTTTCTCCTGTTTTGCCATGTCATTAAATGTATTATTGATGTATTGTACAGAGTGATTTTTTTTCCAGCAGGGATTAATCGATGAAAGGATATGGAACAGGAGAGGTCTAATGAACTTATGTCTGAAAATGCAAGGTTTCCATGTCAGAGAGAATTTATTCAGTCATACATTGTTACAGAGACTGCACTTTAATGTGTGCTGTACCACACAAACACAGTTACAGTATGTGATGAAAATGGTTTCCATGTGTCTCAAAGCATGTATCTACGCACCGTAGCATGTTGTGTCTCACAAGTTCACATCGATCAGGCTGCATCCAAACAGTGTCAAAGGCAGCATGAATATGCTGCTCCAGTGTCTCCACATTTGGAGTAGGCTCTGCATAAATGATACTTCTGAGATGGATCCATAACCAGAAATGGCATGGGTTGAGAGCTGGTGAATGGGCGAGCCACACAACTGGACTCCCCCTTATCTGAGCCTTTGACTAAGGAAGACATAACTGCGATGCATCCAGCCGTTAATGGCGAAGTGGGCTGGAGCACCATCATATAGTAGCCACTAACCCAAATCATCAACAGAACTATTTCCAGCAGGGGAGGCAAAGTCACCTGCAAGAAATGCCAATAGTTCCAGCCTATTACACAACATGGAAGGAAGACTAGTCACGAAATGTGGTCGCCAATTATCCTGGCCCACACATTTTGGTTGCACCGATGCTGATGATTCGCTGTCACCATACCAGAGGGTTCTGCATACTATCCCACAGATGATTGTTATGGAACTTTAAGATACTACTCCATGTAAAGGTGCCCTCATCTGTGAAAAAGATGGATGACACAAATCCCAAAATTGAGGTTGCCTAGTTAAGAAATCAGTGACAAAACTGCTCCTGATGTGGAAAGTCTGTCACTGATAAGCCCTGTACATGCTCTAAGTGATAAGAGTAGTAACATCTGTCATCAAGAATGTTCCAAATGGTCATCTGGCTTACTCTGTACTGGGAGGCCAACTATCTGGTACTGACATGGCGGTCACCTTCCATGTGTCAATCATGTTTTCCTCCGAGTCTCGTGTCTGAACATTTAGTGTATGTCTCATTGTTTCCAGCTTCCTGAAATGACCCTGTCAGGCAAACGGTGAAACACTGTTGTGAACATTGACTGCTGTGGTGGTGGTGGTGGTGGTGGTGGTGGTGGTAGTGGTTGGTGGGGATAGGTCTCCTGATAAAACCTTGCTGCACGTTGCCCACGCCCTTTTGCCTTTCCATAAGTGAACACCATGTCAACAACCTCTCGATTTGAATACAGCTGTATGCTGTATCACATTCACTCAGGGTGAGTCAGCAAGGGAAATGAATTGGACACAAGCTTACCAATTGTTATGGCAGGAGAGGTCATGACGTATGAGGAACAGTGCCATCCTCTAGGAGAAAACCACGCATACTACAAATGTGACTCTTTGTGACAACAAACATCTGTTAGGCCGCAGTCTCTGTAACAAAGTATGATTGAATGATGAAATACACAGAAACTATGCACTTCCGGACACAAGTTCATTAGATCTTTTTTGTTCCGTATCCTCCCACTGATCTATCAGTAGAGTTTGAACACGGTGGAAAAAAATCACCGTGTATAAAGCATATTTGTTCATCACAATTATCGTCATAACACTCTTGTTTGCAGGCAACATTGTGTCTGCAGTATAATTTCATTTCCCTGGAAACATTATTTTAATCCATTTTTATCTCATACATAACTATGTTGGAGATTGAGTCAGACTTCTGCTACCACCTTAACTATGAAATTTAATAAATTTTTTTCTTGTAATTAGTCACGTAACACAGGTTCATGAAAATCACTCAAATAATGGAATAATTACGCTTCTACAACTTTTCATCTGTGTCTGATGTCAACTTACAACACCATTTCTCTTTATCTGGTTTATCGCACACCATACCTACCATTCTGAAAGTAAGTTTATTTTCCTCGAAACAATTTGAAGAATGCATTTATTGTCACGAAAGTACTGAATTAATATTAACTCTTAATCTGTAATAACAGTGTTTTTTTATTTATTTATGAGAGCATCAAATTCTAATTTTCTTTGGCAACATACAGAACTTAAATGTCAATCACAAACCTACAGGCAGCTTGTCTCAATGTCTACTATATAGTTGGTGGTTGTTCGTAAGCAGTGACAATGCTGTCTTTATAACCACGTGTAGCATTCCAGGAGAAATCCTTATGCTCGAGATTTGTGTACTATAGCAACAGAATTTGCTAATGTGTTTTATCATCCTCTTTGCAAAATCGGTTTTTGTTTCAAGAGTTAGTTTCTGAGAATATCCATGATGATGATTCATGTTTTACGATTTTTAAAACACTGTCCTTTGCTTCCTGTCAATTGTAGTCCATGGTTATCATTTGCTGAAGCAATGGGTTATTTTTGCTGTTTAACATTTACTTGTATCTATATTTCCTAAGTATGCAATACAACAGACAAAAAGAAGAAGAAAAACCACTAAGTAAAATATTACTTATGATTATACCATCAGACTTTTATTAGTTACATGTAACTTTGTCTACGGCAAAACATTCATGCAATTGAAACGACTACAAAATATTAACCAAAAATTATTCAGACACAAGGAGATGATGAAAATACGGAGTGGGCTCTAAACACAGGAAAACTGCGTTTAAGAGGGTACAGTTTATTATTACAGCAAAAAGTCTATTGAAATATGTTGATATAGAAGGAAAACGATGATAAAAACAAAAAATTCTAATCTACAGCAGATATTTTAGTCTAAAAGTGAAGGCTGTGCTTTAGTTTCTCCCATACTATGTTACAATCATATACATGCACTTTATGAAGTACTGCAAAGGGAAGCAGTGACTATAACCAAATGAAAGCTCCATGCTAAGCGTTCTGACATCCTTGGCGCACACACACTACACACACATAGCATTAACCACTCAGCAGGCACAGATAGGATTTACTTAGTGAAGGCAGCTTTCTACTTTGCACTAAAGAACAGAAATCATGAAGAGCAGAAGCCTTTCTTTAGCAAAATTTACATGGTATGGTAAATCCATGAATGAATAATGAATATGAAAAACAAATGTGCTACTCATTGTGTTCCTGAGGTGTCTTCTGTAATTTTTCACATTCAGACTATCAAGTGAACAAACACTCTGCTCAATGGAAACTGCCCTAAGTAGTTGTGTCAACTGAGTGGTTAAGGGTGGGAGTACTGGCAAGCAGGCGCTGAAAGGGTGCCTTCAATTTACCTGAACCTGTGATTGCTGCTTCACACGTTTCGCTCTAGTTGGACTCCAGCTCAGATTGTCAGCAATTCTGCTACGCTTGATCCACTCATCGTAACGAGTGTTCCAGCCAGTATAATGGACCAGAAACAGATCGTCGTCCTCAATTTCTAGCACCTACAACAACAATGGCTCTTTAGCCAAACCTCAAAAGCAGAGGCAAAACTGCATGAATCTCACCTCATGCTGAAATGATTTGCTGTACCTTCATTTCCTATGCATACTAGCAAGTGTGGATTAGTACATTAACCTACTATCCTTCATTTCAAACTGAATTCTTGCAACTGGGTTATTTGGGAATGTGAAAAAACTTGCAAAACCTACAGCAAAATTTAGTAGAACTGGGAACTTCATGTACAAAAAAACTGATGACTTTTTCTGAATGAAACACAGACACAACTAACTGATTCAAACGGTAAATCTCAACCAAATACAGATCATTTCTAGGTCAGTTTGGAGTGTTATATAGAACAGTAAGTACAAAGAGAAGATGGCTATGTAAGAAACTACCACTTTAGTAACAGCTTGTACCTAACACCAGAAGACAGAGGGACATATACACAGAGAGTACTAACCATTATCCCCAGTGCCAGCTAAACACACCACCCAACATCAACAAACAGCGCATAACGTGAGTGACATAAAGCAGGTGTAGTCTTACCTGATTTTTTATTTCTTTTTGCACAGACTTCCCCAACATGCAATGCAAAATTCTGGACACAACTAGTGTTATCTTCATGTCTCTATACTAATTTCAACAAGACAACACACATGTGAATCATTACCCAAAATCTACAAGTGCATTTTTCAGGATTACTCTCCTAATGTACTGGTATAGGAACTCAAACACATACAATATGCCTGTAGATGTATAGGCATTGTATGAGTTAACCTAACTTCACCACATGAGGAAAATGCTGATGAACATGAATGTGCTAGAAAATATTTTGCCCGTGCTGTGGAAGCGAAGCACAGAAGACACTGTAGAATGAAAGGAACATTGTAGTTTTATATAAATATATGTAAATATGGACTACCAGAAGAAAGCAAGCACGAGAAATATAAAATAGGGATTTCAAAGGAGGCATTATATGATTATAGTCACCAAATCACTGTGTGATACAATCACTACAAATGCGAAATATAGTTGTTATCTTTCATCTACCTTTATAGAACTGTGCACTGCTCACTTATAGTGCAATTTGAGTATGCAATGCTTAACAAAGAATAATTACTTAATAGAAATTTTAAAATCTGCCATTTAAGCAGGCTCTTCCACTCTGAATAAGCTAGATCATTACCACCATGTTATTGTGTCAACTATCTTCATTTCATTTACAAATGAAAACCTTTGTGAATCTAGGAACATGTTAGATCACCACTATGGATTTATAAGGAAGATATAGCCACAGAAGAGTATAAACAACTGATGATTAATAGTAACAATACAAAGGTAAAGAAGATAAGGGCAGAGGAGAAAGCAAGAGGACAGGATAATGCAATTCAGTCTATTTCAAAAAGACAATGATAAAATGTCATGGTTTTTCACTACAGACCTGTGAGAAGCTTGTGATAAAAATGTGAAGAAAATGCTGATGCAATCAAAAAAGCGTAACCACCTGAAGTCTCAGTTAATACTTTCACAATTACCTTTGAAAAATTAACATTATGGACAGCAAACCAGAATATGGAATATTTGTTTCACACCATTCCTATCAAATGAGTCCACTGAAGATTCTATAAAATTTCTAAAATTATGAGCATTCTGAATAGCTCGGAAAACAAATATATTACCTCTAATATATTAAACACATTTTACTACATACAACCAACAAAATAACTTTTTCAATACCACTATTAAACATCAATCTGACAGATGACTTAAGGTGTTAATAATAAATAAGTTTTTAAATAATGTACAAGGCTGGTTTGAAAAGTTCAGAACCACCACGAGAGGTCAGGTCAGTGCTAGCACAACGAGTTGTGCACATGATATTCATTGGACTGTTGCCTGTAAACATGTGCCACGTCAGTGCTCTAGGAAGAGAGCTGTGGCGGTGACATGGTCCTGTTGTTCCTGCATAGTGATTTGCAAAGATGGAGGGGGGGAGGGGGGAGAATCTAGATTCAAGCAGTGATTAAGTACTTTGTGAAGAAAAGTATGAAAGCAAAGGACAGGGGACTGCTCCATATTCGACTTTTGCCAAATGGAAAAATAAATTTAAATTTGGTAGGAAGAGCTTAGATGGTGATCTGTGCAGTGGTTGGCCAAGATGTGTCACTATTCCAGAAATCACTGCAAAGTGCACAAAATGGTCATGGAGGATTGCTGATTGAAAGTGTGTGAAATCAAGTTTTCCAGATGTCATCTGAAAGAGTGTATCACACTTTAACTGAAGAATTAAAAATGCAAAAATTATCTGCAAGATGGGTGCCGCAACTCGTGTTGCTGGATCAAACGCATGAAAATGGACATATTGGAACAATGTTTGGCATATTTTAGAAGAAACAAACAAGATTTTTTGTGCTGGCTTCTGACCACAGATGAAACTTGGGTGCACTACTGTACGCCAAGGACAAAAGAACAGTCAAAGCATTGGAAACATGCTCATTCTCCACCACCAAAAAAAGCAAAGAAAATTCCTTCGGCAGGAGAGATCATGGCATCAGTGTTCTGGGCTGTGAAGGGAATTCTGTTTGTAGATTATCTCTCCACTGGGCAAACAATTACTGGAAAATACTATGCTAACCTCCTGGACAAATTGCAACTAAAGATACGCGAAAAAAGGCCAGCAACAAAGTAAGTCACGGCAAAATTACACGAACCAAGGTATGAATTGTTGCTACACCCGCCTTATTCACCTGATATAGCTGTCAGACTTCTATCGCTTCTCAAAACTGAATATTTTTTTTTTTTTTTTTTTTTTTTTTTTTTTTTTTTTTTTTTTTTTTTTTTTTTTTTGAAGATTCACTTCAAACAAAGAATTTATAGCTGAGTTGACAACTATTTTGCAGGCTTGGTGGAAACTCATTTTCGATATGGGATCAAGGCACTGGGAAATCGTTGGACCAAATGCATTAATCTACAAGGAGACTACATCGACAAATAAAAAAAATAAAAAAGGTTTCAGTGATGTAAGTACTTTTTTCTCTATTCCATTCTGAGAACTTTTCAAACCACCCTCATAGCTCCATTAGATATTAACAAAACAGAAGACAATGGCAACAAAATTATAATCTTAGCATAAACATTTAATGGTTCATTACTTTTTATGGGTGTGCTTGATTGCTCAAATAACAATACTAGCAATACTTTATCAAGTACAAAATTGAAACTGGAACTCACCATATAGATGAGATTGTGATACACACACACACACACACACACACACACACACACACACACACACACACACAACTGACCAGTCTCAGACTGCTATGGCCATCCAGAGACAGTGGTCATGTTTTTGAATTTATGTGTGTGTATGGTCTAATTTGGAACAAGACCTTTTGGTCAAAAGAAGCTTACTTGTTAACAGTCTTTTTGTTGTTCCTGTCTGTGACATTTCCACTATATGGCGAGTAGCAATCTATCCTTCTTATAATACTGTCATTATTTCATCCTGGATTTCATGTAGTTAACTTTTAAATTAGAAAGAAGAATTCCTTTTCTGAAAATTTAAATGTTGTTGGAAAGTTGATTAAAGGAGACCACTCACTGAAAAGCAAAAGCGTTGAGTTATCAACACACACACACACACACACACACACACACACACACACACACACAGAGAGAGAGAGAGAGAGAGAGAGAGAGAGAGAGAGAGAGAGAGAGAGAGAGAGAGAGAGAGACTATGCCCATATATGGTTCCAGCTAGACTGATAGTGCCAATGGCCTTTTGCAGCAGGTAGACTGGTTCTGGTGGGGTTAGCACCAGATGGGTGGTTGAAAGGAGAGTAGGTGGGAAGCAGAGAGGGGAATGGAGGTAGGTGGCTAGTTGTTTGAAGAGAGGCGGCCAATATGCTAGCTAGGAATGTGAAAGGGAAGTGTGGCAGGTGTAGGGCTGGCGAGATTGTAGCAGCCAGTGGGAAGCAGCACACGCTCAAGGCAATGTAGACACATTAATTAGGAAGGGATATCAGGACAGAGGAAAGGAAAACTGTTGGGCGGAGCATGCGGGCACAGTCGGTTACCTGAGATTGAGGCCAAGATGATTATGGGATCAGAGGCATACTTCAGAGAAGCTGATAGTGGAGGGAAGGATCCGGCCAGTTCTGGTTGCGAAGCAGCCATTGATATTGCGCACACCAGCTTCTCTGAACTATGAAGACAGGGGTTCTTGTTACAACACACCCTCTGATCCTGTAATCCTCCTGGTCTCAACCTCACATAAGCCAGTGTCCCCACACCTTCCACTCACTCAACAGTTTCCCCTTAGTCCATCCTGTCACTTCCTCCCAGTTCACATCCCCATGTTGCCTTCAGCGTGTGCTGCTTCTCACTAACTGCTCCAATCAAGCCAGCCCATATACCTGCCACCTCTCCCTCCCGCATTCCTTGTTAGCAAACCAGCTTCTTCCCTATGAGTCACCTGCCGCCCACCCCTAGTCCTCTCCCTTGCCTCCTGACTCCCTGCCATCTGCTCACCCCATCCGACCCGACAGTAGCCCCACCACAACCAGTCCAACTGCCACAGAAGTGCATTTGGCAATGTCAGTCTAGCTGGCATGTAGGAGCGTAAGTAGGTGTGCACATGTGTTTTTACTCTAGCTTATCAGATGATAAACCCAAACGCTAGCAAGTTTTGTTTTTGTTTCTGCTTTTCAGTGAGTCGTCGTCTTTAATCCTAAAACATTTCTACAGATTTTAAGAACAAGTGTACAGGTCATGTATGAACAAGAATGTTTATCTCACCTTTCATACGCTCATAGTTTTCCTAAACAATGGAATGGTGCTGTTAGACAATATAATACAAACACCCTAGTGTAGATAATTCATTGCCAATGGTTGTTTCCTGACTGACCTTTAATGCATTAGCTCCTGACTGACCTTTAATGCATTAGCATTATGGTTTGAAGAACTGCTTTTAAAATGATTTATCAGTTATTCATTGCTGGCTTACAATAGCATACAATTCATCATTAGGTAGTACGACAACCACAGAGTTTTAAGCTATGTTTTTTATTTTATTTGTGTCGAATACATCACAAATGCTGATCTGCACAATATTCAAAATCATAAGTAAATGACTAAAAAACATTTCATAACCAACAGGAACCGAGTTCTTATACCATCACTTTTGTCATAAGTGAAATTTGGACAAAATAAGGGGTGATATTAGTTTTTTACTCCCCTACAGTACTTTAAGAACTAAGTATTCTGAACTACCACTGTTGTGTTGCAGTGATTTATTACCTTGTCTGACAATGTACGACCAGCAATGAAAAAATGGGTGAAGGTGGGGGAGGGGAATACCAGAAGTCCACAAATAATGCAGCTCTTGTTATTTTCTTTATGAAATACGATTATGTTTTTTACAAACGCACCATAACCAGATATCTTGCTTACAACTTCTCATATTTAAGTTGAAGCCTCATCAAGTGAAGTGTACATTTAATGTATTATCACACTGTGGGATGGCACTACAGCAAGTCATCCACTTACATTGTACATTCACAGTAATGCGCATCCATCAGAATAACACTGGTTCTGACTTTGAAAACGTTGAAAAGGTGTCCTAAGGAGCAGAAAGTGTCCTAGCTAGTGATGAAACTTAGCGACTCTGGAAGTGATATTATCAGTTCTAAAGAAACAGTCGACAAAGTCAACAACAGTATGCTTTTATACTGATTGGTGGTCCTAGATAGTCCTCCTCCTCGCTGTAAAAAATATTTCCTATATTTAGGATGACTCTGTTCCTTACTGTCTCACTTTTTATATATTGTGAGGAGAACAGCAGTAAGTGTAGACAGTTATACCATACTTAGGGTTTAATTTTCCATTAGCTCCGAATGCTGAATTCAATTTATATGACACAGAAACATATGACTGGCACACACTTACTTTAATCAGGCTGTACTATTGACTAACACCACTATACAGATCAGTGATGGAATCTTACTCTGACTTGTGCCCACATAATTTTAAAAAAATGCATTACATTAAGTACTTATTAGCATTTCCTAATGGAAACAACTGTTACACAGTATTCACACATATAGTGACTGGCAAACACACACTCACACTCACTCTCTCTCTCTCTCTCTCTCTCTCTCTCTCTCCCCCCGCACGCGCACGTACACACACACACACTCACTATATATAGTGAATATTGAATTTTTTGAAGGCTGGCATGAATAAGCATCTTACCTTTGCTTCATATGTAACTTTGTTTGAATCTTGAGTTGGTCCATAATACACTTTCAGCTTGTCTCCAACATTAATAGTCACACTATTTCCAATATGGCACAGTGCACTGAAATAAAACAGGCATAATTAAAAACAATAACATGACAGAAAAATGTTCAATACTGATGGAGGTTCAAGACAGTCAAGAAAGAAAATACTGTGTGTGTGTGTGTGTGTGTGTGTGTGTGTGTGTGTGTGTACACATGCCCATATCTTGAGAATGGTCTACTTGAATAAGCCATATGTATACCTTAGTTTGGTCACATATTGACATGACAAGGCATTCCTTAATTGAAGTAGAAAAATAGAGGATACGGACAAACAGTTCAGGAGAAAGATCAAAGCAGAATGTTTAAATGCAACACTCAAGAAATGCATCTATATGAATGTCTCACCGACTTCTCCTCTGGAAATTAAGAAAAATAAAAGCTCATTTGGATTTGATGGCATTTCCAACAGAGTACTAAAGACTTTTCCCCATGTAGTAAGAGAAGTCTTTTTTGAAATCTGTTATGCATCACCAACTCAAGGCCTCTTTCCAGAGACATTGAAATATGCAACTGTTAAATTGCACTATAAGAAAGATGATTGAGCAGACATTGGTAACTACTGACCTGTTTCACTACTGACATTTTCCAGAATTTTCGAAATGATGTATTCTAGAATAGTATCACATCTGAGCAACAGTAATATCCTCAGTGAATCACAGTTTGGATTTCAGAAGAGTGCTCTGGGGGTAGTGCTGCCTGCATATTCACTCAACAGATTTTACAAGCATCAAACAACAAAACACCACCAGTTGGTATTTCCTGTAACCTACTTAAGACGATCAGACTGAGTCAATCAGTACTCTCCAGTATAAACCGAGGTTTTGTCGAACTGTCGGCATGGCCAAGCAAAAGATAATGTTATTTCAAAACAAAAGAATACAGAAAGATTTGCATAAAAATTCAAACAATGTAAGCACAAGAGATTCTTCTTTTGGGGAAACCATTTATGGGGATCCACTATGATCAGTCTAAGATCAACTATTGTTTTCCATATAAACACATGACCTTCCATCTGACATAAAACAAACAGAATTATTTCCTTTTGCTGATAACATTAGTATTGTCATCAATCTAAACATACATACAGCAATAGAAGAAATGGTAAATTATTTTCTTAAAAGTATTACCAAGTGATTTCTCCAAATGGTCTCATCCTCAATTTTAAAAAGACACAACATATTCTATTCTGCATGTCTAGGGGTACTAAACCAATGGTAAATGTAACACAGTGAGGAACTAATGAAAAGGGTGAAAACAAATTCTTAGGCACCCATATTGATATGAATGTAAACAAGAAGAAGCACCTTTTGTAACTCATAAAACAACGTAATTCAGCCACATTTACACTTTGAATCATTGAAAACCCAGAGAGAGAAATCTGTAAGTTGACGTATTTTGTGTATCTTCATTCAATGTCATATATAATAATGTCCAGGGGTAACTGATCTTAAAGAAATAAGATCTCCACTGCTCAAAAATGAGCTGTAAGAATAATGTGTGATGGAAACCCACACTCACCTTGTAAACATCTGTTCAACAAGTTAAGACATTTTTACTATTGCTTCACAGTATATTTATTGCACCATGTGATTTGTCATAAATAATCCACTGCAGTATGAAATGAACAACAATGTATGAGTTGGGTTCATTAAGTACTACAATACAAGTTTTTTCTTTGAAAGCAGTTCCTTTTATTCAGGTCTACAATACACCATACTATTCCCCAATCTTTTGGCTACAAAACCCTATTTTTCAACATAATATCCATCCAAGGCAATGGCCTTAGGCTACCTCACAGGGAGAGTACTTAGTACCACTCTAACTGGTTGACATCAGAGCCAAAGTCTTGCTCCAGCAATAACCTCCCTATCATCCACATACTGCTTCCTGCAGAATGCATCCTTCATTCACATAAAAGGATGGAAACAGAATACATGAAATCCAGGCTGTAGGGTAGATGAGGAAGAACAGTCAAATTATGTTCTGTGAGCTCCTATCAGGTGCAAAGACCTGTGTGAGCCCTTGTGTTGTCATGAAAAAGGAGATGTTCATTTGTATTTTTGTGGAGATGAATACACTGAAGTCATTTCTTCAATTACCTGAGGGTAGCGCAAGAAGTTCAGAGTTGACTGTTGCACAGTGAGGAAGGACACCAAACAGAATAACCCCTTCAGAGTCCCAGAGGGCCATAACCATGGCTTTACTGGCTTTAAACTTTTAATTTGGAGGTGAGGTGGTGTGATGTCAGACTGTAGATTACTGTTTTGTTTTCAGTTTAAAGTAATAAACCCACACTCCATTGCTGTGATGATGATCGGCAAAAAACTGTCATGACCAGCTTTATAATGCACAAGCAGTTCCACAAAGATGCTTCGTTGCTCTTTATAGTCTTCTGTTCTTTACAGTCTTCTGTTATGCAGCATGAAACCCACCCAGTGGGCACACACCTTTGAGTGCCCAAGTGATGGGTGGGAGTGTCAGCACTACCATAAAACATCTAGTTGAGCAGGAAGGGTTCTGATTGTTATCTGACAATCACCTTGAATGACAGTGTCTGCACACTCCAACACTGCAACTATGCGTCACCGACCGGCATGTGCGAGATCTGACAGGTCTGCGCTACCTTGCTTGCGATGACGACAGCTGCCTCGCCCATTGACTCACCATGCTTTTTTTCATTGCTGGGTCTCTGTAGACCTTCTGAAGTGCCTATAAGCATATGTGACACTTTGTTTCTTAAAAAACTACCCTCAATGACAGCTCTCTGCTTGGAACGCACTTGGGATACAGCCACCATTTTCAAGGCCACACATAGCACAGCCATCTATCAGAATTTCATGAAACTTTAAGGACAAAATCAATTTCAAGTGAAATTGGCCAAGACAAAAAATGCATAACTTATTGAATGCCCCTCATACACATTTACAACAGAAGAAAAAAATTACATTCATTACACCACATTACAGTTGTCATTTCAGGTTCATTAATGATCTCTTCTGATCTGGACCCAGGGCTGAGACACTCTCCTCATTCCTCCACAACCTGAGCATCTCTCTCATCTGCTTCACGAAGTCCTCCTCATACCAACATACCACCTTTCTGGGCATTGATCCATATCTCTGTCCATATTAAGCCCACCACCTACCAACAGTACCTGTATTTTGACAGCAGACACCCCACCCACACCAAAAATTGATCCCATCCAGCCCAGACACCAATGGAAAGGGTATCTTGTAGCGATGGGAATTCCCTTGACCAGTGTTCTGAAGTATCACAATAACGTACACAGAGAGGTACTAATTCATTCCCAACATAGTATGCAAACAGATTTCTGATGTCATATCCTCACAAATCCCTAATCCTCCCACCATCTCCAAGAATCACATGCACAGGAGGGTCCTCCTTGCCACTATGTCACCTACCCAACCTATGCCACTTCCACTTCCAACCCCTTGCCACGGGGTCATATCCCTATTGACAACCCAACTTAATCCACCCAATAAGTCCTGCCCCAATTCTTGTAATACGCAAATCCAATCCCATCAGAAGCTGGGCAACATGTAAAGGCAGTCATGTCATATACAAGCTGTGCTACAATCACTGGACAGTATATTATTTGTTTATGACAAGCAACCAGCTGTCCTTGAGGATAAATGGCCACTCTCAGACTGTGGCCAAGAACAAAGTTCACCAGCCAATAGCACAAAATGCTGCCAAGTCAACATGTTGAAATTTAATGGCTGCTTCACATGCCATGTGGATCCTTCCATCCAGCAACAGCTTTTCTGAACTACAAAGGTGGGCATTGTCCTTGCAAAACATTTTTTACTCCCATAATTGTCTTGGCTTCAACCTCCACTAATTTACTGTTCCCACACCTTCCACTCACTCATAACCCCCCCACCCTCCACCTGTCATCCCCTAACCAATCCATGTCTCCACATAATTTTCATTGCTCATCACACCTCACCAGCTTCAGCAATTGTGTGCCACATACCTATCTGTTGTGCCAGCCACTCTTCTCTCCTGCATTCCTATCCTATGCGCTTGGTGCCTCCCTCTGAGCCGCTAGATATCCATCCCAAACTGCAGATCCCACTTGCAGCTCTCTCTCTTTCTCTCTCTCTCTCTCTCTCTCTCTCTCTCTCTCTCTCTCTCTCTCTGTCCCCCACCCCAACTGACAAAAACCTTCAACCCAGTCCATTGAGTTGAGTATCAGCTGGTACAATGTAGAGGCACAGGTTTTTGTGTGTGGGAAGGGGGAAGAGGGGGGGGTACTCTAGATCATCAAAGGATAAAGAGTTTCTTATGAAAGCTAGCGAGTTTTCTTTCTGTTTCGTGTATGCCTGTCTATAACTCAACCCTTCTGCTATTTAGTGAGTGGACTCCTTTACTCCTAAATTATTTACATCTCACCAGAACTTTACTTTCTATAGACATAAAATAACTGACAGACAGCAAAGTTAAATTTGAAAATAAACCAAAAAAGGTTCTCATTGACAACTCCTATTATATATGGAACACAAAACTAACTAAGATGGAAGATTCACAAGACACGTATCTCTTGTCTAGTTGTGTAATGGAACATGGGATCAAGATCAAACCAATTACATTAATCAGGCTTTGGAGAGTTTCTAGACTACCACTCTAAGTCAGAGGTTAAGAATTTACTTACTCCTCAAGGTTGGTTTCTGTGTCCTTGCGTTTACGACCTCGCTTTTTTGGACCTGACAATGGTGAATCTGAGGCAAGTACAGAGGGAGAATTGTCCTCTTTCTTCACAGGTGCACGAGGTGAATGTGACATTGGCGCTTTTTCTCTTGATGGTGTACGACTTTCTCTCCCTTGTGGTGAAATTGGAGACTCTTTCTTTGCTTGATGCGATGTATCCTCTTTAATCTTATTGCGTACCTTCAAGGAAAGAGAAAAGAAGACGCATCTTACCAGAGAAAAGTGTTTGTGTAATACATTAATCAAAAAGTACATAAACAGTTCATTTCAAAAAAACTTATTTCTATTTTAAAGACATTTCTCATAAAGATGAAAGGCAAGCATTCAAAATGCATTAAAATAAACCTTACTACATATATTCCAAAATGCCTTGATATTATTCTGAAAATTAGATATTAATGAAAAGAGAATAATACCACTAGAATATTGTAAAAGAGGAAATGATAAATTATCTCCATATAGGAATAGACAAATGAGGAAATGATAAACGATCTCCATATAGGAATAGACAAATATAAAATTAAATAACCAAGAGAAATGAACAGTTATAATTTTCCATCATTTAAGGTTCCATTTCAGAGTTCTTGAGAGTTTAGTTGAAGCTCAAGTTTTGTCTGACAAGATAATTAATGTCAGCTATTTGGAGAGCATGAAATGGCTCAGAAAACAAGAAACTTTACAAATATGAATGCCAGAGAGTGGAAATGTACACCCATCCATCTTTTCCATCAAATTTCCTCATCCTACTGCCATTCACTTTCTCACTTTCGCAAAATCTTGCACTTCACTTGTAGCCAAACTGTCTTTTCATTCTTCCAGTTCCCTATTTGTTTCTATCTACAATGTTAGCAATCTGTTTACTTGTGCTACATTTATCTTAACACAATCTACACTTTTTCCTGGTAATATTTTTAAAGATTTTACCCTCCCTTATTTTATGGATACCACACCCTCTAACAAACACAAAAACTATCGTCTTTAGGCATCTTACACATACGACAAGTACAGATACGCATTGCTTTATCAATGAAGAAGTTACCAGAAATATCAGTTTGTGCTGGCAACTTCAGATTGTGTAACCATAAATGTCCTGCACATCAATATGTTCATTATGTTTACTACTGGCATCACGCTATACACATGACACATGACTATTAGTGACGTTGAAAGTGACTAATATGAATGTTAGTATATCTAAATTAATTAATGTTCAAGGGTAAACTGTGTTCCAGTCTGGTCATACTGACTCAGCCTTGACCGTGTAGAAGTCACTGCTGGTCAAACATAGCTTACTACTGCCACTGTTTGTATGGACTGGTTTACATTAATTAGCTACTAGGTTGGAGAACTTTCTCCTTCTTGATGTACTGGTGTATAGGACAATTATTGTCACACAACCAGATTTTGCAACATGAACTTATATTTAGGGTAATTTTTTCACTGACAAACCAATGTATGTGCATATTCATCATATGTGCAAAGCGTCTACAAACGATACCGTTTCTGTGTTCATATGAGTATTAATATGAATTACTAAGTGAGATTATATTATTTATTTTCCTCGCGACTAGTTTAATTACGATGAATTTTGGTGGACAAATTATAACAAGAGTTCTCCATTTGCTACAACAGCATCAATTTGTAGATATAAGGAGGACAGTAACAGTACAGTCTCTCACGTTAAGTGGCCCTCTGAACTATTAGCATATTATTTAAGTAACAAGAATGTCAGCAGATACATGCTCAACTGAGCATGTGATTAAATAAAGCGGCCAATGTGCAACCAAGGGCACAGCATCTAGCAGGTACATTACAAATATTATGAGACAGGGTCTCCCATTATTTTTTTTTTTTCATTTAAATCTGTGACCAACGACTTTTTTTTTAGTTCCATCTTTCAATATTTCTCCTAAAAATACTAACAGCCCACTATCAGCACACTGTTATTCTGTATTTTTCATTAACCTTACAAAAGTGTTTGGAATTTCCATAATCAAGGCAATGACTCTTTCTAAAAATTTTGAATTCTTGAGATTAAAATGGTTTTTAAAACTGTGCGACCAGCCTACTTTAGTACAATCTTCTCAGTTTACAAGCCTCATTATTTCAAATAAAACACGCAAGCTTTCAATAGCTGTCTCCGCAATCGTCATCAGAAGTTAAAATCGCTGACTGTCAAGACTGGCACAGTGTTCTGCTTATACAGATGTAATCGTAGCATCTGGAACCTTCAAGAGAGGGCCAGAGTGGTGCATGTGTGGAAGACAAATTTGGCAGCTTGTAGCTTGCCTTCCACTCATGCACCACTCCGGCCCTCTCTTGAAGGTTCCAGATCTACATAAGCAGAACACTGTGCCAGCCCCGGCAGTCAGTCATTTTAACTCCTGATGACAATGGCAGTGACAGTTATAGAAAGCTCAGGTGTTTTATTCGATATGACGCAGCTTGTAAACCGATAATATTTTATTGAAGCATGACATCGAGAAAGACTCCGAGGGCACATCTTACTTCAGGCTTCCTTGATTTATCGGCTGTCACATCTTCTGTCCAAAATCTGTTAATATTCCTTTTGAATATGATAACTACAGTCTTAATTGTATCAAAGAGGGAGTTCAGTTCAGAAAAGAGTGAATATACATACAGACAGATTGGCTGGCCAATATTTTGATTCAATGGAGCTATTCCAGTACTTATGACAAACATTTTAGTTGTTTAACCTTCAAGTTGATGGTTGCTTTCTGACTGAGTAACTGAATGCAATGAACCTATGTTATAACTCTGTCTTATTAATAAAATTTTGATGGTTTTTATGCAAAACAGTCGAGCTAAAATTTAAACATACTTCAACAGGAGCATCAAAAACTACCCAAATGCTGCTAAGATGATAAGCAAACTACAAGCCAACCCACCATCTCAGTTAATGGATATGTTTGTGACGATTTGTACCAGGTAAGTTAGCAATGACAATTTTACAGTTTAATTCTCATTTATAAGAAATGACAACTGTCAAGCATTCAGGTTATTGTAACTGCGGAAGACTGTATTATTATTTTGCCCCAAAAACAATTCACAAGACGATAATGTGACACTACAAGTGATGAACATTTCCACCTCTAAGTCTGTCAACAGACCCAACTCCAGTTACTGATCTGAGAGCAAGAGATGTGACAGTGAGTGCGTAATTACTAAAATCCACCCAGCCTACACACATTAGTTTACTAGTTCCGGGTGGGGAATAAGGGGGGCAAGGGCCAGGGCACAGACTTGCAGTGTACCTGTAATGTATTATAAACTGTCAGCTTTTCTAGAAACAGATAGAAGTTATAAGTTCACCAAAGGAATAAAGTGTGACCTGGAAGAGAAAATTTTCCTGGGTATATTATCTTAAAACTTTACAACATAACTAGTTGGTGTCTCCAGATATCTTACACTTGTATTCTTTGGGGATACTTTAAATAATGTAAGTAAATCAATTTATACAACATTGTGCATTAGATACTGCAAGGCAGGTTGAATGTATTACTCCAAACTACAGACTGGAATTCTCGAGTGCTTGAGACAGCTTCCAAACGAAATCTATGGTATTTTGGCTCTTCTCCATAAATTAATGCTGCAAGTACCCTAAGTTTACCATACAAATTAAATATTTTTATTAATCAAACAATGGAAAATCTGGGATGGAATGTAACAACATAATGAAAAGGAAAGTTGCCCCCCCCCCCCCACCCACACACACACACACACACACACACACACACACACACACACACACACACACACACAGAGAGAGAGAGAGAGAGAGAGAGAGAGAGAGAGAGAGAGAGAGAGAGAGAGCCATGTAATCATGGACTGTATATATTGAGTCTCAAAATTAAATTTCAAAATCTGTGAGACAAGAAATTTGCATGTTCAACATGCTGAAGGAAACGTACACAACTACAATTATATATGCCCATTTTTGCAGATTTTGTATCATACACGTAGTAAGAAAACTACTCAACAAAATACACTCCTGGAAATTGAAATAAGAACACCGTGAATTCATTGTCCCAGGAAGGGGAAACTTTATTGACACATTCCTGGGGTCAGATACATCACATGATCACACTGACAGAACCACAGGCACATCGACTCAGGCAACAGAGCATGCACAATGTCGGCACTAGTACAGTGTATATCCACCTTTCGCAGCAATGCAGGCTGCTATTCTCCCATGGAGACGATCGTAGAGATGCTGGATGTAGTCCTGTGGAACGGCTTGCCATGGCATTTCTACCTGGCGCCTCAGTTGGACCAGCGTTCGTGCTGGACGTGCAGACCGCGTGATACGACGCTTCATCCAGTCCCAAACATGCTCAATGAGGGACAGATCCGGAGATCTTGGTGGCCAGGGTAGTTGACTATCACCTTCTAGAGTACGTTGGGTGGATCGGGATACATGCGGACGTGCATTGTCCTGTTGGAACAGCAAGTTCCCTTGCCGGTCTAGGAATGGTAGAACGATGGGTTCGATGACGGTTTGGATGTACCGTGCACTATTCAGTGCCCCCTCAACGATCACCAGAGGTGTACGGCCAGTGTAGGAGATCGCTCCCCACACCATGATGCCGGATGTTGGCCCTGTGTGCCTCGGTCATATGCAGTCCTGATTGTGGCGCTCACCTGCACGGCGCCAAACACGCATACGACCATCATTGGCACCAAGGCAGAAGCGACTCTCATCGCTGAAGACGACATGTCTCCATTCGTCCCTCCATTCACGCCTGTCGCGACACCACTGGAGGCGGGCTGCACGATGTGTGGGCGTGAGCGGAAGACGGCCTAACGGTGTGCGGGACCGTAGCCCAGCTTCATGGAGACGGTTGCGAATGGTCCTCGCCGATACCCCAGGAGCAACAGTGTCCCTAATTTGCTGGGAAGTGGCGGTGCGGTCCCCTACGGCACTGCGTAGGATCCTACGGTCTTGGCGTGCATCCGTGCGTCGCTGTGGTCCGGTCCCAGGTCGACGGGCACGTGCACCTTCCGCCGACCACTGACGACAACATCGATGTACCGTGGAGACCTCACGCCCCACGTGTTGAGCAATTCGGCGGTACGTCCACCCGGCCTCCCGCATGCCCACTATACGCCCTCGCTCAAAGTCCGTCAACTGCACATACGGTTCACGTGCACACTGTCGCGGCATGCTACCAGTGTTAAAGACTGCGATGGAGCTCCGTATGCCACGGCAAACTGGCTGACACTGACGGCGGCGGTGCACAAATGGTGCGCAGCTAGCGCCATTCGACGGCCAACACCGCGGTTCCTGGTGTGTCCGCTGTGCCGTGCGTGTGATCATTGCTTGTACAGCCCTCTCGCAGTGTCCGGAGCAAGTATGGTGGGTCTGACACACCGGTGTCAATGTGTTCTTTTTTCCATTTCCAGGAGTGTATAATCTGTCATAGGAGTTGAAACACAGTACGATGAAATAATTCCCTTTGCTATAATACTACTTGTAATGTAAATAACTTCCTCCCTCTTTCTGCCTTGTTTTACATATTTAATATAAATGCCATGTACAGGGTGTACACAAAGTTCCAGTTTCAAAATACTGGAGAGAGAGAGAAAGAACCTGAGGTGTGGCTGGCTCATATCATCCCTTGTTTTATCATTGGTTACCGTCCAGTGGTGTCTTATTTCTTCTTCGGTTACCGCCATAATGTTGCTGTCTTCCCTCTGTGAGTGGCAGCAGCAGTGTCTCTCGATACTAGTACTGCTGTACTATCTTTGGTGTGGAGGATATATTTTCCGGGTGTGTTGTGTGTGAGTTGGGGCAGAGCAGTGAGGAAGTCTCCATGGCACGTAGTGAGGCTGGAGCCGCTGGCGGCGTGCACGCACTGATGGAGTTGCGAGTGTTACGAAGTACGTCGCCCACTGATCCTTGACACTAACATTGAGTGCTCATTTAACCTACTATCAAGCCTCAACTCTTCATTCGATCCTGGTTGTCACTTTATGGGAGATTCCCGCGGCCAACAACGTATGCGCATTGAAGTTGGCTAGAATTGCAGCAGTCTTGTTGTGTGCTTTTTAACTTAATTTAATTCATGCCTTCATTCATGAAGTGTACCAGCAGTATCTCCTGCCTTGTGGCCGTTGACATTCCGGTTACCTGCCCTGGGCATTGACATAGTTCTCGGCAGTGTATTTTCCTCATGTTGATGTTGTCTAGCACAGCATGTATTTCGACAGCTGAGGTGGTGTTTGTAGTTTTGGGCGTTTATTCTGTCTTGGCTGGATTGGGCACCAGTATCCACTACGTTGTGCTATTGACGTCTTGTCATTTTGCGGATTGGATGGAGCTTAAATTAGAAGTTTGAAATTTCTTTGTCTGGGCTTTAAGCCGTGAGATTGTTTGGGTTTCGTATGTGGCCTTCAGCCGAGTTTTATACGAAGCATTTTAATATAAAGCCTTTAGCATATTTTGATGGAAATATAGCAGCTCTTTCCTTTAGGCCTTAAGTTGTAAAATTGTTTTCTGCATGGTGTATGGCCTTCACCCTAAAGAAGTGAAACCTCCAGAAGAAATTCTGTACTTCAATTCCTTGCTTAGGCCTTGTGTTTTGGATTTTCGACGTAGCCTTCAGCCAATTTAAATTAAATCCAAAGAGGTCTTTCGTTAAAACCTTGAGAGTATGTGATTCTTGCTTGTGTGATTGTGTGTTGTAACGAATAAAGTTAATCTACATCTACATCTACATTTATACTCCACAAGCCACCCAATGGTGTGTGGCGGAGGGCACTTTACGTGCCACTGTCATTACCTCCCTTTCTGTTCCACTTGTGTATAGTTCGCGGGAATAATGACTGTCGGAAAGCCTCCATGCGCGCTCGAATATCTCTAATTTCACATTCGTCATCTCCTCGGGAGGTATAAGTAGGGGGAAGCAATATATTCGACACCTCATCCAGAAACGCACCCTCTCAAAACCGGGACAGCAAGCTACACCGCGATGCAGAGTGCCCCTCTTGTGGAGTCTGCCACTTGAGTTTGCTAAACGTCTCCGTAACACTATCACACTTACCAAATAACGCTGTGTTATATGTTAAGTGCAACTGGCAGTAACTTATTTTGGTTTCATTCCACAAATAAAACCTCATCCGCTCTGTCCTATTAACCCAGGGATTTCAGAACCAGTGCCCAGAATGACATCAAATATAATCATCATATTACATCATGGTGAGTGGGGCGAGGGAGAGGGGCAGGGGCGAGGGAGAGGGGCAGGGGCGAGGGAGAGGGAGAGGGGCAGGGGCGAGGGAGAGGGAGAGGGGCAGGGGCGAGGGAGAGGGAGAGGGGCAGGGGCGAGGGAGAGGGAGAGGGGCAGGGGCGAGGGAGAGGGAGAGGGGCAGGGGCGAGGGAGAGGGAGAGGGGCAGGGGCGAGGGAGAGGGAGAGGGGCAGGGGCGAGGGAGAGGGAGAGGGGCAGGGGCGAGGGAGAGGGAGAGGGGCAGGGGCGAGGGAGAGGGAGAGGGGCAGGGGCGAGGGAGAGGGAGAGGGGCAGGGGCGAGGGAGAGGGAGAGGGGCAGGGGCGAGGGAGAGGGAGAGGGGCAGGGGCGAGGGAGAGGGAGAGGGGCAGGGGCGAGGGAGAGGGAGAGGGGCAGGGGCGAGGGAGAGGGAGAGGGGCAGGGGCGAGGGAGAGGGAGAGGGGCAGGGGCGAGGGAGAGGGAGAGGGGCAGGGGCGAGGGAGAGGGAGAGGGGCAGGGGCGAGGGAGAGGGAGAGGGGCAGGGGCGAGGGAGAGGGAGAGGGGCAGGGGCGAGGGAGAGGGAGAGGGGCAGGGGCGAGGGAGAGGGAGAGGGGCAGGGGCGAGGGAGAGGGAGAGGGGCAGGGGCGAGGGAGAGGGAGAGGGGCAGGGGCGAGGGAGAGGGAGAGGGGCAGGGGCGAGGGAGAGGGAGAGGGGCAGGGGCGAGGGAGAGGGAGAGGGGCAGGGGCGAGGGAGAGGGAGAGGGGCAGGGGCGAGGGAGAGGGAGAGGGGCAGGGGCGAGGGAGAGGGAGAGGGGCAGGGGCGAGGGAGAGGGAGAGGGGCAGGGGCGAGGGAGAGGGAGAGGGGCAGGGGCGAGGGAGAGGGAGAGGGGCAGGGGCGAGGGAGAGGGGCAGGGGCGAGGGAGAGGGGCAGGGGCGAGGGAGAGGGGCAGGGGCGAGGGAGAGGGGCAGGGGCGAGGGAGAGGGGCAGGGGCGAGGGAGAGGGGCAGGGGCGAGGGAGAGGGGCAGGGGCGAGGGAGAGGGGCAGGGGCGAGGGAGAGGGGCAGGGGCGAGGGAGAGGGGCAGGGGCGAGGGAGAGGGGCAGGGGCGAGGGAGAGGGGCAGGGGCGAGGGAGAGGGGCAGGGGCGAGGGAGAGGGGCAGGGGCGAGGGAGAGGGGCAGGGGCGAGGGAGAGAGGCAGGGGCGAGGGAGAGAGGCAGGGGCGAGGGAGAGAGGCAGGGGCGAGGGAGAGAGGCAGGGGCGAGGGAGAGAGGCAGGGGCGAGGGAGAGAGGCAGGGGCGAGGGAGAGAGGCAGGGGCGAGGGAGAGAGGCAGGGGCGAGGGAGAGAGGCAGGGGCGAGGGAGAGAGGCAGGGGCGAGGGAGAGAGGCAGGGGCGAGGGAGAGAGGCAGGGGCGAGGGAGAGAGGCAGGGGCGAGGGAGAGAGGCAGGGGCGAGGGAGAGAGGCAGGGGCGAGGGAGAGAGGCAGGGGCGAGGGAGAGAGGCAGGGGCGAGGGAGAGAGGCAGGGGCGAGGGAGAGAGGCAGGGGCGAGGGAGAGAGGCAGGGGCGAGGGAGAGGAAAAATCAGATACATAGGACCACAGATGATCCACAGTTTGTGCCCGAGACACCCAACATAACTGTCTCCATGAAGGATCACATGCTGCTGGTAAAGCTCTTTTACAAAAACGGTGAGTGTGTGCCAGTAGCCCAGCAGAAGTTTCTGACATTGAAGGATATGAAAAAAGGCATTCGTCTAATGTCTGCTAAAGGCCTGGAGGAAATGATTACAAAATTTGAAACAACAAGTTCCTGTTAAGTGCAATGTGGCAGAGAGAGGAAAGCAGTTGATCCAACATCTGTTAAAGATGCTGCCACAGCACTGCAGGAGGGACTGAGCAGTGATGTGTGAACATGCAGTGAATGGGAAATTCCAAACAAGGAAATGCCTGTGAGCATGGTGCATTAAATCATATGAACCATCCTGCATTGCTATTTACATACAAAATCACCCACATTCAAGAGGTGCTCCCTGCTGACCTGCCAGCAAGACAAACGTCTGATCTGGAATTTATTGCTTGCAAGGAAGGAGACACGAAATGGCTGTGGAACGTTCTGTGGACAGACGAAGCCAGTTACCACACCCAAAGGCATGTCAATATGCAGAATTGCAGAGTAAGGGGAACAGAAAATCTGCACGCTCAGCAATAAGTATCAATTCATTCTGTAGAGGTGACTGTGTGGTGGGAGTTGATGGCACCACTTATTTGTATCGCATATTTGCTCGAGGATATCAGTCCTGTGGGTCCTGTTAACTGTATTGTCACTGTAAATGAAATGAGAGCCTTTTGTACACCACTGTAATTATAACTCTTCAATAGCATGGATGTGTGGGTATGTTAATTTTTCTGTATATGGCACTACTCCACAAATTGTGCAGCCAGTGAAGCGGCTGCTGTAGAGGCATTTCAACTTATGATAGAAAACTGGGAACAGCACGCTGAACATGTCTTGCACCAGTTACAGGACAATTACAAACCAGTGTCACTTTGCCTTTATGCAGCTTTTGGCCCCATGACAATTAAACACCAATGTCATTTTGCTTTTGAAGTGGTTTCTGGCTCAGGACAATTAAAAACAAATTTTCCCCATCTGATGTGGTAAGAACTTGCCATGGTGGATACGCTTACCTAGCTAACACTACCACAACTGTTGACTCGAATTCGTGCAGTCGTTCACATCAAACAGTACATATAGTGTAAATCGAACCATAGCCATCATACTGTAATTCATCCTTCATTTGTAGCAGATCCCATTTATGGTAAGACATTTACAATGCCATCTATTTGTAAACTTTGGCTCCCTGGCCCCTACCCTCCAATGAGGTTTCCCCCTACATGAGTAATACGTAGTTCAAATGTGATGTCTTTCTGAACAGTGGTTGTCTTTCTAGTGTTTTCAAACTGGAACTTTAATCGTGGAACGCAGTATGCAAGTAACTGCTTAATTTTTTCTGAGTTACATTTTCAGGATGTATACATGGACAAGCTAAAAAAAATTGCTGGATTTTTCCTGGATTTCTCAGTTAAAAATACACTTTTCTGTGTTAAGAGGGAGAATGTAAAACTTGTCAATCCTTTGAATGGTTAAGGTGTTATATACCAGAGTAGAGCTATCTGGTCCTTTAGAAAGCTGTGTGTGTGTGTGTGTGTGTGTGTGTGTGTGTGTTACAAAAGTATAAATTTGAATTCTATAAAACACAGCACCTTAATTTCTAATTTCCGAAGCATTGAAAGAGAGATTGCGATGTACTTTTAAGTCAATCATAGCTCATGGTACATGATCTCACCAGCAAATCATAGAACACGTGATGTGGTCTGCCAATAGTAACATCACTGTTAAGTAGTGTGAAGACTCAAACAGGAAAAGTTACTGGTTTCAATTAACATACATAGTGCAGCTACAAGAAAAACTGAGCATTCACATATAATACTGCTTGTTTTTTGCGTGGGTTACACTCTAAAGATACATCACACAAAAGTGCCTATAGAATTTTATATAATGATGTAAGTGTCTGGTGTTACAGGCACAAAATTCTTTTAAGTGGCTGGTCCTCTAAGTGTTTAAGTGTTAAATGACAGTCAAACACACTGTGATTTAAGAAATTCATCTAAAATTCTCACACGTAACATAATTCGTTATGCATAAAAGGAAATTTACTTTCAAAGTAACACTTCTCAAACCACCATCATTCACAATACTTTCCTGTGACCTGTTAGAAACAGGTTTGTTTCAGCAGTTGCCCGAGTGTGCCAAGAAACAGGTGTTACTGCCTGTGTGCAGCTAGAATGACATAGGAAACCCATATGTTCGTACATCTATAGCATTAAGAGATCTTACATTACATCATAAAAGAAACAGGTCATAAGGGGTTACTACAAGAGCGTCAGGATTTCATACCCATGGTAAAGTACATAATTTAGCTTGAAGTGCATAATGAAGTTGGCTCCAGTCTGACATTAAGCTTTTGGGGTGTAAATTTTCTTGGTTTACCAGTACTGTATAATTTCCATGTTTGGGTCTTTATAATGGCATAATGCCATATGTGCCAGAATATGAAAATGTGCACTTGAAATTCAGCGAACAGTTGATGTAACCAACAGTGTGGAATGAAACACTTTGTTTCAAATAAACTGAAAAATGAAATCAGAAAACTGAAACTGCACATGCGTGATTTTTCCGCTTGTTGCTACTGGCAATACAGCTAACGGCAACACTTCTTGGAGCCGGAAGCAGAAGGTACTGCTCATACGCAACTCAACTGTGCATGCACACAAGCCCATTGGCAACAGCTAAAATGAACCTAATGTAAACAATTGTGGCATCATGCTCATCGGAAGCAGTTTGTTGTTATGAAGTATTGCACAGTCTTCCTCCTAAAACCTTTGATATACTTTGCTGTTGGTAGACTCTTATGTACGCACTGTGTTTTGTTGTTACAAATGGCGCATTTCCCTTGAAATTTAAGTTTTACTTTGTTTTTTGTCTCTTGTATATGTTTTATTGCTGCAATTTTATTCTGCAGTAGTGAGAAACAGCAATACTCTTCATTAGATCATCAGTTCTTGCCAGTCAAAATTACAAAAATTTAACCGAAAGCTGAAATACTAAAAAATTCCTGACTTTTTTCTGATTTTCTCACGGACAAAAAAATTTCCCAAGTTTTTCCCGGATTCCCCAGCGGTCCCATGGCATGTGCACCCTTATTTTTCTAACCCTCTTAATTCAGCATATAATATCCAGGGTACTGATTGCAACAGCATTAACAGTTCGCGTGGAAAGTTTTCAGTAATTAGTCAATAACTGTGACTCATTTAAACCACATGCACTTGAAAATTCTGTTTCCAAAAATGTATAATTTTACTAGACAAAGACAATTATGACCAAGATATCATCAAGGCTTTCACAAACAGAAATTATCCTCACCAAATTTTACAGAAACAGTTCTGCTGGGCCTTCTCTTGCCAGTCACATACCATGCCCCATACACCCACCGTCCAACCACAGAGGAATGACCCCCACAAAACTTACTATAAACCTGGAATGGAACCACTCAATCACATCCTCTGCTGAGGTTTTGACTACATCTCCTAGTGCCCTGAAATGAGAAATATTCTAATCATCCCTCCTGCAGTTTTATTACTCTGCTGCCTGCCCAATCTACAGTATCCTTGACCATACCCATTCAATTCCTCTTCCCAACCTCTTTCTCCATAGCTCATATCCAGATATAGAGTGAGGTGTGGATTTGTCCCATACATGCTCACACTACATAAAACTCTAGTCCTGTCTTAGCCATTCCTTACCCAATGGGATGCAGGAACACTGCTGAAGGCATCCATGAGGTCTACCAATTTAGCTACAATCACAATGTGGCTTTCAATGTGTACATGACCATTTACCAGCTGTCTGCATGATTGGCCACTGCTAAATTGTGTCCAAGACACTGCTGGACCCCTAGTTGTCAATAAGGCCATGCAATATGGTGTGCTTTACATCAAAGACTGTGCCATCGAGATTCTTCCCACCAACACCGGTTTCTGTGAATTGCACAGGTGTTGTTGTTGTTGTGGTGGTCTTCAGTCCTGAGACTGGTTTGATGCAGCTCTCCATGCTACTCTATCCTGTGCAAGCTTCTTCATCTCCCAGTACCTACTGCAGCCTACATCCTTCTGAATCTGCTTAGTGTAGTCATCTCTTGGTCTCCCCCTACAGTTTTCACCCTCCTCACTGCCCTCCAATACTAAACTGGTGATCCCTTGATGCCTCAGAACATGTCCTACCAACTGATCCCTTCTTCTGGTCAAGTTGTGCCACAAACTTCTCTACTCCCCAATCCTATTCAATACTTCCTCATTAGTTATGCGATCTACCCATTTAATCTTCAGCATTCTTCTGTAGCACCACATTTCGAAAGCTTCTATTCTCTTCTTGTCCAAACTATTTATCGTCCATGTTTCACTTCCATACATGGCTACACTCCATACAAATACTTTCAGAAATGACTTCCTGACACTTAAATCTATACTTGATGTTAACAAATTTCTCTTCTTCAGAAACACTTTCCTTGCCATTGCAGTCTACATTTTATATCCTCTCTACTTCGACCATCATCAGTTATTTTGCTCCCCAAATAGCAAAACTCATTTACTACTAAGTGTCTCATTTCCTAATCTAATTCCCTCAGCATCACCCGACTTAATTTGACTATATTCCATTATCCTCGTTTTGCTTTTGTTGATGTTGATCTTATATCCTTCTTTCAAGATGCTATCCATTCCATTCAACTGCTCTTCCAAGTCCATTGCTATCTTTGACAGAATTACAATGTCATCGGCGAACCTCAAAGTTTTTATTTCTCCTCCATGGATTTTAATACCTACTCCGAACTTTTCTTTTGTTTCCTTTGTTGCTTGCTCAATATACAGATTGAATAACATCGGGGAGAGGCTACAACCCTGTCTCACTCCCTTCCCAGCCACTGCTTCCCTTTCATGTCCCTCAACTCTTATAACTGCCATGTGGTTTCTGTACAAATTGTAAATAGCCTTTTGCTCCCTGTATTTTACCCCTGCCACCTTTAGAATTTGAAAGAGAGTATTCCAATCAACATTGTCAAAAGCTTTCTGTAAGTCTACAAAGGCTAGAAATGTTGGTTTGCCTTGCCTTAATTTTTCTTCTAAGATAAGTCTTACGGTCAGTATTGCCTCACATGTTCCAGTATTTCTACGGAATCCAAACTGATCTTCTCCGAGGTTGGCTTCTACTAGTTTTTCCATTCGTCTGTAAAGAATTCGTGTTAGTATTTTGCAGCTGTGACGTATTAAACTGATAATTCGGAAATTTTCACATCTGTCAACACCTGCTTTCTTTGGGATTGGAATTATTATATTCTTCTAGAAGTCCGGGGGTATTTCGCCTGTTTCATACATCTTGCTCACCAGATGGTAGAGTTTTGTCAGGACTGGCTCTCCCAAGGCCATCAGTAGTTCCAATGGAATGTTGTCTACTCCGGGGGCCTTGTTTCGACTCAGGTCTTTCAGTGCTCTGCCAAACTCTTCACGCAGGATCTTATCTCCCATTTCATCTGCATCTATATCCTCTTCCATTTCCATAATATTGTCCTCAAATACATCGCCCTTGTATAGACCCTCTATATACTCCTTCCAACTTTCTGCTTTCCCTTCTTTGCTTAGAACTGGGTTTCCATCTGAGCTCTTGATGTTCATACAAGTGGTTCTCAGTTAGGAACACTAAAATACATTCTTCATTCTTCTAACCCCATGTCTCAACAGACTTTCTGCCACCCCCACCCACTACCCTTGCCCTCCCTGGCCCATGTCACTACTGTTCCCAAACTATCAACCCCAGCCGGGTCTCAGCACATGAAGCCAACAGTGGACGTTATCCAACAGCTTGACAATATTCAACAGTTTTCTTTCAAATGCACTTGTCTGCTGCTCAATACCACCTCTGTGTGGTTAGTAGCTGTGTACCCAATTCATACTAACATTAGTAAACGAAATATTCTAAAAACAGAAACGGATTTTCTGAAAAATACTTGGTGGGCTTTGCTAAATCCTGGGGATAAAAGAGCATGTCCGAAATTCCGTTCACGAGAGTAGAACCCAGTATTCACACAATTTGAAGAATATATAAACAACAGTTAAACAAAATAATTTGATAGACATATGGGTACATGTGTTAACTATCACTCTTAAATACCATATTGTAAACAAATACGTAATTGCTATCTAATTTGATAATTTGTAAAATCAGTCTTCTCCTAGTTTTTAAATATGCACCATGAACACTGCTTCACTCAGTCACAACCAAGTTTCAGTCATGTACGTGTCAGTCAACCCACATGAAGTTACATTTGAGCACAGTCAACTGTACATAGCTAAACACTGATTACATAATGTTCATACAGGCAGCTTGTTTTAGCAAGGGTCTCTGAAATTATTCATCATATTACTATAAATCGCCACTTGTTTGTTTAGACTCCTTGGTGTCTGTAGCTTAATCACCTTTTTGTGATAGTTAAGGAGTTTATTACCCAAAAGTTGATCATCATCATCATCATCATCATTAAGGACAGTGATAAGTATAAAATGAAAAGAAACTTTAATGGTGTTGATATGAATTATTTAAAAATTGCTTAAAGCACCTAATAGTCATTAGCTAGACGAAGTAAAAGAAGAATTATGAAACATCAAGAAAGGTTAGTAACCTTACTAAGTTGTCAGTGAGGACAATCCCCTGTTCATTTACATCATACAAAACAACTCTCTGTGTAACCTACCTTGTCATCTTCATCCTGTTTTTTATCTGGTATTTTTTCAACTTTGACAGTCTTCTTGCAAATATCCTCTTCATTGGAAGTGTTTCCTTTATTTTTTTCCTCTACCTGTTTCACAACCTGAATGTTTTCAGACTGTTTCTCTGGGCCAGTAGCTGGCTCTTCTTTACGAGATCGCCCACGATCTATTCTACCTCGTAATTCCTTCTCTTTGGTATGTTCCTCCTTACGAACCAGTGCTCTAGAACTATCTCTATCTTCAATTTTAACTTTTTCTTCTGTTTTTATCTTTTCTTCCAGTCTTTTCTCTTCCAGTTTTATTTGCTTATCCTTTTCATATTGCTTTACTTGTTGTTTCTTCTCTTCCTGCTTTGTTTTATCTTCGACTTTTACTTTCTCTTCATTCTTCACCTTTGATTTCTCAGTCTTCTTCTCTTCTTTAGTCAAGTCAATCTGCATAATTAAAATAAAAAACCAAGTTTAAGAAAATCTTTGACCCTAGAACAACATAAAAGCACATACTGAACATTAACCTCCAATGTACAGCAAACACAAATCGAACACTGAGTGAACACTTATTCCATCTGAAAACTTCCTGTTAGCAGCCCACATACATATGGTCTCCCAGCACTTTAACGCTACACCCATCTTGAAGTTTCCAAAAAACCTCACTCACCATCAAACTATCAAGTTAATCCTCACCCACAACTTCCTTACCTTAGGGTCAGACCTACAAACAAACCAGAAAGCTTTGGAAATCAAACTGACAGCATCCTATGCCAACCTCCTCAAGGGTTTTTTCTGGATGGCTTGCTCCTCTGTTGTTCTGCCCTACAAAGCTCCAACATCAAAAAATATAAGCTGACCCTAACCCCTACACTGATCACCCAGTATTACCATGACCTACAGTGTCTCAGAAGGGACCTACACCAGAGCTATGTTTCTCAAGGTAAGTCCAGAAATGTCATCATCTCATCCTGAAATTCTCCCCACACTACCTACTTCCAGTTTTTGTCTGCCTCCTAATATATGCAACTCTGTTGTCAAATTTTTGTATTACCATCCTTATCCAACAGTTCCTTTCCCTGCAACTGTTTCTCCTGTAAGACTTGTCCCACGCATTCACTATCTAGCACTTATTTCAGATATACTGCAAGAAAATTTTACAACTTCTCAACATATGCATTAGCTCATTTAGTTACTGCATGGGCTAATGAAGGGATGATCAAAATCAAAACTTATGGATTTCAGAATCTTCAGAATCTATTTTGGGTTATTCTACATCACAGATAATCTTATTTCTTCTTAAATCAGTTGCCAACTTCTAGAGAAACTGGGTTATAAAGGCATAATACTGTCACATTTTATATGTGAATATATAAAAAATAATGGAATTTCCTGGATGGAGAAAAACAAAATAAGTGAAAGGCAACCACTCACCTATAGAGGACTGGTGCACAGTACACATGCAACAGAGAAGAGTCAATACTAGCTTTCAAACTCTCGCTCTTTTATAGTAAGAGTATTCATAACCACACAGACATTCATGCATGTATACGCACGCACGAACACACCACGTGTGTGTGTGTGTGTGTGTGTGTGTGTGTGTGTGTGTGTGTGTGTGTGTGTGTGTGTGTGTGTGCACTGACTAGAGAAAAAACTCTGAAGCTAATGTTAACCATTTTCTATTACATGTCTTAGTACGTCAAGTGCAAGTTCTGTACAGGTAAGTGGTTGCCTTCCCCTTATTTTACATATATCTCAAAATGATAGGCATTGGTACATGAAATGCCTTTCCTTCACTTGCTGCTGGAACAAGGTCCAGAAGTAAACAAGGCCACATTTTGAAATCATTGTGCATGACAACTGGAAAGTATATCTTTGGAAATAATTATTTGGACAGGTTTCATATAGCAAATTTAGAATTAAAATGATAACTGATGAAAAAGGTGCAATGGTTAACAGCACAATTACTATCACGACCTTTACATGGTTTATATATCTGTGACAGCAAAATTCTCCCCCCCCCCCCCCCACCCACCCAAATCCAAATTAGAAAGTTACAGAAATAGTCAAAAACACAAGGCATGGTGGAAAAATAAGTGTACTGTGACCCCAATTGTTTTTTTTTTTTTTTTTTTTTTTTTGTAGTTGGCAACACTTGACAGGTAGAGGGGGGGGGGGATCACCTGACCAGAGTGAGCATCACAGTAACATGGTGGTACATAAACTCATGTTGCAGTATCAAGTTGCATGAAAGATGTCGTATGAAATTCCGCCAAATGTAGGCCACGTGCTGTGATCCATTTCCTATTCCTGAAAGGAAGAAATGTGTTTAAGTGATGTAGGGAGTTTAGTGGTGCAGCACAAATGATCATGACGAACAAAGGAGTGGAAGACCTCCCATTTTTACTGATCAGTGGGGTGCAAAACATTGAGGAAGACTGAACTAGCAGTCGATGAAAGTTTTGCAATATTTCCACAACTCTCCAGAACTCCCTTATACATAGCACTAACAGAAACACTGGGATACCACCAACTGTGCGCAAGACCTCAAACAGGTGACAGATGAGCACAAGAAAAATTGGGGTCAACAGACCTGTGAGTTTCTTGGGCAACTTGAACTGGAAGGTCAGGATTATCTGAGCTCTACTATGACTGGAGATGAAACACCCGCTCATTACATGTCTAAGACAAAAAGACATTCGTCACAGTGGGGTCACACCTATTCCTTACCTGCCAAAAAATTCAAAACCACCATTTCGGGCAAAAATCATGGCCTCAATGTTCTAGGACTGAAATGGCATAATTTTTGTCAAATTTATGCCTGAACAATACTGTGAGACCCTAAGAAACTCTCCCGGAGCATTCAAAACGAAAGGAAGGGAATGCTGACAAGAGGAATGTGTTTGTTGTACAACAAAGCCCATCCTCACAGAGTCTTAGCCACCAATGCACTATTGGACACATTTGGTTGCTAAGTTTTGAACCCCCACTCCCCTTTGGTATTCCCCTTCTTCTCACCTCCCTGACGGCACACAAGAATTTAAATTTTCAATCAACGAGCAGAAGCACAAAGATATTCTGAAGGGGGGAGGGGGGGAAGGAGCTGGCAGCAGAGTTCATCGAGGAGGGCATAAAGAAGTTCATGCCAAGGCTCACCACATGCAATGAATGGGATAGCAATTACGTGGAAAAATAGGCAACAAGTGCATCAGCAATACCTTGATTTTTTTTTTTCAAATACACTTTTTCTAAAAAACCTATCTGAACGTGTCTCTACTATTGTAAGCACGTAAATGTTAAATACCCCACCCCTTCAAATCTCAAATTGGGAGAAACTCGTACAATGGCACGAGTATCCGTATGCAGTTTAAACAATGATCTGTATTGCGATCACCTGAAGCAAGTTGACAATTCGAAGAAACAAGAGAAAACGATTCTTACCGTACTAAGCATTGTGGATCTTGAGCACAAATTACAAGAACTTCAGTAACTTTTTGATAAAATGTTTGCTCCTGCCCCTCCCCCACTTACTATTTAGCAACAATGTTATCAACTACTTTAAGGAATATAAATAAGCAATCCACGTAAAATATCAAAGACGAGTTTCATTTGAAAAATAACTGTACATATATTTATGGTTAAACAATGTCTGTGTATTGTAACTACAGGAAGTATTAACTTTCAGACCAAAGAGAAATTAAAACTGATGAAGTAGGGAAGTTTGAACATTTCACCTTTTCTTTGACTTTTTCTTTTTTTATTTCTTTTGTCCTGGTAGACTGCTGTTCTGGTGGTTTCTTCTCATCCACTGAAGATGGTTTTGGTTGCTCCTTTTCACTCACTGTAGTCACAGCCAGCTGCTTTGATGTGACTTCTATGGATTTCTCACTAACTGCAGGTGGCTTTTCCTGTAAAAATTATCCTTCAAAAATTGGATCTGAAGCTTCCCTTGCCATTTAGCTATACAATTAGGGAATCAACAATTCTGTGACAATTTTGAAACTGTTATGGACGTAGGAGGATAAATGTAAAGATATGACTAGTTTTGAGATTTTCAAAACTGTAGTATTATACAAAAAATACTTCTCATTTCTTAATTACATAGCAAATGAACTTCAAATACTCCATAGGAATCATGTGCATTACTATAATGAAAGTCATAATTACAGCAGATTCAAAGAGGATGTCAATAGAACAGCAAATCATACCTTCACATGGTGGTGTGTTCACACTACATAAATCATCAAAATGAAGCTGGTTTGAACATAGCATAAGCACTAAAGAAGTACCAATAACGGTAGCTGAATTTATTAATGAGTAATGTAAATTAATAACTTGTTCTTGAAAATGGTCATATGGTAATCTGCCGGGGTGTCACCTGTCGAAGTATGCAGGGACATGGTGGGGACGAGACAGTGAGCTGCAAGGTGCAGCATCAAGAAGCTGTGCTGTTGGAGGGGGAGCAAAGGGTAGAGTAGAGGAGTAGAGAATGGGAAAGAACTATCCAGGTGCACTGGCAAGAGTACTATGCAGGTGCACTGCAAGATAAGAGGAAGGTGACAGGCAGGTGGGTTACAGGGACTGGTGAAAGTTGAGCCCAGAGAGATTACTAGAACGGAAGATATGTTATAGGGAGAGTTTCCACATGCAAAATTTAGGAAATATAGTGTAGGTGTGTAGAATCCAGATGGCAACAACAATATGAAAGTGATGAACTGCTACTCACACATTAGAAAACAGATAAAAAATATTCTGAAGCACAAGGGACTAACAGTGCTACTTTTTTGTGATGAATGCTAAACAAAAGAAAGCGTCCTCTGTTTCATGTGACAAAGTGCAAAATATGAATATTACTGTATGTTGAAAAAAAGCTACAGCTTTAGTAATGGAAACATCACCAACTTTGTTACATAAAGAATTATATAACATGACAGAAGTATGGGAACATAACTTTAACTGCACATTCTAGATAACTTGGACATCTTTTGTCTGTGAGCAATGTTCTACCACTGTAATGTATTTCCAGTCCATCCATGACGGAGCTTCCACAGTACTGAATTATCAGATGCTATCTGATTCAGATTTGGAAACAAAAAGTGACTTAACTCATATTAAGAGTAGCAAGCGAAACTGCTGTAGTGTGGGTACATATACACTATGTGATCAAAAGTATCTGGACACCCCCAAAAACATGTTTTTCATATTAGGTGGATTGTGCTGCCACCTACTGTCAGATACTCCATATCAATGACCTCAGTAGTCATAAGACATTGCAAGAGAGCAGAATGGGGCGCTCAGTAGAACTCGGGGACTTCAAACATGGTCAAGTGATTTTTGGTGTCACTTGTGTCATACATCGGTAGGCGAGATATGCACACTCCTAAACATCGCTAGGTCGACTATTTCCGATTTGTTAGTGAAGTGGAAACGAAGGAACATGTACAGCACAAAAGAGTACAGGTCGACCTCATCTGTTGACTGACAGACCGCTGACAGTTGAAGAGGCTCATAATGTGTAAGAGACAGACAGCTATCCAGACCATCACAAAGGAATTCCAAACTGCATCACGATCCACTGCAATTACTATGACAGTTAGGAGAGAAGTGAGAAAACTTGGATTTATGGTCGAGCGGCTGCTCATAAGCCACGCATCATGCTGATAAATGCCAAACGATGCGTCACTTGGTGTAAGGAGTGTAAACATTGGTTGACTGAACAGTGGAGTGACGAATCACAGAATACAATGTGATGATCCGATGGCAGGGTGTGAGTATTGTGAATGCCTGGTGAACGTCAGCTGCCAGTGTGTGTAGTGCCAACCCCTTGTTGTTTTGCAAGGTAATATCACAGCACAGGCCAAAACTGATGTTTTAAGCACATTTTTGCTTCCCACTGTTGAAGAGCAATTTGGGGATGGTGATTGCACCTTTCAACATGATCGAGCACTTGTTCATAATGCACGGGCTGTGGCAGAATGGTTACACGACAATACCATCCCTGTAATGGACTGGCCTGCACAGAGTCCTGACCTGAATCCTACAGAAAACTTTTGGGATGTTCTGGAATGTCGACTTTGTGCCAGGCCTCACCGACTGACATCGATACCTCTCCTCAGTGCAGCACTCCTTGAAGAATATGCTGCCATTCCCCAAGAAACCTTCCATCACCTGACTGAATGTATGCCTGCGAGAGTGGAAGCTGTCATCACGGCTAAGTGTGGGCCAACACCATATTGAATTCCAGCATTACTGATGGAGAGCGCCATGAACTTTTAAGTCATTTTCAGACAACTGTCCAAATACTTTTGATCACATAGTATATAGTCCCTGACACAATGGGTTGTACTTGGAGGCTTCCCTGAGAGATGGATCTGTTCCGTTAGCAGGCAGGAGCACTTTTTCCAGTAACCATTTGCAGAGGTTGTGCTAACTGAGCACTCGTACACGGAATTACCCATTTGTATAAATGATGGCAACAATTGCAAAAAGGAAAACATTTACAGCATTTCTTGGCTTCAGGTGATAGGACAGAATGGAGATGATCTAAGTAATAGTGAAGGCAGCATTTCCATCAGATATAATTTGTACTAAGGACACCAACTAGTACAGAACAGAGATAAAGTGGTATTTTCGATTTACAGGGATGGATAGATGTGGTTGCTTTTCATTGTTCTCTTCTTAACTACAATGTCGGTCTACGAAAAACCTGTCATCATTTAAAAGGAACTGCCCAGACAAGAATTATTTTCACTGAGTATAATATCAATGGAAAGGGCTGAAATGCAATTTGGTAACTCAAACAGCAATTTAAAAAATGCATGAAAGTAATTACTTAAATGCCTTGACACGGGCAAGATGCTAATGTCAGCAATAGCCTCATAAATTACTCTACATATTCTAGATAATGTTCTAATTAGATTTTTAGACACACTACAAACATTTATCAAAAAATGACCAACGTACCTGCCAAAAGGTGATTAATAATGGAAAAATATCAGGAAGAACAACCAAACTATAGTGTTATCAAAACATGAGCTACTGCTTCTCATACTTTGTATTACAAAAAGGTTGTATGGCAAGAGGTGACACTAAGAATACAATACTTAATGTTGGTGATGGAACTCTTCCTCGAATCAACTGACTTTATGAAATTAAGCAACATAATTAGACAATATGTAATCAAAAGAAAGTGAAGCTGTTACTTGCTTGAAGTTACGAGGTATTTATGTGCCGTAAAGTTCACAGGTAACCACGGGAACCGAAAAATCTGCTTGTTGTTGACAGTAATAATGAAGTGACGTAATTCAGAGAGATTAGGAAATTCTTATATTAGCCATTAATCAAAATTTACTAATCAGGCTCAAGTCAACCTAATTCCAAAGCAACGAAGATAACTCACCTTTTCTTTATCTTTCTCCTTTTCCTTTCCCTTCTCTTTTGATTTGTCCTTTTCTTTTGTTTTTTCCTTATCTTTCCCCTTTTCCTTTACTTTATCCTTTTCCTTCTCTTTTTCCTTTTCCTTTTCCTTTTCTTTATCTTTTTCCTTCTCTTTCTCTTTCTCTTTCTCTTTCTCTTTTTCCTTTTCCTTCTCTTTCTCCTTCTCTTTGTCCTTCTCTTTTTCTTTTTCCTTTTCCTTATCTTTTTCTTTGTCCTTTTCTTTCAAAGTGTTGACCGGAGTTGCACGATCTCTATCCCTTATGAGGCTACGACCTCCACGATGGCGAGCCCTGTTCCCCCTCGGGTGATTAACCATAGTGCAACCTAACTTTCGATAGAAATCTTCAAAGCTATGTAAGAATCTGTTGGCAAAAATGGTGATGATCAGCTTACATAGAAATGATCTTCTGCATTCATAAAAAACAGAGAATACATTTAGTTCTAATGTTTACCTTTTATATGCAACTTTAACCAGGTTCGTATTACCACTAACATCACCAAACCCCAACTTGTGAGTGATTGTCTTCCACTGATTATGATTTGTGACACGATTATATCCACCAAGTTTGTCAACAACCTGCAATGAGCAGCATAAAAAAATGATGTAAGTGCCTCTGTTCCTACTCACTTTGGTCTGCACAAAACAAAGAAGCTTCACAAAAATATCTCCTAGCACATTGCAAGTCCTTATTATCAAGTCATTTTAAATACAGTTACAGTACCGTTATATAAATGCTGGTCTGTGAAGTGATTCACGGCCCCAGAAACTCATATTTTGCAATAAATCTAAATCTGCTTAAGCAAAATCATAAAAACTAATAATTGAGGCAAAAAAATTGCGGTAAAAACTAACTGCAGTAAGATAGCAGTTGCGAAAAACAGGATATCTTAATTTACAATAAAGTTAGAGAAACACAACAACAAATTATAAGCATTCTGCTGGCCGAGTAAAGAACTGAAGCAGATTAAGGTACTTAGTACCAGGATGAAAGTAGGGTAGTGGTAGCGGTGGTGGTGATAGCAGAAGTAGTTCCCCACCCCCCTGGAACAAACAGCGATGACAGGTGTTGAGAAATGAAAATACTGCACGCAAATCTTTTATTGAAAAAGAGATGGGACAAAAACATGAATTATAAAGTAAATATCAGCATAATTTGTACAACAAACATATTTAACTGAAATTTTCAGAAACATGCGGAATGTTGTTAGTCTGACTTTACACTGCCACTAATCTTCACAAATTTAGTTATTTGGGTGTCCCCACTTACTTCATATTTTAGCACATGTAAAATACCTTGAAAAGTTTATAAAGGTCAACATCTCTTCCAGAAATAACAGGCCCTTTATTAATGGGAGTGCCACGATCATCCATAAATTTGTACAGCTGGGCCACAAAATGGTCCTTTTCTTCCCGTGGTTCATCATCCGAGCCCTAAAACGATATATTTATTACGGAAAATGATGAAGCTGATTATTATTACTATGACAATATTGTAGAGGCAATATCATAACCATTAATTAACATTACTTCTTGAAGGTTACTCACGTCACTGTCAATTCCGTCACTATTTGCACTGCTTTCATCCAGACCAAACAACAGGTCACGGTCCCAGTGAGGTGGCAATTCCTCTTTGTCAAGAAACTGTAAAGCCTTTTCAACCGCTGAAAGGAAACATGCCACAAAATATTAACAGTTTAGCATGACTATATTTTCTATATTATTATGCAATGCAAAAGCAGGCTCCACTTTTGGCAGAGCAGAACAAACAAACAATATTACCATAGGAAGTACAGTTAATAATTTCATGTACAACAAATCAACATATTATGGCATATTCTCTAATACTGCTGTTTACATACCAGTCTTTAGGGTATTATTATCAACCTTCCCTCCTATCTCCCTGGTGAATTCAGTGGCCTCCTTTTTTGGAACTGTAAAACTAAATAAATTTCCAAATCAACATTTCCAACCATGAAAGAGGATACAACAGACAACAAAAATAAGACTGATAAGAAAGTGGAACACAGCAATTTGGTGTAACTGCTTTATACACAAAAAATTACAGCATACGAACAGTTACTGTGTTAACTACCTTTAGATGTTTACTAAAATTTATTTTATGAACTGTTCTCACAGTACCTCGAAGTGGACAATTTCTAATTTAAGTGTAAGATGTTAATGTAGTTACTGAGGTAATATTTATTTTAGTAAGACCACAAATCTGATTGTACAATCTTCAATATATCACAAGCATTGTACAGATTACACAATATATGTGAAGTACCATTATCTGTTAACACTAAACACAAATCTGAAGTAAACAAAACCACTGACACCATACAATGGAGGACAACATTTTGAAGAAACCAATACGTATAAATTCTATATTACGACAAAAGCCACAAATATCTTGTGCATTAATAAAAATTATTGCATGTGTCAGTGACATCCTGATATGTAAGAGGAGCTGAACTGACCGCAGCAGAAAGGAATGCTGACAGTCATTTACATGGAATGCTTCAGCTAGTTATGCGTATCATAGTTCTACATCGTACTACAGGGATCTCAAGAAACTAGATTATATCTGATATAACAAATGAAGCACAGACCTGCATGTAACATTTCTGATGGCAATTAGCACTTATGTAGTAAATGAATAAAAAATTGAAGCACCACTCATTCCAAAATAATGAAAGTAAAAAGCTTTACACTGTGACAATTAAGAAATAAAAACAAACACAAATGGATTTTACATATTAATGTGGAATTTAATTTCTCTTGCAGTTAAGGTACTTGAGAAATAGTCTATAAGTAACATATAGATCTTGCAAAATTTCATAATTTCAGAGAGGTAAAATTAGGATTTTTTTCAGGTATTTAGAACTCAACAGTCATTCCTCCATTAGGACAGCCCTACTACACCAACCGAGTTCGCACACTTCAAATTCACTACCTTCCATATTTCAGTAGTTTGAAAGCACAACATAATTTTGAAACTGATTTTTGAAAATCTATAAATATTACTAGAGAATTAAAATTTCAGGAAGACTACTCACTATCTGCCATCCTTGAATGATCGCACTAAATATTCATCACGGACACGGATGCGTACTGTATCTTGGGCAGTTGGTGCCACTACAAGACCTGGAAACCAATTATCTTTCTGTTTCTTTTTGTCTCCAAGCTCTACACAAACAACTTTTCCAATATCAGCTTCTTTCTCCTCCTTCTTCTTTCCCTTGCGCTGACTCTCTTCATCTTCATCACTGCTGTCATCCCTGCAAAACAATTGTAAGGACTGCCATATTTTCTTGCAACTGCAGTAGAAGCCACACAACATAAGAAATTATTTGCAATCAAATGTACATATCACCATTACAGTTTCACCTGCAAGTAAAACTTTGTTGGTAAACTCGTACTCTTGTGACAGTAACAAGTAATAGTAAAAAGAGAATGTGAGACATCCAAGGGTCAATTAACAAAAATACATCATAATCAAAGTAAGTAAACACCCCCCCCCACACACACACACACCTACTGTCTCACATGACAATTATTTTACATGGTAAATGGATTGGAGTCCTAATCTGGGTCGGAATGCAAATTTCAGCTTCTTACAGTGACTTTAACAACTTGGAATCTAAATTACAAGTATAATAATTCATAGAATATAAATTAACAAGTATTTTCTGTTTCTATTATTGTTTTTAGTTTTTTAAATTGTTTGTATACCACCCAATTACAAAACTTCAGAATATACAACATTTTCCATCCATTTTCTGATACTGTGTGGGAAGAGTAGGAGCTGGCTCTCTGAACTACCAGCTCATGAAAGGGCAACATACAACTCGGCTACACACACACACACACACACACACACACACACACACACACACACAGAGAGAGAGAGAGAGAGAGAGAGAGAGAGAGAGAGAGAGAGAGAGAGAGAGAGAGGGGATAGTAGCTTTCTCAAAGTTTTAATCTGGGAACAGATACCATTATAAAGTTTTGGAGGGCTGTGCAGTAGTATTACAGGAATGCTGACTTTAATCCTCATACTGTGTGGTGGAAAGCCAGCTGGATTCACTGTATTTAAAAATTTGGGTGGAAACAGAGTTGCATGTTCAGTGGTGATTACAGTATCAATTAACTGGTTTTCTTTCTTTATCTTCACCTATTACTTTTTCCAAAATATTATATTTCAGGTGCTGAAATGTTTCCGGGTGTAACAACTGCTCTTTCACAAAGCCAATGGTATGGATTCTGTACCAGATTGACATTAGGATCAACTTAAGAAATTAGCCAATCCAGGGTGTAAATGTGGACAAGGAAAAAAAATTCCCCAGATTATTCACGGATCTCCCAGTTAAAAATACAATTTCTCCCAGGTGGGAAACACTTTCTCCCGGGCGAAAATACACTTTTTCCGTGTTAAGTGACAGTATACGTTCCCTCAGAGCAGTAAAATTTATCAATCATTTGAATGGTTATGGTTTTATACAGCAGCTTAGAATTTCCCGGCACTTTATAAAACTAAACTCGGGGAGGAAAACCACGTTTTGCAAAGTTCTTTAATGTGCAGCAACATATATGCTGCATATTTTTGTATTATGAAAGTATAAATTCGAATTGCACCAAAAACCATATGTTACTTTCCGAAACATTGAAATCGAGATTGCAATGCGCTTTCGTAAGTCAGTCATAGCTCATGTCATGTGATCTCACTAGCTGATGACAGCGGATATTCATAGCATAGGTCAAGTGATATAGTCAGCCAACAGCATCACAGTAGCACAAACACACAAACAGGAAAAGTTAATGGTTTAAATTAATATACACTGTTTCGACAGGAAAAGCAAAGTTTTCATTTTTAATATTTGTCGCAAAGATTGATAAGCTCCAAGAGAAACTAAGCTTTCACATATAATGTTGATCTTTTCTGCGCATTTTACACTTTACAATGTCACATAAATGTGCCAGTAAAATGTTTAATACCAACATATATCTCTGATCTGGGCTTAAAATTCTTCTAAATGGCTTGTCATCAAAGAGTTGATTTTTAAATGGGAGTCAAACGCTCTGTGATTTAATAAATTCATCACACATTCTTGCACGTAATTCATCTTGTGCAAAAGGAAATTTACTTTGAAAATAACGCTTTACAAACCACAATTCGCAATATTTTCCATAGATCTGTTACAAATAGATTTGTTCCAGCAGTTGCCAGAGTGCCACATACAAGGCATCCCCACACTTGCGCAGCTACGATGACGCAGAGAGCCCGTATGTTCATATGAGTAAAACATTAAAAGATCTTAAGACATCAGAGGATACTCCACGAGAGTCACAATTTCTTGAACCATACTTAAATGAAAAATTCGCGTTAAAGTGCACATTCGTATGTCCAGATTCCCAGCGAAGTAGGCCTCTATTTAATATTAGCCTTTTCAGTGTTGTTTTCGGGATGTAAATTTCCTTGGAGTACCAGTACTGTATTGCCTCATGTTTGTTTCTTTATTATGGCATAATGCCATACGTGGTAGAAGATGAAAACGTGCGCTTGAAATGCGGTGAACAGTTGAAATTAGCCAATAGTGTGGAATTAAACACTTCGTTTGAAACAAACTGGCTGCCTCAGTGGGAAAGATAGATAAAAGCCGAATTTCTTTAGCAAAGAGACAAAAATAACTTCATTGTTCTGCAAGGCGATTATTGCTTCACTATCAGAAAGGTGGAAATAAAATAAAACCTGGAACTAACAACATACTGTAGCCTTCGATAATTATGTAGATGTATTTTAATTCACTTGATAGCTCCCAGCCACAGAAATCACTTTTCTTTCCATTTGACGTGAGAGCAGTAAATGAAGAGGAAACAGCGAAGTCATTAAATGTAAACACAGATCACATGGATTTACGATATTTCAAACTGGGGCAACACTAGATGGCACAACGTTACCAAGTTCCTCACTGGCACACATATAACTACACTCATATGATATTGTTTTATTTCCAGTACTGAATAATTGTAATGTAAATTGAATATCACCATATTCAAGGTGTACTCATGTTTGTTCCATACAGGTCATGATTTAAAATGTGCCTTCAGGTCTTGTCTTTTAGGTATAAATGTCTAAGTTTGCTGAAGATCACCGTAAATACGAAAGTTAAGCCACTTATCAATTATCATACCGTCTATGATCTCTTAAGAGTACAATCGATAGCTTCAATAATATTGTGTTTACAATAGTTGTTTAAATGTCCTAATAGTATAGAGTACAGTTTTAGTTTTTGGGATATTGTGTGCTAAAAGTTGGTAATAGAGGACATACAATTGACCACAGCATGGGTCAATCGGTTGGGCTCATCGGAATGGGAGGTGTGACAGAAATTTCTCCACCTGCTGTGTCTGTGAAAATAGTAGTTTCAATGACATTATTTCACATAGTTTTAATGTGTGGAATGGTAGCATTACAAAGTTTTGAATTATTCAGGGTGGATTGTAGTATTCCAAACACAAGTTTATAAGCCATAAACACAACTGTCCTAATACAGAGATTTTCTGTCACAATTGATTGCAAGAAGAAACGCGAATAGCAAATTATCACAACACAGCAGATCATTTTCCTTCTTCCATTAGGGTATAACAGAAAAACAGTAAATTTTTGTTTAAGGGAGGATGTAATAAATTTGGTAAAAAAAAATTATTTTTCAAAATCGCATTTTCTTGACCTACAGTCTAATCTATGTAGTGTGTGAATTTTATCATGATATCAGATTAAGAAAGGCCTTTAAATTGTTAAACTGTAACTCTGCACCGGCAGCCACTCCCCCATCTTCCGGTATTTGGTAAACTGCTTGCTTCAGCAGAATTTTTGTCAATGTGAAGGCTATTTTCTTTTGATACCTTTGGCTGACATCTATATCTCTGGCTGACAACTATATCTTTGACTGAAAACTTTCTTACATGTGGTTTATTTACATTTTGACAATACTAACACATATTAATAGGTTGAATTCGCAAACCTTTAAGTGGAAGTCGTGATTTCTGCATAATGGGTGTTGGATAAACTGTATTTAGGAAATGGAGGTTTCATGGAAATAGGTTTACCAACAAAAAGGAGGAAGTAGCTTCAGCATCGAAACTTAGGACAGGAGAATTGTACAGGTGCATGAATGATGTTGCTATGGATTCCATTGGACTCAGACTTATTGATTTTGTGCTTCTCTACCAGGCTATAAAGTTTTCATGTTCATGTGTTAGCTGTAATAATACGGAATGCATGATTGTTGTTGAGGAAAGAAGAGTGGGAATAGCTTGTGACTTTGAATTAATCTGTAATTCACGTGGCTACGAATTTTCATTTTCCTCCTAAAAAGCGGACACTGAGCACTGGTACCTATGAAAGCAATTTTAGGTTAGCATATGCTCTGAGATGCCTTGGACAGGGCAAGGAAGGAGGTAATTTATTGTGTGGTTTTCTGAACATGCCTCCACCTTGTGCAAGGTTTAAAAAAATAAAGAGATGTCTGATGCTGTATGTGATACTGCCAAAGTTTCTACGAAGAAAGAAAAGGAGGAATTGGTGGAAATAAACCAAAAAGTAACAGATCCTTGGGTAGATATTTATGACAGTGAATCTCCTACAAATGTTGTTAACCTGCGTGTGTCTGTCGATAGGACCTGGATGAAAAGGGGTCGCACATCTCAGTACGGAGTTGCATCTGTTATTGGTATTGACTCAGGTAAAGTTTTAAATGTAGAAATTATGTCCCAATACTGCCACTAGTGTGCAACAAGGAAAATGTCCAACAATGAAGATAGTGAGAAACTGTGTGCAAGATAAGCATGCAGCAGAATGCTTTAAAAATTATAGTGGCTCAAGTGGGGACACTGAGGCTGCCGCAGTTGTGAAGATGTTTTCAATATCTGAGGACAAGTAAGGTGTTAGAAATACTAAATACCTTAGTGATGGGGACTCTTCTTCATTCAAAGCTGGAACAGATAAAAATCTGTACAATACAACAATAGGAAAGTTGGAATGTGTTGGCCACGTTCAAAAGACGCTTGGTGGTAGGCTTCGTCACTTGCTGAAAGAGAAGAAAGGTGTAGTACTTAAGGATGGAAAACCAACAGGAAGAAAAGGCAGCCTTACTGTGAAAGAAACTGATTCTCTTCATTTCTTTTATGGGAGAGCTACCAGGAAAAACACATGTAATTTAGAGGCAATGAGGAATGCTGTGTGGGCAATTTTTTTTCCACAAACTATCCACTGACCAAACACCAATGCACAGTCTGTGTCTGAAAGACGATCGATGTAAGTTAAACAACAGAAATGAGAAGTATTCACGTAAACACTCATTACCAGAACCTGTTATGAATGCAATTAAGCCCACATTCAGGTTTCTTGCAAACACTGATTTGTTGAAGTGTCTTCACGGAAAGAGACAAAAAGCAAATGAAAGCCTCAATAATTTAATTTGAATTAGATGCTCAAAAAGGACATTCTGTGGACTTTAAGTACTCAAAATAGGTGTCTATGATGCAGTTTTAAGCTACAATAATGGAAATAATGACAAAAATGAAGTGCTGAAGAGAGTTAGTATTGATTGTGGTGCGTTTACAACAAAACTCTTACACCATTGATGAGAGCAGTGTTAAGAAAACTAACAGATCAGTGTCTTGCCTGCAAATACAAGCAAGGCCGATTCAAAGAGGAGAGAAGAGAAACTTGGAGGATTTAGAGTATCAGTATGGAGGATTTTAAAATTGAGGTAAGTTTATTACATGTAGAAGTATGAGAAGAAAATCTTTGAATCTCATTTTCTCTGTTTTTCATTTTTTACATTATTAGAAACTTTTTCTCAAAAAGAATACGTGATAATGCTATGAAATTTTCAGGAAATGTTCGCAACGTGTTGCTGTCTCCCTGGAACTAAAAAATATGAGACCCTGCAATAGCATCCTGATTTTCAGATGATTGTATATTGAAAAAAGGATAATTTTGGATGTGCAAATTCAAACATTCTGTTAATGATACAATTTGTACCAGAAATTAATAACTGTACTTCAGTGGTCTTATAACCCTCTCAAGACATTACAATAAAATTTTTAGATGAATTGCACGATTAGAATTTGAATTTTGCTTTCTATAAAAAAGACTAAAAAATTAAAAATTCCAATTTCTCACAAAATATTAATCCTGCATATTTTATAATATTTTTCCATTGCAACACAGCTCTTTTGCTTTACACGTGCAAATTTTAGATTTGTACATTAATTAAAATGACTAACAATTTTTAAAATGTTTACATTTTCGGCTACACTCCCATTAAAAATTATACAGCCTATGTTTGACTGCATGTTTATTAGTGTGCTGTGTAAAAATTTGAATAAATCAGTCAAGAATTACGATTTTTGCTTAGGTATAGAAGAGAGATAAAATAATTAACAAAATTTGAGACAGAAGAGTGCAACTAACCAGTCCCTAAAACAAGAAACAATGAATCTCAGAACTGTCAACTTTCTGAAGAGGACCAGTACTCAAGATGTGATTGTACATTCCAAACAATAACAGGAGAAATGGTACAATATGTTATTTCTAGCTGCACGAGTTACTGCCCCTTCTACTTTCTTCCTTGTTTGGTAATGTCTGTAACATACTTAACAGCAATACTGACAGTTCAGACATCCATTCAAATAAAGTAATGCTCATCATCTCAAAATGACAGGTTTTCAGGTCAATTCACAATGGACATTATGGAACGGAATATCAAAACATTACACAGTGGCTTTTAAACATTCATATTCACAAGTCTGTTAACAGCAATGGACACAGTTCAATATCGTCAACAAATCTCAAGAAGAAAGTTTTATCACTGACAGTATGGTGACAACATTTGCTAGCACTGGAAGGGAAGCTATTCTTGAGACATTCATTCATATTATTGTAATGTAATTTGTGCATGAGTGTGTCCTCAGTCTATATTGTATTATTTTATTTTCATTACACTGAAAGGATTTGAAAAAGAGTTGATTTTTTCCTATGAGTTTTGCCTCATAAGAGAGATTCATTATCTTAAAGTGAAAATGCCTACGTTATATGAACATACACACTTTTTTGAACAGTGAAAATGGGAGAAAAACTGTTTCTTTCCCAACATCTGGCAATCAGAAAGAACAGAAGCCACAAAAGATAAAACAAAAAGGTGCTACGTACACACACACACACACACACACACACACACACACACACACACACACACACACACACACACAAAATGTTGAACAAATAAATGTTGAAAGATTTTCCTTTGTCAATGATTTTGCTGCAGCCATTATTAAATTTTACTATCATGATAGTCCCTTAATGCTGTAAATATACTGTGACTTTTTGTAAGACACATGATCCCTCATGACCTGCCTTTAATTATTCCATACTATGCTGAGTGTTATAACAGTATGTTAAAATTCTTTCTAATGTGAACACATAAGGAAATGGTGCTGTCCGATTTCGTTTCATTCCATAAAAGTGTGATAGGTGAGTCATTATTTTATTTGTTAGCTCCCTCTAAGTAACATAAATATCCAACACAATATGGGCTGTTGCTGAAATCTTTTACCCACACAGTAACCAAAATTTATTATGGTAATTTACTGCAGAACATACTTATTTGTCACAGAACTGAATACTATGATAATAGCTCAATGGCAGCAGAAGCCTACTAAATGTAATTAAACAAGTAACTGTAAACTCACTGTGCCTGGCGACTTCTTCGACCCTTGCGGCCTCCAATGACAGGATTACCAAAATGCTCAGGATGCGTAAGAGGCAACTGATCCAGAGTTTCACTTTCCGCAAAGTGTCTACCACTCTTTAAACATAATGCACTTCGCCTCAATGTGGTGATATCCCCATCATCAAATACTGTAAAACAAGTACATTTCTTAGTCAAGTGGGGTGTACTTATGTAAGATCTCTAAACATAAAAAGTAATGGGAAAAAAGATTATGACGTACAGACTGTCTCAATAATATGAACACTATTCAACTGCATCAAACAGCTTATACTCACATTAACTCAAACAAACAAACTTGTTACCTGAGTAACTATATGAACATTAGTAACTGGAGCAGAGGAAACTGTATAGCCTTTATTACACAGGGTGTATACACAGACAAAGAAAAAAATTCCTGATTTCCCAGTTAAAAATACAATTTTCCCTGGGTGAAAATAAAAATTTCCGAGGTGAAAATACACTTTCTCCGCATTAAGTGTAAAGTGTACTTTCCATCGTAACTGTAAAACTTGCCCATCCTTTGAACGGTAAAGGTTTTATGTACTAGCAAAGAACTTCCTGGCACTTTAAAGTGTGTGTGTGTGTGTGTGCGTGTGTGTGTGTGTGCGCGTGTGTGTTAATAAATAAACAAAACCAAAAAAATTATGAAAAGGATAGTTGCTACTCACAATATAGCGGGAGATGCTGAGTCACAGATAGGCACAATAAAAAGGCTGTCACAATATAAGCTTTCAGCTATCACAGCCTACGTCGAAAACAGATTAGACTACACACACACACACACACACACACACACACACACACACACACACACAAACTGCATCCTCTGGCAGCTGAAGTCACATTACGAGCAACAGTAGCAGTGCATTTCTTCCATCTCAGCATTTCTTCACATTAACTATTCCTTTCTTCATTCAGTTTTCTACATCTTTCTTTTTTGACCTGTCAATTTTTCACCACCCCCATCCTACCTCTGTTACATACATTAACTTTTTTCACTCTTATTAACTCATTCAAGATGTTTTTGCAGCAATCTCTCTCTTGCATATTATCCTGCCTTCCATCTTTAAACTATCGGGTTTTCAAATCTCATTAAGTGCAGTCCCCAACAATCAATTTTTCCTTCTCATCTCATCCAGTAAGTCTCTCCCGAAAGGGATTTCTAGGTGACTTTTCCAAACTCTGCCCCTTTCCCTACACCTCTCTATCCCTTTTTCTGCACCCTTCTTCCTTCCGCTTCAATTCTTCTGCTGGAAGAACGAGCCACTATCTCCAAAAACTTGAATCAGCAAAACCTTTTTTATACCCGTGTTCTTCTGCCACCACTAGGTGAGTAGATTTTTTTATCTATAAAATTACATTTATATGGTCTAAAGTATAAATGTGAATTCCAGCAAACACAGTACATCATTTCCTGAAGCTTTGAAACTGAGACTGCAATGCACCCTTGTCAGCCAATCACAGCTCACATCACATGATATCGCCAGTCAATGATGGCAGATATTCAGAGCATAGGACACGTGATGACAGCCAATAGCAACATCACGATCAAGTAGTACGAACTCAAAAATAGGAAAAGTTAATGGTTTAAATTAATACACATAAGAAGATAGGTACCAGAAAAACTAAGCCTGCACATATAGTACTGGTCCTTTTTTGCGCGTTTTTCTTTAAGATATATCAAACAGTAATGTGCCACTAAAATTTTAAACAATAACATAGATACCCACTCTTCTGGACCCAAAATTTTTCCTAGTAGTTGATCATCAAAGTGTTAAGTTTTGAAACAGAGTCTATGCTCCACGACTTAAGAAATTCATTGCACATTCTCACATATATCCTAATTCATCTTGCATAAAAGTAAATTTACTTTGAGGTAACGCTTCTCAAACCACCATGCATAATATTTTTCCACAACTTGTTAGAAATGTAAACAGTTGCAACATCAGCCTCACACAAAGCAGTTTGTTGTTACAAAGTATTGTACTGTCTTCATCCTAATGTATCTGAAATATTTTGCTGCCAGCATGAGAGTGTGTGCGCACTTTGTTTTGTTGTTGTAAATGGCACATTTTTGTTGTCTCTAAGTTTTATTTTAGTGTTTTCCCTCTTATGTTTGATTGCTGCAGTATTATTCTGCAGTTGCGGGCTGGAGTAAAATTCTTTGTTAGAGTATCAGTTCTTACCAGCCAAAGTTACAAAAAATTAACTGAAAAGTAAAACAACGAAACATTTCCCGATTTTCTCTTGGATGAAAAATTTTCCAGGTTTTTCCTGATTTCCCGGTTGTCCTGGGGCATATATACCCTGTCATAATACCTTTTGGATTTTATACAAATTGTATATGCCATGCTGAGAAAACCATTTTGAAAGGCATATGGTTCACCAGCTCTCACTCTTTCTCATAAACTGTAGTTTCCATAACTTACTAATCACCACAATCATACAGTACACCCAAAAATGTTATAGTAAATGTCTGAGCCCTGGAAACTACAGGTTGTCCTAACAAGAGCAAAATCTAAACCAAGAAGGAAGGAAACACGGTGAAACTGTCAGATGTAAAACAGAAAAGCCATGCCTATCGGAGAGTACACTATAGCACACATTTACAAGGCATGCAATAAAAGCAGAAAGCAATGACAAACTACAGCTGACTAAAATTATGAATTTCCAGCAAAATAAGGATGATGGAAGTATCAAACAATGAAAAATCCAGGATGGAATGTAACAGTATTATGAAAAGGAAAGTTGCTACTCACCATCTAGCAGAGATGCTGAGTCACAGTTAGGCACAACAAAAGAGACTGTCACATTTATTTTTGACAGTCATTTTGTTGTGCCTATCTGTGAATCTGCATCTCTGCTGTACGGTGAGTAGCAACTTTCCTATCCATCATATTTATGCTGAAGGTATGCATTTCCAGGAAAATGAGGATGCTGAAAGTTTCAAGTAACTTTATATTTTCTGGGTCCCCTTACAGGAAACAGTGGCTTCATGAAATGAAAGAAGACAATAATAGTGTAACAATGGAAAGTCCAAATTGGAATATCAACACTGTTAAAAAGTAGATAAATTGCTACCCTTCATGAGGATGACATATTGAGTAGCAGACTGGATCAATGTAAAGACATTTAGCTTTCAGTCAAAGTCTACTTCAGAAAAGAAAACAAGCACATGTTCACACAAGAAAACACACCTCATGCACAAACAATCACTATCTTCAGCTGCTCTGGCCAGGATACAACTGTCACTTTGAACAAAAGCAGCAATCTGGGAGGGGGACAAGGGAAGGGGGAGGGATATCAGAATATGGGAGAGGGTGCAAAGATGCACTGTCTGGCGGAGTGTGCAGCACTAAAATGGCAGCAGGACAAGGCTGTCAGATGTAGCATCAGGAAACTTTGGAGGGGTGTTGTTGGCAGCTATGGAACTGGAAGTGGAAAAGGAGAGAAGGGGAGAAAGACTTGTGTGCGAGTTGGCAGAGAACTGCACACAATGAGTGTGAGCGAATGTGGACTGAGGGAAGAGTAATAGGACAGAGGGTGTGGACACTGTCGATTAGAGGGTGTGGGAACAGTAGATTACCATAGGTTATGGCCAGGATAATTTTGGGTGCAGCTCAGAAAAGCAGAAGGGGGAAGGGAGGATCCAAATGGCTCGGACTGTGAAGCAGCGAATGAAATCAATATTTTATGTTCAGGTGCATGTTGTGGGTCCACTTTGCTCTTGGCCAAAAGTTTGGCAGTGGCCTTTCATCCTGGTGGACAACTGGTTGGTTGTCACACCAATATAAAAAGCTGTGTAATGATTGCAATAGAGCTGGTATATGACATGGCTGCTTTCACAGGTGGCCTGGTCTCTGATGGGGTAAGATAAGCATGTAACAAGACTGGAGTAAGAACTGATAGATGAGTGGATTGGATAGATTTTGCATCTGAGTCCATCCATTCTGGCAAGAGGGCTGGGATTGGGGGCATAAGGATGGAATACGAAGTTGTGGAGATTGGGTGGGCAAAAGGAAACCACTTTAGGAGGATTGGGAAGGAACTCACGTAGGATGTCTCTCATTTCAGAGCATGATGATATGTAACCAAAGCCCTGGTGAAAGAGGGGGTCCAGTTCCAGTCTGGGTTGGTATTGGATGACGAAGGACACACATCTTTGTAGCTGTCCTTGCGGTGGTCTGTATTGATGATGCATGGTGAAAAATCACAGGAAATCGTTTGCAACAAGGTCTGGAGGGTAGTGCTGCCATTGAAGACACTGGTGAAACTTTCAGCATACTGGGAAAGAAAGTTCTTGTCACTGTAGATATGCCTTCCTCTGGAGCCAGGCTGTATGAGAGGCATTTTTCATTGTGGAAGGAACGGTCAGGTGTGGACGGAGCCATACAGCACATCTCTCCCATGTAGCTTGGTGGCCCAGAGATGGACAACAACTCCCTTGCCCAATGTGGATAGAGGTGTGATCATGGAGGAGGTGGCCAACATATAGCAAATCCTTCTATGCAGCCTGGCCACCGTGGGATGGGCGTCAACTCCCTTGCCCAGTATGCTGAACCTCTCACAAAGGCTGTTACAGGCAGGCAATATCCCCCAGACCCAGTCCACAGACAGATTTCCCATGCCACATCACCACAGACCCCCATCCCTAATCCACCCACCACTTCCAGTCCTATCACAGGCTTACCCTACCCTATTAGAGGGTCACCTGTGAAAGTAGCCATGTCATATACCAGCTTTGCTACAATCATTGCACAGTTTTCTCTATTAGTACGACTAGCAGCAAGCTGTCCACATGGGTGAATGACCACGGCCATACTATGGCAAAGAATGTAAAATGGACCCATCCCTGTGGCACAACATGCAGCTGAACATAACACGCTTGATTTCAATGGCTGGTTCACAACCCGGGCCATCTGAATCCTCCCATCCACCACTAGCGTTTCTGAACTGTGCATATGAGAGTTATCCTTGTGAAATTATCCCAGACTCAACATTTGGTAACCTACTGTTCCCATATCTTCCGTCTACCCAACTCATGTTCCCTCACCCTCACTATGCACCGCTCTGCCAACACACCCATCAATCTTTTCCCCTTCTTTCCCTCTTCCACATCCCATTCCTGCCATGCCCCCCCCCCCCCCCCCCCGGTCCACAGCCTCTTGATGCTGCACCTGGCAGCCTTGCCCTGCTACCATCTAGTTCCTGCACAGTGTCTGACAGTGCTCTTTGCAAACCCCCCTCCCCAGATTGCTTCTGAATAGAGTGGCCAGAGACAACGGTCATGTGTGCTTTCTTGTGTGAATGTTTGTGTGATTTCTTTTCTAGTGTGAAGAACATTTTGGTCGAAAGCTACATGTGGAATAGTCTTTCTGTTGTGCCTTTCTGCAGCTCAACATGTCATTTGACAGTAGTAGCAATGTGTCTTTTCCAAAATATTGCCAAAAATGATTCATGTGATCATAAAATATCAACACAAAAACGGCAGTGGGAAGTAACAAACATACACTAAACCACAAAAACAATACAACAACAAATTTCACGAAGCAGCAACCAGCAGTAGTGTCTAGAATTCTTGTTTTTTTGTTAACTACATACGAAACTAGTAAATCGTAACTTTTGATTTAACTGATATCAGAGCATGCTGCTGCTTCACTGTATAGTATACAATGGTAAAGATAAAGCCATAATAAAAAAATTCAAAAGTGATCTCACTCGTTGCAGGGTAACTTTACATTAAATATTATATCCTATGGCATCATAATTAGGAGTACAGAACTTACCGACTGTGTACTGACTGCAATCCTGAATCTTAGTAATTGTAGCTTCTAGTTGTTCTTTTCTTTCAGGATGCTTTACTTCACATACAGCTCCCACCTGCAGCAATATTGGACAAAATAAAATATATTATTTAGAATCAAAAGAAATACAATGATTAACTGCTATGTAAAGTTAACTAAGAATTAACAATTCACTTGGGTTCAATATCTCAACAATTTCCAACGACAGGTCCAATGTAGCTGTCCTCTGCAAGGCTCTTTATCTCTGCATGACTATAGCAGCCTGCATCCATTTGAACCTGCTTACTGTATTCACCCCTTTATCTCCCTCTGGCAATTTTACCTCATGCACTTACCATCCAACACCCTACCAACAATACTTGCTGCCTCAGGATGTGTCCTATCAACAAATCCCCTTTTTTAGGGATGTTGTGCCACAAATTCATTTTTCCCAATCCGATTCAGTATAACTTCATTTGTTATTCATTCTACCCGTCTAATCTTCAGCATTTTTCCACAGAAAATTATTTCAAAAACCTTCTGTTCTATTCCTGTCTGAATTGCTTATCATTCATGTTTTGCTTCCAAACAGTGCTACACCCAACACACACACTTTCAGAAAAAGACTTCCTAACACATAAATTGATATTAGATCCTCTTTTTCATAAAAGCTTTTGTTGCTATTGTGAATCTGTATGTTATATCCTCTCCACTTTATCACTAATCAATTATTTTACTATCCAAATAACAAAACTCAACAACTGCTTTTAGTTTCTCTTTTTCTAACCTAATTCCATCAGTGTCACTTGATTTAAATTGATAACATTCCATTACACTTGTTTTACTTTTGTTGATATTCATCACATAATCTCCTTTCAAAACACTAGCTACCCCGTTAAATTGTTTTTCCAAATCCTTTGCCACATCTGACAGAATTACAACGTCATCAGCAAACTGCCAGGTTTTTATTTCTTCTCCATGAACTTCAACTGAATTCCCACAATTCTCCTTTGCTTATCTACCTCAAGGTATACATTGATCATCATCAGGGAGACTTAACAATAATGTTTCACTCCCTTCTCAATAACCGCTTACCTTTCACGCATCCCTGCTATCCTTAGAATTTCAAAGTGTGTAATCCGGTCAACGTTGTCGAAAGCTTTCCCTAAATCTACAATACTACAGGCAGAACTTCAAAAATGTAATACAGGCCACTTTGTCAAAAGATTACCCTAAATCTACAAACGCTAGAAACCTAGGTTTGGCTTTTTTCAGCCTATCTTTTAGGCTAAGTCTTAAGGTCAGTATTAGCTCACATGTTCCTACATTTCTCTGGAACCCAAACTAATCTACCCATTCGTAAGTCTGGGAGTATTTTTCTGTCTCATACATCTTGCACAGCAACGTGGAATAGTTTTATCATAGCTGGCTCTACCAAGAATCTTAATAATTCTGAGGGAATGTCGTCTATTACATGAGCCTTTTCCTACTTAAGTCTTTCAGTGCTCTGTCAAATTATTCTTGCAGCAACATTCCCCATCTTGTCTTCACCTACTTCCTCTTCTATCTCTATAACCTTGTCCTCCGGTTTGTTTGCCTTAGGTCACTCTTTATATTCGTTCCACCATTCAGCTTTACCTTCTTTACTTAGTGCTGGCTTGGTATTCGTACAGCTTCTTCTCTTTTTCTCAACAGGTCTCTGTTTTCCTACAGACAGCATCTATCTTTCCCTTATATATATGCATTACTCTACAGTCTTGAATTGTTTCCTCTAGCCATTACTGTTTAGCCATTTTTGCACTTCTTGTCCATCATCTTTTTTAGATGTCTGTATTCCCTTTCATGTGCATCATTAGCTGCAATTTTATGATTTCTGCTTTCATACGTTAATTCAATATCTCTATCATTATCCCAGGATTTCTACTGAACTTTAAATTTTTCCATATTTGATTCTTTGCTGCATTCATCATTTTGTATCTCACGGCCACCGTTCCATAATCTATTGTGTTCCTTAATCCTGTTTCATTCCAATATCTCCACATTCTCCCTCAAACTCTCAACAAATTCCTTGAATTTGCCCATATCCCATTTCCTTAATTTCCAACTTTCCTGCCATTTCATTTGTTTCAGTCCGTAGTTCATAACTAATAAATTATGGTCAGAGTCCACATTCGTCCGTGGATATGTCGTACTGTTTAAAATTGGGTTTTGAAATACTGATTTACTATTTAATCAATCTGAAATGTGCCAGTGTATCCAGGACTCTTCCATGTATATAATCTATTTTCATGATTCTTAAACCAAGTGTTAGCAAAGACTAAATCAGGCTGTGCAAAATCCCACCAGTCAGTTTCCTTGTTTATTCCTCTTCCCAGTCCACGTTTTCTACAGTTTTTCCCCTTTTCTTTCTTTTTCTAATACTGAATTCCAGTCATCTATAACAAATTTTCATTGCCTTTAACTATCCGAATAATTCACTTTATCCCATCATACATTCTTTCAATCACTTGACCATGTGCAGAGTTAGCATACAAGCTTGGACTATTGTTGTGGGTGTTGGTTTCGTGTATATCTTTGCTACTTGCTACGATAATGAATTCACTATGCTATTCATCGTAGCTACCAATACGCCTACTTTCTTACTCATTATTAGGACTACTCACGTATTATCCCCATTTGATTGTGTGTTTATAACCCTTTACTGACCTGAACCCAAGTCCTGTTCCTTCTCCCACTACAATTCACAAATTCCAACCACAACTTCAATTTTTTTTTTTTTTTTTTTTTTTTACTACCTAACTGAAGGATCTAACATTCCACACGCTGACCCATAAATTGCCAGTTTTGGCTTTCCTCATGACATTCTCCTAAGTAGTCCCTGCACCAAGATCTGAATAGGGGACTACTTTACTCCAGGATGCCACCAACATCAGGAAACACTACATGCCCTCCCTTGGGGGCGGTGAGAGACGGGGGAGGGGGGGGGGGGGGGGAGTTATAGCTGCCATTTCCATATTTGCTTTCAGCTGTTCGCTATAGCAGCATAGCAAAGCTATGTTAGTTAATGTGACAAGGCCGGATCAGTTAATCATCTTGACTGTTGCCCCCACAACTACTGAAAACACTGCCCCTTTTGAGGAGCTGTGTGTTAATCTGGCCTTTCCAGAGATACCTCTCCATTGTGATTGCATCTATGATACGATTACCTTCATCATTAAGGCACATGAGCCACCCCACCTCGGAAAGGTCTGCAGTTCACAGGAAGCAGGTGGTGTGGAAACGATCTCTCAGTGTACAGAAAGGATGTACATATAATTCCATGCTTTTGCCTGTGATGACAGTCAAAATAAAATTATTAAGCATGTCTCACGGTTTATTAAGAATGTCTCACAGTTCCATCCAGTCACTTGTCGACCAGTCTGGTGTGGCAACTGACAATAGCAAAACAAAAGCCGAAGTTTTAAATTTCACATTTAAGGAATCATTCATGTAAGAGAATTGTACGAATATACTGTCATTTGACCATCAAACAGACTCTGGTACAGACAACATCATAATCAGCATCCCTGGTGTGGAGAAACAACTGAAAGAGTTGAAAACAAATAAGTCACCAGGTCCAGATGGAATCCAAATTCAGGTATCTACAGAGTAGTATACAGCACTGCCACCTTACCTAGCTTACATTTATTGCAAATCTCTCGCCTGGCGCAAAGTCCCAAGTGACTGGAAAAAAGCGCAGGTGACTCCCGTGTATAAGAAGTGCACACTAACAGACTCATAAAATTACAGACGAATATCCTTACCATCGGTTTGCTGGAGAATCCTTGAACACATTCTCAGTTTGAATGTAATAAATTTTTTTGAGGCAGAGAATCTTATGTACACATATAATCATGGTCTCAGAAAGCACTGCTTGCCCAAAACTCAGTTTTCCATTTTTTCATTATGACCAGCGAACTATGGAAGAAAGGCAACAGACAAATACTGTATTTCTAGATTTCGGGAAAGTCTGACACAGAGCCCAGGATGTTGACCTCGACGAGTGTTCATTCAAGACAAGAAGTGCCCCAGGGAAGTGTGATAGGACCACTGCTGTTCTCTATACGTAAATGATTTGGGGAAGTGGGCGGGCAGCAATCTGCGGTTGTTTACTAATGATGATGTGGTGTATGGTATGGTGTCGAAGTTGAGTGACTGTAGGAGGATACAAGATGACTTAGACAAAATTTCTATGTGGATGAGTAGGAAAAATAAACCCGTAATGTTAGGACACAGCATTACTAGTGTCCTGCTTGACACAGTCACATCATTTAAATATCTGGGCGATATGAAGTCAAACAAACATGTAAGGTTGTGGCAGGCAAGACAAATTGTCTACTTTGGTTTAGTAGGCGAATTCTCTGAAAGGGTGGTACATCTGTGCAGGAGACTGCATCTAGTATGCTAGTGCTACCTATTCCTGAGTACTGTTCAAGTGTTTGGGAACCGTACCATATTAAATTAAAAGAAGCCATCAAAGCAATTCAGAAGAGGCTGCTAGGTTTGTTACTGGTAGGTTCGACAACATGCAAGTGTTACGGACATGCTTCAGGAATTTGAATGAGGAGTCCTGGAGGAGAAGTGACATTCTTTTCGAGGAACACTAGTGAGAAAATTTATAGAACCAACATTTGATGCTGACTTCAGAACAATTCTACTGCCTCCGACATACACTGCACTTAAGGACCACAAAGATAACATATGAGAAATTAGGGCTCATACAGAGGCATATAGAAAGTTGTTTTCCCCCCTCTCTCCATTTACGAGAGGAAAACGAAAGGAAATGATAATACCGGTACAGGGTACCATCCAACACAAGCTGTATAGTGGATTTCGTAGTATTGATGTAGATGTACAATGATTAACCTTTGCTATGGTAAATATGCCATGTCCACAACTCAGAATTCTTTTCACTTCATGATGTAATTAAATATTTCTAAGAACTGCCTTATGACAGAAAAACAGATAAATAATCAGTGCAAAAAAATTAAGTGGAATACAAGTTGAACAAAGAAAAGGTACACTGCTGCCCATTAAAACTGCAACACCAGAATGGATAGCAAATAAGTAAATTTTACTTATTAAACAATGAAAAATCCGTCTACTGTTGACAAAGGCCAATGGTTGAAAGCTTCAATTGTGTCTTTTTGTGGTGCCTATCTGCAAGTCAGCATCTCCTTTATATGGCAATTAGTAACTTTCCTTTTAAAAACTTTACTTATTGTGTGTATACAGTAAATTTATGGATGGTTTGGGTATTTACAGAGTATGAAATTTAGTAGACAGAGCTGCCATCACCTTCACAACAAAGGCTCTAACCCAGCTAGGCATGAGTCGAACTGAGTATGGATGACAGGTACAGATACCTCACTCCATGCTGCTTCAGCTATATGACAAGAGTTCATCAATTGCTGTGCCTGGCAAGCTGCAGCCTCTTGGCAATCCACGTTTCAATCTCTCTAATGGGTGAGACCTGAACAATGTGCTGGACCCATAATCACATCTGTCTAATGGGTGAGATATCTTAGCAGTGTTTTGGCCAGCAGCACAACTGAACACCCTCTGCATCAAGGTAGGATACGACAGCAGGGGCAACATGTAGTCTTGTATTATCTCGTTAAAAGATATGTTGAAGATAAGGCACAGCCACTGGCCTTAAAATGTCAGAAGGTAATGCCTGCTGTCCACATTACTAGGTTTGGGAACCAGAAGCGGTGGTGATGTGCAATCAATGCCATTAAATACAGTCACATGAAAGGTGCTGGGTCTGGGAGGAGGAGGAGGAGGAGGAGGAGGAGGAGGAGGAGGAGGAGGAGGAGGAGGAGGTGGTGGTGGTGGTGGTGGTGGTGGTGGTGGTTTGGGGGGGGGGGGGGTTGGATGAATCTGGCAACATTAATTCCTTCTTGTGGATTACATCCATTGTGACGAATGGAGAAGTCAGAACCATCTAAACAGACAATGTAGTGTCATTCTTGTGTCCAGTACTCACATTGGACACATCTCTTATGGCTTATTCACTGTAACTATAGTCACTGTGCTGAACATTAATTGGTATTCCAGGCGTCATCTCTAATTCTGTGTGGTAGGTTCTCTTGCTGTATACAAGCCCATCACCTGACCCTAAGTATGTGACACGACTGTACAATCTGCACAGTTGGGCAAAGGGCTGCCAAGATTGTGCATGTCATTGAGTTTGCTTTCCTGAGGGCATTCACTCCATATTCATATGACTGACATGGAATCCCAACCAAAGAGGACAGCAATATCATACACTGATAAGCCACAGCCTCAATATGTCACAGCTCTGCTGCTCTCAAATACCAACACTCTCCTCCTCCTCTAGCTGTCATAATAGCATCTTCTCATAAATAACCTCCGTTCAAATGTGATTTCTAAATGAGAATTCTGTCATTTAATTCCTTGTACACACAACGTAAGTGGTGTTACTCCTACCTGCTTTGTGTGGCTCTGCTGAAATACTTAACATTTGCATAGCCAAGCATGTAGTACACATTAGGCATACACCTAATTAATATTTGTTAGCTGCCTGCTTCATGGTATTGTTTTAATTTTAAGGGTCAACAGTATAAATGCCACAGATCAAAGTACCCCATAAATGATAAACTTACTGTCACGAGACACTCAACAGTACTTCAAAACAGACATAACGTAGAACTCCTACCACCAAATAGAAATTTTTGGCAACCTATTATATTTTGCATCAACATTTTTGAATTTTCTGAATATTTTACCCCAGAGTAAAGATAACATGCATTTTAACAGCCTTCTGAATATCCACACTAAAGAATAGACTGTACTCCCTAACAACCGGCATGTGCAAAACAGCATCTCCTCATGTCCCATCAAAGTTGCTACTTGTACAATTTTGATTGGATATGGAGAAAATTAGTATTTTTCAAAGATGATGAATTCTATAGCCACAGGCTCTGGAGAAAACAATTCAGCATCGATTTATTTTTTTGAAATACTTGTACTACACCACTGCACACAATACTGATTTCTGATAGATGAAATTAAAAAGCAGCCTCACTGCAACTACAGAGAAGAATACGGGAAATTAATGTGTTGCAAAAAGCATAAGTGAATTGATTTCAAGGGTGAAATCTCTATCAATGTGATTAAAATTAAGTGCTTGTGTGTGTTCATATTTTTAACCGATAAGTAATACTTCTATGACATAAATTTAAGCTATCATTAGCTCACAGGTAAAGCTTCACTTTGTCTCTACATAATTTGTATTTTCTAGAAACAATCGACACAAAACGGTGCACAGTAACTTGCTCTCAAGTAACGAAATCCGTAATTTCGTATTAGGCCTATACGTATGACAACCAAAATGTTGTGCTTATGCGAATTTTTGAGAAATTTAAATAATGTTTACGCTGAAGCCACAACCAAACAGCGGCGCTCAATTGAAGGCTGGGGATAGCAATCAAACATAAAAACACAACTCAGTTGCCGTCACGTCTTTACATGTGATCGTGTGGAGAATAGAAAATAGACGTCTGATATATGAACTAGAGATTAAAGGTTTCTCTAGATGTTCTTCCAACAAAATAAGAACGGAATCGGACCGTAAAAATAAATGAAGTTCGCAGATTTATGTTGTACGAATTAAACAACGCAAAATGAAAATGCGTTGACCAAAAAAATCTTCTTCAAAATGAGCGACTCCATAGTAATTGTGCCAGTTAAAAAATATAACTTATGTATACTATTTCATCGAAAAGTGGCGGCTTATTTGCCGCATCCGCGACACGAATTCGAAAAAGATGTAAAAAAACGGACACGAACGTCAACGGGGTAAGGAGGGGGGGGGGGGGGGGTGGTACCGTTAAGTGTCTAAAATATAGAGAAGTAGTTACGGTAATTTCTCGTATTCAGCCGCAATGTCACGAAGAGAAAATAGTTATTAATACGGGAAATTAGCAATCATCGATTGGGCACTACGTCAACAATACAATGAGACATACCTTCAAAACTACAATCAATTAAAGCAAATAGCACGTGGCGTAAGAATGCAAAGAAAAAGTTTTGGTTTTTAACTCAAGACGAAACAGCTGCAACAACATTAGATAGACTGTCTTATATAGTCCTAAAATACTTCGAAAATGACGTGTGCAAAAATATCCATCATTGTTGAAGCATGTGGACAGCGAAAAGGAATGTTTAAAAAAGCATTCTGATATGTACGTGTGCTACAGAGGGTGTTTACGACATTATTGAAATGGCAACGAATTGCCGAACAGTAGCCAACAAACGGAGCGTATAATGCGTAGTGTCATTACGTGCGGACTCAAGATGGCGCTTCCAAACACATTACGGCATGTTTCACTGCAATCGATACGGTTCTCCGACAGCTGTTGTGATAAACTAATTTAGGATTAGTCATGTGAAGGTGGTTACTTGTTCTTTGCAGAAGTCATGCAGCCAATGTAATCACTTCAATGTTGCTGCGAACAAGCTAGTAACAAAACGTTATTTCCATTTAACTGTTGCTGGCTAATACATACGAGAAAAGAAGCACTTCTAATGAACTTTTTTCTGTTGTTACTATTACGCAGGTGAGTACACAAATCAGGTGGGGGAATGCAGTAGCAACCCTAATAATGAATGAGAACACGGAATGCGGGGAGCTAGTACAGTGAACGCATTCTAATAGCTTCGAGAGCCAACCACAATATGACAAGTTCCTATACCGAACAACTCCGCAGTTGAAGAGACGAATTCGGGGAAGAAAGAAGAAGCAGAAAATTTATTCAAGTTTTTGAAAGAGTTAACTGCCATTTGATTGTGTACTGTATTAGTTGATCTTCTGCACTGTCGGTATCCTGTTTTCGGCTTTTATACCGTTATCAAGTGCAATGCTAAAAGTTATTATACCAGTATTATTCATTGTACTTGATAATGACATAAAATCCGAAATCTAGATAGTACAGAATATAGTGGTGGTACACAGTCAAATGGCAGTTTACTCTTTCAACATATTTTGTATGACTGTGGCTCAATACCATTGAGAACTTTTTATTCAGGTAGTTGAGGAGGATGAAGATTTAATTGTGTTGGAAGAATACAATTCTTTAAGAGGAAAAGAAGGAAACACGGTGGGAGGAAGTCAACGGCGAGGGAGCGGCAATTTAATCATTGTCATCATGAAAAGATTGCATATGTGGAGACGGCACCAAAAGGTTTCTGATAGATTATATACAATCAGATATCAAAATGAAACTGCAAAACATTTTCATGTGCAGGTATGATCTCTGACCATAATTAATTAACAATGAACTGCAGACCAAAACTGAAGAAAAGTAAGAAATTACAGGTGTGGGACCTGCTTAAATTGAAAGAATCAGAGACTTCTGGAAATTTCAAGAGAAAGCATCAGGCAGTGTGTTAACCATACTGAAAAAAGTGAAGGCAGAACAACATCAAATAGGCAATATGACAAGCCCTAGTATATATCCTTGTACAGCACTTTTTATATCCAATATAACTGAAGCGAGAAAGAAACAAAAAAATTCCACAGGGAATGATGGCATCCAGAAAGCACGACAGATGAAATGCAAAAATGGCATATCCATATCACTACAGGCAAGGGGGTTACCTTCACAGTCTGTGATGTTATTGAATTTAGCATATGTTAAAATTTAGAAGTAAGAAACGTATTTTTTGTTTTCTCCAAACAAATTCCTGCCCCTAGAGAAAAGCAATGAAGTTGTGGATCTTGGAATTTTTTTTAGAAAAGCTGTATCTCTATAAAAGTTCTAGTGTTGTCAGCCAGCTTGCCTCATAAGCAGCTTTGAGATATCCTTCTCAACCGAATAAGGGCACCCATCGATGCTAGAGGGGCAGAAATGTCATACTGATACATGAGCTCAAACTGCCAAGTTCTTTGTAAATTTGTCATCATCTTGTAATCACTGAAATTACCTCAAATATTTCTCAATCCATGAAGTTTAAGTTTGTTTCCTTGTCCCTTTTTGAGTACTTCACTTTTTTTTGCCACGTAGTGCATTTACAGCACCACTGACCTCTTAGAATTTTGTCTAGGAATGAGAACAAAGTAGAACTATTGAGATAAGGGTTACTTTCAGTATATTGTAAATAGTAGTCACTGTTTCACTTGAAATTTTAGAAACTGTAACTTTTAGAAACACATCACACACATCGGTACTGAACTGGTAGTAACAGTGTCTCCAGTTGCCAGGTAGCATTTGTAAATTAATGGGAGCTGGCACGAAGTCTCGCATATGCTTATCCATCTTTTGTACAGAGGAAGAGGTTGGTTGTGTTGGTTTTTGGGGAAGGAGACCAGACAGTGAGGTCATCGGTCTCATTGGATTAGGGAAGGATGGGGAAGGAAGTCGGCCGTGCACTTTCAGAGGAACCATCCCGGCATTTGCATGGAGTGATTTAAGGAAATCACGGAAAACCTAAATCAGGATGGCCGGATGCGGGATTGAACCGTCGTCCTCCCGAATGCACATTTGTTTCCTTCATTCAAAAATTTAGCAAGTTTGATGCCCAAAAATGATTTCTATGATGCATCCACTTTTGTGTCCAATAATTGGAGGAAAAGGAGGGGGTCTGCTCTCTTTCCAGTAACGTCCAAACTCGATGGTGGGGATTAGTGTTAAATTTTTTCTTGTCTGTAGAAGCACACATAACTAAACAAAATGTGTAACAATCAACAACTACAACAATCTAGACAATGAAATTAATCCAAATCCTTAATGAAGGCCTCCTCTTCTACCTTGAAATGAAGAATACCATCTTAAGTGGTACTCGTTGCCCACCCAACCGAGTTTACCGATACACCACTATTGCTCCCAGTTCTGTACCCCACGCATGAATTACTGTGAGGATAACCTATGATTAAGACCACACAATACCACCTATTTAAGACCATTCATAGGTCTTTACTGACTGATTAAAAGAAGGACTTCAAAGGAGAGGAGCCACTTTATCTACCAGTTTTACCACAACTACTGTGCAACCTTCCTCATGTGTATTATCACTGCCTAACAGTGATTCAAAAATTTATTAAAATACTTGCTGAGTGCCCAGCACTGCCTGGGCATGTATTTATTCTGATCTCAGCATTGCCTGGGCATGTATTTATTCTAATATTCTGTAAGTCCATCTCCTCCTTCCCCATATCTCTGTCCATCTGCACCCCTCCCCCCCCCCCTCTCTCTCTCCCCCCCCCCCTCCTCCTCCTCCTCCTCATAACGTTACCACACACACCAGTCTGAGGCTTTTAGTTCTTACCCCTACAACAGTATTTCTTTCCAATTTGTAACTAATGTGCGTGTTTCCAAATTTGACTGAAACTGTTCCAGGGATTTAGGGTGGACTTTTTACTCACAACTTCACCACATGTCAAATGCATTTCAAACATACACGTATTTAACAACATTCACACATATGTGTACAGTGTACACACATTTCACCTGTATTTCTAGTGAATTTTTCCAGCAGTTTTCATGTAGCTCAGTGTTTATGACATCATATCTTCTGAGCTGTTAGGAGCGGTACAATGATACGAGGGTAAGTCAATTATTATCTGCAAAATAACTATAAAATTTTATTGTAATAAAATAGGAAACATACAAAAACATCATTTTTCGACAGTCTCCTTGTGTTTCAATGCACTTGGTCCATCGTTGTACAAGCTTCCTGATGCCCTCATAAAAGAAGGTTCTCGGTTTTGAGATGTGAGCCAGGAATGCACTGCTTCGTCAAGGCAAATTGATGGCCCCTTAATTTCTGTCTGAGTGGACCAAACAAGTGATAGTCAGAAGGGCAAGATCGGGACTATATGGAGGATGATCCAGTACTTCAATACTTCAAATTCCAGTTCCTGGAGTTTCAACAGTGTGGGCAGCAGTATGCAGACGGACCATTGGGCACCGTCGTGCAACAATGCAACACCTTTTGACAGAAATCCTCTGTGTTTGCTTTGAATTGCAGGCTTTAGCCCGGGAAGCCTGGCAGAAAGCATCTCACTGTAATGTACACTGTTTATTCTTGTGCCCCTTTCCCCATATTGTTCCAGTACTGGGCCTTGTGCATCCCAAAAAACCGATAAGAATTCCTGCAGACAGTTGGGTCTTGAACTTTTTCTTGCACGACGAATTTGAATGTTTCGATTCCACACTTGGCCATTTACTCTCCGGCTTGTAATGATGGATCATGTTTTGTCACCACTAATGATCCTGTCTAAGAAGTTGTCCCCTTTGTTACCACAGCGATCCAAATGTTTTTTGCAGATGTCCAAGCGCATTTGTTTATGCAATTGTGCGAGTTGTTTTGGGACCCATCTTGCACAAACTTTATGAGACTCAAGTCTGTTGTGGATGATTATGTAGGCAGAATCGTGACTAAATTGCAGACGACGTGCCACTTCGTCAACAGTTAATCGTCTGTCTAAAAGAATCATTTCACGTGAACGCTCAATGGTTTCTTCATTTGTGGCGCTAAACAGTCGTCCAGCCCCTTCATCATGTGTAACACTTGTGTGACCATTTTGGAATTTTTCAAATCCATTTACAGACACTCTGTTGTGGCAAAACATAGTTCCCGTAGTGTACTGAAAGTCTCCGATGAAATTCGGTCCCTGATACACCTTCAGATCACAAAAAATGTGTCACTGAACATTACTCTTCTTTGGTGCAAATAGTTAGCGGAGCAGCCTTGATTAACAGCACAGCACTGATAACAAAACCAACCTAGCAGGTTGAAAATTTTAAATATACAACAAGAAATAAACAAAGCATGTGTCATCAACATAAAACAACAGTACTCACAAAATAAACAAAAACATAACTAAATTGCAGATAATAATTGGCTTACCCTGATATAATTTTTCAGACATATTTAGTGGCCTTGAAATGTATAGTGAATAGAGTTAGTAATAAAGTAGTAATAAATTCAAAATGTCATGCATGATGCAGCCGTTTCTCCCGCATCTCAGTGTTTGTGACAGGCATCCCAGTGTTTGTGACAGTATATCTCCTGAACTACGTGTCGTACAATAATATACTTTTTTATGTCCATTCAGCGGCAGATGTCAATATTGTTACAGGAAACTGTTGCAAATATGGTTAGCAACAACAAAGAATAAATTTAAAAGTCTTGCATGGCGCAGTAGTTTTTGCGAATCACAGTGTTTATGACGTCATATCTCTTCAAATAAATGTTGTACAAGATGTAATTTTTCTGGTACATTGAGTAGTGTACGTGAATACTCTCTGCAACACGTGTCACAAATACAGTTAGTGATAAAGGAGTAATAAATTAGAAGCGTTGCTTTATGTGGCAGTTTTACAGCATGAATAGTGAGCAATGAACTTTTTTCTTTCACCACTTCATGGGGTCAACAGTGAGAAAGTTTTGTAAGGGTTTGAAATTATGCATTAAGTTGCTGCAAGTCTCTAAGTGCTCCCCTTCAACTACTGGATGACTAAAGATTTTACATTCTCATGTCGTGAGCTACACTGCTTCTTCACCTCCATGCCCACCCCCACACATTTGACAGGTGTGATGTTCTTAACCCTTCAGTGATTCTTTCTAGACTGTAAATTACATGTGTGCCAAGTATGACTGAAATTGGTCCAGCAGTTTAGGAGGAGATATGGAACATACATATAGTTTTAGAATTTGTATGGATGCAAGACTATTATGCCGTGGTTCGAAGTTTTTCTTGTTAAAACCCAATGTTTTGTCCCCATATGTGGAGGACATCTTCAAGGGGGGTTGTGGGCTTTTTTAAAGGTCTGGCTTGCTACAGACTTAAATAAAATTCCATTTCCATGTGCTCCCACAGTGAGACATGACATCACTTTTTGAAAACTAGAGTGCATTTGTCATTGTCTGTTGCCATTGTCATCCAAATACCACGTAATTTCACAGCCTCTGCCTTCCAATTAAATTATTGGGGTGTTTGGCAATCTCTATGGCCTCTGTACAGCCTTTCACAGTATCTGCTCATAGCTGTGAGTACTTGAGTCTTATCAAACTGAATCTGGTGGTATCCTGGGTGCAAAACACTTGCCACAACAAAATTTGTTTTTCTCCTCCTACAAAACAGTTTTGTAGACGAAAGTGACATTCTGTTTCATCAAGATCTTTCCTATGCAGTCAGAAATGTCTTCAACGAATGGCACGAAAATCTTATATTTTTTTGCAGGTGCTCGTATGTCACTACAACCTTGACATTAAATTCAGCCAACCACAGTTTGTAATATTGGTGCGACATTTTTGGTACTGTTCATCACACCAGATGTTTCAATACTTGTGTCATCTGGAAGTTGTGAAGATGTTATTCAAAGGAAGTTAATATTTTCATATTGTGTGTGTGTGTGTGGGGGGGGGGGGGGGGGGCGAAAGTGGATTGTAATTTGTAGTTAAACATAGTAGCTGTAAATTTTATAGCAGATAAGTTACAATATTTATGACAAATGTAGGGGCAAGCCTACACTGACCATAAACCCATTAACAAGACAAATTTCAAAATTTGCTTCCAGTACAGGTTGCTTGAACCAAATTTCAAATAATGTAATATATTCAGCACAAATGTTTGCAATTTAAATAATAAAGTTATTTGAATCAGTACAATTAACTGCATGAAAATGAGGGAGTGTTATAAATAAGCAACAAAGTTAAACTGAGGTCTCTATGTTTACAGTGATCAAACTGTCTGGTATGCAGAATGTGAGGCAAGTGTTACTTTGAACTGTGCCTGCAGTATCCTTGGCTCAGTTGAGTACCTCGGTAGTAATATTGCTGGTCCTAAGCCCAGACAAAGCACTATGTTTTTCTAAACCATTTGAAATCACAAAAAGAGTTTGACAGGGAGATGGGCCCCTGGCACTCTTTTTCAGCTATACATAAGAACCCCACCAGAAACTGAAACTTCATGGACATTTTATTCTTTAAGGATTGTGACTAAGAAGAATTGTGTAGAAACAGAATGGTTAGCTTTTGCAGATGATATAGCTATGACCCCAGAAGATTTTGAAATTGCAACAGAACAAATAAATGTACTCAAAGAGGTAGCAAAACAAAATGACTTGCAAATATCCTCAGGAAAACAAGAAATAATGTCAAATATCAGGGGCAATATAACACACTGAAACACTATACATAGAACAAATATGACATATGAACAGTATCTGATAGAAGCAGTGTAAATAAGTGCTAGAAAAATGTAAATAGCTTTCCAAATTGCTTCAAACATATAAAATGAAACTTTTCTATAAATACCAAAATTCACCATCACAGCTATGTCAAATAACCAATGTATGTATTTCAACCGGATGACTGACTGATATTTACTAGTGGAATGAGAAAGAAGGAACATTTTACACAATATACTGCGACCAAACAACTAAACTGTAATTTATTTAAAAATTGAAACAAGAAAAACAGTCTGAAATAAAAAATTACAGGATTTGGAATCATGGCCGTATAAAAATGAATGAATCTGTCAAAACCAAATACATTAACATCAAAGAAGGACTTGAAATGGGCCTGCAACAGGAAAATGCACAACACTCATGCATCTTCAGAACAGTGGAAGTGATGTTTGAGACTTTCCACAATGAGAAATTAGTAACTGGTGCCAAGCAGTCCATTGCTGAAAAAACGTCTGGCTTATAAACAGACTAGAACAATGGTTGTAAGTTAAATGGGGTTTTTAGATGGCTGACTAATGACATAAATAGAATAACAATAATAATTTTGTGGTGCAAAATAGTTCATAAGGGCCTGTAGAGTGTGCATTAGGGAAGAGAATGGTGAAATAGTAAGTAATCTTCTCACTGGGAGACATGGTCTTGTATCTTTAGATCAGCAATACTCTTAAGTGTGCTGCACAGAGCCCTGATGCTCCACTAAAATATCAGCCTAAAGAACAAATGACATGAGGTCTTGCCACACTTGAGGCACACAACTCTTATAAATATCATATCAATGTTGGTTTTATAAGTTATTTTTCCTCTCAGTACATAACAGCAGAAAATGAGACAATAGCATAACAAATCTACAATAATGCTATGATAAAAACAACAAACAAAAGATTTCACAGCTTGTATTCTCTCTCTCTCTCTCTCTCTCTCTCTCTCTCTCTCTCTCTCTCTCTCTCTCTCTGTGTGTGTGTGTGTGTGTGTGTGTGTGTGTGTGTGTGTGTGTGTGTGTGTGTGTGTGTGTCCCATGCACTGTCATTCCGCTAAATTCTCTCCATCTCTGTCTCTGTCTCATCCACAAACAACTCAAATTGCCTTCAAGGATTTTGTAACTTTGCTATCTATGCTTCATGACTCAAGGATGTACAAACCAACACTGCACAGAACAGAGTAGAGTGACACTGCACAAAACAGAGTACAGTTCCTACTCGAGTTTGTGACTGCAAGGCACAGTTCAATTTGGCAAAGAAAACCTGCACACCACTTACAAATCACAGTATACTTAATTCGTTTATTGACTACAGCTTAAAATTCATTATCTTGTGGCTATATTATTCTACGTTTGTCATATTGTAACATTAAACTGTCAATTTTAAGAGATGGAGGAGAGCATTGGTTTAAAGGTGGGACCTGAACATTCACAGGTGATTCACCCAAAACATGCAACATCAAACTCAAAGATTTCCGATAGAGACTATGAGATTCAAGAAGGTGATGTAAGGAGATCAAGCTCCATGGTTTCAAGAAGTAAGATATCTAATGACTCACTAAATGTGAAAAAAGAAAGTATGATGAAGCTTACATCAGTCTCAGATTTGTTGAATGAATCTTACATCAATCTCAGATTTGTTGATTCTACCAGCTCATCTCACTACCAATTATTTAGTTTCATGGCACCTGCTAAGGTGCTCCAACATTTAGAAATTTTACACACTGACTGCAAAGAGAAAAATGAAGAACTTGCATATGTAACAAAGAGCAATGATTAAGAAGTAAAACAAAAACTATGAAGTCTGTGACCCAAACTGTGAGTGAAAAGACCGAAGAGCCGCATCGTTATTTGATAAATTACTGCTTTGCACAAGCGGGCGAAGCACAAGCTATCACTGAAAATTTAATAAAACCATATGTGGCCGACATAACACAATGTATTCTCGAGGAACAATCTGCAAAGCATCTTTCTACCGTGCCATTTCAACCCAACACAAATTCGTCTTGCAAACTGATAAATTGACTAATATTGCTAGACTGGCCAGCTTGCTGATAACTGTACAACATCGAAATAAAAATTCACTCAAAAAAGCCTTGCTTATGTGTGCATTGCTGCCTGACTGGTAAATCTTAGGAGCGGTATCACTTTAAAATAAGTAAAGTTTCAACTATAGTTCCAGCCATTGTATCCCACATAAACAAGCACTCACAAAAATCTAAAATTCTTTCTTTATGAAGCAGTAAAAATAATCTATTAAGTCAAATCACACTCTTTTCACTGCTGATTGTTTTAAATGTTGTGTGAAGACTATGGGAGCAGACACAAACCACTACCACTCCACAGTGAGGTTACATGGTTATCTCGGGGTAATACCTTGACAAGATATTCGAACTAAGAACTGAATTGTAAATTTTTATGGCAGACATTTCTTAAATTAAAAGTCTGAGTGATGTGACTCAGTTATTCATAATAGCTCTTTTGGTAGATATATTCAGACAAATAATGCACTCAATCTAACTTCACAAGGAAAAAGAGAGAAAAATTATATTTCTTGACTGTTTGCATTGGCAAGAGAGAACTGAACACTGGGCGTGTTTGTTAGTTAGAAAGCAGAATTATAAAATGAAATATTTGAAGAACTGGTCCAATGACTCAATGACATGTGTGCATGTTTCAAGATATGTGTTTGTGAAGAGCAGAACACAAAACTGGAAATGAATTCATGGTTTCCGAATCATTTTGTGCCAAATTTTCAGGCGGCAGAAAGCAAGTCAAATGAAGCATGTGAATTCTCTTTAGAAATGACATCAGATACAAGCATGGAATTACTTTTCAAAACTATATTACTTGATTTTTGGTGCAGACTTCATGATGAATATCCACATCTTACTACACCACAGGCTGTATGTTCATCTCTGTTTCCCAACAACATACTTGTGTGAAATGGGATCACAGCACATGCAGCAACAAAGACAAAATACTTCAATACATTGGATGCTGAACCTGACCTGTGTCTTCAACACTCTCCTATCAAGTCTGGCAATTAGTTGGTAAAAAATAAAAGCAAAATTAAAAAAAAAACTTCATACCTCCCATTAAATGGAAATAATTTTATCAATTTAAAATGGTATCACTAAGTGTTATTTTGTGCATTGTATTATTATGTACAGTTTTGTATATTACTGTTGAAGTCAGTAGTGCATAATGTACCTATCTTTGTATGATTTTTATAAATGATCGTAACTAAAGAAGGAACATACAACCAGGTGTTGCTTGTTTTAAGACTCAAATAAATAGTGTTTCAAAAGGATTCCAATTTCGGTGAACAGGATATATTATTCTCTCTTTTTGGCCACTCATTCTGAAATGAACTTTCTCCTTTGAAATTTGGTAGGTTGTTTTCCTGTGTTTCTGCAAGTACTACCATCCAGCAGAATGGAAGTGCATTTCCTTGAGTCTAAAATTGCTGGATGTTGTGTGTGGTTCATTCTGCAGGAACAAATTTGCTGCCCAATTTCAGAGCACTAAGAAAATTTGAGTAGACTAACAAATCCAAATGTTATATAACTCTCTTGCTGACTTGTAGGCTCCATGACATATACAGTGAAGTTATCTGATTCTTAGGGATGATGAAAGGAAATTCTGCAGAGCATACTTAACAATATCATAGTTTGGAACTGTATGGTCTATGCTACAATAATTTCACACTCTACATGTTAAGCTGACACCAGGCAATTAACAAAGTCATATTCATACACTCAGAGACGAAACAATACACTGCATTTACCAGAACAAAATATGAGGGTTGTAACTTCAATAGTGGCAACTATTTATTCACAATCAATACAAAAGAGTTACATGTTGCACCTGTTACTGTCCTTCATATTAGTCACCAGTGTTGTGTAGAACCATTGCCAGCAATGTGGAAGGCGTGCTATACCGTTAGCAGAGTCTGTTCTGTTGATGATGCATATGGAGCAGTCTACTGCCTCTCGAATCTCTGTAACAGTTCTGAAGCGAATGCCATGAACTGGTGAACTGTTTCCTTCATATTCGGAATCAAATCAAAGTCACAAGAACTTAAATCATATTACTGTTCGTTTTCGGAGCATCACCTGCAACCAGCTTTTCGAATGAAGCAGCAATGCTTTCTACGCAACCCACCCATCATTTTGTATGACAATGTATGGGCACATACAGTGCAAGCTGCGGCTGCTCTGTTCGGTTGACGGGACTGGGAAGTACGGTACCATCCACCATACTCCCCGGACTTACGCCCTTGCGACTTTGATTTGATTCCGAAGATTAAGGAACCACTTCATGGCATTTGCTTCCGAATTGTTCCACAGATCCAACTGGTAGTAGACCGCTCCATTCACAAAATCAACACAACAGGCTATGCCTTCCACATCACTGGCAACGGGCTCTACACAATGCTGGTGACTACTTTGAAGAACAGTAACAGGTGCAAATATGTAACTTTTGTATCAGTTGCGAATAAATAGTTGCCAATATTTAGGTTCCTACCCTCATACATCACATTCACATGTCACTAATGCTAGAATAACTGTTGTACAGCTGTCTGTCACACTACATTAGAGTGGGATCTACATTGTAAGTGACTTAAGACTAATACTTTGACGTGTGGTTTAACAGCTGACAATCTTTCCAAGGATTTTGTTCTCCATACCTTAGATAGAAATGCTGCAGTACACACCTGTGAGATTCTTTTCTGTTTTAAGACAGTGACCAACAATGCAAACATTGTGATACTTAAAACTCTTATCTACAATGGAAATTCCTAGATGGAATAATACATAAAATAAAAGCAAAGCAACCACTCACTTATAGCTAACTGATGTGTGGTGCATAGAAACACACAAAAGAAAACAGCATTTACCCTAGCTTTGGAGGTATCTCTCTTTCTCAAGCAAAACTAGTGCGCGCACACGCACACACACACACACACACGCACACACACACACACACACACACACACACACACACACACACACACACACACACACTCCCCCCCCCCCCATTCCCTCCCCTATTTTTCCACCCATCTCCATTTTTTGCCTCCATATCTCCCTCTTTATCTCCCCTTTCCTTCCCAGACCTCCTTTTCCTCCCTATACTAACTTCTGTGTGCAACCTCCTCACCACCTTGAGGTGTACACTATATACACATGAAGATGGCCAAAAGGCTGCTGTGAAATTATCATGGCAGCAAGTTACTAACATCTGGCATTTCATCAATGAGTACTTTTTTGCTAAGTCCTTAAGTGTTGCAATATGCTGCAGATGGCATTAGTGAGTATATGCAGTGTGTATATATATTGTGTAAACTTTGCATATGGTTGAGTTTAGCTCATACATTGCAGGGTATGAAACGTAGATAAGACACCGAAATTTGATTTAAAATTCTCAGCAGAGCCATATCTCATTTCATTCTTCAATTATTGATTTTTACATTTGAAGGACCATCACACACAAGCGATGTGCCGATTTCTGAACCTTCTCACTGGAAATTTTGTGGTCACAACAAGCAGAATAATCTTACTATTTCATAAACAGTTCCAAGATATAAAAGCAAGTTTTTTATAGCATGCAAAGACACACATATATTGTAGGATAAATACTAGAAACATTTTTATTCATCGAGATATGGAAGTAACTTGTCCGCAACAGTGACAGGTTGGCATGCAACAGTGAGAAATTACTTTATTTATTCCTACACTTTTTAGCATTTCACTACTGCCAAAATAAATGAACGAAAAAGGAGAATCACATAATGAGAAACTCATCCACACTATAAACTGAATGCAATAATACAAATGTCAGAACTTGCACCTACTGAATAATGTTGATACAGAGTATTGGATACAGCTTATTCTGTCTAAGAATTAGTTCAAAGTGGCTCACATGCACCAATGAAACAAAGAAAACATCACAACAAGATGGCTCTAATGTACAGTAAATCAGCAGAAGGCACTGTGGTGAAAGGAATGCTTGTTTTTCCACTATAAAAACAAACATGACAAGTGTAAATTTTACAATGTCATTTACTTACCGTTTTTTGTAAATGTGGAAAAATTTATTTCTTTTCATCATAATGCCATCTATTGTAAATTAGAACCATCAGGCAGAGATGTTTTCTTTATTGTTTTATGGACACACATGTGCAATCAGCACTAACACTTAGAAAGAATAAGCTGGACACAATATTTTGTATCAACAGTGTTCTGGTATGTCCAAGTTCTGCTGACTGTATTACTGTATTTTGTTTGTGATGTATATGTTTCTCAGTGTGTGCTTTTCATTTTCACATTCAGTTCCTTGAGCAATGCCAAAATGTGTAAGGAATCAATATAATAAATATTTTTAGTCAAGACAAAAGTTTTATTGTAAGTGCAGACCATGATTTCCTGTCTCTTAAGGCTTACACACATTATGTATCCACATAGATATACACTGAAGTTCGAAAGAAATTGGTATAGTTGTGCATATTCAGATACAGAGATAATACACAGGCAGAACATAGCACTGCGGTCGGCAATGCCTATGCAAGACTATATGAATCTCTTGCACCACAGTTGTTAGATCAGTTACTGTTGCCATAGTGGCATGTTGTCAAGATTTAAGTGAATTTGAACATGGTGCTTTAGTTGGTGCACAAGCGATGAGACACACCATCTCCGGGGTAGCGATGAAGTGGGGATTTTCTCGTATGACCACTTCATGAGTGTACCATGAATATCAGGAATGCTGTAAAACATCAAATCTGACATTGCTGCAGATGGAAAAAGATCCTGCAAGAACAGGACCAACAACTGAAAAGAATCATTCAACGTGACAGAAGTACAACCCTTTCGCGAACTGCTGCAGATTTCAATGCTGGGCCATCAACAAGTGTCAGTATGCAAACCATTCAACGAATCATCATCAATATGGGCTTTTGGAGCCAAAGGCTCACTCATGATGACTGCATGACACAAAGCTTTATGCTTATTCTGGACCCATCAACACTGACGTTGGACTGTTGATGACTGGAAACATGTTGCCTGGTCAGACGAGTCTCATTTCAAATTGTATCAAGCAGATAGATGTGTAAGGATATGGAGACAACCTTAGGAATCCATGTACCCTGTATGTCAACAGTGAACTGTTCACGCTGGTGGAGGCTCTGTAACTGTGTGGGGTGTGTGCAGTTGGAGTGATATGGGACCCCTGATATGTCTAGATACAACTGTAACAAGTGACACATACCTAAACATCCTGTTTGATTACCTGCATCCACTCATGTCTATGGTGCATTCTGATGACTTTGTGCAATTCCAGCGAGACAATGTGATACTCCAAACATGCGGGATTACTGCAGAGTGGCTCCAGGAACACACTTCTGAGTTTAAACACTTCTGCTGGACACCAAACTCCCCAAACATGAACATTATCTGGGATGCTTTGCAACGTGCTGTTCAGAAGTGATTTCCACCCCCTCGTACTCTTTCAGATTTATGGACAGCCCCGCATGATTCATGGTGTCGATTCCCTCCAACAGTACTTCAGACAGTAGTTGAATCCATGCCACGTTGTATTGCAGCACTTCTGTGTCCTCGTGGGGGCCCTACACGATATTAGACAGGTGTACCAGTTTCTTTAGCTCTTTAGTGTATTACAGTTGGAATATGTGCATCTCATGTAATTGGCAGAGAGAAAGTCTTTCCATTTCCCAAAAGAAACAGTAGAAACACCGTGTAAAATTTTAAATCTTAGCTCTAATTTCACTATGTTACGTATTTTTTGATCAAATTTTGTGTTTTAATAAGAGTATTATCAAGTCTAATCAGCTCCTCCATTGGTGTCAGTAAGGAGCTAGAGTAATTTTTGAAACTTTAGTCTCATTACATTTCACACTCATTTTCTTTTTCCTACCTGCATACCAAACTAAACATTTGCACTTGCCCTTGTCAGATCTTGTACAATCACATCAAATTTCACCAATGGATTTCTTGAAAGTAAAATTACTTTATGCTGCTACTGTTCTTGATTGCTTATTTTGTGATTAATGTTTGACTTTTTTTTGTACATGTATAAAGGAAACTAGAAACATCATTTAGAATCTTGGCAAATGAAAAAAACGGTACATGTGAAATACTTACCCTAAGTGTCCCACGTATATGGTCATCTGTCACTGTCGCAGTTCCCAAACCTTGCTTGAAAGTAACCTGTATCATGAAAATTACTGGCTGTCAGTAGAGTAATACCTTATTTACAAGATAGTCTACAATACATTTTTTGTAAAATCTTAGAATATGAAATGGACAAAATACTCTTAACTGTTCTTAATAATATTCTAATATACTTAATAATGGATACAACATTCTTAAGCTTCACATAATCCACTCAACCAGTCAGATGCACCCTAATCTCAACAATGATGACCAGATAAAACACAGCAGAATAACTAAGTAAAAATCAAATACCAGTACTAGATAAAACTCAAGTACCAGTACAGACAGTTAAAAATGGGACAGGTGACTGTGTCTGGATGACTACTTAGAAATAATGGATGATCGTGCCAGCCTACGACACATTAAAATCTCACACCTAGTATTTTGGTAAGAATTCCAGACATCACACAAAATCTTAAAACACGAACCACACTCACCTCACTACTAGAACTAATAGAGGACTAACAGAGAGGATAGTTCCTGTGGGAGACCCAGATCAGCCCTAAGGTTGCATAAATCAAATCTAAGTATGTTGTATCAACAGCTGTGTCCCATTTTTGTTACACATTGATGGCTCCTTACGATGTAAGAGAAAGTCATGCATCAATGGGCAATGTCGTACTCTACACCCTGTACGGACTACTACTTGAGCTTGTTGCAGTTGCAAGAAGGTAAGCCAAGGTCACACTGAAGGCTTAACAGAACAGAGTTTACAATTCTTAACTTCATGCCACTGACCCTCCTGTCGACCCATGGTCTTCTTGGTCACAAATGAGGAACAGTCTGCAGGATACTGAACAGTGAGCAGGAGCTGGAAGAGAGTACGCTCCCATGGCAACCACAGCGGCAAGTTCATTTCCCCATAGCTCTAAATGCCCTGGAATCCAGTAGAAAATTATTTCCTTCTCCTGCCTTTGCAAAAGAATGACAGCATCTTGTGCATCTCATACCATCCCATGTGCTGGGTACATCCAACCTCCATCAAGGAGGCAGGTGTAGTCTCCTGGTTCTGAGAGGCGACAGGAATGCAAGGAACTGATGGGACAACAACTGTTCTCGTAGCAGCAGTCTAAGAGGTGGTCATGGCCACAAGATGCAGACGCTCAAATTTCACCTTGGCCTCAGTGTAGGGCAGTCGGGCCAGGGTCTTATATTCCATGATTTTCCTCTCTTTCTGTAAAATCCTGCAGTCTGGCAAGCAAGGTGAATGATGCTCTCTGCAGTTGAAACAGATGGGAGGTGGGGCAGATGGAGTACTGGGATGTGATGGACGTCCACAATCTCGACATGTGACGCTGGCAGTACAGCGGGAAGACATATGGCCGAAGTTCCAGCACTTAAGGCACCACACTGGGGGAGGAATATATGGCTTGACATCACAGCAGTAGACAACCATCACCTTGACACTCTTAGGCAATGTGTCACCCTTGAAGGCCAAGATGAAGGCACTGGTGGCAACCTGATTGTTCCTTGGACTCCAAGGGACTGGCCAGACGAAATGAACACCTCACTGCTCTGAATTGGCGAGTAGCTCGTCCTCAGACTGCAAAATAAGGTCCCTGTGGAATATAATACCCTGGACAATATTTAAGCTCTTATGGGGCATGATGGTAACAGAAACATCCCCCAACTTGTCACAAGTGAGCAATGCCTGTGACTGGGCAGAGGATTTTTTTTTTTTTTTATCAAGACTGACCCAAAGCGCATTTTGGACAAGCCCTCCACCTCCCCAAACTTGGCCTCCAAATGCTCCACAATAAACTCGGGCTTCATGGACATGAAAGATACCCCATCAACTCTCGAACATAATACGAGGTACCGGGGCAAATAAGCTTCATTGCCATCCTGAGCCTGGCAGTCCTCCCATGGTGTGGCCAGGGAGGGGAATGATTTGGGGTCATATTTCTTAGCACTGAAGATAGACTTTGCCTACTTAGAGACTGCTGGTGGCGGACCACCACCAAGAGTTGGCGCACTACACTTCATGGTGTGTAATCCGCCTTGATGTTACCCACTCCGACCAGGGGCCCTCCTCATGGGCACCACCCAGCCTCAGCAAGGGCCACCTGGCACGATGGCCATTGCCAGGAATCCCGATGCCTCAGAGAGATGGGCATCTAATCCATGGCATATGTGGGGAGTTAACTCAGCAGTCATCAGCAGAGTGCTCGGTGTGTTGTCGGGGGGCTACAACCAACAGGGTACATGGCGGCCCCACCACAACGGACGCTACCGTGCTGGATATGAGGCGCTAACAAGTCCATTGTTATCAGAAAATGCTCCCAGGAAGGTGTCCTCGCCCAAGGTATGGAGAATGAGTGGGACTGTGCTGCGACGACGAGGAAGAGGGCTAAAGATCTCAATGCACAATGGATACGATGCACCATGTAAGGCGCCCTTCCCCAATTGGCTCGCTCTTCAGAAAAATTTAGAAAGACTGAGGTCAAACCTGGCAGGGGCCATTACACAAAGGCCAAAACGTGAGAGACTCCTTTTAGTCGCCTCTTACGACAGGCAAGAATACCTTGGGCCTCTTCTAACCCTCGGAACCGCAGGGGGATAACAAGAGGATGCTAGCAATTTTGGAACAGATAAAGCCCTGTATGCTTGGCTCGCGTAAAGGAGAAGACGCTGAATAGACAGAGGAGGTTCACCAGCCTCTGCACACAGGTTAGCAAAAGAACTTGTACAATAAGCCCCTATTGATAGCCTAATACCCTCATGATGAACTACAACCAGCATTTTGAGGTACAAATGCCTTGACGATCCCTAAACCAGCCATCCACATTCAAGCTGGGGTCACACAAATATTTAATAAAGTTGGAATACACAAGACCTATGACTGATGCATTAAAGGATGTTAAACCGCTTGGCACATTTCAGTTTTAGTTTAAAATGGTCAGACAGAACATTCATAACCTTGTATCAAAAATACCTGTTGAAGAGAAAAGACTTTAGTATGCCTGCAGAACCCTCACTGATAGAGCTGCAATGAAATACCATGCCTCCAGGTAGTGTCATAGTCTTTTTCTAATTCGGAGAAGATACCAATAAGGTGTTGCTTACAGAGGAAAGCTTGTTCAATTGCTGCTTCAAGCAGGGTCAGGTTATCAAGTGTGGAGTGATAATTCCTGAACCCACATCAGGTGTGACTTATTAGGGGCCTGGCTTCAAGACCCCACACTAGGCAGCGATAGACCATATGCATTAGTGTTTTTCCTATACAGTCTCTTGGATTAATGCTATAAAAACTACCAGGATTAGTCTGTTTCTTCCCGGGTTTTAAAATTGGAATAAAAATTATTATTTCCGCAGATTGGGAAAGTCTTATGTCAACCAGATTTTATTAAAGAGCTGGAAGAGGACTTCCTTTAACCACATGCCTATCTGTTTAACATGCTGTACATTCTCCAGTTGTGACTGGGCATAGTATCACAAGCTACTGACTATGCAGACTCCAGAGAGAAAGGCTGGCTGTATTCCTCAGTGTTCATGGAACATAAATCAAAACTTATCTTCTGTGTCTCCAGATAACAACACAAAGCTGTATCTTGGCTAGAACTGACCATAATGGTCTTATAGGATTGAGCCATTGTCTGAGCCATGTCTCTTGGCAATGTTATGAGACACTTCTGCTCTCGTACAGCTGCTATTAGTGCTGTAAAGCACTCACTTGGCCTTTCTGAATAGCCATTTCAGCTTTACTTCAGGATCTGGTCTATCAGGCAGATGAGTCTCAACAGGGTATTGGTCATCCACTCCCCATTGAGCAGTGTCTGTGAGGGTACACATGCAGGAGGAGAGGTCTGTGGCTGTAGACGAACCCGTAGCAGTGCTAAACTGCATAGCTTGACCCACGTTGATTAATATGATGTCTGTAGTTCATGAGACATCCCACAGTATCTGACCCCTTGGGAAAGTGGTGTTAGAAACTCAGAGCAATGTTTGCACTAAATTCCTCTAAAAGTGGGAAGGGACAGGGTTGTTCATCAAGAAGATGTATGAGGACCTCGCTGTCAATGCGCTCATGTGGTGGCACTTACACAGATCACACCGTGACAGCAACATGAGCCACTATCAGAAGAGTGAATGTAGTGCTGTGGTGAAGTACACAGGTGAGGAGTGAAATGTGCCTACCTTTTGCCCTGTCACCAGTAACGTCATCTTTTCTGTACTTGTGATAGCCTCTAGTCTGTTTAAAGTGAGTATCTTAGAGACAGAGGCAAAAAGGTCTGCATAGTACTGAGAAGTCTCAATTCCTCCAGATGAGGCATGTAGCCATTCATATTCCACTTGAGTAATGGACCCATTTCAGCAGAGTGGTTTTGATTCACCTCTGTCCTTGTGAAGGGATAGTGAGGCACTTGTCGAGCTAGGGGGAGTGGAGGGGCTGCCAGGATCCCCTGATGAGGCATCGAAATCAATGATGTCTTCCTAATCAGTCAGAAGTGTCAGTATGGCGTACAATGGCACCTGAGACAGCTTTTACAGAATACAGTGATGCTTTTACATCAAGGATTATGGAAAAGGAGGCATTGAGAGGTACTCTGCTTTAGGGGTTTCTTCTCGATACCTACTGCAAAATGTTGCTGGTCTCTACTATGGTAGCTGCCTGCATCACTAAGGTCACTTTGGCATGTATAGGTGCAAGTACAGGTGATGGTGGTAAATAATGGTGCTCTGGATGTTGTCTGCATCAAAGCATCTATACTGGGAACAGCTTTCTGCACCAAACAAGCATATGAAGTGGCAAACACAACTGTCTTGTCACCTTACATCCTTTTCAGCTTCTGCGTAGGGGATTCAGTTCATCACTTATTTCCTCAATTTCGTGTTCCTCAGCAAAAGCAGGGCAATCTCAGCTCCAGACTGATTGGTTCCCAGAGCAATTAATGCATATTTCTGGCAACAAACAGTGTGTCCCTGTTTCATCTGCTGCCTTTCCACACTTCCCACAGGTCACTTCACCAGTGCAACTCAGTGTTCAGGCAGCACATCAGTTAACTGAAGGTCACAATGAAACTGGTTGTGTTCTCAATTTCTCCATTATTCCTTTTGTTCTCTGCTCCACATCCACTATCACCTGTGATTCTCATTGTTGTTTATATCAATGAAAACTATTATTTATTGATAAAACTATTTAATTGGATAGATTTTAAAAATCTACTCACCAAGTGCCAGCAGCACACACACACACACACACACACACACACACACACACACACACACACACACACACACACACACACACGACTGTTGTGAGTGGCAAGCTTTCAGAGCCAGTGGCTCCTTCTTCAGGCAGAATGGTTGAAGGGGAAGGAAGAAGGGTGAAGGAAAATGACTGGAGAGATGTAGGAAAGGGTAGATTTTTGGAACATCACCCAGAACCGTGTGTCAGGGGAGACTTACCATGAGATGAGAAGGGAAGACTGATTGTTGGGTACTGCATCGGATAAGATTTAAAACCTGAGAGCTTAAAGGTAGAAAACAGGGTAATATGCAAGACAGAGATTACTACTAAGACAACGTGCATGAGTTAATAAGAGTGGGAAGCTAACTGCATTGTATGTACAAAGGTGGGAAGTGTTGGTAAAAAACAGACAGGAAAGACAATGACATACGTAGAAAACTTAAACAGAGTGAAACAAAGAGTAGTTACTGTGAAGAGCTAGTTTCCACATGCCGAGTTCTACGAAACTGGTTTCTGGGGGAAGAATCCCGATGGTGCGTATGGTGAAACAGGTGCCGAGGTCATGAATGTCATGTTGTAGAGCATGCTCTGCAACAGGATATTGCAAGTTGCCATTATATACCCTTTGCCTATGTCCATTCATCCACTGATAATTTGGCAGTAGTCATGCTGATGTAGAAGGCTGAACAGTGTTTGCAGAACAAATGGTATACAATGTGTAATTTCACAGGTGCCTTTAGTAATGTATGTTTTGCCAGTTACAAGGCTGTTATGGGTGGTGTAGGAGAGTGTATAGGGAAAGTCTTGGAGTGTATAGGGAAAGTCTTGCAGCAGGTACAGTCACAGGGGTAGGAGTCATATGGTATGGAGATGGGATGTTGAAGGAGCATAGGACCTGACAAGAATACTGTGGAGATTGGGAGGGCGACAGAAAGCTATTGTAGGTGTGATGGGCAAAATTTTAGACAAAATGGATCTCCTTTCAGGGCACGATTTTAGGCAGTCACGGCCCAGACGAAGTAGCTGATAACACATTCCAGACCCCTGAAGACATATGGATCCCAGGAAAGCCCCTCCCAAGTGAGCCATGAAAAGGTTGGCGTAGGAAGGAGCCATCCTGATTCCCATAGCTGTACCCCTGATCTGTTTGTATGTCTGCCCCTCAAAGATGAAATGGTAGATGGTAAGTATAAAGCTGATTAAGGTGAGTAGGAAGGATGTTGTAGGTTTGGAATCAGGTGGGCTCTGACTGAAGAAATGTTCAGCAGCAGACAGACCATTACATGGGGGATGTTGGTATAGAGGGAGGTGGCATCAATGGTGACAAGCAAAGGTTGTGGTGGGAGTGGGACAAGCACAAATTTCAGACGATCTAGGAAGCGGTTGGTATGTCTGATGGGAGTTTTTGTACTAAGGGTTTGAGGTGTTTATCAACTAAGGCAGATATGTTTGATGGGTGCTCTGAAGCCAGCAACTAAAGGATGGCTAGGACGATTGGGTTTGTGGATCTTAAGAAGAAGGTAAAAAGTGGGGGTGTGTGGCCTGACGTCGTTTAAGTTCTCCGGTGTCTACGCCCATATAATGGCATGTGATCACACCCTTACTTGAGTTGAGGAAGTTACGCAACTCAGCAATTATGTCACAGCCACCCAATTTTTCTGACAACATAAGAAGTTATACCTGCTTTGCCCTATTAACGAACCATTTTGTAACTGTTTCATACACTTTAAGGTACCAGGAAGCAATGAGAAACCTTTATGAATATGGAAGGAAAACTTTTTTCCAATTTCCCCCCTTCCTCTTCATCACTACAAACACATTCTGCTTTGCAACTCCTTAAGCCCTGAAACTAAATACAATTAGAATAACAGGAAGACTAGCATTCCTCACTCATTTTGAGTGAGTGAGTGTGTGTGTGTGTAAGTACTCCCAGACAGTACTTTAATCACACTGAAAGTTGGAGAACTTAATTTCGGGGTTTCCATCTTGATACCAAGAGCAGCTAGGGAAATAAAGGTCCTCTTATACAGAGTCCCACTTGCCTGAACAAGCCTTATACAACTGAGGTGCAGCAGGTCCCCCCTGATGACTATTTCTTCTAAACAACATGTGTGCAGCACATCTTATGACAGGGACTTTTTAGAGAGTGTTGTACCATCCTCACGTACCACGCGGCTATGTCTGTATCGCCAGTTCCCGTAACACAACGTTCAACTGCCGCATCGCACAGTGATTGCTAAACCATGCCCAAATTGTATGGTGACGGAGGACTGGTGGCATTCATTAGTCTACAGCTCACGAAACCTGCCCCTTACCTCTTTTGGTAAATACCCACTCCACATATCATAAACCTGGACTGCAATATGCCATTTATGCCTTGTTCTGTTTTGCATGTAGTTCTCTGCCAAATAGTTTTTTTTCCCTCTACTATGTACTTCTTCCTACCGGAATAGTCTAACTTCCTTTACAATATAGTGTTCATATATTCTATCAAGGCCGACTAGTTTGTAGTCATTTATTTCTGCATTCAGATTTATTTATTCTTTTTAATATAGTTTATGGTTTCCGAGTTCTTTTCCTGTGTTACAGTGCCTATGCTTACTTTGTATTGTATTCATACAATATGTATACGTGTGTGTGTGTGTGTGTGTGTGTGTGTGTGTGTGTACTATTTATTTCGCAAACTTTAATTTTATGCCCTTGTATATATTCAATGTCATTGTGTTACCACCATCCTGCATCACAATGTATACCAACTGTGTCTCCCTGTGTCAAGATGTATTGTAAAATAAGAATCCGTGTGATGTTTGTACTGAAATGTGTCCCACCTATTATGGTGACTATTTACATTATAATTTATCTACTCTCAACTCTTTTATCAATACACTTCTATTTAACTAATCTAAGAGTTACCAACTACTCTAACATGCTTCACACACAACGTAAATGATGTCAAATACTGTCCTGTCTAATATTGTAACCAAAGATTCTGTGCAGTTGTTAATATCTTTACTTTTCATACTTTGGTTTCTTGCATGCAGTATCTTTGTGGTCACTTGTCAGTTGATACCTACCAACTGAAAAGTAGTAGCATTGATATGTTTGGTAATTAATATGCACAGTTTTTCACTAGTTTTGAATTTTATGTTGAAAGAAATTGTGCTTTCTTCCACCTCTTGCCTCTTCCTCAGATCAGATCCTGGATGTATTTCACTATTCATCACAAGATACCTCGCTACAGGCGTTGTCTTTGAATTTAGTGACGCTATCTCCTCCTAGATAAGATAATGTCTCAAAATTCAAAAGTTTCCTCTCACTGCAGTTTTCATTTCCATACTTTCCTCATTTCTTTCGTCATTGAGATCAATGGTAAAAGGACTGCATTTGGAAAAAAATGTAATTCAGCTGTGTAAAGGAGCCTACTCTGCCTGTAATGAAAAATGTTCCTGGTAGAAAAAAAAATTACTGCCACTAACATAGTAACCACAGAAACACAGCTGTCAAAACATAAAGAATGTCTTGCAGTACAAAGGTACAAATAGAGAGTGAACCAGCATCCAAACCTTCAAAGGTGATAGTATGACCAAGAAAAAAATGTCTAGTCAACATGAGCTCCAAAATGTATACATCAAGAGCTGTGAGGTTTGCTTAGGAGAAGCAACTTGTTTCACAGTAGCGAAGATGAACAAGTGCTCATTGCTCTTAAGGTATGCACCTCAGAGTCCATATCTGCGAACATTTCTTTATTATTTTGGTTTCAAAATGTGGAAAGCATAGAGCTGGCAGCATAACAGAGTTGTTTCACAGTACTGAAGCTGAAAGTGCTCATAGTTCTTAATGTGCGTATTTTAGTCATGTTTACTACATATTTCTCTTGTTTTGCTCCATACTTCCATCTCTGAACGTGTAAGTGGACTCAATCCACCATGTACAGTGAAAAAGTTCTGGCAGAATGTAAATAACTTAGGAGTAAAGGAACTACTCGCCTCATAGTGGAAACACTGAGCTGCCAAAAGGCACACAAAAAAGAATTAACACTGTGATACCTTTCAAGAGGAATCTCTTAACAAGTTAGGGCAATATTGAAGTGTCCGATTCTGCCCATCTGCTTTGCCCCATGCCATCATCAAGATGGCGGGCACACCTTTCCCAGTATATACAATACGGCAATCCTAGAGTCATTTAATAAAACCACAAACAAAGATATAAACCATGTGAAATATTTCATTTCAGAAATATAATGAAACTAATGAGGCAGAATCTACAGGGTCTTGGGTGGGGGCAAGCTACATATACAGTAAGAATGGCACCATTCTAAAACAAACACGAAATCCTCAAGAATAAACCAAACAAATAACTCTAAAAAATCTGAAATCAAATAGCTCATTTGATCCATATAAAAAATTAAACTCTGAACAGGCCATGAAGGCCCAACAGTACCAACCGGCCACCGTGTCATCCTCAGTCCACAGGCGTCACTGGATGCGGATATGGAGGGGCACGTGGTCAGACATCGCTCTCCCAGCCGTATGCCAGTTTAGCTCAAAGGCAAACAATGACACCCCCCACCTCCCCCTGCTTCCCCCCCCCCCCCACACACACACCAAAAAACCAAAATAACAATTACTCAAACATACAGGAAACATTGTTGCATACACATCTGAAAATCAGATACTTGGCTCAATTTCATAATTTCCACACACTGCTCTGACAGTTCACACATTCCGCCAAGTCGGGAACTTTAATTGTATTCACCATATTGTCACCAGAGCAGCAAGCAACCAATGACTTGTAAACTTCATTGTAACATCCACCGATAGTACCAAACAAATACATAATAAAAAGAACTATCAAACCATTAACAACACAATAAACCAACAGTTACAAAACCAAAAATAAATTGGAAGCCAATACCTAACAACTCTAAAGTTACATACTGCCAAGGCAGAAAAAAACAAACTCTCACAACATCGAGTAACATGCAGCACAATATCAATAGCACATTAACAATTTAGAAACAAACAGCTATCACTAGGGTTTACTACTGTTTACTCCAACAAGTACTATGCAAACATTATCTATTTCTAACACAGCATGTCTCAGTGACATACAAAGAACACAGCTACATCATATGTCAAAGCAGACATGTGGAATCATGGAATTGGACCCTTCCATTGACCCCACGCAACACACACACACACACACACACACACACACACACACACACACACACACACACACACACACACACACACACACACACACACACACACAGCTGAAGAGACAATGCTGGGATTGCAAGTATACCACCTAGTGGCCCAACACACCGCTGAGAACAACATGTTTGAGTACAATGGCAGCTTCACAATCTGTTTTCTCTGGATCCTCCCATCTGGCACGACTTTTTTGTAATTACATAGATGGAAGTCATCCTTTCAACAAATCCTTCGTACCTGTAACCCTTCTAGCCTCACACAGTACAAAAAGAAGAGGGAGTACAACTACTTTACAACCAAAGCAAACAGGAGATAAAGCTGTGGTTTTTTTTTTAAGGAAAACCTGCAACTTCGTGGGTCTAAAACCACTCAGGACACCTTACGGTCAAAGATGGTTACCCAAGTGAAATGGAATACTTAATTCCCTTCAAAAGCATATCTACCTAAATATATGATTAGGTGAAATCAGTAAATAAAGAATCCAACTGCTGACCAGAACTAAAAGTGTCACAATGTAAACCATCAAAGCATGTTTGTATAAATTTTGAATTTCACAAAGATTTGACATTTTCAGGAACTGTGAACTGATTTATATTGTAAAAAGCAATGACTGACCTTGCATTTAACACTGCGAACAACCTTGCGAACTTTGGCTTCACAGAAAGCACCCTTGTATTTGGCACTGACTTCCGTGCCAACAGCCAAATATGGAGGATCGTCTCCCTGTTCAAACAGATTACAACAGATTAAAGTTGAAATGTTTCATTTACACACATATGCAAGCATATGCACAGCAAAAAGTGTAAAAATTAATTTTCTACATTAAATGATTGTGAAATTATACATTTATGATATGAGAGAAAATTTATCTTGCCTGATATGGCCAGGTGTACACAGCAAACAGAACTGTAGATACAAGGTGCAGCTTTAGAATCATTGATTTAATTTCACTTATCAGTAACACTTCACTCCCAGTCTTAAAAAACCTAAGAAATGTATTATGAAACAGTTAACTTCATTTCTATCAGAAAATTAATACCATAACTGAATTCAAAAATAAAACATCTACACTTGTACTGTTAGAATATTTTCCCCATATTTATTATAGTTCAGACTTTTATCAAAGCACGTAGCACCCCCAATTCGCTGCACTTTATATACCTTATTATCTTAGTAATTACAAAGAAAACAAGCCTTTCTTTGTCTGCTGTTTCTAGATTTATACTTATTCATATGCCAGACCCACAAGAGCAGCATCAAGGAAGACCATACAAGAATGGATCTCACAGAAAAGGCATAAGGTCTCACAATTGAACATCTTCAAGATGAAACTAGCTTTTGGGCATTACCTACACAGCTATCAAATTTTTTTTACATGGCTGATAAGAACACAACACAATGTGCAACATTTAATGACTGTATAAATGATTATTACTAGGCCGCCTTAAATTTATAATATATAATGTAAGGAAAGCTTTTGACAATGTTGACTGGAACACTCTCTTTCAAATTCTGAAGGTGGCAGGGAGCAAAAGGCTATTTACAATTTGTAAACCAGATGGTAGTTATAAGAGTTGAGGGGCATGAAGGGGCAGCAGTGGTTGGGAAGGGAGTGAGACAGGGTTGTAGCCTATCCCCGATGCTATCTAATCTGTATATTGAGCAAGCAGTAAAGAAAACAAAAGAAAAATTCAGAGTAGAAATTAAAAGACATGGAGAAAAAATAAAAACTCTGAGGTTTGCTGATGACATTGTAATTCTGCCAGAGACAGCAAAGGACATGGAAGACCAGTTGAACGGAATGGACAGTGTCTTGAAAGGAGGATATAAGATGGACATCAACACAAGCAAAACTAGGATAATGGAATGTAGTCAATTAAATCAGATGATGCTGAGGGAATTAGATTAGGAAATTAGACGTTTAAAGTAGTAAAGGCGTTTTTCTATTTGGGGAGCAAAATAACTGATGATGGTCGGAGTAGAGAGGATATAAAATTTAGACTGCCAATGGCAAGGAAAGCATTTCTGAAGAAGAGAATTTTGTTAACATCGCGTATAGATTTAAGCATCAGGAAGATTTTTTCTGGAAGTGTTTGTATGGAGTGTAGGCATGTATGAAAGCAAAGCGTGGACAATAAATAGTTCAGACAAAAAGAGAATGGAAGTTTTCGAAATGTGGTGCTACAGAAGAATGCTGAAGATTAGATGGGTAGATCACATAACTAATGAGGAGGTACTGAATAGAATTGGGGAGAAGAGAAATTTGTGGCACAACTTGACTAGAAGAAGGGATTGGTTGGTAGGACATATTCTGAGGTACCAAGGGATCACTAATTTAGTGGAGGGCGGTGCGGAGGGTAAAAATCATAGAGGGAGATCAAGAGATGAATACACTGAACAGATTCAGAAGGACGTAGGTTGCACTAGGTACGGGGAGATGATGAAGTTTTATGTGGCTTACTAAAAGCATTTGATTTTGTTAATCATAATTTTGAATTAGAGAAGTTAAGTTTTTATCAAACACATGGTTCAGCACATGCTTGGTTTAATTCTTATTTAAGAAACAGGATGTGAAAAGTTATTGTAGGCTACATGGGCAGATATTAAAATGTTGGCCCTAAATATTTTCATCACTGGCCCACAAATGTTCTTGCTTTACATTCAAGATCTACCATTTCACTTGAATCAGGAGGCAGAATTAGCCCTGTTTGCAGATGACAGTTTACAAGAGGTCAACAGTCCTTCAATCCAAGAGTGATGCACCTGGAAGAAAATATGTTTACCGACAACATTTTCTAATCTAATCAAGAGATCCATAATAGCAAAGGTAAGAAGGCTAAAAAAGTAATGGACATCCTTTGAACCAACAATAATAATAGCAACATGAGGGAGATAGCACTAGGTAGGTGTCCCCAGGGTCCTGCAGCTGTCCCATACCTGATCTGTAACAGTCAAGAGTGCTCACTATCCAACGAAGTGCAATACCCAAAACAGAAAATTCGGTGCAGCAGAAAGGAGGCAAACCAAATTTAAAAGTGATTAAAACAAAATAAAAGCGGGATGAAAGGAGCCCGGTCAAGGAGGTAGGCTTTGGGATCCCCAGACCTATCAATACAATGGGAGATGCCCCATTCCCAACCACCTGTTTACAGACGACACAAACACTGTTGTGAGGCCAAGTAAAGAAGCATCAACAAAAAAGCCACTGACTTTCTTGTCAAAGCTACTGACTTTTTTTGAAGTAACGGGCGAGCTTTAAACATAAAAAAGCTTGGATTATCCAGTTTTGTACTGTCAAAAATGTACATCCTATTACTCTAGAAAACCAACAAAAATAATAAACAGGATGGAAAATTCTAAGTTCTTAGGTGTGGACATTGTTGAAATCTTAAAAGTGGAAGAACCATATAGCAGACTTGGGGAAAGTTATGTTTTGCTTCTACTGTGCTGATAATGTTTGGTGTTCAGAGGCCTATTCACAAAGAGTTTAAGTTTTTAGTGGACACACAGCTCAGAAGTTTAACATATTTTGCACATTTTCATTTGTTGTTATTTTAGAGGGCAATAACTACTTAAGCAGAAAATATTGACTGCACAAAAGAAAGTGGGCCTAATTGTAATTATGTCTATGTGGAGGGTTCACGTATGTCTAGTAGGTACCTCTTTATATTGTTAGGAGTATTAACCGAAGTGTGACAGTACATTTATCCGCTTCTAAAATTTTCTACCAACAATTCACGTGAGTGAGAGTAATGGAGATAATTACAAGCACAACACTATAAAGAAATATGATCTACACTACCTTTTAATGAAATTAATTTTGGCATAGAAAAAGAGATGATGAATAATACTTTGACAGCCAAGCCATGGCGTAAAATGTATGACAGGTATCAAAAGTGTTTTCAAATGTAGATTAAAGGTGTGTATTTTTAAAAACTCCTCTGTAATGCAGAGGAATTCTTGGATAGAGGTTAGTTGTTTATTCTGAGGAAAAAAAACTTTCTTGATAGAGGTTAGTTGTTTATTCAGAGGAAAAACAACTTTTACATGACTAGCAAGTAGCAATATAAATATTTCTTTAAAAAGTGTGTTCTATCTTTACCCAGTTGACACATTCTGTCTCATGATGCTTATAATGAATATGATCTACAGAACATGTAACCAACTTCTACTTGTCACACAGCTTTCTAATTAATGTAGCAACATGAAGTTAACACTCCCCCCCTTCCACTTCTTGACTGTGGACAATAAGACAATTTGTAACAGTGGTTAATACGGTATACTCTTAATTTTCTTTCAAATTGGTAGGTGTCAATTAATTGCTTTATGTTAGACATGAGTCCTTGCACCAAGCTACATGATCCAACTTCTGAATTGTTTCTGGAAGTGAGTGTAGTAATTCTGATAGCCTTAAGTGTGTGTATGAAAGACGTAATTGGATTTTTGTTGTTATGTCTATCCAATTACATTATATTGACAAAAATCTATTATCTTCATTGTTCTTTGAGAGATGTGTTATTCCAACTTTCATGCAGACTTTGCCTCTTTCACCATGGCTCAGAATGGAGTTATGTACTCCGATGACAAGATATTTAATAAACCCATGTCTAACATCAAGTAAGGAATTGGGAATCCTTAGCAATTCAATTGGAAATAAAAAACATTCCTAACATACATACATGGCTAATGTAGCCTTCTTTCTACAAATTATCTGAATGTCTACATCTAGGAATTGGGAAGACCTGTTAGTTACATGGCAAACAGATATATTTTGTTACTGTTAGTAATATTACAGTATAAATATTAGTATTTATACGTGTACAAAACTTCTAGGGAAAAACACTATAATCAAGTAAACATTATATTGTAAATGATATTAAAAATGTAAAAATGATTTATTTGCACTACAGCAATGGCGGTGAGGCATTTTTCAAGCGGTACAACTGAGCTTTAGCTCATTTCAAAAGCTAAGAATCTTCTGACTTGTAGAAATGGCATTGTTGTATCCCTATCCCTATGTTAATATGTATCACACTAAGGCACTTCATGTCTACACTGTCTGCATGACAACCTCAGCTGTTGTCACCATAGGTAACATATTTAACAGGAATCACACTAAATGATGTGATTCATGTTAAATATGTTAAAAATATTAAAAGGCCCAACAAACAGATATGACAATGACAATGTGTATAAATGTCAGATGATTTTTACTTTTTAACAAGTGCTGAAGCACCTCGTAACAGCCTTACGACAGAAATTTTAAACCTTTTCCAGTCAAAAGTGACTATGATGACATTTACAAAATTGTACATAGCTGTAAACCCCAACCATGAGGAGTTAATCAAGTAAATATTAAGATAGTAATAGTAGATGAGCAAGGGTTATATACTAAAACTGAGGAGGGAACAGTCATATATTTCAACAAATCCACTCAACTGAGTTTAAATGGAATAACAATGAATAACATTAGCAGTATAATGACAGATTACTGTTAATATAGTAAGCTATATACATCAAGTTTCTATGGTGTTTGTTTGTGTTATGAAGCTTGATTCATTCCACATTCCTGAAGGTTATCCTTCTTAGGAGGATCTATATAACATGAGGGACCTATCAATGGATGAATCTACTTTATGTATTTACAGTGTTCACTTCTGTTTATTACATACTTTTATAGTATAAGTGCACTGCCTCAGAAGATAATGCTGAAAGACAACAAATTTAAATATCCAAAAGGTCAACACACTTATCTTTTTAAACAGAATATGATACACTGAAGAGCAAAATGCACTGAATTGAGCTTAGCATTGTCAAGCCACATCCATAAAGTACAAGGCAAGTTAATAAGTAAACATAAATTGTTTTTGCTTTATAAGTTAACAGCACTGACTCAACAATGACATGCCTTACATGCCTTAACATCACTGTTGTTGCTGTTTTGGTATGGACGATAGCTGAATTTTATTACTACAGTCTGCTGCCCTTATGTACAAAGGAAGAAATGAGGGAAGCTACCCATTCTCTGTATTCTGAAGGGACTAAAGATGCAGAAATTATTCGCACGATGCAGCTGCGTTATGGCGATAATTTTCTTAATGAACAATGTACATTTATAAGTGCACAAAACACTTTAAAAGTGAATGCCTCTCTGTGGCAAAGAGTGTCCTGGTATTAGGCCACCTTCAAAAACAGTCAGGAACACTACTGCTGAGACAATCACTTGTAGTGATCATAGGGACAAAATTGGTGCAGTTTCACACAAGTCGAAAAAAGTTATGGTTCAGATTTTGCAATTGCCCTCGAGTCTCTAAATTGTCAAAAGATATCAACTGACAAACAGGTATATTTCGAAATGTTGACGCCCCATTTATGGTATTCTGAATGGGGAATGGAATACTTTCTGTCACACAGTAACCACTGCTGAAATATGGGTCCATCATTACAAACAACAGAGTATGCAGTAGTGCAGGAGATGAAAACAAGCAGTACCTGTAACAAAAAATTTCAAAAACCTATTTCGGAAGTGAAGTTGGTGTTTCTGGACATGAAAGGTCTCCTACTGATTCTTTACAATCCTAAAGATCTAATAGTGAATTGAACAGTTATTGTGAGTTACTACAAGATTTGAAACTCAAAATCAAAAAGCAGAGGAGAGGAATCTTTCAAGAGGTGATATTTCACTTCAGGATAATGTCCATACAGCTGGGAAATCAATCCAGTGCATTTAAAATCTTGATTTTGAGCTGCTAGAGCATCCACCTTATAGTCTTAACCTAAGTCCGGCTTAAGATATGTATTGGCGCCGCCATCCTTCCCCACTGAAACCTTGACTCTGGTGCCAGACTGATCTATAGAGCAGCCTGATATCTAGGTTACGTTGGATGGTGACAATTTACTTGACAGTTGGCAAAGACAATGAACATGAAAGCAGAATATACGGTTGTGGTAACAAATGGATCAATAATAAAGTCTAATGTTTACATCCACGCCATACTGAAAAATAATTGTGTGTGTGTGTGTGTGTGTGTGTGTGTGTAGAAAAGGGGGGGGGGGGGGGGGGGGTCAGTTCAATAGTGTATGTAACTTTTGCCCTAGGCCCATGTAATTTTCACCTTTTTGCCCAACACAAGAGCACCTACATGAATCCAAATTTTAATCTAACAACAGGATGTGCCCAATGTATGGAGCTGCTTCCAGACAGAAAATAGGAAGCTTATGAAGATATTGAGAAGTACACAGAAGTTAGTGGAAACTACGCATATAAATGATATTAATTGCATTGTTTCCTCAATAAAAAGTTTTTTAGAAATGGCATAACATTTCAATTAATTGGCATATTGACTGGACACACTGCAATTATTTAATTTTATAAAATGAACAGTAGACTAAGCAAAATGAGCAAAGAACTTTTTTAGGAAATTACATAACATACAGAAATAGTGTCCTGTAATCAATTAAGATTAGTTTTGATTTTTCCCAAAGGTCAACTACTGAATAACTTCTTCAGTTCCACGTGATGGTGATGCAAAGATAATGGTATCCTGGAAAGCATTCAGAGCAGAGATTTAATAATAAAGCATGGCGAATAAATACTGCTAGTAACTTTACCTAAACATAAACATCAAAGGAAACTAAGATGATTAAATACAAAGCTTACTACTGGAGATGATGTACTGAGCTGAACAATATAATTCTACCAGCACATAAGTGGTATGGTGATATGATATATACAAAATCTTATGCAATGTGCAACTTTAAGAAACCAGGTAAAATATTTTCAATTACCATGTTACAATAATCCACTAGGAAAACTAAGACCTGTAAGTGCTACTTAAATTTGGAGTTGGAGCCACGGCTCCCGAAAGAAGAGCAATGAAGGGGAGGACAGAAAAATCAAGAATGGTATACTCTGCCATACTTGGAAAACAACTGACTATAAATCTAATGCATACCCAGTGACAGTGCACTTTGTGTAAAAACACTGTAGAAAAATTATAGGCTGGACAAACAAAAACAAATTGTTCAATATACTTATGTAATACCAAGAAGAGCAGTCAAATGGTTCTTTTCCACCTTTACAACCTATCCCTCATCAATAGTTAAAGCTATATTGTTAATTTTTTAATAAATCATTGTGCAATTGGATAAGCACTGTTTCTTCTGGTACAGGGCTCCTTTGTCCGCATGGTGTAGTGGTACCAAATTATACTGAAACAGTGCTTGAAAATGGAAGAATCCAACAGCAGGAAACAAAAACATGTGTAGTTCAGTAAAAACAAGCTGTATTACTCACCTACCTGACATTTATGTTCACTTTAAAAAAATGGATGTTGGCAAAGATGTGATGATGGTACAGTCTCTTTAACACACTGAATATTATACAATGGATGAAAACAGCTAATTCTACAATTTAAGACAAAAATTAAGATAAGCTTCCTACTACAATAAAGACATCAAGTGCCAATTTACTGCCAAGGAAGTTGACTGAACCTTTCAATGTGGGCAGTGATCTATTCACAACCAAACGTGGTTAAAGTGAGAAGTAAATAAAGAATGAGAAAAGTCATAAACATGGTGCTACAGAAATGTAGAAATAATCAAATGGGTTGTTAGAACAGAAGAGGCCTTATATTAAGCCACCGATGAGAAAATAAACTAATGGAGAACCTTCAACTTTTTCATGCAGTGGTAGGTAGACAATTTCTTAAGAAAGGTATGTAAACAAAATGCAAATATCAGTTTATCTATGAGCCGTAATGTATGTGTAAGCATTACACTGCACAACTCCATAACAGAGTTAAAAAAAAATAAGTATATGCTGTCTTCTAATGTTACAATATTTTTTTGCCGAATACTGCTACATAAACGCTCATTTAAGCGGATAAAAAATAAGCTAACGTTTATTTTTCGCAACACACCATACAAATGGGAAAGATAATATCTTCCTCCATTCCATACAATTTTTTCTTATTCAATATTCTTCAGACGGGCCATCGAATGTCATTCTCTTGACAAAATGTTTTCGGTTATGTTTTGCGTCGGCAGTGGCCAACCGAGGGCCAAGACCATAAGCTTTAAATTCCGCAGCTGCAGCGAACACCAAATATTCAAATTAAATGTTACTGTAAATTCTCGGATAGAATACTCTCGCAATAAAAATGAGCACAATCTCCCGACGAAAGCTACGAAACTGAATTTTCTACGAACCATAACACTTGTTCAGACGTACCATTCTTGAAACAACAGTATTGGAAAAAATTTGTGTTAAATGGCAGGATTATAATCACGAATGGCATATTCAAATTAAATAATCAGTATACTTAAGTTATTGGCTTTCTAGTATCAGTAGTTTTCTAGTGGTGCAGTGGCTGTCTGCAGAAACTACTGATGTTACCTTAAAATAGCTTGTCGATTTTCCCTACGTTTTTAAGATCATAAAACTGAAATTACCTGCATTTTTTGGCACCTGTGTACTTCACCGACCCTCACAACGCTCTTGAAACTTTATATCCATCGAAACACAAATTGTCAATCATATAAACAACACATCTTGACCTCCTTCCCAGCCATCTGCAAGCTGAAAACTGAAAAACAACTTGTCACTTGAAAATCGATCCTGATTGGCCGAAAGTCACGTGATATGTAAGAAAGCGTTTTCCATCGTTCTGTACATTTTTGCAGGAATGTAATTTACTTCTTGTAAAAGCTGTACATGTCTTGGGTGCTAATACCGGCAGGATCATATTAGTTGCTTACAACAACAAACGTGCGTAAAAAATACATTGGTGCATGAAACTCAGTATATGCAGTTACTGTATAAGGGAATATGGCGTCTAGTCTAGTAAGTTCGCCCATAGTAAATAACGAATTGGATGCGAATAAAGTTGAATTGCTGGTGAGTACAAATGATAAGCATTTTGGAACAGAAGCTCATACAAAGTCGAATTTTTGAACTGCCAGCTTCTTGTTGTTCAAATGTATGGAGAGTGTCTTAAGTTTAATGTTATATTGGGATAGAAACCTTTGGTTGCATTTACGCGTAATGACTGAGAACGACGCTGGAGGAATTGCTATTACTTTCATCGTGTTTCTGTTATTTGTGCAGTGATTCGACACCGTAATAGGGAGGGTTTAGAAATATTTTGCTTTGCATCTGTTTATACATTAATTACCTAGTGCAGATTATTGATTTGTCCGGCGTTCGAATAGCGGTGCACGTGGGTGCGCGGGAAACTGGAAGTTCAGTAAGTAAGTAACTAGGTGAGATGAAATTTGTGGAAGAATAAGTTAATAAGAAGTACTATTAGAACATTTATACTAACAAGGTTAAAAGGATAATTACGTAATTTTTAATAAATATATCATTAGAGGTAATCCAGCAATGTATTCGCTAACAAGCGTATAATAAGAAAGGGACTTACTTATTCTAGTTCACTTAGCACATGTGTTGTGGACATTAAAATAAGCACGGTTTTAACAGTGATGATAAAACGATTAATGAATTCCGATGTTCTATTAAGAGTGTACCGTCGTTTGGCTTAGCCCATGCGGTGGACAATAATTCCAAACAGTGAAATCAATTTTGTGTGTTCAGGAAACATTGTCGTCGGTAGGCAGCAACAAAAATAAAAGGCCTTCTTACCACAATTTTATAGGAAACAAATGTTTTTTGAGGTGAGGGGAACGGGGGAGGGAGGTAGTAGACTTGCATTTCGAAGTTCACGCACTCGTGGAGGCCATGCCTATGTAACTTACATATTAATACTTGGAATTCTTAAAAAAAAAAAAAAAAAAAAAAAACAGTTGATTCTAACCATCACCTTCTGTAACATTTTATTAACTGTTTTGGATAGTTTCTGAACTGAAACTTTCAGCTTGTATCTATAGAGTGGAAATTTGGAGTCTTTGTAGTATAGATTTGCCTAGAACCTGTGAAGATTGTTTGTATTTAAGCTTCTCTGAAGAGAATATACTATCTAACGTTCAGTCATAGTCCATAATTTTGCAGTAATTGTTTTTTTGTTTTGTGCTGAAAATTGCAGATCAGTAGGTGGTTATTGCAAAGAGTGACATTTGTTTCTGAAACCTAAGTTTATGCTATTCACTCAAGGCAAAGTTAGCAAAAGATTTTATTTGAGATTTGATGAATTAAGTTTCCAATACATTCAGTCCCAGGTATAAGTGCACAAGACAACAGTGTGAATGGCAGGAATGAAGAACATTGCTTTTATCAGCAAGTAGGCTGGGCCACATCAGGAGTCGAGCAAATGACCACTGTGTGATACAATATATTTACCATAGGCATGATTTGCTATGTAGTGCTTTTCTGACTTCAGCAGAGTGTCAAATAATAGTCAGTCATTTAGGCAGTTGCTTTAGGGGGTGCTGTGTAGTCTTACTGTCTGTTTTACTGCTCTATATCACATCTCCTATGTAATCTATAATGGAATTGAATAATTTAGTTCTCTGTTTGCATAATTATTTTGTATTAATGCAACTGCTCCAGTAAGTATTAGTTGATCACAATATTATCATGAGTTTTTTTATCATGATGTTTCACAATAACACACTGGAAGCATTCACAGTGCAATGCATGTTCCTTCGTTGCCATAGAACTAGTCTACAGTAAGGTCAGCGCATGTTTCCTTTGACGGCCACAGAAGGCCAAGTAGTGCAGTAACATTGTGTTTCAATGCTGGTCATTGAAGAGCTCATTTTAGCAGCTCTTCCATTGCTGCTATATGCTGTGATGGAGTTCACATATGAATGTGAAAAATCATTGGCTGTTTATGTCTTGACATGATATGAATTTCCATAGTGTGACACTCCTCTAAGACCATTTGTTATTTCAGGAAACTGATAAACTCACAAGATTACCCTCTTGATTTGTTAATAGAAATACCCAGACAAGAGGAATATTGGATAACGTTTGTCGTCTTTGACCAGTTAAATAATGTTAATGGATGTTTTGATGTCACGTTTTGGTGGATACTGAAAAAGTACGGCTGAGTTTATGAAGCTAATAAATGTGAAAGCAAAAATACATGCTTTTTGGAGATACCAGTTGGTAGTTTAGCCCAAGGTCTAGGTTTGTAAATGGCAAACTCAAAGTGTGTGGGGAAAAAACAGAAGGAAAAAATCTCCTTGAGGTGCAAGATTAATCTGTAGTGTAGCTTGTTCAAAAAAAATCGCCAGTGATATTGGTCAAAGCAGACAGCCAGTATTGAATAGACCTCTTTATCCAGTGCCCTCCCTGATCGTCTCAACTTAAATCTTGCTCTGATCTGTAGTGTGGACTGAGGTGTAACTTAAGATGATGGCTAATGGCAATTCTGGTTTTCAACAGAATCTCATTGCTAACTGAAGTGGAAGTTAATGCAAAGTCCTGGTGGGTAATCAAAGAAGTAAATGTAACAATTCATTGAATATTAGAGACTCGGGGTTTTTCAAATGCTGTTAAACAAGACTGGGAACTTGTGTGCCTTTCAGTGACTGTAGGCTATGTGTACTATTTGTTACCTTTAGCCCTTAAATTGTATAAAATCAAATGGTAAATTCAGAATCATCATCTAACATAGTTGAGGAACTTCAAAAATGAGATGGTATGCTTTGTATATGTAATGTACGGAAACTGTGTAACATGTTGAGAGGGGAAGTGTTTATCTCCTAAATGCAGTGTTTTCTTCAAGCATTTTTAGAACAGTGCTTGTATATGAAAGAGTGTGGTAGGAGACATGAACTTATTGGTTGGGAAACTTGTAACAGTAAAAGAAGGTTGTTGTGTATCTGTTGACACATTTGTATTGTGATATATGGTGTAATAATCTATCATAAGATTCCACCCATCAGCCGTGACCTGTGACGTCCTATCAGATCCAAGACGACACATAGGTGCACTTGCAGCAATTGAAGCTGTGTGTGTAGGGCCTTTCCTAACACCACATTCAGAAATTGATGTATTCAGAATAATTAGCAAAGTTTACACCAGTTACAACCACAGATAACATTTATTAACAGGCCGCTTACATCCTTCACAGCGTAGAGTCATGATGTAATGAGTCAATCAACTTAGACGTTCACATCCTGCTTTTCATGTAGAATAATGTTAAGTTATGCGCCTTGCAAAATATAAATGCGCCTCTGACTAAAAGGTAACTGACCCATAACTAGATGTCGTACAAATACCTAGATGTCAAGTTGAAATATGATGTAGGGTAAAGTAATGTTTTCAGTTGTAGGAAAAACAACCAAACAACAGGACTCAGTTAATGGAAAAGCTGCAGTTTCCTTATAAAAGGAGTCATTTAGAAAGTACTTGGATGAGCTGAACTGAAATATTTCTCAAGTTTACAAGGTCCATATTAAGGTAGTTCAAACGAGGTATTGGGTGTGTAAAGGGCATAAATGCAAATAATCAGAGGCTTGCGCAGAGGAATCAAAACCCTAAAAAAAAAAAAAAAAAAAAAAAAAAAAAAAAAAAAAAAAATTGCTGAAAAGTTGTAAATGGCAGGCACTGGAAGAAAGATAACTCTGTCTCAGAAACCACCTCAGGTATTCTAGAAACTGAGTTTCAGTTAGACTAATAGCAACTTTCTTAAAGGTGTACAAACAATCTGTAAATTGAATGAGATGAAGCCTTAATATACAGTAAAAAGAAACACGCCAATCTGATGTGATTACAGTGGAATGTCCTCTTTGTATATAGTATCGGCAATAACTCACCAGCTGCCATGTTAGCTAGTTGGCTTTGGCATATTCAGCAAAAAAAGAGTCCAATTAATTTATAGAATCTAGGTGAAAAGTAGTGCATTTATAGTTTTGTAATACCGTAGATTCGCTTTGATCCATTATGTCACATTGAAATACCTGACACCCGTATTTCAAACTTGCGCTGTTGTGACCTTGCCCTCACTCATCTCACTTAAAAAACACACACACACACACACACACACACAATTCTGGATCCAAGGTGACCTAAGAAATATTGTGTTGAAACCAGTATTGATGTACAGAACACTCCGCTATACACATAAACACATACATAGTATAGTACAGAAAGAAACAATAAAACGATACTTAACATCTAAAGTCAACTGGTACACAAATCCAGTAATCTAGCAGTTGCAAAGTCTTCAGCACAATTTCTCCTTTGTCCAAAATAGACATCTCAAACCAGAAACCCCTCTGGATAAAATGTCATACATTGCTCTGGTGACATCACACATGCGGTCTGAAATGTAGCGCCATTGGTCTTTGTCATACCTTTTCTACAAATGTTATGTTTTACTCACTGGGCAGTCAAACTGAATAACTGTATGAAGTTAGTTGGGGTCAACATGTCATCCTCCATTGTGCTATTGAGAGACCTACTTGTGAAATTTGTTGTTGTATACTTAAACCCCCCCCCATGAACCATAGACCTTGCCGTTGGTGGGGAGGCTTGCGTGCCTCAGCGATACAGATGTCCGTACCGTAGGTACAACCACAACGGAGGGGTATGTGTTGAGAGGCCAGACAAACGTGTGGTTCCTGAAGAGGGGCAGCAGCCTTTTCGGTAGTTGCAGGGGCAACAGTCTGGATGATTGACTGATCTGGCCTTGTAAGATCAGTTACAACAGCTTTGATCTGCTGGTACAGTGAACAGCTGAAAGGAATCGGGTACTTGCAGCTTTAATTTTTCCCAAGAGCATGCTTCTGTACTGTATGGTTAAATGATGATGGCATCCTCTTGGGTAAAATATTCCGGGGGTAAAACAGTCCCCCATTTGGATCTCCAGGTGGGCACTACTCAGGAGGATGTTGTTATCAGGAGAAAGAAAACTGGAATTCTACGGATTGGAGTGTAGAGTGTCTGATCTCTTAATCGGGTTGGTAGGTTATAAAATTTTAGAATGCAAATGGATAGGTTAACATTAGATTTAGTGGGAATTAGTGAAGAGGAAAGAAGACTTCCACTCAGGTGAATACAGGGTTCTAAATACAAAATCAAATAGGGATAATGCAGCAGTAGGTTTAATAATAATAATAATAATTACTACTATGTGAACAGCATAGTGAACACACTTTTGTAGCCGAGATGGACATGAAGCTGCGACCTACCACAGTAGCACAAGTTTGTATGCCAACTAGCTTGGCAGATGACGAAGAGATTGAAAAATGTATAATAAGATAAAAGAAATTATTCAGCTAGTGAAGGGAGACGAAAATTTAATAGTCATGGGTGACTGGAATTGGATAATAAGAAAACGAAGGGGAGTAACATGGAATGAGGGTAAGGTAATACAATGGAAGCTGCCTGGTAGAATGTTGCACAGAACATAACTTAATCATAGCTAACACTTGGCTTAAAAATCGTGAAAGAAGCTTGTCTATGTGACAGAGGTGTGGAGACACTGGAAGGTTTCAGATAGATTATGTGATGCTAAGACAGAGATTTATGAACCAGGTTTTAAATTGTAAGACATTTCCAGGAGCAGATGTGGACTCTGATCACAATCTATTGGTTATGAACTGTAGATTAAAACTGAAGAAACTGCAAAAAGGAGGAAATTTAAGGAGATAGAATCTGGATAAACTGAAAGAACCAGAGTTTCAGAGAGAGCATTAGGGACTGATTGACAAGAAAAGGGGAAAGAAATACAGTAGAAAAAGGATGGGTAGCTTTGAGAGGTAAAACAGTGGAGGCAGAAGAGGATCAAGTAAGTAAAAAGGCGAGGACTAGTAGAAGTTCTTAGGTAACAGAATATATATTGTATTTAATTGATGAAAGTAGAAAATATAAAAATGAAGTAAGCGGGAAGGAACACAAATGTCTCAAAAATGAGATCGACAGGAAATTTAAAATGACTAAGCAGGGACGGCTAGAGGACAGATAGAAGGATATAGAGGCATATGTCACTATGAGTAATATAGATACTGCCTACAGGAAAATTAGACACCTTTGGAGAAAAAAGAATCATGTGTATGAATAGCAAGAGCTCAGGTGGAAAAACAGTTCCAAGCAAAGCAGGAAAAGTAGAAAGGTGGAAGGAATATATAGAGGGTCTGTACAAGGGCGCTGTACTTGAGGGCAGTATTATGGAAATGGAAGAGGATATAGATAGAAGATATGATACTGCATGAAGAATTTGACGGAGCACTGAAAGACATAAGTCAAGACAAGGCCCCGGGAGTAGACAACATTACATTAGAGCTACAGCAAACCTATGTTTCTAGCATTTGTAGACTTAGAGAAAGCTTTTGACAATGTTGACTAGAATACGAATTCTGAAGGTGGCAGGGGTGAAGCACAGGGAGCAAAAGGCTACTTACAATTTGTACAGAAACCAGATTGCAAGAGTTGAGGGGCATGAAAGGGAAGCAGTGGTTGAGAAGGGAGTGATATAGGTTTGTAGCCTATCCCAGACGTTATTCAATTTGTATGTTGAGCAAGCAGTAAAAGAAATAGAAAATTCGGAGTAGGAATTAAAATCAATGTAGAAGAAATAAAAACTTTGAGGTTCACCGATGACATTGTAATTCTGTTGGAAACAGCAAAGGACCTGGAAGAGAAGGTGAACAGAATGGACAGTGTCTTGAAAGGAAAATATAAGATGAACATCAACAAAAGCGAAACTAGGGTAATGGAATGTAGTTGAATTAAATCATGTTATACTGAGGGAATTCGATTAGGAAATGAAGCACTTAAAGTAGTAGACAAGTTTTGCTATTTAGGGAGCAAAATAACTTATGATGGTCGGAGTAGAGAGGGTATAAAAAGTAGACTGACAATAGCAAGGAAAGCGTTTCTGAAGAAGAGAAATTTGTTAAGATTGAGCATTGATTTAAGTGTCAGGAAGTCTTTTCGGAAAGTATTAGTATGGAGTTTAGCCATGTATAGAAGTGAAACATGGACAATAAATAGTTTAGAAAAGGAGAGTAGGAGCTTTCGAAATGTGGTGCTACAGAAGAATGTTGAAGATCAGATGGGTACATCCATAATTAATGAGGAGGTATTGAATAGAATTGGGGAGAAGAGGAATTTGTGCCACAACTTGACTAGAGGAAGGGATTGGTTGGTAGGACATGTTCTCAGGCATCAAGATATCACCAATTTAGTATTGGAGGGGAGTGTTGTGGGTAAAAATTGTAGAGAGATGAATACACTAAGCAGATTCAGAAGGATGAAGATTGCCGTAGTTACTTGGAGATGAAGCTTGATCCGAGTAGAATAGCATAGAGAGCTGCATTAACCCAGCCTCTGGACTAAAGAGGAGGAAGAAGATATCCTTGATAATGATACAGGAAACTTACATCTACATATATACTCTGCAAATCACTATAACGTGTATGACGGAGGGTACGTCCCATTGTACAGGTTATTAAGGTTCCTTCCGGTTCCATTGACATATGGAATATTTTATGGAATATTTTAATGCATCTGTGCGTGTAGTAATTATTCGGTTATCTTCAAAATCCCTATGTGAGTGATATATACGGGGTTGTAGTATACTCCTAGAGTAATCATTTAAATCTGGTGCTTGAAACAGACTTTCTCGGGATAGCTTACGTCTATCTTCTAGAGTCTTCCATTTGATTTCCTTCAATATCTCTCTGCCACTCTCTCACGAGTTAAATAAACCTCTGACCATTCGTGCTGCTCTTCTCTGTTCAATATCCCCCGTTAGTCCTATTTGGTATGGGTCCCAGACACTTTGAGCAATATCCTAGAACCAGTTGCAGGAGTGATTTGTAAAGCAATCTCCTTTGTAGACTGATTGCAGTATTCTACACCAATGAACTGATGTCTACCACCTGCTTCAGTCATGATTGAACCTATGTGATCATTCCGCTTCATATCCCTACAAAGCTTCCTGTTAATATTGTCTGCAAGCCCATTAACGTACAATATGAACAGCAGGGGTCACAACATACTTCCCTGGGACACACCTGAAGTTATTTTTACATCTGACGATGATTCCCCATCTAAGGTAACATGCTGTGTCCTCCCTCAAAAAGTCCTCAATCCAGTCACAAATTTCTCTTGATACCTCATATGATCTTACTTTTGACAATATGCATAGGTGCAGTACCGAGTCAAAGGTTTTTAGGAAATCGAGAAATACTACATATACCTGGTAGCCTTGAACCAAAGCTATCAGTATCTCCTGTGAGAAAAGTGCGAGTTGTGTTTCACGTGATCAGTGTTTCGGAATCCATGCTAGTTGGCACTGAGGTCATTCTTTTCAAGATACATCATTATATTTGAACTCAGAATATGTTGTAAGATTCTACAACAAATCAACGTCAAGGATAATTGATGGTAGTTTTGTGGATTACTTCTACTAACCTCCTTGTAGCAGGTTGTGACCTGTGCCTCTTGAAGAACTGGGCACAGATTCCCCTCGCCCCCTTCCCGAGGGATCTACAGCACATTAGTTAGAAGAGGAGCTAACTCAGCCACAAATTCAATATACGACCTGAAGAGATTCCATCGGAGTCTGGAGCTTTGTTCAGTTTTAAAGATTTTAGCTGTTTCTCAACACAGCTGACATTTATTCATATTTAGTTCCACTCTATAGTGGTACAAGGACTAAACTGGGGCAATTTTCCTGGGTTTCCCTTTGTGAAGGACCATTTGAAAACAGAGTTAAGCATTTCGGTGCTACTAACAGCGCTTACATACGACCAGTATTTCTTTGGGTTCTGTGAAGGATCACTTGACAATATTCTGCCATATTTAAATGTCCATCCATAAAAAAAAACTCTGGCAAACAATTCCAAACTCGTAAATAAAACTGTTGCCCATAACAGTCAACATCAACTAATTCACTGACAAATATCCACAAACTGTTGTAACATTATTCTTGCAGGCAGCACTTAAGAAGTCCAATGGAATTATTAACAGTGCTCTCAAACCATTTAAAAACATAAACATCCCACACTGCACAGTGTCGTTGCATATACTCAAACATGATCCTGTTTCAAGTAAACTGCTCTGTGATGTCACTCACTGCGATACAGTTACATCACTGGTCAAAGAAAGCAAGAAGGTGATACTGCAGACTTTGGTTGATCTGTAGTTTGTGATGCTATTTATTCTTCAGAATGGTTTAGTGATGGCATGGCTAAAACTGAGATATCGTGAAGATAGTGGGTTTTAAATCTGACCATCGTACTTAGTTTTTTGTGATTTCCTTCTATCAGGTCAAGCAAAACAAGATTTATTCATTTTAATAGAAAATATGGGGATAGGTTCTCTATGCCATCTTTTTTAAGTAGTTTTGTATTGGGTGAGCTCATTGCAAATACAATTTTAATAATTAATTTTCTTTCCTTAAACCGTTAATGTTTCTTGTTAAAATACTTTTGTCTGTATTGTGTGTCTTCTAAAAAGTAATTGACAGTGTTCATCGATACCATTAAATTACCTGCCTTCAGATTGTTGCTATGCTATTACAGTTATCACATTTTGCACCCATTTGGAAGTTGGCCTAGCTTTTCCACATTTATCATCGTGTGCTGTCTGTTGGCCTGCTTGTGTACTACTACTACTACTACTACTACTACTACTACTAATAATAATAATAATAATAATAATAATAATAATAATAATAATAATAATAATAATAGTAGTAGTAGTAGTAGTAGTAGTAGTAGTAGTAGTCTCTCTCTCACCTCCTCCCCCACTCCTCTGTCCTGTTTTGTTTATTGTAGTTTATAGTTTTTCCAAATTAACACTATTTAAAGTTTTCTATCTATTTTAGAGAAATGTTGTTGGCGAGGGATCTGTTGAACTGAAATATTCCTTAGAACTGTTTTCTTTCTTTGCAACAATTAGGGTACAAGCATGGAAAACATGGAAGTTAATGCTGAGAAAGTAGAAAGCCTAAAACAAATGGCAAATGATGAGAAGAGTGCCAAGGAAGTTCATGTTGATGACATGACATCTAGAGATTATTATTTTGACTCTTATGCACATTTTGGAATACACGAAGAAATGTTAAAGGATGAAGTCAGAACACTGACCTACAGAAATTCAATGTTTCACAACAAACATTTGTTCAAGGTAATCATTTCTAAGTATGTAGTTTAAAGTTCCATATAATGTTGCAAGTATTTCTGGAGACATCAATACAATAAGTCTACTGACGCCAGTGTTAATAAGTTCTAGTAGTAACTACTTTTTCAAAAATGCTGTGCCAAAAAGTAATATGTTTTTGTTTTCTCTGAGGCTGCAATTAAACTGAGGCTGAACACGAGAATAAATGTAGCTTTAAAAAAATCAGAAATAAATGAGATTACTTCTATGAAATGTTAAATTTTATCTGCCAAAATATATTAAAATGTAAAAATTAAGGAGAGTGTGGTATTGAAAAACAGAGATGCCTATGATATGAAGAAATTGAGCTAAACGACAATCCAGGTAGTATATTATATATTCTAGTCATTTTTAATGTTAATATATTTTTACTTTAAGCGTTTTATAATTCCCATGATTTTATAATCTGTTGATTTAGAAATCTTGTAGCTCTTTCAATTTCTGGTATCTTATGTATCTGATGTAAAAGGAGTGTAGGATGGGTGGTTTGTTTAGCAATATTTTGGGAGGTATAAATATGAGGTGCACACAATACTCAATGGCCCTTGCAGTGTCTAAGGCTGTACTGCTTATCCAATGGCTGATGGCTTCAATTTCCATGATAGGTACTTTCAATCTTTTTTTTAAAGTGTAAAGGGTTGTCAAATCTCAAAGAAGAGAGTATGTTTGGAAATGAGAGCATGTTTACTTAATTTATAATGAAATGTGACTACACACCAGCAGACACATAACTACCTTTTTAAGTGCTGCTTTTATACACATGCAATCTTTCGTCTTCTGTTGACCTGCCCACCATAAGACAAATTCTTCTGGTTCAAGAAGTTGTCGTGTATGAACCCCTTCGTCATAGTTAATGAAACACATTGTGATTAAGTGCAGCTAATGTCTCACAGAAGATGGAACAGAATTTTGGCTATAAGTCAATGACAGTCACTTCTGGTGGGGAATGATCTTCCTTCAATTGAGAAATTAAGTTTAATGCTTATATTTGACATAGTACCTGAAAAATTATTCACACAATTTCATTTATATTACATGGTAACAGACTAACAGTCCATTGCAGCGAGTTGGGTGCGCAAGTGCACCATTCCTTGTGGGACAGACATTACAGGAGCAAGGTCAAATAGTTGCATTGTATCCCTTTTAGTCAATTTGCACTTTTGTTAGACCATTCCTCATCATCAGTGGGCTATTCATGGCCATGTCATTACCCTCATGGAGGAAGTTAATTTGACAGTATTGGAGATGGTGGTGTGGTATGGTGTTTCAGAGCCTTCAGTGCAGTGATGGGAAATAGACTTTGGCATGTAACAAAGTGTGTCCAGAATAGTAAACTTGTCAACATGTCACGTTGGAATCCTTTTGTAAATGTGATGCAGTTGGAAGCACTACTGCAATTCATGGGCTGGTGGATATTGTTTGGTGCCACACCACGTACTGAACGTGTGGCTATCAAGGAGTCTCTCCGTGATGATCCTCAATGCTACTTATTTCATTAGCATATGCCGAGGACAGTGTTAGTTGTGACTGGTAGAGTGGGATATTTTCTGTCGAAAAGATATTGTCTTCGAGAAATGATGGTCCAGTGCGAGTAGAGACAGCAAGGTGCCCATTTTGCATCAAAGACATAAACAGTGGCTGTGTGTGTGTGTGTGGGGGGGGGGGGGGGTAGATAGTTCTCTTGAAGTTGTCCAGTAGACACGTATTTTGATCCCATCAGTGCTCAACCATATTCTGAGGGAGTAATCTGTTTCTAACAGAACCAGTATTCTATACATGTCAGTGATATTGCAAGACTGCTTTGCAGAACAGAATGAGAGTTCTCTTCTCAACTGTCCTTCTCCTGTAGCAGACCTAAATCTTATTGAAAATGCATGGGCAGAGATTACCCTGAAATAAAAACCTCACATCATGCCAAGAACTCATGATTACCGTTTGAATGTGACCCTAGTAGTTGGGGAGAAAATGAGAAAGCCATTTTCCACCTTGCAGATTCCTTTCCTTGCAGATTGCAGACAGTCTTTGGTGTTGAAGGCCTTTGGATGTGGTAAGTGGTAAAGAAGCCACATACTGTGCACTTTCAGAGGTCGAAAATACCTTAATAATGAGAGCGAACTGTTCATTATATTACTGTTAAATTAATGGAGTAGTAACACAAAAAGAATTGCCCTAAGAGCCAAATATGAACCAAACCTTGTCATCGGGAAGTTGCCTAAAAGACTGTCGATTAAGCCATCGAGCTACAAATGCATGATTCCACCATAAGTTTAATAGCTGTACTTCTGCCACTTGTAGACACTAGCGCAGTTGAAAAGTGGTTGCGCCTTCTGCCTATTTATGTGCAATGCGGTATACTTAATTTACATTAAGTATCAGTAGCCAGTCCCTGTACCAATTGTTCATTATTAAGTCTTCCAGTATTTCACTATTTTCTGCCATTGCTTTGCGATTGCCCTATATAATCACCATCCAAGAACTGCCTCACCGAAACTATCCTACAACATTCTGTGCAGGAACTCCCAAAGTTATTTTTACATCTGGCAATTTAGTCTCGTTTCAGAATTGGAGGGTCATATATGCTAAGTCATAAAGCCAGTTGCATAACTCCCGTACCCCCCCTCCCCCTCCTGGAGTCGGTGGCTTCATACAGAATATGTATGTATTATTTATTTAGTCTAATGAAAGTCTGTTTTGTTACAGCTTTCAGTTTATTTTGATGCTTAGGTAATATTTGTAAAATATTGCCTCATCTTCAACTGCATGTTAGATGTGTTTCATTATTACATGCCATATCTGTTAATTTGACACATATAGTAGAGGATGTTTGACGTAAATTATCAAACGGTTTGGTGGACACGATAAAGGCATCCCTGTTGATGGAAGAACAATCATGGTACTTAAGGCAATAGATTAGAAAAACATGTCCAACGGGTACCTGAAGATGAGACAATATTGTCCTGAAATTGATTGTATGTACACAAGAGAAACATCAAAGTAAAATAAAACTGTAAATTGTCTTCTTCAAACAGAGATCTAACCAATTGTAAGTTTGTACAGTTATATAATGTAGCATGTCGCCTGCTTTTTTATTAAGTACCCACATTCACCTACCAGTGGCGCTCTAAATCAAAAGTGGCTGTTTCAGCTCCTCTTCATTCATAGAATAGGAATGCAGTCAATTAGTGTTAAGGCAGGTTGTGAAGTTCTCAGTGTGACAGTAAAAAAATAAATAAATATCTGATTCTTGTGGTAAAAATGTGTTAGCTGTTAGCTCCTGCCTTTTAGATGATGTCACACTATCAAACACTTCTTTATTTTATTTTTAAGGAATATTTAAAATTCAACACATTGTGCTTATCTGTTTCCGTGCCTCTGTCATTCCAGTTAAAAACTATCTGGAGTGTTTTGCATTGTCAAATAAATCAGTGTTGGTCACTTGAGAGCTCAGTATAAATGATAATTATTTAAATAATTTTCATATAAACATCAAGATTTGAATAAAAGAATTCACAATGTAATTAATAAATATCACATCTTGAATGTTTCAAAGAGAGAAGATATGAAATATAGTTGTAACATTTTTTGTAGTACTAGTTCAGTTTAATATCCAAATTCAAGTTGATTCTTTCTGTACACACACAATCCTAATTTTGTGATTATGCTTCAGGGGAAGACTGTTCTGGACATCGGCTGCGGGACTGGTATTCTGTCAATGTTTGCAGCAAAAGCAGGTGCTGCGCGTGTTATTGGTATTGACTGTTCTAATATTGTTGAATATGCAAAACAGATTGTTGAAGCAAATCAGCTGAGTGATATCATCACAATAGTGAAAGGAAAGGTATGGGATAATGTAAATTTTATTAGAATTTAAGTTGATAAACTCTGATGACATGTTGCCATTGTCAAAATTTTTAACAGTGCTCACCCTATTATTGTGAAATGTAGCTTTATTTCATAACCTTGGCTACACAATTTCTGTTTAATAGCTTATGATAGTATTATAGTTGCAGTAACAGTGCTGTTGAAATACAAAGTTTTATTCATGAAGTTTGTTTGTGTGGCTGAAATGCAGTTTAAAAATACAGGTATATAATATTAGTATTTGTGTGTAACAAAAATACAGAACTACTTAAAAAAACTCACTAAATGTCAATATCTAAGTTCCTAATCCATAACAGAACTGTATCATCAGCTTTCATGAGGTTGCTCCAAATACCCAGATAGGAATGCAAGAGGCATTTCTCGCTAATGTGCTTGATTGTCTGGTTCGAAGCCCCACAGTCACAAACCGGAGACTCTGTACCATCCCATTTGTAAAGTGTCTGCGCATAGTCCATGTCCAGTGTGAGCTCTGTTCAGTTTGGCCCATAGTTCTCTGTCTAATTCTGCCTCAGCAGTATCACAGTTATACTCTCAAAACCACTCACACCCTTCAGGATTTTCAATAAGTTGACAGTTCTGATCCCACAGGTCTCTCGCCCTATTATTACTGGCATTTAGCTATTCTGCTTGCCATAATGGTGGGTTTCCTAAACGGAGTCTGTTTCACTGCAGACTTGGATGTCTTCCTGTACGGGTAATTCCAGGTACTCGTGTAGCTAGCAGTATTCCGTAAGCACGGCCCCATTTCTACGGATTGCGGGTGGACAGGTGCTGCTCAGCAGAGGAAGCCAATAAATCAGTGTTAGTCAGATTGTGCCAATTATTAATCACATAGAGTGGTTCAACTAGAAGTCGATAAAGTAGGTGTGGCAGCTGTTTAGCCACACTGGGACACAATATTCGGCTGCTGAGAAGACCAGTGTAATGGTTGATATGCACAAGATATCTGCTGAAGCCCCCCATGCCATTCCACACAATTTTTGAATAATAATGCTAAGAGTTTTTATCTTAGCAGCAAAATTTACAAAACGTTTTCTATATGAAATGGTGTGGTCAAAGGTGACACAAGGTACTTCGGGTACTTGTTATCGCAAAGTGTGTTTCCATTAACTTTCACTTTCAGCTCTGCGTTAGCTTGTTTGTTGTTCAGATGGAATGTATATACTTCAGTTTTACTTGTACTGGATTAAGTCGCCACTTTCTAAAATAGGAGCATGAACGTCTAGATCTTCTGCAAGAATTCTTTCTGCTTGTCCGAGATCCTTGGTTCTACAAACAAGAGTAAGATGGTTCTCTTAGCAAAATTTGATGACCTGATATTGGGGAGATTGAAAATAAATAGGTTGAATAATAGGGGCTAATACGGAGTGCTGTGGTGTATCATTCCTCTCCTTGCTCACATTTCCTTTCAAATAAACATGGAAATATCTATTGTTTATCATGGTGTTGACGGGAGTTGCAGTTCTTTCGCATCCGATTGTTTTTAGTAATCTGGATGTCATCCCTTCTCTCCAGGTTAGGTCTATGAATGTGACAGATGTCTTCACGTTTACTTGGAAACCAGCCTCTATGAAAGATGTTAGAGCCATCTAGGAAAGTTTTTTATGGCCTGTGCGTTGCCACAGCAACTTCTGTGTGGCCTGAAACCCACTTGCTCAGCTAGAATATGTTCCAGAACGAATCCACTAATTGTATTACAAATGAGCCACTCAGAGTTCATAAATACACCTCAAAAGGAAAAATGTATCGGAACTTAGTGTGGTCAGTTGGTTTGCATGGTTTCAAAATGGCCACTAATTTTGTCCTCTTTAGCTTGTTGGGCAGTGATTGACTGTGTATGATGTTAGAGAGGAAGCAGACTTTTCTCCATCATTACCCATGTTTATCAGAAATTCTCTGTAAATATTATCCATGCACGGTGATTTACCATGTTTAGTTTGTTTAAAGGCCTCATCCAATTCAATTTGTGTAAATGATGAAGAGAAATTTGATTTGTTTGAGCACTGAGATTTCAGATAGGAGAGTTCTCATTTTATTTTGGAAGTGTGTTGTTTGTCACGGGATTATCTAGATGTTTCAATTGGTTATCAGTTTGGTTACTTAAAATACCAGACTGCTGCCTGGGTTTATTGGAGGCTCTGCCAATTGTACACAGAAGACTCCATGCTTTTGAAATGTCTGAAGTTTACATTTTCTACCCCCTCACATCATCATACTCCTCTAGCAGTCCAAAGAAATGGGAGGAGGTCATCTACAATATTGCTGTCGCCAGTTTCACTATATTGTTCATATAAAGTTGTTTACAATGTTCATTCCACCCTGGTATATAATCCTTCCTGTATCCACAAGGTATAAACTTCTTAGCAGAAGAAACAACAGCCCCGACAAATCGAGGATAGTTTCTAGGTTCTGGTGGAATAAAACTGATATATTTACCTAGGTTGTGAGAAAAACTCTTACCAATCAGCCCTGCGAAAATTCCATCTGAGTTGTGGTTCAGACCTCGCTATTGGGACAGAGTGCCCCATATCAAGGGTTACTGACCTGTGCTGGCTGTGTGGGAAATTACGTGTGACTTCTCTGGGTATATGCACTGGGTGCCTTCTGCAGTCACGGGACACAGAGCAGAGACCTGGATTGTAATCTCTTTGCCAACTGGCCATTCTGAAAGTTCCCTAATCCTTGGCATTATAAACCAGGTAGATTTTCATTTTCAGCCCAGTCATTGAGCATAATATCTCTCTCGTTGTTACGTCAATCTTCCAATGACCATGGAGACTATTAAAATTTTCAGCATAAATCAATGGCTGGCCAGTAAATGGCAGAACATCCAGTGGACACTGCACATTTGGTGGCTTCTAAGTAGAATAAATCGGCATCCAGGCTAGGTATTGGATTTCCTGGTGAGAAAAATACAGACAAATCAAAATAAAAACCCTTAAAAAAATGGACCTTCTCAGGACCAACTGATTAAAAGACTTGACCCTTCAATACGAGTATGCCATTTAAACATAGAACGCATTAGCAGAGCTAAAAGCAAGTACCTATCTACTACAGGAAACACATGCTCAAACTATTTAAGACCTGCGTAAAAGAAGTAGGATCCACGGCTACGATCTTACGAGTGCTACATATCGCAGTGTGTGAGAAGCAATATTGAAGATGCTCACCTCATTTTGACATGTTTCGATATACAAGTGCGGGGGACCATTATAAATAATACAGTAAAACTTGATTTATATGTTTTTCAACGTACTACAGAAAAAAAGCATATGTGTGAAAAACATGTACATGAAATATAACACCATACTACCAAATTAATTGGTACACACAAATGGGAAAATCCAGTAAATAAAAAGTTATATGGACTTACTAGATACCATACTTAACAAAGATGCAAAGAAAAATGTAAACCTTTGAACAGAAGATGTCATAATGTAAAAAAAAAAGTGTAATTTTTTGCTTCTTTTTTTTCTTTGATGCAGCAATAGCGCACACTTTACCCTTCAAAATGAGATAACTCTGTCATTATTTCATCAGAAAGATTGTGGTGCATCACAAATTGTTCAATTATTTCCAATGTATTTACTGCATTGTTAAATGTCACTGAGGAATCGTCAGTTTCGTCCCACAAATATCTCGGCTATAGTCACAGGTTCTGTAGTGACGAGGTTTTCGTCAACGTTCACATAATCATCAAATGATGCCTGCTCTTCAAGTCGGTTCCATTCTTCATCATTAGGTGAAATATCGTCAGTATTATCATTTCCCCCCTGATCGTGGACTTCATTTTGAAATCCAACTTTTCGGAAACAGTTCTGGATGGTATCATCTGAAACTCTGTGCCATGAAGCTGCAATGTAATGTGTTACCTATCAGAAGAAACAATTTCATTAATAATTTCTCAGAGTTCTTTGGCTCTGGTAGCACAACATGAAATAAATGGCAACTAAAAATCTTACCTGTAAAAGGTTTTGTTTTCATTTCTTCCTTTTTGCGGTGTTTACAGTCCTAATGGTATGCTGCACAAGCATTTTGTGATAATGCAAATTGAAATTATGTATTACTCAAAGGTCAAGTGGGTAGAGCTCACTCGTGGAATTTGCTGGAAAGCATTGGGCCACTAATAGGAATGCCTTCGTCTCTGTGTTGCCTGAACCACTGCAACAATCTTCCATGTCTTCATTTTTCCCACCCTGAATGCTTGTCTGCTTAGTAGTAGAAATTCTGAACACACACATGCACCATCTGCAGCTTCCTTTGCCTTTGCTGCTATAGAATTTAAAGTAGATGCGGAAATTCCTAATTCCTTGGTAATATCCACTCACTTTCAATTACTGTTTATCTTCAAACTCTCAAAATTCATAGCTTTTCAGCAATGGTAATGCTTTTCATTTTTCTTCCACTCATGTTACCAGTTCTCAAAATAATTAGAAATACAGTAATACAGTACTATAGCCTATACAGTATTAGGTGTTATGTGTTTTGGGATTCCTGAGTGACGTGAAACAATTCTTGTCCAATTGTGCACTAGTTCGGCAGAAGTCATGTAATTTCGGAAAAACGAATGAATGTCACCACCAACCTTCCCTATGGCTATCACCAATGCCATAATAGTAAGCTTCACACGTTATACTGTACTTTCCAATACTGTACAGTCTCTGTATAACATCTGGTTTCTGTGACGGCTCTGTTATTGCAGTTTATACTGTCATTGCGTATCTGTCAACCTATAAAACAATCTCCAGACTGTCACATTTAAAAATTAAGTGTTAGTTGGATTTGGATGTCCACAACAAAGTTATTTTCTAGTTGGCAACCATGGTGCTGTGTTAATAGATGGGAGCTTAGGCCGGTATTATACTATCAACTTTCTTTGACAATGATCTTTGATGGGGTGCAAAAGGAGGTATGACACTAATCAAATATTTCGTCAAAGTTCCTTCATAATGGCAGACGATGACTTAATAGTAATCTCTGCAGTTCAGTTTTACTTAACGGCATCGACGGTGTAGTGTCCTGATGTTGGCAACACACCACCTTCATATAACGCAAATGTTTTGTTATGAAATGTTCATTTTATGAGTATAACTAATATACTGAGCAGGCTACGGTACATACAAGAACCTGTCAACCACAGAGCAAGAATGGATTTAATTATTTACTTCGTGATGAAATGAATTCCCAGCAATGAATGGTAGTTGGCAACATCAACACACTACAGCACCAGTGCCGTAAGTAAAATTATACCTGGTCTGCAGTTGCGAGCACTGCAATTGCAATGTCATTGCATTTTCAAGAGAAGCAGAAGAAAAGGAAACATACTTGGGTGAACCATGGACTTCACGGCGAGATGCTAAAGATATACAACAAAATGTACTACGGGAGCTACTAGTAGAGGACGTAAAGTCGCATGAAAATCCCTTTGGGAATGTGCTCAAGAAAGTGGCTCCTCATATTATGAAGCTGAACACTCCTCAGAAGCTGAACACACTCCTCAGAAATGCTACATCCACAAGACAGACTTACCATAATACTGCGATTTCTAGCTAATCTAGTTTACAGTACCAGTATAGCGCTCTAATGCTGCAGTACACATTGACGAAAATAATACCAGAAACATTTGAAGCTACTTATAATGCACTGGTGGAGGAATATGTGAAGGCAAATAAATTTAATGTGTACTGCAGTCATGAAAATTTATTATTTCCACAGAAGTTGTAGATTTTCCCCTTTTTGTTCTTAGGGGTATATCCTGGCCGTACCTCATGGCTAATAGCATCCACATTTTTTTTTTATAGCTCTCACTTTTTATTCTGTTTTTGTATTTGGGATGTCATAAGCTGCACAGTGCTTCATCCGGCTCAAATATTTCTATCATTTCATTATATATGCGACGCACCTTATAAATTTGAGTCATATTGATAAACATTGTGTGTCGGACAGCTGGAGTGAATAGCGCTCCATGCTGTTGATTTCTCCATATACTAAACATAAAACGAATGCTTCCTTTGATCAAATCTAAGCTGAGACACTAGATTTGACCACAGAAAATTTGACCAATGCCTAACTTTGACAAAGTTCCTTATTACACTATCAAATTTTATTAGTGTAATATCAGCCTTACCAATCCACTTCCCACCAACCCACGCTGAAACGCTGCATCATAACTCGTGCACACGAAAAAAAGAAAGACATATAAGTGAGAGAAAAACGTATAAATGAAGTTTTACTGTACACCTGAAGTATGTTGTTATGAACAGGATTGTTTTCTTTCTCCTATAAATGTGTGTATTATATGGTTTAGTCTGTACCAAGATTTCATGTACTGTGCTTATTCACTTTCGCACAGAAATGACTTGTAGATTGAACTCCAATACCCAGAATTCAGGACAGCAGTGTGCATGTAAGCTACTTTGCAAAATTTTTCCCTCCTTTAAAAAGGTGTGATCAGCAATATTCCATCTTGTATAATTAATTCCTGGTTACAGATCATGTTAATTTATACACGATGCAGTTTTTGAGTACTTAACAGGAGTCGCTGAGTGTTTTCAGATTTTGTGTTCATGAATTTGACAATTGAAATGTGAAAAAAATGATAACCTTACATATCCTAATAAGTTCAAAATACCAGAATTGCACCTGTCAATCTTGCAACGTTCACTCTATCTGGAAGACTACTTATAACATCATCATCTGTCACTCGCTCTCTGTCCCTCTAAGTGCATGGTGAAGCAGTGCTGGAACTTGATTTCTTAAGTACTTTGTGATTATGTTTCTTGAAAGAACATCTTGAAAAAGGTAGAAGTGAGTGGGTGCCAGTAAGACGAAGACCGAACTTGCTGAGAGAATTTGTACTAAAATTGTTTTGTTAAACCATCATGTAGATTTGGAGATTCGGAATATCGAGAACCTACCATGACCGAAAGAAAGGCTGCTTGCATTACTTAGCAGTTATTTGCTGTAATGTAAATAGAGTGTAGTTGGTTTTAAACATTGAACGCAAAGTGGTACTTTCTGTGGAAAACCTGGAATTCTCAGTGAATTACATTTTACACAGAAAAATAGAGGAAATCTCTGGAATTTACTAAAGCTTGAGGAATTTTGTGTTTTTAACCTAGCATTGTTGTTTAATTTTATTGAGCCGTATAAATTGCAAATTTTAAAATACCGTCAAACGGGGTGATTTCTGACACCTGGGCGAATTCGGACAGTGTGGCGTGTTTGCTCTTTGCCAATGCATAGAAAGAAAGAGTTACTTATTTTATCATCTGTGTGCCAGTAATATTAGGCACAAGATTGCATTTATTGCTTTCCACAACTTCTTATTTTGCGTCATTTGTTTTCCTAGATGAATAATTGATGAACAGTCTCGGTGTTAAAAATCAATGCATTATCATAAAGTGGAAACTTTCCATTGTTGCGTTGAGCAGGAAGTTATTTTAACTGTAATTGTCGACGCACTCCGTAGCTAATAGCATTGAGACAGTATCTGTACAAGTTTGTCAAGTTTCTCGTGCATGGTTATAAAATAACGGCAGTTTTAGTAAAACTGTGTACTATGCGGGGTGATTTCGGACAATGCCAAGAACGTATAAGAGCAGGAGAGGTGCTACAGTATGATGTAATTATGCCCCGGAACTTTTAGATAAAGCTATTCGTGATATTCAAAGTGGTAAATTATCGTACAGAAAAGCGTATGATTTGTGTGGTATACCTAGATCAACCCCACAAAAGAAAGTGCAGGAAGCACATCCGAAAAAAATAGGACAGACAGTGCTAAATAAAGAAGGAAAAAATGTTGAAGCAAGGTATCTTGAGGGCTGCACATTGGGGATTTCCCTGCACTAAGTTGGGTATTAGATATTTAGCTACCTTGATAAATTTGGCCAAAAACAGAAGAAATATCATAATAATTTGCCAGGAGAAGAATGGGTGCATTTATTCAGAAGACCTTTCCGTCTGCTTAAGTGAAAATATTAAACGAGCGTGTGCAGAAGTGAACAAAGAGACTGTTAAGATGTTTTTCTCCAGTATCAAGGCAAAACTGGAAAACCTCACACCTAGCAACATGATCAACTATGATGAAACCATCATTCCGTATCACTTATTCGTAACAAAGGACTACCTTAAAATTTGTAAAATGTCATAAAAATCATGTAGAATTTTTTTTTTAAAAGGCAGCAACTGTCCGAATTCACCCTCTACATACTGTAACTTCAGACACAGATTTAAAAAACGCCCAATCCTTGAAGTGACTTCAGTCACTTTATTTAACTGCCTCAGATAAATATGCCTACACATACACTTTCTGGTTCTGGGATATTTTATTCGTTACACGTATACCCTACCACTTCTATAGCAATCAATTTAATCTAACAATATAAATGAAAGATACAATCAAAATAAAGACAAAACCATCCGGAATCACCCCGTTTGACGGTACTTAATATTTAAAGTGTGTTAATTACATGAATATTAGACCTATTCTATACAAATTATCTCTTGTGGCATAAGATTTGCTGCGACCTTACGCGCCAGCTCGTGCATTGGCTCCCTTGCAGGTTGTGTTGTCTGCTAAGTGGCTGCCCAGCAGGGCGCTGTGCTTGATTTCCCTGATAGCTCCAGTGCAGTTTTCCTTGTGAGGCCTTGTTGGTTCCCTAAATGCTAACAGTGCTGGCCAATCGGGAGTTCTGTCTGATGTCAGAGCGTACCTTGCAGTGTTTTTAATAACAAATGACATGAATTGAAACTAGCCAATGAATTGCATTTCTGTAACTCTGAGAACAAATAACAGCACGTAGTACACTGTTTTGGGTTTTCAACACTTATACAGAATGAAGAATTCTTCTTCATCGCAAACATCTTCTAGTTCTTCAGACATTGGTAATCTGTTTACACCTTGATGGGCTGTTGACAGGATTTTGCAAATTTAAACATTTTCATATTTTTCTGATTATTGAGGTAAAAAAATGAAATTATTTGACCAGTTTCAATCCACATCATTCATTATTAAAAAACATTGAATTGTACGAGTCCATTGAAATTTCAACAGAAATAGAGATTTATTTTTGCCAGACTTCTTTTTCCCGTAATTCTTATCCAGAGAGACGTTATTAATGATGAGTTTTGAGTAATATGCAAGTTCCCTTGTTGCCATGTTAACACAAAGAGGTTTATAAATATTCATCTCACTAATATTCTAATGCTGCTGAAATTGCGATGGAAGCACAAAACAGCCACTGATAGAAAGACAAATCTATAGTTTATGAGAATGCCCATTCTCGGTGTAAAAATCAACTGTTACTTCTTCACATATCTTATGCCAAACCCACAGTAAGTTTTGCATATTAAGCATATGGTGAAATACTCTCCTCTTTGCGTATTATCATTTGCTGATACCTTGTTCAGATATCTGAAACTGTTTGGGATATAATGAATATGGTGAATATTTGATTTTGGCAGTTTCACGGGCATGCAAGTTCAGGACGAAGTGCTTTACATACATTGATAGCAACCCCCCCCCCCCCCAAGCTATCAGAAATTCTTGCAGCAGTTAACTTAATCCTGAAATCTCACAATATTTGACCGTTAACAAAATGATCGGCACTTAAACGTGAAGAGATGTGTACGAATCTCACCCCCCCCCCCCCCTTCGAATATGTTTTTTACAGTTGTTTGAGAAAGATTGCAATTCAGCCAGCTTGTGAATCTTGCCACTGATCAGTTTAACTAGCCAGCTTCCGCACCGAATCATACACTGTGTGAGAGATTAAACACATGAAGTAGCCATCACCACTACCTACTAGCCAGCAGTTAAGTGTGCCATGTAGCAAACTTATGGCAAAGCTTGCTTCATGTGAGATGGGCTTTAAGCTACCGCTTATTGGCTAGTATGTCTCAGCCTTTCAGCCTTGTGTTAAACATTTTCTTATCAGAGTACACATAGATTTGCCAGCGTGATATAAAAGAAACTTGCTAAATTTTACAGAATAATCAAGAGTTATTGTGCCTAAGATTGTTGGGGGGGGGGGGGGGGGATCAATATGAAAATTGTTTCTGAAAGGAGTGAAGCAAGGAAGGCTTGTAAGTCACTCAAGATTAAGCTATTGTTTACATAGCTCATGATTATGCAATTGTAGGCTTCCACAGCCATTTCCATCTTCAACAAAAAGTTTGCAGATATATGCCAGCATTCTTACATTTATTGTAAACCACATGTTTTGTCCACTGTTGCAAGTGACTGAATGGCCATGAGAATCTTATTGTAGCAAAGACTTAAGTCTGATCTCAATTCATTAGTATTCTGGAATGATGTATATTCTATTAAGAGAAGGCATTCTGGTGATAATCATAGGATTCATGTTTGATCAGATTAATTTAAGAAAAGTTCAAAGAAGAGTTGTAAAGTTCTTGATCTTTTACTAGTTTAGATTAGGCTATCCCCATTGCTCTCCAACATACATACTGTGTCAAGACTGATTGATGTTATTCAAGCCCAACCTCTTTGCTCGGGTTATCTTCCTGCCTTTAAACTAGCCCATTAAAGCACAGTTGACCCTGATGTATTGTGAGTCAAGTAGTATGAGAGATCGAGAGTGTACCAGAGAGAAGCATCGGTTAACTTTCTTCGTACTCAGGCTGGCTAAAATTTCACACATCCAAACAACTGAATAATATGCAGATACGGTGTGTGTTTAGGCCTTCTGTGATAGTTGTGCTTAATCTTATGTCGAAGAATACCCTCAGGATTAACCAACACATTAAATTTTCGATAATAGAGCTTTTACCACACTTTACAGCATATTGTGTGAAACAGATATTTTTGAAAGTTCCTATATTTCTTCTGGGTGTGTAGTTCAACAACCTGTGCACGATCAACACATTGTTAAAATGGTGCAGCATAGTCCTTCAACCAACACATGGCGACTCCTTTCAGTGGTAGTGCCCAACGAACAGGTAAATAGGGAAAACGTATTTGCAGAAAACTTGCACCTATTTCATATGCAGCATGTCCACAATCTTCACATTGGTAACAGTGCCACATGACTTGAGATTTGTTACTGGTTAAATGATGATTGTCATTTGCATCCATTATTACTATTCACTGAACACTTCACTGAATGGAATCAGTGACATGTAATAATCATCAATGGTCACAAGAAAATCCTCGTGCCTCAGTGGATTTTAATCAGTGTTTGGATTATATGACCTATTAGGAATATTCTTGTGTTGCACACCTTGGGGGCCACACGGTCTGCATTTTTTTCCAGCATAATGGAGCCCATTCACATTTTACGAGATGTATGAGGGATGAACTGTACTTGCTGTAACCCCTTTACAATACAATTAATTGTCTAGAAAGATGGACAGACCCTACGCCATTAGTTATTTGTTTTTGAGGTTGCATGAAGTCTAAGGTGTGCAAACAAAACGTGGATAAAGGTGGTAAACTACTTTGTGGCATCACAACCTGTTCTTCCAATATTGCACAAACTCATTCAAGTTGACTGAGGGGATATTTGAACATTTATTAAGAACTATGCAACAGCTGTAATATGACTATAATGATTAGAGATGAATGTGTTAAAAATACATATTTTCGATAGATGATGTAAAATGCATATTGTAATGTTGGTAAATTCCAAGAATGATTGCCTATCGAAGTCACGGGGTCCAAACTGTACATATCGAACATGCGATGGTAAATCGATCATGCGACTGGTGGTGGACATTATGAGTATATTTTCGATGTTCGCTACAGCAACGACAAAGGAAGAGTAACAAAATTACTTAAGATTGAAAAGGAGATGACTTAACCTTGCTCGTCGTCGGTGGTATCATGTGAAACTCCATTACAGCGGTCTGGATGGATAATTCGGAAGAGTTGAACCATGTATTCTTCCTGATATGCGTTCATTTTCCGCACTGTCTGCAATGAAATTGTAATGGTATTTCAGCATTGAAACTGTTCGTACGAAGTTTTACACACTGCACATTCTACACAGTCCCTTCTTTCCTCATCCGGTAGTACTGCATATTTGCGCCAAAAAGTCGAACAATCTTCTACGCTAGATAAACATAGGATTAGATTTTTTCCAAGAGAGAGAATCTGCCGAAGGAACGTCGAGAACACCCGATATCCCACTCAATGACGACATAAATTGTCTGGGATTCCCTAGCAATTCGCAAATAATTCGCGGCAGCATGTAATTTAGAGCAACTAAGGGAATGATGGAAAACAGATAAAAATGACGATTGCAAATAATTGATCTCACCGCCCGTCACCAGAGTCGCATGATAGATTTGCGATCACACGTTAGATATGTATCATTTGGACCTCGCGACTTGATAGGCAATCATTCTTGTAAATTATCGTAATGTTTATTAACTATTCTACATGTGTAAGCTTGACATATAGTGGAATAATACAGAAAATAAATAATAATGCATGTTAAATGTAAACCATTTGAAATAGTGCATATATCCATAACAAGCTTTTTGCTTCAAATAATCAGTCCTACCATGTCCCTGAATATTGACCATTCCTCCTGGGGCACCTGGAAAGTCTGAATCAAGAATATCCAAATAACTGACAGCTGTTTACAAAAGTTACCATAGAAATAACCAACAAGAGAATCGCCTTAGTCACGCGTTCTATTTTATTAGCTGTTGTTGCTCAGCAGACAGCAATAATTCACTGCTAAGGTCTTATTTCTTTTTCCGTGTGCGTGCGCGAGTGTGCGTGTGTGGAGGGGGGGGGGGGCAAGAAGAAAAGAGAAAAGTGATATAGATATTGTGATCCTGGTAACATATGGATGAATTCCTAGTTTTTCTATGACATATTCCTATAGTCCTACTTCCCTTTGAAGTCCTTCAATGTCAAAGATGTCTGTAACTTAATAATTATGTTCTCACAACACTTACATACTTGACACCACTTTTTGACTTTAGCATTAAATTTAGTAATACGACTGTATTTGCCAATAATAAAATCTCTGTTTAATTTTTCAGGTGGAAGAAGTAGAACTTCCCCATGGCATTGAAAATGTGGACATCATAATCTCAGAGTGGATGGGATACTGTCTCTTTTATGAATCGATGTTGGATACAGTTCTCTTTGCTCGAGACAAGTGGCTTCGTCCTGATGGTTTACTGTTTCCAGATCGTGCAACGTTATTTATTTGTGGAATTGAAGATCGCCAGTACAAGGATGAAAAAATCAATTGGTGGGATGATGTTTATGGTTTTGACATGAGCTCAATCCGTAAAGTTGCAATCAGTGAACCACTAGTGGATGTTGTTGACCCCAAACAGGTAATTATTTCTTTGTTTGCATATGTGTGTGTATGTGGGGGGGGGGGGGGGTTATTGACTGCATGCAATCATTCATGCATCATGTTACGTACATACCATCAGATAAAGGAAAGGAGACTTCAGGGACTTATTTAAAAATCCCCCATGTTAGCGCTACTAAAAATCTGGCATTATGTGTTGCTTTATCATAAATCTTACTCCGTATTCCTGAAGGCTCTCCTCCTTGTTAGAATGTACTTGTAACATGATGGTAAATAAATGAATGCAGGGGTCAGGTTACATAAAATAGTACTATAAGTTTAAAACAAGAAAACATATCTGGCCAGTTGTGTAAGACACACTATACTGATCATAGAATAATGCTGTTTATTGTTTAGGTGTCACACACAATAACAAATATAGTGATATTTTTTTGTATGTGGTGTTTATCCTTGTTAATGAATCCATTATCATAATTTGGATGTTTTTTGGCCACAGCCACAAATGCACAACTTGGCCCTAGCAAATCCTAAAATTTGTATTAACACTGCAGAGCTTCCACTAACTCTGTAGGGCATTATTTTGAAGTTTCCTGTAAAATTCCCAAAGGAAAAAGTTCTACGGATATTAACCTTTATTTCTCTAAATAAAAATAAAGAATGGTTTGCTTTTTCCTTTCTATAGATTTTGAAAAGAGTTGTTCATGTAGCTAGTGATATTGAGTAGAACAAATTCATCTACACAGAGTGAAAAAAAAAAAAATAGTTTCTAGCAGCTGCAACAAAACTTAGTGCAGTGAAATCCTCCTCATCAGAATCTTCTCTCCCCTACCCCCTTCCCTCCCTCCACATAACCCTCTACCTTAGTTTTATTAAAGCATCATCCAGTCACTTGAATCTGACATGCAAGTCGGGATGTCATGATCACAACGAATTCCTGAAATGCCACATTTGCTGCCATATCTGTGACAGAATTCAATGAAATCAAAAGAAACCGATACTGACCCATAACCGACAGGAGTTAAACAATATCTCTAGGGCTAAAACATTGTAAAATATTCATTCTTATAACATCCTTTCCTTTGAGGAATGGACTTGATCTCTGCAGAACAGCCATTCTTTATTTAGTTTTTGTAGCATGAATTGTGCCCTGGTGTAGAGGCTACAAGGGACTTTTGCAGTTAATAAGTAGAAATATCTAAAAACGACTTCAGGAATGTCACTAATTTTGAATGTGATCTGTCAATAGTAAAGTTATTACACAATTTCCTGGGGTAACTACATATTTCAGGCAAGCCATCCGGATAGCACAATCATCAGCAACAGTTCTCTCAGGTAATTGGACAGTTTCACACTCTTATCATTACCTGTCCCTGGAACTCAACCACCTGCTCTCATTGTATCCATGAAAAACATGCACTTTTGGATTGAAGGTTTCTGGAATCTATCTGAACATTGGGATATAAAATGTGTTCTATATTTTAATTTTGAGGAAAAAGTATCCACGAATGATATTGTAACGTAAACACTAAGACTTTGTTGCATGACAGAACTCTTGATGATGTAGTGAAGAAAATACTTTCAATCTTTGTGGAAAGAACTAAGAAAGTAAAACATCTGTACCCTCACAACAATCTGCACCACCTTTTCTTCTTCTCCATTGTCACTTCGTTGTCACAAATGTTACATGGAACGTCAGAATTGAGAAGACTGATAGGAAAATCTTAATTAAGGACACATCTTTAGTTCAGATTACTGTAATGATTTTGACACGAATGGATAACTGCACAATTAAACTGAAATTGTTAATGGTACGAGGTACCTTAATTTCCTACAACTATATACCACTTTTGACATATTTTAATGTGTAACTTTATTATATAATCCCTGAAATTCACAAAACTTTTTATACAGATACTAGGTTTGTAAGACATTAAGTTACTGTGAGAGTTGGGCTCAACACTGTCAACGTGTTGGTGAAACATTATACCAAAATGTGGTACATTGGTGTACATCAAGTGCACAACTATAGACCACCGTGTATTTTATACACTGGATCAATGATGCCGTTATTTTAAACAATTTATTTTACTCCTTTTTACACGTCTGAGGATGTAGAAATATTTTAATACAGATCACAATACAAAGGAAAGACCTTCTCAAATGTTTGTAAGCCCAGCTATAAGAAATCAACAATCTAATCCTTTATACCCAACTTGTCTTTTAGCTCTGGGACACTGTACGAATCCCTTTTTGAAGAGACCTTCACTGGCTCACAAACATTTACTTAAAATATCTAACATTTTGTATTTTAAAATGTCTTTTACAGTTGTCCATTTCCAAAAATTCCCACTTCTTGCCATACAGCTGACTGATGTCTGATTTATGCACATTCAGTACAACACCAGGCCAGTGTTCCCCCTCATACTGAACTCTGACATTATCACCCACTTCAGGCACATATGCTACTGTTCCATCAGCAGACTTCATTAGACCATCATCCCTTTCTTCTGATGTGCTCAAGTCAAAGTTATCATCATCTGATACAAATGATGATGTATCCTCATCACTACTTGTGCTCAGCCTTATCGGGAATCTGAAAATTAAAACATACTGTAATATGAATCTCATAGCCTTGATGCAAATAATAAAAATAAAGGAGAATAATGTAGGTACCGGTAGGTGACATACACGTACTGTAAATGTCTTTTGCTTCGTTGAAATTACTGAAGGTTCAGGTATATCTTCTTGGCCACAGTTGGCTGAATTATCAGCAAGATCTGAAGCACATACAATCTTCCCTGGTTCGACATAGAAGTTTCTTCTCCTTCTCCGGGTACCAGAGCTTATACAAGCTTCTTGTGCCCTCACTGATTCAAGATGATCTATGAATGAAGCACTCACTAATGGTAGTGAGGAATCGAGTTCATTATTTGGTAACCTATTTAAAACTTAATTTCTGTTGATAGGGTACAGGCCTGATTTTCTGAATCCAGATTTCAGATTAGAAGGTCCATTGGCCTCCAACCTATCCACCAACTTCTTTAACAGCAAAGGAAAATTGTCTTTCGGGATTGTTGAGTATTTTCTTCCGCAAGATGTACATTTGTATTCATCTAGTATCTGACGCCAATAGATTTTCATAGAGCGAAAATACGACAAGTCCAGTGGTTGGGCCGGGTGTGTTGTGTGGTGGTAAGGCAATGAATGAAATATCATTGTCTTCACACATCTTAATAACCTTCGTGCTAATGTGGCTGCTTAGGTTGCCCTCTATAATGACCTCCTTTCCTTCTTTCTTCTTCAGCTCAGGTAAGAGTAAAGTCATGAACCAGTCCTCAAAACTGGTTCTGTCGAACCAACCACTTTTTGTGCGGTTATATCTGGCTTCTAGAGGTCCACCCTCTGTCAAAGTATCCCACATTTTCTCAGCCTTATAATTGATATATGGTGGTAAGATCTCGCCAGCCGCATTGCCGCACATCATGATTGAGACCAACGCTTTGCTTGAATTAATTATGACTTCGGGATATTGACAACCCCGTTTAGTTAAGGCCCTTTTCTTTCATGGGTCATCAACCAGGTTTGTCTCATCGCAATTGTTAATATTTTCAGGGGCAATACCTCCCTGTTCCTTATAGTGTTATCGAAGTAGACATTTATGATGTCTCTGGTCACAGCAGCTCTGCTCTTCTTAATATTACCTGCAAATCTTTGTGATAATTGATCACAGTGTCTCTAAACAAATGATTCAGCCCAACGTTTACCAGGAAAATTGTTGGTGAACCTTATTTCTTTACGGCCACGTGAATCTAGATACATTTTACAATGCAGCGAAGGTCAATTGTGGAAATAGGAAATCTGAACTCGCTCAGTTTGATAGCGTGCTTTACAAATGATTCCTCCTCTTGTGAAGTAAACACACAGCTTCATCCAGTTGGTGCCACTTTGTTTTCCCGTACAGCTTTCATTTTAAGAATTATAGAACACTTTCATTTTAAGAATTATAGAACTGCGTGGAATTCCATAGACAACTGCAGCCTTGTGAGGAAATTCTGCGGTATTTCCTGATTACATTGATATATATACATTATAGAGTTTCAAATTAAAAATAACCTATATATACCAGATTTTAAAGTTTTGGTCATGTGTGCCACCATTCCCACTTTATTTCTGTTACAAAAACCAGTATTATGTTGAAAAGAACTGTGAACTTTTCTGTTTCCAGCAATTATACATGTGATACATTGTATATGTTGGTAACAGTGCAGGTTTGTAATGTCTGTAAATGATTATCTTTGCTAGTATTTGCTTTTGCTTCGATGAAGCGGTTTGTTCACATGTTACTAAATGTTCATTGCCCAAATGCTACATATATTTGTGGAAGTACATATCCTTTAGTGTGCAATAAATATGAACTATCCCACACATCAAGAAACTCGACAAAAGGAAATTCTGTGGTAACCAGTTCACAAACACAACAAGCCACACTGTTGAAAGCAACTTATGTGTCAGTTCTTCAGGGAAGAAACTCCTACATGGCACACCTCCTGGTGATTCAAATTTTTGTGTTAACAATGGCGCTGTTTGTTGTGGATTTGTTGTTGTTGATATGAGCATCTTATATTCTTTGATAAAGGAAGTGGCAAAATGTAAACAGTGTGATGGTGTTGGCTGTCTGGAAATAACTGAACAACAAAGTAGCAGAGAGGGTTTAGTGTCAAAATTAGTTGTTCAGTGTAGATCCTGCAATAAACCTACCTCAAAAATGACTTTGAACATTGTGCATAATTCATATGATGTGAATTTGAAGTTACTGTATGTAATGTGTGCAATTGGAAAAGGAAAAAAGGCTGCCCAAACGTTTCGTGGTTTGATGGACGTTCCTCCTCCTCCCAGTAGGTTCAGCAAGTACATAAAAATACTTTCAGGTGCCTTGATGGTTGTGTCTAAAGCATCTACGAAATGTATGGTAGAAAAAAGTGTAAATATTAGTGGGACCAGGGAAATGGTTGTTCCACTAGATGGGACATGGCAACTTTTATGGTGATACCTTGTTAATAAAACTGGAGTGTTGTGGACATGTGCAAATGAGGGTGGGTGCTAGATTGAGGAAGCTTGAAGAGAAATGAAAGGAAAGTTGCCATCTAATGGAAAATCTCTGTCTGGCCTAGGCAGATTGACAGAAACCGAAATAGACCTTCTTCAGAGTTATTAAGGACTGGCCATTAGGCAAACTGCACCTCTGAATGATGTTACAGCAATGAGAAAAGCTGTATGGGCATCCTATTTTCATAAGTTGTCCACAGGTGACCACCCTGTTCGGTGCAGTTACCAAAAAGCAACCATCATAAGCATTCTCTTCCTGAACCTATTATGAATGAAATAAAACCAATTTTTAAGAGATCTAAGTGACCCTGTTTTGCTTAGTAAATGTCTTCATTGGGGCACTCAGAATACAAATGAAAGTTTCAACCGTTGCATATCGAGATTATTCCCCAAGAATGTTTTTTTAGAACTAAATACATTAAAAGTTTGTGTACTCGATCTAGTGATATGTTTCAATGATGGAGTGATAGGAAGGTTGGAAGTTCTGAGAAATTTAGGGATAAAATGTGGCTCTGATATGGAAGATCAATTGCTTGTAAGTAACACACAACGGGTGCATGAAGCTGAAAGATTTGGCCATTAAGTTAGCAAAGAATCAAGAAGTGCTAAAAGGAATTCAAAGAGGAAGCTTGAAGATGAAGAAATGCTGAAGGATGAAGACTATGCTTCAGGAATGTTCTGAGGCACAGTTTAATTGGACTCATATCTTCATTCGCAACTTCCCGCAAGTTGTATTTTTCAGAATTCAAGTACAAATATTCTCTAAAGTTTATAAAGCATTACTCAATTTTTTTTCCTGTGACTTGCAATAGTCCACACTCATATAGTAGACCTAAGCTTTATTGCAGAATCAATTAGTTATAGAAAAAATAACATTTTTATTAGGAAAAAAATAAAAATTAAAATGTAAGATATGCTTTTTTATCCTTTTAATAAACATAATAGGTGGAATTAAATAGTTCTAGTACCTCAGCCATCATTTCATGCATACCTGGTAAAAATTTGGTCTCTTCCAAATATGACATTGGATTTAATGCTTCCTCAATTTGAGGAAGCATTTTGGGAAAAAAATGCGTCAATTGCTGTATAATTTTTTAATAATCCTAAGCAGGTTCAAAAATATTCCAAATACTTCTAATTTGTTTAGAAAGTGTGCTGCATTACCTGACATCAACAAAAAATTTATAAAACATATACATTATAAGCGGTGCCTGAAAGAAATAGGTGTTGATTTTTTTTCATTTTATTGAGCCAAAAAGTATCCTGTATCCTTAAGAGCCCTTTAAATGATGCACATATGTTCTCCCATTTTAATGCAGGTGGGGCTTGAGTTTCAGCATACATTTGTTTTTCGGGGTATACCATACAAAGAAAATTACACCAAATCGTATTTCTTTGCCTTGGCAAAGAGCTGAATGTTCAAATTGTCTTTGACTTACAGTGTAGAATTAAAGACAATATAGTCAGCCAATCAACACTGTGGGACACATAACACAAATGTTTTCTGTAATGTTATACACTTAACTTGGTTACGGAAGTCTGCAATAGTTTCAAATTGCTAACCAAATTTTATGATCTACCTATTGACAGTAAGAATCCTTCCTCTATCAGATATTTAATGCATCTCATCCAAAAATGTTAGGATTTTAGTGATAACTGGGTTTCAGTTTGCAAATTGTTTAACATTTAATCCTTAAAAGCAGTCTGTTTCGTCAAACGAGGTGCATTAAAACCAAATTTTGGTATCATTGTTCTGACGACAATTTCTGTGGGCCTGACAGAAATATTTGTTGAACAGATGTGCCTCAAAAGTCCGTTTGTTAATGTGCTGTTTTACTGTTAACATACTTTAAAAATGGAATCAGTGTTACGTTGCAGTCGCATGTAAGATACCAGACGAGAGGCTTCTGCTTACAAATTACTTTTGTCAGTAGGCCAGGTCATTGATACTCAAAATTAAAGTATCTCTCATGAGTTATTGCAATATTTTTGTGGAAGGAAACTCTCCAGGAAAAAAACTGAATCTCAGGGTGTAGCAGCAAAGTATCCAGCAATATTACGCAGTTGCAAAGTCGTGGTCATAGGTTGGTTGGCTAGTTTTTGTAATATCGGACAGTGAAGCATTATTATGGATTGTATTGTTTCTGAGGGAGTTTTTTGGAGCAATCTAAACATGATTGGAAAGGCTTATACCCTTATTGAAGCAAGACTGCTTGACAAAAAAGTAACTATTTTTTAGATATGTTAATTTGGTCTTGAATGATTATAATTTCAGACATTTAAATGTAATGCTCCATTTTTTATTTTTTAGTATTACTATTGTTATTTTTTGCATACATTTTTTAGAAGCAGTAGAAAATTTGCACGAGACACAAGTGTATGGAATGTTGTTTAATTAAATGTGTTTCTGTTTCAGGTGGTTACAAATGCATGTCTTCTGAAAGAAGTTGATTTGTACACTGTTCAGAAAGAGGACTTACATTTTACGGCACCATTTCATCTTCAGGTGCGGCGGAACGACTACATTCAAGCATTAGTGACATTTTTTAACATAGAGTTCACAAAGTGCCATAAACGTATTGGTTTCAGCACTGCTCCAGAGGCTCCGTACACTCATTGGAAGCAGACAGTATTTTACTTTGATGATTATCTTACTGTGAAGAAAAATGAGGAAATATATGGTGTGTTCTCAATGAAGCCAAATGCTAGAAATAATAGGGATCTGGATTTTACCATAGAGCTGGACTTCAAAGGCGAGCTCGGTGAAGTGCATGAAAGTAATGTGTATCGCATGCGCTAGGTTGTCCTATTTAACTGGAATTGTTATTTAAGTGACTCAGTGGCCCGACTTGTCAATTTTAGTATTGAAAGTTGTTAATAACTTTCAGTATGTGTTTTGAAACACAAACATCCATGTGCCACGGGGTCTTCATCAGAGTATAGAAGCTAGCGTGATACGTATCCCTTTTTTGAAAAGTAAATATTTATGAGAGACAAAAAGTGAAATGCTGCCAAATACTCTTGATCAGATTTTGTGCACATGTAAGTTTGATCTTCCATACAACAAATAAATATCATGGACTTATTAACAGTATTCAGAAGAAACACTTTTTACAAGTTGTCTTAAATTTAGAAAATACAAACTCCAGTTTTTATAAGCTGATGTGAAAAGAAAGGCTGAGAGACATCTTACTGAAATTATGTCAAATAACTTACAATAAAGGCTGATGAATGTCATATTGATTACATGATCTGTGTAAAGACTTTAAATTGAATTTGAAATATAAAGTAAAAAACTTATTTTTGTCATATTGAATTAATAATGTGTTCTCTTTCCACAAAGAAATTTAGTACATGATGATGCTAGATATTATCAGTAGTATGTATTTATACATGGATGCAAAGATTGATAACAAGCAAGCTTCAAACTTCGCAAGTAAATGTGATGAAAGAAAATTTTATGTTTAACTGTGTTGTCGAAGTCCACAATGACTTTTGAAATTAACTACACCAGCCTTCTGAAAGTCACGATATTTAATCCGCATCACGGATTTGGTAAGCAACATACATTGTGGCCCCTATACCCCCACCCCGCTTTCTCCTGCAGTTCTTGTGGTGCTTTATATTGCAATGCAGCATGTAGGCTCAATCAAAGGGCACACAGAGAAGAATCATTTTTTAAGTATCTGATATTTGTTTTATTTATGGAGTAATTGTTATTTTATGTGAGATCATTGGCTTTCCCAGCGAATCAACTGTTTGTACTGTTGTCAGGTGTCGAACCAGGTTGTTGTTTACATAACAGGTTTTTTTGACAGTGTACCATGCTATCACCTTCATGTGACACCTTGCTAATCCCATTTCCTACGGGATGTAGCAAAGACACATATTCTACAGGTATTGCCTGAAGATGGCTGCAAAGTATGCTGTCAAAATGTCATGTTACTACACCCAGCAACAGTGCAAACAATTGCTGTTTAGGTGTTTAAAATTAGGTTTGTGTTGTTTGAACATGAATTTTGTCAGTTGAGGTAATGTAGTGAAAGTAAGTTAACACTTGATTGCTGTTAATAGGAAGATAACTGACAATGCCTTGCATATTTGTTTAAAGGTGGTTGGTAGCTATGCTGAAATGGAGGTATAGAAATCAGAATTTATAATTCTCTTCATCCTCTGGGCTTCAATGTATTGCAGAACTTTTCTACTTTTGAAAGCAGCTGAATCCTTATAATATTGTGACAAAAAAATCTTTCCTCAATTGTAAGTTTAGATTTACTGTCAGTGTTATGCTAGGCACAGCATGGTCTTGTAGGAGGTGGTATGTCATTTCCTGCCCAGTCCCTTATGGGGTGAGGGGGTTACAATTTCACATGAACACTGAACTAATGTGTGTAATGTGGCATTTTTCATGTCAATAAGTCATTGTGATTGAATCCCCAAACCCTTAGGATTTTAAATCCTGGTTACCTAGGGAGAAATCAAATTACAGTGACATTTTTGCATAGGTAACAGTAAATTAGCTAGTTTTATTCATATTATCGCAGTAGATACCTGCAAGCTTTTAGTGTGACTGCTTTGTTTTATTTTAACCTTATCACTTCTAGATTGTTTTAATTCTGCTTTTGTGTGTGTGTGTGTGTGTGTGTGTGTGTGTGTGTGTGTGTGTGTGTGTGTGTGTGTGTGTGACCTAACTGCTGCCTCATATTTCCAAAAATAAAACTAAAAAATGAAATAGGTCAGGGAAGCACCTGTGTGTCTGATCACACAATTGGCAGGAATGCATAAACCATGTATGTTTTTTCTACAGAAATGATAGCTACAGGTGTAATAGGTGATGGCAGATGTGGCTTCACTGTTCTAAACCTCATACATTGTGAAATAGCAGGTGCTGCAGTTGCTACTGTAATGTGCAGTGCAAGGGTTGCCTGCACTGTCCTGCAGCCTGCTACAAACAGACCGCTATCAGTACGTATGCTTTACCTACCCTGTTCAGTCTGTTAGTGTCTCCTGCTTGGGCCTGCTGTCAGTGTCAAACAGGAAACTATCCTGTGACATATGTGGGAAGTAATGTTGTAAGCTGTAAAAGTTACTATAGTGTCCCCCTTGCATTTTTGCATTTTATGTATGATGTACATAAGAGGCATAAAAATACTTTTCAGGGACTTGTTTATCATGTAACAAAAACTGCTGATATAACTGGAATTGATAACTGTCTGGGAAATAGAAATGTCTGGCTCAATTTCATACATCATAACCGTTGTTTTTGAAAAGCCTGCAGCTGTCATTCATTATTTAAATAATGAAAGACTGCACCAGGTACATATTGTTTCATGCTTAACATGACATGTTACGAGAATTTTTTCTCGATCAAGTACAAATATTTACATAAGGATTTTTGTGTGGTGTTTTCCTATGTGATGATTTTCATACATGTTTCGTTCAGCATGAAAAAATACATAATTGGCCCTGTTGTTAAGCAAAAAACATTTGAGCGTGCAAAGTGAGTGAAGGTGTCAACTAGCGCTAGCCAAGTGACCACACAATGAAACATGCTAAACCTGGTGGTTCGACAAAGGTGTCGTGATGGTCACAACAATCACAAAATTGTGCATGTGCAATAGAGACAGTTTTTAAATGGTTGATCTTTATTTGAACAAACCTAGTTACTCCCATCAGCCACCACGCTGAGCAGAAAATGGCGGCAGGAAGAGATACTGCATAAATTTTTCCAACTTCTTCACATTTACCATTTCAAATCTGCTGAGTAGAGTGCCCTGGTATCGAGAAACTGAACCACTTAATGTTAGTAAACATTACGTGATGACCAATGTCGTGCCAGTATCCTTTTGTCAGTTTTTGTCTCCACAATATTTTTTCAATAAATCGTAAATCGGGTACGAATTAACATTTTTGAACGTAGGTAATCGGACAGGAGCAATAAAGAAATGTCATAAACTGCGAGAAAGCATTAACCGAAAATGTAAAAGTGGAGATATACTGTAGCTTGTGACATTTGCAGTCCTCTCATCGCTAAGCCCACCTTCAGTAACGAAGAAAAAAGAGTGATGATCATTTACGGTGAATGCCACAGAAACACAACCACAGCTGTAGCAGTGTACAATGAACGATGTGCATATTGATGGACACTTCATATTGTACAATTTCCAGCATATGCACATTGTTCATAGAAGCAGGTGGCTCGGCACCCAGAAAACGTCAGTGTGCAAACGCAGCAACTAACAGTGACGACAAAATTGCTGTTCAGGCTGCTATAGTGTCACAATCCTGATGTGGGTGTAAGACAGATTATATGTGGTTCTTGACTAAGCCGTAGCAGTGTGTGGAGAAATTTACACAGGCAAACGTTTCATTCATATATTATTTCCCTCCACCAGGAACTATGTGGGAATGACTTTGATCACACATGGAATTCTGTTGCTTTCTATTTCAGCGATTGCTAGGCCACCCTGACTTTCTGCACGATACATTGTGTACGGGTGAAGCTTGGTTCACAAGTCATGTTCATGTTAATCTGTGGAACATGCACTAGTGACCTGTACAAAATCCCCGCTGGCTTTGCGCGATTGCTCATCGTCAATGGGGTGTCAAACTGCATGTGCAGCAATATCTGTGCAAACACTACAATCTGTGCAACACTCCTCTAGTTTCCATTTCTGAAGAAAAAACATACATGTATCATTTAAATGAAAACAATGTACTGGGTGAAGATGTTAACCTAAGTCTCTGTCTTACACAGAAAGTATTCTCCAGTTAACTATTGGAACAATAATTGAAAAGTTTATCCAGTATACTTGGGACACTTTTCTACATGTTTGGACTTAACGATATCACTGTTTTGCATCAGATGTAACGTGGATCACAGCAGCTAAGAGTCAAATTTCACGTGATTCGGTCTGTGTTCTGTTCTGTTGATCTTATGTGGACCACAGAACATTCTGCCAGCTAAAATTAAAATTTAGAACAGTCTTGATCGCTTTTTTGTTTTTTTTATTTATTTATTTTTTATTGGAGTGAGTGACCGGTTTCAACTCTACACAAGCGTCGAGGGTCGACGAAACTCGTCTGGCCAGTGTCCGTCCACCATTCTGGAGTCTGTAGATGACTCTATGAAAGAGTCGAAACTGGTCACTCACTCCAATAAATAAAGTAAAAATTGCAATTAAGACTGTTTTTAAATTTTAATTTTAACAAATTTTAAGATCGCTGAATATGTTTTCAAAAATTCTGCCAGCTTTCATAAATTAATTGTAGGCAAATGCAGTTATTAGTATTATAAAAAGAATAGTTTCTTACAGTTACAGATAGGCAAAGCAAAAAGACCATTACACTGTAAGCTTTCTGCCAGAGCCTTATCCAGTAAAGAAAATACATATATTCACACAATTAGGCACATCTCGTGCACATGACTGCTGTCTCTGGGTGCTGAAGCCAGAATGCAACTCTTGAATGATAGCAGCAGTCCAGAGAGGGGCTGGGAAGGGCGAGGATAGAATAATACTGTCTGGCAGAGTGTGCGAGTACTAGATGGCAGCAGGGTTTTAATGTATTGGTAATATTGTTGATATTCCAATCTGGACTTTCCATTGTTCAAGTAATACATTTAAGGCAGTGTTTTCTATGATTTCTAGTATGAAGAAAGTCACTGAAAATTTCAGCACCAGGTTCTTTGTCATACCCTCTCTTACCATTAGAAATTGTCAGTTGTCACCAAAGGCTTGAAACAACAGAAATATGTTCACTAAAGACGTAAACTGAACTAACATTTCTATGTTAACACACATTTACACTCCTGCAAGTGCTTAATTATAAAATTAAGATGAACAGTTCTCGTATTCCCTGTTATTAAAAGATTTCTTATTTGCCTTGCAACTGGTTTGTTATGGCCAGTTTCCTTCCTCGTCTCTTGGAAATCTTTTTTCTCTCTGCACATGGTAGTCATCATAATATGTTCTCGAATATTTCTTTTGCAAAAGTTTTTTCTTGCGTTCTTTCTTACATTACTGAAGTTGTAAGACATGGGTGTCTTCTCTCCTCAGCAAAACAGATGTAAGTATGATTGAAGAGAGAGATTAAATCCTCACAGGATTTCAGCACATCTTACTCAATAGTTTTAATAATTAGGTGACATTATATTGTTAAATCTCATTGAGCAAGTACCCTCTGCACTTTAATTCCTTCAACCAGTGGGACACTCATATCTATCAAAGGGCATTCAGATTGCACAGTTGTCTAGCCAGAACCAATGATGTTGTAGTGAAAATTACCTAACTGAATCTGTATGGAATAGCCCTCTAATGAACAGCTGTCATCTTGTTGTGAAAAGCATGACCACTTGCCTAGCCAAAATGCTGTGCCTTCTAAGTAACATTGATCAAGAAATTTGACATAAAATATGTCGAAGTATTCACTGTTCCAGGTGTGGATGTTTGTTACCTGCAAGTGAATTTCAGTTCATAGCATACAAATTTATGCAAAGAAATTTGCTAGTTTTATTCTTTTGTGACCATATGTTGTGCCTCTTTAAATTATTCAAAATGAAAGTTAATGTGAAAATATAGTCTGTTTACTACAGGATATTGGTGTGGATGGATACTGATATAGGGTAAAATTGCAATGAGAGGAAAAGGCCACTCTGTTCACCCAGGCTGGGGTCTAATAAATAGGGTATTGTGACAATTGCTGGCCATTAATTACCTTCAGGAGTGATACATCTGTACTGCTGAGAGGCATATATCAGGGTATCCAACAATATTCTAGGTTTTGGAACTAGTAGTTCCTTTCCCGGGTGGTGGAAAGGCATAATTTGTGAAAGATTAAAAAGGAATGGTGGGTCACTCAGACCATCTTTTACTGTGGAGACAGTTATGATGGGGAACATGAAGTGCTTGTGTTCTGTAGAAATGTAATATGTGAGGCAATACTGACTCAGCAGTTTATTTTAGAAGGTAGGCAAATCTAGGTTAATTGCGTTTGTATGTTTAGATAAATCTTTCAGAAGTGTTGCCTGAAGTACACTCTCTGAAATTTTAAAAGTAGTTGTGATATAATACATGCAGTGAAAGGTTATTCACAACTTGAACAGAAACTAGGTGTAGGAGAGGACATAAAAGGGAAGCTTTGGTTATGAATGAAGTGTGACAATGTTGTAACATAAGGCTGATGTTTACCCATCTGTTCATTGAGCAAGTCGTGAAGGAAAACAGAGAAATGTTTGAAGGGAGTTGGTGTTCAAAGAGAATAATTTAAAACAGATGTGCCAGTGAGAGTTTAATTCTATCAAATGGTAAATGAGTGGAAGAGCAATTGAACGTAATGGATAGTGTCTCGGAAATATACGATGAATATTAACGAAAGTAAACATGGGTAATGAAATGTAGTTGAATTAAATCTTGTGATAAATTGAAAGTAGTAGATAAGCTTTATCTTTTGAGCAACAAAGCAATTGTGACCAAAGTAGCGAGAATGTAAACTGGCAATAGCAAGAAAAGTGTTTCTGAAAAATAGAACTTGGTTAACACGGGAAGATCTGATGGACAGATCAAATAACTGATGAGAAAGTACATAACTGAACTGAGGAGAAAAAAAAAATATGGTGTAGCTTGGCTAAAAGAAGGGATCAGTTGATGGGACACATTCTCAGACATCGCGGAATCACCAGTTTGGTAGTGGAGTTCAGTGTATAGGGTAAAAATTGTAACAGGGAGATCAGGACTTGAATAAAGTAAGCTGGTTTAAATGGGTAGTTGCACAGAGATGAAGAGAGACGCACAGTATGGACCAATGTGGGTAGTGGCATCAAACCAGCCTTTGGACTGAAGATCACAACCAGGTACTACTTCAGAAGCGTGATGCATATACCTGTATCTCATTATTGAATAGTGATGCAACTAAAAGTAATAAATGTTTATAGATGTACAGGCATTGTGCTTGGCATTACATTTATTTTGTGTATGGTGAGCTACATAAAGGGGCAATGTGTGTCTTCAACATGGGAGGACAACAGCAGCAGCTTTCCGAGAAAAAGATACCTACTTGGATGTGGAAATACATACTCCAGCAATCATTAGCCTTCCTTGGAAATGAGTGGAATTTCAAATATAGATGTGTGAATAATGGAAGTTGCTTATCAAAAATGTAAAATGAACTTTAGTATTGATTCAGATTCTGAGTATTAAACCAAGAAAGTGTTAATGTAATTCTAATGTGTGTACATAACCTGTTAACGGACCTCCAGCATGCTGCAGGTGCAACTTGTTAACTTGGCATGAGGCCCGCAAGTTATTACATAGAAATTATTCTGAATTTTTAAGCAATTAAAGTAGTACTATGAGAGAAATTAAAGGGCACAATGGTCACACATCTAGGTAAAAACAAAAAATAAAAACTATTTATTACATTTGAAAGGTGAAATTATTTATGGTAATCCAGTGCAAGACACAGTTGAAGTGGCAACTGTTTATTTCTGGAGCATTATAGAAAATTGAAAAGTAACAGTACTGGAAGAAAGTAAGAAAATACTGTTTTTCAATGAAGAATTATAGTAATTATTACAGTACCACTGTTGCCCACTACGCATTTACGCCAGTTCTATTAACCCATCTCCTCCTTTCCCCATGTGTGTGTGCATCTACTCCTTCCTTTTTGTCTTTCCATCCATCCACCCCCCCTCCCTCCTGCCTGCTCTATCCATGTTGTGACCCCCACTTCAATAGGAGGTTGCTATATGTGTACCAAGTTTGGCTGAAATAGATCCACAAGTGTAGAAGCAGCTTTTTACTCATGGCTTTGCCCACATAAATGAGTCACACATATTTAAAATATTTGTACTCATATTTCTCTTACATGTAGGGTGATTTTTTTCCTGCTGTTTCATTTTCATACAGCTTAATGGTGGACAATAAATCTCCTTACATGTCGGACAATGTTATAATTTCGCAGGTTCGTCTAGTGGTATATGTGGACACTATCTATGATGAGTTGTGAGTAGTTAGTAGTAAAGAAGTAATATATCTAAAAGCTCATGTGTGATTCAGCAGTTTAACAGTGAAAATCCAGTGAGTGGTAAACTCTTTTCTTTTCATCATTTTTCGTGGTGGGGGTACCAAAAAGTATCTTAATGGTTCAAAATTTTGTAGTGAAGTTTTCTGAGCTATGCTTTTGTTTCACCCATACCGCTTTGGGAAGTAAGCGATTCTTACCTGCACAGTGGTTCTTTGCTGACATTAAGTGTTATGTATACCAACTTTGGTTGAAATCCATCCAATGTTTAGAAGACGTGGAACGTGTGTACATCCACTTTTATAATGTGTATGAATGTTATGATGCTGATGCAACTAAATAAAAAACAGAGTGAAAATGGAAATTGCTCAGGTAAACCTAAGTGGTAGAGACAGTTATTGTGATGAAATGAGATTCTGACAATTTACAATTAAAGATGACAACATTGTGTCCAACAGACGTGTTCTTTGAAAATGCTACGGCCTGGAAAGAGACCTCACATTGTTTTGGTGAAGGGCAACTGGTTGCAGTGAATGACCAGTGTTTCCAACTCGAGAGAAAGCTGCGCAACCATTTCACAGCTTCAACTAGAGTTACAGCAAGGCATTGCTATCTGCATTAGATCTGGGTAGAAAAAAGAAAATTCTGAGATATTCCTTCACAAGTTGAACATACTATCTGCGAAATTGTGATGGAGTTATTTCTAGTTTTGTTTCACAACAAAATTATATGAAAAAAATTATTTCCAAAATATTCTGTTCAACTAAACACAGATACTTTATCAGCGGCCAACAGGCTCTGAAAACTGTGTGTGTGACAGTAATATTGATAGTTCTTGGTGCATATAACCCCTTCCCACTGCCACCCCTACGCCCATATGAGAGTTCTAGTCCAGTCATATCCTTGTCAGATAGTAAGTAGTCCAGCTACTATTGCTCCCAGCCTTCCAGAGATATGGAGAAATATACATCTGCACATTCATTTGAATCTGTTCACCATTGTGAAATTATGCATCACGCATTATGTAATTTTCATTAAGCCCCATCTTCACACTGGAATGAATGTTAGTGAACAAACATCAGCAGTCAATTCACAATTGTTCACTGCCACTCACGAGAGAATTGGTATAGGGTGTCAATCCTATTAACAGTGTTGATTTATGTTGCTAGTACTTCGAAAAATAGATTTCACTTGATACAACACTAATTTTAACTAACATAGGATTAGTTTGCATGGGGAGTCAGTTGATTTTGATGAAGCAAGTAAAACTGTACAGTAAAAGAATGTTAGCCTTGATGGCTGAATTTGTACACAAGTATGAAGTGCTTAACTTGCACTTAACACTGAACTGCAGCTCCAGCCTTCCTTAGCATTATTCTAAAGCTTTGCACGTATCTCAGTTGACGCTTGAAGCTGGCTTCTCATTACAAATTTGAAAGCAGAACACTAATAACCAGTGAGTAACATAATCTGAGGAAAGGCTAGCATTTACATTCAGATATTAGCAGCTGAAGACATTTAGGTTAAAATTGTTTTGCATTTGAACAGCTGTTACATTGTGGAGAATTGACATGTGCAAGCACTTCTAGCATTTTATTGAAGTACATATTGTTAATACATGATAAATGAAAGGTGAATATATGTACAACCTGTTGGGTAAGCTATATTATAATATCTGCTATGAAATTTGTTAGAGGCCAGATAGTGTGACCATGATATGATTTTTATTTATTCAGCTATTATACATTGCCCAAAAGAATTATGGAAACATGACTTTGGATGTGTGCCATATTCCATTGGGCAGTAATTGATCACTGCTTAAGTTACCAAATTAAACCATTATCTATCACAAATTTAGTATACAACGAAACATTATATTATGAATCATTTACATAACAAGAACTGAAATGTCTGACTTGTCAGACTTGAGAATTCAAGTAATGTGTGTGCCCTCCATGAAAGTTTATCATGTAATGCCTGCATGGAATACTCTGAGTCTAAAAATGTCGGAGCAGTGTAACAGGATGACTATGAACACGTTTGTCAAGAATGTCCCACAATTACTCACTGGGTTTTAGGTAGGGCCTCACCATTGGCCATTCCATTGCTTCAATGTCCAGGGTTTGCAAGATACCCCTGGTGACGCCCAATATATGGGCTTTGAATACATCGTGCATGAGGATGAATTCAGGGCCATCACGATATGCAGGAGCCACCTCATTGTCTAACTGGATCTGTTCAATGTATTACCTGGCGGTAAGGTGACTATGGACGACGACAAACTGTGTGTGGTTATCAACACTGATTACTCTCCACACCGTCACAGAAGCTTGGACAATATTTGGCTGGTACAACTCACCATAGTGTTTCCACACACAAATACGGCCATCACCTTGTGTCTCATGAAATCTAGACCCCTCTGTCAATAAAACATTTCACTAGTGACAAAGTTGCCAGTTGACATGGGAACAGCAGAACTGAAGGCAAGATATTTTACCAGGTGTGGTACTTGAACAGGACATGTCATTTGTACTGTCCTTTCTTATTATCTGTTCCTTACAGTCTGATCATACACAGTGGCCCACTTGTGATTATCTTGTAGTGCTCTGGTGGTAGACATACAACACCATAATGCAGATATGGCCAGGTATCAGTCTTCAGGTCAGGCTGTAATGCATCTGTGACTTTTTCCATTTCGTCTTCTGTACTGAACCGTCTTCCTGTACAGTGTCCACAAGCCAAGGATGACAGATGGAGAAACGTGCAGCAACAAGACAGAAAGGCCACCATTCCTCTGTGTACCCCACTAGAGAACATTGGGACAAAGGTATTGACTTCTGAGGAGTTGTCTGATACTGTAGTGCTTACCATAGACTATATATGGCAAATGTCTTCAATTGTATACACTGAAAGTGAAGTTCTCAGGGTATCCAATAAGACCACATGTACTGCCTGTATCAAACTAGATTTAACATATCACATCTTAATATATACATGTCCCCCTAATTCTTTTGAGTACTGTTTCAAAAACGTCTGTAATAATAGATGCAATGAACAGAAACAAAGAGAATTATGTCTTTTGCGTATTTTAATCAGCACCATATACACTGAAGTGTGGAAAAAACTGTTATAGGGATGCATATTTAAATACAGAGATGTGCATGCAAACAGGCAGAATATGGCACTGTGTTTGGCAGTGCATATATACAGCAACAAGTGTCTGGCACAGTTTTTATATTGATTACTGCTGCTGAGATGGCAGATTATCAAGATCTGTGTGAGTTTGAATGGGGTGTTACAGTCAGCACTGGAGCGATGGAACACAGCATCTCTGAGGTAATGTAGTGGGGATTTTCACGTACGACCATTTCATGAGGGTACCGTGAATATCTGTAATCTGGTAAAACATCAAATCTCCCAACATTTCTGCGACTGTAAAAAGATCCTGCAAGAACGGGACCGATGACAACTGAAGAGAATCTTTCAACGTGACAGATGTGTAACACTTCCGCAAATTGCTTCCCATTTCAATCTTGGGCCATCAACAAGCGTCAGCATGTGAACTATACAATGAAACATCATTGAGATGGGCTTTCGGAGCCAAAGGTCAGCCATGACATTGACAACTATGACCGAAATGGGCATGTGGCCATTGTCAGTGGACATTGGCGCAGTGGGGTAGAGCTGCATGGTCTGATGAGTCCTGATACCTTCACATCATCATGCCAATGGGAGGGCGTGAATCTGTCAACTTCCAGAGGAACAGCTCCTTGACACCGGTACTGTGGGATGGAGACCAGCTGGTAGTGCCTCCATTATGCCCTAGGGAACACTATGTGGGCATCCATGGTTCCAGTGGGGCTCATGCAAAGCACCAAGATGGCCAACAACTAGCATACACTGATTGCAGACCATGTACACTCCTTCATGACGATCAAATTTCCCAATGGCTGTGGCATTTTTCAACAAGATAATGTGCAGTGTCACAAGGCCAGAAATGGTTCAAGGAACACAGTGGCGAGTTCCAACTCATGTGCTGGGCCCCAACTCATCAGATCTGAACCTAATCAAACACATTTGGGATGCGATTGAAAGTAGTGTCAGAACTATCACCCTCTTACCTGGAATTTATGGGAATTAAGTGACTTTTGTGTGCAATTGTGGTACTAAGTCCCTCCAGTGACCTACCAAGGTCTGATTGCTTCCATCCCATGATGTGTAGCCAGTGTTATCGCTGCCAAAGGTGGCCATAACAGTTATTAGATAGGTGGCCATAATCTTCTGGCTGATCAATGTATATGCTTATGATGCAGTGTATAAAGCGGAGAGTAGCTCTTTTTAAATAAATATAAAGTAGTATTACAGCTTGATTAGGAACGTCACAGTGAAGGTCTCACACACACCAACTTTAGTTTACAGCACAACAGTACATCATCTGCATGTGTTTATTGTATGCCATGGTGTCTTGATTTGATAGGTGTGCTTCAGAATTGAAGACAATGGAAAAAATCGGTTGACTATGACATTACAATACCACTCGTTCAAAGGATTATGGGTGCGTGGAAGGTGAAGACCAAGAAGTGGAGGTGCAAAAATTAATGAAGCAATGTGACCAAAGAAATAATTTATCATGTGCAGCAGATAAATAAACGCTGAACAATTTTCTCAAAAATTTTTACTATGAAAATATATTTTTGTTTTCAGGAGGAACACTCGACACATGAGTCCACAGTTAGAGCAAGTTACAATACAGCTTTTCAGTTTGCAGAGCTTTGTACAGTTCACTGATTTTCAGTTGGGGCTGATAGTGTGGAAACTGATCTACAGTTAGAAGTTCGACCAACAGTGTGACCTACACATTTGGGCAAGCAACTTTTTCCGCAATGAAGACAAAATCCACACACAGTAGGTCACAGGGAGACTGCAAGCATACATTGTAATTAGCAGTTTTCATAAAACGGTACCAAAGCCTGGTGATTCAGTGAGAAGCAAAATACCTAATATTCATAGACATTCTGTGTTTCCATGGTTAATATTCAAATAAAATGGTAACGAAACATAAGTTTGTCAATTTAAATTTCGTCCTAATACGGCATTTGTCATACAGCTGCTTCAGCCGTAATCGTAAAAAATGTTTCGTAATTAGCTCCCTCATGTTATTAACATCGTCAAAATATATAAAAAGAGATGTTTCATTTCATTGTCATTTCGCATTAACACAATAGTCTTAGAAAATAAATTTGCCACAAAACACATTGGTAAGCTGTCTTGCTCAGATTCCTCGTTCACTTCCCTACCTTCCCCTCACACCTCCTGTCCCTTCCACATGTCCTCGTGACCTTGCTGGTTGCTCACTACTGTGGCCTGAGCACAGACCAGTTCACAAGAGCAGCCAGGTGAACTGGCCTGCTCTAATATGTTATTTCAATTTCCTGATGGAGATAAAATGTCTAGGGTCATTTGGGCTGCAGTTATAGTGGAACGGCGCGGCTCTGCTCAGTGCGCCGATTATAATGGTGGTGCAAGCAAAGCGGCGCTGAGCGAATCAAACATGTTAGTAAGAGTGGCAAACAGAACAGTCCATGACTCCAGCTGCTGCATTCGGGCAATGTCGGCAGCATTCAACTGTTGCTCGCGCTCGTTTCTTTTGTTGTACTGCTGGGAAATGGCATCATCAGACCCTTGATAGCAGTTGCTTTTACTTGGCGTTCTTAATCGAACTAGTGAAACTAGTATCATCACAACTTATTCGTTTCTGACAAGTTATCTGATGAGATAGCAGCAATGTTATTACATGTGCAGAATACACTTCCTTAATCTCATTTCTTTCATTGTCTTAAAGTGATAAGCGATAGTAAATTCGAAGTAGTATGGCTGACAAACACATGAAAATTGTGGTTTATTATGTGAGAAAAAGTTTTCGAAAATGTCTCATTTGGACAGCTTCATTTGAAGCTCTGTTAAAGTTTCGTCCTGACTGATAAGTGTCTTGTATAGAATGCTCGATTTATACTGTATGTTGCTCATCGACACTCAGGGATCCTTCTAGGCCTCTGGTTCCCTGTTGGTTATTTCTAAGAGGTAAAAAGAGGGTTCAGCAGCGTTTGGGTCTCTAAACTGAACTATTTTCAAAAGATCATCACTATTTCGTAATACTGATTATATACATAACCAATAATTACATTTTTACTTCAAATGTTAGTGTTAACGCATGAGACAATGTGGTAACGGGTACAGCTTGTAAAACGAATGTATGAACAGCATCTTCCTTGTTCTGCATATAGTGCACCTACTGCACATATACTCTGTATCATCTGTGACTTACATTGACACAGCCGGCCAGTGTAGCCGTGCGGTTCAGTCTGGAACCGCGTGATCACTACGGTCGCAGGTTCGATCCTGCCTCGGGCATGAATGTGTGTGATGTCCTTAGGTTAGTTAGGTTTAAGTAGTTCTAGTGCACTGATGACCACAGATGTTAAGTCCCATAGTGATCAGAGCCATTTGAACCATTTTTGAACACTGACACATATATACAGAGCTTGTATCTCGCAGCGAGCGCTCGCCTGGTGGCCGGTGGAGATTAGTGGGGGGGGGGGGGGGGGGGGGGTCCGGCCAAAAACGTGTGGCGTGCCAGTCCAACGCCACCTAGGTGCCATTGGCCATTCGCCTGCGGGCTCTTTGTCTCAGCAGCATCGAGCGTTGATTGGAGATGTCGCAAAGTTGTCGGTCGTGGCGCAACATTCAGCAAACAATCGAGCAACGTTACGCCATCACGTTTTGTGTGAAACTAGGAAAATCGGGTACGGAATCGTTGTATATGTATCGGCAAGCCTACAGCGATCATTGCCTGTCAAAAACCCATGTTTTCAAGTGCGTGAAGGGCTTTAAAGAGGGCTGGGAAAGCGTTGAGGGCGAGAACCGCTCCGGTCACCTGTCAACCAGCAAAACTGACGAAAACATCGACGTGTTCACGTTTTATTGAACACTGACTGTGGGATGAGTGTCAGGATGAAAGCAGACGACCTCTTACTTGATAAAACGACAGTGCGCAACATCACCATCAAAGAACTGTCGATAAGGAAGGTCTGTGCAAAGATGCTCCTGAAGATTTTGTCAGATGCTCAAAAGCAAGCACATGTGGTTGCCTACCAAGACAATCTCCAGAGCCTTGAAGCTGATCCAGAATTTTTAGTTAACATTGTCACCAGAGATGGAACCTGGGTGTTTCAGTAAGACCCGGAGACAAAGCTCACAAGTGCCGAATGGTACACCACAGCATCCCAACGTCCAAAATGGCTCGCATGAGGCAAATCAAAGGTGAAAGCCATGCTGATTGTGTTTTTCAATGTCAGGGGTGTGGTTCTTCATGAGTTCGTGCCCCAAGGCCAAACTGTCAATGGTGCTTTTTATTGTGAAGTGCTCAAGAGACTGAAAGCCAGGGTTAATCATGTGAGGCCAAGCATCGCCTATGATTGGAAGCTGCATCGTGACAACATGCCAACTCGCACCTGCTTCATGGTGGCCAGCTACCTGGCCAAGAAAGGGATTCCAACAATTCCCCAGCCCCACTAAAAACACCCCTGAAAGGAAACCATCATGGGACTGTGGAGGAGGTCCAAGTTGCCCCGACGAGGGGTTTGAGGGCTATCACAGACTCAGCATTTGTGGCAGAGTTATAAGTGTGGAAATCTCGCATGCAGTTTGTTGTTGATTCTCAAGGGTCACACGTTGAAGAGTACTAAGTGGTTGTAGTGATATCTGCAATAAATTTTGATTCACAGCCTCAGTCTTATTACTTTTTATACAAACCCTGTATCTCATGAAAATTGCTTCTCTGAATTGTATGTTGTTCCCACAATGCACCAGAAACTGCTTCATTATTCACTTTGTTACAATAAACAATCTAATGGAGAACATAGTTGTAATTATCTTATGGCTACTACACTACTGTGCAACAGTGGTCACACGCAAAGCATTGGCAACCTGAAGTCTTCCAATTTCCACCATTTCAGGGGTGAGGAGTCCAGGAATCTAATGGTACACAAGCAATAGGTATAGTGTACACCCTTTGACTTGCTTGATTTTAAAATGTGGATGTAGGGTGTGAATAGAGCAATGTTGCTAGGGAGAGGAGTGGTGCAGACGTTTTGTAATAAGTATCTACCATCAATGTGGATAATCAGCTTTCTTTTCTGAGGAAGAGTTGTAGGCAGCACTTGCAATGCACTGAGAATTACTTCATCTTTCCATAAAAATAAATAGAATGCACGAGTATCAATTGTCTCATTGGCTCATCTTTTGTGATTTACAAAGACATCTACGAAAACTAAAAATCATTTATCTTGCGTCATTTAAAAAATAAAGAACTCAAAGAAAATTATTTTTCATTCTAATGTTTGGTTAGGTGCTAATGTTACTGTGGTTACTGATGAGGGGGGTAGGCACTAGCCAATATTGATTGCAGTCAGGGGTAACAGTCTCAGAAAGGTTGGCAACCACTGTTCTAGGTCAATGACAGTGTTGTGGAGAACATGTATGTATCACAATATCGTCAGCAAATCCTGGTGATATTTGTACTGGCTTCCAAAATATGCTCTAACTAGCGCTCATTATTCTAAAAGCACATTCAATTAATCACCGTGGTCTGGAAAATCATTTGTCGAAATATTCTTCCCCTGGATCTGAAACCTATCAGTGTAAATGTCTCAGCGAAAGGCAATATAGCTGATGCCTTTGGTAGTGGAGAGTCTGACGGTATATCAAGTTCCCCTTCTTGCATCAAGCGAAAACACTAGGAGAACGAAATCTACCCTGTTCCCTTTCCTTCCCATGTCATCCAACATTGATTATGACGAATTCCCTGTGAGGATCTGCAACTGGTTGTAGGATAATTGAATGAAAATGGCTGTCAGCATCATCGACTGCATTTGGAAAGTTCTAAATGTTGTATAAATCATTTATAGTATTTACTAAAACTGTTACTGGTAGGCTTGAGCAACATGAAAGTGTTACAGAGATGCTTCGGCAACTCTTATGGGAATCCCTGGAAAGAAGATGATGGTTTTTTTGAAGAACACTATTGAAATAATTTAAAGAACTGGCATTTGATTCTGACTGCAAAATGATTCCATTGCCTCCATCACTGATTGCGTGTAAGGACCACGAAGATAAGATAGGAGAAATTAGGGCTTACACTGAGGCATATAGACAGTTTTTTTTTCCCTCGTTCTGTTTCTGAGTGGAATGAGAAACAAAATGGCTGTACAGTGGATTGTGGAGTACCGATGTAGAAGCAGACGTAGAAAAAAATCTGTAGTAACTTGTATATTGTGCTAGATAAGGAAGTAATGTACAGTAACCATATGGCAACACAGTCTCCCCTTTGTATGCTACCATTTGGCATCATCTTGTTTTAAGAACTCAAACCATTCTTGAGATACTAGGACGTTATGAATATTTCATTCTCACTTCATCGTCAGGGCATGGTAGCGCAACGGTGTGCGCTATATAGGATCCATTTTCTCGAGAACGGAGTGACTTATAGACCCCATCCCAAATTTCCAAATTTAAATAATTTCTACACCACGAAGATGACATGCTACAGACGCGAAATTTAACCGACAGGAAGAAGATGCTGTGATATGCAAACGATTAGCTTTTCAAGCATTCACACAAGGTTGGCGCCGGTGGCGACACCTACAACGTGCTGACATGAGGAAAGTTTCCAACCGATTTCTTATACACAAACAGCAGTTAACCGGCGTTGCCTGGTGTAACGTTGTTGTAATGCCTTGTGTAAGGAGGAGAAATGCGTACCATCACATTTCCGACTTTGATAAAGGTCAGATTGTAGCCTATTGCGATTGCGGTTTATCATATCGCGACATTGCTGCTCGCGTTGGTCGAGATCCAATGACTGTTAGCAGAATATGGAATCGGTCGGTTCAGGAGGGTAATACGGAACGCCGTGCTGGATCCCAACGGCCTCGTATCACTAGCAGTCGAGATGACAAGCATCTTATCCGCATGGCTGTAACGGATCGTGCAGCCACGTCTCGATCCCTGAGTCAACAGATGGGGATGTTTGCAAGACGACAACCATCTGCACGAATGGTTCGACAGCATGGATTATCAGCTCGGAGACCATGGCTGCAGTTACCCTTGACGCTGCATCACAGACAGGAGCACCTGCGATGGTGTACTCAGTGACGAACCTGGGTGCACAAAAGGCAAAATGTCATTGTTTCGGATGAATCCAGGTTCAGTTTACAGCATCATGATAGTAGGTGTTTGGCGACATCGTGCTGAACGCGCATTGGAAGCGTGTATTCGTCATCGCCATACTGGCATATCACCCGGCGTGATGGTGTGGGGTGCCATAGGTTACCCATCTCGGTCACCTCTTGCTCGCATTGACGGCATTTTGAACAGTAGACATTACATTTCAGATGTGTTACGACCAGTGGCTCTACTCTTCATTCGATCCCTGCGAAACCTTACATTTCAGCAGGACAATGCACGACCGCATATTGCAGGTCCTGTACGGGCCTTTCTGGATACAGAAAATGTTCGACTGCTGCCCTGGCCAGCACATTCTCCAGATCTCTCACCAATTGAAAAGTCTGGTCAATGGTGGCCGAGCAACTGGCTCGTCACAATACGCCAGTCACTACTCTTGATGAACTGTGGTATCGTGTTGAAGCTGCGTGAGCAGCTGTACCTGTACACGCCATCCAAGCTCTGTTTGGCTTAATGCCCAGGCGTATCAAGGCCGTTATTACAGCCAGAGGTGGTTGTTCTGGGTACTGATTTCTCAGGATCTATCCAACCAAAATGCGTGAAAATGTAATCACATGTCAGTTCTAGTATAATATATTTGTCCAATGAATACCAGTTTAATCATCTGCATTTCTTCTTGGTGTAGTAATTTTAATGGCCAGTAGTGTAATTACATTTGATACGCAGCAACATATGACCTAATGTGCTTTAAATGCAAATTCATGGCTACCTCTGTTTTCCATTGCAGACTATTCGATTTTCTTTCAGTAGCTTTCTTAATTTGAGCATGTCTGCTGCCGCGCCGCAGAGCTGCGGCAGCCACCTGATGAGCAGCTCCGCTTTGTTCAGTAGCGCCTCTCCCCTATAATGTGGAACCTACAGAGGAGAAGGCATAATCCACATTCGCTCCCAATAGAAGTGTGTCGAGAGCAACTTTCGAGACCTGTGGGGATGAAGGTGGCAGTATCCATTCTGTAGGATTGACGAACACCTCTATCCTGTGGTCCACCAACGAAGTATTCTCCAGGGAGGCATCCTGGGATGGAGGGGTGATGACCACCTCATCCGGTGGCCGAGAAGAGAGAAAGATAACAGGCATTCAAGGCTAGTGTTAAGACAAGAATGAGCCGTACATCAATTTTTGAAACAGCTGATTCACAAAATTCGCACAGATAGTATTGCATGCGCTGGTTATACACTCTCTGTAGAATGATTACTTCTTTGGCTTTGAATTATGTTGTAATGATTTCCCGCAGGTCAAACTATTTCAAAAATTCTACAAGGCCCAAAATATCCCTGACTAAGCCAATGTTACCTACCGCAGCTACTCGATGTGATGAAAAGTAACCGGACACCCCGAAAGCAATAATTTTTCATATTAGGTGCATTGTACTGCCATCTGCTGCCAGATACTCCATATCCGCGATCTCAGTAGTCATTAGACATAGTGAGAGAGCACAATAGGGCACTCGGCGGAACTCCCGGACTTCGAACTTAGTCAGGTGATTGGGTGTCACTGTCATAAGTTTGTATGCGAGATTTCCACACTCCTAAACATCCTTAGGTCTACTGTTTCCGATGTGATAGTGAAGTGGAAGCGTGAAGGGACACTTGCAGCACAAAAGTGTACAGGCCGACCCCGTCTGTTGACTGATAGAGACCGCCGACAGTTGAAGAGGTTGTAATGTGTAATAGGCAGACAACTATCCAGACCGTCACACAGGAATTCCAAACTGCATTGAAAGTACTATGACAGTTAGGTGCGAGGTGGGAAAACTAGGATTTTATGCTCATAAGCCACACATCACGCCAGTAAATGCCAAACTATGCCTCACTTGGTGTAAGGAACGTAAACACTGGACGACTGAACAGTGGAGAAACATCGTATGGAATGTGGCGATCCTATGGAATGGTGTGGGTATGGCGAATGCCCGGTGAATTGTCATCTGCCAGCATATGTAGTGCCAACAGTAAAATTCGGAGGCTCTGGTGTTACGGTGGTGTCGTGTTTTTCATGGAGGGGGCTTGCACCCCTTGTTATTTTGCGTGGCACTATCACAGCACGGGCCTACATTGATGATTTAAGAACTTTCTTTCTTTTCACTGTTGAAGAGCAGCTTGGGGATGGCGATTGTATCTTTCAACACGATCGAGCACCTGTTCATAATGCACGGCCTGTGACGGAGTGCTTACACGACAATAACATCCTTGCAATGGACTGGCCTGCACAGGGTCCTGACCTGAATCCTATAGAACACCTTTGGGATGTTTTGGAACGCTGACTTCATGCCACGTCTCACTGACCAACATCGATACCTCTACTCAGTGCAGTACTTCGTGAAGAATAGGCTGCCATTCCGCAAGAAACATTCCAGCACCTGATTGAACGTATGCTAGCGAGAGTGGAAGCGGTCATCAAGGCTAATGGTGGGCCAACATCATATTGAATTCCAGCTTTACCAATGGAGGGCACCATGAACTTTTAAGTCATTTCAGCCTGGTGTCCAGATACTTTTGATCACATAGTGTAAATCTCTTTCGCCAATAAAAATATCACTCTATTGTGTGATACATACCCTGGTCCAATACTGCTCTTTTCTTTGAGTGTTTCTGTCTGTTTAGCGCATTTTATAATTTGCACCTTTCACAGCATGACGTTATGTGATTGGCACTACTTTCATGTTCACTCAATATTGATTTTAGCTTTTCCTAGCCTCTTGATAATCTCCAGCCGTTGTTTGTTCTTAGAGGCAAACCATACTTACAAGGACACCACCCGGCAATCGCATTTTTTTTACATTTATGGTACGTGAATTTCAGTACTCGAATATCAATTTCCCAAGACAGTTCAACGCAACTCTAAAAAATTCTCGAGGAAATCGACTTTGACGTTTACTGAGGAACTTAAATGAACTAAAGTTGAGGCGTTTCGCAACAGCCCACTTGGCTCACTCTGTGGCATTGGATTTTTGCAATTGGGTAATCAGTGGGAATCTAGTTTGAATCTAGTTACGGTGTTCATTTTTTCGTTCAGTTCGGATACCTACATCATAAAAATCACCACATATGTTCTCATTAATATCTAATCATCGTTTCTGTGAAAAATATATGGCTCTTGTTTCCAATACACATCACAGGCAAAATTCCGGTTTTCACTACAAATATAAATTCTTACTTACAGATATTTATAAAAGATTGTTTAAATTACAGAGAAAACATTGCAATTTATTAACAATCATTAAAAATATCAATAATTAAGAATTTATACTTGCAATGAAAACCGTAATTGTGTGTGATATGAAGTTAGGAATGGGATGTATGTTTTTTATAAAAATTGATGATTGTATGTGCTAAATAGCAAATAGTTGATGAATTTTATATTTAAATGTTTGAAATGAACAAAAAAAAAAAAAAACCACTAGCGCGATTCAAACCAGCTTTACATCGATTACACTTTTACCATCGTCCGACACTACCAAATAATTTCTGTGGCCCATCATGAAAATCGTCTCAATTTTATTGGATGAAATTCCTTGGAATAACTTACTTCAAAGTCGATTTTCTCGAGAATTGTTGAGAGTTGCATTGATACTGAGTTCTGAACTTTATGGACCACAAATAAAAGAAATTTAAAAAAATCCGGTTGCTGGTTGGTCTCCTTTGGAGAGACAATATTTTAGATACAACCGTGCATTGCAAAAGCAGTTGGCAAGCAAATCGGTACAATGCTCATTTTTCTACACTGCAAATAAAACAGTCTCTTTTGAAATTTCTCCATTCTGTAAGATGCGCTCAAACACAATTGAAAGTAAAGGTTGAATACATTTTTGGTCTTGTAGCAATCTTTTCGGTGTTTGCTCAGGTCCACTCCTAACAACATTTTTTACCTTTCAACTGCAGAAACAATTTTTTTCGCTCCACAGACAAATATCGAAATTTAGAAGCATCTCGCTCCTTGTCGACCTAGCTGTTAAAACATGTTGAGTTTCTGGAATGATTTTGTGGCTGTCAGTGTTACTTGCTCTGATACTATCACCTTTTTGTGTTGTCAGATGCCACCCTTACTGCCGTCTCTCTTGATCGACCTGATCCCATCTCTGTGCCACTTATGCTACAGCTGCTTCTAAATAACATCTTTCTAGCATATCAATATCTGAAAAATTTTCAAAACTGGCACTTATTTTTGTACGTTAGGATCGTTCTTAAATGCCTACACGACAACCACCTTAATCAGTTACAAGTAGAACTGTCTAACAAACAATGTACTTTGTCTCTGAGAATCCTGATCCTGTGCAATTAATACCTTCTGACTCCCCCAACACTGCTGGTTTAGCAAGTTGCACAAAGGAAACAGTGTCTGTCCTCCTTTCGCAGTATTGTAGTTTTGAGCTTTATGCTTTTGTTTTTGACGGATTGACGAAGTCCTGCAGCATTTCTTCCATTCATGTAATTCGTTTCCATTATAACAAAACCTAAAACTGTTGGTGCAGTGAAACAAAAACGTAACATGCTACGCAACCACAAAATAACAAGAGAGCGTGCAACAGACCGTTCAGCTCAACTGAATTCTGGACAGTACTTGCAAGTAATGACAATACACAGTACAAAACAAAACAAACTTTTGCATGTTACACTTGTACGAATTTAGTGCTATAATTTCACTTGTGTCTAGGGATAGCAAAACTTAGTACCGATCGGGTGCTCTCGACTGGCCTCGGCCCTGCAGCTTGTACTGCTTTCTGGTGATAGTCAGCGAAAGCTTACGGTACCCAACCTTGAGCAGTCTCATGGGTACTATTCATATGTTTTGGTTATAATGCGTTTCTTTACATTAATACAGCTCTCATTTGAAAAAATGTAAACATATAACTGCAATTTGTGCTCCGCAACATGTGGCACTAATAAAAGCTTACATCGCTAACTTTCGTTCAGGATACAGCCATCACAATCAAAATTTCCATTATAAATAACCTTTTTAGCAGAATGTGGTGCCGGATCTGACACGTCTTGTTTGTTTTCGTTTGCAGAAGAAACAGCACTAATGTGTGTTACATAAAGTATGTATTTTCGATTTATAATGGGGAAGCACTTTTTTAGCTAAGCATCGTATACGACACAGCCTTGTGAAATGTTTCCTAATTTTCAACTTGTGGCAATAAAACTACTTACAAATGGGCATTACTTTTCTCTTTACTACAGGAGAGTGAAAATCAGCTGAGGAGCAAAGAAAGACAGCTTGCTATTTAACCCGCAAATACTAACTAAGATTACATTTCAACATCATTCTCCCTGACTTCTACTCTCGAACGCCTCAGACCTTCCTATCCTAGAAATGTATGGGAAAATGATGATTTAACAAAGATCTTCTTCTGTCATAGCATATATTAAGCTTCTCGTAAGTGGAATTTACACCAGCTCCGTACCTACGACACACCTGAACCGAGAACTGAGGCAAAAACTTGATAGTGGCGGTTGATACATAAAACATATATGTTCGAGGAAATGTAACACATGTTATTTTGTGTAAAGTATGCCAAAGCGCAGTGCAACGAATCTTCCTTCGCACAGAATTCTTCTGTCGCGCGTCACTGTACTTCGCACTGTGGAATTCGATATTATAATGGAAGCCGTCAAACCTATATTCAGTGCAGTGTAAATTAAAATGTTCTGTGGTGTGCCTCCTGCTCCCAGTCGCCTGGTTTGACATCCTAGCCCCCTTAAAAAAACTCAGTAGGTGAGATTATTTGTGACAACTCTTCAGAAAATTTACACTCTTTGTTGCCTATTACGTAATAACGTTCTCCTTTGTGTGACAAAAAGAAATGTGGAAGCATAAAAGCAGTAAAGACAAGAGACAAACAAGACAGTACACATTTCTTCAATCCTTAGGTCCCAGTATTTTATCCTCTCTAATCTTGCTGCAGCTTTACACGGCGTGCTTTCCTTTCTGCGAAAGAAATTATCACTTCATCAAAGTTTTCGCTACATGAAAACTGAATATGTCCTTGTCTAATACTGAAAAACCTATCAATACGGAAGTACCCAAGAGTGGTGTGGTATCTCGATTTGACTACGTCTATTTTGTCACTGTCCGTTAGATAAAACGAAATAGGCCTTTCTAATATTGCAGCAATTGCAACACACGCCAAACAAGCGAGACTGTTTTGGCACAAATGGTCATTTTTGTCTACCTCGTTTACATAAATGTTGTTTGTTGTTGTGGTCTTCAGTCCTGAGACTGGTTTGATGCAGCTCTCCATGATACTCTATCCTGTGCAAGCCTCTTCATCTCCCAGTACCCACTGCAACCTACATCCTTCTGAATCTGTTTACTGTAGACATCTCTTGGTCTCCCTCTATGATTTTTACCCTCCACGCTGTCCTCCAATACTAAATTGATGATCCCTTGATGCCTCAGAACATGTCCTACCAACCGATCCCTTCTTATGGTCAAGTTGTACCACAAGCTTCTCTTGTCCCCAATCCTATTCAATACTTCCTCATTAGTTATGTGATCTACCCATCTAATCTTCAGCATTCTTCTGTAGCACCACATTTCGAAAGCTTCTATTCTCTTCTTGTCCAAACTATTTATCGTCCATGTTTCACTTCCATACATGGCTACACTCCATACAAATACTTTCAAAAATGTCTTCCTGACCCTTGAATATATACTCGATGTTAACAAATTTCTCTTCTTCAGAAACGCTTTTCCTTGCCATTGCCAGTCTACATTTTATATCCTCTCTACTTCGATCATCACGAGTTATTTTGCTCCCCAAATAGCAGAACTCCTTTACTACTTTAAGTGTCTCATTTCCTAATCTAATTCCCTCTGCATCACCCTGCTTAATTCGACTACATTCCATTATCCTCGTTTTGCTTTTGTTGATGTTCATCTTATATCCTCCTTTCAAGACACTATCCATTCCGTTCAACTGCTCTTCCAAGTCCTTTGCTATCTCTGACAGAATTACAATGTCATCGGCAAACCACAAACTTTTTACTTCTTCTCCATGGATTTTAATACCTACTCTGAATTTTTCTTTTGTTTCCTTTACTGCTTGCTCAATATACAGATTGAATAACATTGGGGAGAGGCTACAACCATGTCTCACTCCCTTCCCAGCCACTGTTTCCCTTTCATGTCCCTCAACTCTTATAACTGCCATCTGGTTTCTGTAAAAATTGTAAATAGCCTTTTGCTCCCTGTATTTTACCCCTGCCACCTTTAGAATTTGAAAGAGAGTATTCCAGTCAACATTGTCAAAAGCTTTCTCTAAGTCTACAAATGCTAGAAACGTAGGTTTGCCTTTCCTTAATCTTTCTTCTAAGATAAGTTGTAAGATCAGTATTGCCTCACGTGTTCCAGTATGTCTACGGAATCCAAACTGATCTTCCCCGAGGTCGGCTTCTACTAGTTTTTCCATTCGACTGTAAAGAATTCGAGTTAATATTTTGCAGCTGTGGCTTATTAAACTGATTGTTCGGTAATTTTCACATCTGTCAACACCTGCTTTCTTTGGGATTGGAATTATTATATTCTTCTTGAAGTCTGAGGGTATTTCACCTGTTTCATACATCTTGCTCACCAAATGGTAGAGTTTTGTCAGGACTGGCTCTCCCAAGGCCATCAGTAGTTCCAATGGAATGTTGTCTACTCCGAGGGCCTGGTTTCGACTCAGGTCTTTCGGTGGTCTGTCAAACTCTTCACGCAGTATCGTATCTCCCATTTCATCTTCATCTACATCCTCTTCCATTTCCATAATATTGTCCTGAAGTACATCGCCCTTGTATAAACCCTCTATATACTCCTTCCACCTTTCTGCTTTCCCTTCTTCGCTTAGATCTAGGTTTACATCTGAGATCTTGATATTCTTAGAAGTGGTTCTCTTTTCTCCAAAGGTTTCATTAATTTCCTGTAGGCAGTATCTATCTTACCCCTAGTTGAGATAAGCCTCTACATCCTTACATTTGTCCTCTAGCCATCCCTGATTAGCCATTTTGCTCTTCCTGTCGATCTCATTTTTGAGACGTTGGTATTCCCTTTTGCCTGCTTCATTTACTGCATTTTTATATTTTCTCCTTTCATCAATTAAATTCAATATTTCTTCTGTTACCCAAGGATTTCTACTAGCCCTCATCTTTTTACCTACTTGATCCTCTGCTGCCTTCACTACTCCATCCCTCAAAGCTACCCATTCTTCTTCTACTGTATTTCTTTCCCCCATTCCTGTCAATTGCTCCCTTATGCTCTCCCTGAAACTCTGTACAGCCGCAGGTTTTTTTAGTTGATCCATGTCCCATCTCCTTAAATTCCCACCTTTTTGCAATTTCTTCAGTTTTAATCTACAGGTTCACATCTGCCCCTAGAAATGTCTTACAATTTAAAACCTGGTTCCTAAATCTCTGTCTCACCATTATATAATCTATCTGAAACCTGTCAGTATCTCCAGGCTTCTTCCATGTATACAGCCTTCTTTTATGATTCTTGAACCAGGTGTTAGCTGTGATTAAGTTGTGCTCTGTGCAAAATTCTACCAGGTGGCTTCCTCTTTCATTTCTTTGCCCCAGTCCATATTCACCTACTATGTTTCCTTCTCTCCCTTTTCCTACTACCGAATTCCAGTCATGCATGACTATTAAATTTTCATCTCCCTTCACTATCTGAATAATTTCTTTTATTTGATCTTACATTTCTTCAATTTTTTCGTCATCTGCAGAGCTAGTTGGCATATAAACTTGTACTACTGTAGTAGGTGTGGGCTTCGTATCTATCTTGGCCACAATAATGCGTTCACTATGCTGTTTGTAGTAGCTTACCCGCATTCCTATTTTCCTATTCATTATTAAACCTACTCCTGCATTACCCCTATTTGATTTTGTGTTTATAACCCTGTAGTCACCTGACCAGAAGTCTTGTTCCTCCTGCCACCAAACTTCACCAATTTCCACTATATCTAACTTTAACCTACCCATTTCCCTTTTTAAATTTTCTAACCTACCTGCCCGATTAAGGGATCTGACATTCCATGCTCCGATGCGTAGAATGCCAGTTTTCTTTCTCCTGATAACCACATCCTCTTGAGTAGTTCCCGCCCGGAGATCCGAATGGGGGACTATTTCACCTCCGGAATATTTTACCCAAGAGGACGCCATCATCATTTAATCATACAGTAAAGCTGCATGCCCTCGAGAAAAATTTCGGCTGTAGTTTCCCCTTGCTTTCAGCTGTTCACAGTACCAGCACAGCAAGGCCGTTTTGGTTATTGTTACAAGGCCACATCAGTCAATCATCCAGACTGTTGCCCTGCAACTACTGAAAAGGCTGCTGCCCCTCTTCGGGAACCACACGTTTGTCTGGCCTCTCAACAGATACCCCTCCGTTGTGGTTGAACCTACAGTACGGATATCTGTATCGCCGAGGCACGCAAGCCTCCCCACCAACGGCAAGGTCCATGGTTCATCGAGGGGCGTTTACATAAATAACACCACAAAATGTAATTCACTAACTACCAATATTAAATGCCTATTGGGCCTACTACAAGCAAAAAGTTTTATGTTACGAAATAGTTCCACATTTCATTCATACGCTCCAGTTTCTCAAGCATGAGATCGAAAAGTAGTCGTACTAAATTTTTATATGAATTTGGAATCGTCATGTTCCACCAAGTAATTTGTGTGATGTCCCCGTTTCTTCTCCTTCCTCGTTCCAACAAACAGTCTTGTCATGACTAATTCTGTAACTGCTTCTGCTGGTGTAAAACCTTGTTTTCCGGTTAACTTCACAAACCCTGCCAGGTTTACCAGTTTAGTTAACCCGCGTTTATTCTCCGGGTAGGCGTTATTACTCATTCGTACAACGCATTTTCTTCGCTATTCCGATAAGTGAACTTAAGCGGCTGCTAACAGGGGACTTTACACCTGATCGTTAATAGTGTAGTAATCTAACAAAAATTTTCTTTTAAAATTTAATTTTCTGGGATACGCCTAGAAGATAATATGTAATCTGCCTTACCAGTTAGTCGTTTATTTCCATTCTGCTAGTCTGAATCTATAGATTTCGCTAATAATTATAACAATGCTGATCATTCGCACACTCAATCAATCACCTAAACAAACAGCAATTGGTATTCACCCGTGTGGGTTTATTCTGCTCAGCTCTTATAGCCTAGTCCCCTTTTATCTGTGGAATTTTTTTTTAATTTTATTTCTAGACACGATTGGCATTCCCCTGGCAGAGACATCAAGTACATTATGCGCGCATTCAAAAATCAATTTTTGTTTCATCCAGAAATGAACTGAGAATGTGTTCAAAAACCCACAAGCATGCATTTCAAAATTATGTGAATTATCGATAGACCGAAGTGCGCTGGATGCTAGGCGTTCTGTGAAACAAGAATTTTTCGTCAAGAATATGAATTTGGCGCCCCCTGAAATTGTCATCCCGAACAGATACCCCAGTATAGCTGCTCTATCTGGGATCTTTACCAGGTCTTGAGATGGCTACCACCTCCGCAGGTTTCCACATAGAGGGGAATGTACCAGTCTTCAAGATGATGTTAAAAACTGCAGTTAAGGTGTGGACTGCTTCTGGTGACAATTTTTGACATTCTTATTTTATGTCTTATCTACCCCCTCCCCCCCCCCCCCCCCTACCATATGAGAGTTGAGATGTGATAGATGATTCACGGCCTCATCTTGTGATATTCACGGCTGTGTCCGCCAGTATTTTATCTTGCTAGAAGCACGCCCTGATGCAGCTTGAAACACATGAAGTAGCATATGGTACAAAAGTGAAGTCAGGTACAACTGACAGATGGTACAGTGTGAACAGTCACATTGGTGCGTCTGCCAATTGTACTGAACTTATTTCTGATTGGTCGGCATGTTGGGGTACTAAGCGCCAAGTGTGTGCGCGGTTCACTGCTACGAAAAACAACACTTCAGGGAGCAGTTAGCAGAGCAGCTTACAGCAGGTAAGGTGGATGACATGGAAGATTCAGTGCTAGATGAAGAAAGTGAACAAAATCAAATGGATGGTAGCTATTTACCAGAATCATTTGATGTATAAACTGAAGTTTTCCAAGAAAACAGAATTTCAGATAGCAGCAACAGTGAAATTGGAGAGGTGGATTCTGATGTAGATGACATGAATGTTAATAAGTTAAATAAGGTGAATGCGACATCAGAGGTGATGACTCTGATGCCGCCATTGCTAATGAATCAACAAGCAGAAAAAGTAGATTAAGCCATAGAACAACATCAGCTGATACATTGCCTACACAAGGTAATAATAAAACTATGATGGAAATATTAATGGAGTTAGTATCTGGACAAAACAAATTTAAAAAATGCTAGACGAAAAGATAGAATAGGGCAAAAAGAATTGACAATAGAATAGGGCGTAAAGAATTGAACATGAGAGTAAAAAATGGGGTCAAAAATTAGGTAAGTGTAAGCAAGAGGTTAATCGTAAGATGGTGATGAAGTAGTGGAAATAAATCATCTCATGCAAACTCAAGATACTTTTGTATTTCCAGTTAGAGATGAAGTCATTAAAATAAGTAATGACCAAAGTAAAATAAACAAAACTTGCAGACGCCCATGCAAAGCAAAACGAACAAGTCGTAGACTTAAATAACGAAAATGCAGTGCTTAGCCATAAAGTATCATGAATAGAAGCTGTTTGTAATGGTAATACAAATAAAATTCAGGGTCGTTTGTGGAAAATAGAACATACCTCAACTTAGTGATGTGAGTAAAAATATAGATATGGATATAGATAATATGGAAGTTGCGTTAAAACAGGAACTCGAAACGCGAGTTGAACATCGGAGTTATATTTACAACACATTATCTGTTCTCAAAATTATCCCAGTGTCAATCTACAGCTACCTACTGTCCCCATACTCCTCACGTAACAAGTTCTACTCCCACTGACTTATCACTTCCTTCATATTCTTGTCTCCCAGCCTCCCTGTTTTCAGCCACAATGCACCCTCTTATCTTTCTCCTTGCCCAATCCTTTCCTTTATCCATGCATACATATGACAAAACCATTCAGTACTAGAGGCAGGTAACAAAATATAGAAGAATAACTAAAAGAACTAAATGAGGATAAGAAGAGCATACCGGTTAATATATGGATAACACAGACCGTGTAAAAATAGTGATGCATTAGTAGTACAGGGCCTGCTAGTCATGTGGAACTGAGGTACAACCACATTAGCATACAGAATAGCACACAGTGGAGAAAAGGCATCTGCTGTGTGACGGGTGTCATTTAACAAAGGCAAGATGTCCACAATGGGTATGCTATTGTCCATAGGAGCAATCCAGTGGGGGAGCACCTCTGTCCAGACTGTAGTAATATCAAACTTACATGCTTAAAAACCTATAACGCACAGAGACAATGTCACAAATGGAACACTTACGCAGACTATTCTAGCTAATCAAGGCCTGGTTGAGGCAAAAATACACAACAGGATCATCAGTATGGCTAAAAAGTAGAGTGACGCAGACAATACAGACTGACTTCCCATGTACAACTTCATATAAAATTTGCTCTTAATCCCTAGATCATAAACTGTATGGAGGGGAGGAACATAAATTATAGCATTGGAAATTCACTAGTTGCTGTGTAAAAGTTTCAGTGCACATTCACTTTTGTGTGAATGCTTCTTTCTGAGTTTTGTGGATCCACTACAAGAGGTGGTATCACTGCCTTAATATTTGGTTAAGTAATCAAAATGAACCACAATCTTCCAATCTCAGAGCTTTTAATTTGGGGTCCACAGGCGATGTGATACACAGTATCCGAAATGGTCCATTCCAGGCATGTAAATTTCTTAGTTCTAACTGGTTTTCTTAGTTCTATCTGGTTTCACAGCAGTTTGTCATAACACTACATAATCTTCTACTTTGTATAGTGGGCACCCTAGTGCTCTTTCGACTACAGACCTGTTGCTTCCATGTAGTGGTTGCACTGTTCTACTCAACTCTCTTCCAAACAGAATTTAACCTTTTAGCTACTGGCATTTATTCCTGGCAGTAACTTCTAGCTGTTGAATGGGGAGTGCTGTGGTTGATCACTAACAGCCTCAAAGGGACTCAACCGTGTTGTCTCATGTATCTTGGAATTTTTTGGTGAAATTAAACTCATCAGCCCGAACATTATGACAACCAATCTACTATCAATATAAAAACATCAAGGCCATAGCAACGTCACCTGGTGAGGAATTAATGCTAGTCAGACACATGCACAGTGCCCATAGTCTCACTGAGCGTGCTGTTTGTGTGTAGAATGGGGAAGGCGCACAATCTGTTTCTTTTTGGCTGAAGGCAGATTGTGATGGCCCAGAGGCTTGGCACAAGCATTTTGGAAAATGCACGTCAGGTGTTCAAAAAATTCAGTGGTGATTCAACACATAGCGAAACCAAGGTGAAACTATGCCCAGATGTCATGGGGGTGAGCGGCCATCCCTCATTACAGATGACAGATGTCATAAGTTGGGCAGACTGGTAAAACAGGACAGGTGGTGAACTATGTCAGAGCTGATATCAGACGTTAATGCTGGGCAGGGTACAAGTGTGTGTCAACAAGCAGTACACTGAACACTCCTATTGATGGGCCTCTGCAGTTGAAAATTCATGCATGTGCCAATGTTAACACCACAACGCAGGCAACTACAACTGATATGTGCACGTGACCATTGGCACTGGCCATTGGCATAGTGTTGCAAAGTTCTGATGTATCCCAATACCTTTTTCATCATGCTCATGTAAGGCTGTAAATCCATCAACTTTCAGGGGAGGTGTTCCTTCACACCTGTATTACGGGACAGATACAAGATGGTGGTGGCTTCATTATGCTCTTGGAAACATTCACATCAGTACCTGTGGGTCCAGTGGAGTTCATACGAGGCACCATGATGACCAAGGAGTATCATACACTGGTTGCAGACCACATACACCCCTTCATGATGATCACGTTTCCTATTGCCAGTGACATTTTTCATCAAGACAATGTGCAACATCACAAGGTCAGGAGTGTGATGGGGTGGTTCAAGGAACCGAGAGGTGAGTTCCAACTGATGTGCTGGTCCAAAAACTTGCCAGATCTGAACCCAATCGAACACATCAGGGATGTGATTGGACATGGCGTCAGAGCTCATTGCCCCTCCCCCCCCCCTTTTCCCGGAATTTATGAGAATTGGGTGAATTGACTGTGTGTAAATGTGGTGCCAACTCCCCCCAGTTACCTACCAAGGCCTCAATGCTTCCCTGCTATGACGTGCCAAAGGTGGACATATTGGCTACCAGGTAGGTGGTCATAACATTCTAGCTGATCAGTGTATAAATGGCAACAGTCGATACCAGTCTGAGTGTGAGCTGTTCACATAATTAGACAATGTTTCAGCTGTTATGTGAACATGATCAACTATCTCCTTACTCTTGGGGTGAAATGACGTAGTTCTCCAATCTTTTATTTCATATAGCGAACATACCTATACCATAAGAATGGATATAAAAGACTTGTCTTTGATCTGTTGTTATAGCCTCCGGACATCCAAATGGTTTACTAAATGAGTGACGAATGTGATCATAACTGACTGGTCATGTCTTCAATAGGTGAGAGAAATAGTCAATGATAGATAAAACATATCTGTTATTGTGGATCAAAAATATCGAGTGCTACAGTTTCAAAACGACCTTCTGCCTCAAACAAATTTTGAAATGGTATATTTAGTCTCTGTCTTTGCATTCTCTTAGCAGATGGTAGGTAATTTTGAATGTATTTTTTGACATCTGTGTTTCATTTTGGCCACCAGTAACGGTGGCTTGTGAAGCTAATTTCCCATTATGACCTACCTTACAGTACCACAAAATTGTTGCAGTATGTGCTTACGGAGAGCCTTTGCACTACTATCTGTCAACCAAGAGGCATTTTCTCAAATGAAACGTTGTCTCTTGCAGTAAAACCTGCTAAGGTAACTCATTTCTTGCACTCAGCATGGATTCTTGTACCTTTTTTAATTACTCAATAAGCACATTGTCTATTTGCAGGAACTTAATTTTCCTGTTCAATACATCTGCATTCCAATTTAACTTCACGGGCTTGTGTTTGACTATGCAGTCATGTTCACTAATTTTTAAGGCCTGTCTAATAAAATTTCTGCTGGAATCTTTTAAACTCAAAAGCCATTGTAAAGCTACATGATCTGTAATTACAGTAAACATCATCTGTATATGTAGCATTGAAAGTAATGAGTGCCAAAAACAAATGCCCGAAGTATCCTTTTATATGATGCTTTAGTTTTGCTCAGCTTGATTCAGCTGATATAATGTGTACCATATTTTACGTATCATAAGACATTACAGACTATATGACGCATATCAATTTTTAAGTGATTTAAGAAAAGACATTAGCACCATTTTTATTATTACATTGCAAAGGCAGATGAAAAAAAGTTCTTAGTTTATAAAAGTGGACTGGCTTTTAAAATCCCTGAAAAATTTCATCTGAACATTCTTCTACTTCCTCTTTGTCGTCATCATTGCCCTTTTCATATATGAGATGGTCTTCACTTCCACCGTGAACATTACCGTATTTACTCGAATCTAAGCCGCACTCGAATCTAAGCCGCACCTGAAAAATGAGACTCGAAATCAATGGGGGGGGGGAATCCCGAATCTAAGCCGCACCTGAAATCTGAGACTCGAAATTCATGGGGAGAGAAAAATTATAGGCCGCATCTCCAAATCGAAACAAAGTTTGCCCATTGTAATATGAGACACAATTTAGGTCGAATGAATGACGATACAGCTACAGTAGTTTGGTTAGAGTCGTAAGCTTAGCAGTTACGCTTTATCAGGTAGCCATTGTTATGCGTCAGGCGCTCTGTCCGTATTTATACGGGTACCCTTCGTTTTGTACGTGCTTCGTCTGGTTTGAATTGATTGCTTATTTATCTTTAATCTGATAAGCGCAGTTTTCTTTGCTATAGGTGTTTACGTCACTCTAAGCTGAAATTGCATTACTGTACTGTGTCATGCATAGTTTGTCGCATTCTGATAGTGCGTGTCTACGGCCTGTGGCCGCTCGCGGTATGGCTTGCTTTTGTGCGCACTACAATTAAAAAACAAAAAAGAGAGAGGAATCGTCTCATTAGCGAAACAATGGCAAGAAACTGCTATTTGTTGTTGTCTTACACTGCTGCTTTCTTTGATAAAGATCAACAAGAACCAAATAATAGACTGCGTATGATAGGTGATGTTCTGAACGAGAGTTTAGCGAAAATTTTTCTCCGTTTGAAAATCTGTGCAGGCGCCTCTTTAGTACATTACATTCAACACAGAAATTAGAGTCATCTTACATTTAAAAATCTAGTCAATTGCCGTGCTTCATTTCTGACTGCATCATTAAGCACAAGAATAATACGAATATAAACATGACATGATATGTATATTCTTCCGCGTTTGCTGTTGTCTCACTCTAGTTTCGTAGTTTATTAGGCAGACAGGATTTAAATGAGATAGCAGCAAACATGAAACAATACATGGCAAAATGTTTATATGCGTATTCCTCTTATGGTGACGAGAATACTGCATGTGATTCACAATTTATAAAAGTTCCTATTAGCACAGATAGGAAAAAATTCAGAACGTAGAGTTGGCCATATTGACAAACATCCCAAACAGTCTTGCCAGTCGGATTTTTCGTAATACGTTGAAATGCTGCTACATTCGCAGATGAACAATACGGAATTTGTATTTACTTCGTTGGATAATATATGAAAATGCAGTGGTCGAAACTCGGGGCGCAGAAAATAGCTCGTCTTCCACTTTTTTTTAAATTTATTTACTGACGCAGAGGTTTTTGCGCCAGTATTTATCTTTGTGCCTACAAAGCATGCCTGTGTAGCACTACACATATAATCGACGGCAGAAGTAAGTTGTGGCGGCACCCACCAACTTTTTTCAGAATTTCCGCTTGCGTTTGCACTCGATTCTAAGCCGCAGGCGGTTTTTTTTGGATTACAAAAACCGGGAAAAAAGTGCGGCTTAGATTCGAGTAAATACGGTACTTATGCTGCACTTCTTGAAAGGTTTTTGGATAATGTCTTCTCTCACTCTAGATCACGACTGTTTTACCCACTGACACAAATTTGGTAGGGGATCATTTTAAAGCTCTCTTCAGTGTAAATTTATGTTGGGTTTCACCCATCATCCATTTGTTCCATTCCTGTCTGATATACACTTTAAATAATTTATTTATTGAGGCATCAAGAGGTTGCAATTGTGAAGTAAGTCCTCCCAGAATATCAGCAAACTCTTTATTTCCCTGTCTCAGTTTCTGTTTCACAGAATTTTTCAAATGAGAACTAAACTAATCTAGCACAAGAGAACTCTTCTTCAATAAAGCACCTTTCCTTTTCTCACACACTCTGTTAATCCATAATTTCACATGAGCCTCGTCCATCAAAACTTGTCATATACATAAAAAATGACAGTTGGTGGCTTTCATGGCAACATTTCTGTTACCAGACACATCAAATGTCAGAAGAGTTTTGCCCATATTCCCTATTTGGCTTAGTTCCATACTGATTTTCTTTCAATGTTGCATAAGGAAATGACGGAAATGTAATATTTTCTCTTCATACTCTTGCGACATTTTCTGAGGTATTTTGGTTTTGGTTTGGATGCTAAGTCCATGATGCTTCATAAACCTGTAGCACAAACTCCACCCTTAAAGTCTGTTAAGTTCTACTGTAGAGCTAGCTTAGGAGTGTGTATTTGAATCATTTTTGTATTAATTCCAATGCCATTTTGATAGTGTCCTTGAATCCACTTCAATACATCATCTTCTAGTTTTGGCCTTTTGCACATTCAGTCTTCTTCACTTTTTTTTCAGTTCTCCTTTACTAGACCACCAGTCAAGAATGTTTTTTTTTTTTTCTGTTTCCATGTCCTTATGTATATGCTATTATTTTCAATTTGTAGCCCATATCAAACGAATACCTTTTATTTTTTCCATTACGAAACTAGCTACTAACAAAAATATTGAACTGTTACTGTTAACACAAATTTTTCAGTTTAATATCACTGGCACTGTAGACTGCACCAACTCATCATAGGCTAGAAATGTTCCGAGTTTGTGATGGTGCGCTAGGAGAGAGAATGTGAGCAAAATTATGAATCCCCGCAACTCATGTTTGTTGCATCGATGCACTGCTGCTGCCAGCTAAAACCAATGTTGTCAGATAGAGAGAAGTTTTCCACGGCATCAAATATATAGTAATTTTTAACATGACATTTTTATATTAATTTCGAGTATCAGAGGCATATGAATTTTGGAGGCAATTTTTTCAAAAAGGGCGTCTTAGAGCTGTAGAATACAGTAGTCAGTTGGTCTTCCTTCACCTTCCTTCACAGTCTTGTATTTGACCAAAAGTGCAGTAAATAGCTACATAGCTAGCATCACATAACAAGATAAAAGACGCACAAAATCTGGTTAAGCCAAGACAAGCGGACTTGCAAGAATTTCTTTTAGTTTTAACATGGCATTCTAGTCCACTGTCCGGACAAAAGTTCTTCTCTTTAGTAATATTTTGAGCAGCTTTTTGGTGGCTGCACGGTTCTCCACGAGATGATGACAGTAAGTTGTTAATCTGAGAAATGATTGCAAATCTTTAATGTTCCTCAGCAATAGAAAATCATTCACTGCATCTCAGGGGTGATTCTAGGATTCGGTCAAGAATGGGGGGGGGGGGGGGGTGAGAGGTGGTTTGGGGGAATAGAATAATGGAATATTGTTTAACAAAAGGAAAGTTGGGGTCCTCCACAGACAAATTGGTAAAATTTGGTGTTGCTTAAAGCAGCTTTTGGTAACTGTTTTGGAGTTCAGCATAAAAACTTGTCTACAGAATGCATGTGCCCAGGAAAATAATATGATTTTACCTGGATGTCCAGCGAGTTCGAAGTTTTTGTCTGGAGTGAGCAATTTAAGTGTTGGTAGGCATACCCAGCATATTTAACTGTCTTGATAATTGTAAGTGGTACTTGTACATTAATATACATATAATTTATATTAATTTTAAGTTAAATAATATTTATTGGTTTAGGCAGTAAGCTATTTGCCACTCTTATTCTTTTGTTAAAATGTGTTTGAAATACATTGCAATCTATTTTATTATTTATTAAAAAAATGAATAAATCTGTTGAAGTAATATATCCACTGATTTCTGAAGTTATTTTATCCACTGTAATGACACTCCATAGGGGGGGGGGGGGGGGGGGAGGCTATAGCCCCATAGCCCTCCCCCTTGTCACCATCCCTGCTGCATCTGTTAGCTGCAGATCTGGTCTTACACCATCTGCCATAACTATGTGGCCTAGATAGAGCACTTGCAATTGCACTAACCTGCACTTTTCTGATTTTAAATTTGGATTAGAGTAATTAACATGAGATAGCATGTTTTTAGCCATTCTGCATGTTCTTTCATCATACTTGAAAAGATAATTATGCAATCTACACACAGGGTGCTTCAAACCTCATAAAAGTAAATTAGGAAAATTTTAACATATAGTAAGGACATTTTGAAGACCAAAAAGGCATCCTTAGGAATACATAATGCGGAGAAGGTATAAAAAAACTGTCTTTTCCTGAACTATTGTAGCTATAGGAGTTTTGTAGCATCTAGAGTAAAATCTCCAATATTATATATTTTCGCTGAAGAGGTTTGAATTTCACAAATGCTACCACGAAATATGTGGTACCATGCAGTGTTTTATTTGCACACGCAATATGTTTATCACTCAGTGGATTATTTGGTAGTCCAGTAGTTACATTTTGCTCCCTCCGAAATTTATCCATGCCTCCACATTCTATATTTTCACATCTTCCTATCTAATATCAACTGAATCTTTCACTTTAAAATGTGTGCCAAAACTAATACTTGTACAGTAACTTTTGGTATTTTATGGTACACTGTTTCAGTGCTAATAAAAAAGCTGTGAACATTGGTGCTTACACTTAAGAGGTACCAGTAATGCACTATTTTTGCTTCACATTTTACAAGTTAAATCTCTATTGAGAATAACTACAACAGTTGCACAGATCTCTTGCTCATGTGACTTAACTTCTGAGGTCATCAGTCGCCTAGAACTTAGAACTAATTAAACGTAACTAACCTAAGGACATCACACACATCCATGCCAGAGGCAGGATTCGAACCTGCGACCGTAGTGGTCGCTCGGTTCCAGACTGTAGCGCCCAGAACCGCACGGCCACTCCGGCCGGCTACTGTGAAAGAAAAGAAAAGAAAAGAACTGTAAAATATGAAAATGCTTCTACTCATGTGAACTGAGAACCACACTAGTTTTGTTGAAGGAGACAACATTCTTTAATGATTAAAAATTGAAACCACAAGGAAATTTATGTTGATGTGATCTTTCTGTACACTGAGATGGATTAATTCCTTTGAAGAGCTGAGCTCCTGTAAAAAAATTTTGCAACAAGTACAGTAATGATTTAAAGTCAGAAAAGAGAACAAGAATTTAAAAAAAATAAAATGTCTACAGGCATAGATGAAGTACCAGTTTGTGTACTGAAGGAATGCAGAGAGGACATACATGCTTCATTAACTGATACAATAAATGAGTTCTTCAGATCTGGCAACTTTTCAAAGTGTCTAAAAAGTCGCCCTCTAATAAACAACGGTAATATAGAAAGTACAGAAAACTACAGGCCTGTCTCTCTACTGTCATCAATCTCAAAAATTTTAGTATCAGTTGTGAAAGACAGACTAATTTACTTATTTATTTATTGAACATACATAACATGTGTGAAGCACAGTTGTTTCCAAAGTAGCAGAAATACAGAATCAGCTATAGTGTTTTAAAAAATTACATGTCATGCACTGAACAACAAGGATTGCCTCACATGCAAATTTTTAAAGCTTGAACATAAAAAATTAAGTGGCTGGACTAATTAAGAATAAGCGGAGTAGCAAATGAATAGTTTCAATATCAAATGGAAAAAATGAAGCAAAATTTCTAATAAAATATAAATCAGATCCAGAATACATTAAAACAGAAGTTGTTCCCGCTAGTGTCTTAGGACTGTTTTTGTTCTTGATGGCAATGACCTACCAAACAGTATTAGGCACATGGAAAAATTCTTTTTACATATGACAACAATATTTTAATTTCAATAAAACACCAGAACTTATGGTACATTGCAAATAAAAACTTTGGAGATATGTACAACTGATCTACAAGCTATAATACTATAAAGAAAATTAACAGTACAAATTTCACTATCAGAAGCGAAAATAATATTGTACATCAAAAACTAATTTTTGCTTCTTGTTTTCTCTGCATGTGTTAAGTGTAAAGCTAAAAATGAAAGGGAGATCAGAAAACTAATTAATATCTTTGATATAAGAAACACTATATCATCTTAATTAAGAGCTGAAAAAATTATGTCTTTACATTATGCGTTTCATCTTATATTGTTCACTTCACCTCTGTTTTTATTATTATTTATAATGTTGAATATAAAGTTTAGAATAAAGACAATTCATAAGTGAATTCAGTGAAAGAGTAAATATAACTTTATTCCGTTAAAAACAATCAAATTTAATTGTTTCCAACTACAAACCAAGATGGGTTAAGTTCTGCCAACTGAACATGCGATCATTTAAAGCTGCTTACCAATACATGTGACTGCTGAGCGTGAGTGTTCAATTTAAAAACCAAGTTTGAAACTGCAACAGCCATGGACAGTATAACACACTACACATTCTCCTAGGGAGCAGTTGTTGATTTGCACAGCAGAGGGAGGGCAGCACAGTACATAATAAGATGTTAAAGAATCTGGCTCGCTATTTTTAATGGAAATTTCATGCAAGACAAATTCTTATCTCTAACAGTGAATGTGTGTCTCCATTACATACTATTCCTTTGTACACTGAGTCACCTTTAGGTGTTCAAATGTACAAAATATCTTCACAATATTCTGATTATAAAAAAATGGCAATAAGAATAATAACTTAAGACAAAAATCAGGCTGATTGTAAAAATAGTTTTGAAAAGCTGGGGGTTCTACGTGCCCCATCTTAGTACATCTGTCACACTATTACAGAGATTGAGAAAAGCTTTAGTAACTACTACAGTAAAAGCTCTATTTATGATCACAGAACAAGAGCTAGACTTAATTTACTCACCTGAAAAAACTGAAACAAACATTAAAATTAATATTTCCTACTACATAAATCAAATTGTATAACAAATTAATAGAGATAACTGAAGTCTGTGAGTCAAGAATGAATTTTCATTCTGCTCCGGAGTGTGCACTAATCTGAAACTGTGTACCGGTCCAGTAGTCGAACATGCCACCAATTAAGGTTTTCAAGCATGACTCATGACTCAACAACCTAGCTTTTTTAAGGGGTACTTACAGAAGTAAAGCTGTGATGGTGAGTTGTGTGTTAGGTTCAGTAAAGCACTATGGACGCAAAGGACATTGGTCCCAACTTCAACTCCCCATCCAGCACACAGTTTTAACCTGCCAAGAAATTTGAAATTAGTGCACACTTTGCTGGAATGTGAAAATTCAATCTGGAGACAATCCCCTAAGCCATTTGCCAGTAATATATTTTCTTCCAGGAATGCTAGCCTTGCAAGGCATGCAGGAGAACTTGCTTGAACTCTGAACAGCAGGAGAAGAGGTAATGCAGTAAGTAAAGCTGTGAGGGCAAGTCAAGAGTTGTGCTTGCATAGTTAAGCCAGGATATCTCCCAGGTTCGAGTTCTGGATCTGCACACAGTCTTACTCTGCTAGGGAGTTTAAAAACTGAGATGTTTAAAAAGGTAATTAAAGCATACCCCTAAAATCATGCACGTGGTAACAGAATTACTTAAAAAGGGTTTGGTAAAAATTAAAAAGTAAAGACTCTCTATTATTCTACAATTTAACTTCAAAGTAGTATGCATGTTACGCATGTTACCGAAAAATTGTGTGCCCAATATCTGTGAGGATGAAATTCATTCATCTTCTTGAGCTCAGAATCTCCTTCAGTATTGGGGAATACTGATTGTTTTTCAGACAGACAAATGGGAACACACAGATAACTGATTGGAGATCAAAATGGTTCAAATGGCTCTGAGCACTATGGGACTTAACATCTGTGGTCATCAGTCACCTAGAACTTAGAACTACTTAAACCTAACTAACCTAAGGACATCACACACATCCATGCCCAAGGCAGGATTCGAATCTGCGACTGTAGCGGTCAAGTGGTTCTAGACTGAAGCGCCTAGAACCGCACGGCCACACCAGCCGGCAACTGATTAGAGAATCATTATCATCAGTTCAGTTCTGGCGCCGGCCAAAAGGAGTAGTGTGCAAAACATAAAATGTTTGCAGTGATTTGGACTTGAATAAATAGGGTAATATTAAAGGTAAGCACAGGCCGCTGTCACTGTTAGTAAAATTCTCCAGGGTATGTGACCACATTGTCAATTTATAAAATTCTCCGACATTTCAGTCAATGTTGCAAATGGTCTTCCTCAGCAAAACACTCCCAGGAAGGTCATTTGCTATAGAACTTTGTATATGGCAATGTGGTCACATACCCCGAAGATTTTTATTGGCAGTATAATGTTAGTTTTGAGTTAAACAGATTTCTAAATATTTATATGTATACATGTTTTTTAACGTTTAATAATGTGTCTAACATTATTTTATATTTACCTGTGGAATAATAAAGAATTAACTAACTACATTTTCCACCAATGATATTTGCGGGTAACATAAACTTATTGACATTCAAATGTGCAATTAAGCAAAAGGTGCATAGAGCTCCTGTGGTCTTATTAAAGAGGTTGAACAAGTTTGTCATGAAGAAATTCTTCCTGGATGGCTGTCAGAAATTTAGTATTTCATATCTTTAATTTTCTGTACTTCTCAGTGATGAAAGAAACACCACAACATAGTCCCATTATGACATGGTTTATTATTGTAAATGATACAATATAAGAAAGGAAAGCATATTAATTCTTTGGGTTCATAGTTCTGGTAATAAAACACACACACACACACACACACACACACACACACACACACACACACACACTCTCTTCATTAGAATACAAATTTTGTACTAATATTTTTACAGCTATGGGTACACAATAATTTAGTAAAGCACAAAATACATTCCATTCCACTATGCTGCCAGGCCCCTCAGGTTGTTTGCCAACTTCTGTGTCTTATAATCACTGCGTAGTTGTATAAAATTTAGAAGTACTGAACGGTCCAGTCCAGCCTGGAAAGGGAAATCAGAACCATAAATTTGAGTCTGATATCATCTGTGAGACACACAAAAAATTCCGGACGTTATGTACTCACCAACTGATCACCATTACACACTTGCTTCAGATTCTCAGGTTTGACGAGCAACAGATTACAAAGTGCATGTAATGTGTCAAAGAGTGTATTTACCAAAGGTATTTTAAATTCTTTCACACATTTACGATACTCATTTACATCGCAAATTGCACACATAGCACCTATAACAAAGTAAAATTAGTTATAATTTCTGTCTCCTCATCTTTTAATATTTTGTTTCTTCACACACCTACAACTGACAAATTAAGCAAGTACATATCTGACATCATCAATATAAACAAAATACACAAAAACAGAAAACAGTACAGTATGTGTCAATATTATGAAAAGGATAGTTGCTACTCATATAGTTGAGATGCTGAGTCACAGATAGGCACAACAACAGATCCTCCAGGAAAGCATGAAAAGTCACAGCAAAAAGATTGTCAAAAAAAGAGCTTTCAGCCAATAAGGCCTTCGTCGGAGATAGAAAACACCCCCCCCCCCCCCTCCTCTCTCTCTCTCACACACACACACACACACACACACACACACACACACGGCCGCAGTCTTTGGCTGTTGAGGCCACACTTTAGGCAGTGTGTATGTTCTATCTCCAGCGAAGGCGTTGTTGGCCGAAAGCTCATTTTCTGACAGTCTTTTTGTTGTGCCTATCCATGACTTAGCATCTCTGCTATATGGTGAGTAGTGATTATCCTTTTCATAAATTGTTACATTCCCTCCTGGATTTTTCATTGTTGAGTATAGTATATGTAACTAACACTAACAAACAAAAACATTTATCGTATCTGTAACCATAATAACATGAATATGGAATGACTGTCTGTAGAACATTATTAAATGTAAGTTAGAGATTTAACAAAACAAAAAGTTCTAGCATATGCACATGAATTATTATAAGTAATGTAACAAAAAAGGATTATATCTTTCAATGTTTTAATGGGCTAAACTGAGACAAAAGTTAATTTGATAATAATTTTTCTGTTCTCATGAAGGGTGGGTTTGACAAATGGGGATAAATTGCAGGAAATTATTCCTCAGAAAATAAGGAGCCAAAAGTCCTATGTACATATGCCAAGAACTGAATGGTGCATATACTACATGGTGCTTATTAATTCATCACACATGTAGAGTGCATGACACGCTGATATGAGACCACCATTACACACGAGGTGTTAGAGGGACTCATCATGTGTGAACATGCCGCAGCAGTGACTGACCCTACAAATGTGTCCTCCTGCAACCAAATGGCATCACACCAGCATGAATGAATGTTCCAGTGTCTGCACGTCCAGAATGGGCTCAGCATATACAACTTCTTTCACATGCCCCAATAGATTGAGGTCCAGTGACCTGATGGGTCTTGTGAGCGGATCAGCTAGAAGAGCGGATCAGCTAGGACTGTTGCATCAGATAGTTGGAATACAGGATGTTGAGATGCCTCCCCATTACCCTTTGTACCACCAAAGGCACATTCTCCAGCGTGCGAGGTAGGGTCAAGTGCAGATATGCCTCGTCTGTTAGGCGCTGTGTAAGGATGACTGAGGCAGTTTCCTATAATCCCTGCCCACACAATGAGGCTGAACCAGTGCTGAAGGTTTGCTGCAGCCACACCACAGGGGTTCCCCATAGAACACAGGTGAGTGTTGTGAAGGTTGACAATACTGCTCCTCGTAAAGGTAGTCTCTTCTGTGGGCAGAATTGATGACATAACTCGCAGCGCCATGCTGCCTGTGTAGGGTGTCCACTCATCCCATTTTTCCCAAGACAGTCTGTTTTTTACCAAAGTGGTTAACTTAGCTGGAGGTTTTAAAGAAATATGATCTTGAGGGAAAGGTGACTGCAGTTTCTGCACACAAGGCTAACACCAATTTTGGTGGTAAGCAGAAGAAAGGAAAAACAATTGGATCTATAAACTGCAACAGAACACAGTGAATAATATAGTAGGTGTTGGCTGTCCAGCACATGTGGTGCACAATTTCTTACAAATTGGCTCAGATTGCCTACCCATTGACTGCCAATTAATTACAAACTAAATCTACCAGCATTTCCACATATATACAGTAAGGGTTGAATCTCTGACATCATTCTGTAAGTTTACTGAAACTGAATACAAAACTGTAGTTGTGCACAGCAAGACAAGGTGGCTATCTGTGCTACCAGTATTGGAATGAATTGTAGAGATATTTCCTGCTTTGAAAGCGTATTTCATTTCCCTTTATAAGTGTCCTGTTATCCTTAAACAATTCTTTGATAACCCTGTGTCTATTGTTCTTCTACATTTTCTTGTTAGCCAGCTAAAACCTTTCTCAACAACAATTAAATGTATTGAGAAACAAGAAATCACAATAGTGGAAGTTTATCAAGAAACAAACAAATTATTGGGCAAATTACAATGTAGGAAATCAGAAAGATTTCTTACATCCTTTGTACAAGAGACTCTAAGAAAGCTGGAAGAAGAGGGTGAAATTACTGTAGAACAATTTTATATTTATGCTGACATCTTCTATGACTCCTGCATCGAGTATATTAATGAATGGTGTTTACCATTTTTCACACCTGTTAAAGCATTTGACCGGATTAATACTGAAAAGGAGCAGCTACAGTGGAAGGATATTCAGGACTCTTGTGTTTTTGTTAAAAGTATTGTACCAAATTTTCCTGTTGATGAAGATGAACTGTTCGATGAATTTTCATGTGCACAGAACTTCATAAAAAGTGAAGAAGGAGACAGAGAAAGTGTTAGTGCAACGTGGTGTAAAATATTTGCTTATTTCAAAAGTAAAAACATTAACATGAAAAACATGATTCATTTGGTGGAGTTTTGGCTGGCAATTCCTGGGTCAAATGCTGCTGTGGTACATGTGTTTTCGTTAGTGAACTTTTTGTGGTCAGATGAAAAAAACAGAATGAAAGTTGAAACAGTGAGGGCCTTGCTCATTGTCAAAAAACACTTTAATGGTGTATCATGTACTGACTTTTATGATACAATTTCAAATGAAAATGCACTTCTTGATAAAGTACATAAAAGTGAAAAGTACGGTGATAGTGTGGCAGAATAATTGTAAAAAGGGATCTGGGATCACTGAGTGCACGTTGTAAAGGTAAACTTGTATGTGTATTAAATTTAGTCAATACAATATTTATGTCCCGTTACCCCCCTCCCCCCTTCATTGTCCCATGTTTTTCTCTCATTTATTTTAAATGTCCCCTTTTTCAATGAAAATGAAATGGACATCCTATGCTTGTGCCAGCAACCAGATGTAACCTATGCAGCAGAGGCAAGTTTGTAAGTAATAGGGCCTGCACCCATTGCAAGTGGTATGGATTAAAAAGTTAGGCTGCATGCCATGAATATGAGAGATGTATTTTAAGATAATCAGAACTATTTGGTTTAATATGATCCTAGAAAGTCCTGAGTGGAACACAAACAATGGCAGGAATAGAGGCAACCAGTCACAATATAGTTGAGTGATCAACAGCCACATCAAAATGGTTAAAAACGTTGGTGATTTTTTTTTTCGTCAATACCCTTCTTCAGAACTCACTCTCTCTCTCGCTCTCACTCACTCACTCACTCACTCACTCTCTCTCTCTCTCTCTCTCTCACACACACACACACACACACACACACACACACACACACACACACACACACACACACACACAAATACATATTCATGCTTGATTACAAGGTCCTACGGTTGGCATTGTGTCATCTCTCTGACAATGCAAACATTTTAAGAAATCTCTGACTTCCTGCAAAATGTTTCTTAATTGTTACTTATTGTCCATCTACTACCTAAGTTGATGAAATGTCATGTATATACAACATAAGCATCTGGTTTAATTTCTCCACACTCTTATTGTTACCAATTATGCATCTTATCAAATTTTCATTATATATTCCAATATCCTTTTGTGCACATTTCCAAATATACTGCCTGGGGAAGGGGGGGGGGGGGGGGGAGAAGAAGAAGTAATTGGAAATGTAGAAGTAAACAAAATGAAACTTTATGGGTTGAGACAGAATGTTTTGTTACTGCAGTGATTACAAAACTAAGTCAAATTTACAGAGAACTTGGCAGTATGAGCCCATATCAGTGTAATCTTGCTCCTCCTCTGGCCTGGATTCATAAACTAATTTGGTTGGGAAGAATGTCATAAAGCCACTGTATCTCTAATGTCCGAGCTGGTCCCACACGTGCTCTATTGGAGACAGATCTGGGGATCTTGCATCTTGCTGGCCACTGGAGTACCTAATCATCATCATCATCAGCATCAATCCATAGTAACACACACCATGTGTGGTTGAGCATTGTCCTGTAGAAAAATGGTACAATGATACAGTAGCGTACAAGTTAACATATGAGTACACTGGATGTCTATGACATACTGCTGTGACATCAGAGTTTCTCCAATCACTGCCAGCCTTGACTTTGAAGTCATACCCAATGACTCCCACAACTTTGATGCGGAGAATGGAACCCCACCCCAGGTCAATGTCATACTTGCTGACAGTGGTCATTGAGGGTAGTGCTGAACCACATGTCATCACTGAATACAATGTAATGCTATTCATCAGCAGTCCATGCTTCCTAGTATGTGTAGTGTTAAGAGCAGCCTATGCATATGGATGGTAATTCCCTCACCTGGCTGCTGCTATTCTCCTAGCAATGGTGTGGAATGACAAAGAATGTTGTAGATAGGCCATTACTTTTTCTTGGATGGCATGTGTGGATGTGAAGGTGTTACACTGTGCTTGGTGCACAATACAGTGACCTCTTTTGTTGTCATCAGTCGTGGTCGACTGGAACTTTGACAAGTATGCTGGTCCTCATCTTCTCATGCAGTCCAACATTAGACCACTCACACCTGAATGCCCCACAAATATAAGCACTGCACGATTCAACCAGCCAGCCAAATGCACACACATAATGAGGCCTTTTTCAACTCTGTCAGCTGCTGGTAATGCTGCCTCACATGAGTATGAGGCGTCTTGAATAGTGGTGGTGGTGGTGGTGGTGGTGGTGGGGGGGGGGGGGGGGGGGGGACAAGAAATGTGATTAATAAAAATTTGCTACTTAAATAATTAAAATGAAATTTTTGAAATAATGATTGAAAAGGGATTGAAAAATACTCATATTCTGGGTGAACTTTAACTGGCACTAATATAAAGAGACATTCAATATTGAATACATATATTCAATAGCTAACGTTTGTAAATTTACGCACACCAATTTTTGTTACTGCTACTGTACATGGAGACTGGTATGACAATACTGGTTACATACTGCCCCTCCTCTGCTCAGGCGAATTCTTCTTTATTATCTTCAATCCTCTTGATGCAGGATTCTCGGTGCATCGCGCAATAATGAATAGGTAATAACTTGGTAACTCTTTTACTGTACAATTGGAATATACATGTTTTACAATATTAAAACGACGGAACTCGCAATACGTCTGCCTGCTATCACGTATTGACACAGATAATGAATCTCAAGAAATTAAAAAAATGAAGAGCATCTTTCACCTTGCTTTGTTTCTGACCCTATAGTATTGCTGGTATGTGTGTATAAAAAGAAAAGAATGAGATGAAAAGAAAACAACAACAACAACAACAACAATAATAATAATAATAATAATAATAATAATAATATGGTACTTCACAGTCTCTGGGTTCTTCACAGTGGTCAATCAACATCTGACACTGTTTAGGCTCCTTACTAGAGTCGTACATGACTGAGTAAGCGAGCACAAAATACAAGATGGCGTAAGCACAACCTAACTGGATAGGCTGCCAGCACTACTTCTCGTGTACGAGCATAGACGCCGTGACCGAGTATGTAGCAAGTAACTTCAAACACATTACAGGTGTCATTATCCGTGTGAGACTGCAGCCAGTACAGTCTTCTCATTTGTGGTGTCTCTCTCTCTTTGTAATCATGCAGGGCGAGGAAGCCAGTGCGGTTAAGACGTAAGATTGAAACCAATATTTACACATTGAAGAAACGGTAAGGTCTAAAAAGCCAAGTATAGAGTACATTTTTGTTGGTTGTAGACAAAACAGTGGTCTACTGGCTACATATTGTGCATAAACTGCTCCACATTATTGTGTTTCCAGTCGGGAACCACTCATTTAAAGAAACACAGTTGCAAGAAACCTCACAAAGATACAGCTCCTTCACGGATACCGGCAGTAATAAAAAATAGTATTACAGCAAAGTGTGTTGCAATGTGTGCTAACGATATGAGACCTTTTAATGCTATTTCCAGTGAAGGTTTCAGAGAACTAGGCCAAGAATTAATACATCTAGGTGCGCATTATGGAGAAGTTAACGTGGCAGACGTCACGCCACATTCTTCTACTATAAGCAGACATGTCAAAGACCAAGCTGATGCACCGAGCGAGGTGACGCAGTGGTTAGACACTGGACTCGCATTTGGGAGGACGACGGTTCAATCCCACGTCCGGCCATCCTGATTTAGGTTTTCCGTGATTTCCCTAAAATCGCTCCAGGAAAATGCCGGGATAGTTCCTTTCAAAGGGCACGGCCGACTTCCTTCCCTAATCCGAAGAGACCGATGACCTCGCTGTCTGATCTCTTTCCCCAAAACAACCAACCACCCAAGCTGATGCAATATGAAACAGCATCATGCCTTCTGTTATTGCGGAAGTTATTAATAAAGCATGTGCTGTGACATTTGATATGTGGACTGATTCGCATAGTCAGGTGCACTATTTGACGCTAACAACACATTACACTAACACAGATTGGTCTCTTGTAAACAATGTTTTATTTACAACAAAGTCCCAGATGTTAATAAGACAGGAGTAAATATTATGAAGGAAATTGAAGAGAGGATGGCTGATTGGGACATTTTGCCGGACATGTTGCACAGTTTTGTTTTTGTCCCTGACCAGGGAGCTAGTGTAATAAAAACTTTGGAAAATCACGAAAGGATTCCTTGTGCTGCTCATTGTATAAACACAGCACTTAGCCATACTTTCAATGAAGATAACTTCTTGTTAAATCATGCCCTGAACATCGCATCAACAATAAATACTGCAAAATGCATTGTAAGGTACATTAAGAAAATAGACCTCTGCTCTTCTTTGAAATCATCGTTGAAACAAGAGGTCTGCACACGTTGGAACAGCTTGCACATTATGCTGGAATCCTTACACACTCAGTATAACAAAGTTTCTGCTTTGCTGACGGAAAAGGACTCCGCTTACAGGTTACAAGGATATGATAATCACCTTGCAACAAAAATTACGCATTTTCTGAGACCATTTAAAGAGGCCATGGATGAATCAGAAGGCGAAAAAGAACCAACAATCCAGTTAGTTCTTCTTTGGTTTCACAAACTACAACAAATTTGCAGTGTCAATGACACTGACCGTCAGGTGAGTAATTACTTCAGTTAAAAGCACTGTTTCATTATGATACGCAATAGATTTATAATTAACTAATGTAATTAATGTGTACTAACAGATATGTATTTTTTAACAGGAGGTGCACAGGATGAAAAATCGAGCTTTGACTTTCGTTTATGAGAAGATTGTGATCACTTCCAGACATAAAATTGCTGCGTTTCTTTAGCCGCCTTTCCATGATCTTAATGTGCTTGAAATAAATGAAAAGCATGAAATTCTTAGCAATGTGCGACAAATGTGTGCTGTTTACGCAGGTACAACATGCAATCATTAACATAATCGTTTTTGCAGAGTTAGTGGATAGTGTATTATAGAGAAATGGGAATGTTATAATTCGTATAATATTTCATTAACATAAAACACCTCATTTTTACGGGAACATTTCGATGATTTCCACATCAGTTCTGTATTACTTGTATCTTTTGTTTATTGTCATAGATCCTTCAAGTACTGTGTCATCACCACCCAGAAAGAGAGATTGTTTCAAGGAATGGAGGAACAAAAAATCATACGCAGCAGATGAAGTAGATCTCTACATTTTAATGCACCCCGGAGATGATGATGACATCTTAAAGTGGTGGAGCAGACATGAAACAGATCTGCCAGGCCTGGCTGCAGTTGTAAGACGTATTTTATTTATCCCAGTAACAAGCGCACCTAGTGAAAGATGCTTTAGTAAAGCCGGCAAGTTACTAACAAATTGCCGCAGCCAATTAAATCCAGAACGCATTAGTGATTTACTGCTGCTGAACAATAACTATAATTTTGTTTCTTTTGCAAACAAGTTATGTCTGTAAATGTTTAATGTTTTTTGTGTGCTTTCTTTATGAAGATGGGTGTCTTCTAGACTACAGGGACAGCACTTATTTAATGTTTCCTATTAATGAAAGGAAAAATATATCTTGCACTGTCTTGTGCAAATCCAAAGCGCCCCCTCCCCCCCTCACCTCTCTCTAACTCTCTCTCTCTCTCTCTCTCTCTCTCTCACTCTCTCTCACACACACACACACACAATGTATTTGTCTCTGTTTCTCTCTCTCTCTCTCTCTCTCTCTCTCTCTCTCTCTCTCTTTTAATACAAAAGTAAAGTTCCAAAGGACGGGTACGTGACACAGCCAAATTCATAAAGCACTTGGAAACTAAAATGATATTTCAATACAATCGCGGACAGAGGACGAGTCTCCTTTGCATACAGGACATCGAATGATTTATGAAAAGATGGAAGTTTTATTTCTGGCATCATCTTTCTGGGATTGCGTCATTAAGGAAGCAATACATACCCGTACAACCGATAATCTCACCAATAAGGATGCAGGATTTCAACTGAGCACAGCCTGGAACCATGCATTGGCTGCTATTAAATCATTGGCTGCTATCAAATCACGTGAAAATCAAGATCCTTGGATATAGGTCCATCATAACATTAGTCTAGTGTGGCCATTGGTTAGTAACGTCTGGCTGCACTGTTGGCAAACGCAACGTACAGCGCATGCACAGGATGGCCACTCTGCGATTTTTGGCAGTTTGAGTTTGAATGTGGCACCATCCATCTGCAAATCATTGCACATGCGCGATTTGCGCGCCTGCACATTCTTCACACGCGTGTTCTAGTAATGGGGGGTTAACGTGCAGATACCGTCAGTTATACCTAGCCACCAGCAAGGTAGAACCATCTGAAGATGTGACACAGTTTTTCCGAGGAAATATTGTGGAATTTGCACAACATGACCCGGCAGCAAAACCCTTGAAGACTATTTACAACACTAAACATGTTCAAGGCTAATGTACTCTGGTGGCCATTCTATATATTACAGAGAACTGCATTTCTTATCATTTATGTACCACTGATATATCTTATCATGTCTTCTGGGTGCCTGTGTTTTTACTTTTCTTTTACATTTTTTGTCATTGTCATCAATGTACTGCTATGCATTACATAATTATAGCCATATGTATCGCTATAATCATTTTAACTGACTAGCATTTGCTCAAAATTCTGGCTTTCTCTTTAACAGTTGCCTAGTTCAATTTAATGTCCATTTAATGTCCATTTTTTCATGCCCACAACATCTTTTATGATTTGTTTGAGTATCCATGTTACACAAACAGACCCTTTCATCTATGTAGGTATAATCTTTGTTTTCTAAGATTCAGGACTTTTGGAATACCAGCTGTGAAATGAAGATGACCCTGAGACACTTACCTGCAGTGTTGAACTGAAACTGTTGTAAATGTTCATATATAACCCGGTGGAAACGCGTACCCAGTTCAAACATCAATGATTCAACATTTTTTCCATCTAGGCTGTCACGAATGCGCTCTACCATTGCACCCATGTATTGCACGACGGCTAAACAGGCCTGCCAATGAAACCATATGAAATCATTAACAGTGAGGTGTATTAGAAAAAGTTAAATTAACAGGGACTGGAAAATTCTACACAAGCAAATGAATGAGTACAGATAACCAGTCACCATATAGTAGAAACACTGGGCAATAAATAAGCAAGAACTCGAGCAGGATATCATAGCTTATGACTTCCAACGATGTTTCCAGAATCCCTCTCCCAACGTCCCCCCCCCCCCTTCCACAACGTATTATCAGTTATATGATAAATAGAGGGTAAGTGAACTGGTGGTTTCAGGGAAGGGAGGGAAAAGGACTACCAGATGGAGACAGGGACAACAAGTGAAAGAGATAAGATATATATAGTACTAAAGAATGTTCACTTCCATAGTGCAGAGGTGATGGTGTATGCCATGATGCATCAGGATGGGGTGAGGTATGTAGGGGAGGGACAGAGCATAATAAGAGTGGAGGAAGATAGCTAAAGTACTGTGATAAGGATGAAGTGTGGTTGTGTGGGCTAAGAAGCCAAAATATGGGTTGGTTGGTTGGTTGGTTGGTTTGGGGAAGGAGACCAGACAGCGTTATCATCGGTCTCATCGAATTAGGGAAGGATGGGGAAGGAAGTCGGCCGTGCCCTTTCAGGTGTACCATCCCGGCATTTGCCTGGAGTGATTTAGGGAAATCACGGAAAACCTTAATCAGGATGGCCGGACGCGGGATTGAACCGTCGTCCTCCCGAATGCGAGTCCGAAATATGGGAAAAGGATTGAAACAGAAAATAAATGTGCAGGACAGAATTAGAATAAGCTGGGTGAGAGCATGGGCTAGGTATTGACAAGAAGATTTGGTAGGGGCAAGAGGAAATGGGAGGCAGAAAATTGCCTTGTGAGTGATGGAAATGATTTTGGGGAGGATATGTCTAATTTCAGAGAATAATAAAAATACAGTTTCAGCTCTGACAGATGGTGTGGTTCAGAAGCAAGAGGTCCAACATACTGGGTGACAAGCTGCTGCAATCTGCAGATACTGCCAACCTTTGTGTAGCTACATTTTACAATAGAGACATTTTTGTAAGGAAAGAAAGATTTGCTGGTAGTTTAGGGTTCGATATAAACCTAATTTTTAAGAAGCCATCATACCTGAAGAGGGTCAGGTGAAATACTATGATAGAAGCTTTTAAGGCAGTGGAGAAATGGGGACAGTGTCTTAGTTTTGGGTCCAGACTATGAAGATGATGACACTGAAACTCAACCAGATAAGGTGTGTAGCATTTTGAATTGCTAGGAAGGATAAGTCAAACAAGTTGGCAAATGAGGTTGACATGCTGCTGCTGCTGCTTTTGTTCTTGTTGTTGTTGTCGCCGCCGCTGCTGCTGCTGCTGCTGCTGCTTTAGAGCACAAAATAGCTGTCACAAGTGGCCTTTTTGAAATTTAAAATGGTCAATTACCAGATGAAGTTGAAGTCAATAATACTCAGAGCCTGGAGTAGAGGGGTAGCTAAAAACAATCAGTTCCCATTTGAGGTGGATGTTCAAATGGTTGAAAATTAAATTTCCTTTGCCATATTATTACGATGAATAAAAAGTAAAATGCGATCTGCAACTGTATTTGCTAAAATATCTCATAATTCAGATGGCAAACATACATTAAAACATAAAAAGTTATAAAATCGACATTGTGTGAGAAAATGTCACACTATCAGTGGTTGGTTGCAGTAAACACAGAGGTGTGTGAGGACTCCTCTTAACAAATGATGGTGACTAAAATGAAGCTGCCCAGTACGCAGCTGAGCTAAAAGTATCTTCTTGAAATCAGAGGGGCAAGAGGAAGTTGTCCAAGCTGTTGGGAGTTGTTTAATTTCCCAGGGACACAATGTGCCGCAACAAAGAGGTTATCTGAAGGGACCAAATAGCTAAAAGGCCTAGGTAGTTGGACTGCAGCCTTGGTAGTTTCCTTCCCCGACGCTCCGACATGACCAGAGACCCACATGAACATCGCATTGGCTCCATCATCTTTGAGTGAGGAGGCATTCGTGCATTTGTTGCACTAAGGGGTGGTATGTGTATAGTACAAAGAGGCTCTGGAGATCACTAAGTGAATCGCAACATAATACACAATTGAGAAGCCTGTGTCCTCAGACGCACTGGTGGCATGATAGAGGGCAGAAAACTCTGCAGGAAAAATTAAGCACTGGTCTAGAAGCTGGTATATAAAATGTTCGTTGCCAATGACAAAGGTGCATCCAACTCCACAGGTGGTCTTAGAGCCATCAATGTAGACAACACTGCTGCCTCTAAATTGTGAGCAAAGTTCGAGAAACTTACAGCTATAGGTCAAACATAGACAATGTCCATGAGAAGCAAACTAAGTCTAAGATTAACACAGACCTCTGCATGAAGCCAAGGTGGGTAACATCTCTCACCCATCAGGAATGTAGCAGGCAACATGAGGTTCAGCTTCTGAAGCAGTATATGACAGCGAACTCGAGGAGGCAACAAAGAAGTCGCACTTACCCCGTATTAGCAGTCAAGGGAGTTTTCAAAAAGGACTCACAGGACGGATGGTTGGGCACTGAGGGCAGACAACATGTGTATCTGCTGAGGAGAACATCGCGCCAGTATGACAGTGGAAGTTCGGCAGTTTTTGATAGAGCCTCATAACTAGGCTAGTGCAGAAAGCTCCAGTGGCCAAACATATACCTTGATGATCAATTGTGTTGAGATGGCATCAAACAGACAGTTGTAAAGATGACTAAACGAGACACACATAGTCCATTTTTGATTGGACAAGGGATTGGTATAAGTGGGCGAAGATTTCCCGATCTGCTCCATATGAAGTACAGTTTACAACATGTATGATATTTATAGATTGGGTACAGAGTGCTGACAGATACGATATGTAGAAGGATCAACAGTATTTCGTATCTAGTGTGAGCCACAAGAACTGACAAATGGAAGAGCAACAGGAGCGAGATGTGAGGACGACTGAAAAAACTCTTTATGCCCCCAGATGTTCAGACAGACAGTTTTTGTCAGTGGAAAAGTGGAAGACATTGTCGATGCTCCATGAGTAAAGATGGTTGAGACATTGCTGAAGTTGTTGCTCAAGTAAACAGGTCTGTTGAGAGCTGCAGTATATTACAAAGTCATCGATGAAAAGAGGGCCTGAGATGCCTTGTTGGAGACAGTCTATGACAGGTTTAACTGCTGTGGCAAATAGAGCTATGTTTTAGCACAGAGCCCTGCGCCACCCCGTTCTCCTGAATAAAAATGCTCGACAAAGTTGAACCCACATGTGCCTTGAAAACATGGTCTTTTAAATACTCCTGAACGAGATGGGGCCCGTGGCCTCAGAAGCCACATATGTAAAGTGTATGGAGTATGTCCATCCTCCAGCAGGTATCATAAGCCTTCTCCAGATCAAAAAACACAGCTACAGTTGCAATTTCCACAGAAAATTGTTCATAGTGTGGGTAGACAGTGACTAGGCCAACTGCAGAGTGGTGCTTACAAAATCAACAACATGCATTTGTTAGCAAATTCTGAGACTCAAGCTACCATACCAGCTGACCATTGATCATGTCCTCCATTACCTTGCAGACACTGCTGGTGAGGGAAATTGGGCAGTAGTTGGATGGAAGATGTTTGTCCTTACCATGCTTGGGTATGAGGATTACAGTGGCTTCACATCAATGACTGGGAGACGCGCTGTCTGTGCAGATACGATTGTACGTACGAATAAGAAATTGCTTGCCGGCAAGAGAGAGGTGCTGCGATATCTGAATGTGAATGTTGTCCTGTCCTGAATGTGAATATTGTCCAGTCCTTGAGCAGAGGATTGTGAAGAGGTGAGAGTATGTTCGAGTTCCATTATGATAAAAATGGTATTGTAGCATTTGTGATTCTGTCAGGGCAAAGATATCTCCTGTGCCTCCTCCGCTTGCTTCTTGCAGAGCTCAAGATCTCTTCAAAGTATTATGTTTGGCCACAATGACATCGTTCTCTACAGTCAGGCCAGGAATCAGGAGATATACCTTGTTTCCAAAACTCCGACGAAGGTTACCCCCAAACAACAGAAGAGGGAATAAAACAGTTAAAATAATTAGTAAAAGAGATCCAACTAGTTTTTTTGTTATTTCTGATAATGCGAAGACACACTGTGTGTAACTGTTTATAGTGAATACAGTTGTCCTTTGTAGGATGGTGTTCAAAGATACATGTCTCTTCATATGAACCATGTTGCAGCATTCGTCAGTATACCAGGGGACTGGGACACAACGGGGTAGGGAAGAGGTTCAGGGGACAAAACATTCTTTGGCAGTAAGAATAACATTCGTAAGTTACTGTGACTGATCATCATTGCTGTGGAAGTGTTGTTTGTCTAAGGTTACCAGTGAAGAGAACAGTCTTCAATCAGTTTTAGAAAGCTGCCAGTTGGACTTGTGCACAATGGGACATGAGTTTGCAGATGAAATATGCTTTGGAAATGGTTGCACGAGTATGTGACAGAGGTGGTGGGCAAGCTGTGCAGTGCAGAGTGAGAGATCCAGGTAAGAGAAAATGTGTGTAGAATCGGAAAGGAATGTGGGTTGACCAGTGTTGAGAGAAATGAGGGTAAACTGGTTAAGAATATCTGCCAGGAGAGAGCCTCTTGGGCGGGTTCTCAAAGAGCCCCAAATGGGACAGTGGGCACTGTATCAGAATGGGTTGAGTGAGCTGAGGAGTAAGCTGCAGTATATCTGCACTGATGAGGTCAAAGGATGGGGATAAGTAGATATTACAAAAGAGAACAGATATAACTGGAGAGAGAAAGTCAGACACCTACAGCTTGTAGATGGGTGTTCAATGAAATGGTTTTGCTATGGATGTCGTCCCAAACGAGTGTCACAACTCCCCCATGACCTGGAGTTGCTATCTTGGAAGGAGGGCCAAAACACAGTGTGTGAAGTGTAAGAGATCAAAATGGTCTTGAGGGTGTAATTTTGTTTTTTTGGAGGCCTAAACCAGCTAGGAATTGTGATAGAATTAGCAACAGTAAGTCTGCCCTGTGTGAACTGATGATGGAAGCGTTCCATTGAAGATCAGCCATATTAGATGATAAGAGATACACTGATGAGCCAGAATATTATGACCACCAACCTACTATAGATATAAAAATGCCCATGTGGTGGCAGCGTCACCTGGTGAGGAATTAATGCTACTCAGACACACGGACAGTGCATGTAGTACCAGCAGCATGTTGTCCGTTTGTAGCATGGGGAAGGCATGCAATATATCTGAGTTTGACCAGGGCCAGATTGCAATGGCGCAGAGGCTCAGAATGAGCATTTGGAAACTGCATGACTTGTTGGGTGTTCGAGGAGAGGCGAAAACCAAGGTGAAAATGTTCAGGTGTCGTGGGGTTTGGCTGCCATCCCTCAATACATGGCGGACATCACAGGCTGGACAGACTAGTAAAACAGGACAGACAGTGAACTGTGGTGCAATAACATCACACTTTAATGCTGGGCAGAGTACAAATGTGTCTGAACACTCCGTAACAATGGGCCTCTGCAGCCGACAACCCATGCATGTGCCATTGTTAACACAATCACACTGGCAATTACGACTGAAATGGGCACATGAGCATTGGCACTGGATGTTGGCACAGTGGCAAAGCATTATACGGTTGGCAATGGGAGGGCACAAATCCATCATGTTTATCGATAGCACTGGCAATTTTCCACAAGATAATGCATGATGTCCCAAGGCCATAAGTGTGATGGAGTGGTTCAAGGAACACAGCAATGAGTTCCAATTGGTGTGCTAGCCTCCAACTCCCAGATATGAGCCCGATCGAACACATCTGAGATGTGACTGAACATGGCATCAGAGCTCGTCACCCTCCCCCCCCCCCCCTCCCTCCCTCCTACCCGACCCCTCGGAATTTATGGAAACAAGGTGATTTGTGTATGCAGATGTGGTGCCAACTCCCTCCAGCAACATACCAAGGCCTCATAGCTTCAATGCCTTGACATGTTGCACTGTTATCTGTCCCAAAGGTGGGCACAGAGGCTATAAGGTATGTGGTCATAACGGCATTACTGATCAGCGTTTTTCTCTTATAAGAGGCAATTACTTTGTCTGCCGCCAGTGCCAGATCTCGGCTGTGAACTATTTAAGGTTTTGGAGCTGGAGGATCCCATTCCAATATTTCTTCAGAAGTACCAAGAAACTTACTGGGTCATTCAGCTGACTTCAGGGTGCAGAAACAGTTGGTGATTTGCACTGGTGAAATGGAGGACAACCAAACAAAGGTGCTGCACAGTGTCGCTGTTGTAGAGTTGGAGAAGAGGTAGAACGTTTGTCTTTGTTTGACTTTTTAGTACCTTTGCATTTGTCAAACATGGACCCAGATGTTTGATGACTTAAGAGGTATTCCTTTTTAAATTTCTGTTCTTCTGGCTGTGTCACAAGTGACTTCACTAGTATGGGTGAGGGATTTTTGGTGGGATGAGAACTGTAGTGGGCAGAGGTGAGGACATCAACTTAGCACTAGGTGATTTCACAACTGTAGCACTGAACTGGAGGTTGCAGGTCTGCATGGCCATAGTTTTTGTGGGTCATGCGGTAGCAAGAATGGTACTATAACTGCTGGACAAAGGTATGCAAGACTTTCGGCTAACTAAAATTTTGCAACCAACATTGATGAGTATGTTTTCCATCACCAGGATTTCTTTAATGGCTCACTCACTGAGGTGCACATGGCATTCACAGGATGAAGTGGCATAGTTGCCATTGCAAATGATGGATTGGGGGGGAGGAGGAGGTGAGGAATCTCCCTCACGAACGTTCTTGCAATACGTTACACATCTGACTGCGTTTTTACACTGATGATGATGATTTCATAGCCTGCCACAATCTTCAATGAGAGTTCCACTTGATCAAATATTAAGAAAAGGATGCGGGTATGCATGAATTCTGCATCAACCCTCTTCATAACCCGATGGACTGTGGTTACACCCTGATCAGAGAGATAATTTTGTATATCTCTCTGTCATTCAATCAAGGAGCTGAGTGTATAAAATGCCACATGAAGAAGTCAGTGTTCAATGAGGCTCTACACGAACAGGTTATCCGTGGAGGAGTGTAGCTTTAAGTAGTTTTGTGCTTGAAAGGCACTGTGTGTTCTAGAAGCAAAGTTCCACTGTGAAGGCGAGTGCAGGAGTTTAGTGGGACGTCACTGTGTCACAACTTTCTGAATAATGAAGGGGGTGCTGTAGAAAAATTCTGACCTCCTCCTGTGATGACACTGTGAGGTAGCAAGTTCAGCTGGATGGTTTGTCGTGTCCCTGGGCCTCATTCCATTTCCATTTCTTAGACAGAGGCTATATTGATGGAGTTGATGTACTCATCGCAAGTGAATCCCCCATGATTGCCAACATCTGTGATTGCGTGCTCCTTCCTTCTGAGAGCCCCACAGGAAGGAGCAAGTGTGCCTTAGGTGATTGTTCGCACCTCAGGTCACACTTCCCAAACTCCAGACAGAGGGGTACCAATTGGCAATTTGGAAGGCATTGGCTCAGGCAATCACCCCTCCCTGAGCCTAGTCTTTTCCAGGGGGAATGAGCCCCACTTGTTGACCTGGGTGCTGGGAATTATGCATTATGCAGTCACCTTTTATGCATAAAATTTGTGAGCTGGTCTTCAAGAATAGGAAGGAAGAAAGACGAAAATGGAGACCTTAAACATTGAAGTGGAGGAAGGGCAGGAGAAGTGAGATCGAGAAAGGAGAGAAAGATGAAAGTGATACATTCGTAAGTTTTGGTTACCCAATTTTACACAAGACTCTGTCCCCATGGGAGGTGAGAAGACATATATGCAGCACAGAAAAGGAAGTAGTACTGCAAGAGCAGGGGGTCCATGTGTGCCAATCTCATACTCACAAATGAATTGTAGATCCCCAGGGTGGGGGGAGGGGGGGGGGGGGGTTAACATGTGAATATCCATATCCATATACATATCATGGGTGGGTTTGTATATCTTCTCTTCAATGAAGAAACAGATGTGGACAGAGATATAGTTGTTCGTCTGTATTAAGAGTGAAGTGACAAATCTGAAGTCTGAAGGATATTGCGAGAATTAGTGTTGCGTAGTAAAAAAGGCAAGGGAGATTGTGTCAACAGTAATAAATATGAAATTGTGTGGTAAAAGGGTAGAATTTATGTTGAGACAGTGTAGGAAGGGCTTGATGTAGGCCCAATGAGTTCGAGGTGTTTGTTGGCTAGAGTGGCAATCTTTTCCAAAGGAGAACAATAACGTGCTACAATTGAGGATCAAGTGTGCCTCTGCTTGTGGATTTCAAGAAATATACAGTGAGTGAGCTGCTGGGTATGAGAACAGAGATGACTTTTGGTAAGAAGATCTGGTATGGTCCCTAGGATTTGCGTGAGCTTTGGAAGTGATGCTGGACTTATCAAAATGGATCTCTTCAGCAAGGCATGTTTGGGGATGTGACAGATGGTTGAGACTTTTTGCCAAGTAATCTCTGCAGTTCATCACAACAGTGTGGAGCCTCTTTGTCGGTAGGGGGGGAGGGGAGGGGATTGGATCATAGGGTTTTTCGCATACTGCGGATCACCATTCTTACTCTGCCTTGAGATAAAGTATGCGTTATTGGTAATAAACATTAGGAAGAAAGTTGATGTGAGACTGCAAATGCAAATGCCTGGAAGCTAACCGGGAGAAGAATAAGTCAGAGTGGAGGTGGACCACATTTGGATAGAGATGTGAACTGCGGAAGGAAAAGTTTGATGTGGAGTTGTGTCAGTTTTGGTCAGAAGGATAAGGGGGAGGAGACTAGGTCTGTAGTCAGTCCAAAATAGTTTAACTTTTGTGTGCAAGGGGATATTTTATATTCTACTGACATTTCTAAGGGATTAAGTTTTTTGGAGAATGGATTTCAATGGCACTCTGGGTGTCATGCTGGGGGGTCTTTGTGGGGATGCCTTATCATATATCTCAGCAAGCCATGGACTGTACACTATCATGGACTCATGGTGGGGTTTTCTGGGGGCGTAGTAGTTTTGAAAAGTAGTGTTATTCCAAAGTGAGAGTAGAAGAACAGTTGACTGCTTGTAACTACAGAATATAAAGCAGCAAGCATGTATTTCTGTTTAGCATTACCTACCAAATCCCTGGATTGACTTCAACCAAATTTAGCAGACAGACAGCAGTTTTCACACAAGTATTAGCACTATGAGAGTTAGAACCTCCTAGCCCCCACAGGAGTGAAGATGGTTGGGGAAGGTTGACAGGTATACAGGAGAGGGTGGGCATAGAGAAATGGGGTGGAGTGGATGGACAGAAGATGAAGAAGGAGATGGACAGAGAGAAAGGTTGGAGAATGTGATGGCAGAGACAGAGCAGGAGGATGTGGACAGAGACAGAGAAGGAGGTGGATAGAACTGGGAGGAGGAGGATAAGAACAGAGAGAGAGGGGGGGAGGGGGAAAAGATGTGCTGTGCAGGGAGTATTGGCATGCCTTACAAGCAGACTGGTATGGCTTAATGGGGGGATGGAGTGCAGAGGAAGGAGGTGGACAGATAGGTGGAAGGAAGGTGATGGACAAGGAGAGCGGGTAGTTTAAGAGGGGAGAGGGGAAGATGGATAAAGAGAGGGACAGGAGGATATGGGCAGAGGGAAGGGGGAGGAAGGAATGGGTAGAGAGAGGAGGTGGAGGGGATAGACAAAGAAGAGGGAGTGGGAGGAGGTAGAGAGAGGAGGAGGTAGAGAAAGAGATAGATAGATAGATAGATAGACAGAGAGAGAGAGAGAGAGAGAGAGAGAGAGAGAGAGAGAAAGGAGGAGATGCACACAACATATGTGTCGAATGCATTTGGGAGCGTAGCTCCTGGGAAATTCACAGAAGCTCACGTGTGTGTGTGTGTGTATGTGTGTGTTTAGATGCACACACGCATGTGAGCGCACTTACACACACACACACACACACACACACACACACACACACACACACTTTTAAGCTTCTTTGAATGGAACTGTCAAATTGGTTGAGTTGATTTACATAGAAGTAAACACGTTCATAGCAAATTATCATTAATAAACATTACAATTAATTGTAATGGAAAAATTCTGTATTCTGTGTATTATAAAGTAATTAAACTACGTCAAGTGATTTAAACCTGCAACAAAATTAGATATATCAGTTGCTACGTTTATTAAGTACTCTTGAAAATGACTGATTCAAACTGGCTAACAGTGGTGTCGTATTCAAATAATATACAAGGTCAACAGAAATTGTCCTTTATATCAATATTTGGTGGTTGTACCTGAAACTCTAGGTCAAAATTTAAAAATTTCCTGAACTCTTTTTTGTGGCATGTTAAAATAAGTTTTGCTTTATTGGTGCTCTAAAATAGCTTTAAGCTGTCACATCACTTATCACTGACAATCTAAAATTCAGTTAGAACTAAAAACAAGATAAATTTGAAAGGGATTCTTGAAGAAATAAATTTTAGTTTCAAGAGTTTGTATTACTCTGTGATCCTGGAGACTGTTTTTTTACTGAGACTCATATTTTATATATTTTATGTCTCTTTTAATTCTTACAGAAGATATTTCTGGTCTCTAAAAGTCTTTATGCTCGATCAATTTTTCTTTAGAACAGGTTTCTGCTACCTACTCTTCTGCTCTTGTGGAAAAATATCTCATCCCACAGCATCAGCTATTTAATAGACATTATTCCCTTGTAACTTCCATGAATACGAAAATCTGTACTCTTCATGTGATAGGAAATTTCTGGCAAAATGTAACTAATTTGGGAGTAAGGGAGACTACTCACCAAATAACAGATGCTGAAAATATAATGTCAGGATAGGAGATTATGCTGGACTTCTAGGATGATATTACAATGGTAGAGCTTGTAAGTGGAGGAGTAAGAGTGTTGCCCAATTCACCCATCCAGTACATCCTATTCTAGGCCTCCAAAAGCTGATCCTATTCCATTAGAGGCGGGGCAAATGTGAAAGCAATCGTGCCATATACCAGATCTGCTGAAATTTCTCCATAACATTTTATATGGGCATGGCAACGAACTAACTGTCCGCCAGAATGAACGGCCACCACCAAATTGTGGCTAAGGGCAGAGCTGACTGTCCACTGATGGAACATGCTGCTGCTGAGCACAACATGGTAGAGTTAAATGTCTGCTTCACAGCCTGTGCCATCTGGATCCTTCCCTTGAATGCCAGCTATTCTGAACTACACACATGGCACTTCTCCTCCACTCTCAGCTATCTTTCCTCAACCCCTCCACCTACTCCCCACCTCTTCCTCCCTCTACCCATCCCACACATCACAACCTCTCATCCCAGCCCACCTGCTGAGCTGCAGTCTGTGTTCATCAGCCCCAATGTAGCTGCACAGAAGTGTGTGTGTGTGTGTGGGGGGGGGGGGGGGGGGGGGAGGTGTGCACAAACATGTACATGTGCTCTAGCTCATTAAAGAATTTGTCTGAACATTAGCAAAGCTTGCCCTCTGGCTATAGCCTCTTTACACTACATTTGGTTGTTAGACAAAGGGAGTAGTGTTCAGACCCAATCTAGTTACCGTGACTTAACTTTTCAGTGATTTCTGTAAATAACATGGTGTGTGATGAGACAGTTCTCTCAAAAAAGTGACAGTTAATTTCCTTCAGCATATTTTTTTCCAATATGAGCTACTATTTTGTCTCTAATGAAACAAACAGGTGTCACGCTAACATACCCTACAGTCAGTTGCACTGTGTTCTGATTTCCATTGTCAGATATCTTTGCTTGAGTTTATTAATTTTTTTCATGCTTTTTCTCATTATTACTTCATTGTGTCTCCTTTGCTTAATGACACACAAGAGAATTGCCGCTTCTCAAGAGTATTCATACATGGATATGGAACCATATATAGCAGGCCTGGCAAAGTGTGGCTTATAAGCCATCCCCCCCCCCTTCCCTCCCTCTCCAGGGAGTGCTGCTCCCTCCAATTCAGTATCAGCAATGCCCGCACTGCTCCTGTATTTCTGTAACTGTCTCTGCTGAGATCTTATTGTTCACTTGTTTGCATACACTATATGAAGATTTACTTGCTTTAATTCCTTTGTTCAGAACAAGAAATTTGGATATTTTTAATGCTGTTAAAAAGTGTGATGACAAAACTGATGGTTTTCAAAAAAGGTCAGCAATTTATACTGAATCAGCACCTGCTATGTTTGGTAGGGAAAATGACTTTGTTTGCCAATTAAGAAAAATGGAATAAATGCTTTATATCTTATGAAACACTGTGTAGGAAAGTGTCAGAATTCTGTCTGCTATGACAGATCACATCATAACTAATGAGGAAGTATTGAATAGGATTGGGGAAAAGAGAAGTTTGTGGCACAACTTGACTAGAAGAAGGGATCGGTTGGTAGGACATGTTCTGAGGAATCAAGGGATCATCAGTTTAGTATTGGAGGGCAGCGTGGAGGGTAAAAATCATAGAGGGAGACCAAGAGATGAATACACTACGCAGATTCAGAAGGATGTAGGTTGCAGTAGGTACTGGGAGATGAAGAAGCTTGCACAGGATAGAGTAGCATGGAGAGCTGCATCAGGACTGAAGAGCACAGCGACAACATGACAGATGTAAGGAAAATTATGAATATAGTATGTGGAACTCTATCACTGCCTCAGTGAAAATTTAACAATTTTTGTAAAATGTTGATATGGAGTATGGAGATACACTTCTTCATTCTGAAATTCATTGCCTGACAGCACAAAAACAGTTAGCTACTTCGTTTTTAATTTATTTTGTTAAAGGAACTAAAAATGGATTTTACAGAAGTTGAAAATAAACTGAGGGCTCTTTTTTCAGAATTAGCATTTCTCACAGAATTTAAGGAGATGGGACTTGGATACACCGAAAGAACCAGATGCTGTAGAGAGTTTCAGAGAGAGAGACATAGGGAACAACAGACATGAACAGGGGAAAGTGATGCAGTAGAAGAAGGATGGGTAGCTTTGAGAGGTAAAATAGTGAGGCAGCAAATGTTCAAATAACTAAACAGATGAGGGGTAGTAGAAATTCTTAGGAAACAGAAGATATATTGAAATTAATTGATGAAAGTAGAAAATATAAAATTGAAGCAAGTGGAAAGGAACACAAATGTCTCCAAAACGAGATTGACAGGAAGTGCAAAATGGCTAAGCAGGGATGGCTAGAAGACAGACGGAAATATGTAGAGGCATAAATCAGTATGAGTAAGGTAGATACTGCCTACAGGAAAATTAGAGACACCTTTTGGAGAAAATAGAACCACTTGTATGAATATCAAGAGCTCAGATGGAAAACCAGTTCTAAGCAAAGAAGGAAAAGCGGAAAGGTGGAAGGAATATATAGAGGGTCTATACACGGGCGATGTACTTGAGGGCAATATTATGGAAATGCAAGAGGACAGAGATGGGAGATATGATACTGCGTGAAGAATTTGACAGAGCACTGAAAGACCTAAGTTGAGACAAGGCCCTGGGAGTAAGACAACATTACATTAGAGCTATTGACAGCCCTAGGAGAGCCACCCCTGATATAACTCTACCATCTGGCGAGCAAGATGTGCGAGAGAAGTGAAACACCCTCAGACTTCAAGAAGAATATAATAATTCCAATCCCAAAGAAAACAGGTGTTGACAGGTGTGAAAATTACTGGGAACTATGAGTTTAATAAGTCATGGTTGCAAAATACTAACATGAATTCTTTAAAGGCGTATGGAAAAACTGATAGAAGTCAACCTCAGGGAAGATCAGTTAGGATTCTGTAGAAATGTTGGAACACGCAAGGCAAAACTGACCCTACGATTTATCTTAGAAGGTAGGTTCAGGAAAGGCAAACCTACTTTTCTAGCATTCATAGCCTTAGAGAAAGCTTTTGACAATGTTGAATGGAATACTCTCTCTCTATTTCTGAAGGTGGCAGGGGTAAAATACAGGGAGCGAAGAGCAGTAAAGGAAACAAAAAGAAAAAATGTGGAGTAAGAATTAAAATCCATGGAAAAGAAATAAAAACTTTGAGGTTTGCCGAAGACATTTTAATTCTGTCAGAGACAGCAAAGGAACTGTAGGAGCAGCTGAACAGAATGGACAGTGCTTCAAAGAGGGATATAAGCTGAATATTAACAAAAGCAAAACGAGGATAATGGAATGTAGTCAGATCGAATGAGGTGATGCTGAGGGAATTAGATTAGGAAATAAAACACAAAGTAGTAAATGAGTTTTGCTAATTGGGAAGCAAAATAACTGATGACTGTCAAAGTGGGGAGGATATAAAATGTAGACTGACTGTGGCAAGGAAAGTGTTTCTGAAGAAGAGAAATTTGTTAACATAATATAGATTTATCAGGAAGTCTTTTCTGAAAGTATTTATAAGGAATGTAGCCATGTATGTAAGTGAAACATGGACGATAACTAGTTTAGACAAGAAGAGAATAGAAGCTTTTGAAATATGGAAGAATGCTGAAGATTAGATGGGTAGATCACGTAACTAATGAGGAGGTACTGAAAAGAATTGGGGAGAAGAGGAATTTGTGGCACAACTTGACTAGAAGAATGGATCGGTTGGACGGACACGTTCTGAGGCATCAAGGGATCACTAATTTAGTACTGGAGGAGGATGGAGGGTAAAAATACTACAGCGACACCAAGAGATGAATACACTACGCAGATTCAGAAGTATTGCAGTAGTTATTCGGGGATGAATAGGCTTGCACAGGACAGAGTAGCATGGAGAGCTGCATCAAACCAGTCTCTGGACTGAAGACCACAACAACAACACAGATTTTACAGATCACTTGACCAATTTGAATTTATATTTGCAAGGACAGGAATGCTCCATTTCTGATACGTTAATGGATGTTAATAGATTCCAGTATAAACTTAATAGTGTTTAAATTGCAACAAAATGATGAAAATGTTTCTCATTTACCACATTACTATGAACTGAAACAAGAATGCAAGAAATTAGACTTTCCAAGACTCGCTTCCATTATTGATGAAGTGTCCAATAGGTTCACAGCCATTTTAAAGATTTGAAACCTCTGAAATCAGATGCCAGTTTCTTTAATAATGGAATGAAAATTAGTCTTGGAAGTGTCAAAAGTGATCTTCAAGAAAAAGTGATCTTCAAGAAAAAGCATGCAATTTACAAAATGATCCATTCATGCTATCTAGAACTGAAAGAGATGCTACAAGATCATTACTCAAAAAATGCTAACTTCACTGTTAAAATAAAGCCATTTTTAGAGCAACATGCATTCGTGAAATTATATTAAATTTCCTCAGCTTAGTGCTGTGAGCAATGAGCCATTGGAACATTAACTTTGCTTTGCTACAATGCGAACTTATACTGATGCTGAGGGACTTGTCACGACCAAATTACATAAAATTACCATATGTATTTAAATATTTCATTAATATATGCAATAATTTGACACACACAATTAAATGAAAATCAAAGTTTAATAGTTTAAGTCTTCACATATAGGAAGTATACAATGCATGACAACTGACAATCATACTGCAATTGGTCAGAAGGGCATTGGCAGGGCTGTGTCATCATTGCACAAGTCTAACTGGAGGGAAAAGGTTTGCAAGCCACGCCTTGCAAGGTGTAATACTCACAGGCGATGCCAGTGTATCTAAGTCATCTGTTTCTGGTTTGAAATCTGTTTTCTTCTGTTCATTCTGGAGGTACAATTTTACTCCACCAACAATTGCATTAATTGATCTTTCAAAGAAAAAAAGGAAATATGAATAAACAACTGATGATCATTAAAACACTGCAGCATGTAAATAATTCTGTGCATAAAGCATTTACAAACCTGTCTAAACCCGTATCCAGTTTCAGTTCTGTCTGTTCCAAAATATACTTCTTTTTCTGCAAACATTCGCCATGTTTAGGGGTGGACCTAGAGGAAATAAAACTCAATAGTTCTGTTAATTCAGTACATTTTAAGGAGATTATGTGAGAAAACCAACATACATAGAGCTAGCAGATTCCTATACCACATTTAAAATGCAAAACTCCAGGGAATGAGGAAATCTATGTAAACTTTGGAACTGAAACAAATGAGAAATTTCCATCCAGGTGAAGAGCTAGATTCTTTAGATTTTATCCAGAAACTGTGAATACAAAGAAGAAGAAAAAAAACAATTATATTCATTTAACATTAGTATGATTATATTACGTGTAGTTCAGGTTTTCACATCACATATTTCTTTTGTGAACGACACTGGTTCTTAGAAATCTTAGACAGTTTAAAATCTCTAAAATGTGGAGATTTTTGCTACAAGAGGTTTACAGTGCGCATGACAAATTACCAGCAATGAAGATGTGAAATCTATTCATTAGATGAAAACCACACCACTAACTAGACTATTTACAAATCTGTAAGAACATACTGCATTATATGTTCGACACAACCACTTCACAAGAATCTCATAAAACATGCTGTTATAACACCACATAGCTGTCAAGAAATTTTCAGTAGTAGAGGGTAAGCGAGAGGAACACTCTTAAGGATACAAATAAAAGCTGAGCTGCAATGCTTCAGTTCCTATGTGTATGCTCATGTATTGCTTAGGGTTTCCGTTACAAGTGATTTAATTTTATTAACTCAGTTGTCTGCAATAGACTCTGTATGTTTCTCTTTTGTATTCATGAACCTGCAGCAGAAACATTCAGACTCTAAGGAAGAGACAGTGCTTCACTAAAAGTCATACTGTACCAGCCAGCAGACTATGGGCCAACCAACTGACATGAAGACACACATGATTCCCTACTTGTCAAGTTCACACTAAACATTATTCTCCAAAGATTAATTTCCTAACTGTTCATCTTTTTTCAATAATGATTTTCATTACTGATACTAATTACCCTATAAGCATTTAGTGCTTCAGTTCCAAAGTAGAGAATCATGCCTGCTGGTGTAGCGGTAAATCACATGCCTGGAAACCGAGGGGTTGTGGGACTGAATACCAGTCAGACCACAGGAATTTTAAGTCTGCCTTTACTCTCATCCTTCGGCCCTGGTGGGAGTCACCAGGAAGGCTGTGTGGTTCAGATTCCACGTTCAACTGTAGCTTCTGCTTCCCAGGTTCGATAACTAGGTATGGTTAGAGACACACAAGACTCTGAAGTGAAACTGAACAGAAAGTCTTTCACTCCACCATGGAATCTCACAAAATGAAATGATGATTGTACAGAAATTAAAATCAGGAAGAATAAGAGATGGGCAACAACCATCACCGAGAGAGAGAGAGAGAGAGAGAGAGAGAGAGAGAGAGAGAGAGAGAGAGAGAGAGCGGCACAAGGAAATTATCCGAATGGGACGGAAATCTATAGATATCTACATCCATACTCCACAAGCCACCCGATGGTGTGTGGCGGAGGGTACCCTGAGTACCTCTATCAGTTCTCCCTTCTATTCCAGTCCCATATTGTTCATGGAAAGAGGGATTGTCGCATGCTTCTGTGTGGGCTCTAATCTCTCTGATTTTATCCTCATGGTCTCTTCATGAGATATACGTAGGAGGGAGCAATATACTGCTTGACTCTTCGGTGAAGGTATGTTCTCAAAACTTTAACAAAAGCCCGTAACGAGCTACTGAGCGTCTGTCCTGCAGAGTCTTCCACTGGAGTTTATCTATCATCTCCGTAACGCTTTTGCGATTACTATATGATCCTGTAACGAAGCGCGCTGCTCTCCATTGGATCTTCTCTATCTCTTCTATCAACCCTATCTGGTATGGATCCCACACTGCTGAGCAATATTCAAGCAGTGGGCGAACAAGCATACTGTAACCTACTTCCTATGTTTTCGGATTGCATTTCCTTAGGATTCTTCCAACGAATCTCAGTCTGGCATCTGCTTTACCGACGATCAACTTTATATGATCATTCCATTTTAAACCACTCCTAATGCATACTCCCAGATAATTTATGGAATTAACTGCTTCCAGTTGCTGACCTGCTATTTTGCAGCTAAACGATAAGGGATCTATCTTTCTATGTATTTGTAGCACATTACACTTGTCTACATTGAGATTCAATTACCATTCCCTGCACCATGCGTCAATTCGCTGCAGATCCTCCTGCATTTCAGTACAATTTGCCATTGTTACAACCTCTCGATGCACCACAGCATCATCTGCAAAAAGCCTCAGTGAACTTCCAATGTCATCCACAAGGTCATTTATGTATACTGTGAATAGCAATGGTCCTATGACACTCCCCTGTGGCACACCTGAAATCACTCTTACTTCGAATGACTTCTCTCCATTGAGAATGACATACTGCGTTCTAATATCTAGGAACTCTTCAACCCAATCACACAATTGGTCTGATAGTCCATATGCTCTTACTTTGTTCATTAAACGACTGTGGAGAACTGTATCGAATGCCTTGCGGAAGTCAAGAAACATGACATCTACCTGTGAACCCGTGTCTATGGCCCTCTGAGTCTCGTGGACGAATAGTGCGAGCTGGGTTTCACACGATCATCTTTTTCGAAACCCATGCTGATTAATACAGAGTAGATTTTTAGTTTCCAGAAAAGTCATTATACTCAAACATAATACGTGTTCCAAAATTCTGCAACTGAGCGACGTTAGAGACATAGGTCTACAGTTCTGCACATCTGTTCGACGTCCCTTCTTGAAAATGGGGATGACCTGTGCCCTTTTCCAATCCTTTGGAACGCTACGCTCTTCTAGAAACCTACGGTACATCGCAACAAGGGAAGCAAGTTCCTTCGCGTACTCTGTGTAAAATCGAACTGGTGTCCCATCAGGTCCAGCGGCCTTTCCTCTTTTGAGCGATTTTAGTTGTTTCTCTATCCCTCTGTTGTCTATTTCGATATCTACCATTTTGTCATCTGTACGACAATCTAGAGAAGGAACTACAGTGCAGTCTTCCTCTGTGAAACAGCTTTGGAAAACGACATTTAGTATTTCGGCCTTTAGTCTGTCATCCTCTGTTTCAGTACCATTTTGGTTACAGAGTGTCTCGACATTTTGTTTTGATCCACCTACTGTTTTGAAATAAGACCAAAATTTCTTAGGATTTTCGGCCATCTCAGTACATAGAATTTTACTTTCGAATTCATTGAACGCCTCTCCCATAGCCCTCCTCACACTAAATTTCGCTTCGCGTAATTTTTGTTTGTCTGCAAGGCTTTGGCTATGTTTATGTTTGCTGTGAAGTTCCCTTTGCTTCCGCAGCAGTTTTCTAACTCGGTTGTTGCACCACGGTGGCTCTTTTACATCTCTTATGATCTTGCTTTGCACATACTCATCTAACAAATATTGTACGATGGTTTTGAACTTTTTCCACTGATTCTCAGCACTATCTGTACTTGAGACAAAACTTTTGTGTTGAGCCATCAGGTACTCTGTAATCTGCTTTTTGTCACTTTTGCTAAACAGAAAAATCTTCCTACCTTTTTCAATGTTTCTATTTACGGCTGAAATCATCGATGCCGTAACCGCTTCATGATAGCTGATTCCCTGTTCTGCGTTAACTGTTACAAATAGTTCGGGTCTGTTTGTCACCAGAAGGTGTAATATGTTATCGCCACGAGTCGGTTTTCTGTTTAACTGCTCAAGGTAGTTTTCAGATAAAGCACTTACAAAAATTTCACTGGATTCTTTGTCCCTGCCACCCGTTATGAACGTTTGAGTCTCCCAGTCTATATCCGGCAAATTAAAATCTCCACCCAGATCTATAACATGGTGGGGAAATTTACTCGAAATATTTTCCAAATTATCCTTCAGGTGCTCAGCCACAACAGCTGCTGAGCCAGGGGGCCTATAGAGACATCCAATTACCATGTCTGAGCCTGCTTTAACTGTGACCCTCACCCAAATTATTTCACATTTTAGATCTCTGTCAATTTCCTTGGATACTATTGCACTTCTTATCACTATAAACACGCCTCCCCCTACACTGTCCAGCCTGTCTCTGCGGTATACATTCCAATCTCAGTTTAGGATTTCATTACTGTTTACGTCTGGTTTCAGGCAACTTTCTGTCCCTAGTACTATATGGGCGTTGTGGCCGTTTATTAATGAGAGCAGTTCTGGGACCTTTCTATAGACGCTCCTGCAATTTACTATTAGCACATTAATATTGTTATTCCCTGTTGCATTTTGCCTACTCCTACCTTGCCACATCTCAGGAGGCGTCTTGTCGGGCCTAGGGAGGGAATTCTCTAACCTAAAAAAAACCCACGTGCACTCCACACGCACTCCGCTACCCTTGTAGCCGCTCCCGGTGTGTAGTGCATGGTTGACCTATTCAGGAGGACCCTACATTTCTCCACCCAATAGCGGAGGTCGAGAAATTTGCACCCCAGATCTCTGCACAATCGTGTGAACCTCTGGTTTAAGCCTTTCACTCGGCTCCAAACCAGAGGACCGCAATCGGTTCTGGGAACGATACTACAAATAGTTAGCTCTGATTCCACCCTGCGAGCGAGGCTTTCCGCCTCCACCAATTCCATCAACCGCCTGTACGAACTGAGGATGACCTCTGAACCCAGACGGCAGGAGTCATTGGTGCCGACATGAGCAACAATTTGCAGTCGGGTGCACCCAGTGCTCTCTATCGCTGCCGGTAGGGCCGCCTCCACATCTGGGATGAGACCCCCCCGACTAGCAGACAGCGTGAACACTGGCCTTTTTCCCCGACTTTTCCGCTATTTCGCTAAGGGGCTCCATCACCCGCCTAACGTTGGAGCTCTCAATAACTAATAAACCCCTCCCTCCGTGTGCCTGCTTGAACCTTGCTGAAGGAGCAGCCGCATGTCCACTCCCAGGCAGAGCGGGCGATGCCACACTGACTGCCTCCACATTTATCCTCCGCCGCGAACGCCGCTGAACCCACCACTCCCCTTGGGGAGAGGGTGGCCCAACCGCGCCCGGTACCCGTGAAGATGTCTCGACAGCAGGGACAGTGGGTGAAGCATGTAACATCTGGGGTGTACCATGCGACGCAACAGACTCCCCACTGCTGCTACACTCAGAGGCAGCAGCCTGAATACGGCTGACCATCGCCATCAACACGCTCAGATGTTCGCGAACAGTGGCCAATGCCTCCTGCATCCGTGCACAGCAGTCACACATCCTATCCATCCTAAGAAATCAATTTACTGTAGAGAGTTAATCAACTTTTAACTAGACTGCTAATTCACTAAAGGCAGCTGATTGTTAACTGTGATTGCTATTCACTTCTTGTAGAAAACAATGAAAATAGCACTACCTGTCTCTGGACTGTGTTGAGAACAAACACTAGCACTACTGGCACTATGGTTGACTAAAGGGACTCACTCTGACTGTATTCAAAACAAACACGAAATCTATGGAACACTATTACTAGCACTCGACAATTAAAGCTTCCTAAAAGCAAAAACACACAGAAGAAGAAGTGACAAGTAAGAAAAATACAGTTAATACTTAAATTAAGGTAGCTCGCTGCACAGCAGACGTGAAGCAGATCGTAATTATGACGACATATGTGATGTACTTGGGTGGTTGGTTGGTTTGGGGTATAAATGGACCAAACTACAGGGTCATCAGTTCCTTTTTTCTGACTTAACAAGGCTCAAGGTAAGACAATGCCCAAAGTACGTTTGGGGAGGTAAAATGGGGGAAAAGCAATGTGGAACCACACCTAAACAGAAAACGAATGGCACAAACAAAAAAACCCCGAGGGAAACATACACCACAATCAAAAGTAGAAGAAGGTATTAAAACCATAGCCGGAGAGAAGGCCAAATGCCCACCCTTAGATGGTATGATAAAAAAAGGCCCTTCATGAATAAAATGTAAAACTAAATCTGCTCTTGAGCTATTGTCGCCCAACACCGAAGGTAGGTTGCTGGGAAAGTTAAAAGTCTGCCGCAGAACGGCTATAAGTGGGCAGTTCAGCAAGATGTGGATTACAGTCAGAGGGGAGCCACAGTGACATCGAGGTGGGTCCTCATGACGGAGGAGGTAGCCATATGTTAGCCATGTATGGCCAACGCAGAGCTGGCAGAAAACAACGGAGTCCCTGCGAGAGGCTTGGAAGGCTTCCATACATTCGTAGTCTCCTTAATGACATGCAGTTTGTAGTGCATACTGTTATGCCATTCCATCTCCAAAAGCCGAAAAACCTTGCGGTGTAATACACAACACAGATCAGGTTCAGAGGTGCCCATCTTTAGAAGTGGTTTCCACATAGCCTGTTTCGCCAACCTGTCAGCAAATTCGTTGCCTGGGATTCCGGCGTATCCCGGGTTTCAGACAAACACCATGGAACGCCTGGACCGTTCCAGGGCATACATGGACTCCTGGATGGTCGCTACCAACGGACATTAAGGGTAGCACTGGTCGATAGCTTGGAGACTGCTCAAGGAGTCAGTACAGAGAAGAAACGATTCACCAGGGCATGAGCGGATGTTCTCAAGAGCACGAAATAGGGCCACCAGCTCTGCAGTGAAAACACTGCAGCCATCTGTTAAGAAGTGCCGTTCAACATGCCCTCTGTGAACATACGTGGAGCCAACATGACTATCATCCAGCGAGTCATTGGTGTAAAACACTTCAGACCCCTGGGACATGGCAAGAAACAAGAGGAAGTGACAGCAGAGAGCAGCAGGAGGAACTGAGTCGTTAGGGCCATGCGGAAGGTCCATACGAAGCTGCGGCCTAGGTGTATGCCATGGAGGTGCACGCAGATGGACCTGGAGGGGAGGTGGTAAAGGAAAGGATTCCATTTTCACACAGGAGGGATTGGGTACGAACTGTGATCGTAAGCCCTGAACTGGGCCGCCGATGAGGGAGATGAACCGCCATGGGTGGAAAAAGGAGACAGTAATTAGGATGCTCAGGTGAACTATGAATTTATGCAACATAACTGGCAAGCAGTTGTGCATGCCCAATCTTCAATGGAGGGACTCCGGCCTCCACCAGGACGCTGCTCACAGGACTCGTCCTAAAAGCACCCGTCGCTAGTCAAATGGCACAATGGTGCACTGGGTAGAGTAAACACAATGCTGAGGGTGCCGCCGAACCATAAACCAAACTCCCATAGTCAAGGCGGGATTGAACAAGTGCTCTGTAGAGCTGCAGCAGTGTAGAGTGACCTGCATCCCAGTTGGTGTTGCTCAGGCAGCAGAGGGCATTGAGGTGCTGCCAGCACTTCCACTTAAGCTGACAAAGGTGAGGAAGCCAAGTCAATTGGGCATTGAAAACCAGTTCTAAGAATCGATTTGTCTCCACTACGGTGAGTGGCTCATCATTAAAGTAAAGTTCTGGTTTTGGATGAAGAGTACCATTCTGACAGAAGTGCATGACACACAACTTTGCGGCTGACAACTGGAAGCCTTGGGCCAGAGCCCATGACTGCACCTTGTGGATGGCTCCCTGTAGGTGCTGCTCAGCAACACCAGTATTGAAGGAACAGTAAGAAATGCAGAAGTTGTCTGCATACAGAGAAGGTGAGACAGACGGCCCCACAGCTGATGCTAGACAGTTAATGGCCATTAAAAATAGAGATACTCTCAATACAGAGCCCTGTGGGACCCCATTCTCCTGGGTGGGGGGGGGGGGGGGGGGGGGGGGGGGAGGGGGGGGGGACATGGGAAGCTCTAACTTGGACACAGAAAGAATGGAGCGACAGGAAATTTTGGATAAAAATTGGAAGCAGACCCTGGTGAACCAATTCATAAATGTGGCTAGGATATTATGTCACCAGTTCATGTCGTAGGATTTTTGAAAATCAAAGAAGACAGCAACCAAGTGTTGACATCTGGAAAAGGCTGTTCGGATGGCAGACTCGAGGGACACAAGATTATCAGTCGTAGAGCGACCCTGGCAGAAACTGCCCTGGCACGGACCCAGTATGCCATGTGGCTCCAGGACCCAACCGAACAGCTGACACACCATACGTTCCAGCAGCTTACGAAGAATGGTGGTGAGGCTGATGGGCCGATAGCTGTTCACATCAAGCAGGTTTTTATCAGGTTTGAACACTGGAATGATGGTGCTCTCCCGCCACTGCGATGGAAAAATGGCATCGCACCAGATCCGGTTGAAGATGACATGGAGATATCACTTGTAGTTGGCGAGAGATGTTAGATCATATTACTGTGAATCCGATCCAGCCCAGGAGCTGTGTCGGGGAAATGTGCAAGGGTGCTGAGGAACTCCCACTCTGTAAGTGGGGTGTTACAGGGTTCACTGGGGCGTGTAGTGAACTTTTCTTTTCATCCACCATTTGAGGGTGCGAAGACTGGGGATTAATTCTCTGATGCAGCGGCTCGAGCATAGTGCTCAGCAGAGTGCTCAGCAATGGTGTTTTTCATCAATAGATAACAAGCCACTGATGTTAATGCCAGGGACACCTGTTGGGGTCTGGTACCCAAAAACACATCTGATCTTCTTTCAGACTTGGGAAGGTGATGTATGGCACCCAATGGTTAAGACGTATCTCACCCAACACTCCTGTTTCTGTCCTTTTATAAGCTGGCAAACATGGACACGGAGCCATTTAGAAGCTATTACATGCTCCAGGGAAGGGTGCCCCTTATGTCGCTGTAGAGTTCGCTACACACTTTAATGGCCTCAGCAATTTCTGGCGACCACCAAGGTACTGTCTTTTACCGGGAGGGGCAAGGAACAAGGGATCGCGTTTTATGCTGCAGAAACGATCACCACATTGATGACACCATGTGGGTGAGATTCAATCTGACAGCAAATGTGAAGGCTTCCCAGCCTGCCTTGTTTAAAGCCCATCAGGGTAGGCAGCCATAGGCATGACGCCGGGGCGGGAGTGACAGGAAGATGGGGAAGTGGTCACTACCACACAAGTCCTCATGGGCTCTCCAGTGGACAGATGGGAGAAGTCCTGGGCTGCAAAGTGATAAATCAATGGCTGAGTAACTACCATGAGCCACACTGAAATGTGTGGAGGCTCCAGTATTCACGAGGCAGAAGTCGAGCTGAGACGTTAACTTTTTGACATCTATACCTCAGCCAGTAAGCACGGTGCCACCCCATGGGTTTATGGGTGCTAAAATCTTCCAAAAGTATGAAATATTTAGAGAGTTGGTAAATCAGTGCAGCCAGTATGTTCAGAAATACTGCACCATGTGGAGGGAGATATACATTGCAGACAGTTAAATTCTGCATCGCCTGTATCCTGACAAAAACAGCTTCAAGAGGACATAGACGCAAACTCCTCCTGACACTCTTTTATAGTCGCTACAGTTCTTGTAATATCCTCTATAGCCATGGAGGTCAGGGGTCCGCATTGCCGGGAGCCAAGTTTCCTGGTGGGCAATGTAGAAAACGTGTAAAGCTTAACAATTGCCGTAGCTCAGCCAAGTGGTGGAAAAAACCATAGCAGTTCCACAGGAGGATAACGTTATCATGAAGCTACGAAGGTATGAAGCACTTCAGGAGGCAGTTTACGCCGCGGAGTCACCTGCTGCCATCGATTGAGTAGCTATTTGATCAACATCCATTGTATCTGAGGGTCCAGCGAGATCTAGGTCCTCAGGGGATGCCAGAATCTCCACCTCATCCTCAGATGCAGAGCTTGTAGGTAGTGATGGTACTGGTGCCACCGCAATGTCTGAGTTCTTGTGGGTTGTCTTCTTTTTGGGTTTCTCTCACCACTCCTTTGGTTGCTCTGGCTGGGAGGACTCAGGGACTGAGGAGGATCATGAAGCCCTATGACCAGCAACCTGTGGCTGCTACAGCCACTGGTGGGTATCCACTTTGCCACTGGTAGGAACCTGGGTAGGGAGTGAGGGGACAGATGTCCCAGTGGTTGGGAGTTAGTACTCCCAAGGTAGGTGGCGTAGGAGCAACAGGTAGGAAAGTGCCCCCCACCATCAAGATGACACGTGTAGTCTTATGGCTCTGAGAATTGACTGATGTGGCTAGAACTGTTGTCGTAGCAGCATAAGAGGATGTCATACGCACAGGATGTAAACATTCCGATTTCCTCTTAGCCTCAGTGTAGGTCAGTCGGTCCAGGGTCTTGTACTCCATGATTTTCCTTTCTTTCTGTAAAATCCTGCAGTCTGGTGAGCAAGGGGAATGATGCTCTCTGCAGATCACACAGATGGGAGGCAGTGCACATAGAGTATTACGATGCGAAAGACATCCACAATTTTGAAGGGTGACACTGGAAGTACAGCGGGAAGACATATGGCCAAACTTACAGCACTTAAAGCACCATATCAGGGGAGGGATATATGGCTTGACATCACAGCGGTAGACCATCACCTTGACCTTCTTAGGTAATTTGTCACCCTTGAAGACCAAGATGAAAGCATCGGTGGTAACCTGATTACCCCTCGGACCCTGGTGAATGCACTGGATGAAGTGAACACCTCACCACTCTAAATTGGCGCGCAGTTCACAGTCCGACTGCAAAAGAAAGTCCCTGGGGAGCATAATACTCTGGACCATATTTAATCTGTTATGGAGTGTGGTGGTAACAGATACATCCCCACAGCTTGTCACAAGTGAGTAATGCCCATGATTGGGCAGAGGATGTGTTTTTATCAAGACTGACCCTGACAGCATTTTGGACATTCCCTCCACCTCACCAAACATGTCCTCTAAATGCTCTACAAAAAAAACTGAGCCTTCATCAGCATGAAGGATTCTCCATCAGCTCTTGTACATACCAGCTATTGGGGCGAGTAACATTCGCTACCATCCGTAGCCTGGCGCTTCTCCCAAGGTATGACCAGAGAGGGGAATGATTTATGGTCATACTTCCTTGCATTGAACTGAGATCTGGAACGCTTAGAGACTGTTGGTGTTTGACCACCAGCAAATGATGACGTGGTGCACTTCATGGCGTGACATCTACCCCGATGCCATCCACTCCAACCAGGGGCCCTCCCCATGGGCGTCACCCATCCACAGCAAGGCCACCTGGCAGGATGGCCATTGCCGGGAGTCCCGATGTCCCAGGGTGACGGGCATCTATTCCCTGGCATACATGAGGAGTTAACAGCACAGGCACCAGCAGAGTGATCCCTGTGTAGTCAGGGGGCTACAACCAACAGGGTACATGGCAATCCCACCACAATGGACTGGCTACCATGCTGGATATGAGGGCCAAAGAAGTCCATGATTATCATCAGCACAGAAAACAACACTACACAGTAGATGGAGGAAAACACACTCAGGAAGACTCCCCCCCCCCCGGGGGGGTGATGTACATGAACAGACAAACAAATGATCACAGTTTCAGAAGAACTGGATGATCTGTTCAACAGGAAGAGCTTCTGAAACTGAGCAAGGCTGTAACGCATTGGTCCACCTCTGGCTCTTACGCAAGCAGTTATTCAGCTTGGCATTGACAGTCGTGAGGGACATTGTGGCAAATTCTGTCCAACTGGTGCAATAGGCTGTAAAAATCCTTAGCTGGTTGGAGGGTCCTGCCCATAATGCTCCAAATGTTCTCAACTGGGGAGAGATTCAGCAACCTTGTTGGTAAAGATAGGGTTTGGAAAACATGAAGACAAGTGGTAGAAACTCCCTCCACCTCAAGAAGGCATTATCTTGCTGAAATGTAATCCCTGGATGGGAAACAAAACAGATGTACTGCTGTGTTGCAAGGATGCCATGGATGACAACCAAAGGCAGGATACACTTTGCATCCTTTCCCAAAAGGACTGAACTCTGGAAAGAATGACACTCTTAGAACGTTTTGTAGGTAATTATTTATGGCTGTCAAGTATTTGATGAAACGCATTTTGAGCCACCAGCGATACACCTTTATTCTCAACCAGTTTCTGTTTTAGCAACCATCATCTGATAGGAAAAGCTGTACATTGTGGCCCAAAAACGCATTAAATTCAAACAGGACACAGCTGGATGTGCAACACAAACTTGTGGCATGATAATCTTCAAAACGCTTCAGATCCATAAAGATACGATAGCATATACTACACGACTCTTAACTGTTAACAGCTACCAAACTGATACTCCAGTATTTCCATGCCTTCGGGATATGTTGAGTAAAATTTCAGTATTAGGTGAGCTAATTTTCCACACAAGTAAGACAGTCCTACAGATGAGGGTGACAGCTGTCAGGTGTGTCTAACATTACTGCAACTTTGCAGGTGGAGATTGCAGCTCAGTATGTCCAAATGACGTGTTCATCTAGCTTACTGCCACCTTTTGGACTTTGAGAAAGACCAAATCATTAACATGAGGGATGTGGGAGCATCGTGCCAACAGAGATAAGTGGCAGTATTGAAACAACTGCAGAATGAATGGGGAGGTGAGGGACTTACAACAAAAGAGTGGCAAGAAGAATGGGGACAGGTCTTCCTAGAAGAACCACACCACAAAAAAATCATGAAATTGTTTGACTGGTTCTGATGAACAGACACATGGCAATAGCTGAAATCCAGTAAGAGGTTACAGACAATGTTGCCAATAACTGTTGGGAACAGATTAATGGAAGTGGGGCTGAATCATGTGTCTTTTACCACTAACACCATATTACACACAGTAGAATTGTGTGGTGTAGAGACAGAGTCAGCTGGGACACAGAATGGTGTTCTGTGGTATTCAGCAACAAATTTCTCATCTATTATCGATGTTCAGATCAATGCCTACTTTATGGTAGACAACCTGGTGAAAGGTCACAGGAAGCAGCCATTCTCAAGATGCATTCCTCTCCAACTCCTGGAATTGTGAGATGGGGAACTATTAGATATGCCAACCAGAATGATTTGGTAACTACTGAAGAAGGGCTGTACTGCTGTCATACTGTCACAACTAGGTTACCAAAGTGCATGTTTGAGCAGGATAACACAAAAACTTACGCTGCAACTTGCACCCAAAATATCTTGAAGCATTATAAAAATTTAAATTACAGTACTAAATTAGAAATACACCCACTATCTAGAGTCTCATAGCTGCAACAAATAGAGATGACTGAGGAGTGCATATATATGCATTTTATAAATTAACAGCATTCGGAAATGGGTAGATTGCTGTTCACTGTAAACAAGACACACCGAGTTGCAGAGAGGCAAACAGAGGCACACATCCTGTTCCTATCTGCAACTCACCGTGTCATCTTTACAGTGAACAGCAGTCTATCCTTTTCCTAATACTGTTGATATTCAAACCTGTAGTTTCCATTGTTTGCCTTCATACATTTAAATATCCATCGATATAGTACACACAGTGACACTGTAAGTATATCAACAGAGGTGCTCCTTCAGGCTTCCTCATTATAACTGATAATTCACAAACTTTTAGGTCTCCAGCAAAGTTGTCATTTCCTCTTTCACAATAGTTAAACAATTTACCTAGTTATTTCTATCAGATGCCTAGTGCATTGTTCACTGTTTGGATACCCAACAAACTCATGCACAGTATAACATTTCTGTTGGATCTGAACTGCTGTTATACTGTTTAATTGCTTATGACTGCCATGAAACAGCTACTGAAGTTGTTGAAATAGTGTGAAATAGAAAATGATATCTTAGCTGTAAAAACAAACAAAAAAATTGTAAACCATGTCAACACATATTCTTCAAATATTGTTATCCCAATAATTTATTTGAGTGTTCAAGAAGTCTGTTCTAAATGTTAACTTCTATGTGGAAACTACCTTTCTGACACTAGGAAGTGTTTGTGAGGATCAAATGTAAGCATGTCTTTCATTACAAACATGAATACCACAGTTTTTTAGCCTTATCCATTACATCTATTTTAAATAGCACAATAGTATCCATCATGTTGACCAACTTTTTCATAGTAGGACTTTTGGGCACTTTGTCAGTCAAATTTCAAACTTGATATGAATGCTGGAACAGACCTCATATAATGAATCCTTGACTTCTAGGTCTTTTTCAGCAGTAATGAAAGGCTCCCATGTTGCCCACAGGACAAAATGGTAGCAAGGGACAACTTTGGACTCCGAGCAATGTTGCCATTTGTTCTTCACAAGATCCTTGATTGCTCGTAGTCAGGTGTTTCTAAGCATATTAATGGATCCAGCTAATCCTTTCTTTCAGTCTATTAAGTTTTTCCACACCAGAAGCTCTGCTGAAGGTCACATACAGTCTCATAATAGACCATCCCTTGCTGCTACAGAACTTGAATGAGCAGAGCTGTTGCTTTTGAGTCAGACATGCTCCACCACCTCCTAACATTATTTCAACATCTTGTAGCACCCCAGGACACAATTTTGAGAAGCATTCATGCCTGAAGGCGACCAATATTGTGGATGTCTCAGTTCTTTCTCTGCTAAATCATATACGAAATTAGATGGCACATCATTGTTCGATGGAATGCTACTTCTTGACTAAATGAGCTCAGAGGCAGCTGGTCATGGAATCATTTTGAAACTGAGATGCACGTCACCAATAACACTTGGGAGTGGGTGCACTGCAGTGAATGGGGGTGCCAGAAAAATTGTGTCTTTTTGCTTTGACAGACTTTACATAAGATCTCAGATTTTTGTAAGCAAATATATTCCTTAGAAGTTACAGACAATAGGCAAGCTGTAGAGGTTGTGTTGTAAGGCATATAAAAGACTTTTTGTTCTATATCAGAACTATAACCTACCCATAACATTTAATTTTTTGGCACTTTATCTGATTTGATACAATCTCTGGAGTAAAATAATGAAAAAACAATGCCAATGCTTGATACTGCCACAAGAATAATTACACTATAACTTTTGGTGGATAGAAGCTTTCAGTACTGATTACATTCTAAATCAGTTATATTACTTGTTTGTTAAAAATAGAAAGTACAAACTACTCCAGTTTTTTTAGGATGACACCGACACTAATTGTTACACAACTAATACACTCAATTTTACCAAAGGATGACTTGATCAAGTCTTTACAAAGAAGACCTTGTGATAACTTACACAACAAGTGGAACCACACTGTCAACAAACTGCTTCTCCAGTAAGTGAACGATGGCATTACACTGCCTTACCACATCAAAGAAATATATCTGTGGTTGTGTTTTTGTCTCAGCTACAGGTATTCCTTGAAGTCCAAGTTCCAGAGCATAGTCCAGGTATTCTTCCATCAGGTAATGAAGCAGAATTTCCAATACATGGACTGTGTTGCCAGGCAGATCAGACTGTCTTGAGAGCTTTAACAAGAGAACTCTGATAAGTTATTACCAATATTTATCACAAAAACAATCAGCAGAACATCTAGCCTGGTGGTTTAGTGGTGAAGTTTGTGCTAGGAATGTGAAAGGTCATGGGACCAGTTCCTGACAAGACCACAGTAAATTTCAATCATCTTTTAACCTAACCCTCACCTCTCAATGAAGAGAAGTTTCACCAGGAACAGCAAATGGTTTGGATTCCTTGATAAACTGTAGGTCCCCTTTTCATGATGTGATTACCAGGGTAGTTAGTGATATACGAGTTGCCGAAATGGCACCCAATTGAAAGACTTACACCAGGTTGTTGAGCCACTTGGAATAATAATAATAATAATAATAATAATAATAATAGTAGTAACCATTATCAAACACAATAAAAATAATTATATTATGAATGAGTTTTATATCTTAAATGCTGGCTTAGGAATTCGATCAAAACTGGCTTTCAAGTAAATTTAAATGCTTAAAATGCAAACCACAGTACCACACTGTGTACGACACAGGTAGATAGTGCACCACAACAATTTTATCGTCTTATTATTTCATTTATAAATAATAGTTCTATTATAATACTGTCATGTTCTTTACATAAGACAGAGACTATTGGAAGTAATATTTTACTTAATTAGTTCAACTGTAGGCTCCTACAAAATAAAGCACTCTATGATGCGTATCCTTTCCTTTAATGTCTCCAGTTAAGTTTATTGAATTTCTATTACACTCTCACACTGACGAAAAACTTCAAGATGAATCACATGGCTCTTCTTTGTATCTTATTTCATTAATTCAACAATGTGAAGATGACAATAATCAACAATTGCCTAAATGATTGGTTTGTAAGCATGTAAGTAGTACAAGGCCTTAGGATTAATCTGCTAAATTTCAGCCTGGTATTCGCCTTTCCCATACATAGATTTAAGTGGTTGCTACACTTAAAATACCCTAGACTGGTATTGTTGCATATTTGACAGTTATCACTCATGTCAGGTACTGATCCGCAGTCGATTGGACAAATTACATCAGATTTAATCACCAATTTATGTACATTATATTATATTTATTAAAATTCGCAGTCAACTGCCAGTATTTAAGACAAGGACATATAGCGTCAAGTAAAAGCTCCAACAAAAAGTGAGTAGCTTTACTTTTTTCATAGCTTTCTTTTTACTTTTACTGGTAGTAATTATTTTCGGTAACAGGAATTGTTAAACATGTCATTTATATGTTTCTTGAAGTTTTCCCATGGATAGACTATTCTCATCTTTTGGGAGTGCATCTGGGAATGTCAGAATGTGATTACCCACAACCAGACATAATTTGCTCTTGACATTCACTTGTTCCTGATTTCTACTAATTTCTCCTACCTTTGTTTTACTATTGTCTTACACTGTTTCCCGTCCTCTAGTTTTCCTTTTACAATCTACATTTCTCTCTGCCTTTCTATTTGTATATATGAATGTGGGGTTTTTACTGACAGGAACGTGGAGCAGCATTTTTTTCCTTTTTTTCAAGGGGTTGGGGTGCGGAGGGGGAGTAAGGAAACACAAAGATAATGTTGGAGCTCTGTTACTTAATAATAACCTTGTTGTTGTTGTTGTCTTCAGTCCTGAGACCGGCCCGACGCAGCCCTCCATGCTACTCTATCCTGTGCAAGCTGCTTCATCTCCCAGTACCTACTGCAACCTACATCCTTCTGAATCTGCTTAGTGTACTCATCTCTCGGTCTCCCTCTACGATTTTTACCCTCCATGCTGCCCTCCAATGCTAAATTTGTGATCCCTTGATGCCTCAAAACATGTCCTACCAACCGATCCCTTCTTCTAGTCAAGTTGTGCCACAAACTTCTCTTCTCCCCAATCCTATTCAATACCTCCTCATTAGTTACGTGATCTATCCACCTTATCTTCAGTACTCTTCTGTAGCACCACATTTCGAAAGCTTCTATTCTCTTCTTGTCCAAACTAGTTATCGTCCATGTTTCACTTCCATACATGGCTACATTCCAAACAAATACTTTCAGAAACGACTTCCTGATACATAAATCTATATTCGATGTTAACAAATTTCTCTTCTTCAGAAACGCTTTCCTTGCCATTGCCAGTCTACATTTTATATCCTCTCTACTTCGACCATCATCAGTTATTTTACTTCCTAAATAGCAAAACTCCTTTACTACTTTAAGTGTCTCATTTCCTAATCTAATTCCCTCAGCATCACCCGATTTAATTTGACTACATTCCATTATCCTCGTTTTGCTTTTGTTAATGTTCATCTTATATCCTCCTTTCAAGACACTGTCCATTCCGTTCAACTGCTCTTCCAAGTCCTTTGCCGTCTCTGACAGAATTACAATGTCATCGGAGAACCTCAAAGTTTTTACTTCGTCTCCATGAATTTTAATACCTACTCCAAATTTTTCTTTTGTTTCCTTTACTGCTTGCTCAATATACAGATTGAATAACATCGGGGAGAGGCTACAACAATCTCTCACTCCTTTCCCAATCACTGCTTCCCTTTCATTCCACTCGACTCTTATTACTGCCATCTGGTTTCTGTACAAATTATAAATAGCCTTTCGCTCCCTGTATTTTACCCCTGCTACCTTTAGAATTTGAAAAAGAGTATTCCAGTCAACATTGTCAAAAGCTTTCTCTAAGTCTACAAATGCTAGAAACGTAGGTTTGCCTTTTCTTAATCTTTGTTCTAAGATAAGTCGTAAGGTCAGTATTGCCTCACGTGTTCCAACATTTCGACGGAATCCAAACTGATCTTCCCCGAGGTCTGCATCTACCAGTTTTTCCATTCGTCTGTAAAGAATTCGCGTTAGTATTTTGCAGCCGTGGCTTATTAAACTGATAGTTCGGTAATTTTCACATCTGTCAGCACCTGCTTTCTTTGGGATTGGAATTATTATATTCTTCTTGAAGTCTGAGGGTATTTCGCCTGTCTCATACATCTTGCTCACCAGCTGGTAGAGTTTTGTCATGACTGGCTCTCCCAAGGCCGTCAGTAGTTCTAATGGAATGTTGTCTACCCCGGGGCCTTTTTTCGACTCAGGTCTTTCAGTGCTCTGTCAAACTCTTCACGCAGTATCGTATCTCCCATTTCGTCTTCATCTACATCCTCTTCTATTTCTATAATATTGTCCTCAAGTACATCGCCCTTTTATAAACCTTCTATATACTCCTTCCACCTTTCTGCCTTCCCTTCTTTGCTTAGAACTGGGCTGCCATCTGAGCTCTTGATATTCATACACGTGGTTCTCTTCTCTCCAAAGGTCTCTTTAATTTTCCTGTAGGCAGTATCTATCTTACCCCTAGTGAGATAAGCTTGTACATCCTTACATTTGTCCTCTAGCCATCCCTGTTTAGCCATTCTGCACTTCCTGTCGATCTCATTTTTGAGACGTTTGTATTCCTTTTTGCCTGCTTCATTTACTGCATTTTGATATTTTCTCCTTTCATCAATTAAATTCAATATTTCTTCTGTTACCCAAGGATTTCTAGCAGCCCTCGTCTTTGTACCTACTTTATCCTCTGCTGCCTTCACTACTACATCCCTCAGAGCTACCCATTCTTCTTCTACTGTATTTCTTTCCCCTATTCCTGTCAATTGTTCCCTTATGCTCTCTCTGAAACTCTGTACAACCTCTGGTTCTTTCAGTTTATCCAGGTCCCATCTCCTTAATTTCTCACATTTTTGCAGTTTCTTCAGTTTTAATCTACAGGTCATAACCAATAGATTGTGGTCAGAGTCCACATCTGCCCCTGGAAATGTCTTACAACTTAAAACCTGGTTCCTAAATCTCTGTCTTACCATTATATAATCTATCTGATACCTTTTAGTCTCTCCAGGGTTCTTCCACGTATACAACCTTCTTTCATGATTCTGAAACCAAGTGTTAGCTATGATTAAGTTGTGCTCTGTGCAAAATTCTACCAGGCGGCTTCCTCTTTCATTTCTTAGCCCCAATCCATATTCACCTACTATGTTTCCTTCTCTCCCTTTTCCTACACTCGAATTCCAGTCACCCATTACTATTAAATTTTCGTCTCCCTTCACTATCTGAATAATTTCTTTTATTTCATCGTACATTTCTTCAATTTCTTCATCATCTGCAGAGCTAGTTGGCATATAAACTTGTACTACTGTAGTAGGTGTGGGCTTCGTATCTATCTTGGCCACAATAATGCGTTCACTATGCTGTTTGTAGTAGCTTACCAGCATTCCTATTTTCCTATTCATTATTAAACCTACTCCTGCATTACCCCTATTTGATTTTGTGTTTATAACCTTGTAGTCACCTGACCAGAAGTCTTGTTCTTCCTGCCACCGAACTTCACTAATTCCCACTATATCTAACTTTAACCTATCCATTTCCCTTTTTAAATTTTCTAACCTACCTGCCGGATTAAGGGATCTGACATTCCACGCTCCGATCCGTAGAACGCCAGTTTTCTTTCTCCTGATAACGGCATTCTCTTGAGTAGTCCCCACCCGGAGATCCGAATGAGGGACTATTTTACCTCCGGAATATTTTACCCAAGAGGACGCCATCATCATTTAATCATACAGTAAAGCTGCATGCCCTCGGGAAAAATTATGGCCGTAGTTTCCCCTTGCTTTCAGCCGTTCGCAGTACCAGCACAGCAAGGCCGTTTTGGTTATTGTTACATATAATAACCTTAGCACTCGAAAATATTTTAATGAGTATAAAGATAACATGTTTTAGTTATTGTTGAAACAAACAGCTGTTGGTCTCTCTTCTAGAGAATTTCAGTTCCATAATTATTTTTTCAGAGACTTACCATTTCACAGCGCTGAAAAGCTCTTTTACTCTCTTGTAATAAAGCTATAGCAACTTCCTCAGAAAGAAATGTTTCCCCACCATAATTCTCTACTTGTGCAATATTTAAATTGGCACGGGTGCCAATAACAGCTTGCAAATCACGCCGTAAATCCTGGAAACTGAAAAAAAAGGCATAAAATTTTATTGTACTGGAAGGATTATTTGCTCACTAGTATGCATAGATCAGTGAGTGCCTGATAATTATGATATATGAAAAAGCAATTTACATTGCTGGTTGGAGTGTCATAAAAAATGTTTGAAAGAAAGTGTCACCTTAGACTGTTGGAATTAATTGTGTATAAAATCTGTTATTGCAGTTTTGGTCTTTTAAGCATTTTAAGTGTAACGTGAGAATTTTATGCTTTAGCATATGTCAAAATGGCCAAAACTGCAATAACAAATTTTATAAATAAATAATTTATGGCATGTTGAAACATAATATTATTGTTGGTTCGACTTGTAAATGGCCAAATGGCCAAAACTGTACAAGTGGATTTTATGAATAAATAATTTCAACTGTCCAAAGTGATGATGATGTATCTCAATGAAAGTCTTATTGTTTTACAGCCTCTTCAATTGTAGCATCACTTATGCAGACTATAAAAATAAATATGGTTACCTTCAAACGTAAAAAGTGCAGAGCAGATTATGGCACGTTCATGAAAAGAATAATTTCAAAATGCAGTGGATTCAAAATATGCATATTTGGAACACAAGCAGCAAAATATGAAATTTCCTGTACCCATCATTTTTTTTTTTTTTTTTTAAATTACACAAACAAGCAAGATATAACCATATTAACAGCAAGTCTTTGGTTACACAGAAAAACTGTGATTGGTTTGTGCAGAGTCTAGTAGCAGATGTGAAATGTTTTACATGTCTAACTTTAAAACATGAAACAGTTGAAATAATGTAATGATTACTGAATTGAAAAAGAAACATATGTTTAACTTACAGGAAAAGTACTTGGGTGAACAGCTGGATCATTCTGTCAGATGAGCACAATATGTCAACAACAGTATGAGTTGCTCAAATAACATGCACATCTGACATGACAACCTGTTCTTTTTCTTTCATAATAAACACTGGGAAAGACATGAAGACATATATATGCTTTACTTGATTAAACATTTACCTTTTCAATCATTTTGACAGATTTAGAGGATACAGAGTATCTGATTCTTGGAGATTATATAGCTTACAGGTTGTTGGTTGTTTACAGTTGAGTACAGTATCCTGTGGTGTCTACATATAATGTTGAGCAATTACATATAAATTTTTTGATATCAATGATGTTCATAGGGAATGTTGAAAGCTTTTGTCTTTCTCACCGTCACCCTCACCCCCTCTCTACCTCCCACCCTCCAACAAATTAAACAAGGGAGCTATTGCAATTAAAAATATTGAAAAAGAAGCTAATACAAAATGGTTTTCTGAGAAAGTTAAGAAGTGAAAGTGTTTTTACCAGAGAAGGTTATAAGGTATTTTATATTTGTGCCAATGTAAAAGTCATTTGATAATTTGCCACTTTTTTAATTTGAGCAACTACTTTACAAGATCCTCCCCAAAATTCTGTGCAATACTTTAAAAGATTTGCTGCTACATGAGATTACAGGTAAAACAGAAAATAGATGTAGATTATTTCTTTTCTCCCAGTGTTTTGGTTTTGAGGGAGCACGATATATCTATCTTCCTTCACCGAGTCCTCCTTGTCCTCACACTAAGGATGAAGGAATTATACCAATTAACTGCAGAGACATAATTAGTTTTTGGTTACTAAAGTGCACAAATATTTTTCAATATACACATCATGGCACTATTATTTTACTACTTTACTTTTCTTTCCTCTGCAAGAGAAGAGAAGTACTTGCACTGGAACATATTAAATGATATTTATTTTCACCTTTCTTATGCAGGTATGCTACATTATTTTCTAATATGGCAAACATCCTCACTGGAATGAGGCTGAAGTTTCTGTGTAGCTTTGTAATTAGATGTGACTGCACTTTAACAACCATTATGTTATGTTTACTGTATTACTTACCCGCCAGTCTGGATCTGTTTCTTCTGATGATTCTTGCTTTCATAATATTTTTGCAGTATCAGGGCACACTTCTCCTTCAGAAACTTTACCTCAACACTGCAGATAGATAAACACAAATAAATCACTAAGAAGTGTTTAAAAATCAATGTTCCTTTCTTGTTACATTCTAATTAAAATATTAAAGAGAACATTTTTGAATATTTTAGTCCCTTGGTGCAAATTGTAGTCACATTCTGCATACATAATTATTCTGAAAACAAACAAATACACTTTAGTAACACTGTCTCTCTATAAACCCTCCTCAGGGGACACCGTCTTAATGTAGCACTGTCCGTGCAGGCGAGTGCTATGCCGGTGGTAGCGTAGCTAACAGCAGGGTCACCCATGTCGGACAGGCCAATGGGGCGGAACCAGACGAAGTGTGTCCCACAATGACCTATCTCCTGTCCCCTGTCCGATCGTATCCTAAGCCTATCCCTTTCCCTTATCATTCTTAACTTACTACAACATAGGGCAAGGAGGGCTCTAGAGGCATGGTGAAGCCAGTCTCCCTAAGGGAGTAAACACGATACAAATCACCTGCTGCCTTGCAGTAAGTAGAGGGAGCTACAAAGGCTAAGGATGCTACCCTGAACATGGAGCCAGCTAACCTGCGAGCTGTAAGGGGCAACTCCCCAAACTACTGGGCAGAAGATAAACAATCTCCACCTGTAAAACATCAATTGTTGCGAATGCTAGCAAAGGAATAAGCGGACAGATATTTCGATGACGAAGAAAAAAAGGATAAGAGATATGCACATAGGAACATGGAATGTGTGAAGCCTATACCAAACTGGAGCCCTACGTCAGCTGCTAATGCAAGTAAACAATTACAGTATAAAAATAATGCCTCTCCTGGAAATTAGGTGGAAGGGGAGTGACATAATGGATGCAGGAAATTTCACTATCTTCTATAGTGGCGGGAAGATGAATACCTTTGGAACAGGGTTTGTGGTCACTAAAGAACTGAAACATGCGTTGATGTGCTTCCAACCAATCAATGAACGGATGTCCATATTAAGATTAAGGGGAAAATTTTTCAACATTACAATAATAAATCTACATGCATTCACAGAGGAGTCAGATGAACAACAGGACGAGTTTTATATCAAGGTAGAATAACTGTATGATCAGGCCCCCAAACATGATTTCAAGATATTAACAGGAGACCTGAATGCAAAAATAGGAAAAGAAGAGGCCTTTCAGCCAACCACAGGAAGACATAGCCTCCATGAAATAGAAAACGACAATGGACTTAGAGCTGTAGATTTTGCTGCAAGCAAAAACATGACTGTCGGCAGTACATGTTTGCCACACAAAAAAAAAAAAAAACATGGATTTTACTAGATGGACAAACCGAAATCAGATAGACCATATACTGATTGATTGGAGACACGGATCGGACATAATGGATGTTAGGAGCCAACGTGGAGTTGACTGCAATTCAGACCACAATCTAGAGAGAATTAAATATAGACAAAGGATCTCACTATTGAGTAAACAAAAAAGCCACAAACAAAAGATGTTTCACACTAAGAAACTGAAGTTAGAAGAAATACGGAGAGCATATCAGAAGAAAATAGAAGAGGATCAAGAATGATACCGACACATCAAATGAACATTTAGAAGTAATGTGGAAATGATGTAAGACTGCAACCCTCAAGGCAGATGGAGAGGTTTTAAGACATGAACGGGCTCAAAGTAAGGAAGATTGGTTTGACGAAGGATGTATGAGAAGAACTGAGGAATGTAATATAGAACGAATGAAATTATTGTAGAGAAGAACTTGAGCAAATCTGAATGAATACAATGAAAAACACCTTATAGTGAAGAGGGTCCACAGGCAGAAGAAAAGAGCACTAGAAAAGAAAAAAACTGGAAGAAATTGAACAGCTAGAAGGAGAGAAACATAGTCATGAAATGTACCAAAATATTAAAGAAGGAAAGACCAGGTTCCAAGCCAGAACAAATGTGTGTAGGAACAAAGAAGGGGATTTGGTAGGGGAGAGTAATAAAATACTTGACAGGTGGGCAGATACTTACAAGAGTTCTTCCAGACCCCAGCCCGCAGTAATTTATCAAAGTACTCTTTCCATCTTTTCCTTATCTCCTCTGGTTGCATTAATAGCTCTCTGCTTTCCCCTTTTGCTAGCTTTGTGTGTGTTTTTTCCTTTCTCATACTCTTTGTAATTCCATATATCATCCTCTTGCCACTAGTAACATCTTTTTCCAACTCTCGGGTGAATTTCTCCCAAGCTTTTCCTCTTTTCTTCTGCTACTATTTTCTTACACTTATTTTTACTATCCTGGTATTTTCCTTTTACTTTCAGCTGTTTGGTCTCTGTTCCATTCGTACGAGCCTTTCTTCTTTTCTTTTACTGCCTCCTTGACCCTCCCATTCCACCATGGTGACCAGGAACCCACATAAACATCACAGTGGCTCCATCAAGAGTGAGCGAAAGCTTTCATGGGCCTGTTGCATTAAGGGATGGAGAGTATAAAGCATATTGAGGCTCTGAGGGTCACTAAAGAGAGTGGCAGCAGATGATGCAGTTGAAAAGCCTGTGTCACTGTATATACCGTGTGGCATGATGTAGGGCGAAGAGCTCTGCTGTGAATATTCAGCAGTATTCTGGAAGCTGATACCAAAAAACGTCAGTGCCAATGACGATGCCACACTCAAAGGGAATAGGTGTGAGTGGAGTCCGAAAGAAATGAGGGTGCTCCCATGTTAAGGCAGATGAGGTTAACGTGACTGAGAAGGTCAGCCAGGAGGGCACCTCTCAGACAGGTTCTGGGAGAACTCCAAAGGGAATGGTGCAAAATTAAAGTCAATGAGCACCAGAAAGGGGTGAGGGAGTCGCCCAGTAAGCTGGAGGAAGTCAACCCTGGTGAGACCAAATGATGGAGGAATATAAATGGTACAAAGAGAAAAGGTCAAGTGAGAAAGAAAATGCAGACTGCAACAACTAGAAGCCAGGGAGATGGGTCAACTATGGACATTTTCCTGAATGAGCAGCTTAACGCCCCCATGAGATGGAATGCTGTATTCGGGGGGGGGGGGGGGGGGGGGGGGGGTGTCAAAGCAGATCGCCAAGAAATGCAAGAGCTCAAAGCAGTCATCTACAGAGGCGGAGTTACACATTTGGCCGAGTGTTGACAGGACATTTGAGTATGGTTGTAACGATGACACTGGTAGCAGTGCATCAGGTTCGGAATGAACGGTCAGACTGTGATAATTGTATAACCTGCTTCAATCTTTGATGGATGCACCACTCTACGAAAGCAGAAAAGAGTGTGTGTGGACACTAAGGATGTATCTACCTTTTTCATCACCCCGTGGACTGCAATGACCCCCGATCAGAGAGGTATGTCTGGATTTCAGATCATCTAGAAGCCTAGTGCAAATAACACCATAGGAAGAATTCAGTGTTCGATGGGCCTTGACATGAACAGGCTAGCCATGAAGGAGTGAAGCCACAAGTAGTAGTTGCGCTTGAGAATCAGAATTAGTTTCCAAAAGCAAAGTACCATTTTGCAAACGAGAGCAGGATTTCACAAGGCCAGCAATGGCATCACCACCTTTCTGAATAATAAACAGATTTACCATAGCAAAGAACTTCAGTGCACAAAACCATGAGGAATCATGGTGCAGCTGGGAGGGTCTTTGAATCATTAGCCTCGTTCTGTTTACATTTTGTAGACGTTGAATGAGATGACGATGACTGGCTCATTGCGAGAAAATCCCCCGTGATTGCCAGCATCTCTGATGGCATGCCCCTTCCAACTGGGAAACTCCCCTCAGAAGAGGGCACATCTTCCTTATGTGATTGTTCACACCTGACAGAGGAACCAATCGGCAATTTGGGAAGGTAGCAGTTCAGGTAGTCACCCATCCCTGGGCCTGGCCTGTACTAGGGGGTACATGCAAATCCTACCTGTCAAACTGGGATTGGCAATTGTGCGTTACCCAGTCACCTGTTACATGCCACACACATGGGCTGGCCTTCAGTAGTGCACAGGGAGGAAGAAGAAAAAGAGGAACCTCAAATGCCAAAGATGAGAAAGGATAGGAGAAGGGCAACAAGGAAAGAGAAAATGAATGGAAAGCAGTGGAGAGAGTGTTCTGATATTGGCTACTGAATATGCACAACACATTTTCAAGAACATCCCAGACATGTTTCCCAAGGGAGGGGAAAAAGAATAGCAAGAGGATACACATGCAGCATGGAAGGGAAAATATGCTGCAAAGGCTGTGGTCCCATGGTATCCAAGCAGGAACACACCAAAAGTGGCGAGCCCCCTGTGGGTATGTTGGGAAAGTGATGTTAACAATCTGACTGCCACGGACAACTATTGCTGGATTTCATGCCACTAAGTGCAACCATCAATGGCAACAGTTACTGTTCCACACTGTTACATCTGCAGGCTGCTATCAGGAAGACGCATTGAGGAATTATTGTTGTGAACAATGTGGTTATCCTTCACAACAATGCGAGATCACATGTGACAAACTGTCAACAAGCTCCAGTAATGCAGGAGTAGGTTTAATAATGAATTTGAAAATAGGAATGCAAGTAAGCTACTATGAACAGGATACCAAACACATTATCATAGCCAAGATAGGCATGAAGCCCACATCCATCACACCAGCTAGCTCTGCAGATGATAAAGACATTGAAGAAATGCACTGTAAGATAAAAGAAATTATTTAGATATTTAAGAGAAATGAAATGTTTATCGTGATGGGGATGAATTTGGTAGCAGGAAAAGGAAGAGAAGGAAAAATAGTACGTGAATGTGGAATGAATGAACGAGGAAGCCACCTGGTAGAATTTTGCACAGAGCATAATTTAATCATTGCTAACACTTGGTTTAAGCATTGCGAATATGTATATTGTACATGTGTAAGAGACATGGACACACGGGAAGGTTTCAAACTGATTATATAATAGTAAGACAGAGATTTCAGAACCAGGTTTTAAATTTTAAGACATTTCCAGGAGCAGTTGTGGGCTCTGACCACAATTTATTGAATATGAACTGTAAATTAAAACTAAAGAAATTTCAAAAAGGTGGGCAATTAAGGAGATGGAGCCTGGACAAGTTGAAAGAACAAGAGGTTGTTAAGAGTTTCAGATAGAGGATTAGAAAACTATTGACTACAACAGGTGAATGGAGAAAATGGATGGGGAGCTTTGAGAAATGAAACAGTGAGGGTAGTAGAGGATCACATAGGTAAAAAGAAAAGACCTAGCAGAAATCCTTGGATATCACAAGATGTGATTGAGGAAAGGAGAAAACATAAAAATGCAACAAATGAAGCAGGTGAAGGAGTATAAAACACTTAGAAAAAATGAGACAGAGAGGAAGTGCAAAATGACTAAGCAGGAATGGTTAGAGGACAAATGTAAGTATTTTGAAGCACGCGTAACTAGGGGAAAGATAGACACCACCTACAGGAACCTTAAAGAGGTCTTTGGAGAAAGAGAAGCATCTGCATGAATATCAAGAGCTCAGCTGGAAAACTACTCCTAAGCAAAGAAGGAAAGCTGAAAGGTGGAAGGAGTATACAGTGGCTCTATTAAAGGGAGATGAACTTGATGACATTATAGAACTAGAGAGGACAATGACGACGATGAGATAGGAGATACTATACTGCAAAAAGAATTTGACAGAACACTGAAAGGCCTAAGTTGAAACAAGGCCCTGGGAGTAGGTATCATTCTGTCACAACTACTGATAACACTGCCATGACAAAACTTCTTCCATCTGGTGTGCAAGATGTATGAGACAGGCAAAGTACCCTCAGACTTCAAAAAGAACATAGTAATTCCATTTCCAACAGAGGTGCTGACAGGAGTGAACATTACTTCATTATCAGTTTAATAAGTCATGGTCACAAAATACTAACCACAAACTCTTTACAGAAGAATAGAAAAACTGGTAGAAGCCAACCATAGGGAAGATCAATCTGGATTCATGAGAAATATAGGAACACGAGAGGCAACACTGATGCTACGACTTATGTTAGAAGAGAAGTAAGCAAGGGCAAACCTACATTTTCAGCACTTGTAGACTTGGAGAAACCTTCTGACATTGTTGACTGGAGTACTCTCTTTGAAATTCTGGAGATAGCAGGGGTAAACTACAGGGTGCAAAATGCTAATTACAACTTGTACTACAACTAAACGGCAGCTATTAGAGCCAAGTGGCATGAAGGACAAGCAGTGGCTGAGAAGGGGAGACAGGGTTGTAGACTATTCCCAACGTTATTCAATCTGTACACTGAGCATGCACTTCAAGGTTTGCCGATGACATTGTAATTCAGTCAAAGACAGCATAAGACTTGGAAGAGCTGTTGAACAGAATTGACAGCATCTTGAAAGGAAGATATACGATGAACATCAACAGAAGTAAAACAAGGATAAGGGAACTTATCCACAGTAAATCAGGTGATGCTGAGGGAATTAGTTTAGGAAACGAGACACTAAAAATAGCAGATAAATTCCAGGAAAATAACTGACGATAGCCAAAGTAGAGAGGACAGAAAATGTAGACCAATAGAAAGAAAAAGTGTTTCTGAAGAAAAGAAATATGTTAACATCAAATATAGATTTAAGTTTTCGGAAGTCTTTTCAGAAAGTATTTGTACGGATTGTAGCTATGTACGGAACTGAAATATGGATTATACGCAGTTTAGATGAGAAGAGAACTGAAGCTTCTGAAACTGAAATTTTGATACTGAAATATGTTTATGAAGTTAAATGTTTAGAATGTTACATATTTACAGCCAATATCAATGATGAAACAATGTACATCTGATAACTGTTACCCGAGTTATACAAATGCTTGGCTGAGATGGTTTTCGGACACAATGATGGTCTAATCCTAGACTAAAATTGATCATCTCTAATAAGATGTACCATTACAGCTGTGTATTGCATAATGCACTTCTTAACAGTCATTAAAGTCCATAAAATATCACCAATTTAGTATTTGAGGAAGGTGTAGGGGGTAAAAATCATAGACAGAGACCAAGAGATGAATGCAGTAAGCAGATTCAGAAGGATGTAGATTACAGTAGTTATTCGGAGGTGAACAGATTTGCACAGGGTAGAGTAGCACGGAGAGCTACATCAAACCAGTCTTTGGACTGAAGACCATGACGACGATGAGGAATGTAAGACAAAGGGTGATTTACAGTGAACACCTCAGTGATATGACTATTCTCATCTGAGTCAAAAGCACATCAACACCAGCTATAGTAGTTCAGGTATAATTCTAAAATCACAAGCAGAAGAGGTAGTGTACACAAGGGCACTGAAGTGGTAACTCAGTATGTAAAGTGAGATGACTATCATGTAACATGGGGCATTGAAATGCAAAGAAGGAGAAGGAATAGAAGACAGAATTACAGGAGAATAGGGGCTCAGAACTAAGAATAAGAGGAAGATTTCTTGAGTTAAACATAAATTTCATCTAATAGTACTCAATACACTGCTCACGGCCCACAAGAGAGGGAGGCATACTTGGAAAATGTATGGATACATGGGAAAATACCAGAAGGATTGCATCACATTGAGACAGAGATCAGATTTGAATTGTAAGGCATACCCCAGAGCAGATACAGACTCAGGTTTCAGTATAGTAATGAAAAAGAATAGGCTGAAGTTTAAGAGAAGCAATGTGTAAAGAAATGTGATGTTGGTAGAAATAATGTACTGAGGAATGATTACTTGTGTTGCGTTTGAAATTATCTGGCACTGTAGATACTGTTATGCTGGACAACACAACAGCTATTTCAGTAGAAGACAAGTGGACATACCTAAAAACGGGCAATCACAGAAATTGGGCTGATAAATACAGGGTGTTTGAAAAAGAACTCCCTAGTTTTAAGTATAAATTTAATAGGAAAATAAATGAAAAATTACATCAATGAGTACGTATCACGAAAGAGAATTCCTTCAAGTTTTGTTTAAAGTTAGTAGACATCAATGTGGGATCCATTTGTTGCCCTGCACACGCCGAGACAATATTCCACTTCTCACCAAATATTCACAAACATTTCAGGTGAAACTGTCCCATTCGCTGGGGCGATTCTTTTCTGTAAATGATTGATGTCTCTGATCTTTTCACTGTACACAACATTTTTTATGCGGTTCCAAAAGAATAAGTCCAGTGGGGTTAAACTGGGCTTCGTAGTGGCCAAGGTATTGGGCCAGCCCTAATGTAACAGCTGCAATTTATAGGCGTGCAACTTTAGTCTTAAGCACATCATCACACACACAGTACCTTTAGGCACTTCTAATTGTAGACTACATCTGGCCAATGACTTCTTTGGGCTCCGAACACATGCAACACGCATCTGTTCAACATCATCTTCAGAAGTTGTCAGTCTACCTGGTGATTTTGCCTTTAAAACACTACTGGTTTCCTTGAAAGACTTTAGTCAATGATGGATAGTTTTTGCTATAGGTGGTTCACCACCATACTGATTGTTGCACTGTTGTAACTGACACACTGCACTTTCTGTAGCGAAGTACATATTGTTGCTGAGTTGCTCAGCTCTGCTCTGCACTGCACTGCACTGCACGCATGCCTGGACTAAACTGAGGGAACAGAGGAAACAAACAGCACTTGTGCCGTCTCAAGGTCAAGCAGACCTACCAACTGCAGGGGAGCCTAGCTTGGAGAGTTGATGTATCAGACACCACAAACTAGAATAGAGTATGTCACTTTCTACAGGTTCCAGGACACATTTAAACTAGGGAGTTTCTTTTTTTTTAATTTTTTCAAACACGCTGTATAGGTACAAGGAAGGTAACTATGAAGAAACCATGCATAACAGAAGAAATAACTGACTTGATTGATGAAAGGATACACAAGAATATTTAAGAAATAAAGGTATATGACTATTTAGTCACTAACGACTTAATTCAATATGAAGAGCGGGGAATAAATCAAAATGGCTGCAGAAAGAATGTGAAGAAATCAAAAATGAAATGTTCATCAGAAGGATGGATTCAGTATATAGGAAGGTCACTGTATCTTCTGCTGAAATTAAAAACAATCCATCAAAATAAAGAGTATGAAAGGAATTCCACAGTTCCATGCAGAAGATACAGGGCCTCTACAAGGGAAAGAACCTGCCTACTGATGCAATAGAAGAAGGAATGAATGTATATTTGGAAGACACCAGGGATCTAGCATTAGAATCAGAGTTTGACAACACTTCAGAAGCTTTGCAACCTAATAAGGCCAGAGGGATCGAAAACATGCCTTCAGACTCTCTTACAGCATTGGAGGAGTGGTGGTGAAATGATTACTCACGTTAGTTGTGTAGAATATGAGAGAATGGAGACAGACAGTGACTGTCAGACATTTGGTAAGAAAACATCCATGCAATGCCAAAGATTACAAAGGCGGATAAAAATGAGAAGTAACAAATTATCAGCTTAACAGCACATATTCCCAGTTGGTGACAAGAATAATACACAGAAGATTGGTAAAGAGAATCCAGAAACTATTAAATGACGATCAGTCTGGCTTTAGGACTAGTAAATGTAACAAGAGAGGCAGTTCTGAGGGTGCACTTGTTAATGGAGGCAAAACAAAGACAAATCAACTTCTCTTCATAGAATTTGTCAACTTAGAAAAAGTATTCAACTATATAAAATGGTCACCAAAAATAGGTAGAATTGAGTAAAACAGATGTGATTTCTGGCAATGTAGTGTTATAGACCCTCTGTTGTTACTTATGTATACAAACAATTTAGGAGATAATCTGAGCAGCCGTCTTAGGTTGTTTGCAAATGATGCTGTCGTTTATTGTCTAAGTACAGTCATCAGAAGATCAAAAGCGATTGCAAAACGATTTAGATACAATATCTGTATGGTGCACAAATTGGCAGTTGACCTTAAGAAATGAAGAGCATGAGGTCATTTATCTAAGTGCTGAAAGGAATCCATAAAAAATTCGGTTATATGATAACTAAATCAAATCTAAAGGCCATAAATTCAACTAAATACCTAGGAATTACAAACAATTTAAATTGGAAATAACACACAGAAAATGTTGTGGGGAAGGCAAATGAACCAAAGACTGCATTTTACTGTCGGAGCACTAAAGACACTGCCTGTATTATGCTTGTCCATCCTCTTTTGGCCTACTGCTGCTTGGTGTGGGATCTTTACCAGACAGGATTAATGGAGTACATAGTGAAAGTTCAAAGAAGAGCAGCATATTTTCTATTATCATGAAATAGGGGGGAAGAGTGTCACAGATATGATGTGGGATTTGGGATGGACATCATTAAAACAAAAGTGTTTCTCGTTCAGGTGGGATCTCCTCAAAAAATTTCAATCTTCAACTTTCTTCTTTGATTGCAAAAATCTTTTGCTGATGCCAACTCACATAAGGAGAAATGATCATCATAGTAAAATAAGCGAAATCAGAGATCACACAGAAAGATATGTGTTCATTTTCTCTGCACACTGTTCAAGAATAGGATATCAGAGGATTACTGTGAAAGGGGTTCCATGAACTGTCTGCCAGGCACCTAAGTTTGATTTGCAGAGTAGCCATGTAGATGTAGATGTTATAGGGAGAGATATGTGATACACAATATGTACAAGAACCAAGAGGGAATAATAAGAATGATATACCAAGAGAAAAGTGCTGGTTAAAAGGAGTGCAAGACAGGGATACAGTCATTTTATTCCCACTAATGATCACAATCTAGTTATGACTAAGTCTAGAAAATTAGGGAAAAAAAGAAAAACATTGAGAATGGAGAAATCAAGCAAAACTGCAACTATTTAAAATACCTAATTATAAAGGCATAGGAAGATAACAGAAACAAAAAACTGTCAAAGAGTATCTCTACTTCATGCCATTCATCTAGTGATATCAAATACTCGTATTTGTTCATCAACCCATCAATGTGTTCATCTATCCGTATTCCTTCATCTGTACATCATATTTTGTAAGAGTCTAAGAATCAAGGAATAAGTCAAGGTATACATTAATAAAGACAAGCAACTGTCAAAGTAGTTACATATGCTATATTATGAGGAACTTTTTACCACAGTCTATTAAACAGTGAAGATTATTGACAGGTGAAGTGGTCTCTGCATGGCTACTTTGTATGCTTGTCATCAGCAATCAAATAATGATAATTTGGCAATGTTTCCATGGAAACTCCTCAGTTTCATTGCAGTTCTATGTGCCCAAATATGTTAGTCACAACTTCCAGCAGCCTTTTGCAGTTTGCTGTTGTAAGGTGTCAACTACACCACCAGCTGTCACAAATTCCTCTAGAATATAGTATAAATATCTTTCATGGAGTAAGGGCTTGTGATACTTAGAGAGGCTTTCATTCGACTGTGACCTACACAAGTGAATTAAAATACATTTACACTGGTTAAAGTTAAGAAAATAACAATATGGAAGAGGGTGTTTAAAATTAGAAAAGTAAAGCATGGCACTGCATTCTCAAAAACACTGTTTAAAAAAATGTTCAGCACTAGTGTGTAAGAATAGAATCCTAGCTACAATGAACATTACTACTCAAGCTATTAACAGGTCTTACAGATCTTTTTGATATTTGAATGTAGATAATAGTATATTCCTGACAGACATCTACAATTCCATCCAGTGATAGTCATGCTGTGAGTGCACTGACTAACTCAGATTCAGAATGTCAATTCACAAAATACAGATTTATCTCACAGAATTTGAGCTCCCAGAACTATGTATCACCAACCACCAAACAGAAGGCATGTGTAACTTCAAAATCATAGAGATAGGAGTATTATTTTCAATTAATGGATTTCTGTAATATTAAAACAATATCCAAATAAGAGACACAAAATGAGTATGAATAAAATACGTATTTACTGCGACAGTGTAGGTACATAAAAAACCTTACAATGAATTATCATACAACTTTATAGTAGAATGTCACAGGTCTGGTGACACACTAAAGATGAGAATTAGGACTCTAAGCCTAATCCGATTTAAAGATTAAATAAAATATTTGTTATTACCTTATATAAGATTCCAAATATTCTTGAAATATATTCCGAGTTAATTTACTCAGGTAAGTACTGTCACTGCCCATGTCAAAACGAGACAAGCTGTTTGAAAGCTTCACAGTCCTATTTAAAAATAGACGTGAAAATTAGTAGAGTGGTATAAACATGAATACCATTATAATTCTACCTGCTTCAAGAATGAGCAGTGCCAATTAAACTTATGTCTGTACGCATAGGAACTTGAATAATGCAGAACTGAGAAACAATACTCCACCAGAATCTTACTATGATAATGAAGTAACTGGACAGAGGCCAGTGTAGGAGAAATGGGGGCATCACTGAAGACATGGAAGATCTGTGTGGTGGGTGGGAGGGGGCAGAGGAGGGCCAGTGGAAGGGGCCAGAGGAGGGCCAGTGGGAGCGGTCAGAGGAGGGTCAGTGGGAGCAGGCAGTGGGGGTAGGTGGGTGAGGGTTCCGAGGTGGCAGGAGGGAGGGGGGCCATTGGTGGATAGAGGGTGGGGAAGGGGGGGGGGGGGTGAGGGGGGGCACATTGAGGGTTAGGAGCAGCAGGAGAGCAGGGGCAGCAAACTACGTCAAATATAACACAAAATATTTAGACATGTGACTAAATGTAGAAATCATTACAGAACAGAGCCCAGCACTCTAAAAAGGATGAAAGGTTATGATGTAACAATGAAAGAACCATCCTGGTAATTGTCTAACTCACACCACTGCACCAAAAGATTTATAAGGCATGTCTGAATCATTCAAATGAATGGAAAATCTTATATAAAGATGTGAAACAAATACTAACAAAGAGATAAAGGGGCTGGCCAGTGTTTACCTCAGCTCAGTACAGCCGATAGATACACAAAAAACAACCGAAAATTTAAGTTCCTAGCTTTCGGAATAAATGTTCCTTCATCAGGGAGTAGAGAGGAGAAAGAAAGGGAAGAAAGGAAAGTGGATTTAGTTACTCACAACCCAGGTTATGAAGCAACAGGGAAAGGAAAACAGGGAGGGTAGCAAGGATGGAGGCATGGTTGTCAGAGGGAAGCCAAAGATATTCTACTGTAGGTACTGAGACAGCTTCAAACCAAAGAGGATGCATACAGAAGTAAAGAGGTATATAGTATAAATATGTAGGATGAAAACATGCATGAATGGCTAAAGAGGAAAGGGAAAGAGGAGAAGACTGAAGAGTAAATGGGAGTGAGGTTGGTTAACGTAGGTTCAGTCCAGGGGGATGGCGGGATGAAAGGATGTGTTGGAGTGCAAGTTCCCATCTCCGCAGTTCAGAGGGACTGGTGTTGGGTGGGAGAAGCCAAATGGCACATACGGTGTAGCAGGTTCCTAGGTCCCTAGAATTATGCTGGAGGGCATGCTCCGCTACTGGGTATTGGACATCTCCTAGGCGGACAGTTCGTCTGTGTCCGTTCATGCGCTCAGCCAGTTTAGTTGTTGTCATACCAATGTAAAAGGCTGTGCAGTATAGGCATGTCAGCTGATAAATGACGTGTGGTTTCACACGTGGCCCTGCCTCTAATTGTGTATGTTTTACCAGTAGCGGGGCTGGAGTAGGTGGTTGTGGGGGGATACATGGGGCAGGTTTTGCAGCGGGGTCAGTTACAGGGGTAGGAACCGCTGGGTAGAGAAGGTAGTCTGGGAACATTGTAGGGTTTAACACGGATGTTATGGAGGTTAGGGGGGGCGACGAAAGGCAACTCTGGGTGGTGTGGGGAGAATTTTGTCAAGGGATGATCTCATTTCAGGGGTTGACTTGAGAAAGTCATATCCCTGGCGGAGTAATTTATTGATGTATTCGAGGCCAGGATAATATTGGGTGACAAGGGGGATGCTTCTGTGTGGTCTGAGGGTAGGAACATTGTTGTTGGACGGGGAGGAATGTCTTGCTCGGGAGATCTGTTTGTGGACAAGGTCTGTAGGATAGTTGCGGGAGAGGAAAGCACTGGTCATGTTATTGGTGTAATTGTTGAGGGATTCGTCACTGGAGCAGATACGTATGCCACGAATACCTAGGCTGTAGGGAAGGGAGCATTTGATGTGGAATGGATGGCAGCTATCAAAGTGAAGGTACTGTTGTTTGTTTGTGGGTTTGATATGTACAGAGGTGTGGATGTGAGCTTCAACAAGATGAAGGTCAACATCCAGGAAGGTGGCTTGGGTTTTGGAGAAGGACCAGGTGAAATTCAGATTCGAAAAGGAGTTGAGGTTATCGAGGAAATTAAGGAGTGTTTCTTCACCAAGAGTCCAGACCACAAACATGTCATCTATAAACCTATACCAGGCCAGGGGAAGCACCTGTTGGGTCTTCATGAAAGCCTCCTCCATGCGGCCCATGAAGAGGTTGGCATAGTACGGAGCCATCCTGGTTCCCATGGCAGTTCCCCTGATTTGTTTGTAGGTCTGGCCTTCAAAGTGAAGTAATTATGGGTGAGGATGAAGTTGGTAAGTGTGAATAGGAACAAGGTTTTTAGAAGATCTTCGGGTGGGCGTTGGGTGAGGTAGTGCTCAAGGGCAGAAAGACCATGGGTGTGTGGGATGTTTGTGTAAAGGGATGTAGCATCTATGGTGACAAGAAGGGTTTCAGGTGGGAGAGGAGTGGGAACGGATTTGAGGCGTTCTAGGAAGTGGTCCTTGATGTAGGATGGGAGTCTGCGAGTGATAGGTTGGAGGTGTCGGTCTACCAGAGCTGAGATATGTTCTGTTGGGGCTTTGAAGCCTGCTACAATGGGACGGCCAGGATGGTTCTCTTTGTGGATTTTGGGTAATAGGTAGAAGGTAGGGGTACATGGCTCAGGTGGAGTGAGTAAGTCTATGGAAGCCGTTGTGAGGCCTTGTGAGGGACCTTGGATTTTTAGGATTTTCTGCAGCTCAGTCTGGATGGAGGGAATGGGATCCTGGGTAACAGCTTTGTAGGTTGTTCCAAAAACCTCATTCCTTATCACACTTACCAACTTCATCCTCACCCATAATTACTTCACTTTCGAAGGCCAGACCTACAAACAAATTAGGGGAACTGCCATGGGAACCAGGATGGCTCCGTCCTATGCCAACCTCTTCATGGGCCGCATGGAGAAGGCTTTCCTGAAGACCCAACAGTTGCTTCCCCTGGCCTGGTATAGGTTTATAGATGACATGTTTGTGGTCTGGACTCTTGGTGAAGAAACACTCCTTAATTTCCTCGATAACCTCAACTCCTTTTCGAATCTGAATTTCACCTGGTCCTTCTCCAAAACCCAAGCCACCTTCCTGGATGTTGACCTTCATCTTGTTGAAGCTCACATCCACACCTCTGTACATATCAAACCCACAAACAAACAACAGTACCTTCACTTTGATAGCTGCCATCCATTCCACATCAAATGCTCCCTTCCCTACAGCCTAGGTATTCGTAGCATACGTATCTGCTCCAGTGACGAATCCCTCAACAATTACACCAATAACATGACCAGTGCTTTCCTCTCCCGCAACTATCCTACAGACCTTGTCCACAAACAGATCTCCCGAGCAAGACATTCCTCCCCGTCCAACAACAATGTTCCTACCCTCAGACCACACAGAAGCATCCCCCTTGTCACCCAATATTATCCTGGCCTCGAATACATCAATAAATTACTCCGCCAGGGATATGACTTTCTCAAGTCAACCCCTGAAATGAGATCATCCCTTGACAAAATTCTCCCCACACCACCCAGAGTTGCCTTTCGTCGCCCCCCCTAACCTCCATAACATCCGTGTTAAACCCTACAATGTTCCCAGACTACCTTCTCTACCCAGTGGTTCCTACCCCTGTAACCGACCCCGCTGCAAAACCTGCCCCATGCATCCCCCCACAACTACCTACTCCAGCCCCGCTACTGGTAAAACATACACAATTAGAGGCAGGGCCACGTGTGAAACCACACATGTCATTTATCAGCTGACATGCCTGCACTGCACAGCCTTTTACATTGGTATGACAACAACTAAACTGGCTGAGCGCATGAACGGACACAGACGAACTGTCCGCCTAGGAGATGTCCAATACCCAGTAGCGGAGCATGCCCTCCAGCATAATTCTAGGGACCTAGGAACCTGCTACACCGTATGTGCCATTTGGCTTCTCCCACCCAACACCAGTCCCTCTGAACTGCGGAGATGGGAACTTGCACTCCAACACATCCTTTCATCCCGCCATCCCCCTGGACTGAACCTACGTTAACCAACCTCACTCCCATTTACTCTTCAGTCTTCTCCTCTTTCCCTTTCCTCTTTAGCCATTCATGCATGTTTTCATCCTACATATTTATACTATATACCTCTTTACTTCTGTTTACATCCTCTTTGGTTTGAAGCTGGCACAGTACCTACAGTAGAATATCTTTGGCTTCCCTCTGACAACCATGCCTCCATCCTTGCTACCCTCCCTGTTTTCCTTTCCCTGTTGCTTCATAACCTGGGTTGTGAGTAACTAAATCCACTTTCCTTTCTTCCCTTTCTTTCTCCTCTCCTCCCTGATGAAGGAACATTTATTCCGAAAGCTAGGAACTTAAATTTTCGGTTGTTTTTTGTGTATCTATCGGCTGTACTGAGCTGAGGTAAACACTGGCCAGCCCCTCTATCTCTTTGTTAGTATTTGTTTCATTCAAATGAATATCACTCAATTTTAATGCATTAGTCCTTTATCTATATATTAATTTTCTTGGCCTTCATTTTATTTACAGCTGTTTCCATAATTACAAAACAAGTCATAGTCCAAATAATAATTAATATAGAGATATTGAAGCAACTATTACTGAAATTGAGTGTACTACTATCTCTTCATGGATGAGTTAGTTGCTGCCAAGTGACAGCAGATTATGAGTTTGCAGATCAACAGAGATGACACCTTTTTGTGTAAGTATGATTGTATGCTGGCGGTGCAAATAATTATTCCATCCACGAACAAAACAACCCTCAATCATGTAAAGATGCACCAAGCTGATAATAAGTCTGGCGTGCTTTCTCTCAGTTTCACCTTCGATGCTGCCAATCCACAACACATTTATACTTAGATCATGACTTCAACCCCCGCATTCAAGCTGATTTCTGCACTATCCAGCTCAGTCCTCAGAGGGCCTCCCAGTAGCCAACTAGAGGGCACAGAAGATAGCAACAGGCATCACTCTAGACATGCACCTCTTGCTGCATCCATTGCAAATCCAACAGCCAATAGGAAAACTGTAACTCTCCGTCACAGGAGTACTTCTGCCCACACCAGTTCTGTCTTCGACAGTCAGAGACTGATGTAGAATCACTGTTTGTACACCGCCTCATATTGTATGTTGCCTTTGATACCTAGAAGCCTGTGCATCCGCGACCTGTGCTGCGGGCCTTGGTGTCCTGTGCCGTGGACAAGTTGTGCCACTCATGAGATGGAACTCTGAATAAATCCTTTGTTTTGTAGGTAGACTTTTCATTGGTGCTCTCAATACTCTATTTTCATTTCATTGAAGAATTGTTTGTGATGAACTTTTCCTTCACATTACTGCAGTTAATTTCTCAAGAATGTTTATTTTCTTTTGTTGTACTGCATCTGAAACAGCAAACTGTTTGTGTTTGAAGTTTAGTTGTTCAAATCAACAAAGTTTAATTATATCTACTTGTGATCTTGTGTGATATGTGTGTGAGGAATATTACCTTGTCCTCTGTTACTACGGGCACACTTTTGGCCAGATCCTCATAAGAAGCCTTTCCTGAACACTGGCTAAGAATAGGGTTGTTTCTGTACAATGCCATACTATTCACAATGTGATAAGTTCCCCTCCATGAACTGTATTGCATTCAAGGTACTTCTGTTCAATAAACATCTTCACATTACAAACAGGTCGTGTCAACTCAATTTTCTAACTTGAATTACTAACCAGTCTCCACTCTTTTGTTAATTGCATGTAATATGGGGTTCAATTACCATTCTATTAACTATATTCTTATTGAATGGAAACAAAATTTTGTGACTATGAGTACTAAATGTAGAAAGGTATCCAACAGAATGAGGTCCTGAACATTTTCTCCTTAAGGGAATGCCTCTATGACATTCATATCTTTTGATTACTGTTTTTATTAAATACATCCACACAAAAACTCAAGACTATCCTCTGGAAATAAAAATATTGGGGAAAAAATTCTATTTTGCTTATGAAAATATTTAAACACTTGCCTTGCATACAGATCGTATAAATTTCTGAGGTACTTTTCTGGATCACTCCTGTCTGACAAGCTGGTCTCTATGTAGTCCTGTAACAAAAACACATGGTGAAATCAAGATGCACATGTAGCTATTTAGAATCACATATTCAGGCAGAATAAAATTTTAACAACACTAGTTGACAGATTCCACACTTTATATTTAGGAGACATTGCACATCTGATGTTCATTCGCTCGTTCGTTCGTTCATTCATTCATTCATTCATTCATTCACACATGTTCCATAAATCCCATCATGAAGGAGAGCACACGGACGGGTGACTGGAATTCGTTAGGATGAGGAAGAAAAGGAAAAATAGCACAAGAACATGACCAGGGTAAAGGATTGAAAAAACAGAAGCCACCTGGTACAATTTTACACAGAGCATAATTGAATCATAATTAACACTTGTTTTCAGAACCATGACAGAAAGTTGTATACATGGAAGAGACCTGGAGATACTGGTAGGTTTCAGATTGATTATATAGTGGTACAACAGAGATCTCAGAACCAGATTTTAAACTGTTAGACATTTCCAAGGGCAGATGTGGACTTTGAATTTAATTTACCCATTATGAACTGTAGATTAACTCTGAAGAATTTGCAAAAAAGGTAGGAAATTACAGACATGGGACCCACATAAGTTGAAAGAACAAAGGTTGTTGAGAATTTCAGAGGGAGCATTAGGTAAAAATTGACTAGAACAGGGAAAAGGCTTTGAGAGGTGAAATAGTGAAGACAGCAGAGGAGCAAATAGGTAGAGAGACAAGATTAGTAGAAATCTTTGGATATCACAGGAGATACTGAATTTAACTGATGAAAGGAGAAAATATAAAAATACAGCAATACAGCAGGTGGAAGGGAATACAAACAACTAAAAAATGAGATTGGTAGGAACTACGAAATGTCTAAGCAGGAATGGCTACAGGACAAATGTCAGGATTTACCAGGGTATTCCACAAGGGGAAAGATAGATATCATTTGAATAGAAATTAAAGGGGTCTTTGGAGAAAAGAGAAGCAATTCTATGAATATCAAGACTCAGATAGAAAATAGTACTAAGCAAAAAATGGAAAGCTGGAAGGTGGAACTAGTGTATAGAGCATATATAAAAAGGAGATGAAGATGAGCTGGGAGATATAATACTGTGAGGAGAATTTGACAGAGCACTGAACAACTTAAGCTGAAGCAAAGACATTGGAATAGATGATATTTCATCAGATTTATTGAATGATTGTGGCAGCCAGTCTGGTGAGCACGAAATACGAAACAGGGGAAGTACCTCAGACTGAAAGAAGACTGTAACAATTCCAGTTCCAAAGAAAGCAGGTGCTGACACAGGAACATTAACACACAAATGAAAGGGAGTGACACATGGTACACAACTAGTACAGAAACCATATGGCAGATCTAGGAGTCAAAAGGGCATGAAAAGGAGCAGTGGTTCAGGAGGAGACGAGACAAACTTGTAGCATATCACCAATGTTATTCAATCTACACATTGAGCATGCAGTAAAGGATGCCAAAGAAAAATTTGAAGAAGGAATTAAAGTTCAGGAAGGAGAAAGAAAAATTTTGAGATTTGCTAATGAGTGATAACATAGTTATTCTGTCAGAGACTCCAAAGGACTTAGAAGTGCAGCTGAAAGGAAGTGATGGTGTCTCGAAAGAAGGGTATAAGATGAGCATTATCAAAAGCAAAACATGGGTAATGGAATGTAGCCAAATTAAATCTGGCAAGGCTGAATGAATTAAATTAGGAAATTAGGCAATAAAAGTAGTAGATGAGTTTTGCTATTTGGCCAGTAAAATAACTGATGATGACCAAAACAAAGATGATGTAAAATGGAGACAGGTAATGACAAGAGAAACATTTATGAAGAAGAGAACTTTATTAACAATGAGTATAAATTTAAGTGTTACGAGCAAATCATTTATGAAAATTTTTGTGTGGATTGTACGTGAAACATCACAAGCTGCAAACTCCTCCATCTATTATGTTTTCTATGCCATGAATAACTAAACGTTTTTTTGCCTTTTCAGTCTATAATGAATGCAGCTGCACAAGTAATATGTATAACATACATGAAAGCATCAAACTGTTATTTATGCAACATTCCATTTAAATTTACAGTTCAGTTGGTTATATTTGTCTTTCTGATTCCAATGATACAATTAGATTCACTAGAAGCTCAGTTAATTAATTGGAAATTTCAACTCTAATAAGTAGCAGGGAAATACTTTGAACTAACTGACAGAATGCAAAGTCCTATTATCATTTCATTTGAAGGTTTGGGACATCTACGGGTTCACTGCAACTGGTATGGACAGATGGTCTTGTGAAGTATTTTTAAATACGTTTACCAAAAACTGCCTTGAACAACTAGTTACACAACCCACACACAATGGAAATATTTTAGTCCTTGTAGTTACAAACAGGCCTCACCTTATCAACAATGTCACTATAGACACAGGGATTAGTGACCATAATATTATAGTGACATTAGTTACAAAAGCTAATAAACCCATCAAGAAGACTAAGAGAGTATTTACACGAGCAAAAACAGATAGGCAATTGTTAGCTTTCTACTTAGCCAATGAATTGCCATTATTCAGCTCCAATATGATACACGAACAGGTTATCATAGGCGAAGTTTAAACTGAATATAAATTGCACTCTGGAGGTGTAAGTGTCAAGTACGTGGATTAAGAATGTGATGGACCATCCCCTGCATAATAATCAAATTCAGTAAATGATGAGGAAACAGAGATTACTGCACTCAATTCAAAAAAGAAGACCTGAATGTTGGCAGGCAAAAGTTTGTACACATTTGTGCATGCATTGGAAGATTAATGTGCAAAGCATACAACTTCCATCGTTCTATCTCAGCCAAAGGCCCTGCTGAAAACCCGACAAAATTGTAGTCATAAATAAAATCACTAAAGGGGTCAAAGGTTTCTATCCAGTCACTTGTTGACCAGCCTGAGGTACCAATAGAATACAGTAAAAGGAAATTTGAAGTTTAAAATATCATTTTTAAAAAATCATTCACACAGAAGGATCATACAAATATATAATCATTTGAATATTGCACAGACTTCTGCATGGAGCACACAGAAATAGTCACCTGTGAAGAAGAGAAGCAACTGCAAGAGCTGAACACAAATAAATCGCCAGATCCAGATGGAAGCCCAATTTGGTTTTATAGGGAGTACTCTGCGGTACTGACCTCTTTACTTAGCTTGCATTTATTGTGAATCTCTTGCCCAGCACAAAGTCTCAAGCGAGTGGAAAAACCACAGGTGACTTCTATATATAAGAAAGGCGAAAGAACATGTCCTTAACATTGGTTTGCTGCAGAATTGTAGAAGACAATCTGAGTTCAAATATAATAAATTTATTTGAAACAGAAAAGCTTCTGTCCACAGATCACCATGGATTTAGAAAGCATTGCTTGTGCAAAACTCAGCTTGGCCTTTTCTCACACGATATCTACTGACCCACAGATGGAGAGTAACAGACAGATTCCATATTCCTACATGCAGAACGATTCTACTGCTGGCAACCTACATTTGCATAAAACCCATGAAAATAAAAAGTGAGAAATTAGGGCTCATATGGAGGCTTTTTGTCAGTCGTGATTTCCTCATTCTATTTCATGTGGAACAGGAAAGGAAATGACTGTTGGTAATATGTGGTACCCTCTGCCATGCCCCGTATGGTGGCTTGAAGAGTATGTATATAGATATGTGTGTAGGTATTTCGCTTTTTCTGGGGGGGGGGGACTTTTAATTACTTGAAAAGAGTTAAATTCCAACATAACTGACATTGGAAGTTTTGGAACCTCATAATTTTGATTGCCTATTTTACCCTAATGGTTACAAAATACTGAACTTCTGTTGCTATATTTTTTCTGAGCAAGGTGACATCTCTCACTAATTAAGATTTTCAATAATTTATGCCATACTGGTATGTAGAGGATTTCTATCTAAGAAGCATAACAATGTCATGTATACTTTTATAATTTACCAACCTTCAATAACAGTGAAGTCTTCTACTGTCCATACAAAATCTAGCCTAAACAATTTTTGAAACTTTAAGTAGTTCAGAAATCACATCATATTCTTACACCTGTCTTTAAATACCACACCTGACCCCAAACAACACCTACTACATACCTAAACATCTAAAAGTCTGTGACCAGCACGCAATCATGTAATATGATAATATCAGTTCATGTTGGAGTCTGACTTTAGATACTAAATGAGTGAAACCTATGTTGAAAGAGGCTGTGGCCAGAAATTACAGGTGCGATAACTATGTCAATCTGTATTGGAAGGTTTACTGTAGTCGGGCTGGTAGAGACTGTTAATTAGCACAAACACTTTTTCACTATGCAATCGTATTTAATTTTGTCATTTCTCATCCAACCTAGAAAACTGTGTTACTCTGATGAAATTATTATGCCACTCAACACTGTACTGTGCTTGAGACAGTTAGATTGATTATCCTCTGCCACACCGAACTATTGTTAATGATTTCATCGAGAATATGTTTTGGCAAAACAAATACTTGATAGCAAGAGCTCTAACAAAGTATGGTACATAGTTTTCCCTTACTTGCATACAAAAGAGAATTGTGAAACCTAACTGGCCATTGTTCATGAATGTGTCACTAGTGGCAGTAAAAGTGATGATTTCCAAAATGGATATGGTAAATTAAGACCTCTATAATATAGAATTTCAACTGAGATTTCATACAAACCAGCAGATTTATTGGTTTTACATGTGAATGGCGTGCAGTGATATCACTTTTTTTCCATCAACTTTTGCATTTTTGGCTAATTTTCAATGTCTTAATCATAAAGTGTGTTGGGCTGGTTTAGTGGTTCTTTGAAATACTCAATCCACTGGGCAGATTGTTCATCTTTTGTGATTGGAAGTTTGCAATTTTTAACCCTTAAGAAGCCATTCGAAAAGCTATTTGCTCCAATAAGTTCTCGAATGATATGGTATAATGTCCTGGTGTCATTTTGAGAGGCAGTATTTTGTGCCTCACTATCTTTCTGTTCAAGCCACTCTTTTTTTTACTCTGTTCTGCAACTGCTTTTGACTCATTGATCGAATGTGGCATATTTGTGTCTAGTTACTGAAAGCTCTTCCTGATCTTTAGCTTGTTCATTCTGTTGCTTTATCATCTTTCCTTCTTCTATTAGATGCTAAGTGTTCAGGTTTGAACTCATTGCTATTTCTGTGTTCCTTCCAGTCACCCTATTGTCTTTGCAGCACATATAATCACAGAATTTCTTATCTGAAAATGAATTAGCAGTTCCATAATCAAAACTGTTATAACATAAAACTTTGTATGCATGGTACGTATACAATATTCAGCAATGCCAGACTTTGTGGAATGCAAAAGGCAATTGCAGCATTGATGTTCTATGCAACGTTGTTCCAGGGTGCATGTGGCCTGATCTGCATAAGCCATACCATGTTGGCAACATAGTTTATACACTACAACCTTCTGCAATAATAATATGTCATCCTTCACCAATTCAAGATCTCCAATCTTAAATGGTGGATGGAAAACTGCTTTAAATTGAAATTTTGAAATTTCCAGATTATCCTGCCTATCTTTAACAAGTTGTTACCACCATGGAACAACAGCTCTAGATTTTGTCATCGCACTATACTCCTTGCCTGACTGCTGATTATTTGCTCTATCTAACAATGACTTGCTTATCTGCCACATGGAGCATCTATCTTCCACATAGTCTGTCTTTTGATGGGAGAGCTTCTTAGGCAAACACTCAGAATCACGAACTGTTTGTGCCCTGTGTGTCTCAAACACTGTCACAATTTGTGACCGAGTAAGAACATACATCTGTGTGAATGGGTTACTCATCCTCTACTACATAGCTGCTGATTTTATCTAACACTTCAAACATTCCATCCTGGATTTTCCATTGTTTGACTTCAAACAAATCATTAAAGGAACTTTAGACAAGCCACTATCAACACACCATGTTCTGGCAAAGTCAAGATCTATTTAATACAATCATTACATTTATGTGGCGTTAAGATCCCCAAGTCCGTATATAAGGACAAATAGTTATTCTGTAATATGTGGGGCTTTTCAATTTTCTGCCTGAAATCTGTAATAGATTTTGGAACCATAGTATAATACTTCATTTTGAACCCTAGACAAAGATATATACTCTAGTATTGCAGCAGTGAACTACACTAGTTAACCAAATTCACCCTTAAATTCTCAAATGCCATTCATCACAGACTACAGAAGAAGCATGCTGCAAAATACGCTAGCAACCCCATCCACAAGTCAAATCAACACCATGAATTTTTAAGTGCAAAGTAGGCAAACTGAGCTAGTGGATTAACTTATCCATATGCTGGTGCCACTTGCTCAAATAGCTTCATTTTAACTATCTGTAGTAACTTTAATGCTTGGAGACTGAGGACAAAAGCATTCACAAACCCAAGTAGTTCACAAATAGACTGCACGAGTCCTAAAATGTTCACCAAGTCCACAGCTACTCAACAGTATTCATCAGAAGGGAATCTCAAAAATGGCACAGAACTCTTCAGGAAGTTATTACCATATACCTAGTCCTAAGTCAAGTACAGGGCTCAGTCATGTCACCTATAATTTAGGCTCTTTAGGACAAAATCTTGGAAAAGAAGATCATATATTAATAGTAGTGGCTGCATATAACAGTTTGGAACCTAACTGTAATTATATAAATGATGATGACATCAAGCACATGCTGAGGATGTTCCCCGTATTATTATGACTGTGTAACTCTTTGAGCAGTACAAGCCCTGGATGAAGCTTTCTGTGGAACCTGTTGGTGCAGAGCCTGAAAAATCACTTGTCCGGGAGGGATGGTCATGCAGCGGTGTGATTTATGCAATCCATATGCTGGTGCCACTTGCTCAAATAGCTTCATTTTAACTATCTGTAGTAGCTTTAATGCTTGGAGACTGAGGACAAAAGCATTCACAAACCCAAGAAGTTCACAAATAGACTGCACGAGTCCTAAAATGTTCACCAAGTCCACAGCTACTCAACAGTATTCATCAGAAGGGAATCTCAAAAATGGCACAGAACTCTTCAGGAAGTTATTACCATATACCTAGTCCTAAGTCAAGTACAGGGCTCAGTCATGTCACCTATAATTTAGGCTCTTTAGGACAAAATCTTGGAAAAGAAGATCATATATTAATAGTAGTGGCTGCATATAACAGTTTGGAACCTAACTGTAATTATATAAATGATGATGACATCAAGCACATGCTGAGGATGTTCCCCGTATTATTATGACTGTGTAACTCTTTGAGCAGTACAAGCCCTGGATGAAGCTTTCTGTGGAACCTGTTGGTGCAGAGCCTGAAAAATCACTTGTTGGGGAGGGATGGTCATGCAGCGGTGTGATTTATGCAATGCCTATCACTCAGTTGCATCAGACATGGCATTGGTTTACATCAGAATTCTTCTGATAAGAGATTACTTGCATGGTTAATTGCCAGAAGTATACAGTCTGACCAAAGCAGTATCCACCTTATCACAGTGATTTACAATGTTTTCCCCTGGAATTTTTACAGTAAATTCAACTGAAAGATAGAGCTGCAGAAAACGTACACTGGTAGTTGTGTTATTACAAGAAATTTCACCAAGTTATTTTATTAGTACGACTGAATAGCATATTGCCAATGAAAATATTCCAAACACACAGTTACAGTTGAAAGTGCCACTAACAACACATTATACAGCAGCTTGGATGAAGCCTCGGGTATTAAAGAGAACACATAGATACACTAATCAAGAACTCATTTCACATAGATTCTGCCTCTTTCTCAAGCATTCAGAGTGGAGTTATATACTCTGTTGCAAAGAGCCTATTTCGTATAAGGCAAAAAATTTGGAATTTCAGCCAGTAAAAATAAATAAACAAACAAAAACATATTTCAATGGTCATTCTTTCTCCAAATTATCTAAATAAATAGCTTCAACAATTGTAAATTTTGTTACCTACTTGGCAATTAAAGCTGCACGACAATTATTAGAATGTACAGTAACAGGACTCAACATTTACAGATGTACATAACTAACAGATACAGCATTGAAACAGGTGATTCTGAAACCTTCACCAGTAATACAAATTTATTCCCAGAAATATAAAAGAAACTTAACATGAATTTACAATGCTTGCAGGTTAAATGCCTATCACTTGAAAATGGTGTCAAATAGGTGGCCACCATTTTTTTTCATACACATTTCAAATCTTTTATGGAAGTTAGACATAACATCTTAGAGCACTGTAATTCGATTAACTTCCTCTTGAATTTGATCTTTCTGATTTCTGGAGTGTGTATGGTGGGTCACACGAGAAGATCTGAGATTTCAAATTACCCCAAAGGAAGAAATTGCGCCCTGCTCTGAAAGGTCATGAGATTTTGGAGCCCAGGAAATTTCTCCATTCTTGGATGTGAGATGACAAGGAAAGATGTTCTGTGGTGTGTTAACAGAATGCCATCCGGTACGGCATGTGGTACCATGTTGTTGGAACGACGACGATCAGCAAGCTGTCACACTAGGAAATGGTTTAATATGTGAACATAATGATCTATATTCACAGTTACAGCATTGCTGTGATCATCTCCAAGAAAATACAGTATTACAATTCCAAACAATGGCATGCTGCACCACACTATCATTTTCTGACTGTGAAGTGGTGTTTCAGGAAGCATTTAAAGATTTTCATGAGATTAGTATCTAAAGTTTTGCTTGTTAACAAAGCCTGACACACATCAATTCGCCTAATTGCTCATAATCAGATTGTTCTAGAGGTCTGGATTGTTGTTCATGAGTTAGAACAATTCCTGACAAAAGTGTAGTCTCTTTGGGAGCCTGCCTGCATTCAGTTTTTGCACCATCTGAACTTTGTATGGATGGTATTGCAGTTCCTTGTGCAATTTTCACCGTACACTGTGATCCGATATGTCAAGCTGCAGCATACATTTGCAAGTAGAACGCCTTGAACTCCCGCTGAAGCCTTGTTCCACTTTTGCAGTGTTCTCTGGTGTACACAAGCATTTTGCACTTTTACCCCTCTCTGCTGAAAGAGCACAATTCTGGAGCACACCGTTCATCATACATCGTCGAACATGGGGCTCCGCAGCAGACGACTCCTACATGTTTACAAGTTGGGCCAATGACATCATCAATTATGATTGCAGTTGCCATGTGATAATTGAAATTGGACCATGGATCAATGGAAATGTGTCAACTTATTGGAGGAATCATGTTTTCATTACACCAGGTCAATGGTCGTCTCCACAAACACTGTCATCCACACGAACTGCAGTTCGAAATGTGCACTGCGCCAAGGACGATGGCTGGTGGGAACATTATTTGCTGTGGGAGACATTCTGCTCCACTCATATGAGAACTGTGATAGTAATCGAAGACATGCTGACAGCTGTGGACCTCCTGCACCTCTTCATACTCGATTCTTCCCCACCAGCGATGTCATCTTCCAGCAGGATAGCTAACTGTGCCTCGTAGTCGGAACTATGCTACAGTTTCAGAGGACCATGAAAGTATACTCTTGTTGATGTCTTCGCCACAAAATTCGCTTGATGTGAAACCAATGCAACCCATTCGGGTCGCTATCGGGCACCATCATCGAACATCGAATACACAAATCAAGCAGCCTGCTGTTTAAAAAAATGATATGATTTCTACCCCCCCCCCCCCCCCTCCATGAACGATGGACCTTGTCGTTTGTGGGGAGGCTTGCATGCCTCAGCGATACAGATAGCCGTACGACCACAATGGAGGGGTATCTGTTGAGAGGCCAGACAAACGTGTGGTTCCTGAAGAGGGGAAGCAGCCTTTTCAGTAGTTGCAAGGACAAGTCTAGATAATTGACTGATCTGGCCTTGTAACAATAACCAAAACGGCCTTGCTGTGCTGGTACTGCGAACGGCTGAAAGCAAGGGGAAACTACGGCCATAATTTTTCCCGAGGGCATGCAGCTTTACTGTATGATTAAATGATGATGGCGTCCTCTTGGGTAAAATATTCCGGAGGTAAAATAGTCCCCCATTCGGATCTCCGGGCGGGGACTACTCAAGAGAATGCCGTTATCAGGAGAAAGAAAACTGGCGTTCTACGGATCGGAGCGTGGAATGTCAGATCCCTTAATCGGGCAGGTAGGTTAGAAAATTTAAAAAGGGAAATGGGGATACGTTAAAGTTAGATATAGTGGGAATTAGTGAAGTTCGGTGGCAGGAGGAACAAGACTTCTGGTCAGGTGACTACAGGGTTATAAACACAAAATCAAATAGGGGTAATGCAGGAGTAGGTTTAATAATGAATAGGAAAATAGGAATGCTGGTAAGCTACTACAAACAGCATAGTGAACGCATTATTATGGCCAAGATAGATACGAAGCCCACACCTACTACAATAGTACAAGTTTATATGCCAACTAGCTCTGCAGATGACGAAGAAATTGAAGAAATGTATGATGAAATAAAAGAAATTATTCAGATAGTGAAGGGAGACGAAAATTTTATAGTCGTGGGTGACTGGAATTCGAGTGTAGGAAAAGGGAGAGAAGGAAAAGTAGTAGGTGAATATGGATTGGGGCTAAGAAATGAAAGAGCAAGCCGCCTGGTAGAATTTTGCACAGAGCACAACTTAATCATAGCTAACACTTGGTTTCAGAAACATGAAAGGACGTTGTATACATGGAAGAACCCTGGAGATACTAAAAGGTATCAGATAGACTATATAATGGTAAGACAGAGATTTAGGAACCAGGTTTTAAATTGTAAGACATTTCCAGGGGCAGATGTGGACTCTGACCACAATCTATTGGTTATGAACTGTAGATTAAAACTGAAGAAACTGCAAAAAGGAGGGAATTTAAGGAGATGGGACCTGGATAAACTGAAAGAAACAGAGGTTGTACAGAGTTTCAGGGAGAGCATAAGGGAACAATTGACAGAAATGGGGGAAAGAAATACAGTAGAAGAAGAATGGGTAGCTTTGAGGGATGGAGTAGTGAAGGCAGCAGAGGATCAAGTAGGTAAAAAGACGAGGACTAGTAGAAACCCTTGGGTAACAGAAATATTGAATTTAATTGATGAAAGGAGAAAATATAAAAATGCAGTAAATGAAGCAGGCAAAAAGGAATACAAACGTCTTAAAAATGAGATCGACAGGAAGTGCAAAATGGCTAAGCAGGGATGGCTAGAGGATAAATGTAAGGATGTAGAGGCTTATCTCACTAGGGGTAAGATAGATACTGTCTACAGGAAAATTAAAGAGACCTTTGGAGAAAAGAGAACCACTTGTATGAATATCAAGAGCTCAGCCCAGTTCTAAGCAAAGAAGGGAAAGCAGAAAGGTGGAAGGAGAATATAGAGGGTCTATACAAGGGCGATGTACTTCAGGGCAATATTATGGAAATGGAAGAGGATGTAGATGAAGATGAAATGGGAGATATGATACTGTGTAAAGAGTTTGACAGACCACTGAAAGACCTGAGTCGAAACCAGGCCCTCGGAGTAGACAACGTTCCATTGGAACTACTGACAGCCTTGGGAGAGCCAGTCCTGACAAAACTGTACCATCTGGTGAGCAAGATGTATGAAACAGGCGAAATACCCTCAGACTTCAAGAAGAATATAATAATTCCAATCCCAAAGAAAGCAGGTGCAAAACACTAATTCGAATTCTTTACAGACGAATGGAAAAACTAGTAGAAGCCGACCTCGGGGAAGATCAGTTTGGATTCCGTAGACATACTGGAACACGTGAGGCAATACTGATCTTACGACTTATCTTAGAAGAAAGATTAAGGAAAGGCAAACCTACGTTTCTAGCATTTGTAGACTTAGAGAAAGCTTTTGACAATGTTGACTGGAATACTCTCTTTCAAATTCTAAAGGTGGCAGGGGTAAAATACAGGGAGCGAAAGGCTATTTATAATTTGTACAGAAACCAGATGGCAGTAATAAGAGTCGAGGGGCATGAAAGGGAAGCAGTGGTTGGGAAAGGAGTGAGACAGGGTTGTAGCCTCTCCCCGATGTTGTTCAATCTGTATATTGAGCAAGCAGTAAAGGAAACAAAAGAAAAATTTGGAGTAGGTATTAAAATTCATGGAGACGAAGTAAAAACTTTGAGGTTCGCCGATGACATTGTAATTCTGTCAGAGACAGCAAAGGACTTGCAAGAGCAGCTGAACGGAATGGACAGTGTCTTGAAAGGAGGATATAACATGACCATCAACAAAAGCAAAACGAGGATAATGGAATGTAGTCGAATTAAATCGGGTGATGCTGAGGGAATTAGATTAGGAAATGAGACACTTAAAGTAGTAAAGGAGTTCTGCTATTTGGGGAGCAAAATAACTCATGATGGTTGAAGTAGAGAGGATATAAAATGTAGACTGGCAATGGCAAGGAAAGCGTTTCTGAAGAAGAGGAATTTAGATTTAAGTGTCAGGAAGTCATTTCTGAAAGTATTTGTCTGGAGTGTAGCCATGTATGGAAGTGAAACATGGACGATAAATAGTTTGGACAAGAAGAGAATAGAAGCTTTCGAAATGTGGTGCTACAGAAGAATGCTGAAGATTACATGGGTAGATCACATAACTAATGAGGAAGTATTGAATAGGATTGGGGAGAAGAGAAGTTTGTGGCAGAACTTGACCAGAAGAAGGGATTGGTTGGTAGGACATGTTCTGAGGCATCAAGGGATCACCAATTTAGTATTGGAGGGCAGCGTGGAGGGTAAAAATCATAGAGGGAGACCAAGAGATGAATACATTAAGCAGATTCAGAAGGATGTAGGTTGCAGTAAGTACTGGGAGATGAAGAAGCTTGCACAGGATAGAGTAGCATGGAGAGCTGCATCAAACCAGTCTCAGGACTGAAGACAACATCAACAACAACAACAACATGACTTCTGCATAGACATCAGGTGTGACATAGCTCCACAAACCTAGCAACAAACTGTCAAATCCACGATATGCAGAACTGGTGACATATTTTATTCCAAAGATGGACCAACAAGTTATTAAGCAGGTGGTCATAATATTTTGCCTCGCCAGTCTATGTGGTATGAAGAGCTATTGCAGAACTAACCTAAAGACAACTAGAATGTCCAGTTGCAGAGCCTGATTCTCCAGATAAAGCGGTTGACTTTGATGGCTGCTTCACAATTCATGCTATCTGAGCTGCGCCCCCCCCCCCCCCCAGGAATAACAACAAATTATTGAATTTCACATCTAAGCCAAACAACTTATCTTTCGTGCTTGCCACACTTTCATTATTTCCAGTTTATTGATGGGCGATTATGAGTAAAAGTTGATTAACTGGTCTTTTTCATTATTTAAATGAGTTGATTAATCATACTGATTAATTGTATTCTAATAATTGATTGTTTAATTACTAGTCATGTTACATCTTTAATTTTGTCTATATATTTCTCCTAGACTGTCAATAATATTGTGCAGTGTTACTGACCTTCTATGGACAAGGCTGAAAGTTGTGCAATATGTTGCACAATATATTGATGGATCTACTGTAATCTGATTATAGTCCCCGGCTAATACTGTATATCTGTCAGTTAAATCCTGTACATGCCAGACTGCTTATTTTGCACTCTTTGTTGCATTATGATATTCAAATTGTGGAAATGACTACTAACCTTTAGAATGTACATTTATTTTAGAAGTACTGGAAGACCAGCATTATGATGTATAAACTCAAACAACTAAAATAACTGTCATCAGAAAATACACGGATGTGTCTGGACAAAGGTAAGCTACAATTGGTAAAGAATTAAACATTCATTTCAGACCAATTATGGAAAGTGCAATGGAGCTGATGGGCTAAAGGACGCTACATTTTGGTACTTTTGATGTCATTAACTTTTGTAAGAGCAAGAAATCCCTTCTAATTCAAATGTAACCACAAATTCAAGCAATAAATATACTATATATAATGTTTTGGTCTTTCTATAATTCCTCTGCACATTTCCGCCATAATTACAGTAACATTTTGTTAATGTATAGTACAATAAATTTACAAAATACATTTGCAATATAAAAATATGTCATTTGAATAGTCTGTTGGCTTGTCTTTCATGGAAACTTAAATACTTCAGTGAAAATTAAAGTGAAAGATTTCATCAGGACATACAAACAATGGAATAGAGAGATCAAGAATAACCAGTTACCCATATAATGGTGCTGTTACTGGAAGTTTGAGCTCGCATTTTGTTTAATTTTGAATGTGTTTTCTATATACAGCTAGTTATTCATTTAAACTTTATATTACAATAACTGTTTTCATGAATGGGCTGAAGGAACATGACATATGTACTATATTTTAAAAACTAACACTTATGAGTAAAACTAGAGACAATTTTTAAAGTAGCAGGAAGAATATACTTATGAAGTAATATAACATTTGAGGTATCAAAATGTGAGCTGGCCAGTGAATACAAAGATGTATATAAAAAAGTAAAACAATTACAAACTTACCTTCAACTTTGGCCGATAAATGTTGAGAACAAATTTGGCCATAACTTGCTCAGGATTGCTGAAAACTTCTTTCATGATTGTAAAGTTTTTTTCACATAAAGGGATGACATCTCTAAAAACATCTTTGCCAAGAAATGCACCCTGCAACAATAATTATAAACTAACCAACTACGACAGCAATTTTGTGATAATTGGTACCTACTCATTTATAGTACTCAAAGAAAAAATTACAATATTCAGTCATGTGAAGTATTCTAAGCACTTTCTTCATAACATTTCTGTAATTACAAGATGTACTAAGGACACATTACTCATTGAAAATGGAAAATATAATTGGATGAAAGCTTGCACAAACTGTCTGATTTTTTATTTTTAGTGCTGATATGCTTACTTCTATTCAACTTTCCTCCCCCCCCCCCCCCCCCATTTGTTGTTTTCCTAAGCACCAATTCTTAGTTCTTGGCATTATTTCCTTGAAAATGCACACCATTCAGTAACTTCTGTTCCTTTCTTTCTCTGCTTTGCAATTTTATATACTACTCCTTTATACCCCTATTAAAATCTTTCCATATTTCTTGCTTTGGCAGTTTATTTGTGTCAACTTGGAACACAAAGCTGCTAACAACATTAAGCACACACTAGAGTACCCAATGGACACGAATTTGTACACACTTGTGTGCTGTTTCAATAGCTCAAGTAATCATAATTGTGCACTCCCCCCCCCCCCCCCCCCCCCTCTCTCTCTCTCTCTCTCTCTCTCTCTCTCTCTCTCTCTCTCTCTCTCTCCCCCTCCCCCTCCCTCATGTATCAAGTACTGCCATTTATTAAGATGTAATGGACTGACACACAAGTCAAGACACTGAATTGAAATTCAGTCCAATGCTTAATTCATGTTCAAGAAATCATGAGATAATATAAAGTAAGAAGTAATCAATATTTGAAGAACCAGAAATTATTCAGAGGTGTTGATTCCACACACAGGGTGTCTATGAGCTCATTTTCGATCTCAGAGTGGAAGACATTATGAACCTGCAATGAAGAAACATGTAACTGTAAACAAACCAGAGGTACAAGTGCTTCAGAGGACATAACTGGTTTATGGATAAAAGCAGAAAACAGATAAAAATTAGTTTTTAATGAATGATTAAGTGGAAGAGTTTCTTCAAGATAAAAATAATTTGTGCACAGTTGTTACACATATATTAGTGACTTCCATCTAAACATATGGAGCATATACTGTGGATGCTAAACTGTTTGTCAACACTGATTTGTGTCGTTTGTTTATGAAAGTAACATAGACTAAAGAGTTTTTAGTTAAAAAATGGAAGGTCCAGGTTGAAATTTCAACAATTATGAAAAGGACAGACTGCTACTCACTGTAAAGATGACATGTTGAATTGCAGACAGGAACAATGCAAAGACTGTTACACATTTCGTTTTTGGCCAAATCCTTCATCAGAAAAGATAAACACACACCTCACACACACAACTGCTATCTTTAGCAACTCAAGCTAGACAGCAATCTGGCCTGAGCAGCCAGGGACAGTAGTTGTGTGTGCATGTGTGATATATATATATATACTCTTTGCCTTTACAAATGTCTGCTTGTGTGTGTGTGTGTGTGTGTGTGTGTGTGTGTGTGTGTGTGTGTGTGTGTGTGTGTGTGTGTGTGTGCGGGCGCGCGTGCGCGAGTGTACACCTGTCCTTTTTCCCCCTAAGGTAAGTCTTTCCGCTCCCGGGATTGGAATGACTCCTTACCCTCTCCCTTAAAACCCACATCCTTTCGTCTTTCCTTCTCCTTCCCTCTTTCCTGAAGAAGCAACCGTCGGTTGCGAAAGCTAGAAATTCTGTGTGTGTGTTTGTGTGTTTTATTTATTGTGCCTATCTACCGGCACTTTCCCGCTTGGTAAGTCTTGGAATCTTTGTTTTTAATATATTCTTCCCATGTGGAAGTTTCTTTCTATATATTTTGCAGTGACATTTCCAAGTAATGACAACTTTTTACACTTTCATTTATTAAAGTAAAAGTTATTTGTTTCCTGTGTTTGACTGGCAGAAGTATTTTGCTGAAATTTCATATTTTTAACAACGTTCATGAAATGTAGTGCATGCTTTCGGCAGATTTTTCTTTTTGTCCTCAATGATGTATTGCAGGGGCAAGATACAATCATGTAGAAGCCCATAACCAAAAGATAACATGCCAATGGTTACATTAGTTCTGAATTGAGAGAAAAACCTTTTCCAAGAATTTTATGCATCAGTTGTTCACAGTTCTGAGATTGGATGTTTTCCTATCTATTTTTATCGTACTGTTTACATATGTGCTCTTAATTAGACTTATGCTCTGGAGACTCAAGAGTCACACTCTTTATTACAACATTAGTATTAATGAAAAAAAAAACTATGTTTTCCACATTTGCTGAATCATTTGAAAAATGTGGTAGATAGGTGGTTTTTTTTTTTTAATAGCACAAGCCTTGTTTAACGCTAACTTAAAGATGATTTAAAATTTTCGTGTTTCAAAGGAGACAACAATTTTATCTTGTAGTTAACGGAAGGTGAAAAAAAAAAAAATTATATGTGCGTGTGCGTGCGCGCGACTGTATACCTGTCCTTTTTTCCCCCCTAAAGTGAGTCTTTCCGCTCCCGGGATTATAATGACTCCTTACCCTCTCCCTTAAAACCCACATCCTTTTGTCTTTCCCTCTCCTTCCCTCGTGTCTATCAACCTGCCAGCACTTTCGTTTGGGAAGTCACATCATCTTTGTTTTTAGATATATTTTTCCCTCGTGGAATGTTTCCCTCTAAAAAAATTATATATATATTGTTCTGCAGTTCCAAATTTGTGTCGGATATTTGATGAATATTGTCAGATATGTCTTCAGCTTTACATTTAATTTTAGATATACTGTGAGCTCTGAAAGAATAACAAACAGCATTTTCTGTTGTTTTGCAGATCACTCATACATCACCTAAATACACACCATCTGGCTCTGTTCTATGAAGGCATCTACACACTGTGAGTATCCCTTAAAGTGGGAAAGAGTTGACGCAATTTCTTTCATTCGAACTCTGTTATCAGAGCGATGTGCCCGGACAAATTCTTCTATTAAACTGCGCTCTATTTCATCATATTTGCTGGCAATCTTCTTCTTTGCCTTCTCAAATCTGTCAATAAGAACAAACAAGGATTTACAGTTTTACAGTAAATTGTCAATGCGGTAAGCATTAATTACAGATGCTATGAAGTTTTTTATGGTTGCAGTCAAACACTTAGCATGTCTATCACAATTAAAAACCCTGGTAATGAAAATAGGTGTAGAAAGGGTCTTTATAATTTGACCTTAAATAATGAATTATGTGACTTGTGCACACAAATGTTTGTGACAAATCATGTGTAAAAGCTAAAACCACTTTGAATTATGTATCTTCATAATGTATGAATTTTAAATGTCGACAGTTAAAAATTATAGAAAATAAGAGCACAGTACATGCATTAACTAAGCACGAAAACAGATATTAATGGTTGCTAAAAGCTGCTGTATCGAAGTCGGCAATGAAGTAATAAAAAAATACTTATGCATATAAACAAGAGATAAGCGCATATCATATAAGAAATCAAGAGAGAAACATTACTAGGGCTTACGAATTCATACATTCACAGTAAACACTGGATTTTAAGGCAGGATACTACATCTTGGTGAGCATTTGTTAATTCATTCATTCACATATTGTATTTGCAATTCTCACCTTGAAAGAGAACCTTCAAGGATATAGAATGAACAGATTTTCACATTGTTGTCAATAAATGACATCAAGTGGTTACAATCAGTCCATAATCATAATTGCACTAATTAATTACCTATGAAATGTAACTGACAGATTTTGATGACGGCTTAAGTTGAAGCACATTACATTATATAACATACGAAATTTAAAAAAGTGAAAATTATTTTAACAAGTATTATATTAACAGGACAGAAGTTGCCACTGCTGGATTCTGTAAAGTATACTAACAACAAATGACAATTAGTGCTAATCTACTCACAATGATAATTAAGGAAATTATTTCTTGATTACTTTCCGCTGTATTTGTACATTACGAGAAAAAAAAACTACTTTGGAAAACAAAAGCTGCTTCTTATTTTATATGACTCAACTGTTGTGTTATACAATACCTCATGAAACACATGTTTAATACTAGAGTCAGGTAGTATTTACATCAATGAATCCAAATATTTTAATAAATTGGAGAAGAGCTGGCTAATGAGATATTCTTTTTATTTATTCTAAATGTCTCTGGGTATTTTCAGTTTCCTACCTAATGTCTACAAGCAACCAGTTAGACACCTTGTTCAGAGTGTAGAACTTAATCTTGAACCCTACATAATGATTCAGAGTCTGTGTGGAAATTAGTATACTAGTATTATAGTAGTGAATTATATAGTTCATCCTAAATCCACTCTTGTTATCAAATACAAATATCATTAGGGTGTATATGTATTACCATGTCAGTATAAGAACTGTTAGATCCCTGAAGAAGCTTCTCCATGTTCAGTTATCAATTTTACATAAGTGAATCACTTGATGTGAATGTAACTTTGTATACAAATGTAACATTGGCAGATCTGTAAATGATTAAAGTTGCATTTCTCAGTGACAGGTGTAACAGTAACCAGAGTAACTGCTATTCATGTTTAGGCCTGGTACAGTTTATAAGGGGCATGAACAGCATCAAATATTGAGTGGTCACTGTGAAGGACATGGAGGTGCTGCATACTCTTGTGGGGCAGCACTATCAGTACCTGGCAGAGCTTGGGAGGGGCTCATTGTGGATATCCATTTGGCTGGCTGGTTGAATTACACAATATACAGATTTGTGGGGATTTGGATGTGACAGTGGCTGTATGTTGGGCTTCATGGAAATTGAAGGCATACTCATGGTCAAGATTCCAGTCAACCATTTCCGATGACAGAAAGTGATGATCATTGTATTGTGCACCAAGCGCAATGTAACCTCTTTACATCTGTGCCTGAATTTGGAGAACAAGCAATGGGTTACACACAACACTTTGTGTCATTCGCACCATTGGCTGGAGATGAGCAGCAGCTGGACTACGGAATTAGGATCCCACATGTAGGCTGCTGTTAACATCACATCACAAACTGCTGCATCTGGAGTTATGCCATGACCAGGAAGCATGGACCACTGATGAATGGTGTTGCGTTGAGCTCGGCAATTGTTCAGAGTATAGAACTTTGTCTTGAACCCTAAATAATGATTCAGAGTCTGTGTGGAAATTAGTATACTAGTATTATAGTAGCGAATTATATAGTTCATCCTAAATCCACCCTTGTTATTAAACTAACCTGATTGACCACTGTCAGTGAGTAGAGTGGTGAACTGGGGATAGGTCTAATTTTTCCGAAGTTTTGGAGGGGCAAAGTGATGTTAGTTCTGGTGTCCCAACACGAGGAGCCATTAGGTATGACTTAACTCATGGGTGGTAGCTGCTGAGAAAATTGTGGTGGCACAACAGTATGTCACAGACATCCTGCATCCTCATGTATTGCCTCTTATGTATCATGTTGCTGTTTTTCAACAACACAATGCTAATCCACACTTGCCAAATGTCTGTATGAACAGTCTGCCTGATGTTGAGGTACTACCATGGCCAGCACAATCCCCAGATCTGTCCCCAATAGAACATGTGCGAGACCAGCTCACGTACCTCTATCCCAGAGCTAATATCCAGAATATCAACAACCAGTTACAACAATTGTGGGCCAGCTTCACTCAGGAGAGGGCTGTAAGCCACTGTACGGCTTTATGACATCCTTCCCAACTGAATTAGTGCATGCGTCATGGGCTGAAGGGGTGAATGTGATCTTGATAAGTGTGCTCAGCCAACTTCTCTGTAAATTTGACTTGATTTTGTGATCACTGAAACTGCACCATATATCCTCTCAACCAGTTAAGTTTCATTTTGTTACCTCCACTCCTGGGTGCTTCACTTTTTGTCAGGCAGTGTTACACACTTCGGAAGATTGTGTCATGGGACAGTATTGAGTCAAAGTACACTAACAGTCCTGTCTGCATGGCAAGACAATGGGAAAGATTTCTAAGCACAGAGCATGCAGAACTGAGCATTTTGGTTAACTGATCTACAGTCTGGTGATACCTAATAATTTATTTTTGTTTATTTATCTGTGAGATTCTTTGGGACTAAGCAAGCCAGAGCTGCTTGGTGATGGATCGAATCAGTACAACAGTTTACAGAATGATGACTAAAAAGTTATAAGCAAAAGAATTAAAGAATTAATAAAACACCAAAAAAATGTAAGAGTGTATGCATAAACAACACATTATAAAAAGTACTCAACTACTGTGAGGAATTCCAGTACATAACAGAAGGAGTGTACCGTTAGGAAACCTTTCAACTTTGATTTTTTTTTCTCAGTTCTGCTGGATGCATACTGAAAATGAAACCTTTTAAATAGTGTAATTCTCTCTGTACAATGCTTACGGAAGTGTTATCCAAATGCATTTTCTTTTCATGTCTAGTGTTCGCAGAATGAATGTTGCAGTTTCTTCTGAATGAGTCTGAAGTCTACACAAAGCTTGCCAACTGACACCACAGATCGGTTCAACTGGCTTTTTCTGAACTAAGAATATAATATTCTTGGCAAGTGCACAGAATTACCCCAAAATGTAACACCCTGTGAGATAATAGGGTGAAAGTAAGCCTTTGTGTTTCAGTCTCAGAGACTGTGGCAATCATTCTTGTAGGTAAGATAGCATCATTCAGTTTTTGTGCAGGATCTTTAACAGATATTACCAAGAAAAATACTATAGTATCTTCCAAGAAAGAGTTCTATCTATTATAAATCCTATGAATATAAAATGGCCAACTTCATTAACTTTTTGACCCCATTGGATGAAAAAAAATTCAGTTCCATGTCTGAAACTGTAAGCACTGTGTTTTATAACAGTTAGGCATTAATCTGTTCTCTGAAAGCTTCGTGTTGATGCGGCTGACTACCATATGAGCTACATCTTTTATATTACATTCCAAGTCTTTCACACCAACACCTGCAAAGTGAAAATTTTTTGGATCATTTATCATGTTTGTAGTCTGCCTCATGCAGGGAAGCTGTCTAATTTTCAGTTGTTCTGTACATCCTATTCCATTAACCCTGGCAGTCACTAAAATTCTCTCTCTTTCTGAGTGGCGAGCCACAAGTTATAAAAATCTCCTGCAGGCTGTGCTGTTGTCTTACTTCGTGATAATGCAATTTTAGCAACCGGTGACCAAATTGTTCACTCAGTTGTCAATATTATTTTCATGTGGCAGTATAGCTCTGAATATGGATCTGTAAATGTGTTAATACAATACCCAAAAAATTAGGACAGCTTCACAAGATGCTGAAGGGGATTATTTACCACATTTATAGCTTTAATCTGAAAGCGGGACTCCAACTGCTGACATTTTGACATAAGGACGGACTACACAAGCATGAGGTGTCAGCAAGGGAAATGTACAATGAATTGTAAATGAATGTGTCAGAGCTGTAGAAATGTCAGGAAAAGTTGGTTTTCTGTTACCTGGAAAACATTGAAATCATATGAAACCTACAACACAAAGGATGATTTTGACAAAGATGTTTTAAGGTACTCTGTCTTTAAAATGGTGAAAGCCTGACTTTACAAAAAGTGTAACAATCATGTGTGATAAAATAGGTTCAAAGGTAGTGTTTTGTCAGTGCAACAGAGTTTAGAAGACATTAGTTTGAAATATGTTAAAGTAACAATGGTAGAAAGCTTTTAATGGAAAGAAGTGACATAGCTGCAGCATGAGCCACATTCCTGAGAATGATGCGTGAAATAAGAAAGTAAGGTAGTCAAAGGTTTATTATGTTGATGAAATATGGGGGAACCAAAGTAATTCCAGGAAAAGCTGCAGGAAAATAAGTGCTGGCACTGGCAATTTTGAAGTTCCAATAGAAAAAGGGTCTCTAATAATTATTGTGTATGCTGGCTCCTCTTCTGGTTTTGTTCCTGAGAGCACACTTATATTTAGATAAGACAAACAGTAATAGCTACCACATTGAAATGAATTCTGTCACTTTCAACAAGTGGTTCACTGAACAATTTTTGGCATACTTTGTTCTGAAATCATTCGTAATAACAGACAATGCTAATTATCATTCAACTGTGAGAGAGGAAATACTGAGTTCAGACACCAGGAAAGCAGATATTGTGCTCTGGCTTAAAAATAAAAATATTCCACACAATTTATGCTGCACTCACGAAGATTCCTGCCATTCGCTATGTCAAACAAATCAAGTGAGAAAACTTTCAAACTTTATTTACTTGTACAGTGAACATGATCACATGGTTTCGCGTTTAACATCATAGTACTGCCAGTATAATTCGATTTGATTAATCTGTGCACAACTCAAAGGGTATGTGGCAGAAATGAACAAAACATACAAGATTGTAGACACTGAACTGCTTTAATATGAAGCAATACATTATCCCCTTTAGTGTGGGAAGACTGTAAGTGGTATGCTGAAGGACTTTAGGAAGTGGTCTTTGATAGGGAGGTGAACATGGGTACAAGTCTTGAACCTGTCATCATAAATTTACAGTTAGATGACTTGGACACACTCAGACAGCAGTGATGATGGTATTACAATGTAGACTCTACAATATGTATGGGCAACAGGTGGCCTGCAGGGTGGATGTGGCCTGCAACTGGTTTTAATCTGGTCTGTGGAAGAAATTCATGGGAAAGTAAGGTGCTCACATTTACTCTGACCGCGATGCATTTTTGGATATTCACCACTCTATCACTCACATTTTTTTCAGTTTGGCTTTTGTAATAATGCGGCCAACATATGTTAAGTTCAAGCAATTTAAACTTTCAAACTTCTTAAAATGAAAAAAAGAAATTATGGTCTAATTTATTAGTGTTACAGAAACAGCACATGTTATGAGATCACTCATCAAAAGTATTTTTCAACAAATACTTAAAAATGATTGCTAATTGTGTTTGTGGATGTTTCAAAACACTGTGGCCGCAAATCACAAAGTTACTCCTAATTGTTTGTCAACAGGGACTGCCTGTCTCATTGCCATATTTTATTTTTCTATTCTTCCTCTCATTAGCAGTAAATAATTTTTGTCCATTGTGAATGTATCAGAACATTGCAACTTGTAAAACTGAAGGTCATTTATAAGGAATTAGCTCCAATCAGCTCCTTTTATAGCTGTTCACTTTTTCATGACGACGTTTCAAGATGATTGGTGCACCATCTTCAGATGTTTACATTTATTTACATGTTGCGAACTTTGTTTCTTTACTAACAGCAATGGAAATTTTTAAGACAACTGCTGTAAAACAACATAAGTAATGTAAACAATGTTCACAACATGTAAATAAATGTTAACACCTGAAGATGGGGTGAACATGAATGTACTCTCAATAACATATTTTTGAGGCATAATTTGTTGGTGTAGTGTGTCAAGAAAGAGATGCCATTCATATTGGTATGTTACCGCGAAAACATTAGCCATAAATACTAATGTCACGGGTCCTATAATTTGGACTTGATGCACTAGGAGTGATGCTGTTGCGTCATGTGACAAGCCAGCCCACAATCTTAAGTAAGTACTGTATGTGAATCAGGCCCATGGGGCACCAAAGGCAACCCATGCCTGCTCTATAACAAAATAAGGTGATAACGTGCCTTTAAAACCAAGAACTGTTATTAAGAAAAAGTTTTCTTTGTCAAAATATCACAAATCCTTGTCTTTACTGATTGGGAATCTGCATTCTATTCTATGAAGTATACAGACAGTTGCTTGTAATGACTGACATAGCTATAAATTTCTGATATACTGCACAAGGAGAAGAAGATAGCTAGTTTGTTAGTTGTGGACTTTAAGCTTTTCCCAGTGTTTACTGTCCTCTTAAAACTCACTAGAGTGCAGCTGGATAAATTCATTAAAAAAAATCGAATATTTTGACAGGTAGCCCCATGTCATCTTCAAGGCACAAATTGGAAACTGTCCTAAAATAACAGGGAGGGTGACTTGTCGAGATATCAGCAGTTTTCTACGTACTTCTCTAGCAATATTTCCTTGAGTTCTTTGAAGAAGGTGGAAGTTGTTTGCTTGTTCCACATGCAATAAATATGATCTCTCACTAAAATGTGGAATGAGCTAGTTTGCACTCGCAATACTCTTTATCAGTGAAAGAAAGGACAACCTGCTGACCTTTTACACTGTAGTCTTTCATGTTTTCTTTGCTACCAGTAATTCTTTTTTTACACTGTGCTTTACATTTAAATACACTCCTGGAAATGGAAAATAGAACACATTGACACCGATGTGTCAGACCCACCATACTTGCTCCGGACACTGCAAGAGGGCTGCACAAACAATGATCACACGCATGGCACAGCGGACACACCAGGAACCGCGGTGTTGGCCGTAGAATGGCGCTAGCTGCGCAGCATTTGTGCACCGCCGCCGTCAGTATCAGCCAGTTTGCCGTGGCATACGGAGCTCCATCGCAGTCTTTAACACTGGTAGCATGCCGCGACAGCGTGGACGTGATCCGTATGTACAGTTGACGGACTTTGAGCGAGGGCATATAGTGGGCATGCGGGAGGCCGGGTTGACGTACCGCCGAATTGCTCAACATGTGGGGCGTGAGGTCTCCACAGTACATCGATGTTGTCGCCAGTGGTCGGCGGAAGGTGCACGTACCCGTCGACCTGGGACCGGACCACAGCGACGCACGGATGCACGCCAAGACCGTAGGATCCTACGCAGTGCCGTAGGGGACCGCACCGCCACTTCCCAGCAAATTAGGGACACTGTTGCTTCTGGGGTATCGGCGAGAACCATTCGCAACCGTCTCCATGAAGCTGGGCTACGGTCCCGCACACCGTTAGGCCGTCTTCCGTTCACGCCCCAACATCGTGCAGCCTGCCTCCAGTGGTGTCGCGACAGGCGTGAATGGAGGGACGAATGGAGACGTGTTGTCTTCAGCGATGAGAGTCGCTTCTGCCTTGGTGCCAATGATGGTCGTATGCGTGTTTGGCGCCGTGCAGGTGAGCGCCACAATCAGGACTGCATACGACCGAGGCACACAGGGCCAACACCCGGCATCATGCTGTGGGGAGCGATCTCCTACACTGGCCGTACACCTCTGGTGATCGTCGAGGGGACACTGAATAGTGCACGGTACATCCAAACTGTCATCGAACCCATCGTTCTACCATTCCCAGACCGGCAAGGGAACTTACTGTTCCAACAGGACAATGCACGTCCGCATGTATCCCGTGCCACCCAACGTGCTCTAGAAGGTGTAAGTCAACTACCCTGGCCAGCAAGATCTCCGGATCTGTCCCCCATTGAGCATGTTTGGGACTGGATGAAGAGTCGTCTCACGCGGTCTGCACGTCCAGCACGAACGCTGGTCCAACTGAGGCGCCAGGTGGAAATGGCATGGCAAGCCGTTCCACAGGACTACATCCAGCATCTCTACGATCGTCTCCATGGGAGAATAGCAGCCTGCATTGCTGCGAAAGGTGGATATACACTGTACTAGTGCCGACATTGTGCATGCTCTGTTGCCTGTGTCTATGTGCCTGTGGTTCTGTCAGTGTGATCATGTGATGTATCTGACCCCAGGAATGTGTCAATAAAGTTTCCCCTTCCTGGGACAATGAATTCACAGTGTTCTTATTTCAATTTCCAGGAGTGTTCATTCAAACACACTGTCACACACACCTTATAAAATCACATATTTGTAAAATATTATATGTAGTAGGAGTTGTCAAGCAAATGTAATGATTTCAGTTTGCGTTTGAAGTTAATTTTGATATCTATTAGATTATTCACTTCAACTATTAAGTTGTCTAAGTTTTTTTTGGCTGAGTATTTCATTCATCTGTGCCCCATGATGGATGACTGATGACTGGCGTGGAGAATTCCGTTTTCTGTTATTGTAATGATGTATATTACAGTAATTTTTGAATTTCAATTAGTTATCATTGTCATCATAATCATTTAAGACTGATTATGCCTTTCAGCGTTCAGTCTGGAGCATAGTCCCCGTTATAAAATTCTTCCATGGTCCCCTATTCAGTGCTGACATTGATGCCTCTTCTGATGTTAAGCCTATTACTTAAAAAATCATTGTTAACCGAATCCAGGTACCTTCTCTGTCGTCGGCCCCGAATCCTCCTACCCTCTACTGCTGAGCCCATGAGTCTCTTGGGTAACCTTGCTACTCCCATGTGTGTAACATGCCCCCACCATCTAAGCCTGTTCGCCCTGACTGCTACATCTATAGTGTTCATTCCCAATTTTTCTTTGATTTACTCATTGTGGACACCCTCATGCCATTGTTTCTATATACTAGTACCTGCAATCATCCTAGCTATTTTCATATCCATAACCTCAACCTTATTGATAAGGTAACCTGAATCCACCCAGCTTTCGCTCCCATACAACAAAGTTGGTCGAAAGATTGAACGGTGCACAGATAACTTAGTCTTGGTACTGACTTCCTTCTTGCAGAAGATAGTAGGTCATAGCTGAGCGCTCACTGCAGTAGCTTTGATACACCTTGCTTCCAGTTGTTTCACTATGTTGCCATCCTGTGAGAATATGCATCCTAAGTACTTGAAACCGTCCACCTGTTCTAACTTTGTTCCTCCTATTTGGCGCTCAATCCATTTAGATCTCTTTCCCACTGACATTACTTTCGTTTTGAAGATGCTTATCTTCATACCATAGTCCTTACATTTTTGATCTAGCTCTGAAATATTGCTTTGCAAACTTTCAATCGAATCTGCTATCACAACTATGTCATCCGCATATGCGAAACTGCTTATTTTGTGTTCACATATCTTAATCTCACCCAGCCAGTCTATTGTTTTCAACATATGATCCATAAATAATATGAACAACAGTGGAGACAGGTTGCAGCCTTGTCTTACCCCTGGAACTACTCTGAACCATGAACTCAATTTACCGTCAACTCTAACTGCTGCCTGACTATCTATGTAAAGACCTTTACTTGCTTGCAAAAGTTTGCCTCCTATTCCATAATCTCGTAGAACAGACAATAACTTTCTCCTAGGAACCCGGTCATATGCCTTTTCTATATCTATAAAGCATAGATACAATTCCCTGTTCCACTCGTAACACTTCTCCATTATTTGCCGTAAGCTAAAGATCTGGTCCTGACAACCTCTAAGAGGCCTAAACCCACACTGATTTTCATCCAATTTGTCCTCAACTAATACTCGCACTTTCCTTTCAACAATACCTGAGAAGATTTTAGCCACAACGCTGATTAAAGAGATACCTCTGTAGCTGTTACAATCTTTTCTGTTTCCGTGTTTAAAGATTGGTGTGATTACTGCTTTCGTTCAGTCTGATGGAACCTGTCCCGACTCCCACGCCATTTCAATTATCCTGACATTCCACTGTATTTGGTGAGTTCCTACTTAATTTCATCCACCCCAGCCGCTTTATTGCACTGCAATCTATTGACCATTTTCTCCACTTCCTCCAATGTGATCCTATTTCCATCATCATTCCTGTATCATTGTACATCGAAATCTGAAACATTACTGATTGTATTTTCACCTACATTGAGCAACTCTTCAAAATATTCCCTCCACCTGCCCAAGGCATCAACAGGATTCATGAGCAGTTTTCCTGACCTGTCCAAAATACTTGCCATTACCTTCTTACCTCCCTTTCGAAGACTGCTAATAACACTCCAGAATGGTTTTCCAGCAGCTTGACCCAAAGTCTCCAACCTATTTCCAAAGTCTTACCAAGATTTCTTCTTGGATGCTGCAACTATCTGTTTGGCTTTGTTTCTTTCTTCAACATAACTTTCTCTGTCTACCCGAGTTCTAGTATGTAGCCTTTTTGATACGCCTTCTTTTTCCTTTTATAGGCTGCCATGACTGTGTCATTCCACCAAGCTGTTTGCTTCATCCTACCTTTACATACTACTGTTCCAAGATGTTCTTTAGCCACTTCTAGTACTGTGTCCCTATACCTTGTCCATTCCTTTTCCAATGACTGTAATTGACTACATTCAACTAAATGGTACCTTTCTGAGATTGCTGTCATGTACTTGTGCCTGTTTTTCCTTATCCTGAAATTTCTCCACTCTTCTCCTCCAACATATGGACCTGATCTGCTGCACTTTCAGCCTCACAATACCAATTTCACTGCAGATTAAATAGTGATCAGTGTCATCAAAGAATCCCCTGAATACACGTGTGTCCCTCACAGCCTTCCTGAATTCCTGATCTGTTATTATATAGTCAATGACAGATCTGGTTCCCTTGCCTTCCCAAGTATACCAGTGAATGTTCTTATGTTTAAAAAAGGAGTTTGTGATTACTAGGCTCATACTGGCACAGAAATCCTAGAGTTGTTTCCCGTTCCTGTTGGCCTCCATATCCTCTCCAAATTTACCCATAATCTTTTCATACCCTTCTGTTTGAATTCCAATCCTGACATTAAAATCACCCATGAGCAGAACACTGTCCTTGTCCTTTACTCTAACAACTACGTCACTGAGTGTGTCATAAAAACTATCCATCTTATCTTGAGCTGTCCCTTCACAACGCGAATATACTGACACAATCCTAATTTTCTTGCTAGACACTGTCAAATCTATCCACATCAGTCGTTCGTTTACATACCTTATTACAACTATGCTGGGTTCCATTTCTTTCCTGATGTAAAGCCCTACACCCCATTGTGCTATTCCTGCTTTGTCTCCTGGCAGGTAAACCTTGCATTCTCCCACTTCCTCTTCCTTCTCACCCCTTACCTGAATGTCACTAACAGCTAAAATGTCCAACCCCATCTTACTTGCAGCCTCTGCCAACTCTACCTTCTCCCCAGAGTAGCCCCCATTGATATTAATGGCTCCCCATCTCATTACCATTCATTTGCCGAGTCGTATCTTAGGAGTCCCTGGTTTGTCAATTAGAGGTGGGACTCCGTCACCTCCAAAGGTCTGAGGCATTTTGCTCTGATTGTTGCTAGCATCATATTTAAAGTACCAGGGAAGCAGGTTGCTAGCCTTACTTGCCTTGGGTCACATTGTGTTTTACCCCTAACAGTTGAGGGACTAACCCGTGGATTTGGTAGTCTTCGCCAACTGAGCACAAAGGTGACCACGACTCAGAATATGTTCTAGATGCCCAGCCTTATTCCAAAGTAACTGGTATTCTGACTGTCAGGATCACTTACTTGGCCACTCGTACGTTGCCCATGGTTCATGAACTAGGACATGACAACAGGAACCCACACCATGAACCATTTCAATTAATTATTGAAAACAAAATTCATACAGTAGTAAAAGTGCTGTGAGGCTGTTCTCATTACACCAAACTTTTAATGATTTGCCTTCAAGCGCCTCTATAGTGGATGTTGTGTATTATCCTTATTATATGCTTTCATGTGACGAACACCTTTTCTTGGGAGGGTTATCAAAGAATATGATGCTGTAACATATTAGTGAATGAAAGTAGAAAATGTAAGTCAGTTTTTTTGACATTTTCATCTACAAAGTCAGCTATTATCTGGAACAGACAAAATGCAGAGCTTGGTCTCTTAAGATCTGGAACATATGAATTCCAATACAGGTTCTTATCAATAGGCAATTCTGTATCATATTTTTACTAATAATACAATGCAAACAGTTTCAAAATAGCAAATATTGTAACTGTTTTTGATGCCTTGTTGTTACATAATCATCATCTTGAGAAAATTGTACCTGATACCTTCACAACGCTCTGTTCTTGAATTCCGACATGACATGGACTAAAGCTATGGAGCAGCTGGCACAGTATCATCAACAAATGAAGAAAGATTTCTCTAATACAGATGACTGATCGAAATTGGTTACAGTATGATGTACCACTGGCAAATGAACTTTATAGTTGTCCACAATGGCACGATCTGGCAATGTGGACTTTATTTGAATTATCCAAACCTCATCCACTCCAACCTACCCTATCACGCCCCCTCTATACGCGGAGCCACCTTACTGCATGACACAGACTGTTAGTGCCAGATCATTGATGTATGTCAAGAAATGCAAGAAACACAGAACAGAACAGAAGCAAGTAGCATCACCACTTTACATGACCCCATCCACATTCAATTGTCAATGGAAGTCTGTCTTTCACTCCTTACTTTCTAGATATATAGTGAAACATTGTGCAACTTTTTCCACAGTTCCTAATCCCATCAAACCTATTGTTACAGAACAAATTGCACTTTCTGTGGATACTCCTTTCCCTAAACCAAACTGCAAATCTGGTAGCAAACTGTGTGTACTGAGATGTGCCACTGCTTCCTCAAAAACTTTTTAAAACACCATCAGCAAAGAAATTTGCCAGTAATGGTCCAGATGATCTCTGTCACTTTAGAATGGTTTCACTAATGATAATCTGTCAGGAAACTGACCACACCCGAAAGACAAACTGCACTGATGACTGAGTGTATAGAACTAACATATAGTGCACTGATGTTCATTATCCTACTTGGAATCTCATCATGCTGATGGAAGTCTTAACTCTTCAATAATGTAATAATTGATTCAGATTCATCTTTGCTTGTTTCCTGCAGCTGGGTGTGATGGAGTTGTCTGAATATCAGCTTTCAAGAGTTCTGCCTATTTACCTATGCCTATAAAATTTTGATTCATGGCCAACTTCTGACAAAAAGTGATTCTTTAACATTTTACACACCCACATTGAATAACTAGCAGTTCCATATTCACACAAGAGGTGTAATATGCTGAGCACCAACTTTCGTTCCAATACCTCTCACAACTGACCATATAGTTTCAATTTTGTTCTGGGAACTTTCTAATCTCTCTCTGTATGCACTGTTTCATCCTGTCTGATGACAGCCAATGTCTATCTCAGGATTACCAGTAGTGGATAAGAATGTACATAGTGAAAGTCAAAAAGAGACAGAGTGATGTAATATTCCTACCCCCACGTCCTTTTAACATTTCCCTACCAGCTGTTAGCCAGCCTTGTCACCAACCCCTCCTCCAGTCTCTCCTCACCAACTCCACACAGCAGAACCTCTCAAACCAGTGAACCTGTATTGTTGGCACAATTTAGTCAGCCAAGACAATGCAGCCATGCAGGAGTGTGTATGCACGTTCTCTGTTAACTCTGAAGGAATGCCTCAACCTATGCTGTGGGTTGTTCCTTTACTCCTATTATTTATATTCCAGAAAGGAATTCCAGTACTAGTACTAAAATGTGCTTTATATTCATATATTGGTATCTCGTTTTGGTATCTATTCATACCTCTGCACGTCATATTTGCCTCTTATTGGATCTGTCCACTATTAGTGAACTCTAATTTTCGTGTTAGTGTTTAAACATTGGAACTCTTATTCTATTTACTACCATCATTCCTTCTTGATAAAATGCTAATGACCTTTCCAAATCCAGTGATAAATCTTTAAGTTATGAGCTGTAATAATATAATCAGGTTGGGAAGGAAGGAAGGAAGATTAGTGTGGAACAGCCCATCGACAATGAGGGCAATAGTCAGGGTTCAAAAACATGGGCTGAGGAAGAATGGGGAATGAGTTTGGCTATGTACTTTTCAAAGAATCCATTCTAGCATCAGCAATGACTGATTTAGTGGCACCCACAGGAAACCTACATTTGGATAGCAAGATGAAGATTTGAATCATCATTCTACCAAATGTGGGAACAGTGTCATATCACTGCAACAGCTCACTCAATAAAATAAGGGTGGCAGAGAGGACAATAAAGAAATAAAGACTACACTGATTACAATGAAATGTAATGAAAATGCACAGAGGTATTGCAGCTACAATAAAATATAAACATCCTTACTAGCCTTTATACCCATCAAAATTTTTATCATCTAATGATATATTACACATACTCAGCACAAGAGTGCATCAGCAGCTACTATTACCAGTTTTGTTTCTCTTTCCGTATTTCTCTCTCTCTCTCTCTCTCTCTCTCTCTCTCTTTTTTAATCCTATATTTGATCTTCATCCACAGCTGAGTGGTCAGCGGGTCTGAGTGGTCAGCGGGGCTGACTGCGGGACCTGGGTTCAATTCTCAGTGCTGTCAGGGATTTTTCCTTGATGGGAGGCCTAGTACAGATTACACTCAGTCTTTTGAGGCCAACGGAGGAGTTACTCAACTGATTAGCAGTGGTCCCAATGTCAAGAAACCCGACAATGACCAGGACAGTGGTGTGCCGACCAGATGCTCCTCCATACAGCATCCAATGATGCCACTGTTAGAGGATCTCATGGCAGTCGCTCAGGCCCACCTGTCCTGTCTAGGGCCAGAATGCAAAACTTTATTCTCTCAAACAATGGAAACTCCAGGCAGGAATATCAACAATGTATGAAAAGACACATTGCTATTTATTGTAAAGAAGACATCAATTTGCAGACAGGCACACTTAAAGGACACTCACATATAACTTTCAGCCACAGTCTTTGTCAGTCACACCTCACACACACGACTGCCAACACCAGCATCTCGGGAATGTGTTTGTGTTTCTTTTACTGATGAAGTCTGTGGCCAAAAGGTATACGTGTCTTTTAATTATGCCTGTCTGAAACTTGACATGTCTTCTTCAGAGTAAGTAACAATCTGTCTTTCCCTCCATTGTTAAACTTCACTCTCTCTTACTTTTATATTGGACATGAGAGCATGGATGGCCTTACACTGTTTCACTCTAACTGATTACTTGCATAATAATTAATAGAAAATCTCATATAAAGATGTGAAACAAATACTTACAAAGAGATAGAGGGGCTGGCCAGTACTTACCTCAGCTCAGTACAGCCGATAGATACACAAAAAACAACCGAAAATTTACGTTTCTAGCTTTCGGAATAAATGTTCCTTCATCAGGGAGGAGGGGGGGAAAGAAAGGGAAGAAGGGAAACTGTATTTAGTTACTCACACCCAGGTTATGAAGCAACAGGGAAAGGAAAACAGGGAGGGTAGCAAGGCTGGCGGCATGGTTGTCAGAGGGAAGCCAAAGATATTCTACTGTAAGTACTGTGCCAGCTTCAAACCAAAGAGGATGCATACAGAAGTAAAGAGGTATATAGTATAAAGATGTAAGATGAAAAGATGCATGAATGGCTAAAGAGGAAAGGGAAAGAGAAGACTGAAGAGTAAATGGGAGTGAGGTTGTTAACGTAGGTTCAGTCCAGGAGGATGGCAGGATGAAAGGATGTGTTGGAGTGCAAGTTCCCATCTCCGCAGTTCAGAGGGACTGGTGTTGGGTGGGAGAAGCCAAATGGCACATACGGTGTAGCAGGCTCCTAGGTCCCTAGAATTATGCTGGAGAGCATGCTCCGCTACTGGGTATTGGACATCTCCTCGAATACATCAATAAATTACTCTGCCAGGGATATGACTTTCTCAAGTCAACCCCTGAAATGAGATCATCCCTTGACAAAATTCTCCCCACACCACCCAGAGTTGCCTTTCATCGCCCCCTAACCTCCATTACATCCTTGTTAAACCCTACAATATTCCCAGACTACCTTCTCTACCCAGCGGTTCCTACCATTGTAACCGACCCCGCTGCAAAACCTGCCCCATGCATCCCCCCCACAACCACCTACTCCGGCCCTGCTACTGGTAAAACATACACAATTCAGGGTAGGGCCACGTGTGAAACTACACATGTCATTTATCAGCTGACATGCCTGCACTGCACAGCCTTTTACATTGGTATGACAACAACTAAACTGGCTGAGCGCATGAACGGACAAAGACGAACTGTCCGCCTAGGAGATGTCCAATACCCAGTAGCGGAGCATGCTCTCCAGCATAATTCTAGGGACCTAGGAACCTGCTACACCGTATGTGCCATTTGGCTTCTCCCACCCAACACCAGTCCCTCTGAACTGCGGAGATGGGAACTTGCACTCCAACACATCCTTTCATCCCGCCATCCCCCTGGACTGAACCTACGTTAACCAACCTCACTCCTATTTACTCTTCAGTCTTCTCTTTCCCTTTCCTCTTTAGCCATTCATGCATGTTTTCATCCTACATATTTATACTATATACCTCTTTTCTTCTGTTTACATCCTCTTTGGTTTGAAGCTGGCACAGTACCTACAGTAGAATATCTTTGGCTTCCCTCTGACAACCATGCCTCCATGCTTCCATCCTTGCTACCCTCCCTGTTTTCCTTTCCCTGTTGCTTCATAACCTGGGTTGTGAGTAACTAAATCCACTTTCCTTTCTTCCCTTTCTTTCTCCTCTCCTCCCTGATGAAGTAACATTTATTCCTAAAGCTAGGAACTTAAATTTTCGGTTGTTTTTTGTGTATCTATCGGCTGTACTGAGCTAAGGTAAGTACTGGCCAGCCCCTCTATCTCTTTGTTAGTATTTGATTACTTGCATATATTTTTGTTGCATTCAGTTTTGATCAATGTGTACTGCATTCATCATGAGGCCTCTCCTTTTGGTCTTAACCTGACTTTAATGTTACAGCTCATACATGATACTGAAATATTACAATTTGTCAGACTGAGGCAAAGGTAGAAATGGGAATAACGTCCGGACCCTGTCAATTATGCACAGTCTTAAAGTGATGAAGAATGCATAAACAGTTCACTGATAGATTCAATGAGTAGCAAAAATTGAAATATAAAAGGATAAAAAACAGGAACCAGTCTGCAGTTTCAGTCTTTCATATATTATAACAATAATACCATAAAAGTGTATTACTAGAATTACAAACAACTGGCAGACTGACTGCTTAAAATACTTTCAAAATATATTTAAAAAATTTAGTGGGTTTTTGCAATTTAGAAGAAAGAGCAAAGAGGGAAAGATAAATGGTAAATCACAACATTTGAAGATGAAGAAAACCAGTTTCAATTAAAAAACAAAGCTTGTACATACCCAAGATAAATATAACAGCACTGTGTACCAGCTACACAAGTAAAAATAGGTGCAAGAGCCATCCTAAATTTGATCATAATATTTATCACAGATATATCATGCATGAAATCTCTCTGACATGGAGCCTGTTTTATGTGAATTAGGATATTACTTCATTGTTAAACTCAAATTACAATTCTGACCATTTTCTGGTATCTTCCTCCCAATACAACTACAGTGTGCAGCAGAACTGACTAAGCAGTTTTACACAGCAATAAATAGTAAATCTGGATGTATAGAGAAATATGTTTTTTTTTTATTTTCTAAATTCGTACAATGTACCACTTTACATCCATTTACTTTTGAAAATAATGCCCTCAAGATGGCATCTGTTGGCATCAATACATTGTTGTAGACAATCCCTGAAATTTCAAACAGCTCTTGCACATTTCAAGTGATATGGCGTTCACTTTGTCAATAATCTGCTGTTTTAACTCTGGTAGGTTGTGAGGGCAGCTTTTGAAAACCTTTTCCTTCAGACATCCCAAAAAAAAGTAGTCACAAATGCTGAAATCTGGTGTCCAACAGGCCACCTTGACAATACCCCTCAAAGAGACAAGGCGTCCCGGAAATATTTCTCTCAAAACATTAAGTTAAATTCGAACTGTGTGAGCAGTAGCTCCATCCTGTTGGAACCACAAGTCCCTCAGTCCTCTTTCAACAAACTCATCCATTCAGGGTTGCAGTAAATTTTGCAATACTGAAACATAACATGTGGAATTCACTGTCGTGATCACTCCTCCTCCTCAAAAAAGTAAGGGCCTATCACACCAAATTGTGATATGGCACACCACACTGTCACTTTAGGAGAATGTTGCAACCTTTCATGAATAATTCGGGATTATTTTCAGCCCAGTAGCAAAAGTTTTGCTTATTCTCTCACCGACTAAGATGAAAATGTGCCTCTTCATTACTGAAGAAAGTTGCATTCGGAGCAAGCATTTACTCACACAGATTTTGTCAGTTGGCGTAGTCTGCTGGGCGTAGTTCTTGACCAATCATTATTTTGAAAGTATGGAACTTCAAATAACATTGCAGAATCCTCCTCAAACTGTGGTCTGAAATCTCCAATGCAACAGCATGTCGTCAAGTAGAACGTTGCGGCAATTGTTGAACTGCTGTTCTACCCTGCTGCACATTTTCTGGCGTTCTGATGGATCTGTGTCAGCCATGTGTATCTATTCTTAGTGTGCTACCAGTTTCCTCCAACTGCAGAACCAAGGACCGAATTGTGTCTGCATTAGGATCGGCATTCTTGCGTGGAATCACAGACCTGTTGTTTTCATAATAAGCACGAACAGCAAAACCACAATTTGCACCAGTCCAGACCATGTTGGCTACTGAAATAGGGTTAACGACTGAGCAAAGACAAACCACGTACAATTGCCTATTCCCACCACAGCCTCAGTGGTAATCGATAGAAACTGCTTAGCTGGTTCTGCCGCATCCTGTAGTTCAACAGTAATGAAAAAACTATATTAATTTATTTACAGTTGTGTGAGTAAGAGTTTAGAAACACTGCAACAGATAAAGCCTTCAACCTACTTTCCAGATGGTAGCTCCTGAGCAATCAGATGAAGTTTTTGTATGATGTCTGCTGCTTCATCAATCTAAAACAGAACAATAATTACATCATAACTCTCCTTCTCCCTCCCTCCATCTCTCCCCCCCCTTCCTCCACACACACACACACACACACACACACACACACACACACACACACACACACACACAAAGTAATTCATAATCCACAAGAAATTACTGTATGTACATTATCATTCAAGCTATTTGAATGCAAAATATTGGTATACAATTTTAGAGGTCCTCTACTCTAATGAAACTGAAAAAGTAAGAGTCGCTTAAACTACCAAACATTCAAACAAAATGTAATGCAAATCATAAAAGGTATCCGTTACCAGACTTACATTGTCCTTATCAGAAAAGAAATCTGACAGCAGAGGACCAGGACTCAGAAATTCAGCAAAATAATTCATGAGTTTCTGTGCCTCAACAGCTCGTGCTCTTGGGGTATTTACACTCTCCAGCTGATCACCCAGATGTAAGACTTTTGCTGCTACAAAATTGATGCGTTCATCAAGTTCTTGAAATAATGAAATTGATGCCTGCAACCCAAACATTTGAATTTAGATTTACATTTGCTTGGAAATTTCTCTAAAAAATGCATTATAATCAGCAAATGTTCTAATAGTACAAAGAAAATTTGGTAACCGCATTCTTAGACACACAAATACCAAGCAAAAACAATACTGGAACAATATCTAAAGACTATCTATACACTTACCATTTATTGCATTGGTTGACAACAAATAAGTGTTACTACCCTGCAATAAACTTAAAAGCTAACAGATGACCTGGATAAAAAATTGGGTAAGGAACAGTCATTTTATGACAGGGAACGATACATGTTTGTGATTTACATTTACATTCAATAAGAAATGTTAGGTCTCTACGTCCTTTTGACGAGAAAATCATTAGATACTGTCTTGCTCATGAAAATATGGTCGAGTTGCCAGTTTCCACTCAGTGTTATAAATGGAAGGTGGAGAGGGGAAGAAAAGAAAGGAAAGTGGAGAGGGACCACTGTTGTCAGCTGCATTGGGACATCGCACGGAATCGGCAGCAAAGAGTGAAAATGTGTACCGAACCAGGATCTCTTGCTGACTAGGAAGGTGCAGTAACCATTGCACCACCTGGGACACAGTGTTATCACAACTGCATGGACAATCTCAGCTCACCTCATGGCCGATCCACACACCCATTGAGCACCACATATCTGCAGCCCCTGTACATTTCCTCCATATTCGCTCTTCCAAGATTCCACAGGTCAGACATATTTGTGCATCTGCATTGAAGGAGGTGGATTCACTACCCAGCTAGGCATATCAAATTATATGAATGTGTCGTGTCTGTTCTTTCAGACATGCCAAATAATAATTTTCCCATGATTTTTGACTACATATTACTTGGAATAAATGCTCCAGTTGCCAATAAGGGCACAAGTTTATTCACATGACCTAGTTTAATTCAGTATCAAGCCATTCTCAAATAAGTTTTTTTCTCCATCCTAAATGATTAATGTTGCAGGTCATACCCATTTTCAAGAAATGGTTTAAGACAAATGCACATAATTATAGGTCTATATCACTGATGTCATCTGTTACAGAATTATCGAACATGTTTTATACTCATATTTCATGTTGTTTTTTGAGAAAGAAAATCTCATCTATAAAAACGACATAGATTTTGCAAACAGAAATCTTGCAAAACACAGCTTGCTCTGTTTGCCTATGTGATGCAGAATGTCACAGACAACAGTACACAGTTTTGTGCTGTGTCCCATAACTTACAGTAGGTATTTAATGCAGTTCCACAAGGGCATTTAGTGAACAAAGTATGAGGTTACTAAACAATGGACCAGATTCGTGATTGGATTCAGGACTTCCTTGCAGACAGAGCTCAATATATTGCTCTTAATGAAACAAAATACACATATGAAGAGGTAATTTTAGGAGTACCCCAAGGAAGTATTAATGATTGCAGTCTATATAAATGATCAAATAGATAATATCAGAAGCTCATAAAGGTTATACGCAGATGACGTAGTTGTCTATAAGAAGATAGTAATACCAGAAGAATGTACTGAATTGCAGAAAGACCTGCAAAAGTATGATGGTTGATTCGGGGTCTGGCTGTTGACACTGAATATAAATAAATAAAACACATTGCATATAAATGGGAAAAGAAATCCACTATGTTCAGTAAAACTATTGGTGAAAAATCTGCTGGAAAGAGAGACTACTGTAAAATCCCTCAGCACAATCATCCACAGCAACTTAAAGTGTAATGACCAGATAAAACAAATAGTAGGAACAGCAGATGCTCCATCCACAAAAGAAATGGTTTACAAAACACTTGTATGACTGATTCTTGAGTATTACCCATCAGTCTGTCATTTCTAGTTGGATTAATAGAAGAAACATGAAAGATCCAATGAATAAGGGTGTGTTTCATCAAAGGATCATTTTACTGGTGCGAGAGCATCATAGAAATGCTCACCAAGACAGCTGTTGTCCACCAAGGAGAGGTTTATAATTTATACTCTTTGAGACTATGATCGGGAAAGAGTCAAGTAACACATTACGCACTCCAACATATGTCTCACAAAATGACCACAACAAGAAAACCAGATAAATTAGAGCTGATATGGAGGTCTACCAAAACTCATTCCTCCCATTCATCATTCAGAATGGAACAGGGGATGGGGAAAGATACTAGTAGAAGTAGTACCGTCCATAAGGTGGCTTGTGTTATGGGTAAAAATATACATTTATTACAAGGCTGTGCTTCCTGAGCACACTGCAAATCTTTGAGAATGATTCACAATTACACCAAAGTGATTGCATGAATAAAATCACACTTTAGTTGGAAACTGGTGTACTGTAATCCGAAAAACAAGAAATCATTAGGAATAGGAAACAGTATCAGATTGGTCAAGAATATGGAAGGAAATGGGCTATATCTGACAACTGCCTTGATTGATTTAGGGAAACCATGGAAACCCCAAATCTGGACTTCAAAGATGGATTTGCACCTGAATTATCTACAAAGAGAGTCTGATGTAAAACATGATTCCACCTTCTTCAGTGATTCTGGAGATATATCAAAAAATTATATTTTAATTAGCATAAATTTATGCACACTTTGCTTCACTACTTAAGGATAATGTAATTATCTTCAAAGAGAGTCTGATGTACAACATGATTCCACCTTCTTCAGTGATTCTGGAGAGATATCAAAAAATTATATTTTAATTAGCATAAATTTATGCACACTTTGCTTCACTACTTAAGGATAATGTAATATTATGTTCATTGCCTGCAGTAAACAACTACTAGAAATCCTATCTTTATCCCCCTCCCTCCAGAGATGATGTTATGCTCTAAGTTCCATAACTGCTAGTGATAGGAATACAATACATATAAATTTATTCATTTTTTATACAAAAAATATTCACCACAATGGGATAACATGCAAATATGACAGAAAAAAATAATACATACTAAGTAACTAAAACACAAAATTGTACAAAATTTGCCAATTTCAGAAGTGTATTCTGAATTCAAAATGTTCACACTAACCACATTGGTTTGTTCAGTCAGTTTGCTTCTGATTGAAATACTAAACATAAAGGCAAATTGTGATGTATGGCAGCTGGACTATGAACTCTAAAGCATTTTTATCAGCAAAAACTGGGAGGTAACCAGCTGGGATATTGGCTACTTGAATTTAATCTACTTGACCACACTTCTGTAAAGTGTAAACTATTTGTTTTGCTGAACTGATTGAAATCAGTATTCCAATGGCGCAACTAAAAACTATTGCTGGAAGGGAAGTCACGGCTAAGCAGTTTCAACATTACGAATCAATAAATGCTTGGCTGATTCTGAAAACGTCTACTGACCATCTAATTCTAGCTTAAAATACCAAATCTCTGAGTGTTTTCATATGCCAGATTTACAGAGCAATACATCACAATAGGGACAAACCAACAGAGGAATGAACAGAGGACCCACAAAATGGAAATACAGAAGCGTCCGATCCCGCCCGTCTGCTTTGACCCATGACATCACAAATATGGCGGAAATGACCATAAACCACTATTCCAATATGGCGCATATAAATTCGTTATGTACACATTATGAGGACGAAAATACATCAAAAAACAAACACACACACTTTCCACAAAAAGCCTAATGACACTTATAGGACAAGCGCGGGAAATGGGGTGTTTTTGGATGGGGGCAAACTAAATATAAACAAATTTAGACACCCACCCCTATACAAAACCACACAAAATGACGAAAAAAACCGACATCACAGAACTCCCCAAATACCATTAAATACAATATCATCTGGAATCGGACACTTCCCTGGACCTATATAGCTCTACAGCAGCTTCCGATCCCATAAATTAGGATCAAACACTTCCCTTGGCCTATATAGCTCAAAAACATCTCCCGATACCAATACCAACATACACAGCCACACATTGAGATCAAACACTTCCCTTGACCTGTGCACTGTTAATTTTATCTGTCAATTCTGGATAACGAGCAAAAGCAAACTGAGCCCATTACACCACACAAACGAAAACCCTGAACATACCACCAGAGAGCACAACAAACCACAACATGACGACATCTACAAACAAGCCACACTCACAAACCAAACTTGGCGCCGTCATGACGTCACACACGACAACACCCTTACGTCATGGGTCAAAGCCGACGTGTGGGATCTGACGCTTCTGTCAACCCCACAAAATTGTAATAATCAGGACTTTTCACAGTCCTCATCCCTCTACAGAGGAATTTGAGGATATGCCACTGCAAAGACTTTATTTTTGTGGAATGTAACAGACAGAAAATTTTGGCAAGGTAATTGTTAAGGTTTAATTGGGGGGTCACACAGATCCCAAGCTTAGAGAGGCCACCCCGTTCTGTGAAGAAATAAAGATCATTGCTTCTCCTGCTTCACACCATGTGGGCTCCTCAGAAGAAGGGGACTGAGTGACCTGCCCCCCCCCCCCCCCTCCCCCTTCTTAACATCTTTCCTCGGGCTCTCACTCATTTTATCAATTCTGGCAAACCACTAAGCCTCTCATGAAATATGAGCCCAAGTAACCTCACTGAAGATAGAAGAAGCAAAAGGAAAGTCTCATTGACAACCAGCCAATAGTTATTCGGCTGTACCTGTCCAGAGAGTACACAATGGGGAGTGTGTAGGGCATTTTGCATTAATTTTTATTTTCATTTGAGTGTAGTGACACTATTTAGGCATTGTAATGTTCATTATGAGTGGCATAAAGCATACTCAATATTACATTAACAAGCAACAGCTTTGACTTATTGAGTGCACATAATTTTTGAGTGAAAGTCAGCAGTGTCCTCACATTGAGCATACCACAACATCGTCATTTGCTAGGGGACTGAATAGTTGGAGATGTGGTGTGGGACAGAGACAAAGAGAAGAGTATTATCTGTATGTATCTCCCCAGAACACATCATACAGTAAAACACCAAGGCAAACCTAAATGTGGATGACTTAATGAAATAAACAGTGACTTTTTGCTGTCTACAAGTATGTTATTCAGTTTTTATAAGTACAAAAGTAACAGATAAAATAAGAAAATATATTCCCACAAATATTGTTATAAGTTGCTCTTGTAATCATTGTGGATTTAAGGCATGAAATATAGACAGCAAAAGCCATCTGTGCTGCCTAGACAACAGCTGTATAAATGGATCATTGAAGTGACTCATGCACAGATGTTCAGTTGAATAATACCACTCAGAGAAGCAACATATATTGTGAGAACTCATTTTATCTCTTACAAGTGATTGATGTGTACATTTGACATATAGCTCTTTATTGTGTCACCCAAACAATGATGTAATGAAAAATAAATTATCTTTAACAAAGCATAATGTCACACACTAATCTTTGAATGAAGTTATATTGTCAATTGCACTCTGCTGAAATCAACATGAAATCAGTGTGCCAAAGACGGCCTCCGAAAACTCTTCTTTACCAACAGCATGTTTTAAACAGCATTGTTTCTGACGTCTCATATTTTATAATCTGGACAGAATAATAATCAATTTGAAATGATATTAGAATACAGGATTGGTGTCATTCCTAAACATCTAGTATACATCTTGTAGAATAGGATGTACTGGCAGAGGTCCACGACTTCCCAACATGATGTTTCGACATCGTACCTTGGTGTCTTCGTCAGGTTTGTTCCTGAGACTGGTGGGTTTACTCACCAGGTCCCATATTTATACTCGGGCAGTGCCTGGTGTTCACTACGCCATCTGCACCCACTGTGGGTGTTACTTTTAATGATATTCATCTCCAGGAGTGCTCTCTTCCATCCGATCCTATTACAGCTCTTTTCAGTGACTATCCCAAGCCATTCCATATTAGGTTGGTGCCCCGCAGGTATGTTCCTAGTACTATAGTGACACTGCAGGTGTTCCCTTATGCTGTTCACAATCCTTGCGGCTTTCTGTCACGGGCATCTCCTCCTCCTGGTGTTTTGAATTCAGTATGGGCCTGTGAGGTGCACCAGCATCAGGCTGCTGTTGGAGCTGAATTGAAATCAAGATGGAGGAAAACCTGATCAACTGGGAAGCAGAGTCCAGTTCAGTACTGCATGGAATCCGACTTTGGAACTAGTACAGAAACACCAGAAAAAAGTTTGGGAGCTGGCATAATACAGAACACGAGATGGGGGACACTGCCACAAGAGATTGCTGTAGTGTGTGCAGACATATGTAACTCCAACAGCAGCCTGATGGAAGTGCACCTCACAGCACCTACTGAGTTCAGGGTACCAAGAGAAATCCACAACAGTTGTGAACAGCTTAAGGAAAGTCTACAGCATCACGGTGGAGCTTGGAATGCACTTGGTGAGCACAGACCTAATACAGAATGCCATGGGACAGCCACAACTGGGGAAGATGACCACAATGGGTGCAGATGCAAGAGGGACTGCCTGTAGATGGATACCACTGCAAGGAACAGCCACAGCAGGTGCAGAGGGCATAGTGAACGCTAGGCACCGCCCATGCATAAATATGGAACCTGGTCAGCAAAACGACCGCTCTCAGGAAATATCTGATGAATATGATGAGCTAAGATGTCAAAATATCATGTTGGGAAGACATGCACCAGCAGCAGTACACCTGATTCTATAAGGTGACAACAAATTGCACGGAAAGCCTAAGAAATTATCTACTACACAGTTTAAAATTGATTATCGTGAGGTTTCTTCACAAACTGAAAATAGATGGTGAGAAGCACATGAATATGGTGAATATTTTCTGGACGTCAATTCATCATTGATATCCCCTCATTCTTTCTGGCTTGGTCCATGTGGCCCTTAGTCTCTTCATCTAAGAGTACCACTTTCCCCCAACTTCTTCAATAATTTGTTGGATCTATTCCAAACCATCATTTTTGTCCTCTACAGCTTTCTTGTGTACGTTAAGACTTATTTCTTGATGTGTTAACATTTGTTCAATCATCCTGTCTGTTCTTTTAGTTAATGTTTTCCACATATTCCCTTCCTTGCTGGTTCAGCAGAAAACACCCTTATTTCTTATCAGCCAACTTAATTTTCAGTATACTCCTGTAACATGACATGTCAATGCTTTAATTCTCTTCTTTTTGTTTTCTCGTAGTCCATGCTTACCTTCTACACAATACTGTGTTCCAGTTGTCGTATGGCTGAATATCAGCAAAATAACAATGTATTAAGAGTGAAGACGTTTAAGATATGTTTTCAAATCCAGTCTTATTTGAGGTCTCGACAAAGTTTAGTACACCAGAAAGAATGCTGAAATAAGTGTAGTAAATTGTAATGTAATCCATAAGGGGCAGTGCAGTGAACTTTTTGAAGTCACTGTTAATGTAATTTATTTCTGTTAAAACTAATTTATCATTCTGAAACTCTTAAACCATTAAACAACTATGACATCATACATGCCGAAACACTAATCAAAGGCTATTAAATACTATCATTTTGGCTGTCTGTGCATAATGAATAAGGACAAGTGTCACAAATCATTCCCTGCCTGAAGCTGCAAAGAGGAAATTAGTGCCAGTAACACCAACACTTGTGAAGCATGTTTGTCAATGTGCATTTCAAAGTATATGGTAGGTTATGAATGCAAGTGCTAAATAATATCAAAATGTAGGCCTGATGCTAACGACCATTACACCGAAAGACTCATCAATGCCTTTCAGTTTTTTCTTTTTCAATGTAAAAGATTAACAAGACAATAAGCTGAACACCTAAATCTATTACTGATACTCTCAATATTAATTACCTTGTTCTGCATTTGAAGTCGTGACATTTCCTGCCAATGGCTAGCCTCCTCTTCTCTGCACATCATTTCGAGCCGTTCACATCTTTTCCTCTGCCGTTCCTGCAGTACCTGCAAATCTCTGACATACTTTTTCCATCAGTACCATTCTTCCACATAAAAACAGCGACTATTATTATTATCTTGTAGCAAAAGAACAATGTAGGTATCTTATTTATGTTGCCAAATAACATTACAGCTTAGCTCTTCCACTAATGAGGCAATCAATACAACAAAACCAGTTAGCATTTTAGCTATTGTTTGTTTACTGTAACTATGCAACAAGGGTATTACTGAATATATGTTTTTCCTGATACTTACTTTATGGCCTGGAGAAAAGTTTCATGAAGCAATATTGGATCAAAGTTTCCTGAGCTTTCTTCTGTGCTCCCTCCAACAGTCCTCCATGCCATACGTTCCACAAATTCTTCTGGATCAAATGGTTCCTTAGAAAATATGTGATTAGAATCTCTGAGACACTGAAGTACTTAATACATTATGTAAGAACAAGTTACATGATTATGGGTAATTTTGATTAATCGCAACAACTAGCGGTAGACATAAAATAAACAGATCTAGTTTACATTTAAACAAGAAGTTACCTGTTCTAGTTCTTTCATGTACTGTAACATCATTTTGGCGAGTTTTACCTTTACCCTCGACTTGTATACGAGAGACAACAATTAACTACGTTCAGTTATTGCAGACTTCCTTAACGTTGATACTGTAGATCGAACAACAGTACACTGACATTTCAAAACGTAAACAAAATCACATGTTACGAACAACTCCCCTCAAAGAGCTTCACTGTTCTGTTACAGTAGAGACACATATTAAGAGTGTACTAAGATCTTAGAAACCAGGTAAACTACCTTTCGGCGATTCAATCGTGTGTGCATCTCAATACGGCGAAACCTGTGTACACGAAAAACTCCCTTGTGCCACAAACTTCATTAAATGTGGTCCAGGAGAAACTATGAAGAAATACTTCTGAGAACACAAGTTCACAACTCAACGTTAAACCGCAAGGAATACTACATACAAGTTATCCCATAACTTTGCACTAATAACTGAGCACGGAAGTTACAGAAACGTGAATCAAAGAACAAATAAATAAAATACAATGTCTCTGGTGTCTGGCGCGAAATGTCTGACAGCGCAGAGTTTGTACACCCACGGACAAGGCGCTTGTGACACAACACTAAGTAACGGAAGCGGGCCGGAAAATGGACACGTGCGCCGGATCTTGTGCACTGGTAAGGATGGTTTTGCTGAAGGGAAGATGCTGTTGGAAGAGACTGGAACCTTGGAACTTCTCATGGGAGTTTATCCCGGGTTGACACTGTCGACAGCAACCGCAATCAATTTCCCGTTGATCAAAATGTCAGGTTCGAATCCTGCCTCGGACATGGATGTGTGTGATGTCCTTAGGTTAGTTAGGTTCAGAATGTCAAGCGTTTTCCTCCTCTTGCGAGTATGCGATGTGGGCCTGTGTACGGAGGCTGTACAGGTGGTTTAGTGACCTTCGTGCATAGCACGACTTGGGATCAGATATCATTGAGATCCTGATGCACAGAGCTAGAGGCTGTTCTGTGTCTGGAAGACTGCCGGGGTCGGATCCATGTTACATAGTCTCTGAGTCGGCAGACAAAGTTGGTCTGAACTTGATACGGTGTCTGCAGTGTTTCAGTTCACAAATTCACCTCGTAGATGCAACGTCTTGCCATACACTAGCACAGCCAATGAAGCATCTAAGTCCATTTTATACATGTTTCTAAAGGCCAGAACCACCATGGGAAGTGCCTAGGTTCACTCAGTATCATGATACATCAGTGCTATTTGAAGCGAATGGTGCCACCTCCCAATCATCCTGAGCTGGCTGGGTGGTAGCTCGTTGTTTTGTGGTAGATTTTGCAGCAAAATTTAGCGAGTTGGGCCAACAGAATAGAATCAAATTTGGAACCACAGTCCAATGTGATGTGTAGCAGACAGCTGATTTGCAATACCTACTGCAACACAAAATAGAAGGGTAACGTTTTCACTGAAATATTGTCTACCAGTGCAGCTTCTGGCCAGTGAATGAAACGGTCAGTGTTAGCCACTGGATGATGGTAATGGTGTGACAACATCGATGCGGATATGGACCAAGTGGTTGGTCACGTTCAGAAAGTTCCCTACAGGTGTGTGAATGCGTCAGTGAATCTTGTTGAGATTTAATGCAACTCCAAACCCATTTGAGGCATACCTTTGCATTTGTCACCAGATGGGTTGTTGATCATATACTAAGGTGATACAATTCGTGTAAAGTTACGAATGCATCTCTTCTGAATTGGCTGGTAGGAAAGGCCGAGGTTTTATGGTGAACATATCCCAATACAGTGTAACTTTGGTTCTGGGAATCTGAATTAGCTGAGGTCTAATGCTGTGATGGTGCTGCTAGAAGTTCCTATGATTTCTTCTGTATGTTGTGCTTTGGAAAGCTTAGTGTAATTGATCATGCTGGAGATGCTGACAACCCAAGAGAGACAATCGGCCACCACATTGTTAATACCAGAGATGTGGCGAACTAGTTGTGCTACCTTGGCGAACTGTTTATGTCGTTCTCGTGAAAGGAATACACTAATGGCTTTTGTTGAGTATAGATGATAAAGTCTCCAGCTTCAAGCTGAGGACAAAAGTACTAAATGGTCTCACACTGGGCTAGAAATTCCTGGATGTACACAGAATTCCTGTTGTGAGAGGAAGAGTTTGCTTGAGAAGAATGTTAGTGATTATCACACATCAAGTACCATTGCTGTAGCATTGTGCCATTCACTGACTGACTAGCGTCAACTGCCAGTGCCAAAGGCGCATTAGGCTCAGGATGTGCGAGCAATGCAGTATCTGTGATATCTTACAGGCTCTTTCAAATGTCAAGATCAAACCATCTGTCCACTTTACTCTTCACGCCAGAGAGCTCTACAGTTAATGGCCATTGTAGCGCAGTTGAGTGTAGCAGGTGGCAGTGCTAAAATTCAACATGCCCAGAAATATGTGCAGTTCCTTAGCAGTGCTCGGCCATGCAAGCAGAAGGCAGCTTCCACCTTCTTAAGTAATGGTAAGGATACCACTGACGATATTCTGTGTCCCAGGAAATCCAGATGTGCCTGGCCCAAAATACATTTAGCTGTGTTGAAGACCTCACTGTGTTGTTCCAGCCATTTGAACATTTCCAAAATTTGACGATACTGCTCTGATGAGGCTGAAAAAAACAGAATGTCATCAGGACAGGTGAAGCAAAAAGACTGAACTTGTAGCACCGAGTCAATAAACCTTTCCCAGGTTTGTGTGGTATTCCAGAGACCAAATATCATAAACATGCTCTTGAATAGTCCAAGCTGTCTTTGGGATATACTGTTCCACCATGAGTATCTGCATGTATGCTTTAGCACAGTCTAGTACACTGAAGATATTGGTACCACTCACTGCTTGATTGTAATCATGCAGCAACGGTATAGGGTACTTGTCTGGCATCATTCTGGTGTTAAGAGCTTTATAGCCACCATAAGGACACTATGCACCAAACTTCTTTAGAACTAGGTATAATGGCGAGGACCAGGACTGTTAGATGGACACATGACTCCCCCACAGATCACGCCATCAAACTCTGTCTTTGTGATCACTAGCTGCTCTGGATCCAAATGTCGTAATCTGCAAGACATGGAGGCCCATTGGTTGTCTCTATATAATGAACAATGTCATGCATTACCTTCTTAGGCATGCTAGATGATAGTGGCAGGACTGGAAATCTTTTTACAGTTTGGCATGCTCTCTGTCGGTGACTTGAACCAGTTTGGTGGTGTGTAAGCTGCATCTCGTTGAAATCCAGACCCTGTCAGGTCAGTGGTGCAGTGGTGTTATCAACCAGGTACATGCTTTCATGTACAGCAGGAGGTTACAATAGATGAGAAAGTCTGCCCCGATAATGGGTTCAGTGATTTTTTTGATGATGAGATCCCATGTGGAAGCTTGACAAAAACTCAGATCTAATTCTAGCCACAGGGCGCTGTACATCGTTATGACCAAGTTGTTCATAGTGTCAGACAGAATGATGCAGGTTGTCGCCTCCTGTGTAGCATGATCCTTGGATAAACATACAAATTGTATCTAATGTCTATTAAATTTTTTCTGCCGAACCGCCGATCGCTAACAAACATGTGCAGAATACTGACTGGCAATCAGAGGAGGCACCCACTTCCACTGATACTGACGTTTAGGTAAGCACAGAGGGCTGTGCATCTGTGTGCTTTCACCCCAAATTTTTGGTAATACAACAGATACCTTACTGCTCAGGCTCAGTTGCAGAAAAGTTTGTTGGTGATACTCTGTACAAGAATCGATTGTATCAACCCAAGCCTCTGTCATTGATTGTGTTGCAATGAGATAATATTTTGCCGATCTACTGCGTACTCTGGCTGCCAATCTCTGTGTGAAACAGCTGGCATCGTGCTAGTGCATGTGAGCTGATTCTGCTGACAGGAACTGGTGTCATCATATCCTGGGTTTTATATTCCGATTCTGGTGCCACATCACAGTGACACAACTAACTATCACAAATCGGTTACTTTAACCACAGCTTCGAGCCAGACACCCTGCAGTATATATTCCACTGAGCCCAGAACACAGTAATTTGCAACTTCAGTGGTGTCAAGCGAGAGCTCATTGTAGCGCAGGGTGGAGGTTTGTTGTGTTTTCTGACGAAAGCTGGTTCTGTCTCATCGCCGGTGATGGTCACATGTTGGTTGGACGGAGGCTAGTTGAGGCCGGCAACCAGCCTGTCTTCATGCTAGATACAGTAGTGTTATTGCCTGGGTGCGATTTCATATGACAGCAGGAGCACTCTCTTGGTTATTCCATGCACCCTGGCTGCAAATCTGTACGTTAATACGGTGATTCGACCTGTTGTGCTGCTGTTAATGAAAAACATCCTAGGGAGTGTTTTCTGACAGGATAACGCCCCACAAACTGACTCCTGGAACGTGTAAAACACAATGCATACACGGATGCATACTTGCATTAAACTTTCTGGCGGTACACTGGTTATTAATGTAACAGTATTTCATATTTTCAGTGACTTATCTCTCACGTAACCTGTGATCTTGAAACGTTAGTCACTTAAATATGTTACCTAGACAAATGTATTCCCAAAATTTCATTACTATACAGTAATTGTTCTTTATTCTGTTATTTTTCCCATCAGTGTGTATTCACCTATTATGAGCAAAACTTAATATTGTCTCAGTCCAGGCTCAATAGTCAATCCCTGCACCAAGCATTGATTTCTTAGATTTATTGACATTTGCAATACATAATATGCAGCCAGCACCGTATCATGTTAAATGGTGTAGCTGCTAATAAAGAAACATTGTATAACATACAGAGCACTGGTATGGAAGATCTTTGTGGATATAGACTTCGCTATATATACTGATGGTTCTGTAGGTTGTTATACTTTCTGACGTGAAGGTAGTGGCGATGCCAGCGTATGGCGCCATCGGCCTAAGACAGGGCCCATGGCCTGTATCGCTCATGCCGATCGGTGCGGTAGGTTAGCCTCTGTAGCGACGTCATTTTAGAATCGTTAGCCTAATTAGCTATTGTGTAAGCTTCTGAGGCCTGTTACCGACCGGTCTGCCTGCCGATTTTCCGATAGCTGTACCCATAGGTGGTTAGCTTTTGCTTATGGCCACTCGTTCGGGTCGGTGTGATTTGTTTACAGCTAGAATTTGTTATTTTAGAAATATTGAGTGGTTTTAGTTTCAGATTTAGTGATTGTTTTTATGAAGAATCAGCAAGACGCATCGGAGAGGATAGTGAGTTCGTAACAGACTGTTTTCCTTGGTTATAAATATGGTTTGAGTTGTTATTACTGTGGATGGCCGGCCGCTGTGGCCGATCGGTTCTAGGCGCTTCAGTCCGGAACCGCGCTGCTGCTACGGTCGCAGGTTCCAATCCTGCCTCGGGCATGATTGTGTGTGATGTCCTTAGGTTTAAGTAGTTCTAAGTTCTAGGGGACTGATGACCTGAGATGTTAAGTCCCATAGTGCTCAGAGCCATTTGAACCATTTTTGAACTATGGATGATTATAACGTCAAAAAACATATCGGTCAATAGTCTCACAAAATACCTGTTATTTTTACGTAATTAAGAATTTAAAAACCATTAAAGTTCAAGACGTATGTCTTATGTATATTACGTAAGTGTTAGCCGAAATTACCTGCTGAGTTTGCATACTTTTTCCCGCAAATGATTTATATATCAATAATCGAAATGCGTTTACAACTTTTAAGTAACAATTGAAAGTAGTTTTGTGAAACGTGCTAGCTAAAAACTTCAAAACTTCATGTCTTTACGGCTTATGCCCACAACGTTCGGCAACAAAGTCAGCCGGCGTCTCTCTTCATTTAAATTAGCAGGAATAGAGCGCTTGCTGTGTACTGATAGTGGTAGCTCAATGTGTTCGGTCAGACGCATAGCTGCCCTCTGTAATAAAATAGCTGAGTGAATCGATCAATGATGAACTCGAATGGGCGTCATGCGAAGTCTACCCAGAACAAATACAACGAACAAAATAAGATAAAACAAGTGGTTAAGACAATAGGCTACAATGGTAAAAATCGTTGGTTTGTTTCCCACTGGGTACAAATGCATTTTTTTCTTCTTTATGTTTGTGACACATTCTGAGACTTTGTTATTTTTTAAAGTTAAATATTTTTTTACAACATTCATTGTTATTTACATGTAAGAGCTCGCTTTCTCAGTAATGAGTATTTTCGATTTCGTGACTTACGTAATTTAAAAAATGAAAGACGAAATTGCTACAGATGAACTGCTGTGTGTGAAATAACCTACAGTGATATTTATATCTTTTCCTATGACAAATAATTCATCATTTTCTTCCGAATACGTAGCGATTACTGAGCGTGTGGTTAGACAGGAATCTAAGAGCACAACTTAAATTACTGCGAAAGAAACTATCAGCAATCATCTTTATACTCTTGTTTGTCACGGATATTTATCTACGATCGATTCCTTAACAACAGTAGAAGAAGATGAAAGATCCCTGCCATAATATCTTTAGACAATACCACCATATATGAAACATTTTGATTCATCAGATACATGTTATAAACTATGACGAACTTCAGTAGCTGCACTCACCACACACTCGATAAAAGGCTTTTTTTAAATTTTGGTTTTAAGACCCAAATCGTTCCTCTATCACACAGGGAAGTAGTGTACTTGATCTGGATCTCTAGGAGTGAGTTAGAACCATATTCTATGCATCTTCTTATTTTTTAACATCCTCTTAAACAATCTTTTGGGTGTTTTTATACATGTATTTGTACAATGCGGTACTACACACCATTCCTAACTCAGACTCCGAAATGTACAATCCAAAACAAGATGTCAATGTAAATGAGAATGACATAATATAGCATTTATAACAATTTCCAGAACACAGTCAAATACCCTATCGTTATTATGCATGCGTGGAAACATGTGGTCAGTGAAATTTGAGCACTACTACATACTTTAAATACATTTTTCGATGTTGTATGCGTGTGTTGGCTGCCAGCCACTTCGGGTTCATGGCGCTGTGCATGCTGCAGTGGACATGCGCGGATCTGCGGCAGCTTGCTTTTGACTGGTTGGTGCGAGGAGAACTGACAACAGCGCCTCGGTTGGTTAAAATCGTGCGGCATCGCTTCCGAAATGCTTACAGAATAACGTGCGGGCTGTCCTTCGAAAAGAAGGTCATTTGGTGCGCTCGCTTTCAACCCGATCAGCAGAGTGGCCGAAAGTTTCAGAATAGAGATCTAGGCCAGACACGTACGTAATTCTGCAGCTCGACGCTGAAATAACGCTGGCGTAGTGTTCTGCTGTGCAGCGGTCTACCGTAGCAGTAGGCTAGACTGCTGCATGCTGTAGCACAAGTCCATACCTCCACAGCTGGCTAATTGATGGGAAGTGAGCTCATGTCACAACACATATGACCAGAGCAAGTAAAAATGCTCTTCACCCAAGGACGAGTTATTTCATGTTGACCTGCCAGCAAGAGAGACCTTTGCTTTAGAATTTCTTGCTCGCATGGAGGTGGACAACGATTGGCCATGGAAGATTTTGTGGACAGATGAAGCCCACTTCCATCTGACAGGATATGTCAATACACAAAATTGTCGAATATGGGCAACGGAAAATCCGCACGCAAATCAACCAGTACCACTTCATCCTGAAAAGGTCACTGTGTAGTATGGGTTTACGGCATTATTTATCATAGGGCCACATGTTTTCGAAGAGACAGGTGCTCCCGGTCATGTTACATGTACCATGTTACATGTGCTCCCGGTCCTGTTACATGTAAGCGCTATGAGTGTCTTTTGCGCAGTATGTCATTTCAGCTCTCCAACAGCGTGGATATGTGGATGGGATCATTTTTATGCAAGATGGCACACGTCTGCACATTGCAAATCCAGTTACGCAGCTGCTGAATCGCCATTTCGGAAATGCTAGAATTATCAGCCGCCATTTCCTTACAGCAAGGCCGTCCCAAGGAGGAAGCAAACTGATTCATCAGTGGAAGCAGTGGCCACAGCAATGCAGGAGGAGACAAGTGGTGATGTGCAAAAGTGTAGTGCACGGAGAATTGCCCGAACATACCTGTGAGCACAGTCCCAATCACCTGATCTTAATCCGTGTGACTTCTGGCTGAGGGGCTATCTGAAAGATGTTGTGTTGTGTTCCAATTGCAAACTTGGCTGCACTGAAGGCATGCATTGCGCAACTCATTCTGAACGTGACCCTCGGAAACACTTCGATCAGTTGTGGAACATGCTGTTTCTCGACTTCAACTTGTTGCAGGAAACGGTGGACAGAATATTGAACATGTTTTGCGCCAGTCACATGGAAATTAATAATATCCGACTTGATTTTGATTGATGCTTTTTATGCGGTTTTTGGACTCAGGACAATTAAAAACCGATGTGATTGATGCTTTTTGTGTGGTTTTTGGCCTGAGGACAATTAAAAACCGATTTTTGCCATCCAATGTGATATGACCTTGCTGTGGTGGGTGGGCTTACGTAACTTGATAGCGTTGCACCTGTACACCCATGCTCATTGAGGAGTAGTTTGTTCAACGCCAAACATACACCTGATTCGTTTGTCATTTGCAGTCGACCACTATTAAATTATGATGCTTACAGTGCCATCTATTGCTACATTTTGTAAGGACTTATTTTTTTCTGTCATACGTTTTCCCCCTTCACCGGCAGTATTCCCTTGCAATTTGACATCATTCTGACCAGTGGTGTTATTTCTACAGTGCTTTGAAAGTTTAACTTTAATTATAATCACCCTGTATATCAGCATAAAAAATTAAACACAATATTTTGTAGAGCACATAATTATCGAATTACATCAAACGCGTTGCCAACAAATTTTATTTTTCATGCAAAATTTTCACCGAAGGAAACGGCAGGACTTATGGGTCAACGCAATAGAGTACCTGTGACTAGAGTGCCGAAATGAGTCCAGTTTGCATTGTGACATTCTGTAGTGCATAATGGTATGTGCGACAAAAGCCATGGTATACTCCCTAATATCCTGTCAGACCTCCTTTCGCCCAGTGAAACTGCAGCAACTCGAAATAGGATAGATTCTACAAGTCGTTGGAGTCCCCTCCAGAAATATTAAGGCATATATAGCTTCACATAACTGCGAAAGTGTTGCCGGTGCAGGATTTTGTACACGAACTGACCTCTCGATTACGTCCCATAATTGTTCGATCGATTCATATCAGGCGATCTTGGCGCTCGGATCGTCTGGAATGTTCTTCAAACCCATGGCGAACAATTGTGGCCTAGTGACATGGCACATTGTCATCCATAAAACTTCCGTCGTTGTTTGGGAACATGAAGTCTATGAGTCAGCCACTCATAGACTTCATGTTTCCAAACAACGGTGGAAGTCTTACGGGTGGCAATGTGCTGTGTCACTAGACCACAATTGTTAGCCATCGGTTTGAAGAACGTTCCAGACGATTTGAGCGCCAAGATTGCCTGATATGAATCGATCGAACATTTATTGGACGTAATTGAGAGGTCAGTTCGTGCAAATAGTCTCCAAGTAGGCGAACGTAACCAGAGGAACCAGTCCACCCCACGTAAACACAGCAGTTGCCATTATGGAGTGGTGGTGCCTTGTTGACACCTTGGGTTCATAGCTTCGCGGGGTCTGGGCCACACTCGAATCCTACCGTCACCTCTTACCTACTGAAATCGGGACTCATTTGAACTGGCCACAGTTTCCCAGTCTTCTAGGGTCTAACCGATATTTTCACGAGTCCAGGAGAAATAAATACTGCCGGTGACGTCGTGCTGTTAACAGAGGCACTCACGTGGGTCGTATGCTGCCGTAGCCCATTAACGACACATTTTGCTGCACTGCACAAACGATACGTTTGTCGTAAATGCCTTATTGATTTCTACAGTTATTTCACTAAGTTCTGCTTATCTGTTAGCACTGGCAACTGTATACGGACGCCGCTGCTCTCGGTCGTTAAGTGAAGATCACTGGATTGTCCGCAGTGAGAGGTAATGCTGAAATTTGGTATTCTCGACAAACTCTTCTACATCTACATCTACATTTATACTTCGCAAGCCACCCAACGGTATGTGGCGGGGAGCACTTTACGTGCCACTGTCATTACCTCCCTTTCCTGTTCCAGTCGCGTATGGTTGGCGGGAAGAACGACTGCCGGAATGCATCCGTGCGCGCTCGAATCTCTCTAATTTTACATTCGTGATCTCCTCGGGAGGTATAAGTAGGGGGAAGCAATATATTCGATACCTCATCCAGAAACGCACCCTCTAGAAACCTGGACAGCAAGCTACACCGCGATGCAGAGCGCCTCTCTTGCAGAGTCTGCCACTTGAGTTTGCTAAACATCTCCGTAACGCTATCACGGTTACCAAATAACCCTGTGACGAAACGCGCCGCTCTTCTTTGAATCTTCTCTATCTCCTCTGTCAACCCGACCTGGTACGGATCCCACACTGATGAGCAATACTTAAGTATAGGTCGAACGAGTGTTTTGTAAGCCACCTCCTTCGTTGATGGACTACATTTTCTAAGGACTCTCCCAATGAATCTCAAGCTCGCAGCCGCCTTACCAACAATTAATTTTATATGATCATTCCACTTCAAATCGTTCCGAACGCATACTCCCAGATATTTTACAGAAGTAACTGCAAGCAGTGTTTGTTCCACTATCATATAATCATACAATAAAGGATCCTTCTTTCTATGTATTCGCAGTACATTACATTTGTCTATGTTACGGGTCAATTGCCACTCCCTGCACCAAGTGCCTGTCTGCTGCAGATCTTCCTTCATTTCGCTGCAATTTTCTAATGCTGCAACTTCTCTGTATACTACAGCATCATCTGCGAAAACCAGCATGGAACTTCCGACACTACCTACTTGGTCATTTATATATATATATATTGTGAAAAGCAATGGTCCCATAACACTCCCCTGTGGCACGCCTTAGGTTACTTTAACGTCTGTAGACGTCTCTCCATTGAGAACAACATGCTGTGTTCTGTTTGCTAAAAACTCTTCAATCCATCCACACAGCTGGTCTGACACTGTGGATAACGGAATACTGAATTCCCTAACGATTTCCAAAGTGGAATGTTCCATGCATCTAACTCCAACTCCATTCCACTTTCAAAGTCTGTTACTTTTCACTGTATGTCCATAACCACGTCGTAAACCGTTTCATATAAATCACCTAAGTACAAATGTCGGTTCCACCAATGCAGAGCCCTTTGTAACTTGTGTACGCGATAATACCCCATTCGTGTATGTGCATATCGCTATTCCACGACTTTTGTCACCTAAGTGTAATGTGACGATTCCGATTGCATCAACACTGTATCCAGTGCTGTTTTTCTGGGGGAACGCTGGGGGATGCGTACCCCTAAACATTTTCGTCGACAAAGTAATTTTCTTACGATGTTGGTTGGTCCTCCACTAATGTTGTTCCAGCCCATGGACTATGTACGCTATTGGTTCATGAAAGGCAGAAATCTTGCTACTGATAGCAAGAGTAAAGTAAGAAGACGTGAAGACTACAGCAGCCATGAACTGAAGTCAGTTTGGAAACTGTTGTAATGCTATTAATGTAAGTTACGCTGTAGTTTTATAGTTAAATAAATTTTCAGATGTATTAAAAACTGGGTCAGATGAAGCACGGGATACTACCCATCATCTATGCCATTTCGGGAGCCAAGCAAGATCACAAAAGAATTTTGTAGCGTAGTTTCTATTGTTGTTAATGATATGTGTGTATGGTTTTTGTTGTATTGTGTTTTTCAGTGGTGCTTTAAAGGTTGAAATATATGTTTGGTCTCATTTCCTTGTATTGTTTTGTATGTCGGAGAGTTGATTGGTCTCGCCTGTTTCATTTGAGGTGTATTAGAGGTCAATTGATGTATACGATACCATTTTATTTTGTTGTTCAGGGGTTGATGGGAATCACATGCTTCATTTGAGGTGATATAAACTGAAGTGTTCGATACCACATTCTTTTGTATGTTTGGGTGTTTCTCATTATCACCTGCTTCATCTGAGCTGTAAAGTCAACTGAAGAGTCCGATACCATTTCTTTTGTAGTTCGACATGTTAATGACGTCATGGCTAAATACAGACAGGTGGTACCCCATGCTTCAGTTATAAGTAATTTTCGCTGCGTTATATCCAATGTCGGAGTAGCCTCAGACTTTTTTTTAGAAAAAAAGCACTGACTGTACCAGTAATTAACTTGATAAGATTTAAGTGATGTATATACTGGGGGATCAAAAAGTCAGTATAAATTTGAAAACTTAATAAACCACGGAATAATGTGGATAGAGAGGTAAAAATTGACACACATGCTTGGAGTGACATGGGGTTTTATTAGAACAAAAAAAAAAGTTCACAAAATGTCCAACAGATGGCGCTGGACAGAAAAACGTCAGTGACTGCGCGTGACAATCGTACATAAAAGGAGCTGTAATGAGAGAGAGAATCAGATGCGCCAACAGTCGCAGAATGTTGACGTTACCTAAAAAGGCGCTTTCAGTGAAGCTGTATTATGAGAATGGGCAATGTGCTATTTCAGCGTTACGATTCTATCGCCATAGGAAGGAGATTCGAACGGGTAAAGGTCCGTTGACAAATGCAGCTGTGGCGAGAATGATTTCGAAGTTCAAAGTCACGGGATGCTTAGACAGTAGACCCCGTAGTGGCCGACCGAGCACAAGGCGTAATGGTGCTGAGACAGTTCAGGAAGAAATGGAGACGGTAGGGGGTTTCGTCTATGCACGGGGAAGTCAGCGCTCGTGCAGTCGCACGTCGCACCGGCATTCTATACACTACAGTTTGGTTGGCACCGAGCCGTACCCTCCGATGCTATCCGTACAAAATCCATCGGCATCATGAACTGTTACCTGGCAATTTAGTGAAGCGGAGGGCATTTGTGGTGTGGGCGTTTCAATAGAAGGCGGAAGATGACGATTTATTGAGTAACATGTTGTGGACCAACGAAGTTCATTTCACGCTCCGAGGGTCTGTCAACGCCCACAACTGCAGAATTTGGGCTACCGAAAATCCTAGAACTGTCGTGGAAACTTCATTGCACGACGAGAAAGTCACAGTATGGGTTGGATTTTCCACATCTACCGTTATAGGGCCTTTTTTTCTTCGAGGAAATGGGTGATTTTAGTTTTGTAACTGCTACCGTGACGGGTTACGCCGATATATTACAGAATCGCTCCATCCCAAGCTCGGCTGATAAACACCTGCTGGAACGTACGATGTTTATGCAGGATGGCGCTCCACCCCATATTGCCAGACGTGTGTAAGGTCTCTTGCGCGCGTCGTTTGGTGATGATCGTGTGCTCAGCCGCCACTTTCGTCATGCTTGGCCTTCCAGGTCCCCAAACCTCAGTCCGTGAAATTATTGGCTTTGGGGTTACCTCAAGTCGCAAGTGTATCGTGATCAACCGACATCTCTAGGAATGCTGAAAGACAACATCCGACGCCAATGCCTCACCATAACTCCGGACATGCTTTACAGTGCTCTGTTCACAACATTATTCCTCGACTACTGCTTTTGTTGAGGAATGATGGTGAGCGTATTGAGCATTTCCTGTAAAGAACGTCATCTTTGCTTTGTCTTACTTTGTTATACTAATTATTGCTATTCTGATAAGATGAATCGCCATCTGTCGGACATTTTTTGAACTTTTGTATTTTTTTGGTTCTAATAAAACCCTATGTCATTCCAAGCATGTGTGTCAGTTTGTACCTCTATATCTGCATTATTCTGTGATTTATTCAGTTTTCAGATTTATACTGACATTGTAATTCTGCCAGAGACAGCAAAGGACTTGGAAGAGCAGTTGAACGGAATGGATAGTGTCTTGAAAGGAGGATATAAGATGAACATCAACAAAAGCAAAACGAGGATAATGGAATGTAGTGGAATTAAGTAGGGTGATGCAGAGGGAATTAGATAAGGAAATGAGACACTTAAAGTAGTAAAGGAGTTTTGCTATTTGGGAAGCATAATAACTAATGATGGTCGAAGTAGAGAGGATATAAAATGTAGATTGGGAATGGCAAGGAAAGCGTTTCTCAAGAAGAGAAATTTGATAACATTGAGAGTAGATTTGTGTGTCAGGAAGTCATTTCTGAAAGTATTTGGATGGAGTGTAGCCATGTATGGAAGTGAAACATTGACGATAAAAAGTTTGGACAAGAAGAGAATAGAAACTTCCGAAATGTGGTGCTACAGAAGAATGCTGAAGATTAGACGGGTAGATCACATAACTAATGAGGAGGTATTGAATAGGATTGGGGAGAAGGTAAGTTTGTGGCACAATTTGACTAGAAGAAGGGATCGGTTGATGGGATATGTTCTAAGGCATCAAGGGATCACCAATTTAGTACTGGAGTGCATCGTGGAGGGTAAAAATCGTAGAGGGAGACCAAGAGGTGAATACACTAAGCAGATTCAGAAGGATGTAGGTTGCAGTAGGTACTGGGAGATGAAGAAGCTTGCACAGGATAGAGTAGCATGGAGAGCTGCATCAAACCAGTCTCGGGACTGGAGACCACAACAACATCAACAACAACTGACGTTTTGATCACCCAGTGTGTTTTGAGGCAGGAACAAAAGCGAGGATAGTGTTAATGTTTGAGATTTCAGATGCGGCGAGTTGGTGTAGTTGAAAAAAGGAATTTCGAAATTGACTATATGTGGGTGCCTGGACGTTTGAACAAACCCATTAGAGCAATCGTGCTTAGCAACAACGTCATTTTCATAATTTCTCGACATTACACGAGAATATTCCAGTTTAATTGGTTTACGAGGTGCATTCAAGTTCTAAGGCTTCCGATTTTTTTTCTAATTAACTACTCACCCGAAATCGATGAAACTGGCGTTACTTCTCGACGTAATCGCCCTGCAGACGTACACATTTTTCACAACGTTGACGCCATGATTCCATGGCAGCGGCGAAGGCTTCTTTAGGAGTCTGTTTTGACCACTGGAAAATTGCTGAGGCAATAGCAGCACAGCTGGTGAATGTGCGGCCACGGAAGTGTCTTTCATTGTTGGAAAAAGCCAAAAGTCACTAGGAGCCAGGTCAGGTGAGTAGGGAGCATGAGGAATCACTTCAAAGTTGTTATCACGAAGAAACTGTTGCGTAACGTTAGCTCGATGTGCGGGTGCATTGTCTTGGTGAAACAGCACACGCGCAGCACTTCCTGGACGTTTTTGTTGCAGTGCAGGAAGGAATTTGTTCTTCAAAACATTTTCGTAGGATGCACCTGTTACCGTAGTGCCCTTTGGGACGCAATGGGTAAGGATTATGCCCTCGCTGTCCCAGATCATGGACACCATCATTGTTTCAGCACTGGCGGTTACCCGAAATTTTTTTGGTGGCGATGAATCTGTGTGCTACCATTGTGCTGGCTGGCGCTTTGTTTCTGGATTGAAAAGTGGCATCCACGTCTCATCCATTGTCACAACTGACGAAAAGAAAGCCCAGTCGTTTCGCGTCAACATTGCTTGGCAACATGCCACACGGACAGCCATGTGGTCGTCCGTCAGCATTCGTGGCACCCACCTGGATGACACTTTTCGCATTTTCAGCTCGTCATGCAGGAGTGTGTGCACAGAACCCACAGAAATGAGAACTCTGGAGACGATCTGTTTAACAGTCATTCGGCGATCCCCTAAAATAATTCTCTCCACTTTCTCGATCAAGTCGTCAGACCGGCTTGTGCGAGCCCGAGGTTGTTTCGGTTTGTTGTCACACGATGTTCTGCCATCATTAAACTGTAGCACCCACGAACACACTTTTGACACATCCATAACTCCATCACCACATGTCTCCTTCAACTGTCGATGAATTTCAATTGGTTTCACACCACGCAAATTCAGAAAACGAATGATTGCACGCTGTTCTAGTAAGGAAAACGTCGCCATTTTAAGTATTTAAAAAAGTTCTCATTCTCGCCGCTGGAGGTAAAATTCCATCTGCCGTACGGTGCTGCCATCTCTGGGACGTATTGACAATGAACGCGGCCTCATTTTAAAACAATGCGCATGTTTCTATCTGTTTCCAGTCCGGAGAAAAAAAATCTTAGGCCTTAGAACTTGAATGCACCTCGTAGATGCAGACGGTAACAAGATTCGTGCAAATGAAACCCGTAGACGAGTGTAGACGGCTTTATTGGGACGGACGGGGACAGAGACAGAGAGGTCAGTAGCAGCACGGCCACCAACAGCAGTAGCCGCAGGGGTCGTAGCCGCAGACGTAGGGCGCGCACGGCACGCACCAGCAGCGGCCCCACGTGTCCGACATGCGCTTCGGGATGTAGGGCGGCGGCGCCACGCCCTGCGCCCGCTTCTTCTTGCGCCGGTCGCCGTCGCCGCGCCCGCGCCCTTGCCCCCAGCGCCCTGCGGGAGAACAGAGCAACACGGCTTCAGCAGTCACTCACGAGCCACCTTCTGAGCACTAATGCTCTCACCTACTGAGTATAGCCATGAAAGCAGGAGATCCCGGGTTCGAGTCCCAGTCGGGGCACACATTACCAACATGTCCCCAATGAATTATATTAACGCCAGCGAGGGTGTCCATTTAATTATCATTTCATTCTAGCAAAGCTGCATGGTCATTAACGATAATTGTTCTTTCGGGAACAGATACTACCCTCGTATACAGGGGGTCCCAGCTATCTTGTCCACCCAAAATATCTCTGGAACAGTAACAGCTATTGGAAAACGACTTTCACCGGTATCAATGTAAGGCTGGGGCCCATGAATGTACATATTTGGAAACATTCTAAAACGAAAGCATATGTGTTTTTTAACACAAACTTATGATTTTTTTATACGGACCTCCTATATTTTTTCTTCGGCGATTCATAGCACGACAAAGCACATACACAATGGCGTTGATTGCATCGCAATATTCCCATTACATCCCGAGATATTGAGACGCGAAGTTGACGCTTGAAACACCCGACATGCGCCGCTAGCGCACGTCCTGAGGCTCAGGCGTGAACCCCATGCTGCCCGTAATCGCGATGTGATTGACATGTGTAATCACACCTCCATACTTATCAAGAGGTCCGAAACGAATAATGCGGTCTGCTGCCATGAACTCTCATAAGCACATAATGGTTTCCCTCTTGCACGGACCTTACACTGCTGGATTATTTTCTTTGGGGAGCAGTGAAGGATGCTGTTTACCAACATGAACCAACAACACCAGAGGACATGAAGCAACGCATTATTGATGCTTGTACAGCCATCAAAGAGAAAACAATAGCACGAAGTAAGGCATCCTTCATCCGCAGAGTGACCCTATGTATGCAAACCAATGGGCATCACTTTGAGCATGAGATGTGAACGCTATTTTTAGTGTGCAGTGCTGGTATCACAGTGGAAGTTTCTACACAGGGCCATTTTACCCAGTGATGTTAAGAAACATTTGTTTGCAACAATCTATCATTTAACGCATTAGATAAACATAACATTGATAATTATGTGATAATAAAACTAATTGGGTAAACATGTTTACATTCATCTTCTATGTCCTACCTCAACTTCCCAAATCAAAACATTTTTCCCTAAACAACGGTAAAACTTTTAGTCCACTTGCTCGTTTCACTAAAACCATCAACATGAATTTTACTATTACGAGTGAATGATTAACTGTCACTTGCGCTAGATCTACAGTAAAGTAAAGTTTTGACGTTGAACGGCATTACCTTTTTTAGTAACGGATTAACGATAAGCGAAGTTAACTTTGTGACTAACGTTGCGGTACACAGATATGTTACAGAACCGCATCACCCCTAGCCTATGGGATAAACGCCTGCTGGAATGTACGACGTTAATGTAGGATGGCAGCAGACCGTATTATTCGTTTCGGACTTCTTGATAAGTATGGAAGTGTGATTACGCATGTCAATCATATCGCGATTGCGGGCAGCATGGGGTTTACGCCTGAGCCTCAGGACGTGCGCTAGCAGCGCATGTCGGGTGTTTCAAGCGTCAACTTCGCGTCTTAATATCTCGGTATGTAATGGGAATATTGCGATGCAATCAACGCCATTGTGTATGTGCTTTGTCATGCTATGGATTGCTGAAGAAAAAATATAGGAGGTCCATTTAAAAAAAAAACGTAAGTTTGTGTTAAAAAACACATATGCTTTCGTTTTAGATTGTTTCCAAATATGTACATTCATTGGCCCCAGCCCTACATTGATACCGGTGAAAGTCGTTTTCCAGTAGCTGTTATTGTTCCAGAGATATTTTGAGTGGACAAGATAGCTGGGACACCCTGTATATGTGTATCTGTTTATTGCTTAACTCGAAACAGATGGTCAGAAAGTGAGGAAATAAAAAAGGAAGGATCTGAAAATTTGACTGACTGGGTTGTATTTCATAACAACATTATTAACTCAAAATGTGTGTATAGGCACACTTTCGTCGGTTTGTTATACGACAGATCTCGTCCACACGACACATTTCCTGGAGTCAATCATATGATGGTTTTCGGTGTTGAAGGGTTAAAAATGGTAATGAATATAATGATTACTGTTTTTATTTCACAAAATAATCCGAAAATGGAGAAAATAAAAATAGACTCACTTCCGAGGCCAAATGGGCCACGCATAGCAGCCCTCATCTCCATCTCCAGATCATAGGAGACACAATCGTGCTCCACAGGTATAAACACGTGGTCGTGCTTGTGTTTTTTCTGGGCCACGCTCATGCGGAGTGTCTGCCTGGGATCGTAGGCACCGCCACCGGCAGCGGCGGCACCACTCACACCAGGCGCGAACACACCACGCCCGGCACCGAAAGCACCTCGTCCGAAGCCGCGCCCGACACCTCCGGGGCCTGCGGCAAAGCCACCGGGGCCAGCAGCGAAGCCTCCGCGGCCGGCAGCGAAGCCTCCGCGGCCAGCAGCAAAGCCTCCACGGCCGGCAGCGAAGCCGCCAGGAACGACTCCCCCGCGGCCGACCCCAAAAGCGCCTGGGAAACCGCGACCCCGCATCCCACCAGGGCCACCCATCATAGCCATCATTGCCGCCATCTCCTCGGGACTGCCAGCCTTCATCTTCTTTGGGGGTGTGGCCGGAGGCTCGGGAGGCGCCACATCAGCCGCACTGTACTGCACCTCCGTGTGCATCCTCTGGATCCGGCTGTAGAGACGAGACAACATACACGATGGCGCACGAAATGTGTTACCAATTGTTTCTTTCACAATTCACAACGCACATAAGATATCCCGCTGGGCTATCTACAGCAGTACCAGCAGAGCTTGGAAAAACAAATGAGTTACGAAATGACGTGTGATTCACGATACTGCCGTTAGGAGACCAATAAGCAGCAATGGCTGACAATGGGAGACTGACGACACAGCAACGATCGTCAATCGTGTTACTTTTTCACGAAACGAAAAGCCTTGTTGTGATTCAGAGTCTGAAACGTCCCCTTAGAAAAATTATAAATGACTGTGCTTAAACTGGCACACAATATTTTTAGCGCAACGCAATCTGACTTTCAAAAGTCCCTACAAAAGAATGGCCCTGACTAACATTAACCTATACCTTTCACAAATCGCCACTGCTGGTGGCTCACCTCCAACTGCGTAACGCTACGCGCTGTTAACATCCAGCGGTCCAACACTACAATAGCAAATTCCAACAATGCCACCCAGCCACAGACTGCACACAGCACAGCCAGTGATTTTCGTACAGAGCGCTACATGGCGTTACCAACATAAAAACCTAAACAGCCTACTTACATAGCCCCCATGCTCCCCACAACAAAATTTGCAGATTGTTCTGGGCAGTGGCCAATACAGATTTGAAATTTTTTTTCATAATTACAATAACAAAGATATCAAATGCACACACTTATTGATACAATGTTGGTCAAAAGCTAACATTTTCTCACAGTCCATAAAGACAGTCCTGATCATCCATCACAGTAAAATTACAGCGGTGTTTTTCTCAAAATCTGAGCAGTAAAAGAAAATGCACACGGAAGTAGTGGATTTCCATGTAGTCTTGAAGAAGTAGTGTTGTCCTTCCAACGGAAAGACAATGATGACTCTTGACATGCAGACAGGTAATGGGCCACAACAGAGTAAACCCACCAGAGGTGCAAACCCACTGCAGTCCTTGTAGAGACGGCCAGCAGCCATCTGTTGCGACTGTGCAGGTGCACAATCACCATCGAAGAGTCTTGCGGACAATATAGCAAGTCCATAAAGCACCACTTGTGCACTCACAAAGTTTTTGGAATTGTCCAACCAGTAGAGCTTGGAAAAACAAATGAGTTTACGAAATGACGTGCAATTCACGATACTGCCGCTAGGAGACTAGTAAGCAGCAATGGCTGACAGTGTAAGACTGACGACACAGCAACGATCGGCAATTGTGTTACTTTCTCATGAAACGAAAAGCCTTGTTGTGATTCAGAGTCGTTTTCGACAACAGTTTAACACGCAGTGGGTGTCTTGCAAGAAGGCCATCCACAGGTTGTACGATAAATTTGTACAGGAAGAAATAGTACTGGAAGCGAAGCGACCTCGGCCTAAGCCTGTTTGTTCGCCGGGGAATATTGAAGCGGTACGAGTTGCTGTACAGAGAAGTCCTGGGAAATCGTGTAGAAAGGCAGGAGTGCAACTGGGAATATCCAGACGCTCCGTTCAACGCATTCTTAAAAGTGACCTCCATATGTACCCATACAAGATGACCTGTGCACTGAAGCTCACTGAAGAACACAAGCAACAGAGACTACTGTTTGCTCAGTGGGGGAGGATAGGGAAGAAACTCTCAACAACGTTTGGTTTTCAGACGAGGCGCATTGTAATTTAGACGGCGTGGTTAACAAACAAAATGTACGCTTTTGGCCCACTGAAAACCCACAAGTGTTTAATGAACGACTGTTGTGTTGGCTGAAGATCCAACACCGTGTTACTAGAGGAGGCCGCCGAAATGCACGCGTTTTAGCTCACGCAGGCTGGCATGAGGACGGAAGCAACTATACTGACGTGAGGCCTGGAACATGACAAGGAATGAGAATTCAGAAATCGGACGTAGCTAGTTGATACTTAACTTTAAGCCATTTATGATGAACGTCGCTCTTGACGGTACATGATTCACAATATTATCTGTTCAGAAGACATAGTAACTGAATATGGCGCCTTACTAGGTCGTAGCAAATTACGTAGCGGAAGGCTATGCTAAACTGTCGTCTCGGCAGATGAGAGCGTACGTAGTCAGTGAACCATCGCTAGCAAAGTCGGTTGTACAACTGGGGCGAGTGCTAGGGAGTCTCTCTAGACTAGACCTGCCGTGTGGCGGCCCTAGGTCCGCAATCACTGATAGTGGCGACACGCGGGTCCGACGTATACTAACGGACCGCGGCCGATTTAAAGGCTGCCACCTAGCAAGTGTGGTGTCTGGCGGTGACACCACAACGACAACATTATGCTCCGAGGATTACGGCGTGGGCACCAATTTCCAGTCACGGACTTATTGGAACCTTTTTCTTTGAAGAAACTGTGAATAGCAATAGCTCCATTCCACAGCTTCTTGCTACTGCCTTGTCCTTCAACATGCAGTGGTTCATGCAAGATGGAGCAATGCCACATACTGCAAACAATGTGTTGGAGTTTTTACACGAGCATTTCGACATGCGGATCATTTCACTCAGGTTTCCAGGTCGCTTCAATGACGGACAAAATTGGCCCCCCAATAGTCCAGACCTGAATCCATGTGACTTTTTTCTTTGGGGATACCTAAAGGAAAAATTTTTCCCGAAACGTCCATGTGATTTAATGGAGCTCAGAAGACTTATTCTTCAAGGTTGCAGTGAAATTACAGAAGACATGGACCGTAGGGTAATCACTAACTTCAGTGTTCGTTTGAAGGAAGTTAGGAAACGAAATGGTGGACATATTGAGCATGTGCTGACTTAGAACAAATCTCCATGGACGGCTCTTCATTGTAGTATATGTTCCTTTCAGATTGTATTGATAATAAAGTTTATATTCAAAAACAAAATGGTAAATCATTTCGTGCGCCACCCTGTACTTCTAGAAAAATAATAATACACAACTGGTCATTAAAACTGCCACACCATGAAGGTGACATGTAACGACATAATTCTATACGCTTGCTTATGCAACCGAGAAATATTTCAGTGCAATTGCTCAAAGACGGTAGGAAGAATGTCACCTACAGTCAGTTTATAAAAGCAGGTTCTGCAGCGGGTTTTTCGTTCAGAAATCGCAGTTGAATGTTGGTTGGTTGTGAGAAGAACATGTTAGCCTTGTGTGAGGAGAAATATCTAGTAGCATGTTTCAGTATTACACAGCAGCACTATCGTGGCCTATCCAGACTATGATTTATCGTTATACAATATTGCTGCTCACATTAGTTGGGATCACACAACTCACGGAATCTGGAATCTATGGATTCAGGTGGGCCACACTCAGTGCCTTGCAGGATGTCAGTAACCCCTTGCATCTAGCACCAGAGAGGACAGACATCTTCTTCAAAGCTTGTGCAGGATTCTGCAGCCACATAACATATTGTGAGTCAGAGAAGGCGCAGAGTTCCAGTAACAGTTGCAAAGGTGAGGATAAGATGATTGATAGTGCTGAAGGAACGTGCGATAACTGAAAGGTTAGTTTCCACTTTCGGCCAGTTACTATCTTTATTCTGTTGTGGGCTTTTTTGCTTAGCTTCTGATCGAGAGTTAATCCAAAGTATTTTAGTGTTCTACACTGAAGAGCGAAAGAAACTGGTACACCTGCCTAGTATCGTCTATTATATCATATCATATTATTGACTATTCGTCTCAAATAATCCATTTGTGTAAGAAATCACTCATACTTACAGTACTTCCATAGTAACTTTGACGATTAATATCTCTTGTTCTAATTGTTCATGGAAGCTACAATTTTTATAGTGTATGTATATTTTGTTGCTCAACTACGCTATGTATGAGCATAATTTCTTCGAAAACATGTCGTGACCGTCCGTTGTAAGTATGGAGCAACTATATCAGCATATTCTGAAAGGAACCTTATTGGTATGCTATCTCGACCAGAAGACTTGCTTTAAAAGTGCTTTAAGCTTCTTCGCCACGTCGAGGATAACTATTTCTAAGTTGCTCATATTGGCCGTTGTTCTCAATTCGAATTTCGGAATATTTTCTTCATGTTCTTTGGTGAAGGAATTTCGGAAAACTGTGTTTAATAACTCTACTTTGGCGGCGGCGTCATCAGTAATATTACCATTGGCATCGCATAGTAAAGGTATTGATTGTGTCTTGCCACTGGCGTACTTTACATACGACCAAGATCTCTTTGGATTTTCTGTCACATTTGGAGACAGAGTTTCATTGTGGAAGCTATTAAAAGCTTCTCGCTTTAAAGTCCTTGCAAAGTTTTGAGCTTCACTAAAAAATCACTAATCTTGGAGATTTTGTGTTATTTTAAAATTGATATATTCTATTCGTTGTTTTTGCAATAGTGTCCTGACCTCTTCTTTGAACCATTGGGGATCAGTGCCATATTTCAGTAATATATTTGATATAAATCTCTCAGTTGCCTTGATACTAATTCTTTTAATTTCAGCCACGTCTCGTCTACATGGGTAGTTGGGAAGGAGTGGACGCTACCTCTTAAGAAGGTGTCAATCTCATTTTGATTGCCTTTTTTTTTTTAAATAGATATCTGTTGTTGTGATTTCTTTTGGTGGGTTTGGATGTTTCATTGGTCAGTGTCGCTACGTCAATCTTGTGGTCACTGATACCTGTCTACGTCATGATGCTCCACATCCGTTCAGTATTATTTATTACTAAGAGTTCATGTATGTTTTCCTGAACTAACTGCTCAAAATAATTTTCGGAGAAAGCATTTAGTACAATTTCTGATGATGTTTTATACCTACCACAGGCTCTGAATACGTTTTTTCGCCAACAATTTGGGGGTAGACTAAAGCCATCGCCAACTATAATTATTAGGTAAGATACCTATCTGTGATGATACTCAAGTTCTCTTTAAACTGTATCATCTGAGGGGTCGGGGGGGGGGGGGGGGGGGGGGGGGGGGAGGGACGGTAAAAAGGGAATCAATTGTTAATTTACTCCGGTTGTCAAGTATAACCTCTACCCATAATAAGTCACAGGAACTATCTACTTATCTACTTAAACTTCACTACAATATAAAATACTTTTAAAAGTAGCACAGACGGCACCCCAACAGTATTGAATCTATCCATTCTAAACACTGTTAGGTCCTTTAGCCAGCTTAGGGTATCTACAGTAATTTGAGCTTCTGTGCTTTCTGTAACACTCTGATTCTTTCCCACCACAGCCACAACAGTTTACAACTACAATATTGATTGTTGCTGTGTCTCCATCTTCCTGTGTTCGTCCCTGCACTCTTTGAAAATGGAGCTTTTTCTACACTTTCCTATGATTCTCTAACCTAAAAAACTGCCCAGTCCATTCCACACAGCCCCAGCTACTTATGTAGCTGCCTCCCGTGTGTAGTGGATACAGGACCAATTAAGTAGACCCGAAATCTCTCCGTCCTATGGTGCACGTCAAGAAATCTGCACCCTACATGGTCGCAGAACCGTCGGAGCCTCTGGTTCAGACACTTCACTCGGCTCTGTACGAAAGTCCACAATTGATTCTATCGACGATGCTACAAATGGTAAGCTCTGCCATTATCTCGCAAACAAGACTGCCTGTCTTTGCCACTTCAGCTAGTCACCCAAAACCATAGAGAATCTCTTCCAATCCAAAGTGACACACATTGTCAGTACCAATATGAGCCCCACCTGCAGTTGATTGCACCCTGTGCTCTTCATAGCATGTGCAAGCCCTCGTTTCACAACTGGAATGTTTCCTCCCGATATGCACAGAGAGTGTGTACTGGATTTCTTCCCCTCCTGGACAGCCATGTCCCTAAGGGGTCCCATTATGCACCTAACATTGGAGCTCGTAACTACCAGTAAACCCACCCTCTGTGAATGCCCAGATCTTGCAGGGTGAGGGCTACCTCTGGAACAGGGCGAACGAATGCACCTGGCTCAGTGTCTTTGTCAGCCACATGTAGCGTCGAAAATTTGATCGTCAGGACAAACTGGAGAGGTTCTTCGATCAACCTCCTCTCTGTTCCAGAAAGTCTTTTGGAGCTTGCCACACCCTTGGAACAACATTTCAATTGACCACCCTGGGGGGTCATCCTCAGTGCCTGCAGTACCCTTGGCGGGTCACTGTAGTAGAACATTGGAGGCAAGGGGGACGTGCTGAATGTACCATGCATCTCCCACGTCCAGCCCCCCCCCCTTACCACCCCCAAAGCAATGCTCACTGGCAACAGCCTCAAGCTCTGTGACGAAGCCAGTGTCCCCTGGAACAGTCGCGTATGAACACAGCAGTCATAGTCCCCCACCCATACTTAAGTCAGAATAACTATAGAATGAACTGTGATTAAAATACAGAACCCACAAACGAAAAGCTGTCCTCTGAACTGTTGCTGCCTGGCCGTGAGCTGTTGACTGGCTGACCAAACTCAGTTGATCTGTGTCTAGCCGGGTTAGAGCCAGAGGGGACAGCTCTATGTACTACATTTTGCATCCTGTATACTCTGAAACCAGCTACAAATTTTTCATCATATATTCTTCCTTCGTCATCCGTGTATGCATCATAAGTAAACTTTCGTTATTTGCTGGCCTTCCTGGTGTTGTAGTCTTGATGTTCAGTAGCGTACATTAGATTGTTATGAAGAAAATGGAGCGCTTAGCGGTTTATTCAGATGAATCTTGGATTCACACCCCGCCCCCATCTGCCCCCCCCCCCCCATTCCACACACACACACACACACACACACACAGACACTTTTCCTTGGATGTAAACACGGCGGTAGTGCCACCCTGGCCAAACATGTACAGTTCACGCAAACAGATGTGAATACCGTAACCAAGGCGAGCAGTAGGGCCCCGTTCAGTCGGTCGCCAGCGTCGGACGTGTTACCATTGTGTCAGGAGAAGCGCTCAGCTAATGCATACTTTAGGATAGCACATTCAAAGCTGAAGAATGCCACTAGTACAAAGCATGTTAAAGGTCCAAAGTTCTTCACAGCCAAACCGGTGAAGTGGTTGCAAATGTCTACCAGTTTATGAAGATAGAGGCTGTGGTATTTGCTCCATTTAAACTAAAACCCAACAGAAAAGAGGTTGCCGAAGCAAGTGGGGGGTACAATTTACTTCCGTCTATCGGATCAAGAGAGAACTGGAAAGAGTCCAGAGTGAATCGTCCATATTTTCAGCAACTAATAAGGAATCGCCCAGAAGATCTTGGAAGGCCACGTTAGGCAATTGTAATGAGCGAGTCGTTGGCCACGTGGTGAATAATTTCTACATTACACATAAACGAAGATCCTACTTTACAGACCACTGATAAATTTTGAAGAAAGTATAAACAGAAATTAATGAAATTCTTTATATTCTAGGATTCAAGTGGAAGATCACGATTAATAACCGAAAAGTATTTCGGGAACGGGAGTAGTATCAGGATACAACGAACTGCTTACTTAAAAAATAACCGAGAGTACAGATGTGAATGTCGTCCAGATGCGCATATGGATGAAATAAATGTTCACACTTGTTACACAACTTAGTACGGATGGGTTAAAAATTCACTAAGCGGTCGGTTTGAAACCTGCTTCGAAAAGCAGGAATACCAAAAGCAGCAGAATTACCAGAATTCATGCAGGTAGAGTTTTTGACCGAATGCTTGCACCAGGTTGAAGTCCGACCAAAATAATGGGAATTTCATGACATGAATGTATCATACACTAAGAAGTGGCTCAGGGAGAGAGTAACACCTGATTTACTACCACATACAGTTCTCGTGATAGATAACGCCTGTTAACATAATAGGCAGCTCACTCGTGCTCCAATAACAAATTCCAAGAGGGCAGAAACGAAATCACGGTTACGAGTAAAGGCAATTCCTTTCAACAAGGACATACTGAGACCTTAGTTTTATTCATTGGACGAAATGAACAAGCCAGGCGAGTGCACTTATGAAATGGACTTTATTTTCACAAGAAATCGTTGTACTGTATTAACCCTTAACCGGCGTGTTCAGATATTTTGACACTAATTGTGTTGCGTTGTCCTCGGGACTCCAAGAAAATTGTATTGTGTCTGCTAAGGGCTTTTTTGTTGTTCTTTTGGGACGTATACGTAATCAAAGACTTGCAAGGAAACAAACTTTTTTATTTACAAGCAATCTAGAAAGAAACAAAAGCGAAAAAATCTGAAACTAAAGATATTACAAAAATAAACAAAGTCGCTCAGGTTCATCTATTTTCGAAGAAATAACAGACAAATAAAAGCTTTTTTTTCAAATACACATTTGATAAGGTCTAAACTACAATAAAAGAGTATACATTTACTCATGTAGAAAAACAATAAACTATTGAAAAATGTCTAAACAAGCATATAAAACGTAGTAATGGGGTACTGGGGGTACAGGGACAAATAATTTAATCAAAATGGCGGCTATGTTTCCACCCCCCCCCCCCCCCCTATGGCATCACACCTCCTCAACCACATGAAAATGCAGGAAACTTTAGTGAGAAATAGGGCAATTGTGGTACCTCCACTAATCTAACATCCCGACCCACACTTATGACGTCACCCACCCCCACCCCTCCTATAACACCACCACTGGAAATTGCAGGAAATGGTCTGTCCATCTGCCAGAAAGGAAGGTTAGGATAGTATACTTTATTTGTTTTCGGTGGTAAACGGTAATTCTAAGCTTATCCTACCAAGAAGTACCGGGTGATCAAAAAGTCAGTATAAATTGGAAAACTTAATAAACCACAGAATAATGCAGATAGAGAGGTAAAAATTGACACACATACTTGGAATGACATGGGGTTTTATTAGAACAAAAAAAAAACAAAGTTCACAAAATGTCCGACAGATGGCGCTGGACAGCAAAACGTCAGTGACTGCGCATGACAATCGTGTATAAAAGGAGCTGTAATGAGAGAGAGAACCTCACCATCGTCCTGCATAACATCCTCCCCTTCCAGCGCCCCCACACACTCCAGCAGATATCCCTTGCTGCCCGCTCTGTTTTCCACTTAAACACCTACGCCACGTACTCCCACAACCAGGCCTACTTTACCTTCACCCGCCTCGACACCCTCGTTTAAGCCCCTCTCTCCACTTCCCGCCCCCTTCCCACGTCCAACCTCCTGGTGCATCAACAGTATCGTCTCCTCTACCTCAACATTCGCTCCCTCCCTGCAAACAAATACCTCTTCATGCATACCATCTCCCAGCACCAGGTTGACTCCTTCATTCTTAATGAAACCTTCCTCCAACCTCACCATGTTGTCCACACCTCCCCTTATCTCCTTCACTGCACTGACAATCCCCTTCCCCTAGCCCGAGGCGGGGTCACTATAGGCCACCTCCGGCATCTCCCTGTCCGGCCACAACCCCTCCTCAATGACCCGACCGAACACCTTCTGCTCAGCCTATTTTTTCCCTCCCTCACCATCACCTGTGCCACTATCTATATCCGCCCCGCAGCTCCTCTCCCCTTTGACTTCATTTACCATGTTGACCGTACCTTCTCCACCTATGTGATCGCCGCTGACCTCAACATCCACAGCCGTGACCCTGCCACCCTTCGGCGGTGGCCACAGTTCCTTGCCACCCTCCATGGTGACCTTGTTCCTCTCCCACAGCACACCCGTTCTGAAAATAACTCCACCCCCGATGTTATCCTCGCTTCCCCCAACCTCCTTGGTCGCATCGCCGTTGATGTTCTCGATCCTGTCGGTATTGACCATCTTCCTGTCCTTCTCACCATCTCCTCTACCCGTCCCACCACTGCAGCCACCCACCCAGCTGCCCCTCCAAACTCTGTCCATGACTACCACCATGCCAATTGGGATGCCTACCGGGAATCCATTGTCTTACAGGTTGAAAGCCATCCCCTCTCCTTTCACCACCCTGATGACATCACCCATGCCTCTTCCTTCCTTCAGAAGACCATCACTGACGCTGTGGAGGCTCATGTCCCTACCAAACTCGTTCACACTCACCGCCCTACGCTTCCTCCGCAGGCCGTCCTTCTGCGTGGATCCTGCAAGCTCTACCGCTCCTTCCTCTGCACTCGTGACCGGGATACTCTCACCCGCCACCGGCAATTACAGTGACACATCCGGAACCTCCTTACAGCTAAGAAACGCTGGGACTGGCGCCAGACATGCACACGTCTCAACTCCACCCTCCCTGTCAACTCATCCAAGCACTGGTCAGCCTTCCACCGCCTTACTGGCAGCCATCTCATCCCGCATTACCCCATCCCCCATGACGATCGACCCTTTCCTGAAAACCTCAGTAAGGCTAACCATTTTGCTTCCCACCTATCCGAGGTCTTCTCCATTCCTGATGATCCCCATTTTGATTACTCCCTCTTCCCCACCATCCTTGACTGCACTGACACCTCTGTCCCCCCCCACTCGCCCCTAGCTTCCAGTACTTGGATCAGTTGCCCCCTCCGACATCAACACTCCCATCACCGCACAAGACATCACACTTGTCCTCCATTCCAAATGCAACACCGCCATTGGTCATGATGGCGTCACCTACTGTCACCTCAAGGAATCCCCTCCATCCTTCCTGTCTGTCCTTGCTACCCTGTACAATGTCCTCCTCTCCACTGGATTTTACCCCGACCTGTGGAAGACTTCCCGTGTCCTGCTGTTCCCTAAACCTAACAAACCCCCCTCTGATACCTCTTCCTATCGTCCAATGTGCCTCACCTCCGTGTTCAGTAAGGTCTTGGAGGCCATCCTCTCTCGCTTTATTCACCGCCACCTTAACCAGCACTGCCTCCTTCCTCTTACCCAATGTGGCTTCCGGCCTTCCTTCTCCACTGACGACCAGCTCCTTAACCTTACCAATCTTCTTTCCCTCCAACTTATTTCCCGTCGCTTTTGATCTCCAGAACGCCTATGACCGTGTCTGGCATCCCGGGCTCCTCTTCAAACTTCAGACCTATGCTCTCCCCATCAACTTCGTCCATCTCGTTGCTTCCTCCCTCTCCCATCGTCCCTCCTACGTGACTATCCACAATTCCAACTCCTGTACTTTCTACCCTTCTGCCGGCGTGCCCCAAGGTTCTGTCCTTTCCCCTCTCCTCTATCTCCTGTACACTGCTGATATCCCAAACCTCCCCCTCCTGTTCACTTCTCTAGTTTGCTGATGACACCGCCTTCCTAGCCCTTTATCCTACCCTTCATCGGTCTCAATGTACCCTCCAAAAACACACCTTGACCAATTCACTGCTTGGTGCAACCAGTGGTTCCTCCGTGTTAATCCCTCCAAGACCCAGGCGATCATAATAGGCCGCACCACCCGCTCCTTCCGCCTACATGATTTCTACCTCACCATTTATGGCCGTCTTATCCACCTACTCGTCCCCTCAAATACCTTGGCCTCACACTCGACCGCCACCTCACCTGGACTCCCCATCTCCTTACCATCCAAAACAAAGCTCACAACCGCCTCCGCCTCCTGAAACTCCTGTCCGGCCGGACGTGGCGTCTGCATCCTTCCACCATCCTTCACACCTACAAATCTTTGATCCGCCCCATCCTCTGTAATGCCAGCGTCGCTTGGATTTCCGCCCCTCCCCGGTTCTATCAAGCCCTCCGAATCCTCGAATGCCATGCACTCCGCCTCGTCTTCTGCATACGCCTTCCGTCTCCCACGCGCATCCTCTATGACCTCATCCCCTTCCCCCACCTTCTCCTTTTCCTTGAAGACATCTGCACACTCTATATTGTCCGCTGCCTTGATCCCCCTCACCCCCTGGTTTCTCCCATCCTCTCAATCCCCAACCGGTTGCCGCGCCTTTACCGTTGTGTCCCACCCTCTCTCCATCTCCACACCCTCCATCTCCTTTCCCAACACAACTTCCACCGTCTACCCCTCCCAGATGATGAGCTTCGCCCTGACATCTACCCTTACTAGCAACTCTAACCCCCTTCTTCCTGCCTCCTCCTCTGGGCTCCCTTTCCTCCCCCTCCCTCCTCCTGAGCGGCTTCCCCCTCCTACTCCCCCTCCATCTCTTGTGCCTCCTGCCAGTGTCTCTGCGCTCCCTCCTGCCCTGTCTTCCCTCTTTCCCTCCCACCCCACATGTCTCCTGCCTCTTCGCGAACCCACTGATGCCCCTCCTCTCTTCATCCCGCCGCTTCCCCAGCTGCCCCTTGCTCTCCCCTTCTTTTCCATACTCTCTGACCTTTTCCATCGGCGGGTCCCACCTGGCAGTTATTATTGTTCGTCGTGTGTGCTCCAAGTGGGTTTTAAGTGTGTTGTTCCGGAGTGTTTTTACTATCACGACTTTTAACCTGTGCCTGCGCATTCACTGTCTTCTCTGTGTTTTAAAAATCGCCAATTGTGTTTTTTAACATTTTGGTGACTTTTTTTAACTGTCCCCCCATGAACGTCTCTATGTCAGTGTATATTTTACCTCCATTTTCTCCCCTTTCTCTGTTTTATGTTCCCCTTTTTTATCTCCTTATGTATGTACCATTTTATTCTTGTTTTAGTTGTAGCATCACTCGGCTGAAGAGCGGCGGATTATGCCGCTGACAGCCCTCCCCTGCCCATATGGGGCAGGGAAATGAAATCATAATAAAGAAAAAAAAAGAGAGAGAACCAGATGCGCCAGCAGTCGCGACATGTTGACGTTACTTAAAAAGGCGCTTTCAATGAAGCTGTATTATCAGAATGGCCAATGTGCTAGTTCAGCGTTACGATCCTATCGCCATAGGAAGGGGATTCGAACGGGTAAAGGTCCGTTGACAAATGCAGCTGTGGCGAGAATGATTTCGAAGTTCGAAGCCACGGGTTGTTTAGACGATAGACCCCATAGTGGCCAACCGAGCACAAGGCGTAATGCTGCTGAGACAGATCAGGAAGCAATGGAAGCTGTAGCGGGTTCGTCTATGCACGGGGAAGTCAGCGCTCGCGCAGAAGCACGTCGCACTGGCATTCCATACACTACTGTTTGGTTGTCACTGAGGTATACCCTCCGATGCTATCCGTACAAAATCCATCGGCATCATGAACTGTTACCTGGCGATTTAGTGAAGTGGAGGGCATTTGCGGTGTGGGCGTTTCATAAGATGGCGGAAGATGACGATTGGTTGAGTAACGTGTTGTGGACCTACGAAGTTCATTTCACGCTCCGAGGGTCTGTCAACGCCCACAACTACAGAATTTGGGCTACCGAAGATCCTAGAACTGTCGTGGAAACTCCATTGCACGACAAGAAAGTCACGGTATGGGTTGGATTTTCCACATCTATCGTTATAGGGCATTTTTTCTCCGAGGAAATGCGTGATTCTAGTATTGTACCGTAACTGCTACCGTGACAGGTGAGAGGTACACCGATATCTTACAGAATCGCATCATCCCCAGCCTGGCTGATAAACACCTGGTGGAAAGTACGATGTTTATGCAGGATGGCGCTCCACCCCATACTGCTAGACGCGTTACAGATGTCTTGCGCGCGTCGTTTGGTGATGATCGTGTACTCCGCTGGCACTTTCGTCATGCTTGGCCTCCCAGGTTCCCAGACCTCAGTCCGTGCGATTATTGGCTTTGGGGTTACCTCAAGTCGCAAGCGTATCGTGATCAACCGACATCGCTAGGGATGCTGAAAGACAACATCCGACGCCAATGCCTCACCATATCCGGACGTTCTTTACAGTGCTGTTCACAACATTATTCCTCGACTACAGCTATAGTTGAGATATTGAGCATTTCCTGCAAAGAACATCATCTTTGCTTTGTATTACTTTGTTATGCTAATTATTGCTATGATGATCAGATGAAGTGCCATCTGTCGGACATTTTTTTGAACTTTTGCATTTTTTTGGTTCTAATAAAACCATGTGTCATTCAAAGCATGTGTGTCAATTTGTACCTCTCTATCTACATTATTCCGTGATTTATTCAGTTTTCAAATTTATACTGACTTTTTGATCACCCGGTACATAAGACATCATCTACAGTGCGGCAACTCTTGTTGGTTTTGCAGTGAATGGCGAAATATTTTTTAAGATTTCTCAACACTGTGTACACTTTCTAGTACTGGCAATAAATACCCATTACATATTCTATCTTTGTTCAAACTGATACTGATGTCTATGAAATTTGACATTGTCAAATAGAACAACGTGATGTATTTGAAGTACATCTCTTTTATTCACAAATGTTCTTCGTTGCATTTATTGGGTTATGACACTTAACCGGTGTCGACTGTAATAAGCAAACATCTTAGCAATATTTTGTGACAAAAGTGACACGTCAAATCATCGTCTAGCATCACCACAGTCACTTAAAATCAAATGATGTGCAGTAGATGACAACTGAACGTACGACTGTCGTAAAAAAAAAAAAAAAAAAAAAAAAAACACATTGATTGCGCTGGCGACTCATTACAGTCGAAACTAGTTAAGTCTACAAAATGCGATCAAGACATTCGTGAGTCAAAGAATGATAGTGAACTGATACGTCTGTTTGATGGTGAGATGTTTTTCTGGTGGGAGGAGGGGGGGGGGGGGGCGGAAGGTGTCAGAGGGGGCGACGTCGAGGCAGCAGCCCTCTCCTGGGTTCGTCCTTTTGTCCCATACTCCTGTTCTATTACCGACTGGTAGTATTGCATAATCTATAAAAACTTATAAAAAGTAATGACAGTGGTGTAATGGAAAGATCTGAAGCTTTGACTGGCTGGGTACACCTATATAAATCTGCTTTAGAACACTGAATAGCGTAAGAATTTTACTCGCTTCATAGCAGCGAAGGCACGCTCTCTTATACGATGGATCTCATAGTGAAGCCACTTTTTCATTGGTCCATAATACGATGAGCCTCGGTGTTAAAGGGTTAGCTACACCCTAAGACAAAAAACAACAAAGACGACCCACCATGAAGGAATCATCCGAATGGAACGGAAGTCGGTAGATGTGATGCACAATTACAAACAAACAAATGATAACAATTTCAGAAAAAGTGGATGATTTGTTTGAGAGGCGGTGTTTCCACGCCTGGAATGCATCCTGGAATGCCTTTTCCGGAATGTCCTTTAGTGCTGATGTAACATGCGCCTGGTTGCTTTCAATCGTGTCCCAATTTTTTCCTCTCATGACTTTGTTTAACCGAGGAAACGAAAAAAATTCAGCGGGAGCCAGGTCAGGACTGTAGGGAGGCTGGGGAAGCAATTGGATCTTGGTCCTGGCCAGGAAGTCGTTGACAATGAAGGCGCTGTGACTTGGCGCGTTGTCGTGGTGAACTTTCCACGTGTCCTCGATGTCGCTTTGGCAGTGCGAGACCCTTCTTTTCAGCCTTTTGAGCACTTCCAAGTAGAAAGCTGAGTTCGCTGTAGTCCTGGTAGGTAGGAATTCGTGGTGGACAATGCCTCTGACATCAAAGAAGACAATGAGCATGGTTTTGATCCTATACTTGCTCATGCGTGCCTTCTTGGGATGGGACGCCGATGGGGTGTGCCACTCTAAACTCTGCTTTTTTGTCTCAGGGTCGTACTCAAAAATCCACGACGAATCATCAGTGATAACTGAGTTTAAAAAATAAGGATCATTTTCACACATTTCCAACCTTTCTCGGCACCGAAGCACTCGCAGGTGCTTGTGCTCATCGGTCAACACTTTCGGGACGAGTTGAGCACACACATTTCTCATATTCAAATCTTCGGTTACAATGCGGAAAACGGTCGTTTTTGACATGTTTAGAGTTTGTGCTATCAATTGAAGGCTCAGCCGTCTGTCAGAGTTCAAACAATCGCGCACACTGGCCATATTTTCGTCCACTTGTGCGGTTGATAGCCGTCCACTGCAAGGTTCGTCGGTGACCTCCTTTCGGCCCTCCATGAACGACTTATGCTATCGGTTCAAATGGTTCAAATGGCTCTGAGCACTATGGGACTTAACTTCTAAGGTCATCAGTCCGCTAGAAGTTAGAACCACTTAAACCTAACTAACCTAAGGACATCTCACACATCCATGCCCGAGGCTGGCCCGGCCGGCTGTGCCATCGGAAAACTTGTGATTTGTGCAAGCAATCGTTCCTAAAGGCATGGTGAAATAATGGAAACATTACGGTGGCGGACTTTCCAAGTTTAACGCCAAATTTGATAGCATACCGTTGCTCTACGGAATAATCCATTGGTCCGTGTTACATAACTCAAAACAGGGTTGACGGAAAAGCACGTCCTGACTCTCCGCCAGCTCGCAGCCGAGTGAGACAAAGAGCGTTTTGAAGCTAACATCCTCTCCACTTAGTTCAACCGGTTACAGAAAAAAAAAAAAGAGAAAATGGTCGCATTTCATATGGAACGCACTCTGTATGTAGTGGGCAAACTCGTTCATTTTTGGGAACTAGTTCACTGCTGATCGTTCTTTTTTGGGAACCGTTCATTTTTACTCGTGCACTGTTCATTTGTGCTTGGTATATGGTTCTTACGACAAACTGAAAACTAGTAGTGTAGGTGACTGAAGGATGGAGGGCACCAAGAGGAGGCACTTGCCTCCCCCCTGGAGCACAGAATTCTTACACACTTTTAGAAGTAATTTCTGTGATTCTGCAGTACCTCTCGTTTAGTCAAACGTAGCCTTGTGTGGCTGATCGCAGGGAAATAATATAGGGTGGCGGACGGAAAACCGGCCCCGAGTACAGACTGCTCGCCAATTACGGACGATGTGTTGCCCGTTACGAGCAGATACAACAAACAGACAACAATTAGGCAGGGAAGAAATAACAAGCTAATGCAAGCAACAATTGCGAAACAATCGATGACGATGTGTAAAGAGCTGGAGAAGAGAATATGAAAATCGCACGCAACGCGCATGGTCTATAGCTCATGTAGTCTTGTGAACCTGTTGGTGACTGTTTCCCAACTTAATAGACCACAAGTGTCTTGTATACAATTCTTCGTTTCGACTTCCGCTACATAGCTATGCTACGTTGTAAACAATAATCGTTTACATCCTATATATATTCACGTTGTCTCTGAGTTCGTAGGCGAAGCATAAAATAAAATGTCGTTTTCCCATACTTGCGTCACACGCTTAATAAAAATTAGGTTTTTATGTTGCATTATTAAAGTTAATGCAGCAATAATAATAATAAAAAAGTTCGCAGTAGTGAAGTTTTTGGTTTGAAAGCTCCTTCTGAACAAATGTTTTTGAGATAATAAGCAAATACGATTTTATGGCATTCTATGTCTTTTCGAATGGAGAGGCACCGCTTTTCCTACAGAGCCAAAATGACTCACAACCCATTTTTTTTCAACGAAACCAAACTAGCAGGAAATGCAAATTGGAAACAACCAAACTTAAAAATAATTAGAGCCTTCCTAAATGTAATGTTTTGTATATGAAAGGTACACGAAAATCGTTTTGTATGAATTTTCTTACACCAAAAGTTAAGCAAATTATTGAAAGTCAGATGCTAAATCAAGTCAATGAAACCAAAAAATGTATGAATAACAAAAACAACTTGCCTTGTTATAAGTATGTCTTCTACTGTTCATCGATATAAAGAAGTGATCTGATATGCCCTTTTGTTACCTGAAAATACGTATCTATTACATACAATGTAATTTTTATGTAATTTATATAACTATAAAATACTTTTTGACTACCGGCTGTGGACACTGAATAGCCAGACCCAAGTGCAAGAACAGTTTGGAACACATGTAAAATGGGCGAGCGCAGTGAAGGAAACGAACAACTGAATACTGAACTAACTAGGAGCAGTCGGCAGTGGAACTGAGACAGGTGGTCGTGCGAAGATCAACGAGTGTGGCCGAGGGAGACCGAGACTGAGACGAGCACGCGACGGAGGCTGGAACGAGAACTACCGAAGTGACCGCCGCGACCGAAGTGAACAACTGAACTATGAACCGATCGTTCCTTGTTCCCGGGAACTATAAGTAGACTGCTGCGACCGAAGTGAACTATGAACCGATCGTTCCTCATTCACGGGAACTATAAGTAGACCACCGCAACCAAAGTGTACTATGAACCAATTGTTCCTAATTCCTGGGAACTGTAAGTAGACCGCCGCGACCAAAGTGAACTATTAACCAATCGTTCCTCATTCCCAGGAGCTATAAATAGGCCACTGCGACCAAAGTGAACTACGAACCGATCGTTCCTCGTTCCCGGAAACTATATGTAGACCGCCGCGACCAAAGTGAACTATGAACCGATCGTTCCTCATTCCCAGGAACTATAAGTAGATCGCCGCGACCGAAGTGAACTATGAACAGATCGTTCCTCATTCCCGGAAACTATAAGTAGACCACCATGACCAAAGTGAACTACGAACCGATCGTTCCTCGTTCCCGGAAACTATATGTAGACCGCCGCGACCAAAGTGAACTATGAACCGATCGTTCCTCATTCCCAGGAACTATAAGTAGATCGCCGCGACCGAAGTGAACTATGAACAGATCGTTCCTCATTCCCGGAAACTATAAGTAGACCACCATGACCAAAGTGAACTACGAACCGATCGTTCCTCGTTCCCGGAAACTATAAGTAGACCGCCGCGTGCGAAGTGAACTACGAACCCATCGTTCCTTGGAATTCGCTCCTCGGTCCTTCTGTTCATCTTGGTGAACCGTTCCTTCGGACCAGTTCATTCGCGAACTACCCATCTCTAGTGTGTACTCACGATTTCCAATCCACTCGGATAATTCCTTCGTGACGAGCCTTTTCTTTTGTCTTACGCTGAGGAGCAGACGTACCTGATAGGAGGGAACGAAGACGGAGGGAAGAGCTGCAAGTCGAGCTCCGAGCTGCTGGTGTCCAGGGCGTCCTCGGGATTGTCCTCCTCGTCGTCGACGGACTCGCCGGCTCCGGACTTAGCCTTGCCCGGGATGCGCAGCGTGAGCGGCGTCACGTCGGCGTCGACCTCGCCCACGCAAGACGGGTGCACTTGGATGAGGATGTCGCCGCCCATGGAGCGCGGCTGGCGGCGCACGTGCAGCACGGGCGGCGGCGGCGGCGGCTCGGGCAGCGGCTCGGCGGGTACGCTGATGCACTCGGGCGCCTGCTCCGCCTCGGGCGGCTGCTGCCCCTTGGGGAAGCGCTTGCTGCGCGGGACCACCACCGACGTCGCCGTGACCGGCAGCAGCGCCGGAGGCGTCGCGCGCTCCTGGCCGCGCACCCAGTCCCTCAGCGAGCGCCCGATGGCGCCGGGCCACCACCCCCGCCGGAACTGCGCACCGATACCATCGCCGTATGAATCGATAAAATCAGAAACCCATACGTCGGTTACCAAAAATTCTTCAGGAGAAGCAAAACCGTGATTATCAGAAGGACCAAGAACAGCTATTGAGAAAATTCCCACATTTTCTAATAAACGTACCTATTATAGCTGTAGTTCCCAACCTGGGGGTATTGTATGTTAACCAGGGAGCCGGCCGGAGTGCCGAGCGGTTCTAGGCGCTATAGCGCCTGTTCAGTTTTTTATGTTGGTAACATCACCTAGCGTTCTGTATGAAAATCACTGGCTGTGCTGTGTGCAGTCTGTGGCTGGTTGGCATTGTTGGAATATTCGCCATTGTAGTGTTGGGCAGTTGGATGTGAACAGCGCGTAGCGTTGCGCAGTTGGAGGTGAGCCGCCAGCCGTGGTGGATGTGGGGAGAGAGATGGCGGAGTTTTGAGAAGGGATGATCTGGACGTGTGTCTGCCAGAAAGAGTAAATTTGTAATACTGGATATCATGAACTGATATTTATATTATGACTTTTGAACACTATTAAGGTAAATACATTGTTTGTTCTCTATCAAAATCTTTCATTTGCTAACTATGCCTATCAGTGCTTAGTGCCTTCAGTAGTTAGAATCTTTTATTTAGCTGGCAGTAATGGCGCATACTGTATTGCAGTAGTTTGAGTAACGAAGATTTTTGTGAGGTAAGTGATTCATGAAAGGTATAGATTATTGTTAGTCAGGGCCATTCTTTTGTAGGGATTTTTGAAATTCAGATTTTGTTGCGCTAAAAATATTGTGTGTCAGTTTAAGCACAGTCATTTATAATTTTTTTTAAGGGGACGTTTCATGTATGTTGTCCTTAGGTTAGTTAGGTTTAAGTAGTTCTAAGTCTAGGGGACTGATGACCTCAGATGTTAAGTCCCATAGTGCTCAGAGCCACTTGAACCACTTAACCGGGGACCTAGAAACGATGGAGAGGCTCCGTCCCCGCCGCAGCCGCAGTGGTCCACAACCCCACGACGACTACCGCAGTCCACTTCACCCCTCCGCCGCCCCACACCGAACCCAGGTTTATTGTGCGGTACGGCCCCCGGTGGATTCCCCAGGGAACGTCTCACACCAGACGAGTGTAACCCCTACGTTTGCGTGGTAGAGTAATGGTGTACGCGTACGTGAAGAACTTGTTTGCGCAGCAATCGCCGACATAGTGTAACTCAGGCGGAATAAGGGGAACGAGCCCGCAGTCGCCGAGGCAGATGGAAAACTGCCTAAAAACCATCCACAGACTGGCCGGTTCATCGGACCTCGACACAAATCTGCCAGGCGGATGCGTGCCGGGGACCAGGCGCTCCTTCCCGCGCGGAAAGCAGTGCGTTAGACCGCACGGCCTACCGGGCGGGCTAACCTGGGGGTAATTACCCCCTGACGTGTGAAATGAAATTTTCTGGGGGGTAAAAACTAAACGATTCGATTCTGTTTCAGTCACGTAACTAAATTACATTCAAAATATCATTACTATTATCACAATTTTGTAAGACTATAATAATAATAATTACCAATAATTACTTTTTCTCGATTATTAGCACTAATGCAGTGTGAGTTACATGTTCCACACATAGTCCACCCGTTGTACACATAAATTGTGCTTTGTTCTGTACATCGGTGATGGTAAAAATGAGGCATATACGTTACAATGCTAAAAATGTCAAGAAAACGTCTTCTCCAAGTTGTAGACAATACCTGCAGTAGTCCAGAAGTCGCTTTATTGCTCACTGCGAAACAGTTAAATGAATTAATTGGCACCACGACACAGCAGTTAACTGCATAAGGGCTGCTATAGAGCTGTGCATAGTGTTATTATTATTATTATTATTATTATTATTAGACAGAAAACATTACCAGCCTGAAGTGTTCCAATTTCTACAAGTTCAGAAGTAACGAGTGCAGCAATCAAGTGATTTACTAACAGTACTTATAGTGCACACATCTGAACTTGTTTGATTTTGAATGGGGTTGGAGTGTGCAGGTCAAGCAGCTGCCACAACATAGAGGAGTTTGTAACAAGTGTCCGCCCTCACTGTGGGTAGTTAGATTTCTTATCTGAGAACAAGTTGTGGGTAGCATTCGCGGTGCACTACGAATTCCTTCGTAATTCGTTCTAACACCCCACATTCCCACTCCCACCGACTCCCCCCCCCCCCCCCCAACCCTCCACCAAACACACGAACTAAATGCCTTTCATGTTTCACCATTTTAAAAATTAAAGTTTTCCAAGAAAATACTTTCATTCTACAGTTCAGTTATGTGCTAAAGTCGGTGATCATCTGGGGAAGGGGGGGGGGGCGGGTGAGGGTACTAGCTAATATCTGCTTGCACTCGGGGGTAATGGTCTAGGAAAGATTGGGAATCACTGTACGTAGGATCTGAAATATTAACGTCTATAACTATGCGACGTGAGGGGTTTCTGCTCAAAAGTGTGATGGCCCCTTAGTGCGATTTATTAATGCATCAATACTGTAACAAAATAGTGTGCAATATGTGCTACTTTGTACGTATAAAATGTTATACAACATGCACATATTCACAATCATCACCACATCATCCGTTTCTATGAGTGGGAGTCCAAAAACGTGTGCTTCAGGCAGGTAAGGACGAACCTTCTTGATATCTTCCACTGTCTCTTGGCTGATGGTGGTATGTCCACCGTAGACTCTTACTGTACGATAAGCAGGTGCCGTCCGCAGTGGGCGAGCGGTTCTAGGCGCTTCAGTCCGGAACGCACGACTGCTACGGTCGCAGGTTTGAATCCTGCATCTGGCATGGATGTGTGTGATGTCCTTAAGTTAGTTAGGTTTAAGTAGTTCTGAGTGCTAGGGGACTGATGACCTCAGATGTTAAGTCCCATAGCGCTCAGAGGTACTTTTGATAAGCAAGTGAAACTCTTTTCACACATTGAACTGCCGACCCATTAATTATACCTCCCACGTTTTTCGCCAGTCGATGTTGGTTGTATTGCGAGACCATAAATTTAACTTTCTTATCTGAAGGAACGTTAGTTCCTTTGGTTTCCTGAGAAACAACAATCTTTTTGTACTACCGGGGCCACGAGTCATGTATATTATTGATGTCAGTGGTTTCAACCAAAAATGTTGAAATGTGTGTGAAATCTCATGGGACTTAACTGCTAAGGTCATCAGTCCCTAAGCTTACACAGTACTTAACTTAAATTACCCTAAGGACAAACACACACACACACACACACACACACACACACACACACACACACACACACACATGCCCGAGGAAGGACTCGAACCTCCGCTGGGACAAGCAGCACATTCCATGACTGCAGCGCCCAGACCTGTCGGCTAATCCCGTGCGGCTAGTTTCAACCATTTTCACTTCAAACATATTTGAACACTTGACTGTAGAATAAGTTCTGTATGTTACTTAAGAAGGTACATACGATCAGTCATTTTATTTCACTAGTCTCTATCACAAGGTATGTATGAGTGGTCCCTGATTGAGATACAATGTGTAATTGTTTCAAATCTCCCTGTGTTCACTAACATGTGTAAGACACCGACAAGACTATGGTTTTTGCTCTGTCTCCAACATCCATCTGAGAAGACGCACAGCTGTTTCACTTTGTGTCTGATTTTCTCTTCAATATAGTCAAGAAGAACCAAGCCAACCTCATTTGATACTTTCTTCGCAATACCTTCACGGTGAAGGTAGAATCTGGCAATGTTGGTTTTGAGCCAATTAATATTATAAACATTCACTGTCAGTTGGCGTACAGAGAAGGCTTCTTGCACTGGGGTTACAGGAAGCATTACATTACGCACGAAATCAAACGTTAACCTAGCTATATCGTCATGAGGTTTTGCACGTTCTTCAACTTCTTCAAGTCTGGAATAAAACTTCTTAGACCGCCGCTTCTTTACCATCAGTTCCGCCGCAGCACCTCTTTTGGCATTGATATTGATGTTAAAAGATCTAATTTTGACGTCACGCTTCACAGGCACAAGAGGTGCCAACTTGGTGTTGTCCAAACTTCAGATCAAAGTTTTCATGGAATATCTTCGTGTGGAACCAGTAAGTGACAGACTCACATGATTCATTCTCCTGGGGTCTTAAATCTGCATTCATTGGCAGAAATGCTTGCCACATTATTTTGGCATTTAGTCTTGAGCTAAGATACTTGTATTCCAAGAAAACCAACGGGAAATCAAAGAGAATGATATTTCCACTCACTCCACAACAACAACAAGTGTAGAAACGCCTCATGTCATGGACATTAGGCGATTCTGAATAAAACATTAAAATTTACCATCTCATAACATGGAAACTATTTGTTAGACATGAGGTATTTCTATCACAACCAGTGTCGCTACCTCTTACAGATACATAATCTGTCGTTATCTCATTTTGCAAATAACGTGGACATAAGGTGTTTCTGAGTTTATCAATTCTTATGTCCCTCCTACTCGAATGACGTGGAATAGTGAGACTGCCAAAACACACTGCTGGCCATTAAACTGCAACGCCAGGAAATATAGCAAATTTCGAAAAATTGCTTATTATGTACGTACAGTACAGTACGAAAAATGAAAATGAAATCTGTGGGTGATTTTCAGCTATAGTACACAGTGCTGCCACGTCTGCCTAATCTGGCTGGGAAATGAATAAAACTGAGCGTGTAAGACAGATTCATCATTCCATGCTGCATCAACTCTACGAGTATACCAGAATTCACAATAAGCTGTTTTCTTATGTTAAAAAAACCTCTTCGGATTGTTGTTATTCTGAGTGGGTATAACATTGGTCAACATTGTCACGAAATATTTTTTTTATATGTAATGAAGCCTTAAAAATAATTAAATTTCAAGATGATCGAAAATGCTCTCTTATTGGCTGAATCTCTGGTGACGTCACAGACTAGGAGTAAGATGAAGCTAGACGTGTGTTATTCGAGTGTTACCCAAGTTACTACGTATTCGTATTTTTTCTGTAAACGGTGTAGTTATTTAGTGATGGTAACGCATTTACAACTTCTAAATAAAAATAGAGAGGGAAATGGTGAACGCTGATAGTGGAAATCTTCCGAAAGTTGATGTGTATAGACCTTTACTCCATCTATTTAGATCGGTGATACGTGGAAGGGCGGGTACTCTCTTCCGTGTTTCTTGCAACATCATTACACTCGCTCAAAACCAAGTAATTAAAGAATGTTTGGCAAGTGGGTCCGCATCTTATATCTAGATATAAACTAAGATGACCCTAACCTGTAGAAAGTACCTTTGTTCATTGTCCCTGCAGTCATGAACTACGACAGAAAGCACAATAAAACAATCTCGACAAATCTTAGTGCAGATTTCCTGGTGTACAAGACAATTAACAGGGGAAATGCAGTCAGTGGAAGATACATGGGGGGGGGGGGGGGGGGGCGTGGGGCGTGGGGCGTGATCCCATCCCCCTGCGGGGCCGCCCACATTGCCACCTGTGCTGCCCCCGCCAGTCAGCCTGCACGCTATTCGTTCGTTTCTTTCGTCAGCCGACTCGTTTAAATCGAGTTATCGAGTAGCTGCACTTTCCTATCTAGCATATTTTATACGTTTCTGTCTGGCTCATAGATAGCTTCCAAGATGTTACTCCAGGCGGGTGTAAAATGAATGTGCGCAACGGAAAATACTGAACGCGAAAGTGAAGATTTGGACCTGTCTGACTACCCCCTGAAGCAGATCTTAGGATCTCTTAATGGTGATATTATTCTCCTCCTTCTTCCTCTTTAACAAATAAATTACACTATAAATATAAATGAATGATTAAGAGAACTAGTAAATACAAAATGATAAATGCTGTTTCTGCTTATACATTTATTGTAGATTAAAGCCCCTTTATATATTATAACTGTTTATATATCAATGTGCAGTGGACATAAAGAGGTCAAATGAATTTCCTAACTAATATGATTGATCAATTGCCCAAATCTGCCCTTTTTATGGCTACGCGATCTAATATAAATAACGCAAAATGACTGACATCATCTAGGTACCAAAAACTAGAAGACACTACTTTCAAAGATGATCTACAGTGATGTGCAACCTCAGTCGAAATAAAACTTATGTGGTCACAGTGATGGTTTTCGTACACGTCTGCTACGATGGAGAAACTCCAGCCACAAATAAAAACCCTTTCAAGCACTGGGATGGCAGAAGGCGGTCCTCTGATTAGTATAATCTAATACACTCCTGGAAATGGAAAAAAGAACACATTGACACCGGTGTGTCAGACCCACCATACTTGCTCCGGACACTGCGAGAGGGCTGTACAAGCAATGATCACACGCATGGCACAGCGGACACACCAGGAACCGCGGTGTTGGCCGTCGAATGGCGCCAGCTGCGCAGAATTTGTGCACCGCCGCCGTCAGTGTCAGCCAGTTTGCCGTGGCATACGGAGCTCCATCGCAGTCTTTAACACTGGTAGCATGCCGCGACAGCGTGGACGTGAACCGTATGTGCAGTTGACGGACTTTGAGCGAGGGCGTATAGTGGGCATGCGGGAGGCCGGGTGGACGTACCGCCGAATTGCTCAACACGTGGGGCGAGGTCTCCACAGTACATCGATGTTGTCGCCAGTGGTCGGCGGAAGGTGCACGTGACCGTCGACCTGGGACCGAACCGCAGCGACGCACGAATGCACCCCAAGACCGTAGGATCCTATGCAGTGCCGTAGGGGACCGCACCGCCACTTCCCAGCAAATTAGGGACACTGTTGCTCCTGGGGTATCGGCGAGTACCTTTCGCAACCGTCTCCATGAAGCTGGGCTACGGTCCCGCACACCGTTAGGCCGTCTTCCGCTCACGCCCCAACATCGTGCAGCCCGGCTCCAGTGGTGTCGCGACAGGCGTGAATGGAGGGACGAATGGAGACGTGTCGTCTTCAGCGATGAGAGTCGCTTCTGCCTTGGTGCCAATGATGGTCGTATGCGTGCTTGGCGCCGTGCAGGTGAGCGCCACAATCAGGACTGCAAACGACCGAGGCACACAGGGCCAACACCCGGCATCATGGTGTGGGGAGCGATCTCCTACACTGGCCGTACACCTCTGGTGATCGTCGAGGGGACACTGAATAGTGCACGGTACATCCAAACCGTCATCGAACCCATCGTTCTACCATTCCCAGACCGGCAAGGGAACTTACTGTTCCAACAGGACAATGCACGTCCGCATGTATCCCGTGCCACCCAACGTGCTCCAGAAGGTGTAAGTCACCTACCCTGGCCAGCAAGATCTCCGGATCTGTCCCCCATTGAGCATGTTTGGGACTGGATGAAGCGTCGTCTCACGCGGTCTGCACGTCTAGCACAAACGCTGGTCCAACTGAGGCGCCAGGTGGAAATGGCATGGCAAGCCGTTCCACAGGACTACATCCAGCATCTCTACGATCGTCTCCATGGGAGAATAGCAGCCTGCATTGCTGCGAAAGGTGGATACACATTGTACTAGTGCCGACATTGTGCATGCTCTGTTGCCTGTGTCTATGTGCCTGTGGTTCTGTCAGTGTGATCATGTGATGTATCTGAGCCCAGGAATGTGTCAATAAAGTTTCCCCTTCCTGGGACAATGAATTCACGGTGTTCTTATTTCAATTTCCAGGAGTGTACTGTATTATCCTCTCTGTGTTCTGCAGACAAGAAAGGCGAACTTCCAGCCACAAGGACGGAATTCAGATAACGTCTCTACGTGAGTATAAGTAGAAGTGCTCTCAATCACTGAACGCTGCGTACTCAACGACGACTCTCTACTCGGAGACAAAAGAAACTGGAGGTGGCGTAGACCACCGCACTGAATGGAGTTTACGTTGAAAAATAAGGGTTTTGTAGCCAAAAGAGTGGGGAATAGTATGTTTTATTGGAATCCTGAATAAAACCAATGTGAAGCGCATCCACCTACCGGAACTTCATGAAACTATAGGGGATGAAGTAGGAATATTCCACGCCGTCCCACAGCAAATTTTGCATATACTCAACCTAAATTGTCCGAGAAAAAAAAAGTGTTGCATTATTTGTTGAATGCCCCTCGTATTTGTGTGGAGCATAATCTTGTACGGCAGTGCAACGAGTGCGATAAGCAGTGCAGACTGATGGTTGTGAAACGTGTTGCATTTACTAACGCCACATCCGTAGGTGCAGACGCCGGTGTTCCAGAGCCAGCCGACGCGACCGGGCACGGTGCGTCGCCGCGGCCTGCACCCGTGGTGCCCCACGCGGATGCCGGGGTAGGCCTCGCCCCACGTGTACGCGTAGCGGCCGCTGCGCCGGAAGTTGAACTTGGCCGGCGGTTTGCGCATCGCCGCCTGTGTCACGGCCTCCAGCTGCTTCAGCAGCGCTCGGATGCGCTTCCCGTAGTCGGCGCCAGCCTGCAAGCACACACAATCCGCCAAATAATCACGGACATAATTTAAAACTTTCGAGTAGGCACGGTGTCTACGCAACGGGATGCAAACATTCGGGGACGATTCAGGACGGAAAATGTATAAATCTGGGACACGGAATCCCGATCCGGCAATTGAATCTCAAAGCAAAAATGAAAGCTTCTCAAATTGATCGTTGCCTTTTTGTGAAGCTTCATTTCATAGATATATGCGTTTCCGAAGAAGGGAAATTTGTTAACATCGAGTCTAGATTTAAGTGTCAGAAAATCTTTTCTGACAGTATTTTTATGGTGTGTAGCCATGTATGGGAGTGAAAATTGGGCGATAAATAGTTTGGAAAAGAAGAGAATATAAGATTTCGAAAAATGGTGCTACAGAAGAATGCTGAAGGTTAGATCGGTAGGTCACGTAACTAATGAGGATATACTGAGTGGAATTGGGGAGAAGGGAAATTTGTTGCACAACTTGAGTAGAAGAAAGGGTCGGTTGGTAGGACTCTGTTCTGAGGCATCAAGGGATCACCAGATTAGTACTGGAGGGAACCATGGAGGGTAAAAATGTAGAGGGTGAGCAAGAGATGAATACACTAAGAAGAGTTAGAAGGATGTAGGCTGCAGTTGTTACTCGGAGATGAAGAGAGAGCTGTATGAAACCAGTCTTTGGACTGGAAACAACAACAATAACAACAATATATAGAACATCGTGTATGGATGGTAAACAGCGGTTGAAAGGAGAGATTGAGGAATGATGTGGAACAGGTCACCCATTTTAAGACCTTCAGTATTTATAAATTGATAAACTACACTGCCTCGCAAAAAAGAAGCACTCTGAAGATATGGTTGGGTGTCAATTTAACATCATACACGTACACAGCATCAATGCATATGTAAATTATAAGAGTTGCAATTCTGTGTGACACGTAGAACGGCCACCAGAGTGTACTAGTGTTATTTGTGTTCAGTGATGTTACCAGGCCTGGTAGAGCATGTAAGGAGTGTGGAGTGATCACTCATGCTACCGGGATTAGCCGAGCTATCTGAGGCGTTGCAGTCATGGAGTATGCGGCTGATCTCGGTGGAGTTTTGAGTCCTACCTCGGGCATTGTTGTGTGTGTTTGTCCTTAGGATAATTTAGGTTAAGCAGTGTGTAAGCGTAGGGACTGATGACCTTAACAGTTAAGTCCCATAAGATTTCACATACATTTGAACATTTTGATCACTCATGTCAGACAGTCTTTTCATCACCTAACAGAGAACGAAACGGGCCTAATTGTGACCCTGGTCTAATCGAGCAATATCCAGATTTTTAGAGCATTCAGGCATGACAGCAGCCTGATACTGACTGGACTGGATGGGAATGTGGAGTCAGTCAAACTTGTTGACAAGGTTCCAGTTGACCATATCAAACCATTACAAGGGAGGATCACCATATTGTACTCTGAGCACATTGTAACCTCCCACATCTGCCCCTGCCATCCAAGAACAAGTAGCAGACTATGTGCAGCTTTCCTTTCCATCCCATAACATTGGTTAGAGACTAGCAGCAGTAAGACCAGGGAATTACTGTCCCTTGTGTAGGCTGCACAAAAAGCCGCTTTTGGAGTGGTGCCCTAGCTCAGAAGCATGAACTGCTGATGACTGGCGGAGCACTGTGTTCAGCGGTAAATGATGGTTCCGCACAACCCAGATTACCCCAAATTTCCGTTTTCGGTGACTATGGGGGGACCTGGAGAGAGGTCCCATTTTTCCAGTATTTTGGATGGCGCAGCTGTGTTACCCTTGGGGTTATGGTGTGAGGAGCAATTGAATACGACTTCAGTCATGGCTGATATTGAGGACACAACAGTGTTCTACAGACATCTTGCATATTGATGTTTTGCCTCTTGTCACAGTGTGGTACTGCTGTGTTTCTACAGGAGAATGCTCCGCCACGTACGGCGTTACGTTGGGATTACTCCCATGGCCATCATCAGCCCCAGATCTGTACGCATTAGACTGTGTCGCACCAGCTCGGTTCTCAACTCTGTTGCAGCGCCAGTACGCAGCATAACGAGGACAACTTACAACAGTTGTGCGCCGACATGCCTCAGGAGAGGATACAACAGCTTTATGAATACTTTAGAAACCGACCGACTGCCTTCTTCCACGCCAGAGGGGATGCAATATCTTACTGATAAGAGGGCTCATACTACCTACCTAGTACTTTGTAAATTTGATTCCAGTTTGTAATGACAGAAACAACATAACAAAACCTTTCAGCCCGTGAAGTTTCATTCCTATTCCTCCTCCCCTTGTGAGTGCTTCAATTTCTTTTCAGGTAGTGTAATTTCCCTGTCAATTGAAAGAATTATGAGCCAATTAACTATATCATTGTGATCCTGAAGAACTGGAAAACTATCTTCTCGGTTTCTGGACAGTTTTTATTCCACATTCAGTTATTTAAGAAGTCACCTAAATAATAAAATAATTTATTACATCGTGCAAACATCGATTCATAGGGTCACATACCTCACAGCACACTTAAGTTGGTAATTTTTTCACTCTGTCGTTTCTACATCAGTGATACATTTTCCCAACTCATTGAACTCTAAAAGTTATGTTCACCATCAAGGGAGCACCCTTCACAGAAATATCCATTTGCAGTGGCTGAGTATGAAACGTTCACAGAACCCTATTAACATGGCAGATTACAGATTGAGATTTATCGAATGCGCACTCACAAAACTCTTGGTTCGATTCATGTATAGGACACCTGTCCAACTGGATTCAAAAAAGAAATGTGCGATTTCTCACTCCTATGTTAGGCTGTCACCAGGAATTATCAGCAATCTCCAGCAGCAGAAACTACAAGGAAAATACTATCACAGAAACGTTTACTCTAAAATTTTGGGAACGCATATTGGAAGACGAGGGAACATGATAATACCTGTAAAAAGAGATAAATCAAAATCTATACTTAGATCTATCAGATGTAATTAGTAGCTGTGCTGTAACAGTATGAATCCAGCCTGTGTGGTTTTCAGATTTCCAACGATATCAACGACGACGTCGCCATGCAACATTGTCAGATTTCTCCTCCTATTCCTACTCCCAGGCGTCTGAAATCACACGCCAATTGCCCTGTGTACAAAATGGCGAGAAATTCAAAATATTTGGGTTGTGCTAAATGTAAAACAGCTGCAAACTCAAAAATTTTCGCTTTCCCCATCCTTCTGATATTACAGACCACATGTACTAAGTATAGAATCCAAGATGTCAGACATAGTCCAATTGTTCATGATGGGCAAGAGAAGATGGCTGGCAAGGGATCCAATATGACTGATCTAGGCACGGGTTGCATGACTGCCAGATCACTTATTATACTAAGTTTTTCCCAGATCTATGATGTCAGAGTTCAAGATGGTGGAGCTGGGGTTACGTGCCTACGCTGTATGGTTGCCAGGTTATTTGTGTTATGCATAGAATCCAGGGTGACAGACCTTGGGCTATGAGCCCAGGCTGCATTGTTGTCAGGTCTCCTAAGTCTCAGATGGCGAACCAAATTGTTGTACACGAGGATACTGAAGTAGCCTGCATGGTTCTAAGTTTGGAAACCAATATAGCGATCCAAGATGGTGGATCTGGGAATATTGGTGCATCCAGCACGGTTATCAGGTATACCAGCTCACTGGTACAGCCTGCGTGTTTGCCAGGTCACTTGCACTAAGTTTCTAATTCTGTCCTAATTTTAAAATGGTGGGAAATTCAGGACCTCACTGGATTTCCCAAAGCCACACTGTCCTAAATTTAAAAATATGTTGCTCACTTACACTGGGTGTGTGCTGTTGGATAAGATGGGAACAACTGCATGTGTATTTATACAAATGTCGTACCAGGGAGTGCCTCCAAGCTACCTCAGCTACCTACATACTGTTGTACGTAAATCAGTTGCCCCTGTAGCTGCAGACCATAGGCACTGAATCCAAGTTTAGGATAAAAAACCCACATGACCTATGTTTAAAATGGCGGAAAATTAAAAAAAAACTCAGACTTCAGTTGTGTACAATGACCCACACATACGTTTTGCAGAACAGCATTATTTCAGCTGTCCAAGTTGGTAATTTAAAAATCACAGATGCATGCTCAGTGTCTGTTGAAAACTTTCGCTGACTCAGGAGAAGAAAATTATATGTGGGATGAGTGACAGCTATTAAAGATCCACTTGTTGAACTTGTCAGAAACCAGACCTTCACAAATCCGTCAAAACATGCAATCTTACATGCATCTGGCATGTCCCCTCTATAGCTGAAACCGAAACATGTTTACAGTAATGTACAAGCTGAACCATGATCATCAAAGTTGCTGAAACGGTGAGCAAAGGAACACAATGTTATGATGGTCGTGGATGGCAGCCTACTTGTGAAATTCATTTTGAGAAGAAAAATCTGTCAATAGTGACGAATGGCGGGTCACAATGCCACCTAGTGGCCAGGTCCCAGAGGTTACTGCCTGGAGACTCATTGCTGGGATAACAGTAACTGATGCAGCCCGATACAACAAGTCTCCACGACCTGCACCAGCGATGCTACCCAGACCCTTCCATTCGTGGCATGAGAGGACATGCTCAGGGACATTGGGACTAGCTAGCTGGTAATCTCTCAGCACATGCTTGCACATTAAGATGCCGAAACACACTATGTATTTGAAAGTTTACCAAGAGTGTAAAATACCTATGATCCCATTAAAACTTGCAAATGGTGCATTAATATAACAGCTTGTTAATATCTTAAAAACGAAAGCCCTAAAAAAAAAGATAGACGAATGGCAAAATGTAATGATCCGTACAACAGTTTTTACATCTACTGCCACATAACTATAACGTGACAGATGCCATACATGCTAAGAGACTGTCTGATAGCAGCACTCAACACATCAAATCTCACAGTATGAACGAGTGGACTGTTCCAGGTTTCCAGAGATATATGGCATCACATGTTTAAACAATTCACATAAATTTTAGGCTTTTCACAGAGCTGAAGTGTAACACATAATAGATGTTTTCATATCAGACAAATTTGATGTGTATGTCGATGTGGTTCCTTCCACAAGGTCACTACCGATAAATACACTTGTCAGTGTGATGCACTCTAATGATGCCAGTGTACACAAGCAGAAGGACGCAGAGCCTTGACATCTGGCACTCACCCATTATTTGGCCTTTTGACAGCACTGTCTTGCTTGAAGTCCAGAAAAAGTTTTTAATGGGTCTATGTAAACAAAACAAACCAAAGGCTAGACATGTGGAGAAAGAGAGTAGAGACTGCTCATAACATAAAGAAGTACCTCCCGGTGATAATGAGAGCTGGTGTACCTGGAAGTCTGTCAACAGATTACGAACTTGTGGTGGGCGGTGTAAAGAAACTCTTGAAAAATGGGAATACCCTAGAAGACCCTCAACTTGTGAGTGTGGAGAGGAGCAGACGATGTCTCACCTCCGCAACTGCCGTCTGTTCAAAAAATGGTTCAAATGGCTCTGAGCACTATGGGACTTAACATCTATGGTCATCAGTCCCCTAGAACTTAGAACTACTTAAACCTGAGTAACCTAAGGACATACCACAACACCCAGTCATCACGTGGCAGAGAAAATCCCTGACCCCGCCGGGAATCGAACCCGGGAACCCGGGCGCGGGAAGCGAGAACGCTACCGCACGACCACGAGCTGCGGACTGCCGTCTGTGCCCGTCATCATGCGCAAAAGAAGAGTTGATGCTGGCCAGTTCTAACGTCTTGCTTGTTGCCTATTTCTGGGTGACGAAAATTTAATTCGATGTCTGTTAGTCTATACTTAAGCGTATTTATCAATGCTCATTTATGTACAATTACTTCTAACTGTATGCTAACTGTAACGGTTTGAACATAGCTCTCTTTTGGGCAAAAGCAAGTTAATTATAGATTTCTTTGTCCTCTTTCATGTTTACATGTTAATGTACATTGTCTACTTACATGTTTTATAATTGTCAATTTCTGTTAATTCCCTTATAATTGATACTTTTGACACGGATAAAAAAGTGTACACAACACATTAAAATACAATTTTCCTTCTTATAAGCAGAAAGTAATCTAGTGTTCAGGATAGCACTAAGTTTTTACGTGATCTTAAATCAATAGTGGATGTTTTATGTTGGACATAGCATATTTCCACATGATTTGTAATTAGAGACAGCTGAAGAATCTAAAGGTATGGCTGATTTGTGAAAGGTTTTCATGATTGTAATAGATCAGTTGGGAGTGGGGCTTACATTTGTTACCAAGATGCGGTTTTGGGAAGCTTACATATTTCCATATGATTTTTAAATCAGTTCTGATGAACGGCAGTGTGAAATGGAAAGACAGGACTATTGGCTAGGAACCCTCATTGTCACTCCTCCACATAACACCATACTTACCTTGTCACCTCATTATTTCATTACGTATCATCCACTCATCTCTACCTCAGTTTTATTACTTCCTATTGTTGCATCATTATTACAGCATACCATAGTCACTAACTATGAAAACTCTTCCTTTGTCCTCGTTATAAGAATGATTTTACAGAAATACACTCCCTAGCCACATGACAACAGCATCACTAACTAAACTTTTCTTATCATTAAAACATACAAAATCTTCTTTACTGCAAACAATAGTTCAATTAAAATCGCAAATTTTTCTTCACTTCAACCTGAAGGGACACACCATGACAAATGACCTGAGGGCTTTGATTTTCAGGCTAGTCTTCAGGCTGAAGATTTGCTCTGCACAGGAGCGACCAGGGCGGAAGCCCATCCTGGTTCTCGCCGATCTCATGCTCCATTTGGTTCCATGACCTTTGGAGTAGGCATACTGAAAATACCTTGTATGTGACTTGTATTAGTGAGATGCCCCTGTAATTGTTCACATCTGTCAGGTCACCGTTTTTGTGCAGTGTGTGGATCAGTGCACATTTCCAGTCGTCTGGCAACTTTTCTGACGTCCATAAGTCTGTGATGATCTGTGTCAGCTCTCTGAGTGAGTTTGGTTCGAGGTTGTTCAGTAGTTCGGCCACTATGCCGTCTTCAAAAGGCAGCCTGTCGTTTTTGAGGCTGAGGATGTGCCTGTGGACTTCCTTCTTGTGTCAGGGGTAGTGAGCCTGTGTGACTGCCTGTAGGTTATCCGTTAGGGAATCTCTCTGTGGGTTCTGGGCATTTGAGAAGTTCTGAGAGGTACTGTGCCAGCACCTTGCAGTTCTCTTTATCTGTCAGTGCCAATTTTAATTACTATTAATATCGTTATTATTATGTAAATTAAAGTGGAGGGGGGAGAAAGGAGCTGGTGACATCAGTGGAGTTTATGTGGAGTCAGTAGGAATGGTTTTGATGATGGGAGGTAGTACCATGCAGGATAAAATGAAGTATTAATGTATATGCACAATTTCCATAAGAAACAATACTGCCTGTCTTTAAATCGTAGATAACAGGTTACAATGGAATGGAATAAATAAATAAATAATAAATAAAGTTTAGTTTTCAGTGTAAATTTGTTGAAGGTAGCTTTGAGTGTGAATAAAGTGTTCAATGGGATTTTAGTTGCAATAAATGAAATGTCTAAAAATTTTGTTGGTTATAATCCCGCATTTGCAATTAAACTGAATGGTAAAAGTAGAAATTCCTGCAGTGCTATAAAACTAGATGGAAGTGCAGGGTCAGTGTAATTGTGAAAAGGTACAGTATAACTGAACTTTAGTGAATATATTACTAGGTTAATAGACCCTTCTCAGGAGGGTGATTCCATTCTTCTTTTCTTGGGTCATTCCCATCTTCAACTAAACTATCCACAGGTTGTGTGGAACTATTTTCAGTTCTCATGTATGTGGAAAGGTGTTATTCCAGTTATTAAAATTTTGTGTGTTAATGTATAATAATAGCATATGAGATAATGGAAGTAAATATTATGTCAGCTAAATACTATGAAAAAGCTTTAAATATCTATCTGTTTATGTTTAGTAACGATGAAATTAGTGTAAATAATTAAAAATTTTCATCTCAGTGATTTGTAAAATTGAGGATGCAATGAGTAATTAACATAACCGCAGTGGAGGAATGGTATTGAGAAACAGGGTACCTAATATCATATGTGTAAATGTTAGAAGATAAATTTAAAGTTACTTGCTTCAACAAAAGTCATATGCACCTTCGTTGACTTCAAGAAGGCATATGACTCCATCGACCGCCAGTCATTGTCCAACATTCTACATGAAAAAGGTTTGGACGGCAAGACACTGGAACAGATCAAACAGACACTGAGAGACACGACATCTAAGGTGAAGTTCAAGGGGGAAGTCTCCAAACCCTTTGAGACCAAGACAGGCGTTCACAAAGGTGACACGCTCTCACCGCTCCTCTTGAACCTAGTGCTGGATAAGGTCATCAGGAAATGGGAGAAAGAGCGGCAAATACAAGGCCACTGGAAGCCAGTGCCACTTGGACGAAAGGACAATCTGGAGGTCGGTTGTCTAGCCTTCGCAGACGATCTGGCACTACTCACAGATGACGAAACCACAGCAATCAGGCAAATAGAAGCACTTAAAGAGTGCACAGAAAAAGTAGAGCTACAGATCTCCTTTCAGAAAACTGAGTTCATCTGCACGAAATTAAACATACCAAATCTGAACACAGAGTATGGCAAGATCAACAGTGTCGCACACTTTAAGCACTTAGGTGAAGTACTCGAACCGTCAGGAAAGGAGAAAGTTGCCCAGAACACTAGGTTATTGAAAATGAAGAGAGCCCTATACAAAACACAGGGTATTTAGAAATAGGAATGTCTGTCCACTTGCACCAAAATTTGTCACTACAACGCTGTAATCAAACCTAAGGTGCTATACGCCAGTGAGACACTGATGTTACACACAAAGGTCGACCTTGAGAGCACTGTCACACAGGAAAGTAAAATCATTAGGAAAATTATTTGACCAAAACTCGGAGGATATAGGATTCACTCCAGGGACATCACAGAGAAGTTCTGCGACGTCGCAGCGGACATTAAAAAGAGGCGACTAAAAATTTATGGACACATCCGCAGACTCCCGCACACCAGACTCACCAATAGAATCCTCAGGTACCTCCAGGGACTTAAGACCACTACACTCTGGATCACACGAGTCAAAACTGATCTGGCAAGAACTCAGATAGATTCAGCAGACGTCATGGACAAAGGCGTCTATAGACACAAAGTGTACAAGTGGGAAGGGATGTCAGAGAAAATATCACCTAAAGCCCAAAGGCCAAAGTGGACTGAAGAAAGGAAGTGAGGCTTTAGTGAACGAATGAAGCAGTACTGGAAGAACAGAAAGAACAAGTAGTCATGAATGTTTCGTGTAGTCTGATACAAGGCCTGTAAAGTGTGTATTAATAATAATAATAATAATAATAATAATAATAATACTGAAAACTACTTCTACTATGTAAAAAAACTACATCTACTACCAAAGCTATGTCTACTACTGTAATGATAACTTTCGTTTTTGTCCGTCACATTTCACAATTCACTATATAATTTCCCAGTTCACAGGGATACCCTGCCAGTTCCCTGAGCTCTTGGAGATTTGTGTTGCATCTGCCTCTTCCATTATACGCTAGCTGCCTGCATTGCTTCTCAATGTTCTGTTGCAAACTCTCTTAATACAGTAGATGGGTGTTGGTTGATAAGTTAACCTGCTGCCCAAGGCGTTCTTGAAATAGAGTCAGCGATGTTATCCAGGATCTGCTATTCTCTTTTGCACTTTAGTATCTGCTTGACACCAAGTCTTCTGTTCCAATTTAGTTGCTGTTTATCAGTGTCAGCTACATTCGAATCCAGAGTTAGTATGTTCTGGCATACCTTGTTCACCACAGGCGTACTCAGAGGTCTGTCGGATACCAGTTCGATACCAGTAGGTGGCATATGGCCCATGACCAGTCAAGAAGTGTGTCAGGAATCTTGAAGAATTTAAGTGCTTTATTCCCAGTCTCTCATTCATACACACATCAAAAAAAGTTTTGCACCACCTTCGGTTCCGAGAGCTCCGGATCCTGTACATAAAATTGGAATGGAGACCAACATAAATATCATTTCCGCAATTTTTATTACTCGTGAAAACCACACATTGCATGTTGTACCGCCACACAGCGAGACCTCCAGAGGTGGTGGTCCAGATTGCTGTACACACCGGTATTTCTAATACCCAGTAGCACCTCCTCTTGCTTTATGCATGCCTGTATTCGTCGTGGAAGACTATCCACAAGTTCATCAAGGCACTGTTGGTCCAGATTGTCCCACTCCTTGACGGCAATCCGGCGTGGATCTCTCAGAGTGGTTGGTGGGTCACGTCGTCCATAAACAGTTCTTTCCAATCTATCCCTGGCATGTTCGATAGGGTTCATGTCTGGAGAACATGCTGACCACTATAGTCGAGCGATGTCGTTATCCTGAAGGACGTCATTCACAAGATGTGAACGAAGGGGGTGCAAATTGTCGTCCATGAAGACGAATGCCTCGCCGATATGGTTGCACTATCGACCGGAGGATGGCATTCACGTATCGTACAGTCGTTACGGCGCCTTCCATGACCACCAGTGGCTTACGTTGGCCCCACATAATACCACCCCAAAACAGCAGGGACCTCCACCTTGCTGTACTCGCTGGACAGTGTGTCTAAGGCGTTCAGCCTAACCAGGTTGTCTTCAAACACGTCTCTGACGATTTTCTGGTTGAAGGCATATGCGACACTCATCGGTGAAGAGAATGTGATGCCAACCCTGAGCGGCCCATTGGGCATGTTGTTGGGTCATCTTTAACGCGCTGCATGTAGTCGTGGTTAAAAGGATGGACCTCGCCATGGACGTCGGGAGTGAAGTTGCGCATCACGCACACTACTGCGCACAGTTTGAGTCGTAACACAATGTCCTGTGGCTGCATGAAAGGCATTACTCAACATGGTGGTGTTGCTGTCAGGGTTCCTCCAAGCCATAATCCATAGGTAGCGGTCCTCCACTGCAGCAGTAGCCCTTTGGCGGCTTGAGCGAGACATGACATCGACTGCTCCAGTCTCTCTGTGCCTTCATTCCGAGACAGCTGGACACCTCGCTTGCTGAGAGCTCTTCCTGGCACAAAGTAACAAAGTGGACGCGATCGAACCGCAGTATTGACCGTCTAGGCATGGTTGAACTACAGACAACACGAGCCGTGTACCTCCTTCCTGGTGGAATGAATGGAACTGGTCGGCTGTTGGATCCCCTCCGTCTAACATGCGCTGCTCATGCGACACAGTGCTAAAGCTCCCTCGACTGAACAAGAATTCCACATTGCATACTGTTAAGTATCCGTTCTGGCATTAAGAGTGAAAGTCCGTGGGCCCAAGCACTTGTATTGTATCCCATGATTGCAGTCAAGATAGCATTACGATAAATTTTTATTTTTTGCATTGGCAATTATAATCGTAACTGGCGGGACTAATAATTTTGTTCATTATGTATAGCAACTCGATTCTGAATACTGGTCAGTTTGCTGTCAACTTCCAATATTTTGAACAGAGCTACTACTAGCAATTTGACAACAGGTTTGTTGAGTTTAGCAAGTTCACTTTTCCAACAGTGAGACACTACCTCATATTACTTACATTAACGTTAAGTAACTGCATTTCATTAAAATTTATGTTAATAAATTATTTAACATTCTCGACATCGACAACATTTTCTTTACCTCATATACACACTTTGTCTCGCCTTTATAAAAATGACAAGCACCTATGGTACATTAATACTTTTTAGACAGCCTGTCACAATACATCCACTTTGACTTCAATTTCGTTTAATATTTTCACATACTCTGTTCCCTATTTCAGAGTTATCACGATTTATATTAACACTTTCCTGAACCACTCCTAGATTCTTAACATTACAGCATCTTTTCCTTTCTATCAGAAATCAGTTCATTATTATTACCAGAAGAACAGGTTTGACCTACTGCTGTTAATTGAGACTGATAAAAATCAACAACAGCAAGTTGCCTCTCCTTTTGCAACTCCTTACCAAAGTCACCTTGAATTTCATTTCTTTTGTTCATCATACCACTATCAAAACCATCTAATTATAAACACAAATTTTCTTTACAAATAAAGGTTTTCTCCTCTAAATCAATTTGCGCTGAATCTAGATTATTGCTTGCATCCTGCAAACCTGATCTTACATTACAAATCTTACTGTTAGTTTCTTCCAGTTTATTATCAAATTTGTCAAGACCACTTTCAATATCAAAGTGAAATCAATCCTTCATAAGTTTTTGTATCACTCTCAGACGACTTTCAAAAGTTTGTTCTTGCCTAAATAGACGCAATGGATACCATTTATGTATCTCATCACTCATCATATCACTTTGAACCTGTTTGTTCCCATTTTACCAATAGCTAATGAATTCTTGATTACATTACATAACTTTCTGCAATCTTAGTTACAGCTGCCATCAGTAACTATCATCTGTTTGTCAATCTTTCTGCATTCCCACATCAGTTAGCAATGTTCATATATAGACTCTGAATTGATTCCTCATTGGCTCTTCCCCTGCTCAAGATGGTGCAATCCTCCTTATCCTTCTATTGCCTGAAGTGTTTGCAGAAATGGCAGCTGCTTCCTATTTTACCATTTGATGATATTCAATTTGGCACTTTCTTGTGTCATCTGCACCACATCAAAATCCACAGTCTCTTCTATTAATATTTAGTCCACAGTTCCTTCTTATTTAAAGCAAATACTTTCTCACTCAGTCTTTTATATGAAATGTGACTATCTTCTCAAAGCACCATACACCAGTTAATGATAAACTGCTCTCTAACACTAATTTATAATTTTACCTATATTTTGACTCTTCATCAGCCTTAATGTCACTGTTGACAAATATTCTTTGTCATGTCACATTTTATCAAGTTGTTTAGTTCTTTCAGTGGTGAAAAAATAGGAAACATGGCATCACCATGATACTAACCTGGTTGTAGGCTCTTCTTCTAATTAGCACAACCAGTTTGTCACCTCAAAACTCAAAATCTTTTGGGTACCAAATGGGATTAAAGAATAGTAGGTGAATAGCACTTTTAATTTCACATGATCACATGTTTATTAAATTTATATTGACTTTATGACGAGCTAATTGACTCTTCTATTCATACCAGGCTAGCTCCTACAACCTATGACACTTAAGTGACAACGCATATTATCATGTATCTATTCCTTCCACTTACATTTCATAAAAGCATGGTCAGATAAGCACAGTTCTGTACTAAAATCATTACAAACATTTAGTAAGGCACATGTCAATAACATATCTATAATGAGCAAACTAATGAACACAGTTCCCGTTCATGTCAATGAAAGTAGTTCTCAAGGATATTGAATGACACTTAGATGTTAATTGAAACAGTTCTGAAATCAGACTGATTTTCATACATTCCACCATGTAAGAGATCTGACTGGCCTTATGAAGAAATTAACTTGATAATTGTTAACCTTGAACTTTGTTGCAGTTTTCATTATATGAACTCTGAATTTCCACCAAGATGTTATTAGGTGGCTGTCATCACAAACTCAAACAAAGACATTAAGAAATTGCAATGCAAAATACTACACAATCTTACCATTAAGACTTCTAGGCCTGGATTGACTTTCACCAAAGAAGTTCATAAAGATAAATGTGTACACATTGTCCAGTAAACTAGTGTTGCGAAGATGTTAGTGCAAAAAATTCCAAGCACAGACTGAAGATTTTTGGGGAGGGGGGCTATTTATACAGAGATGATAGGATATTTCATGAAGTCAGTAAATGAGAGGGGAGTTCAAAAGAAAAGCTATGAAACAACATTCTAAGTAAAATCGGAATCTTCACTCACAACTAAATCACCAAAGACTTGAGCGCAACTGCTCTACTGGTTCATGGGTCAAAGGATTCCATATTTCCAGGATTCCTGTGGCTGTGACAGGAGCCAGGCCGTCACTGTGTCCTTCAGTTCATCATCAGAATTGAACTGATTCCCTTTAAAGTGTTATTTTAGTGGAGCAACATATGAAAATTCCTGGGTGATATGTCCAGGTGCTGTAGGGCAGATGCTCATCCTGTTCCCACTTGACTTGGCCAATGCACTTTGTGTAACCTTGGAGACTTGTGGATGCACGTTATTGGGGAGCAGTCTCACTCCCTCTGTGAGCAGCCCAGACCGTTTGCTCTTGATGGAGTTGTGAAGGCTACAGAGTGTCTCACAGTACACGTCATTGTTTAGTGGTTTTTTTCATGCTTGAAGAATTCAATGAGCATCAGACCTTGGATGTCAAAAAAGATAGTGAGCATCACCTTGCCTGCCCAGGGCGCTGCTTTGAACGTTTCACATATACATATATATATATATATATATATATATATATATATATATATATATATATATATATATATATATATAACTATTGTATTGTGAGGTAGGAATTTACTATTTCAGCTGATATGTATGTCCCAACAATTCATTGTTTTACATAATACTTGGTTGGTTAACAAATCAAGAAAATTATGGAATTTTTTAGTATGCCTCCATTGTAAATTACCTGCTTACAAGCACAGTTTCTAGGTTTGTAATTATGTTAATTTGCATATAACCTAAATTAATTAATGATGTAACTGAATACTGGGAGGTGCTGTTTGGTTCAGCAATATTAAGCCAACATAGTATAAAGTTTACTTTGAGAATTAAGCAATAAAATGGGTCATTGCAAAAGTAAGTTTGGATGTGACTGAACTTTAATTACAATTACCAGTTAAAATCATTCAGCTTTTGTAAATTGAAAAATATGTACTGGAAGGAATGGATTCAGAACTTTCTACTCAGTGATGCCAACACTAATGAATAGCTCATATGAAAATCTCTGGTTGCCACTGTTATAGTAATTTCAATTATGCATTACTCTGAATGAGAGCGGTTTTCAACAAAACTAACTATATCTTTATATGCAGATTCAGAATTACCTCTTGAATAGTAAATGCTGAGAAATATTTTATGTACAATATTGTGGCCATCATGAGTATATGTAATATATTCACAGCATGTTTAGCAAGATGTATTTGAAATTTCAAAGAACAAAAAATAGTAATTGTTAGGTATACAATCACATCAGATGCAGAGTTTCTAACTCGCCATGTTTCAGTAGGGATATTATTTCATTCATGGTTGTAGGAATCATTATTACATAAATATTCTGTGATGTGGTTGCTGTCATGTGTCGTTTGTAGAATATTAAACTTAGAGAGTAACTACACTTGGTTCTTCAATGTCAAGGTTCAAGAATAATGGAGCAAGTTTAATACAAAATTCACTGCTTAGTCATTGATTTTGCCACAATATTCACTGAATTTGGCACAAAATAAACTGATTTGGACATCAAATTGAGTGATTTTACTATAAAATTCACTGATTTCGAGTCAAGTTAAAAATCTCGAGCTGCACACACTCCTGTCTGTCAAAAGAAGAAGTGAATGGATTCTGTGAACTATACCATTTCACACTGACATTCATCAGGATTCAATTAGAAATCATATAGAAATGCGCAAGCTTGCCAAAAACACACCTTGGTAATAAGTATAAGTCCCACTCCTAACCAGTTGATTATGACCATGGAAACCTTTCACATATCAGACATATCTTTGGATTCCTCAGCCGTATTAAATTACAAATCCTATGGATATAAGCTGTGTACAATGGAAAACACACTATTGATGTGAGGAACCACTTCAAAATGCACTGCTAACATGAATATTATAGCGCCTTTTGCTTATAAGGAGGACGATTGTACTATAATGTACTGTCTGCATCGAGATCATTGGAGACAAAATGCTAGCTCACAGAACAAGTATAACTATCAGTAGTGACCTTGTTGAAGGAACCACATCGGCATAGCCACCCAGTTCGTCTAATATGAAAACATCTATGACGCTATTGGACTTCAGCTCTTTGCCTGAGATTTACAGGAATTGTGTAAACAAGCGATACCACTTGCCTCTGAGTTTTGACAAGCGTTCATTGTGGCTATAAGGCAGTTTCTTAAATTGAAAATTTGTGGTAAGTTCCTATGGGACCAAATTGGTGAGGTCATCGGCCCCTAGTTTTACACACTACAAAATCTAACTTAAAGTAACTTATGCTAAGGACAACACACACATCCGTGCCTGAGGGACGACACAAACCTCCGACGGGGGGGGGGGGGGGGGGGAGGGGGGCATGAACTGCGACAAGGCAGCACAGCTACCCCGCGTGGCGCAGTTTCTTAGCATGCATTGTGTATATCGCATTATATTTACAAGGCGGAAAAGCTGCTGTCTGGCTCATCACATTTTGTCATTTTCACTGCAAAAACATGAACAAGCCGTTATATCACAACACCACATCCAAATTATACTGCAGTTAAATTTAATATGCACTGTTAGGTAAACTTTAAAGATGTGTAATGTGTAAGGGCGTCTTAAGGAGTGTGCACTAGCTGGGAGATATCCAGTCAGTGAGTCCCAACGGCACCGATCATGCCGTATTGTGTCATAAATTGTAGGGGGTTGGTGCTCCTCGCTCGTGTTGGCAGCAATGACATACGCATCAGGCCATGTCACTTACAATTAACCTTTCAGTGGCTCTCCAGTCAGCGACCTTCAGGTCGCAGATGGTAGGTTGCATTATGGTCCATCATCTGTCAATAATGACAGTTGTTTCTTCTCTAAATGTATCACACAAGTCAGCAATCCCCCTACCCCCCTAACTATGTAACATGCTCCTTTCCTCATGTGTATTTGCAACATTTTTTATGGTCGTGTTTCACATGTAAATTAATGCAAACTTGTTTTGTTGCCAGCAGTGGAGGGAACATGCCCAGTGCATATACGTTTGCATCTTTCGACAGATCCAGACTGCAGCACATATGTGTGGCCCAAGTACATCTGATGTCATTTTAAACTTGGGGAAGTCTGGTTGGGTTTTTGAATTTACCATCTTAAACTCAGCACAAGTGGGCTCTTGGGTTCTTAACTTGGAAATATGTGCCCATGATCCGTATGGGTGGTGTAGCTGGTGATGAAGGTGGCACATATGAGGAGGACAACCGTGCTAGTTCCATTCTCTAAGATTTTGAATTTCCCACAATTTTTACTTAGGACATTTGGGCTCTTGGATTCTTAAACTTGGGCATAATTTCCTGTAGTATATTGCTACACAGGGGCAGCTAAAGCACCTGCAGCGGTGCAGTGGTAGCATTGGTGGTGTAGGGCCCTCCTTGGAGGGGCTCTTGTTTAAATAAAGACTCAATTGATCCCATCCTATCCTACTACATATCCACAGCACAAGTGAACTATATAGTTGTGAATTTAAGACAACCTCACTTGGGGAAATTCAACACTGTTTTTGAAATCCTCATCCTACACTTAGATCAAGATTCTGAAGTAATTGTAAGGACAAGTGACCTAGCTCATACACAGGCTGTGCCAGTGAGCTGGTAAAACAGGCAGCCATCCAAGCTGCACCAGTATCTGCAAACCACCCCCCCTCCCCATCTTGTTTCGCTGTCTTGGATTCTGAACTTAGAGCAACACAGACTGGACCATATGCTCATGTTTGCTATCTGAGATCACTGTTTTGGATCAGGGGAAAGTTATGCTAGTATCCTCAAGTAAGCCATCTTGAATCGCCATCTTGGACTTCGATGTCATAAGGCTTGGGAAAACCCAGGAAACCTGACAACCATGCAAGCTGTGCCACTATCTCCAGATCCACAAATATGAACAGCCACCTCCATTCTAAGCATAGAACCATGCAAGTTGTGCAAATATCCTCAGGTCTGACAGTTTGGATCACAATCTTGGAGTTAAGTGACCTGATAACCATGCAGCCTGGGCCCATAACCCAATCCACAGTGCTATACACAGCCTAAGTGGCCAGGTATCATGCAGCTTGGACTCAAATGTCTAGTACTGCCATCTTGGATTCTATTGTTGTAGGTTTGGGGAAAAGCCAGAAGGACAAGTGGCCATCTTAGATCACTATCTTGGATTGTGATATCATAGGCTGGAGAAAACTCAGTAGGACTAAGTGACCTGGCAGTGATCAAGCCTGGGTCCAGTTCAGCCATCTTATATTCTATACTCATCATTTTTGATTGCCCATCAAGTACAATATTGGGCTAGCCCTGCAATATTGGATTCTATTCTTGACACAAGTGGTCTGTGATGTCAGAAAAGTGGGTACATTTAAGATTTTTGTAAATTTCCAGCCATTTAACATTTAGGACAATTGGCTAGTGTATATTTCTGGCCCTTTTTGAAATTCCCGCCATTTTATACATAGGGCAATTGATCTGTGATTGCAACTGTTGGGAGGGGGGGGGGAGGTGTGATGGGAGCAATCTGCCAATGTTACATAGTGATGTATTCAGAAATCTGGCAACAGTGCAGCCTTTTCTAGTATTGACGGAGCCTCACTAGTGTCATTTTCCCATGTATCTTCTGTGATGAGCATATGAAGAGGGAAAATGGTTCTATTATATGCTATACACCTTCAACTGCAATACAGTTGCTGGTAGTATAGTTCGAGTGCTATACAGGGTATTCCAAGGATCTCCATCATGTTTTGTGCAGTGTTGACGTTTTATTTTGTCAGGAAAAGAGACCAAGCCCATGTCCAATCCTTTACTGATGATGAATAAAGACACCCCAACAAAACATCTTCTTCTAGATAAGCTCAAGTACTGTGGTAAGAATGGGACAGTGCTCAAATGGTTTAAATCATACCTAACTGGAAGAGTGCAGAAGTTGAAATAAGCAGTTCACATAATATGCAAAAAACTGGTGATTTCTCAAATTGGGGAATAATCAAGAATGGGGTGCCGCAAGGTTCGGTCTTGGGTCCTCTGTAAATGATGTTTTTCAGAAAATCATTAAGTGGTTCTCTGCAAATGGGCTCTCATTAAACTTTGACAAAACACAGTATATACAGTTCCACACAGTAAATGGAATGATACCATTAACAAATATAGACTTCGATCAGAAATCGGTAGCTAAGGTAGAATATTCAAAATTTCTAGGTGTATGTATAGATGAGGGGTTGAACTGGAAAAGAAACACTGAGGATCTGCTGAAACGGTTGAGTTCAGATACATATGCTATTAGAGTCATTGCAAATTTTGGCGATATACATCTGAGTAAATTAGCTTACTACGCCTATTTTCATTCTCTGCTTTCATATGGCATCATATTATGGGGTAACTCATCACTGAGTAAAAGAGTGTTCATTGCACAAAAGTGTGTAATCAGAAAAATTGCTGGAGCTCATCCAAGATCATCCTGCAGACACTTATTTAAAGAGCTAGAGATCTTCACTGTAGCTTCACACACACACACACACACACACACACACACACACACACACACACACACACACACACACACGCCACAAAAGTCTTTGGTCACTTACCTAATAGCATCAAAAGTCTGACAGATAACCATATAGCATTTAAAAGTAAATTAAAGAATTTCTTAATGGAAACTCCTTCTACTCATTAGATGAATTTTTGGATTTAGTAAGTGGGAAATTTACCCAACCCCTACAATAAAAGAATAAAAATATGAAGTGCCATGTAATATTTTGTGTAATGTAATATCTTCTATTTTATTAACCTGACATGTTCCACATCATTACGAAGTGTTGTATTCATGATCTATGGAACAAGTACTAATCTAATCTAATCTCCTCAGAGAATCTTTTCTGTCCATCCACAGAAGACAGCATTTGATGTCTGGTTACGTTCGCAATATTTATAGCCAAAATATATAATTTTAAGAGTTCTAGTTGGTCAACTTAGTACAAAATTTATTCAGTTCTATGAAATATAGCTGAATAAATATTGTGGAAACGTGTTGTTTTTCAGTGTCTTCTCACCAGTGCATTGCAGCCAGTTGACATCTGCAGTACATCAGGCATTTCTTCCTCTTATGATTATTCAAAACACATGAGTCATCCACTGGTATAATAGCATTAGAAGGACAGGCGAACTCAAGAGGAATTGCAGTTTTTGAGAGCTGGTTCTAGTGGGCATCATACTAGTGGGCAACTCGAGGGACAAAGGAGACTGAGATTATTGACGCACAAAGCGATGAGCCTGAGTGGACTGAATTACCGTGATGTGGAATGAATCTAGAAACCAAACTGATCAACTCATTAGTATAAAAAAGAGGGAATTTAGAAGTCTTGCCATCAGTTCATGGATAAATTTTTGCGGACGGCCATGATTTTGTCATCTATATGAAGTCACTTCATAGGTAAATAAGAAGGGTAATCATATATCATTAAGTGATTAATACTGAGCTTATTTCGAGATACATGTGTACAGCGCTGGTACCCATTGCAGCCCTCATATGACAGTATCTTAGTAGTCCGCTACACGAATCAAAACGTAATTGTGCAGGCCATTTATAAAGTGGATTTTGGTTCTGTAATTCGTTTTTTTTTTTAATCTGAAGGTGTACATCGCTCTAACAATACGAGGGGGACCCAAAAGAAACAAGATTGTTGTTATAAAAATTTATTGATGAACCTTTTTACAAAATTACTTCAGTCACCTTCAAAATACTCTGCATTAGATGCGATGCACTTGTCAAGTCTCTTTTCTCACTGTTGGAAGCATGTTTGGATCTCTTCAAGTTTCAAATTGTCCAGTGCCCTTTGCGAAGCTGTTTCTACCGCCTCCACATAGTCATAACGCTCCCCTTTTAGCGTTTTTTTCATTCGTGGAAATAGTAAAAAGTCGCACGGGACTAGGTGAGGCGAATACGGAGCGTGGGTAACGACAGACCACCTCTGAGATGCCAAATAGTGGGTCACTCGTAAGGCCGTGTGCGCTGGAGCGTTGTCGTGATGCAGAAACCAGTCACCTGATCGTCAAAGTTCCGGGCGTTTCCTCCTCACATCCTCTCGCAGACGCCTTAAAGCATCCAAGTAAAAGTGCTGGTTAACAGTCTGGCCAGGGGCTACGAATTCCCGATGCACAATTCCACGAACATCAAACAAGACGATGATCATCGTCTTCACGTTAGACCTCACTTGCCTTGCTTTTTTTGGTCTGGGAGACTTGGGAGTCCTCCAGTGGCTTGACGCTTACTTGGTTCTGGGTCATACCCGTAACACCAACTCTCATCCCCTGTAAATTTGGATCACGTGCAATCTCTGTTTTCAAGGCCTGGCACACATTCATGCGGATGGTTTGTTGCTCCTGTGTGAGAAGCTGCGAAAAATTTTTTGCAGCAACACATCTCATGCGCAACTCCTCACTCAAAATCCGCTGGCACGAGCTGCAACTGATTCCTGTCTCTGCTGAAATTTGGTCGATCGTTTGGCGACGATCGTCGTTGATCTTTTGGCAGACCTTTTCAATGTTCTTCTCATTTCGCGATGTTGAAGGGCGTGCAGAACGAGCTTTGGTCTTCAACACACATCTCACCACGTTTAAAGCGCCCAAACTACTCGAAAACTTGTGTGCTGCTCATAGCGTCCTCCTGGAAAGCTTCCTGAAGCATTTGGTGAGTCTCTGTTGCAGTTTTTTTAAGCATCACACACATTCTTTGTTCTTTTAAAGTTGCCACAACGACTTCGTAGAGGTAACCCACCAACAGTCAGAGCAACACAATACCACACTTGCACCTTCAGCTGTACACTGACGCCGTCTGCACAGCTGTTTCATGAAGGTCTCTACCATCTACTGTGAGAACCCTGCACTACGTCTACGAGTGGCAGCGCCCTCGGAGTCCGGTTTCTTTCGGATCCCCCCTCGTACATGCTAAATAGATTGAGGTTGTAAGGCAACTGTGAATCATCGTATGACGCAATGGTTACGTACCACAGACTCCTCCAGTGTGGTCAAACAGGTCTGATTGGCAAATAACGAAGTGGCAGATCATCTGTCTGTAAAGAACTGAGAATCACGAGACAAGTGATGCCTCTGGTGTCCGAAGTTCGGAGTATCACGATCGAGGTAAAAGTAGAAAAAATTTCAACAAATTGCACAACATTTTTAACATGTCAAAGGTCGCCCTCAGTGGGGTTCCGAAACGTCTCACACTCATTCCGCGACCACTCACATCCGCACTGCTTCTTTGGGCTATCAAAGATTGCCTCCTGACATGTCAACTAGGGACCTTGAATGGAAAGATCATTGCATGGCAGGCAATTCTAGAATGAGGACGAGGTGATTTACAAGGTAAAGACAAAATTCAGAATACTACAACCAAGGACTCTGACATGTCATTCATCGTTGAGAAAAAACGTGTCGCGTTCAAGGGTGAATAGTTAGAGAGTAAAGGACATTATCACTATGTTTCATGGTTGCAGCTTGCTTTTTTCGAGGTGATAATGAAAAATGTATGACTGTCCCTGGGTTTAATTCGAAAACAGGATACCAACTGAAACAGGCTCAAGTATGCGCTGTCACCAAGGTCGGTGCTAAAGCTGAGCGTTAGGTGTAGCAGGCTCTCTATATAGTTCATAGTTCTTGTTGCACAAAAGACATTGATCCTCCAAAACACACGATAATTATTGTAAAAAAAGGCAATACGGACCCAAGACAAACGCTATTGACTAACTTCGGAACAATTAATTGACGCAGTCGCAGGCTATAACTTAAAAGCAACAAAACTGTTAAGCAGTTGTCTACTAACACTGTAACAAGCACATATCAAAACGCCATTCGAACTCCAAATGGATACTGGAGATGGTTGTAATTTGTGATGCAAAAGGAATAGCACCCGCGGCAGCTCTCGGCGTCTGTTGTAGCGTATAAATGAGAAAGAGAGGAATGTGGATGCTTACAGGCCTCTTCTTCTTGGGGGCGGGGGGTGGGGCAGCCTCCCCCGCCTTGTCCGCCGGGCCCTGGGCGCCCTGTGACGACGGTGGCCGTGTCGCCCTTCCGCGCCGCTCCTGTAATTCAGCACAACACACACTGCATCGTCAACAATCAGATCTTACATCTTCATTAAAGAACTGATTTCTGTAGAACAGAATGAAAACTATCAGACGATACCCAAAATTTCCGAGAATTTGAATATTCTGCCCAAACGATCAACAGTACAAACTTCCGCCGCTAGATGCCTCTAGTTGTGCCTTCCAACTGCTAGTTTGCGACGTGGCGTCATTATGATTGCACTGCTGTGAACGTTCCTGAAGAGTTCTTTACTCTTTGTTCTTATTGCAATTTGAAAAGACAAAATATCTGTATTAAGATTTGTTTTAAGCTCCACATAACTGCAGCTATAACCCGCCACGTGCTAAGGGAGTCTTTTGGTGAGCAAGATTTGAGCCTAGAAAGAAGAACTGAGTAGTTTACCTGATTTAAATACTGCTGATAGTGCGTCCAGGATGACAAACCCTCAGACCAACGGTCATCATTCTCAACTCCAGAAACGATCACGAAGGTATGTGAGGTGATCCACAAAGACAAATTACCTTCTTTTTTTGGCATTCGTAAGTAATTTCTACTACGTGGTCACAGAGTCACTGGGAAATTGTACCGTAATGTTTTGAGGAGACTGAGGGAACATGTTACATGAAAGCGGCCTGTGAGATGGCAAACAAAGACAGCTTGCTGCATCATTGCAATGCACCTGCACGCATGCCACTCATTGAGAGGGAATTCCTGGCAAAAAACAACATGACAGCTGTCTCCCACCCACCTTGGCTCCTTGCAGGTTTCTTTCTCTTCCCAAAAATGAAACTGAATGAGCGGTGTTTTCATTCCATAAAAGAGATTCAAGCGGAACCACAATTAATACTGAACACGATTCATCCAATAGACTTTCATCACTAGTACTGACAACGGGAAAATCGCTGAAGAGTTGCGTACAAGCACGAAGTAACCACTTTGAAGACGAAGAATTTTAATTTTTATGGAGATATTCTTGGAAATTTTAGATAGCACCCCATGCATATAATCTGCCCTAGACATACACTGCGGCACTATTCAGATACGACACTGCTTCTTATTGTCAAGTAACTCATTCAGGCAACTCGATATTGAGTGATTTACATCTACCCTCTGAAAGCTACCTTAGTGTGTGGTGGCGGGTATTCTTTGTACCACTGTCATTAATCCATTTTCATGATCCAGTCACAAATGCTTTGCGAGAAGAATGACTGCTGCTAACCCTCTGCATGACGGATTATCGCCCAAAAAATGCTAGAAGAATTTTTAGAATACTCACTAAGATAAGATCTGCACCGCACTGTCATTGGGTTCAGATATCCTCAGAAATAATACTTCATAGAAAGATCAGAGGACGCAATCTGCACACCAAGAAAAGCATCACAACTATCTCCAATTGTGTCCATGGCACCATGTGGTCGACATATTGTTCAAACCAAACACACGCTCGAAATAATTATTGCCCACCATTGACTTTATGAATCCTGACTAGACTTGCTCTTCTTATCAGAGTCACATATCTGGATGTTGGCCTTTCCTCACTTGGAATCTAGTGTACAGACTTTTTATACATTATAGAATTCTCACTACTTAAAAAGAAATAAATGAAATGAAGATGCTGGAGGGCGGCCGTTGTTCGTTCAGCACGTACAGGAACGAAAGATGTGGTCTCTTCTTTTTATGAACGACAAAATTTTTCGTGAATTGAAGCAAGATTTTGTTGGCGACGGCAGTGAGGATGACGATATTCACGATTCAGATGATGATTCTGACGATATGAAAGAAATATTACGTCAAATTTCAAGCAAGCATTTTTTTTTATTTCGTAAAACATTACTTGAAACTTGGGCGATCTTTTCTTGTGTTTCTTCAATTTATGAACAATGAAACACTTTTTTCTACGTTATACGCAAAAAGGAAATGCTGCAAGGAAAGACACAATATACCAACGCAGCTAGTGCAAAATAGTCATGTCAAATAGTCTTGTTTAAAACTGCACCACATGAAAAAAATTATACTTTTGAAAAAAGTATGATAGCTTATGGTTTTAGATTCTAAGTTCTCAATTACTGAAAGTAGAATAGTGTACTACAACGGTAATTTAAATCTATTTCGACTTTATAAACTTTTATATTGTTAAAAACCTAATATTCATTATAAATATAAGAAAAAATGATCAACTGGAGGTATGTACTCCAGCTGAAGAAGTTTGAGGTTTTCGTAAAGAGTTATTGTCTCAGTTAAATTTTGCGTAGCGTTCTTAATAACAAAAAATTGAAAAGTCGTAAAAATGCCCAGTATTCTAAGAAACGGCACGGTTTTATGTGGGCGGCAGTCAATCTACTACTGTTCCTGACATCAATTGGAAACCCTCGTGACTTTGGCACTCACGATATAACATGGGTTTTGTTGTCGTTTAGTGTACAGGATATACGTCATTTCTTTGTTGCAGAATTATTTTTGGCACTGAGTAGCAGTCAAGAGGGACATGAAAGTTTACAGAAGAGTTCCGTATTAATCACCATTCTTTTCACTGATTTTTCCTCGGGCAGCCCTTATTGAATTCCATCCTGATGAACCAAGTCTGTAGCCAGTTCCCATGATATTCATCTTTGGCCTCATCAGGACATCGTAAGCGAGGCTTTAAGATACCTAGCGGACGTTTGTCCTCAATTCCTACAGTGACATTCACTCAGCTTCACAACCTAACACTGTAGTAGTTTACTTCATATCAATGAGCAGAAAAACATATCGTTGGTTGGACTACATTCAGTTTTACGCGGAACAGCGATTTCAGTCGACTCTGAGGAACATAGCCGTGTTAAAAGTATGTATTGTAATTATCTAACGACCCAGATGCATTAGTAGGCATGAGAAAATACCAGTTTCTGTACTGTTCAATAGAAAACGGCGTGAAAATTCGAAGTTGATATGTTGTTCTCTCCAAGATTTCCCACATATTTACTCTCTATAGGGTGTGACCGGCAGTCATAGCGTTGCATATACAGCAACACCGTTGCTATGACTGGACACTAATGTATCAAACTGCGAGAATGAGGACCAGGTTTACTCAGTCCCCATCTGTCATGAGTTGTTTCTACCACACAATTTTAGGGTAGTTCTGAGAAGTTTCTCTCTGGTTAGTCGAATGCTGGGGTTGACATGAGCTTCACACAAACCTTCCAAAACATGAAGCTTTCGAGATACACTTAAGTAACTTTAATAATAATAATAACAAATAGATCAGTGATGTGTGCTTCTTACCGGCGAATGATACTCGCTTATGAAAACTATAAAATGATGTATCATACGTAACAGCACATACATTGTGAGGAATTCTTGTTTTATTTTCATGTGGCGAGTCGTCCTGAGGTACCCAACATGCGTGTTCAAGATGGGGTGGGAATCGCAGCAAATATGAAAGAGCTAATATCTGCACGAACATACAATTGTAAGTTCCTGGGGTCGCAAACCTACTTCGAAGAGGCACAGAAGTCCCTAAGAGATGTTTATGTAAATAAATTGGACAAAGGTTCGTCAGTGATGTAAAGAGACAAATAAACTGTCCTTTTAGAGGTCATTCCAAGTTGGGATTCTGGTGCTGGCATGTCATAACTGACAGAAATTATTGAACTAAGTCATAGAGTGGTGTACGTGCTTATTGGCAATAAATTGTTTATTAATACAGAAGGATGTCATATAAGTTAGAATTGTGGTTATGGTTTTTCTGACAGCAATAACACTGCAGTAGGATAAAAAGTCTGGCACAAATTTTCGAGAGGCCACAGATAAGAAACATAAAAAGGGAACAAAGAAACTGCATTATATCATACATTGCTCAGTGGAACTCATCAAAATACAGTGGCCAGAAAATAATATAATAAATCTTTTAACATAATCATTTGCGAAGCTTTTTAAGTTCTTAGTGCCATAAATGGCGTCAAAGTTGAATAACCTATTTTCGGATTTATTTCTGGCTTTTCCATTTAAGAGTTAATGTTCAATGTCATTTCTTGTTGGTTCGTTTTGTTGACGTCCAATATGATTTTCTCCGTCACGTTGAATTTTTCAATTTCTCTTGATGACTGTCGTTTCAGGTCTGGTGCTAATTCTCGCTCGTTGGAAGGTGCCACTGAAGCCGATGATATTGACAGAGGTGTTAGTAGAGATTGGCACAAACAGCTTTTACTGGTGGCTAGACTTCGGGTAGCATTCATTTCACGCTAGGTGAGGAGAGCACTACGTCAACGTGACGTAGGCACGCGTCATCATGAGTTTCACGCGTTGTCCTATCGACTTTTGTGTGCATTCTGTATACAACGACTGTTGTGTGCGTCTTGAATCTGCACTGTTCATTGTTCTTAGTTGATTTACAAGATAAAGGCAAAATTAAATGGAACTAGACGGTTTAATATTTCCAGCAACATTCGGAATTACTTCCAACTTCAGTTTAACGTTTCTGCCCGCATGAATTACGTACAATTCATTGGCTTTTATAAAAATACGAAACACTTTAATTTCTCCCTATTTCACGTTTTTATCCACATGATTTATGCACGATTAATCGGACTAAAAAATGCCTGGACACTTTCGTTATAGTTATGATTCCTTCATTCAGATATTCGTAATGTTCATGAAACACACAATAACATCTCACATTCTTTGGATTGCAGCTTAATAATTAATTGTTTCATGTTTCTATTCACAGGATTTAGACACGATTCATCGGATTTTTTTTTAAATGGGGTTGCATTCATTTCAGGCTAGAAAAATAACAAGACATTTTCGTTATGGTTATAATTTCTTCATTCAGATATTCGTTATATTCATAAAACACACAGTAACATCCCAGATTCTTTGGATTGAAGCTTAATAATTAATTATTTCACGTTTCTATCCACACGATTAAGGCACGATTCATCGGATTTTTTAAAAAAAGAATTGAGTAAAAGCCTTTTTTTTACTTTCGTTATGTTTCCCTCGTTCATTATGTTCCTGAAACACATAATACCATCCCAAATTGTTGGGATTACAGCTCAATAATTAATACAACTGGAATTAGCGTAACCTATAACTCCTGTCACTTCGTTTGTACGCATGTATTTACATTTACCTTTGACGTTATCGGTACAACCGCAAAGATCGATATACGCATTCATGTAGTCGATTTAGGTTATTTACGTCACGATGACGGTGTGTTACGTCACTATGACGTAGGGCTCTCCTCAGCTAGTGTGAGATGAATGCTACCCCTAGACCTCCATCTGTGAGTCCTCCAGCTTGGGAAGGAGCACTGCAACAAGTCAGGGTTGTGCTGTGCTGAAGTTAAATACTTCATCTATGTGGATGGTGGTCTCTACTTTCTCTGCCCAGGGAGGGAAAATGTCCTCCTCCTCCTCCTCATCATCATCATCATCATCATCATCATTCACCATAGTGGCTAGATTGGACAGTGTAAACATTGGGACTTTGTACTGGCACTGATGACCCTGCAGCTGAATGCCCACAAACCAAACATCATAATCATCATGGTCTCGATTTCTCTGTTTAAACCTACGTTTCCTCTATTTTTAGGGAAGGCATAAGCATATACTCTCTCAACTAATATTGCTACTGATTCATAATACATTTATGATTATATATATACTCTTGTTTTGTCATTATTTAATCCTTATTATTATAACTATTACTATTATTGTGGTGGGACACAATGTTATAATCAATCAAAGCATGTAAAAAGTTCAAAAAATATTGTTCAAATAACCTATTACATAAATAGCGAGCAGGTGTAGAGGAAAGAATTGAAGAAATGTTTGTATTGTATATGATCAAGCTGCAATGGTAGAGAGCTTGGTGAGATGTCATGTGGATGTCATAGCCTCATCTGGTTCATGTGGCCCCTCAGTAGATACCTTGGTCTGTGATGAAGAACATTTTATAACCCATAATTCTGTCTGGGGTCCAGATGTGTGTACATCAAATGTGTGGGCAAGCACTTCAACACCTGCCATGCTGATGACAATGTATATAGTGGGTCAAGAGGTCAAGCATGAAGCTATGATGCCCATGAAGATCTCGACTGAGCTGCATCCTATCATTGGTTTCGGCTTGTATGTGGTCAGGGAACTTGTTAGGACATTATCCGTAATGTCGCACAGAATGCTTCCTACAGCTGCGTCTTGGAGATCTTTCTTCAATCATTCAGCTTCAGCATTTGAAACTGGTTGGAAATGAATGGCCATAAGGCATCCGATGCTATTCCTGTGTTAAAGTGATTTAAATTCGAGAGAAGTGAACTACAGTTCATTATTGCAAATAATTGTTCTTGTAGCCCTCCCTATTAGAAAAATATGGTAAGTGCCTTGACGGTGGTTGCTGCTGTCCGCCGACCAGTCTGTATGTTTGATCAGGCATTTATTACTAGAAGCAAAGTCGGATCCAGTAAAGCCCTACATAATGTATGTGAGCTACTGCGGTGTTGGCCATGGATAAACCGCTGCAGTGGTGATGATCACTGTTTTAAGTAGAAACTACATGATGATGTACTTTCTATTTCTGCACTGACGGGTCAGTAATCTTGTTGCTGAGTTACATTTTTTTCATTCATAATGTCCCAGTGTCTTTGACGTAACACTATGATTACTGCCTGAAAAATTGCTTCCATAGTTACAACACTACAGTCTGCAACTCATGGTCTAGTTGTTAGTGATGCTGACTCTAGATTATGGGGTACCAGGTTCGATTCCCAGCCGGATCGAAGATTTTATTCACTGAGGATAGAGTGTTTGTGGTTTTATAATCATTGCATCTCACCTTCATTGATGCACAAGTCACCAAAGTGATTTCAAATAGAAAAAACTTGCACCATGCAGTCAAGCATCCCCAGGTGGGGTGCCTGGCCAATAATGCCACATGATCACTTGATTTTTTTATGACCCTGCACTCCGATGAATGAGCAGTCAGCAACAGGAAGTCTTACAGATTACTCAGGCACTGGTGTATTGAATGAAAAGTGCACAATGTCAAGGACATCAGCAGGCAGGCAGTCCAACCACTTGCATAGTATGTGATGTATTTCCCTGGTTGTGGTAGGAGTAACTTCTTTCACCACAAATGGAAAATTGTCCAGTGTGTTCTGCAAACTCTGATCTAACTAAAACCAAATGTTTCTTAAGAGTAAAACTCCACACCTGTCTTCATAGGAAAACACAGAAGAGCTTCAGTATTTGAATGCTACCTAGACTGGTGATAATCTATGGAGCTTTGAAAACTGCTTAACTATAGTATCCATCTCTGCATTTGCTGTGCCTTTCAGCCTGGTGAACGAGTACAGAGAGCCAAGAGTGAGATAAGGGGTAATTATCAGCAATCAAATGCATTTTTTTTTACATAAGGAGGCTCTAAATTTTTGCTTCTATGCTGTGTTGGGATGCATCCAGACTCAACACTAAAAGTTTATTTGAGTTGAATGGACCAGGCTGGGGGAAGATTTAAATTGGCTTCAAAAGCTAAAAATGTTTCCTGACAGACCTGTTATCATTTTAACTGGTTTAGTGGATTGTAAATTTCTGGTTTAGTGGATGGTAAATTTGAGTTACTTATAGAATAAATTTTCTTTAACAGTTCACTTAGGGAGGGAATTACTGCTGCTCTTTGGGGTGTTGGGCAGCAGAGAGTTCAATTATTGCTTCGGCAAACTTTTTGGTTGGCTTAAGCCCTTTTTTTAGTATTCAACTATTGATTGAAAACGTGCACTTTTTAGATTACAATTAGGATAGTTCTGAATATGTGCTGAATAATGTTTTTAGGTTAAATATGTAACTTTCATGAGTTGTTCCTGTTACAATAATATTGTCCACATAGTTCATGTTCAAAATATCGTTGGAATATTGCAAGAGAACTGGCAGCCCCGAAAAATAACCAGTTATAATGGTACAGCCAAAGAGAAATGTTGATCATTATTCCTCTCGATCCTTTACCAACGGAAATTCCAAATACACATCTCAAATGACTCTGAAAAGGTACTGACCAACTGTCCAAATGACAGGTGTTCCATTACTTATTCAGGTTTTGGAATAGGATGTTAACTTCTGCTTGCTAATTTAAAAACCCTATGTACTCTTAACAACTCATTTGGGTTACTAATTACAGCTAATAGAGTAGTGCACCGCATATGACTGGAATTATGCTAGCACTTAAACTCTGCTATTTCAGTTTCAACAACAAAGAACTATAACAGATGAGTTCTATGAAAACTGTTTATTTAAATTCTGCAGTCTGTCACTGTCGTGTGCGAAGAGCTGTGAAATCGTGTACAGCTGCCCAAATTTAAACTTACTTCAGAATTAATGAATCGATGTTGAGTACAAAGAGGATGGTGACGGTTAGAAGATCCCATCCATGAGCTCACTAAATAGTTAGTAAGCAGTTAGAAATTAAAAAACTGAGGGCCGACAGTGAACTTTTAAAAAACTAAATGCTCATAAAGAAGCAACACTAAAAAGACGTGCTGTCGCCTTGAGGAGTAAAACAAGTGTTCTCCGCCGTGTTCTATCGTACAAGGAGAAAAAATGATAACCTGGTGCGAAAGAAAAGACGAAATTACACAGAAGTGTAAGCAATGGCCTGTCAAAATATTTTACACCAGTGCGAATACAATGTGTGTTGAGCGAAAACAAAAGGATGAAGTTGAATTCAGAGAACATTACCCATGCGTTGCCTATACGAACTCTATCCCCAGAAGCATCTGTTTATCTGCAAAAGTAAAAAATGCCTTTGCAATGCATGACAACACTTCATAAATGATGGAGGAATTGAAATGAAGACCCACTGTGGAAGGCTAAGTCAAACGCTTTCACTACACAAGAGAGACTAGGAATTTTGACATTTGACGAAATGAATGTTGATGGTCGCATATGTTATACAATTCGTCAGAGGACATAGTAGTCAGTCCACATTCCAGTGCACAACTTTGCTTGATCCGTGGTGTGTGTAAGCAGTGGAAATAACAAGTACATTACGGTTTTGACACAATTTTGACTATTAATTTGGTTCAAAATGTTATTAAGGCAGCTGATGGACTACAAGTATATGTTGTAGCTGTGACTTGTGATATGGGCACTTAAATTTAACTGGACGAAGATGGCAGAATGTAATGCGGTGTTGTCCCAAGAGCAAGGTGAAAGAACAACGTTGGTTCCTCGCAACACAACCACAAGAAACGTTAGTCGCTGCAAGCTGCATTCACAAATGAGCGACAATGGCGTAGCCACGCCGAGAAACGTTTCACTACGGAGCCGCATTGGCTCTTTTATTAAGACCGAGCACAGTACTGCTCAGCTCAGTATACGATCATCGAGTAAGATGACAGCATCGTCTTCTAGTAGGCCAGTTGTGTGATCAATATATTAGACAAAATTCAACGTGAAAATTAATGTTACATGCTGTCTGAGTGAGAGACTGGTACTTCGTCCGTATCAAGTGATACGTTAATGTCCAGAGACTGTTGTAAATGCACTTGACGTTCTTGTGGAAATGGATTGGACAAAGTTAAGTAATTCTTACAGTCTATATTTCGATATACTCAATTAATATTTTATGTGTTATAGTGTACATTCGGCACCTTCCTGGAGCAAACCAAAGAACCCACTGTTGTACCAACAAATGTACTTTCGTCTGGTCCAACAGTAAGGATGGCAAAACGCCTATTTTCACGACGAACAACTCAGGTCTTGAAGTATATGCTTAGCAAAGACATCAAAAATAATTTTACTGAACGTCTTTGATGTCTTGAACTCTAGAGTTTGTTCGCCTCTGTATAGTGAATTTGGAATGAATCTCACATTTCAACGGAATATTCTAAAGAGATTCCTGGACATTCGTTCAGCAATGCGAGTTAGTGGTAGAGACAGATTGTTGCCTTCCGAAAAAGGTTTCATTGTATCAGTAAAATCTCTCTCTGGTCCTTTCGAAAGCCCAAAAGTATGAAAAACAGCTACAGATTAACTTCTAGTCTTGATCAATATTGTACCAATTTTTTAATGTACAAAGATAACTTATATTTTATAATAGCCCTACGCCCTTTGAAGTAGGCAACAGGGCGGGTCTCCTCTTAGTGATGGGTAACACAAGTAGAAGGTTTGAAAGTCGAAGAAAATTTATTAACAGATCTAATAACAGAGTGTGACGACTACGGTCTCAGTTCTTTCTCCAGATGCAGTGAAATAATTATAGATTATACTGCATTTAAATGCCAAAATATAAAACATTAGCTTTTCCAGTAGCAAAAAGTGAAGTTGGAGAGCTAATGCCTACTACGTATTTGTAATTATTTAAATCTTTTTCGACAACATTATAGTTAAAAAATTGATTTAAAATTTTTAATATCTGTAAATCCAAAAAACAGCAATATGGCTGCCACTAGCCAGTTCTTCCTCCCCCTTTTCTCCTCCTTTAGCAGGGAATGTAATTGACAATAAAGAACACAAGAGGCATACTCACCTCACGTCCACGTCCATGTGATGCGGTAGGTGCCACATCTCCCTCGTCCTTGGATGAGGTGCCAAGCTTCTGTCCCGCATCTTCATAGCAGCGCCAGCTCCCCTTACTACAAAAATGTTAACACTAAGCTCAGAAAATTCCCGTCAATTAATTTTTTATTTTTTTAATTATTAGATATTTGTATTTTCGGTATTATGGGCGAGTTTGCCCATTCTTTCGCCTTTGAAAATATTGATTTACATAGAAACATTTATATGGTAAAATAGTGATGATGGGATGCTTCTCGTTGTGATGATGAAGCTATGGCTAGTTCAGTAAGTGATGAGAATAATAATGATGAGGCCTCACTACAGTTGTAACTTAGGGGTTTGGACTGGGATAGAACTTAAAGGAATATTATATACAGACGTTGTGAGATGTGTCTAAAGAACAGCCTAATACATGGAACGTAGGTGTCTAACAGTGTGAATGAGGCTTGTTGAGCAGTAGGAACATGGGTTGTTGGCATATATGGAAAGGAACAGGTATGGTGGGTTGCAGGTGATGTAACAGATAGATTTCACGGTCTGGGAAAGGAAGGTGACAAATGTTATTCTGGGACATATGTGGAAGGGTTGGAAATGGAGAAAAGATTGGATATACCGGTATAGGGGCAGAACAAAAACAGGGTTTTCAGAGATGGGAGTTACGATGGGGTGTTAGAATTCAAGGTTATGGGAGATTTGTGACACGGGAAAGTGTTCCAGGTTTCTTTTTTGTGTGTGTGTGGGGGGGGGGGGGGATATGTAAACTTCAATAAATGGTAGAGGAAGAGAGGAGGAAACAGTAGTCATATACAGAAAACAACGTGGAGTGTAAGTCGCTCAAGGACTTGAAGGGGGGTAAAACTTTAAATGAGCAGAGTCCATGCAACATATGAGTAGCTGAGGATAGGACTGGTGAGGGTCTTTTGTATGTTGACAATGGTCATAAGGTTGTGAGATGTTAGTGGGCCTTCTTTTATATGGTTAGTAGGTGTGCATTTTAAGTTAATGTTTCATTTCCTTTAAGAAGCTACACAGTATTTTGATGCTAACCAACTCCATATATAATGGAAGATACATGTTCTAATTTACAGTAGATATACTTGCTAACAAAACATAATAAGCAAGAACTCGTGCCATCCTACATAGCACAAAATAATTTCTTCAAATATCATAGCACAATTAACAGGTTTGATACTGCCCTTGACTGAATTTGAAAATCAATGCAAATTAGACATCATCAAGCAAGCTGCAGCAACAATAGACATTAAGGGGACCACACTGTGGTTCAGGTTGAAAAAAAAAAAAACGATTTTCGGTTTTCATCATATTTCGACAGATTAAGGTTTTATTTAAGTGCTCTGAAAAGTATTTTACTGAAAAAAATTTTCCTACCACGTGTGTTTATGTGCCACGCCCAATTTTCTGTCACCCGCTTTTCTGTGTATATTTTAGATCTTAATATTCCCTACATTGCACGTTGCGGATTTTTTTACTCCCGAGTGTGTTGGCTATCCTTGGAATGCAACGGTCGGTATTCTTTTGTTTCCGCTGTTTGTAAACAACACGCTTTCAACCACGCAGTTAGTTTTGTTGAAGTGTGATTGTGAGTAGTTGTTACAGAAAACTATGGGCACGCAATTAGGAGAAGTAAAATCTGGAGGCAATGAAGAGAGATGTTTGCGCCATATTCTTCCATAAGTCTTCTATTGATGATAAGCCATGTCATGGATTGTGGCCATCAGGAGAAAATTCGTGACGCAAATACAATAGGCCTCAGGCAACTGGGGAATCTTATTCTCACCAGCATTCTCTTCCTGCTGCTGTTATTCTAGCAATTAAACCTACTTTCTGAGACGTGGCTCATCCGGACCTTTTAAGGAAATGTCTGCATGGGCAGACACAGAATCCAAATGAATATTTCACCAGCATAATTTGGAACTGCCTTCCTAAAACTGTATTTGTAGGCATGCATACAGTGAGACTAGGAGTTCATGATGCTGTTATTACATTCAGTTGTGGTAATATTGGAAAGTATTGGGTACTGAAAAAGCTGGAAATTAATGCTGGTGAAAATATGATCACTGGGCTCAAGAATGCGATAAAATAAGGATTACCGATGCAGACATGTCTGCATCTAATATGGCCAAGAAAGCAAGGCAAACATCTGGGAAGGTGAAAAAGCAGCTGGAAGACCTCCTAGAGGCCAAAGAAGGGCCATCATATGCAGCAGGACAGTTTTAATTAATTGTAAGTAAGAAATTTCAAAAGTTTTTTTCTTTAAAGTCAATTTCCCACAAACTAAAATTTTCAGTGCATATGCCCCATTTTATCAGAAACCATCATAGATAAATAAATGAAATTTTCAGATACTCTGCATAACATAAAAAGCCACCTCTGGTACTACATTCATTAACATTCCTCCATTAGGAAGTTCACAAAAAATATGTTCTGCAGAAAAAAACTTAATATTTTTGTTAATAAATTTAAAAAAGTATTTCTTAAAAACTATAAAATTGATAAAGTAGAATTTTGTACAGTTGACTCTATTAGCGTCATGTAACATAAAGTAAAAATATTAAAGTCCTGCATCAAATAGTTTTTCTCAGAAATGGGTCAAATACTTGCCTAAATTAACGTGGGTTAGATAGGCAGGGTGTGTTCCCCTTAAATTGGGTGATATAACCAAAAGCAAGAAATAATTAAAAGTAAAATGCAACAAATTCCTAGAAACGATTTCACGATTAAAAAAATTAATATGGATGGTGTGTGCGTACTTGAAACTGACTGGTTACTCTGTAACTACTATTATTCTGAAGATGTTCTGTGCTCTACGAAACTAGTAATCAGTGTGAAAATAAGTGTGACATTAGACTGCAATAATGGGTATTCTAATAAGTAGCAAAGGAAAAATATTCCGAACAAACAAATATAGACCGTGACATAAATCACGCACATACCATTACTGTAAGCAAAACTAATTTCATAGTGAAGAGCCACGTGTGCTTGAACAATTCTTTCTCTGCCAGATTGTCTAAAATATTAAGGCACAATGTCGATAAAAAAACAAATACCTTCGAAAGGTCAGGATTTTATAGAATTCAATGCGCTTTCTGTTATGCAAAGTGGGTTGGACAGACGGGAAGAACATTTCCCATGAGATACAAGGAACATAAAGATGCATTCAGACTGGATAAATGTGATGCATCAGCTGGTTCGAATCATTTATATGAGACAGGCTATCCCCTTAAAGGAATAAAAGGCGACTTGTAAATCTCACACAAAGAAAAGAAGGAAAATTGACATTCTAGAGGAACTGATCATCGTTCTTGAACAGAAATTCACAATATTCTGAGAGTGGAGGTTAAAATAACGAAACAAAATTTCTTAATGGCTTTGTAGAATTATTTTCAGGCAGATACCTAATTAAAAAATCGCAATACGTTTCTGACGAAATAGTTAGAGGCTGATGATCGTTGACTAAGGAAATAAGGAAAAGTAAATTACCGACAGTTTTTGTTGAGCCAATAGCTTTTGCAGTAATACCGCGGACATATCCGTGTACAGCCACTGAACCTCCACAGAAGTGTCAACTTGACACTCACGGAGACCACAGCAGACCAGCAGGACGCTGGCCTGTTGGAAGAGTGCTGTGTGAAATGAGACCGCTACTGCCAGAAGTTTTTCAATGTAAGACGAGGACTAACAGTCCAATGTGTTCTTATTCTTTTTTTTTTTTTTCAAGGATTGAAGCAATTGCGCTGGTACACTTTGCAGCATTTTAACTTAGTAAGCTCAGTTTCTATAACCTGATGATAAGAGCATTGTCTCTCGTATGGTGTTGTTAAGCTGTTTGTAGAACAGAAATATGGTTGAATGCCAGAATAACTCCAAAATTATGTATACAGTTACTCTAACATTATATCGCAATTAACTGATGAGGGATGCAAGATTGTAAATATTACGAGGGTTGTCCAGAAAGTAATGCACCACTCTTTTTTCTCATTCAAAAACAATACTAAGAATGCGAAACGTTACTTATGTATTATTTGAAGTCTCCTGGAGTGAGCGCCTCAAGTTTCCGTCACTTTCGTAGATAGCGTAGCTACAGGACAGTTTCAAAATGGCGTCCGTAGGTGATGTGCATTACAAGCATCGCGCCATCAATTAATTTCTCAGTGCAGAGAAAGAAACTGTCGGAAATATTCACAAACGTTGTGGAAAGTTTGTGGAGCGTATGCTGTCGACAAAGTACAGTTATTCGCTGGGCACGGAGGGTGAGGTCATCAGAAGGCGGTTCGGCGGAGCTCCACGATTTGAAGCGGTCGGGGAGACCATCCACGGCTGTCGCTCCTGACATGTTGCACCGAGATGATGATGTCATTCGCGAGGACAGACGCATTACGACTCGGCAGTTGGTGCTGCGTCTGTCAATCAGCAAAGGAAGTGCAGATGCAATTATCCGCACTGCAAGGCAACGATTGGTGCCGACAGGGCGTACATTCCCTCGTTTCGCGCTGGAGGAAGGCTATAGAATGGGATGGACATTACCTGAAAAATAGGTCGAGTAGATAAAACACCGTTCTTTAATGTGTAATTCTCATAATGTACAATAAAGAATTGTTGAAGGGAAAAAATTCGGTGCGTTACTTTCTGGGCAACCCTCGTAGCTTTCGAATGGATTTCCTGGGCACCGTTAAAGGCATCCAAATCTTCAAGCAGGAAAACTGAAATTGTAGTTTTAAGGGTGTGGTATTAAAATGGGAGAGATGTCAAGTAACTTTCAGATGCCAAGTATCAAATTGTGACTTGTTATTTCACCCAAACACCTCTAAGTGAGTTGTTTTTGTTGTTGTTGTTGTGGTCTTCAGTCCTGAAACTGGTTTGATGCAGCTCTTTAAGTGAGTACCAGTTTCTAAATAGAGATTAATACGTAGCTCAACAAATACTAGAAATTTACCTTTGTTATGTGAAAGCGGTACAAGTGAAACACGAACGTACTTTCGTTTACGAACGTCCCTTCACTCATAGGTTCTACTTCTGATAGAAAACTCGATAAATTTTTACCACATCTCTCTCCTCCCATATATCGAAAACAAATACCATCTGCATGCCGGCATCGAGCACATGTGATGATCCTATTGAATATACATATATTGATCCATTGCACGGACCAGTGTAAAGCTGCATCGCCTGTACTGTAGGAGGATGCCCGTTTCCCATAAACAATAATATCAGTTGAAGAGATCCTCCCTGTGACCCTGTGTCATTGTTTGAAACACTGTTATTTTTTTCATGCTGTAACACGCTTTGTACACCGTCATACACTTGGTTTTTGCCAGACGACTTCGAGGTCTGTGTCAGGTTCTAAACTGACATTAACACGTTCTGATCCATTGCTTCTCACGGAAAACTAGACGTCGCACGGTATAAGTCATGTTACTGCTGGTCCCATAACACCACACACACACACACATACAAACACACACACACACACACACACACACACACACACACACACACACACACACACACACACTGGATGATTTTAAATAAAAGACAGTTACAACATTAGGAAACGGGAAGAGTTTGGCGGCCTTGTGGAGAGTTTCCAAACTGCTGCCCGAAGGTGACTGATGATCTCTTCATTTAAACTCATCTGTCATAGTGACAGAATAGCTGATGGCTCTGCGTTCCGTTTCAACAGATTCCTCATATTGCAATCATGTACGCAATCACTGTTTCTACATCTACATGACTACTCTGCAGTTCACATTTAAGTGCTTGGCAGAGGGTTCATCGAACCACAATCATACTATCTCTCTACTATTCCACTCCCGAACAGCGAGCGGGAAAAACGAACACCTAAACCTTTCTGTTCGAGCTCTGATTTCTCTTATTTTATTTTGATGATCATTCCTACCTATGTAGGTTGGGCTCAACAAAATATTTTCGCATTCGGAAGAGAAAGTTGGTGACTGAAATTTCGTAAAAAGGTCTCGCCGCGACGAAAAACGTCTATGCTGTAATGACTTCCATCCCAACTCGTGTATCATATCTGCCACACTCTCTCCCCTATGACGCGATAATACAAAACGAGCTGCCCTTTCTTGCACCCTTTCGTTGTCCTCCGTCAATCCCACCTGGTAAGGATCCCACACCGCGCAGCAATATTCTAACAGAGGACGAACGAGTGTAGTGTAAGCTGTCTCTTTAGTGGACTTGTTGCATCTGCTAAGTGTCCTGCCAATGAAACGCAATCTTTGGCTCGCCTTCCCGACAATATTATCTATGTGGTCCTTCCAACTGAAGTTGTTCGTAATTTTAACACCCAGGTACTTAGTTGAATTGACAGCCTTTAGAATTGTACTATTTATCGAGTAATCGAATTCCAACGGATTTCTTTTGGAACTCATGTGGATCATCTCACACTTTTCGTTATTTAGCGTCAACTGCCACCTGACACACCATACAGCAATCTTTTCTAAATCGCTTTGCACCTGATACTGTTCTTCGGATGACCTTACTAGACGGTAAATTACAGCATCATCTGCGAACAGTCTAAGAGAACTACTCAGATTGTCACCCAGGTCATTTATATAGATCAGGAACAGTAGAGGTCCCAGGACGCTTCCCTGGGGAACACCTGATATCACTTCAGTTTTACTCGATGATTTGCCGTCTATTACTACGAACTGCGACCTTCCTGACAGGAAATCACGAATCCAGTCGCACAACTGAGACGATACCCCATAGCTCCGCAGCTTGATTAGAAGTCGATTGTGAGGAACGGTGTCAAAAGCCTTCCGGAAATCTAGAAATACGGAATCAACTTGAGATCCCCTGTCGATAGCGGCCATTACTTCGTGCGAATAAAGAGCTAGCTATCCGCAGAAGGTGTTGCCCCTCCACCAAAACTCTTTCTCCAGCTCAAACAAGCGATATCAGTCTATCATTATGTGGTGACCAACAGCGTACCAGTGGACGGATGGGATGGAGAAGACACCATCGATTTACTGTAATAATTAGCATCACTGTTGATAGTGCAAACAATTTTAGCAATTTTACACTCACTTCAACACCGACCAGTGATGCAACAGTATGTTTCCCAATTTCATTATCATAGCTAAAGCGCCCCTTCTCTATTTTGCGAGTATCATTGCGAATGTAGGTAGATGATTGTGCATTACGTTCATTCATTGTTAATTCTTGAACACACACACACATCATCAATGTATACCAGACACCACTCTACATATTTCTAGCACCTCGGGCATAGTGCATCCTGACAGAATATCGGGAAAAATGGTCAAATGACCTACAGCAACTTCTCCCTCTCTCTCTCTCTCTCTCTTTAGAATGCATCATCAGTCTACCATTAAATCGTACCTCGTTACAAATCCATCGCAGCTGACCACTCCATTCACTCTATGTCATCCTTTAACGCAGATGCAAGTAGGTTTAGAGGCGGATGGTTCTCTGTTTTCCCAGGAAAGCATCAAAGACAGCAGTCAACTATTGCGACCTACAGCCTGCGACAAAATGAGAGGAAACGCAGATGCCAGCCAAACATTCGATTAACTATCAGTAATCACTTACTCACGTAAAAAAATAAGATCTGAACTGTTTCATAATCTACAAATATCACAAAGATTCCACTGGAAGTGCCTTAAAGTAAAACGCGAAAAACGTATAGAACAAATAAAATACGTCACAGGAAGAAAATGGCGTCTGTTATTTACAATACGAATATTTCTGTGCTTGATGCAGATGATGGCCACGTAAACAAATTTCTTATTTATTGTAATTCTTCATGCTTTCCCGGCGAACTGTTGACATCTTGGATATTCGGGAATCCAGCCGGATGTTCGCGTCGTTCTCGCACGATATTTCAACAGCATGCCTCGCTGTCTTCTTCAGGCATAAAGTACCAAGTATAAAATTATGTGAATCGTTTTCAATATCCATAAAGTCACACTGATCCCAGTCTGGCAAATAGTTATGAAGGACCAGTCATAATAATAGCTTTCACAGTTACCACTTCAGGCGTTATAACCCAACTGCCTCTTCCATATTTTGTTGCCAAATTCCGTATTTATTTTTTTATTAACTTGCTTTTCCTGACAAAAACGGTAATTAAAAATAGTTTCATACGACGTTCGTGCATCTTTTAATAATGGTCACATGATATCTGAAGTCAACGGAAAAGCCTCCGCTGCACAAAAAAACGTGTGGCCAGAATATGTAAAAGTGCATTACGATACATTTGCCACTTATGACTTCTATACAGTTTGAGGACTGCCAGTTCATTCGAAAGTCATGGATAATACATAACCAGTCATTGATTGTTGTTTCAAGAAGGAATACCTGTCTTATTAAAAATGCTACAAATGGCAGAGTTGCCATAACAGTAATTAAACTTCATCATTTGCTAACAGTCGCTATAAGAAAACTGCATTCAAGTTGTAACTTTTCCCCAGCATAAGACTGTTTGAAGGGGCTAATAGATATGTATGCAAAAATGCATTACAAATATATGTGCTTGAGGATATATTAAACAAATATTTAGCAATAAATACGCAACTGACGTACCTAATGAAAAGTGATGTTATTTGCTGTTGGGCTGCATTAACAAGAATACAATTCGTCTGTGTTTTGATACGGTGTTCCTTAGTAGTCCATCCTCTGTAGGCCTCATCATCTATACATAACTACTGCATCCTAGATCCATTCTAATCTGCTTACGATTGGCAAGCCTTGGTCTCTCTCTACCATTTAGTCTCCTTTATCAGACTGACTATTCGTTGATGCCTCACAATATGTCTTGTCAACTAACCCCTCTCTTGTAGTCAAGCTGTGCCATAATTTCCTCTTCCTCCTCTATTTAATTCAGTACCGCTTCTTTAGTTATCCTCTCCTCATATCTAATCTTCAGCATTCTTATTATCACCACATTTTGAAAGCATCCATTGTCTTCTTGACAGAATTGTTCATTGTCCACGTTTCACTTTTATACAAGACCACACTCCACACGAATACCTTTGTAAAATAGTGTCCAACCATTAAAATTTATATTCGATGTGAATAAATTTTCTTTCTCAGAAACGCTTTTCTTGCTATTGACAGTCTTCATTTTATATCCTCTCAAATTCTGCCTTCTCAATTACTGCTTTCCTTTCAAGTCACTGAAGTCTTAGAAATGCAGTTTGGTTTCTGTATAAGTTGTAGATAATCTGGTGTCCCTGTGTTTTATCGCTGATACCTCGAGAGCTTCAAAGAATGTTTTTCAGCTAAGATTCTCAAAACTTTTCTCTAAACATCCAAATGCCATAAACACCGTTTTCTCATTCTTCAGTCCGTCTGCTTAGCTGAGTGGTCGGATTAGTATTGCCTTGCGTGTTCAGACATTTCACAGGAATCTAATATTGTGTTGATGCTAGTTTGTATAACGCCTCCCCCTCTCCTCTCTACATATTCCTTCCACCTTCTGGCCATCTCTTATTTGCTTAGTTCTGGCTTGCCAAATGAGTGCTTAACAGTTGCTTCTCCTTTGAGCAAAGTTTTCTTTCTTCTTTCTCATTTTCATTGTCCTATGTTTTCAAAGTGCAAAATCGCATTGTGATTTTGGGCTCTCTGTCAACGTCATTTTTAGAGATTTCTATTCCCCATGGCCTACTTTATTTGCTGCATTTTTAAATCTTTCCCTGTTGTCAATTAAATTTAATATATAACATTTTGTCGAACGATTTCTACTGTACCTTTTTCCCATTCACATCCTCTGCTGCATTTACCATTTCTTCTCTCAAAGATCTTCATTCGTATTGTAATGGAATCCTTCCTCTGTTTCAGTCAGTCGTTGCCTTATGGTAACTTTAAGATTATTGAAAAACTTTGGGTCTTGACTTATTAGAGTTCCACCTCCTTAATTTTCTACCGTTTACTGTCTCTTTAGTTGTAACCTGCAGCTCGGAACCAGTAAATTATTGTCAGTTTGCGTCTGCACCAGGAAATGTCTTACAATTTAAAGTCTGGTTCCGAAAACTCTGTTCCAAATATGTATTATTCTTTCATGATTCTTAAGCAAGTTGTCAACGATGATTACATTATGCTCTGTGCGAAATTGTATCAGGTGGCTTCCCCTTTCATCCCTTCGCCGAAGCCTTTGTGTTCTGTTTTCTTTTCCTATACCTGCTACCGTACCACAATTTAAATTTTTGTCTCACTTAACTATCTGAATAATCTCTTTTATCGTACATTGTTTCAAAGTGTTATGAAATAATGAACAATCATGAATGGTAGTCATGAAATCTATTTATGGTGAAATGAGAAAACATGAATAATGAAATATGTGAAGAGTAGACTGTACAGAAAATGAAAAATTCGTATGTCTCCACCCAACTTCGTGCTTAATTCATGTAGGTGCACGATGTGATCAATCAAACGCACCAGGCGTTTCGAATAAATTCTAGTGTCTGATACCACCCGTCGCCTTGACCAGTGATGTCATACGTAAGGCAAAGATGGACACTCTATGAATGGAACGGACCATACTGTACACGCACACTTTTAGCACTTTAAGTGATAACTCGTCTAAGAGTTAAAGCCACACATAATTTCACACTTTTTACATGCATACAAAAATCAAAACACCTTTATATTAAACAGATAAATTATGGCTCTCCATATGTTATTATTTCCGCACCTCCACATGAATTCGTCGGAAGTTCGTGATGACGCAACCTTCGTCAAAACCATATAATTTCCACAGACACTGCACTTACAAAATTCAGCAATGACGCCCAATGATTGCAAAAAAATTTATAGTTGATTTACGGTCACTCATTTTCTGAAGCAGAATTTTCGCAGTAAAAGCAACAGACTCATCCATAACGAACAGCGTCAGAAATCAGGACCTTATAAATCAAGACTACTTATAAATCACGACTTCTTTATTAACAAAAGATGCCGAAAACAAATTACGAGATGAAAACAAAACAATCTACATCGAATTATTATTATACGCGCATTACGAGGAAATCATTTAACGTTCATCGACAGCAATCTGCGGCACAAACTAAATAACATAACACATTACGTCATTGGCCAAAGCCGACGGATGGCATCCGACACTAGAACTGACCCGGCGTTTCAAAGGGTCTGCCCCATACCTCAGTGGCAGTCGTCATTGGCTAGTGTCTGCCGTTTCCAGATGGGAACACTAACTCTGTGAGCCGCTGTGCCAAAGTAGAAAATGCCGGTGCCGTTGTCCCATGCTGCGCTCCCGCTCTGTAGTCGGAACCGGCCTATAGGCAATCTGCGACGCTGAGCGTGCTATGTCGCTCCGCTGAGGTCGTTTCCATGGCAACTTGGCAACTAAGGTACTGCCGTGCTGCTTGACACGCGCCAAGCCTAGTGGGAACTGGTCTTAAGCGTGGCATTACCAGCCCCACTTTGAGAATACGAATCAGGTTTACTTTAAATGCAGGGTGTTACAAAAAGGTACGGCCAAACTTTCAGGAAACATTCCTCACACAGAGAAAGAAAATATGTTATGTGGACATGTGTCCGAAAACGCTTACTTTCCATGTTAGAGCTCATTTTATTACTTCTCTTCAAATCACATTAATCATGGAATGGAAACACACAGCAACAGAACGTACCAGCGTGACTTCAAATACTTTGCTACAGGAAATGTTCAAAATGTCCTCCGTTATCGAGGATACATGCGTCCAACCTCCATCGCATGGAATCCATGATGCGCTGATGCAGAGCAAATTTACAATTTGATCACGTTGGAATGAAGTCTCATCCGAAAGAGAACATTTGCACTGAAATGGGGATTGACACATTGTTGGATGAACCACTCGCAGAAGTGTACCCGTGTACGCTTGTTCGCCCAATGCTTGAATACTGCTCAGCAGTGTGGGATCCGCACCAGGTAGGGTTGATAGAAGAGATAGAGAAGATCCAACGGAGAGCAGCGCGCTTCGTTACAGGATCATTTAGTAATTGCGAAAGCGTTACGGAGATGATAGATAAACTCCAGTGGAAGACTCTGCAGGAGAGACGCTCAGTAGCTCGGTACGGGCTTTTGTTGAAGTTTCGAGAACATACCTTCACCGAAGAGTCAAGCAGTATATTGCTCCCTCCTACGTATATCTCGCGAAGAGACCATGAGGATAAAATCAGAGAGATTAGAGCCCACACAGAAGCATACCGACAATCCTTCTTTCCACGTACAATACGAGACTGGAATAGAAGGGAGAACCGATAGAGGTACTCAGGGTACCCTCCGCCACACACCGTCAGGTGGCTTGCGGAGTACGGATGTAGATGTAGATGTAGATGTAGAGGCCAATCAGCTGCTGATAGTGCCTGCACACGCTGTACATGGTACGGAAACAACTGGTTCTCCCGTAGCACTCTCCATACAGTGACGTGGTCAACGTTACCTTGTACAGCAGCAACTTATCTGACGCTGACATTAGGATTATCGTCAACTGCACGAAGAATTGCCTCGTCCATTGCGGGTGTCCTCGTCGTTCTAGGTCTTCCCCAGTCGCGAGTTATAGGCTGGAATGTTCCGTGCTCCCTAAGACGCCGACTAATTGCTTCGAACGTCTTCCTGTCGAGACACCTTCGTTCTGGAAATCTGCCCGGTGCTAATCCAGACATCAAATGGGCATCTGCCAACTCCGCATTTGTAAACATTGCACTGACTGCAAAACCACGTTCGTAATGAACAGTAACCTGTTGATGCTACGTACTGATGTGCTTGATGCTAGTACTGTAGAGCAATGAGTCGCATGTCAACACAAGCACCAAAGTCAACATTACCGTCCTTCAATTGGGCCAACTGGCGGTGAATCGAGGAAGTACAGTACATACTGACGAAACTAAAATGAGCTCTAACATGTAAATTAAGCGTTTCCGGACACATGTCCACTTAACATCTTTTCTTTATTTGTGTGTGAGGAATGTTTCCTGAAAGTTTGGCCGTACCTTTTTGTAACACCCTGTATATGCTGTAACAGTCTTGATCGTTAGTTGCCTTAAAGATTGGACATGGTGAGCTAATGTTAGTCAAGAATGCCTTTAAAGTGACAAAGATGCCATTAGCAACACCTCACTGAGTCTGATCGAGGTTGCGTATCAGGGATACAAGAAACTGGATGTCCCTTCCAATGTACATGATTTGTAGCAGCAGAGGTCACAACAATATACAATCGCAAGAAAACTGAGCTCTGAACGGCCACATGGCACTACTGAGGGGGAAGATTGTGTTCGGCATGTGGCTCTGGCGCATTTTACTGCATCTGCAGCAGCATTTTGAGCAGCTGTTGGGATCACAGTGACACAAAAACCTGTTACAAATCGGTTACTTCAATAAATGCTCCAAGCCAAGCGCCTTGTAGGCGTTCATCACCGACTCCAAACCAGCACCATTCGCGACTTCAATGTTCTCAAGTGAGAGCTCATTGGAGGGCAGAGTGGAGGTCTGTTGGGTTTTCTGATGAAAGCTTATTCTGCCTCAGTGCCAGTGATGGATGTGTCTCAGTTAGAAGCAGCCAGCTGATGGCCAGCAGCCAATCTATGTTCATGCCAGACACACTGAACTTCACTTGGAGTTATTGTCTGAAGTGTTATTTCGTGTGATAGCAGAAGCACTGTCACTGTTCTCCCATACACTTTGACTGCAAAACTGTGCACCTATCTGGTGATTTGACCTGTTGTGCTGCCATTCATGAACAGCATTCCAGGGGGTGTCTTTCAATAGGATAACGCTCCCCCACATGCCGCTGTTGTAGCCCAACATGTTCTACAGAGTGTCGACATTTTGCCTTGGCCTGCTCAATCACCAGACTGATCTCCAATCTAGCACTTGTAGGACATCATCGGATGACAACTTCAGCGCCATCCACAAACAGCATTAACCGTCCCTGTACTGGTCGACGAAGTGCAACAGACAGGGAACTCTTATCTCACAAACTAATATCTGGTACCTGCACAATACAATACATTCATTTTGCATTCATTATTCCGACGGGTACACTGATTATTAATGTACCAGCATTTCACATTTGCACAGGCTTATCTCGCACTTACATTAACCTGTTATCTTGAAATGTTAAACACTTAAACATCTTACCTAGACTAATGTATTCTCAAAATTTCGTACTCTACATTATGTTTTTATGTTGCGATTTTTTCCGTCAGTGTATGCATGGATCTCGCTACTCTCATCGCTTCTCGTGGGCATCATCTCTGGCGACAGTGGGATCTGGGTATAAGGAAATCTGCTTGGTAGTGCACAACTACTGCTGTGTTTAATGTGAATGCCGTTTATACCTTCTCATTACACCCATTATGAGATCCCTGCTATTGACTTCTCGTTTCTCAGACCGCTTTTCTTTTGGTCACTTCGGTACTGAAACTTGTGACATAAACCCACCTTGCTTGGAATATTTCTACATCAGATTTCTCTTCACCTTATGATTACTGGACCGCTGTGGACTTATCATTATTTGTGTCTCTATCCGCTCCTCAGAAATTTCTATGTGTCACAGTAGTAAGCTGGTATTATGAGTATCACCAAAAGGTAGTGGAATGTAGTCGAATTAAAACAGGTGATACTCAGGGAATTAAATTAGGAATGAAATACTGTAAGTAGTACATGAATTTTGCTATTTAAGCTCCGAAAAACTGATTCTGGCTGCAGTATCAGAGAATATGAAATGCAGACTGTCAGTAGCAGGAGAAACATTTCTTAAAATGAGAAATTCTTTAACATATGGTATAAACTGAAGTGTTGCGAGACCTTTTCAGAAGATATTGTCTGGAGTACAACCTTGTGCGGAAATGAAACATGGACGATAAACATTTCAGGAAAAAATAGAACCGAAGTTTTTGGAATGTGGTGCTAAATAGGAATGCTGAATATTAAATGTTAGATCGAGTAACTAATGAAGAAATACTGATTCGAATTGGGGGAAATGAATTTGTCACACATCTTGACTAAAACAAGGATAGATGAACTGGAATATCCTGGTGCCTCAATGAACTGTCAGTTTGGTAACGGAGAGAAGTGTGTATAGAAGATAAAAATTGCGGAGGAAGACTAACGCTTGCTACAGTAAGTAGGTTCCAATGGACGTAGGCTGCAGTGGTTTGCACAGTTGTGCATGATGGGCTAGTAATGAGAACTGTATGAAACCAGTCGTTGGACTGAAAACGGCAGCAACAACAACAATGCTAAACATGCGCTTCTTAGAGAAACGAAGAACGATCTCTGGACAATGTTGCACGTACACCATCATCTCTACTCTGAGAAGGGCACAGCAGACGGTATTCTCCATTGTACCAGATATTCTCACTTTTTCCGTTCCATTAACTAGACGTTCACTCTGTAACTAGTCTAATCATGTCTTCGCGATTCCCACTGTATTGATACGAAGAGGTTAGCGGTATATGCCTCTACTCATAGCTGAAAGTTGGCTGTAGGAACATTCTAAGCAGACTTTTACGGATAGTCAAAGTTATTGCCATTATTCTCGTATCAAAAACATACATAGTTAATAAACATTGCATTACATGGCATTTGACCAATCTTCTCCACTTGTGGAAGTCCATCGTTCTCGCTGATGATATAAATAAAGCGACCGTACCACCACAGCCGCATTATAAATGAAATTTATTTCGAACGTCTAGTTTTGGCTCAACACTTACATCGTCTGCAGATCCACTATAAAGCGAAAGAGTACTTTCATTCCCTTGCCCATTTGTCGTAGAATCCATATAAATTAGTCATCATGGCCAGCATACGGGGGCATTTGAAAAGTCCGTGCAAAATTAAAAACTACCTACGTGTTTGGCGTAAACTTTTTTATTTTTCGACATAGTCTCCTTTTAGACTTATACACTTTGTACAACGCTGTTCTAATTTGTTAATCCCTTCCAAATAATACGAATTGTACAAGTCTGCAAAATAGCTATTAGTCGCAGCAGTCACCTCCATTTGAATAAAATCTTTGTCCCACCAGCCATTTCTTCAAATTGGGGAACAAATATTAGTCCAAGGGAGCCAATTCTGGAGAATAGGGGGGATGTGAAACGAGTTGGAATCCTATTTCCATTAATTTAGTGACCACAACCGCTGAGATGTGTGCTGGTGCATTGTTATGATGGAAAAGGACTTTTTTGAGGTCCAATCGCCGGCGTTTTTCTTGCATCTCGGTTTCAAACGGTCCAATAACGATGAATAATATGCACCTGTAATAGGTTTACCCATTTCCAGATAGTCGACGAGGATTATCCCTTGCGAAACCCAAAAGACAGTCCTCATAACCTTTCCAAAGATGCTACTAACTAAACATGACCTCGATACATGCTGGTGGTGCCATCTCTCGGACTTTGCACGCCCCTCATACATGAGGAGTGTATACTCTACAACCTGTTGTCGCCACTAACATACTCTCCTAATGTATGTTATCTACGACAACTAGTATTATATGGATTCTACGACACATGGGCCAACGAATGAAAATACTCTTGTGGTTTACAGTGGACCTCAAGTTGGTGTAATACAAGTGCCAGAACTAGTCGTTGGAATTAATTTCATTCATGATATCGCTGTGGTGGTTCATTTTCTTTAGTTTACCTTCTCCACAGTCGTAGTAATGTCTTCTCTGTTGTGGCCCCATCTTGGCATATTAACACTGGATATGTCAATTCCTAATCTCAGTTTATTCAAGACTTCCACGTCAGCTTTCCCTTCTCATAATCTAGTGGTAGGGTTTCGGATACTCCTTTCCAGCCAGAGGGAAGGGAGTCCTTTGCTTTTCACAATTGTACCCTAGCATTTTCATTGATGTTTTGAGAAAGCTCTTCCTGAATTTCAGTATCTGCTCGTGAATTTCATGTCTTTGTAAAGTATGCGGTACCTCTTGCCCCATTTTCTTCCTTTCCTTGTTCGCAGCTATTTCTGTTCGAATGTTAGAGAGCTATTTCTGCCACTTGGTAAAGTCATACAGTTGGAATGGATTTTAAGCAGCCTGTTACCAGCCTTCATATGTCGTTGAGGGCTACATCCAGCTGTACTCAGTAGCAGAGTAACGCAGCGCCATTGCAGAAGTTCCAGTTGTTTTAGCTTTTCTACCCACTGTGAACTAGCCAGTTTTCTGAGCGGATTGTTCCTGGTGAAAGCTTTCAACATCATATTCATGCAATGATCCTTCTATGTAAGAGATCCGTCGAGTGTTATTCCTAGATACAAGAAAATGACGGAAACGTGCCTCCCTCTGGCGACGAAAGAAGTGCTGCTTCACCGTGACAACACACAAGCGAATTCATCTGGAGGTAAAGCACAACTGCGTGAATGGCGTTGTGATTTGCTGTCGCATTTTCATAGTAACCTGACTCAAGCAATTTATTTTTTTCTTAAATACAAAGAAATGGCAAACAAGTACAAAGTTCTGCTGAAATGAAAAGCTCGCCGTCGTGACAAAGGTGTATTTTATGAAACGTTGGCAAGTCCCATTTTTCAGAAGTAAAATAACTAAATTACGTGATTGGAAGTGGCAAGCGGCCACGATGCATACTATAGCAATAAGAGAAAAATAAGAAATACATGCAATAAAAGGTTCACTATACAGTCGAAACGAAAGATGGTAATTAGACACACTCACCCGCCAGGAGCCGCCCCAGTTTTGCAGGAACCTGCAGCAGAGAATCATACACTGTTTGTTCTGGAGCTCCTTCAATCTGTAACTCAGAGATTCTGTGTCATTCAGCACTCAAAAATAGTTTACAATTCTTAGATAAAGTATAGGACTTCGTACCTTCAGTGACATTCATGATACAGACGCCACTACAAAACGACAAACTAGAAAGAACAGGGATTTGAAGACGACTTAACAAGACAGCAAACGTGTAAGTTGACGAACCGAGCATCTATGCATAACATGCATAACGTCATTTTATTCATGAGAAACAACTTAAGAAAATTTATTTTCAACTACATCTACATCTACATGACTACCCTGCAATTCACATTTAAGTGCTTGGCAGAGGGTTCATCGAACCACAATCATACTGTCTCTCTACTATTCCACTCCCGAACAGCGAGCGGGAAAAACGAACACCTAAACCTTTCTGTTCGAGCTCTGATTTCTCTTATTTTATTTTGATGATCATTCCTACCTATGTAGGTTGGGCTCAACAAAATATTTTCGCATTCGGAAGAGAAAGTTGGTGACTGAAATTTCGTAAAAAGGTCTCGCCGCGACGAAAAACGTCTATGCTGTAATGACTTCCATCCCAACTCGTGTATCATATCTGCCACACTCTCTCCCCTATAACGTGATAATACAAAACGAGCTGCCCTTTTTTGCACCCTTTCGATGTCCTCCGTCAATCCCACCTGGTAAGGATCCCACACCGCGCAGCAATATTCTAACAGAGGACGAACGAGTGTAGTGTAAGCTGTCTCTTTAGTGGACTTGTTGCATCTTCTAAGTGTCCTGCCAATGAAACGCAACCTTTGGCTCGCCTTCCCGACAATATTATCTATGTGGTCCTTCCAACTGAAGTTGTTCGTAATTTTAACACCCAGGTACTTAGTTGAATTGACAGCCTTGAGAATTGTACTATTTATCGAGTAATCGAATTCCAACGGATTTCTTTTGGAACTCATGTGGATAATCTCACACTTTTCGTTATTTAGCGTCAACTGCCACCTGACACACCATACAGCAATCTTTTCTAAATCGCTTTGCAACTGATACTGGTCTTCGGATGACCTTACTAGACGGTAAATTACAGCATCATCTGCGAACAGTCTAAGAGAACTGCTCAGATTGTCACCCAGGTCATTTATATAGATCAGGAACAGTAGAGGTCCCAGGACGCTTCCCTGGGGAACACCTGATATCACTTCAGTTTTATTCGATGATTTGCCGTCTATTACTACGAACTGCGACCTTCCTGACAGGAAATCACGAATCCAGTCGCACAACTGAGACGATATCCCATAGCTCCGCAGCTTGATTAGAAGTCGCTTATGAGGAACGGTGTCAAAAGCCTTCCGGAAATCCAGAAACACGGAATCAACCTGAGATCCCCTGTCGATAGCGGCCATTACTTCGTGCGAATAAAGAGCTAGCTGCGTTGCACAAGAGCGATGTTTTCTGAAGCCATGCTGATTACGTGTCAATAGATCGTTTCCTTCGAGGTGATTCATAATGTTTGAATACAGTATATGCTCCAAAACCCTACTGCAAACCGACGTCAATGATATAGGTCTGTAGTTAAATGGATTACTCCTACTACCCTTCTTGAACACTGGTGCGACCTGCGCAATTTTCCAATCTGTAGGTACAGATCTATCGGTGAGCGAGCGGTTGTATATGAGTGCTAAGTAGGGAGCTATAGTATCAGCGTAATCTGAAAGGAACCTAATCGGTATACGATCTGGACCTGAAGACTTACCCGTATCAAGCGATTTGAGTTGCTTCGCAACCCCTAAGGTATCTACTTCTAAGAAACTCAAGCTAGCAGATGTTCGTGTTTCAAATTCTGGAATATTCCATTCGTCTTCCCTGGTGAAGGACTTTCGGAAAACTGCGTTCAATAACTCCGCTTTAGCGGCACAGTCGTCGATAACAGTACCATCGGCACTGCGCAGCGAAGGTATTGACTGCGTCTTGCCGCTTGTGTACTTTACATACGACCAGAATTTCTTCGGATTTTCTACCAAATTTCGAGACAATGTTTCGTTGTGGAACCTATTAAAGGCATCTCGCATCGAAGTACGTGCCAAATTTCGCGCGTCTGTAAATTTTAGCCCATCTTCGGGATTTCGCGTTCTTCTGAACTTCGCATGCTTTTTCCGTTGCCTCTGCAACAGCGTTCGGACCTTTTTTGTGTACCACGGGGGATCCGTTCCATCTCTTACCAATTTATGAGGTATGAATATCTCAATTGCTGTTGCTACTATGTCTTTGAATTTGAGCCACATCTCGTCTACATTCGCATAGTCAGTTCGGAAGGAATGGAAGTTGTCTTTTAGGAAGGCTTCTAGTGGCACTTTATCCGCTTTTTTAAATAAAATTATTTTGCGTTTGTTTCTGATGGATTTGGAAAAAAAATGGTATTGAGCCTAGCTACAATGACCTTGTGATCACTAATCCCTGTATCAGTCATGATGCTCTCTATCAGCTCTGAATTGTTTGTGGCCAAGAGGTCAAGTGTGTTTTCGCAACCATTTACAATTCGCGTGGGTTCGTGGACTAACTGCTCTAAATAATTTTCGGAGAAAGCATTTAGGACAATCTCGGAAGACGTTTTCTGCCTACCACCGGTTTTGAACAAGTATTTTTGCCAACATACCGAGGGTAGGTTGAAGTCCCCACCAACTATAACCGTATGAGTGGGGTATTTATTTGTTACGAGACTCAAACTTTCTCTGAACTGTTCCGCAACTGTATCATCAGAGTCTGGGGGTCGGTAGAAGGAGCCAATTATTAACTTAATTCGGCTGTTAAGTATAACCTCCACCCATACCAATTCGCACGGAGTATCTACTTCGACTTCACTACAAGATAAACCACTACTGACAGACACAAACACTCCACCACCAATTCTGCCTAATCTATCTTTCCTGAACACCGTCTGAGACTTCGTAAAAATTTCTGCAGAACTTATTTCAGGCTTTAGCCAGCTTTCTGTACCTATAACGATATCAGCTTCTGTGCTTTCTATTAGCGCTTGAAGCTCAGGGACTTTTCCAGCGCAACTACAACAATTTACAACTATAATTCCGACTGTTCCTTGATCCAAGCACGTCCTGTAATTGCCAAGCACCCTTTGACATTGCAGCCCATCCCGCACTTTCCCGAGGCCTTCTAACCTAAAAAACCGCCCAGTCCACGCAACAGAGCCTCCGCTACCCGTGTAGCCGCCAGCTGAGTGTAGTGAACTCCTGACCTATTCAGCGGAACTCGAAACCCCACCACCCTATGGCGCAAGTCAAGGAATCTGCAGCCAATACGGTCACAAAACCGTCTGAGCCTCTGATTCAGACCCTCCACCCGGCTCTGCACCAAAGGTCCGCAGTCGGTTCTGTCAACGATGCTGCAGATGGTGAGCTCTGCCTTCATCTCGTAAGCAAGACCGGCAGCCTTCACCAAATCAGATAGCCGCTGGAATCCAGAGAGAATTTCCTCAGATCCAAAGCAACACACGTCATTAGTGCCGACATGTGCCACCACCTGCAGCTGGCTGCACCCTGTGCTCTTCATGGCATCCGGAAGGACCCTTTCCACATCAGGAATGACTCCTCCCGGAATGCACACGGAGTGCACACTGGATTTCTTCCCCTCCTTAGCCGCCGTATCCATAAGGGGCCCCATTACGCGCCTAACATTGGAACTCCCAACTACCAGTAAGCCCACCCTCTGCGATTGACCGGACCTTGAAGACTGAGAATGATCCTCTGAAACAGGGCAGGGAGCTGCATCTGGCTCAGCCAGAGACAGTTCCTGAAACCGGTTTGTCAGACGCACCGGGGAGGCTTTCTGATCAGCCTCCGGGGACACCTTTCGCTGCCTGCCACTCCTTGGAACGACCTCCCAATCAACCACAGGCGAGGGCTCAGCCCCACTGCGGGCAGCAACCGGGGCAACCACAGCGGCAGACCGATCTGGGGACAGACGGGACGAGGTTGACATCCCCTTGATACCCAAGTCCGGCTCCCCACAGTGGTGCCCATTGGCAACAGCCTCAAGCTGCGCGACCGAAGTCAGCGCCGATTGCAGCTGTGAGCGAAGGGATGCAAAGTCAGCCCTCATCCGAACACAGCAATCGCAGTCCCTGTCCATTCTAATCGATGTTGAACCGAAACACGAGTCCGTGCCTAGATAACGCAAGCGAAACACACGCAAAGAATGTATCAACTAACCTGTACAAATGCCTAACGACTGCGCTACAATCTGCTGAATTTACGATTACAGTAACTAAAACTCGAAATTGCGCCTCCTATACGAAACTCAAACGCAATTTAAATTCACCAGATGTTATTAGAATGGGACTGGGACAAATCAGTTTCATGACCTCAAGAACTATATTATAGATTCAATATTGATGACAGTCGTTTATTTGATGTGATATGTCTATCAACTGTCACTTTTGATTATTTTACGTGATAGTGCTGTAATACTTTTTTCCCGGCGGTGTATCCTATGTACTCTAAAACTGCTTCACACACACCAATAAATTTGAAATATCTCGAGAACTACGGATTGGATGAAAAAAGTTATAATTCAAATTTGTTTGTCTCTGGGGGTCATCCAATGATACCACACTCTACCCAACCTATCCCACCCCACTTCACCCCTTGCGTGGGTGGCAGGGGGAAATTTTTAATGTTCAATGGGAAAACCAGTTTTTTTTATTGCAGATGACGGTTTTACTGCAAAATCTACATATGTTTTCTCTGAAACATTTTCTTCGTTTCGCCAAAGATGGCGCTGTAATCAGAGTGATAGAAATGGGTACACAATCGTAATTTAGGACATGCTACACAATGGCCGTTAAATATCCAGTGGCACGTGGGATCCCACATCCACACTGCGAGGGTAGAAAGGCCAGTTTTTCGTAACTTATGACTAAATCCCATTCACAACGTTGTTTTCCTCCGACATATCGAACAGAGGACTGCTCGACGCGCCACTGTGGCCGTGCAGCGAACTACGACGCATCATAATGCTCGGTTTACACTAGCAAGTTATTGCTGCAATTTGCTTGAGCGGAGGAACATGCCGCACGTGTTGCGGATGTAAACATATCGCCAAGTCGACTTGCGACTGTAGCAATTTATTGCGGAAGTGACTTGCTGTACGTTTTCCGCTTCCAGTGTGAATACCACACAAGAAGTATCTGCAAATAACTTGCAACTTTTACGATTTATTTCTATTTCCTGCAAGTAGGAAGCGCAAGTTATAGTAGGTATGTCGTCTGCATAACTCCCATATTTAACATTTTACTTAATGTTGTGATTTAATTTTATCCAACCATATTACATATTATATACAAACAAATTTCAGAAATGGAGGAGAAACGGGAATGGATGAAGCAGAATACAGAACAGTTTATTGAAGTCTTGGAGAGCTATCCCGAAATATGGAACGTGCGTAACTGGGACTTTTACTAAGGATAGAGTGAAGAAGATGAGCGCATTAAATGAAATCGTGTCGATATTCGACACATCTGTGAAAGAAATACAGAGAAAGTAGCATAACTTGAAGACACAACCCCTTTGCCACCTGCATTCACTCGCTTTTTAGTAGTTTGCAAAAAGACTATTTGTAATTATTACATGCTTTATTTAATTAGCTTGTCACTTTCCATTTTATGAGCATTAGAAAAAAACCTTTATATAAGCATATTCTGTAAAATGTAATTTATTTCAATAAAAATTTAATTTCATTGTGTGTTTTCACATACCTTCAAATAATTTTCCCTTTTCAAGACATCAAAAAATGGCTCTACATACATCGGGTACGATCAAAGAAATCGTGCTGACGGGAATATGGAAGAAGTACATTAGGGACTTGTATGAGTCTCCTACAAAGTAAAGATTTCAAAATTGTTTTGGTTGTATGTTTCACATAATTAAATGAAACGGCCATTTTATTCGTAGCTCACCTGTAGCTATAAATCGTAGAGTGACTAGCAAACGTTCCTTTGCTGAAATAGCAGTACAGAAGTTTGTGTCTCATTTTGATATCACGGGCGCTATTAACGTCAACAAACACTCCAGATCATTTGAGGACTTTTTACAAAAGTTTTAAAAGTATCCATGCTCTCAGTACTAATTTCTTGCAAAAGGTTATTATAGGCAGCATTTTGCGATCTTCTCATTATCCACACCCTAACCCAAATACTTCTCTTTTCCTTTTTCACGTTTTTCTTTAGAATTACAAGAGTTGCAGCATATCTCATCCGCCTAATTATCATTTTATACTTAGGCTGACACTCGTAATGTTACTGAAAGCATATGTAAACAGTATCAGCAATTTGCTGACGCAAATTTCTTGCCAAAGAACTTGCGGAAGAATCTTGCTTAATTCTTGTGCTGCAAGTGCCTCGCAATAACTTGCAGCAATAACTTCTGCAAGCGACTTACTAGTGTAGAGCCAACTTAACAGGCAGTAAACCGCGACCAGAGCTCACGTATTTTTCAGACCTAGAACAGATAGTGGCTCTAACCATTGCAACACATGTGCAGTGTTTATTGCCTGCACAGCTACCTATCATTTGGAGAACAGAAGTGCCAATGGACGATGAATGTTGCAACCATGGAAGAAAAAATTGAAACGATCCTTATTTGTGAAGAATGTAGGAGAAATGCTGAGGCTGCTGTTGCCTTGTACGCCGAGCGTTTTTCAGAGAAAGATCGCTCTCGTTGATTGATTTACAATGCTGTGAATGCCTTTATTTCTGATGGCAGTGTACAGACCGGCAAAAGAAAACTTGATTAGTATTCAATGAACTGTGAATGAAGCCCGACCAACAGGCATTACATGCATTGATCAAAAATGATAGTGCATTGAGAATGGCTAGCTTCTAGCTGAAATCTAGATCTGCCAATAAAATTTTAAAAGGACGACCGATACCTGAAATCTATTATTTATAAGTCAATAACAGTCGCTGCGTGCAACAGCCTCTGAATGGAGGGCAACCTGATGAAACTAATGAAACAGCGGTAGTAGTGGCAATGCACCACACCCAACAGATAAGTGCTCAGCAATTACACCACAACTCCTATATATCCATAAGTAGTATTGTGACATTACTGTATCGTCATAAGTATATTCCATACTACTTGTTACTCCATCAAGAACTTCATGGCGTGGATTTCCAAAACTGGGTAGTGTTTTTGGATTTGGCATGTCAGCAAATGCAAACATTCCCCACGTTCTTCGCCGAGGTACTATTTACCGATGAATCTACATTCACAAAGCATGGTACCGTTAACCAGCATAACATGCATTACGGAAGTTTAGAGAATCCCCACTGGTTACGGCAAGTTAACCATCAACGTTCTTGGTTGGTTAACGTATGATGAGGCACCATTGGGAACAAACACATTGGTCTGTATTTTATCGACGGCACGTTGAATGAACTCAAATATAGAACGTTTTTGGAACAGTAACTACAGGTACTACTACAGTAGATTTCCCTGGACGCTCAACAACGTCTGTGTTTTCACCAGGATGGTTGCCCAGCGCATTACACAATTGAAGCACTGGAGGTATAAGACCGTGTTTATGCTGGTAGATGGATCGGCAGAGGTGGCCTATTAAATGCCCCGCAAATACGCTTGATTTCATTCTAAAGGGACATTTAAAAGATAACTTGTAAGTGCCAATAGGCAGTGAAGACGTGGCTGACCGCATGAGAAACCCTGTTCAAATGGCTCTGAGCACTATGGGACTTAACATCCTTGGTCATCAGTCCCCTTGAACTTAGAACTACTTAACCTAACTAACCTAAGGACAACACACAACATCCAGCCATCACAAGGCAGAGAAAATCCCTGACCCCGCTGGGAATCGAACCCGGGAACCCGGGCGCGGGAAGCGAGAACGCTACCGCACGACCACGAGATGCGGGCTGAGAAACGCCTGTGCTGACGTTCCCACAGATATGCTTCTGTCCTGTGTACGGTCATTTGGAAGGCAGATCACTAAGTGTATTGAAGCCGATGGTACTACGTTTGTATACTTGCTCTAATTGTAAGAATAGAGTAGTGTTTGTCTCTAGCCACAGCCACGCTGGCGCATCGAACAACCTCTTGTTCGATATGTCAGAGGAAGACAACGTCGCGAATGGGATTTCCAATTAGAAGTTACGAAATACTGGCCTGTTCTACACTAGCAGCATCGAGGTGGGGACCCATGTACCATTAGACAGTCAAGGGCCACTGACTAGCAAAACGTAAATAAAGGTTGTGTACACATTTCTATTCCTCCGATTACAGCGCCGTCTGTGGCGAAAAGAAGAAAATCCTGCAGAGAAAACTTATGTGGATTTTGCAGTAGAATCGTCATCGTTCCCACTGAAGATTTAAAAGTTACCCCCTCCACCCACGCACGGGAAGGGTGGGGCGGCGGTCGAGTGTGGCATCCTTGGATGCCCCCTCGAGAAAACAAATTGGAATCGTAACTTTTTTTTTGATCCGATGTGTAATTTACGAATTACTGCATCTCTTTAGTGAAAATGAACACCCTATATACAGGGTGGTCCACTTACACGTTTCAGCACAAATATCGCTTGAGCAATGTATACTGAAAAACGACTTTCGCTGGGAAAAATGTAAGGCAGGGGATCACGAAAATAAACACTGTGAGACATTGTAAAACGTAAGCAAATATTATTCTCAACATAAAACTGTGTTCTTTTTAATGCACACCCCATATTATTTCTTATGCAATAGAAAATCACATAAACAATGGCGGTGGCTGCAACGCAATGCGTCAGTTATAACCTGAGAAATTGCAAAGTGAAGTTGATGCTTGAAATAAACAAAATGCGGCGCTATTGCACATCCCGAGATGCGTTCATGAAACCCATGTTGCTCGTAACAGTGATGTGATTGATGTACTTCGATGCCACAGACGCTGTACTTATCGCCATTTACACTCTTATTTAGTGTTCGGAAAAAATACAAATGGGCAACTACCATTTCCTCTCTGGTTAAATCCTTTATCAGCCATTAATATGTTTACCCTGGCCAGCTATGTACGGTTTTTCATGACCATTATGTCCATTCTAGTACTATAGTAAGGATAAATAAAGGACAAAAACGCAAACGCTTTCCTTATTTTTCATTGTGTGTGACTGGACATCTGTATTATATCCAGTCCCCTTCGGAACAGTGCAAACAACATTAAGTACAACGTTTGTTGCATCATAGTACGCCAATATCATCGCGACTATGAGTAAAGTTGGATTCATACTTTCAGCTTGGGATGTGCAACAGGGGCGCATTTCGTTTTTTTTTTTTTTTTAAGTGTCAGCTTCAATTTTCAATTTCTAGGGATGTAACTGATGTATTCCAATGCAACCAACACCATTATTTGTGATTTTTCATGCTACTGATTGTGTAAGAAATAATACATGGTGTCAATTTGAAAAACATAAATTTGTGTTGAAAATAACATTTGCTTATATATATATAATCTGGCACAGAAACAGCAGGCCTCACTAGAGTCAGCAATGTAGGGTATATAACCTCCAAGGTCCAATAGAAGCAGAGATTTGGGCAATGACATGTTTTTCCAGTTACTATAATTTAGGCTCCCCTTCATGACTGGCATGTTGTACAGGAACAGTATAGAACTGACAAATCAACCTGCTTTGCTGGGCAGCCTACATATCAGGGGTAAGAAACTGTTTTCCAGGTCCCTTACATGTGGGCTTCCCTGCATGAAAGGCGTATTGTGTGGGAGTAGTACTGGCGTTCTTTATCGATGTGATTTGTGTGGCAGTCTGTACATCAAGGGCAACTAAATGATTTTCATACCCCTGGTGTGTAGCCTGCCCTGCATGACAGGTGTACTGTGGGAGTAGTATCGGATTGTTTTATTCAACAGTACTGCACGGGTATTGTTAGCTCTCTTGTTTCCTGCTCTCTGAATTAGTCTACGTAGCTGTGGCATGCGATACAGCTGGAATTTCCGTATGTTATGTTATGGAAGGGATCAGGGCACTTTTGTTAAACTGCAAGAAAACTGACTACAGCTAATTTTTATGGAACAGACTTTTGCTGTAAGGTCACAGACTAAGAATATCTGAGGAACTGTGTGCGTGAGAAAAAGTAGCACTCAGTATTAAATTCTAGTACAAGCTGAATAACTGATATTAGGATCCGTGGACGATATGAAGGGACGGTAAATTGAATATAAGGACAGGACTGGACACTTAGCTTTGTTGAAATTAAAAGCATACACAGTTTGAATAACTGTATCAAATTATACTAATAAACCACAGTTCTTGCTATAATATCTTTGACTGACAAACTATAAAAATCGCTGACATTTTAGCTGCCGTAATTGCTGAGAGTAATTGAAGGATCAACCCTACTTTTCCCTCTATACAAAACCCGATCATTCATGGCCATTTAATTATTATTGTACATTGTTAAGGAAAAATTAAAATGATTTCCCTAACATACTGCCGGTTCAATATGCTGTCTACCGTTTCCTGCCACAGGTTGAAATGGTGAAGCTGTATGTTCCACAGCAGATTGGTGTGTCTTGGGAGTCACGTTCAGAATGCGTTGCTCAATCTGTGCCTTCGATTCAACTACGTTCGTAATTGAAGCACTGCATCTTTCAGATTACCCCACAGTTAGAAGTCATACGGATTAAGACCAAATGAACTGGATGGTAGGGCTTTGGGGGGAATGACGGCTGATTATTCTAGCATTTCCGAAATGCCTCTGTACCAGCCGCTTCACTGGCTGTGAATCTGTGTGGATGAACGTTATCATGCATACAAATAATCCTGCTCACACATCTATGCCATTGCAAGATTGGAATGACGTTGATGTGCGAAAGACTCTCGTAATGTTTACCAGTGGTGGTACAGGCGATAGGACCCTCAAGACTCACCCCCTCGAAAAATTCGGCTCTATTAGAAATTATGCCGTCAGCCCACACCACAGAGTCATATTTGTGGAATGAAGTAGTCCCAGCTGATGTGCGAGCAGATTGTCCATTGTTCATATTTTTCAATTCTGCTTTCTGACATGTTCGTGTAGATGAAAATGAGCTTCGTCTGCCCACAGAATGTTTCAAAGCCATTCATTCACTGTCCATTTCTGTGCAAGCAAGAAGTTGCAGAACTTACCTTTGACTTACTGGTAGGTCAGCAGGAAGCAACTCCTGGACATGATTGATTTACTGTGGATGGCAATGCAGGATGTTTCGTAGGATTTTATACGCTGTGCTGAAAAGTATGTCCAACATTTGGGCAATTCTCCATGCAGTGCATGTTTGCACACTACTGTTCGACTCTTCGTGTAGTGCTGTGGCCAAATCTTCAACAGACGTTCAGGTCATCCGCTCTCCTCCCTCTGCCACATTGACCTTCAAAAGACCCTGTCTTTTCTACTTGTGTAATCGTATTCTCGAGACCCTTAACAGACATCTGACCAATGCCTTTTTTCATATCCTTGAATGTCCACAACTTCTGCAGGGCAACTGGAGCATAGTCACCGTTCTTGTAGAAGAGCTTTACCAGCAGCGCGCGTCCCTTCATGGTGACAGTCATGTTGGGCAAACAGGAACAGTCATGTGCCACGCTTCTGTTGGTGTGCATATTCTTAGGATTAAGATGCCAACTATTGGTCAAATTTTCATTAAATGTTTTTTGCTCCCTGACGTTTCCACCTGCGTCAATGCTGTTCCAATTTGGCGTCAATCCAAGCAGTGGTTGTCTTTCTACAGAGTTTTGAAACTGGAACTTTAGCTTTGGACACCTTGTACTGTGACAGGATTTCAAATCTCTACTCCAGAAATGGACAATGAACCGAAATTACATTTGGCATGTAAGCCCACTAGACAAAAAAATTAGTCATCCTCGGGAGACACAATGCTAACACCACACCTAGCCTCGACAATAGCTTCGGTTTGGCAAGCAAGAGAATCTACAAGTTTCTTCAGGTATGCCATACCCAGCTGAAGCCGCTCATCGATGATTACCTTCTGCAGATGTGCATAACTATATGGATGTTAATTGCTACAATTCACCTGCTCTTCGAAGCGGTCCCATCCCAAGATCGGCCAACAACTATCCCGCGGTGGTAACACCAGTTCCCATCAGATTTGTGAAGTTAAGCACTGTAGGGGTCGTCTAGCACTTGTATGGGTGACTGTCCAGGTCTGCCAAGAGCTGTTGGCAAGTGGGGTGCTTCAGGTCTTATGAGGCCAATTAAGGAGCTACTTGGCTGAGAAGTAGCGGCTTCGGTCACAACTGGGAGAGCGAGGTGCAGACCACCTGACCCTCCATATCTGCATCTGGAGATATCTATTAGCTGAGGTTTACATGGTGGTTAGTCAGTACCATTGGGCCTTCCGAGGCCTGTTTGGATGGTGTTTAGTTAAGTTTATGATTAAGATCGTGTGATCTGGCAGGCTAGTCGACGTACGATATCTCGCCTCAGTTTTCATCGAACCAGGGATGTATGTTTGAATTTCCCCGTCTGAGAGAGCACAAGGCTCGATCTGTTTTCCTTGCTAAAAAACATTCATCGGGCTAAATCGCATAAAATATTTCTTTATTTAAGACAACCAGTGTCGTCAGACTTTGATGTCATCTTCAGGTCTTAAAAATATTTTTGTTGTAATACGAGTTCATTTTAAGTTGAGCCTCACGCTAAGTTTTACGCATTTGACAATTTCGTGTGAGGTTCAATGTAAAATGAACACATTTTACAACAAAAAGATTTTTAAGACCTGAAGATGATAGCAATGTCTATCGAAACCGGGTGTCTTAAATAAAGAAATATTTTATGCAATCTAGGCTGTTGAATGTTTTCTTAGCAAGGGATGTATGTGTGCAGCCCTGTGATTGAGGCTGTTGTCACAGTCAAAGAGGGGAGCGTCTTCATAAAGATGCACCTGATGCCTTACATGATCTGAAAACAGGGAAGATTGCGACTGGTCAGAGCACATTGCACACTTCGAGTCAGCTACTGTTCAGTTTCTGTGTTGTTCGGTACATCGATGACGCACAGCTTTAAGAGTCAGTATGCTCCGACTAAAAACGTCCATTGGATGCTATTTCTTTCGTAATGTTCTATTAGAAACTGGTTGAGATGCCTTGTATTAACTAACAGCAGCAATACCTGTCAGTTTTTAAACAGATTACCATTGACGAGGCCTGACACTCGTCTCCAGTCTTTGTTGGCCAGTAACTTTTTACAAACACTATTATTATGTATTTTTACTCAACTGCAGTGGCACACATTCCTCGTAGACACGTTGGACAGTCCCTACTGATACATCAACAAATCAGGAAATTTCATTCACAGTGTCGTCTTGGCCACTTGCAAAGATGGTAGCATCTTTCTGCGACGTCCCCACATGGATCAGTTTTACTTCTCTAATTCTACAGAATCGACTGTCACACACAGACTATTTCTTTGCTATGGCTCACATCAGAGGCAGATAATCACATGACGTCCTGGTACCAGTTCTATACTGTGTACAGCGCTCCAAAGCGACGAGTGATCTCTCTCAAGAGGATGATTAATTTTTTACCGGTGAGTTGAGAGGCCCTATACTAAAGGTGTTTTAATAGACTGGTTTTATGGCCACCCTGTATGGTTAAGAAGTAGAGTGATAATGTTGTTGTTGTGGTGGTCTTCAGTCCTGAGACTGGTTTGATGCACCTCTCCATGCTACTCTATCTTGTGCAAGCTTCTTCATCTCCCAGTACCTACTGCAACCTACATCCTTCTGAATCTGCTTAGTCTAGTCATCTCTTGGTCTCCCTCTACGATTTTTATCATCCACACTGCCCTCCAATACTAAATTGGTGATCCCTTGATGCCTCAGAACATGTCCTACCAACCGATCCCTTCTCCTGGTCAAGTTGTGCCACAAACTTCTCTTCTTCCTAATCCTATTCAGTACTTCCTCATTAGTTATGTGATCTACCCATCTAATCTTCAGCATTCTTCTGTAGCACCACATTTCGAAAGCTTCTGTTCTCTTCTTGTCCAAACTACTTATCGTCCATGTTTCACTTCCATACATGGCTACACTCCATACAAATACTTTCAGAAATGACTTCCTGACACTTAAATCTATACTCGATGTTAACAAATTTCTCTTCTTCAGAAACGCTTTCCTTGCCATTGCCTGTCTATATTTTATATCCTCTCTACTTCGAACACCATCAGTTATTTTGCTCCCCAAATAGCAAAACTCCTTTACTACTTTAAGTGTCTCATTTCCTAATCTAATTCCCTCAGCATCATCCGACTTAATTCGACTACATTCCATTATCCTCGTTTTGCTTTTGTTGATGTTCATCTTATATCCTCCTTTCAAGACACTATCCATTCCGTTCAACTGCTCTTCCAAGTCCTTTGCTGTCTCTGACAGAATTACGATGTCATCGGCGAACCTCAACATTTTTATTTCTTCTCCATGGATTTTAATACCTACTCCAAATTTTTCTTTTGTTTCCTTTACTGCTTGCTCAATATACAGATTGAATAACATCGCGGAGAGACTACAACCCTGTCTCACTCCTTTCCCAACTACTGCTTCCCTTTCATGTCCCTCGACTCTTATAACTGCCATCTGGTTTCTGTACAAATTGTAAATAGCCTTTCGCTCTCTGTATTTTACCCCTGCTACCTTCAGAATTTGAAAGAGAGTATTCCAATCAACATTGTCAAAAGCTTTCTCTAAGTCTACAAATGCTAGAAACGTAGGATTGCCCTTCCTTAATCTAGCTTCTAAGATAAGTCGTAAGATTTTGCAGCTGTGACTTATTAAACTGATAGTTAGGTAATGTACACATCTAATAGGAGTTGCTATTAAACACAAAACGTTTTTCTCTGTCTCACACATGTGTGTATATATGCCGGTGGGGTACTTACAGTTCGGACCACAGGCGCAGATGAGATCCTTGTCCAGACGACAGATGGTGGAGTCATGAGTCTGGTAATCGCTTGCACAGCGATGGCCCATGCACCATAGGCGTACCATCACTCGTACAGTTCCTAAGAAAACATACAGAGTACATCATTGGGTCATCTCTTGTATTTATTGCTACCACTGATGAAGACACTACATCATTGGGTCATGTCTTGTATTTATTTCTACCACTGATGAAGACACTAGGTAGTTGTAATTAAGCTGCAGCTACTCACAGAGGTCCAGTGTGGACTGCAGTTGTTGTACAGCAGCGAAATATAGCAGATGTTCTAATGTGGTAATGTGGGACCGATTTAAGCTGAAAAAAAATTAGTTCTAATTTTGGCCAGTTCGTGAAAATCTGGCTCCGTGAACGCAAGGAAGACGTTTAAAAATGTTTCCGTATTTATGAAAGTGACCTGGGCAGAATGGGTCAAACAAGTGAGTAAGGCATAATGTTGATTTTATTATTAACTGCCGCTTACACATTTTGTTCAATATGAGGACCAGAGACATCGACAGTATGCTGTACAGCGCAGGATTTGCACCTGGTGGCGAAAGCTGGAACTATTTTTTCAGTGTGCATTAGCATATCTAAAAAGTTTTACTGCCACACGGTAATTACAGCCCAGACTGGTTCTCTGCGAGTAGCTGCAATTTAATTGTAACCACCCAGTATTTGAGAGTATTCCTAATGTATCAGACAACAAAGTGTAAGGGGCAGGCAAATGAAAAGAGGCAGATGGAAAAAAAGTAATTAAACTGTTATTTATTTCAAAAGTAGTCGTCGTAACTGTTCATACATTTATCGCACTGTGAGACAAGACAGATAATGCCTCTATGGAAAAATTTGGGCAGACGCACAAGTTGTCAAGGTTGTTTAGACTACACAGAAGAAGTTGCGCTGAGAAGCCCCTACACATCCTAAATACAGTCCCCATTCCTCTCCAAGCGATTTCCATAGTTTTGGAGCCTCAAAGAAAGACGTTAGTGGCCATTAGTTCCTTCAGACGAAGATGTGCATGCCTGGGTAGAATCGTGGTTCTACAAACATTTTTCCATGAATGCACTGGCCGTCTTGTCTCACAGTGTGATAAAGTATTAACAGTTACGGTGATTTCTTTTGAAATAATATACAGTTTACTTTCTTTCCATCTGTCTCGCATTCATTTGACTGCCCTATACGACCAAATTTTGCTTGGACTTCACTTTCCTGAAATTCATATTATCAATGGCAGTCCAAAGCACTGACTGCACAGTCCAGTACATTTTGTAGACATCGTTACAGGTTTTCATTCCATAAAGCTGAGTTTCCACTTGTGCTAAAAGCTTACACATGCACACGTGAGTGTCTGCAGAAATTTTGCCGAGTGGTTATCTGATTCTTCCGTCGCTTATTGGTAGAAAAACCTCATGATTATAAATGAATAACACAATATTGTGGATCTCTAAATAATCAATTTACTTTGTTAACCGGTTTTTGAGTTACAGGGCACTCAGCAAACTTTGAGTGACTTTCATCGTCAAAGAGGGGTACAAATCAGATGAATAACATTGAAAAACATGTTTCACGTCGAGAGAATATGTTACTTCTTTTTCGATGTTGTGCACCAGTATTATACCATCTTTGTCAACGATAGTCAGTGAAAGTCAGCTGATGGACTTGTAAGCCGAAAATTGATTAACCGAAATAAATTAATACCGTAGAGCATTGACAGTTTTGTGCCTTTCGTAATATAATTATCCAAGACAGGCAGGTTTCACAACTGCCATTTTTATACACACATCAAAAAACGTTTTGCATCACACCAGTTCCGAGCACTCCTGAAGATTGCGGTAGACTGTTGATACTGTATCACAGACACAGTACCTTTGACTGTTCAGAGATGTCACTAAACCCGTCCAAAGATGTAAACAACGCAGCGCCTATTAGATGGCGGGGGTCCGACAGCCGATCAGTTCCAGACATTCCACCAGGAAGGAGGTACAAAGCTCGTGTTGCCTTTAGTTCAACCATGCCTATACGGTCAATACCGCGGTTCTATCGCGTCCGCATTGTTACTTTGTGCCGGGAAGGGCTCTCAACTAGGGAAGTGTCCAGGCGTCTCGGAGTGAACCAAAGCGATGTTGTTCCGGCATGGGGGAGGTACAGAGAGGCAGGAACTGTCTACTGCAGTGGATGACCGCTACCTACGAATTACGGCTCGGAGGAACCCTGACAGCAACGCCACCATGCTGAATAATGGTTTTCGTGCAACCACGGGATGTCGTGTTACTACTCAAACTGTGCACAATAGTCTGCATGATGTGCAATTTCACTCCTGACGTCAATAGAGTGATCCGTCTTTGCAACCACGACGCCATACAGCGAGCTACAGATGGGCCCAACAACATGCCGAATGGACCACTCAGGATTGGCAACACGTTTTCTTCACCAATGACTGTCGCATATGCCTTCAACTAGACAATCGTCGGAGACGTGCTTGGAAGCAACCCGGTCAGGTTGAACGCCTTCGACACACTGTCCAGCAGGTGCAGCAAGGTGGAGGGTCCCTAATGTTTTGGGCTGGAATTATGGGGGGCGACGTACGCCGGTTCTGAAATGCTTCCACACTTGGCCTGAAAATCAATGATCTTGCCCTTTTGAACGTCAGACAAATCGCTGCGTTTCCGCGTTACAACAACGACTGCACTGTTTTCCTCGTCCCCGCGACACGCTTTGTATACTCCATTGCTACTGCTGCACCTGTCATCTGCGGGACATTATTTCGCATCGACGTCGAACATAGGAGGTGGTCACATCAATGTGAGTGGACCGTGTACAAGCCTATAGTTGTGTACATCTGTCCGACGACCGTTCTCGAAAACGGGAATAACCTGTGTCTTTTTTCGCCATTGTTCCAACGACCTACGATAAACTGCTGCTAAAAGGGGAGCAAGTTCCTTCTCCTTAGAATGTCACAGGGATCCGGTCTGATCCAGATAATTTTCCACTGATGAGAGGTTTAAATTTCTATTTCGTGATCACTTAAGTATGCGCCGTCTCGGCGTTCGTACAATTATTGAACGCAGGAACAGTATTACAATATTTCAATGCGATAGAATCTCGGGAGACCGAACTCAGTCTTTCGGCATTTTCTCCGTCATCTTCTGTTTCGATACCAGAAGCCTCACTGAGTTACATCGGTTCGCTTCCTGACTCTCCCAGAGATCGAAACTTCGTAGGATCTTTTGCCAGATCAGTTGCAAACTTTCGAATTCATGAATCCATATTACATTGTTCTCCTTGGGCTAATTTTGACTTCATTCAGTATGCGTTTGTCAATTAGACTTAGATTTAGCTCATACCTGAGATGAAGATCTCTTTGCTTTCGCTGCTTTGCTGCATAGTGCACAACTGTATGTGTTGCTTCTTTGGGCTTTCAGGTTTTGCGTTATCTCCGTATTCTCCTGAAACGGCATCTACTGATTTCCTTCTCTTTCCTCAGATGAAGACTACATTATGTGGCAAGCATTTCCAAAATGACAAAGAGGTGATTTTCCGATGCAGAACGTTTTTTAAACAGCCAAAATCCAAACGCTCTTGTGCAGCTAGAATTAATGCCGTACAGCATGTACCAAGATGTCACTAACTCAAATCCGCTTATATTATTCATTAAAAAGACTAAAGTCCAAGTTTTAATCAAATGAGTTGGTACAACTACGAACGATAAAAGAGAGAGTTAGAATCTGTTTCGTTTTTCTGTAATTTGTAGGGGAATGGGGGCAGTAGGCTAACTGTTAACAATCGAACGCCACGTGACACTCTAAGTCCATGTGTAGTATAATAATATCGTTACAGTCAGTACTTGTGTCAGGAGAAATGCTATGAGGAGATATCAAGGCAGTTCATCAATACTGTCTTTTTCTAAATAGTAAAGGAACGATGATAAGTAAAAATTTATTACAAAATGTATTCCAACTTACTCAGTTTTACCACTAAAATGTAGTAGAACACCAGGCACATAGGAATTTATCAACAGTTTTTTTTAAAAACTCATTCAAGTATAGCATATAGCCTATTACATCCTATACATGTTATTTGCTAACGTTGAAGCATTAGCAAGACTTATGCTTGTGTGTCTAGCTTCAAGCTGCGAAGCAGAACACAGTTTTACTGCTCTACAGCTACTGAAGAACTACATGCATTCAATAATAAAACTGCAGAGGCTTGGTTATGTTGCAGTTTGCAATGTGCACAATTTGCTGTTGGATTGAACAGACTTCAGAAATGTTGCTAGAATACTTATATCCAATTTTGACAACAAGAGAAATCTATTTGGATCTATATAGGATGAACCCTCTAACAATATTTTATCATATGCCCGTACTACCATGTTTAATTACCATTTCTGACTTTTTAACTACTTGCACTCTTATTCCTAGCTTTCATAGTTTTCTGTTTGTGTTTTTAAATGTAACTTTAATGTACGGAAAATAAACTAAGTAAAGTGCTGTATATAATAAGTTGTTTAATATATTTACAATAAAAATGAAGCAGAATTTAGTTTAAAAATCTTTACTGTTTGCTACAGTTTCCATTGCTGTTTATGTCACAATACGTAATAATCACATATACGCTGTAGAAAAATTTAAATGTTAATATTATATAGATTTTTTATCAGTAATCGAAAATATGTTTTAATCCAGGCTTACAGTGGCACGCTTTAGGAGTTTTAAATGTCATTGAAATATACGATCTGAGGCATCCAGGATGCTCCAAAAAGTGGTTTTAGATCCTAATTTTTCAACTTTTTGCTAGGGGATCTATCGTTTAGAACCCCTTGTGATATATACCTGACGTACTAAGTCGTACCCCCCAATAATTTAGCTAGTGGCGTCCATGCTGTACGTGAAAGTTTCGTGCAGAATTTTTGCGGTAATTACACCGTCAACTTTCGTAGGAATAGCATTATGTGTTTCGGAGTCCTTTCCAGTTTCATAGTTTCTTCTGAAATTTATGGAAACTAGTGATTCATAATAGTCACATGCTGACGTGAACAGTAATCGTTATTTTGGTAGAACTTACCTAAAGACTGTCCATCAGGGCTCTCAAGAGGGAAGACACCACAGAGGAATGTCGGGTGAGGGGATGCCCCCCGTGTGGCGGATGCCTGCACAGCATCGACCATCTGCTGGGGCAGTGGCAGGTTGCACGAGGCTACCTCTCTGTCATGGCGAAGAACCGACGCCACCAGAGGAAAACACCGCACGGCGTGCTCCATCTGCTTTGGGTTTCCTTCGAATATTAAGTATTTCCCTACAAACCAAAAAAGACAGTGACGTTTATTGTTCTGGACAATGTCTCGCCATCTACTCAGCCTGCATACAAATCAACATAACTACACTCCTGGAAATTGAAATAAGAACACCGTGAATTCAATGTCCCAGGAAGGGGAAACTTTATTGACACATTCCTGGGGTCAGATACATCACATGATCACACTGACAGAACCACAGGCACATAGACACAGGCAACAGAGCATGCACAATGTCGGCACTAGTACAGTGTATATCCACCTTTCGCAGCAATGCAGGCTGCTATTCTCCCATGGAGACGATCGTAGAGATGCTGGATGTAGTCCTGTGGAACGGCTTGCCATGCCATTTCCACCTGGCGCCTCAGTTGGACCAGCGTTCGTGCTGGACGTGCAGACTGCGTGAGACGACGCTTCATCCAGTCCCAAACATGCTCAATGGGGGACAGATCCGGAGATCGTGCTGGCCAGGGTAGTTGACTTACACCATCTAGAGCACGTTGGGTGGCACGGGATACATGCGGACGTGCATTGTCCTGTTGGAACAGCAAGTTCCCTTGCCGGTCTAGGAATGGTAGAACGATGGGTTCGATGACGCTTTGGATGTACCGTACACTATTCAGTGTCCTCTCGAAGATCACCAGAGGTGTACGGCCAGTGTAGGAGATCGCTCCCCACACCATGATGCCGGGTGTTGGCCCTGTGTGCCTCGGTGGTATGCAGTCCTGATTGTGGCGCTCACCTGCACGGCGCCAAACACGCATACGACCATCATTGGCACCAAGGCAGAAGCGACTCTCATCGCTGAAGACGACACGTCTCCATTTGTCCCTCCATTCACGCCTGTCGCGACACCACTGGAGGCGGGCTGCACGATGTTGGGGCGTGAGCGGAAGACGGCCTAACGGTGTGAGGGACCGTAGCCCTGCTTCATGGAGACGGTTGCGAATGGTCCTCGCCGATACCCCAGGAGCAACAGTGTCCCTAATTTGCTGGGAAGTGGCGGTGCGGTCCCCTATGGAACTGTGTAGGATCCTACGGTCTTGGCGTGCATCCGTGCGTCGCTGTGGTCCGGTCCCAGGTCGACGGGCACGTGCACCTTCCGCCGACCACTGGCGACAACATCGATGTACTGTGGATACCACACGCCCCACGTGTTGAGCAATTCGACGGTACGTCCACCCGGCCTCCCGCATGCCCACTATATGCCCTCGCTCAAAGTCCGTCAACTGCACATACGGTTCACGTCCACGCTGTCGCGGCATGCTACCAGTGTTAAAGACTGCGATGGAGCTCCGTATGCCACGGCAAACTGGCTGACACTGACGGCGGCGGTGCACAAATGCTGCGCAGCTAGCGCAATTCGACGGCCAACACCGCGGTTCCTGGTGTGTCCGCTGTGCCGTGCGTGTGATCATTGCTTGTACAGCCCTCTCGCAGTGTCCGGAGCAAGTATGGTGGGTCTGACACACCGGTGTCAATGTGTTCTTTTTTCCATTTCCAGGAGTGTATTTCCTACCTCACACAGATCCATTTGTTGCATTATTCTAACACATATTCTAGGTGTAAACACAATGACCTATCTGGAACAAAAGACAACCCCATAGCCATAAGCATAGCTTGTGAGGATATCAACAATGTGAAACCCAACTAATACCTAGAGCCATATGCAGGGTCTTAAAACACGTGTCAGAAATTTTATGGATTTATTCTAGACATTTAAACAACACAAAATGTTCATGTGACATTTGTCCAAAAATCCTTCATTAGAAACGTATGGAATGATTTATTATTCATGAGACAAAAATGATGCATTTGATAAACACATTAACATGTATCAAATGATTTATTATTCGTGACAGAAAAATGATACATTACCAAAAACCGTTTACATTTACAAAAATTACTCGAAGTAACCACGTCCAGCTTTCATGCATCCCTTGTGCCTGCATTTCATACACTTCTGTATGTTGTGGAAAACTCCTGTTGTGTTCCATACTTAACGCACTCCATTTTGGACACACTCACTCACTACGGGAATTGAATACACCAACTATTTTTAGTGTCCCAAAAGGAAAAAATCATTGGTTCAAGTCTGACTACAGGACAGGCCATGCAATGGATTCCCCTCGAACAATCCACCTTTTCAGAAAATGGTTATCGAAATAATGGTGAACTATCCATGTAAAGTGAAGCGAGGAGTATCATTGTGCATAAACCACATTCACTGGAAGACGTCTAGAGGTACATCTTCAAGTAAATTAAGCAAATCTTGTCTGATAAACTGTAGATACCTTTGTCCAGTAGCATGATGCGTACATAAGTAGCGGCCAATGAAATGATCACGAATGATTCCCCCCTTCACTTCGGGGCTGAAACTATGTTGATATTTGTTTGGTTGCACTTGGTGATGGTACCATAAACCGTGAGGTGAGTGATATGATAATTAAAGACACCATTAATCAAAAGCCAGGCGCATCAATGAATAAGCTACACGCTAATAACTGCAGAAACATTGTGCACTGTCCTAACATCCGTTGACAGAAAGTTATTCTTGGCCTAAAGTCTACTTTATTTGATCCTTACACCCAATGAAGGTGGAACGTTCACACAACATGTTTATGCAGAACGTTCTATATCGCCATGAGATTGGCATATTCTCTTCCAGCAGTTCTCCTTGTGTTCATCTGACAGAAATTCATGCACAGTACACACAACCCATTCTTTGAGCTCAGCCTTTAGTACACCGTGTGGTCTCCCATCATCCATAGCTTTCCTTTTCAAATGAGCCTGTCTCTCACTAGCGTTAGTAGAGTCATATAAACCTTCTTGTCTCCCAAAGTAAAGTTCAGCGTAAGGCAGAAGTGCTGCGTCCACATTCCCATCTACTAGGCAGTGCATGTAGTGTGTATCGGCCGTTTTAAATACTGAATACATCGTTGTGAAGTAGTTGTGATGTAAGTTACGCTATAACACAATAAGCGACGATCAGAAAACAAAGTTAACTCTATAAACAAGTACAAACAAGAAGGTAAATAAATCCGCACATTTGAGATAAAGTTCACGACCAGGAGGCATTAAAGGTAATTAGTTTACTCTCTGCTGAAGGATTTTGGGACCCATGTTCATACAAACTTTTTGTAGTATTTTGACGTCAATAATAAATTCCTAAAATTTAGGACAAGTGTTTCTATACACCCTGCGTAGCAGTGGTTGAGTGAATTCGGAAGCACAGACAACTTCTAAAAATTGTCCCTAGACAATATCTGCCAAGTTGACTTACTGACAAAGATAACACAGTATGTTATCTTGAATACTGAATCATCCACAGATACAGTAGTAACTTCAGGGAACTGTAATAGGGCGACTGCTGTATATGATGGAAAGAAAAAGGATAAGTTTTAATGTCTCGATGGAACAGAATCATCAAAGTCAGACTGCAACATTGTGTAATACTATTATGCCGAATGAAATCAGTCATGTGTAGTTCAGGGAACCACCGCTATTCATTTCCCTTAAGCTATTTAGGGGAGCCACATAAACATGAGCTGCTGGGTGATGTTCAGTTATAGGTACCACAAGAAGGGTCACTTCACGAGCGCTGTTAAGGGGCCTGCACATATTCAATATTTCGACATTAGTTTGCAGTATCTTCAACATACTTTTTTTTTTTTTTACGGACGTAAAAACTTACTCAACTGCACCACTTCTCTTCAAAATGTCCTCTTCTATGATGTTACGTTGGAGAGACGTAACTTTAAATCTCTGATGAGTGAAGGGTTCTGAAGAGCGAGGTAACGAATGATATTGTTAATCAGAGTTACGTCGAGCCTCACTTTTGGAAGGTGTTTCCAAAGAATGGGTTAAAGCCGATGTTTTCCAGCTGGAGCAAGTATCACCTCACGATCTTCATTGGACTCTTGAGACCACATAATCCTCAATCTTTTAACCATTCTGGTGTATTCAGAACGACTCGACCACTTTCTAGACACTTTTATTACTAAACAAAACGAAATCCAAATGTAATGAGGAAGTACCCAAATCACTAAGCAAACTTAATAAATTCGTTTTTCCTAGAAAAGAATATAAATTAAACTTATCGAAAGAAGCAATGTTTTTAAGCGTTTGGTACACAAAGCAAAATCAGTTAATCCGTTTATCCACCTCAAGTAAATTTTCTGTTAGATTGTACTTCGCCAAAGTACATCTATCACTGAGCTAAAAAAATCTAACAGTGCCATGTGTTGTTGGTTCTTTGGTGTACTACGAAACTAACAGCGCAATCTATTGGTTCTTTTGCACTATGCTGTAATGATTGAACATCCGAACTATTATCTGGAGCAGAGAACTTTAGATAAAACTTTAAGTAACGATTATTTTTTCCTGTGTTCTGATTTTATGATATAAAGCGTATACATTGCCCCTAGGAACTCCCCCTGAAAATTCGTCTAGTGGGTTTGGAGGTTAACATGGTTAAACAGATAGACATGGCAGTTTTACTGTTTCACTATTAGTGTAGGAATGTGAGCTGACAATCAATTTTACTAGGTTTAGGTGTTGAACACACAAAGCATGCACCACAAATATTTTAGCTTTGGCTTATAAACAACAGCAGGTGAGACAAATATTTCAGCTACAGTTGGTAAACAGTACAACATAAGGAAAACGAGAAAATAATCCGAAGAATACATGTCGTATGTTAATTTACTGACTAAAATCTTAACCATGAAATAAAAGATGTCATAAACTATTTTCGTATGAGTTCTGCATCTTACACAAATTATTGTAGTGACCCGGCCTATTCACAATAGGTATGCATCAGGATGAATGAGAGCAATGGTGCAGTAGAGGGCTAATTTATGTTGGGGTGCACAGTGAAACACTGGTAACATTAACAAGTGTTTCATTCCAGCAGCAGTGTACAGCACAACTTTCGTCCTCATGGTCGCCCAGCACACATGCCAGTGCAGGCAGTTGAAGACTGTGCTGACGACCCAGTCGCACTCGTGACAAGTGTTGCCCTTGGTCGTGGATGGTTATCTCCACAGTGGGGTGGGGTCTGCCAGCCAGTGAAGTAGTGGGCATGCCCACCTGGGCCTCCAGTTTAGGCAGGCTATGTGCCCTCCTGCTTATTCGTAGTGCCCATGTCATGTGCTTGGGTGCTACAGCCAATGTTAGATGTTCGATGCTGAGCAGCATGGCCCTTGTCACCCACCAGGGCCCAACCAGCATGGTGGCTGATGATGTCTAGCGGTTAAGTGGCAGTGAGGGAAATGCCTCCCCCAGCTGCACTGTAGGCAGCTTGCAGTCTGACAGGCGAAGTGCTCAAAGGGCAGAAGCTGGTCCCATACCAGACCCTCACATTGGTGAGGTTTTCATAAGTTCAGCAGCTGGTACACCACAGGTGTGGCCTCAGGCATCCATTTTTGTGATGTCAGCAACTGAGGGCAACCTCATGGCACACAAAGTCATCCAACTATCTCACAAGATTTTATATGCAAAATGTGTGCTAATGTAATGCTCAGAAACACTCATATTACCCTTACAGACTTCACGTAGCCATCTATTTATTTCAGTGTGAGCTTTAAGCTTATTACCATGTGGAATACAAGTCACTGATATAGTGTGTCTGAAATAGTATGCCATTCCAAGAAGATTTCCATACTGAAGTGTATGTTATTATATGTATGCGAAGTAAGTAAAAGTTGAAATTATCTGCATTTAAAGTTCTGAATTTACAGTAGCGAGGTAGCAGTAAAATAAGCCTTGAACAAACATCATAGTAGCTGCTTGCAAGAGCTGCTTTGGGTGCAGATCCAGTTACAAAACGGAAACAGAAAGAACAACTATATTTTCCTTCCCATGAGATGTTTGGCTTAGACACATTCCAACAGACTTTTTCAAAGTGAAACAAGCTGGTGTTTGCATAAAACATTTCGATGAGTCGTATGTAATTAGAGTGGAAAAAATTATGGGCAAAGGAGAATTAAAAGTTTTTCCAAGAGTAATCCCTAAACTAACAGATGATGCTGTGCTCACAATATTTCCAAACACACCATCGCACTGTTCGAAATCTGTGGCGAAAGTAAAATGCCCTGCAGCTATAGAAAGAGACAACATGCAAAAACCTATTTGGGAGAGTACTGAAATGCATAAGTGCTATCTTCGGCATGATTAATTGGAAAGTCAGGGTGACATAACTTAACTTGTAGAAAACAGAAACATTAACAGCAATATATGGTCTGTAATGAAGGAAGTTGATAAAATGCCTATTTGTCTGTTAGTACCTGCCAGTGGAGTTCCTTGTGTCACTTCCTTCATAACAATAAATTCTTATTTCAGCTACACTGTAAATTAAATGCTGGCACCGATAAACTTGTTGTCAAGGCCTTTTTAGATTAACCAAAGGTACTTAACTCTGTAAACACTTTAGAAACTGTTATGTTACAAATGGAGAAAAAGGAAATAGTTCCAAATATACTAAATAATTCAGAACGTGCCATCCAGTGTCTGCAAAGAACATCCAATTATGAAAAAAAATGAATATTTAAAATTTGGGGTAGAACAATTTAACCTGTCACAAATGCCAAAAAGCTACAGGCATTTTGGAAAAAAAACCATGATACTTGGTTGCTGTTTATATGTTCATTCAGTTTCGGCTTATAATGCTCCCCACAGAAATGTGATGCTATTTTTCTTCCACGCCTACATACCCTTCAGAAGCTTATTTTCAATTATCAGCTAGTCAATTCGCCATTAGAAAGATGTCAGTACCTGAAAAAACAGTTAATTGTATAAAGATACATGAATTGTGGGTCTCTCTGTTAATGTATGAGATTTATGTTCAGCCTCAGATTTCTGTTAAGTGTGGTGAAAAATATGGAAGCAGTGTTTTTTTTTTGCTGAGACATGTGCCAAGACAGCTCAAGTACTTCCTCTCTTTTGTCCAAATATGTTGATGTTGTAGCTATAGTACCAGTTGCCAATATGACAGCAGAACAGTTAAAGTCTTCAACAGAAAAAGTATTGACCATAGTAGAAAGTACTGGATTCAGAGTTGTCAGCCTTTCAGCAGATAATAATAATGTGAACAGAAACGCTTATGAATTCTTCAGTACAAAAAAATCTTGGAACCTAGCATTATACATCCGCTGGATACTTCTAGGAAGCTGTTTTACGAGTTTGACACTATGCACATACTGAAATCCATCAGAATTAACTGGAAACAGAAAGAAATGTGAACAAGACACAACATTTTCCAGATATGACTAACCATTCTGTCATGTTGTCAGCACAGTGCAGGCATATGGAACTTCTATATCAGAAAGAAAAACCTCATTGGTCAGATATGGCCACATACTTTCAACCAATGGTTCATATTCTTCATCTACATAAAAGCAAAATGATAAAATAGCGCTGAGACTATTCAATGACAATAATGTAGCAGCACTGAAACATACAATGTAAGACTTCCCTAACATTTCTGAAGATATAAATGAGACTGTTATCTTCCTTCAAATCATTGTAAACTGGAGGAAAATTTTTAATGTTAGAAGTGAATTTAAAGTCCAGAGGTTCAATGATCCATACAGAGGAGCTATAAGAATCACCTCTATAAATCCGTTGAAGTTTTTCAATGCTATGCTTCACTGGCTTAAAATTTGGAGATAGTCTGTCTCATCAAATGTTGCTTTAACTGCACAAACATTTTAATCTTTAACTTTGATTACAGAATCCTCCCTGGAAGAAATTCTCTACTTACTTGACAGTTATCAGATGGATAATATTCTGCTAGCCAAACTTCAGTCTGATAAGTTAGAGAGTCAGTTTAGAGCCTACCGGCATCTGAATGGTGCCAATTATTACATCAGCTTTGTTCAGGTTTTAGAAAATGAGAGGAAATTTAGATTTAAGAATGATGCACTGTTTGCTGCCAAAAATAGAAATGTACATCTGAAAACCTTAATTCCTGCTCATCAATGTAAAGATGAGAATGTTGATATACATATGTTTTCAGATCTGATGAATTTAAGCTTTACACTATTTTATTTTATTTTTATTTTTATTTTATTTGATATGGATATGCCATGGATCCGTACATGCAAGTAATTCACTTGGATGTGGAACATGTCAATACAATTAAATAAATACAATTAATACTACAGAATAATAATAACATATCCAACAATATAAATAGTAGTAAGTATCAATTTTTCTTATTTTCTAATTGACATTTATCTAGTATTCTAATTCAGTTTCTAACATTAAGATATTGTAGTATTGTATCTTTCATCTAATAACAACATATATCTTTTCCTTGAAGAAGTGCATTAAAAGTGTATGTGGGAACTTTTAATTATTTCTGGAAAGGAATTCATATAAGGTGTTCTGTGGATGGTCAAGCAGATATTTCTTTAATGGGCATCTGAACAGCATTTCATTTTCTCTTGTACATTTTACATAATTAAGCAGTGCATTAAAAGTCTTAGTAGCAACATACTTTACTCCTTTCTGTACAAGTGACAAATTTTTTTAGTTCAAAATGGAGATAATCTTTACCTCCAGTGTTATACTTGTTGTATGAACAATTTCTTTCATACCGACTATAGTTTTTATTGAAAAGCTCATCAGAGAGTATATCTACTGATTTGTTGTTGTCAGTATTCCTAACTAAGAGAGGAATTTTGTTCATGAGTTTCGTGGATAAACCCCTTACATAATTTAACTGCTCTCTTCTGAGCTGTTAGGATTTTTATGAGACTGGTGAATTACCCACAGACGATTATGCCACAACTCATTGATGAGTGGAACAACCCAAAATAAGCTGATTTAAAATGGTGATGTCCTCAAGATGAGCGATGATTCTTAAAGCAAAAGTTGCTGATGACAGCTTTTTTAGAGTCAGGGACACATGGTGTTCCCAGTTCAGCCTACTGTCAATATGAACCCTCAGGAATTTAGTGAAGTGCACCTGTTGTAGTACCTGGATGTCATGTCCAAAGATAAACTTTTTTGAATTTTTATGTTTAGTATGGAACTGAATAAAATTATTTTTTTTTAATATTAATTGTAAACCAAGCTGTAAATTCTCTGACTATGTCATTAACATAAGTCTCTAGATCAGTAGCGAATGTATATCTAACACATTTGTATCATCAGAAAAAATTTTGAATTTACATTTTTTACAATCATTAAAGTATATTAAAAACAGAAAGGGCCCAAGGGCAGATCCCTGGGGAACCCCATGCTCTATTTTACCCCATTCAGAAGCCACTGCATTAACACTATGCCATCTGGCGACACCACAGTCGTGTCGTGCGGGATTTAGCGATCACCAGCCGGTGACACCACAGTGGTGTCTTGTGCATAGTATTGCGCAGTGGCCGGCGACAGCACTTTAGTATCTTTTGCATTCTGTTGGTGTTCTGTTTAGGTAACAATAATACGTCCAAGAGGAATTCGGCGAACGCTATGGTTTCCACCTGAATCGGATGAATCAGACTAAGAAGCCAGTGCATAGTGGTCAGACTTTGATTTACTGAGGACCAATAATATATTTGAAGGATCACTGGGTCCAAACATATTTCCGAAACATACACAGAGCATCGAGGATATCATAGAATTACATATTGGGAACGATCTATTTGAATATATTAGCAACGAAACCAACAAATACTACAGTCAAAATTACAATAGAAGGAAACAGGATAAAAAACGCCAAATTTGTCATGTAATGGGGCCCAAACTTAGAAAATGGTTTGGGCTAGCTATCCTTATGGGAATTGGAAAAAAAAGCAAGGATCGATGATTTTTGGTCAACAAATCCGTTGATAGATACACCAACATTTCGCAAAACGATGTCCCACAACTGATTCAGACAAATATTATCACTTTTACATTTTTCCGACAATCACAGTAAACCAAATAATGTCGACCGGATTTTCAAAGCGCAATTCGTAATTGATTATTTTTCCAAAACATTTAAAAAAAAACTTTTAATCTAAGTCCAAACATCTCAATAGATGAAGGAATGATACCATGGCATGGACGGTTAAAATTTAAAGTTTACAATCCAATAAAAATTACGAAATATCGCATACTCATTTGGATGCTGTGTGATTCGAGTACAGGATACTTTTCCTCTTTCAAGATATAGTCCGGCGCTGGAAAGGCTTTAGCAGAATCAGTGACGGAACTATTGACACCTTTTATGGAAAGTGCCATCCTCTACATGGCTAGTTATTATAACAGTGTAGAACTTGCAGAGAAGTTATCACAAAAGAACATTTGAGTTTGTGGAACAATACTGTGAAATAGAGGATTCTGGAAAAATTAAAGTGTGCAAAAGTCAATGTGTTAGAAGCGTGTCATCAACAGAAACGTGAAGTACTCCCACAGGTAAGGAGAGCTTCAGAAACTAAAATGATACAAATGATCTTTACAATACATAATGTCACTTTGACACTGAAAGAAAATGTAGAAAAACCAGTTACACTATAAAATACCTGAAAGTGTATTAGACTACAACAGATACATAAAAGGAGTGGATTGGGCAGACCAATGTTTGTGTTATTAGCCTATATACAGAAAAACTTTTAAATGGTCATGAAAGGTTTGCATGTACCTCTTTAATTGCTCATTATTTAATGCATTCCATACACTTCAATATTTCAATACAGAACCCAAGAGTCTCTGATTTCACGATTTTCCTATAAAGTGTCTGGTTCATGGATAAAAGACCATGTACCTGCTTCTGAGCAAAGCTTGGAGATTGCCAATACATCACATACTTCTCATCCTGATCCGGTTGACAGACATTCCAGTCACATATAACGACATCAACAACTATTTCTGAAACGAATAAATGAAAACGAAGGAACTGTCATATATGTTCCAAAAACAAACAAGGAGAACAACAAACTTAATGTGCAAGTCTTGTAGAGTTGCGTTACATCTTAGAGACTGTTTTTCTGCATACCATAAGAAAGAGAAGTACTAGGTACCAAAGACAATGCAAATAAACAAATATATGAAACAAACAAATTTTGTATTTATTTACATATGTACATCTTCGAAATTTCATGAAAATAGGGGAACAGGGTTGCGAATTTATGAAAACTAACGATGAGATTAGTAAAACTTAACAATTTGCAATGTGCTGATAATGTCAAGAATGGCCAGCGACAATCCAAGTAATGCGAATTAGCACTGTTGGCACGAGGCAAATAAATTTGCATGAGACGTGCAGATGACAAAGTGTTAAGATATCCATTGTTGCAGCCATGTAGGACCACCTTTATTTCCTATCTTTGAGATATGATTTTAACCAATTACCTATAGGCTCTTTGATTCCATAATGATATACCTTCTCCAAGAGTATCTCGTGCTTTTACACAATCAAAAGCTTGGAAAGGTCACAGAAGACACCAACTGGTGACTTCTTACTCTTAATAGACTCCAAGGTATCATTTGTGAATGAGTATATGGCTCGCTCTGTCAGAACCCCTTTTTGCAAACCAATCTTTTTGTCGTTAATAATATTATCGTTATCCAAGCAGGGCACAATCCTGTTTTACACCGCTTTTTCAAGAACCTTTGAAAATGTTGATAACACAGAGACAGGACGATAATTTACTACATCTGTAGCATCGCCTGACTTGTGAAGAGGTCTTACAATGGCAAAGAGTTGTATTGCAAATGTGAGCTAATGCTACACGTACTTCATTACTGTAGGCTATTAACAGTTTGTTAAAGATGTTATCTATACCTCAAAATCTTTTATTTTTTAGTGAGTGAAGTATTTCTTTTTATTTGATTAATGGTTATGGGTGATACATTTATATCATTAGAAATTTTGGGGAGGTTCAGTTTCAGATTATCTGCAGCTTTAGTTAGACACCATTGCAACCTATTCAAGAAGTGATGGTTAAAAAATGGTTGTTAAATGTATCTAGTATCTGTTTAGAATCAACTGTTTTTGAAACATTGATTTTTAGGACAGAAGTTCTTACATTGTCAGATGATCAATTTCCTTTTTCCCTCTTTATTATATTCCAAATCGTTCTGATTTTACTATTTAAACAGCTAATTTCAGAAGTTATGCACATACCCTTTGATTTACTAATTACGTTTGTTAAAAATTTACAGTATGTCTTATAATAGTTAAGCTGGAGAGGATCACTAGATTTTCTGGATATTGTATACAGTTTTCTTTTTTCTGGCTGATATTTTTATGCCCTTGATGCGCCATGGTTTTTTGCCTGTCGCCTGACTTGTAGTCTATAGATCTTTTTTGTGAAGACAGTTTCAAATTATATGACATAACCTTTGATACTTCACATCTTTTAACTTACATTGGAGGTTATGAAAACTTTACAGAAGTGTACATGTGATACACGCATTGCATGGTTGCAATTAGATGAAGACAATGAAATGTACTCTTCTTACGATTTTGTAAAAGGGCAGAACAGTGGTTGACTAACCTTGTCCACTGAGGAGACAGTCTTTACTGTAGCGCCAGCAGGGCACATGGTGTCTTTACTACTGGAGATGTACCTGCAGCAGTTCTTAGCAAGTGGAAAGCATCTGACAGTTGCGCACAATCTAAGTTTCAGAAGACTAATTAACTCTGCAGTCATTGATGCTAATTGTAAATGTTTGCTGTATAACACTCTGTCATGTACATTAGAATACATATCTGTTATGTACAGTAGTTGCAGGGGCAACAGTCTGGATGATTGACTGATCTGGCCTTGGAACAATAACCAAAACAGCCTTGCTGTGCTGGTACTGCGAACGGCTGAAAGCAAGGGAAAACTAAGGCCGTAATTTTTCCTGAGGGCATGCAGCTTTACTGTATGATTAAATGATGATGGCTTCCTTTTGGGTGAAATATTCCGGAGGCAAAACAGTCCCTCATTCGGATCTCCGGACGGGGACTACTCAAGAGGATGTCGTTATCAGGAGAAAGAAAACTGACGTTCTACGGATCGGAGCATGGAATGTCATATCCCTTAATTGGGCAGGTAGGTTAGAAAATTTAAAAAGGGAAATGGATAGGTTAAAGTTAGATATAGTGGGAATTAGTGAAGTTCGGTGGCAGGAGGAACAAGACTTCTGGTCAGGTGGCTACAGGGTTATAAACACAAAATCAAATAGGGGTAATGCAGGAGTTGGTTTAATAATAAATAGGAATGCGGGTAAGCTACTACAAACAGCATAGTGAACGCATTATTGTGGCCAAGATAGATACGAAGCCCACACTTACTACAATAGTACAAGTTTATATGCCAACTAGCCCTGCAGATGACGAAGAAATTGAAGAAATGTATGATGAAACAAAAGAAATTATTCAGATAGTGAAGGGAGATGAAAATTTAATAGTCATGGGTGATTGGAATTCGGTTGTAGGAAAAGGGAGAGAAGGCAACGTAGTAGGTGAATATGGACTGGTGCAAAGAAATGAAAGAGGAAGCCGCCTGGTAGAATTTTGCACAGAGCACAACTTAATCATAGGCAACACTTGGTTCAAGAATCATAAAAGAATGCTGTATACATGGAAGAAGCCTGGAGATACTAAAAGGTATCAGACAGATTATATAATGGTAAGACAGAGATTTAGGAACCAGGTTTTAAATTGCAAGACATTTCCAGGGGCAGATGTGGACTCTGACCACAATCTATTGGTTATGACCTGTAGATTAAAACTGAAGAAACTGCAAAAAGGTGGAAATTTAAGGAGATGGGACATGGATAAACTGAAAGAACCAGAGGTTGTACAGAGTTTCAGGGAGAGCATAAGGGAACAATTGACAGGAATGGGGGAAAGAAATACAGTAGCAGAAGAATGGGTAGCTCTGAGGAATGAAGTAGTGAAGGCAGCAGAGGATCAAGTAGGTAAAAAGACAAGGTCTAGTAGAAATCCTTGGGTAACAGAAGAAATATTGAATTTAATTGATGAAAGGAGAAAATATAAAAATGCAGTAAATGAAGCAGGCAAAAAGGAATACAGAAGTCTCAAAAATGAGATCGACAGGAAGAGCAAAATGGCTAAGCAGGGATGGCTAGAGGACAAATGTAAGGATGTAGAGGCTTATCTCACTAGGGGTAAGATAGATACTACCTACGGGAAAATTAAAGAGACTTTTAGAGAAAAGAGAACCACCTGTATGAATATCAAGACCTCAGATGGAAACCCAGTTCTAAGCAAAGAAGGTAAAGCAGTTAGGTGGAAGGAGTATATAGAGGGTCTATACATGAGAACAATATTATGGAATTGGAAGAGAATGTAGATGAAGATGAAATGGGAGATACAATACTGTGTGTAGAGTTTGACAGAGCACTGAAAGACCTGAGCTGAAACAAGGCCCCCGGAGTAGACAACATTCCATTGGAACTACTGAAGGCCTTGGGAGAGCCAGTCCTGACAAAACTCTACCATCTGGTGAGCAAGATGTATGAGACAGGCGAAATACCATCGGACTTCAAGAAGAATATAATTCCAATCCCAAAGAAAGCAGGTGTTGACAGATGTGAAAATTACCGAAGTCACAGCTGCAAAATACTAATGCGAATTCCTTACAGACGAATGGAAAAACTAGTAGAAGCCGACCTCGGGGAAGATCAGTTTGTATTCCGTAGACATACTGGAACATGTGAGGCAATACTGACCCTACGACTTATATTACAAGCTAGATTGAGGAAGGGCAAACCTACATTTCTAGCATTTGTAGACTTAGAGAAAGCTTTTGACAATGTTGACAGGAACACTTTCTTTCAAATTCTGAAGGTGGCAGGGGTAAAATACAGGGAGCGAAAGGCTATTTACAATTTGTACAGAAACCAGATGGCAATTGTACGAGTCGAAGGACATGAAAGGGAAGCAGTGGTTGGGAAGGGAGTGAGACAGGGTTGTAGTCTCTCCCCGATGTTATTCAATCTGTATATTGAGCAAGCAGTAAAGGAAACAAAAGAAAAATTCGGAGTAGGTATTAAAATCCATGGAGAAGAAATAAAAACTTTGAGGTTCTCTGATGACATCGTAATTCTGTCAGAGATAGCAAAGGACTTGGAAGAACAGTTGAACGGAATGGATAGTGTCTTGAAAGGAGGATATAAGATGAACATCAACAAAAGCAAAACGAGGGTAATGGAATGTAGTCGAATTAAGTCGGGTGATGCTGAGGGAATTAGATTAGGAAATGATACACTTAAAGTAGTAAGGAGTTTTGCTATTTGGGGAGCAAAATAACTGATGATGGTCGAAGTAGAGAGGATATAAAATGTAGACTGGCAATGGCAAGGAAAGCGTTTCTGAAGAAGAGAAATTTGTTAACATCGAGTATAGATTTAAGTGTCAGGAAGTCATTTCTGAAAGTATTTGTATGGAGTGTAGCCATGTATAGAAGTGAAACATGAACGATAAGTAGTTTGGACAAGAAGAGAACAGAAGCTTTCGAAATGTGGTGCTACAGAAGAATGCTGAAGATTAGATGGGTAGATCACATAACTAATGAGGAAGTATTGAATAGGATTGGGGAGAAGAGAAGTTTGTGGCACAACTTGCCTAGAAGAAGGGATCGGTTGGTATGACATGTTCTGAGACATTAAGGGATCACCAATTTAGTATTGGAGGGCAGCGTGGAGGGTAAAAATCGTAGAGGGAGACCAAGAGATAACTACACTAAGCAGATTCAGAAGGACGTGGGTTGCAGAGGGTACTGGGAGATGAAGAAGCTTGCACAGGATAGAGTAGCATGGAGAGCTGCATCAAACCAGTCTCAGGACTGAAGACCACAACAACAACAACAACATGTACAGACAAAATTCTCCTAAATAATTTTGAGAAAATGTGCAATGACAAAGCCACAGATATTAAACTCAAATCAAGAAAAGTGAAGAAATTTAAATGTGTATCCACACCGGCAGATATAAAATTGTGGTTCTTGAGTTTCTCCTGGCGTATTTGATAATCAAAATATCCACGGGTGTACTGCCGGCCTTAGGGGAAAATCGCCTGCATTTTGAAGAAACACCGGGTCGGAACTGTGTTTTGTCCTCTGAATAAAACTCATGCACTGGTGGAGAGCGCCAGAGATGACCTCGGTTAGAGGAAGGCCGGCGAGTAGCAGATTCCGTGTCAATGTGGCAAGTCGTATATTGGTCAGACGATGCGTACCGTCGAGGATCGATGCCATGAACACCAGAGGCACACTCGACTGATGTATCCGAGCAAGTTGGTGGTCGCTGAACATTGTTTGTCGGAAAATCACGCCATAGAGTATGAACGCACGATGATTCTGGTACAGACGTCGAGATACTGGGACAACGTTGCTTGAGAGGCCATCGGAATTCGCACCAATGACGACCTCATAAACCGTGGCTATAATCTTGGCAAGGCTTGGGCCCCAGCGATTGGGTTAATCAAGAGTAAATTCGCGCAAACGTATAGTGGTGACGACCACGGCGGTCAGAGCCATCACTCCGATGTCATCTCAGACGCCGTCGCTATCTGTTCCACCGCGCGACCGTGGCGCGGGGCGCCGACAGCGGAAGATATTTAAATCGACCGACGTCGCGACCGAACCCAGTTCCCTCTGAGCAGCGATAGCGTATGGATCTCCGTGCCGGCACTGTCACAGGAGCTCAGTCCGTCAGTTCACCTGATGATGGCGATATGTATGATCGCCAAAATATTGTGCCCGTTGGACTCTGTAGACCGGCAGTACACCTGTGGATATTTTGAAGATATAAAATTGTTTACTGTATGCTTGTACTTAATTGCCATACTGTGAGAATAAATTGATACTGTATGCATATCCAATCCACAACATGTCTACTTTGAAATATGTGTTTTTAGAGTGCTTTTCTTACTATGATCCCCTTCCCCCCCCCTTTTTCATATAAGGAATGCTGAACACTGTATACCAATATTGAAGAATACATTCAGTGTGAGTTGAGCATTATGCAATATTGTCTAAAACACTCAGATAATTAGTTTAGTGTTTAATAGTTAAAAACTGTAGTGTCCTCATCGCCACTGTAGAATCCTTGCTGCCACTGTAGTGTCCTCTAACATAGGAAGAAAGGGAGATGATGTTATTATGGTTAGCTGGTATCCTCTTCCTACAACACAAATGCACACATGGATTAACACAATTCTTCATTTACATGAACAGATAGCTGATGCTTAACTTTAATAGAGTCCACGTGTTGTCATACAAGCTGATCCGTAATAGTTCTCTTGCAGACGACATCGGTACTCTTGCTATTACACTATTGTAGTCGCTATGTACTGTCTTAGCCTGTGATGTTAACTGACAGGACAGACGCCAAACTGGAGTATGAGTTAGTGCATCAGTGACTGCATTAGTGATTGAGGCCTTCCAGTCAGTAGCGGTGGTCTAAATACTTGCTGTCAAGAGGGCATTGGCAGCATGTTGCTTATCAGTTTGTCTCTGGCCTCTCTCATGATAGTGCACTTTATCGAGTGACTACTATTGATCTTCACACTACATCTTGGCCAACCTGTATGCTGGCGACAGCTTACACTACCACAAAAATAATTCTCTTTCCTTAGAGGCATCTCTTATGTAGCCCGGTGGTATATATTAGTTAGCACATGCAACATGTTTTGGCTCTCTGTTCATTATTTACTTAACTTTAGATTTAGAAGATTAATAGTAACCATACTGACAATTTTTCCCTCTGTGCAACACTATCTATATTCCTATAGGTTATGTATCAGCAGGTGGCTTCTGAATCAAGGTGAGTGTGTATGGGTGATATTATCCTGAAGTGAATTATGTTTGGTAACTTTATTATATTATATTTTGCAAAACTGTAGCTAATAGTCTACTATGTTATGCAAAAAGGGCTACAATACTGTCAGAGGTTCACACAGCCAGTAACAGGATAGGTGTAAACCACAGAAGGTATTTTATACCCAGGTCTGAATTTCGAAAAAGTACTGAATTATACAGATGTCTGGTTGCTTATATCTGTTCCTTAGTGATAAGAATGATGAAGATTCACATAACAAATTATGTATAATTCTTGTCAATGAGATGTAAATGACAACTGTGACCTCATGGTCAGGACACTTTAAGAGGCTGAGCTGCCAAGTTACAAACAGCTCCTCTTCCTGTGTCTATCAGATCATTCATTCCACTTGGTAGTTATTGTTGATCATGAATTATTTTGTGGTCTCTTTTGGCAGTAATGTGTGGACCCAACAGTTCGGCCTTTCGTGGTCACGTAAAGGTCAGCACATGACATATGCGCCACAGTATGTGTTTCTCGTCGGCGTCGCAGCTACTACGCCGTGTCCACAGGACTCACGCCGTTATCAGTGCTGTGTTCTCGCTTCCTTGAATGTAGTTCGTGGCCTATGGCGTATTGCGGTACGAAGTGGTACGTTTTGTAATTTGCAAGTTGTTCACAGTATTATCCGAGTGAAAGACGTCGTACTGTGCTGTTGTTAAGTGCAGTAACTTTAGGTGTATAACTGAGGACGTTCTTTACCATCTGTTTCCGCAAGACTTAGAACTCCAACGTGAATGGTTGCCTTGTTGTAAACAAGAGGGGAAAATCAATATAAATATGCAAGGACATGTTCTGAACATTTTCGTCTACAAGATTACAAATTGGACATGTAAAACAAGTTGTTGGGTTTACCAACAAGAAAGTTTCTGAAATCAGATGTAATTCCTTTCCAGGAAATACCAAACTGTCATGGAAATAAACCTCCCACTGCATGTTCTGACAACACCAAAGACGACATATCACAAAGAGGATGTCGTAGCAAGACCAGAGCAGTGCAGAAGAGGCTTTCAAAACATTTTAAATTCTGTCCCCCAAGGATACAAAACTGGGCAAATCAATTAATTCAAAAATTGCTTCTCATACGGTAGTTATAAGCAAAGAACAAGAAATTAAGGACCTGAAAAAAGAACTGGTTATTGTGAAGAGCTGAAACACTTTTCTGGAGCGAAAAATTGCATCTATGAAGAAGGTTAAGAAACTGGATGTACCTCTCAAAACATATATTTCCGCTAGTAAGAATACAGGAAGAGTAAGTAAGGAGATTAAAGCTATAATGTCTCAGTGTCTGCTCCAAGGAAAACTTCGGTGTCTAGCGAAGAGAAAAAAGTGTAAAGCGAAATTCCGAGGACACTGAAAATACCCTTACTTTGAGAGGTTTGTCTTCAAAAGGATTTGCCTATCCTTTGCCATGTTGATCAACGCTCCAAACAAGGACAAGACAGTTTAAGTGTCAACCAGGCACTGTAAAGAAAGTGCTAATTTTAAATAAGGCTAGGTCATCAGTGTTTACACAATTTGAGGTCATGGCTTTTCTAAGGTTTGATGAAATGAACTTTGACAGTCATGTCAGCTACGATTCATCTGACGATACTGTACCTGGATCATAAAAGAACGTGCAAATAGCCATTGTTTTCAGTTTTCAGAATGGAAGCGGTCGATATATTACGAAATTGATGTTTCAATGACAACCAAATTATTGCCAACAATCACTGCAGAACTTGAAGTGGTTGACGTTCGTGTTGTAGCTGTTACATGTGATATGAGATCGAAAAATTCAGAAGTGTCGAAACGACTTGGTATAGGCATCCACAACAAAGACATATTTTCGAACCTTGTGGATAATACAAGGAAAATATGTTTTTTACGTTGTTCTACATTTGCTAACATTATTAAGAAATCACTTTGTTGACGATGGAATCACCCTGCCTGTCAATACTGTATTTACGAAAATTGTCATAGAGGATCTTCTGCAGTATCAGAAAAGTGATCCTTTGATCTGAGCACAAGCAGCATTTTTAAATCTGTTCAGAAGGCACACAATATGTATGTGGGCCCATGCATATTTTATGAACATCAAAATTCTTAAAATCAGAAGCAACCTTTTCTTTAACTTCTTCTGTGCTCATAGGAATGAGTATGATCATAACAGAAGTTATGATGGGATATATGCTTCTCCACACTTAAACAATTCGAAGGGAATTAATGTTGGATCAAATTGTGCTTTCTCTACTGATTAATTTGAATGCTAGGAAAAGCTACATGATCTGATGTTAGGTGTATTTGTTCATCCACAACCAGTTTCATTCATATAAATCTCAACAAGCAACAAAGTGCGATAAATATGCTTCTATGTTGATGTAAAACATTTAATTGTCCAATAATAAAACACTGATTGAGGCTTGTTGGAATCTGACAAGTACAACATTACACTTCACTGAATGCGCTCATACCAAGCAAAGTCAGTGAAGTGGAACTTGCTGTATTATGTTGTTCAACGTCTTATTGGATAATCAGACGTTTCAAATCATGAAACGAGCATGTCTCTGCTACTTGGTAACATGAGCACATCTGCTCAATGAAGTGTGTGTGCATACAGCAACCTGCTCCTCATTCTTATTCTAGGTCTTTGGTAATTCTATTTCAATAATTCATCTTTACTGAAGTAAATTACCGTATCAAAGGAAATGGATATTTTTGTTTTATTATATACTCATAATACGTATCTAGTACAGTTTTATAAACATCAACTTCAACTAAATTATAAGTTTTATCAAACGAAAAATATATAATATCCCTTAATTATTAATGTTAATTGCTTTACAGTATGATTAACAACATTTTGAACATAATTAAATTGATTTCTAAAATATTCAGTCTGGAATACCATATGAAATTCGATACACACATTAACAAACAGTGTATAGATGACATATTTTTTTCAATAAAAAACATCTGATTTTAAATTTTAAGGAATTAGAAAACACTTGTTTGGGTAATGTTAACATGTTTATTAATGTGGTCAAATAATATAAGGTTTAAAAATATAGGAAAATGAATAAATTTCTTTAAATTTCAGATCTATAAGTCAAATGGATTTTGAGATTTCGTCATTTTAACGTTTCAAAACATCACATATACTACACCATTTTGGCATCTTTAAAAATTAATAACTCAAAACCGAAATCTCAAAAAATGATAGTGTATTTTAGCTTACTTTGAAAGGTAGCATAAAATTACATAAAACTGCAAGATTTTAAATTATCTAGATTCTAATATATTGTTCTATGATCCTATTACTTCTGAAAGGGAGATATAAGGGGAAATGTAAACATTTATGTAAAAAATCATTACAGCTATATTTATAAATGTACAAATTTAAAATTTCGCTGTGTTTAATGGAAAGAATATAATAAAATATGCAGGATAAATATTTTGCCAGGAATCTGAATTTTTAATTTTGTTTATGTCTTTTTTATAAAAAGCCATAACTCAAATTCTAATCTGACAATTTTATTGTAGTGGCCTGAGAAGGTTATAAGGCCACTGTAGTACAGTTATTAATTTACGGTACAAATTGTATCAGTAATGGAGTTTTTAATTTTGCACATCCAAAATTAACTTTTTTCTACATGCAATCATCTAAAAACCAGAATGTAACTGCATGATCTCGTATTTTTTAGTTCCAGGAAGACAGCAACAGGTTGTGAACGGTTCCTGAAGATTTCATAGCATTAGCGGATATACGTTTTGAGAAAAGGCTTCCAATAATGTAAAAATGTAAAACAGAGAAAATGAGGTTCAAAGACTTTTTCTCATATTTCTACATGTAATAAGCTTATCTCAATTTTAAAATTCTTCAAGCTGATACTCCTCATCCTCCAGGTTTTTCTTCTCTCCTCTTCGAATCTGTCTCGTCTGTATTTGCAGATAAGACACTGATCTGTTAACTTTATTGACCCCATTCTCGTCGATAGCGTAAAATGTTTTTGCCGTAAACACACCAGGATCTATACCATTTTTCTTCATCACTTCAATTCTGCCTTTATTTCCGTTATTGTAACATGAAACTGCATCATAAGCACCTACTAAGTCCACGGAATGTCCCTTTTGAGCATCTAATCCAAATTAAATTATTGAGGCTTTCATTTGCTTTTTGTCTCTTTCCGTGAAGACACTTCCTCAATAAAACAGGATCTGCAAGAAACATGAATGTCAGCTTAATTGCATTCATAACAGATTCTGGTATGAGTGTTCACGTGAATACTTCTCACTTCTGTTGCTGAACTTACACTAATCATCTTTCAGACAGAGATTGTGCATCAGTGTCTGGTCAGTGGATAGTTTATGGAAAAAAATTGCCCACACAGCACGCCTCATTGCCTCTAAATTACGTGTGTTTTTCCTGATAGCTCTTCCATAAAATAACTGAAAAGAATCAGTTTCTTTCAAAGTAAGCCTGCCTTTTCTTCCAAGTGGTTTTCCATCCTCAAGTACTTCACCTTTCTTCTCTTTCAGCAAGTGACAAAGCATACCACCAAGTCTCTTTTGAATGTGATCAACACATTCCAGCTTTTCTATCGTTGTATAGTACATATTTTTATCTGTTCCAGCTTTGAAAGAGGAGAAGTCCCCATCACCAAGGTATTTAGTATTTCTTACAGCATACTGGTCCTCAAATATGGAAAAAAAATCCTCACAACTGTAGCCCCCACTTCAGCCACTATAATTTTTAGAGCATTCTACTGCAAGCTTTTCTTGCCACAGTTTCTCACTGTCTTCATTGTTGGACATTTCCCTTGTTGCACACCAGTGGCAGTATTTAGACATAATTTCTACATTTAAAACTTTACATGAGTAATAACAAATAACAGATGCAACTCCATACAGAGATGTGTGACCCCTTTTCATCCAGGTCGCATCTATAGACACACACAGGTTAGCCACATTGTAGTAGATTCACTGTCATGAGTATCTACCCCAGGATCTATTTCTTTTTGGTTTATTTCCACCAATTCCTCCACTTCTTTCTTCATAGAAACTTTGACAGTATCAAATATAACATTAGATTTTTATTTATTTACTTTTAACCTTGCACAAGGTGGACGCATGTTCAGAAAACCACACAATAAATTATCTCCTTCCCTGCCCTGTCCAAGGCATCTCAGAGCATATGCTAACGTAAAATTGCCTTCATAGTTACGAGTGTCGAGTGTCCGTTTTTTTTAGGAGGAAAATGAAAATTCATAGCCACGCGAATTACAAATTAATTCAAAATCGCAAGCTATTCCTACTCTTCTTTCCTCAACAACATTCATGCATTTCGTATTTTTACAGCTAACACATGTGCATGAAAACTTTGTAGCCTGGCAGAGAAGCTCTAAATCAATAAATATGAGTCCAGTGGAATCCATATCAGTATCATTCATGCACCTGTACAATTCTCCTGTCCCAAGTTTCGATGTTCAAGGTGAGAGTTCATGTCTGTCATTTCGATTTCCATCCAACCTCCTTTTCCTAAACACAGTTTTCCACAACCCATTATGCATAAATCTTGACTTCCACGTAAAAGTTTGCGAATTCAACCTTCCACCTATTAATATGTGTTAGTATTGTCAAAACATAAATAAACCACACGCAAGAAAGTTTTCAGGTGAAGATATAGATGTCAGCCAGAGATATAGATGTCAGCCAAAGATATCGAAAGGAAATAGCCCTCAGATTGACAAAAATTCTGCTGAAGCAAGCAGTTTCCCAAATGTCGGAAACGGTGGGAGTGGCCACCAGTGCAGAGTTAATCAGTTTAACAATTTAAAGGCATTTCTAAAGCTGCTATCACGATAAAATTCACACAGAACATGGATTAAACTGTATAGACCCAGAAAATAATGTTTTTGAAAAATCGATTTTTTTGGACCAAAATCCATTATATCACCCCATAAGGGGTATTATGCAGCAATCAATAGGAAATTAAACAAGTCTGTTAACTGCTAGCTGGCAGGTGGGACTAAGAGAATTAGAAGACATATTATCTGCATGCAGTTATAATAATGGCCTATGAATATGTGCGCTAGATGGCATTAACATGTGCATGTGCAGGAAGGGATACTCAGTGTGTGTTTTCTGCTTGGAATTGTTTATGGATAATGTTACTGTTGACATGTGGCCAAACTCTAACTTAGAGTTGAGGTTTTGCATGCTTTACAGCGACTACATTTTCATAAATCCATTAATTAAATAAAATAATTTTTTGTCAGCAGTCTTTCTTTGTGCAACCTATTTGTACTCAATGCTTTGTATTCTAGAAATACAATGAACCAAACAACTGTTATACATCAATCCAAGAATATAATGAGGAAAGGTGGTTATATGATCTTTGTGAACTGCTGTATCATAAGAACATGCGATGGTAATCTTTTGTTTCCAAGTAAAAGCACATGAATTGTAACTTAACATATGTGTTTTTCGATTTGTATTTGCTTTATTTAAGCATACCAGGAAGGAGAAACTGGCTATAGTCACTGACAGAGCCTGATCGAAAAATGAATAACAAATAGTTTAATTCTTGCTTCTGACTAGGTGAAACAGCCTCCTACGTTACTCTATCACACTAGCGAATTCTTTCTTGTACCGTTAACAGGAACTTGGCAAAACAAACAATGTCCATTCTCAAGAGGTTCCGAAATGCCTGTGGATCTTCGGAACTCAGTTCCTTAATTTATAGAGAATATATGCGACTGCCTTCATCTCTTCTTTCCAGCCAGGACTGAGACCAAAAACATCTGGCTTTTGTTGTGGTTGTCTTTCTGCCCTCATTGTAAAGGTTACAGATGGTGATAGGGCAATAGCACGTAAAATAACTCGCTCTCTAGGTGTAAAAGGCTGTATAAGCGTAAATTTAGATTAACATACGTTTGTACAACCAAGTCTCATAAAATGAAGAGTTGAGTGAAGAATTCACAAGAGTAATAACATATTTCCATGAAAGCTACACAAAAAACCACAGTTACTTAACAAATAGGAGTCTTGTGCTCATGGTAGACTTCAATGCAATTGAATGACAGTACAAGAAATTAGACGTTCCCCTTGAGTTTTGTGCATTGTTGTTGTCTAGTGTACAGTAGCGGCTTCCCACCATGAATATCCTGCGAGTATTGTGTAATTGGGCGACATGAACCAGTGTGCAGTTCCAAATATTTACGCTTGTGGCGCAGAGGTGCACACAGCGAACTCATGTGAGCTCAATGGATGTACAGCACAGAGCAGAAGTATCTCTGGAGTGAGTACTGCATTCTGTGCAAGTTGTCAACATTAAACAGTGAATGTCATGTGATGTCTGGACGAAGCTGTTTGTTTGTGCTTTCATCTGAGTTCGAAACATCTAATATTACATGTATTTGTTGTGTTTTCACGATTTGTTTATTCATAACAGCAATGGAGAATTACTGTATATGCTGCAGGTATGAAGGGAAATATGTGAAAGAAGAAGAAGGCGATGTTTGAATACTGTGACATATCGATACTTTACTGTGCTGCTTTGGTTGCATTTTGAATAAATGTTTTAAATCTATTATTATGTGTACCAAATATGTATGATTGTTGAGCAAAATCTTTGTTTATCTGCAGCAGTCATTTCTTGGTAATTGTACATACAAATGGAAAGAACCCAAGCTCAAAAAATGACCTTTTCTTTTGGCAGCGGTGAACCCTAGAAAAAGAAAGACTGGGGAAAAATAGGCTTTTTTCCTTTTTATACGTTTGTGGTAACTCGCATCTCCGAAATTTATAGTGAATTTATATGTTTTAAACTGTAATATACCTCTCATAGGAGTACTATGAAACACGAAGAAAACGTTTCGTGTTTTATTCCAAATCAAAACGCTCATGACATATTCCACTCACTCTCAGTTGGATAGGATGTGTGTGTGTGTGTGTGTGTGTGTGTGTGTGTGTGAGAGAGAGAGAGAGAGAGAGAGAGAGAGAGAGAGAGAACCAAAGGTAAACAGGAAGTTGTTAAATATACTGTATTCTAATAGTAATGTGACGTAAAGCATGTAAAAGCCAGAAAATATTACATTCTGTACTCAGTTAAAGTTGAGCATTTATCTTAAATACATTTTCTGCACTGGGTTGGTACAGAACACTGCCTTTATTTATTTTTATCAGAACATTGTCATCCTCAACTCCCAGTTGTATACGCTGCTTTGCAGGTAACTCAATATGAAATCAACAGACTGAATTTGAACCATGATAATGGGGAACAAAAGTCAGACACACACACACACACACACACACACACACACACACACACATACCGTAATCAATGTATAAATTCAGTTGCACTTTTGGAATTACCTTCAAGTTATTATTTTCACCATTTGATTGGGATCATCAAATGTTTGTACATAAGATGCCACCAGATTTAATCATGTGAGTAAATGTCCACCTCCCTTCCTGCTGTTACATGGTCTACAACTCAACAGATGAGACTAAGGAGCTAAAATAAATGTTATGGGGAAAAATTTATTGTAATTTCAAGTAATCTTCAGTTTATTGTGTGTGGAGTACTACGAGTAGAGTGAAATGTGTCATGTATATTTTTAATATTTGTTATACATTTGGTTTTAAAGTACACTGAACCAGCGATCGGATTTTTTTTCTCAGTTATACTTAGTTCTACAGGAAAGAAGAAAATAAATATATGAAAACTAGAGAAGACACGACGAAATAGCAGGTGGTGTAATCGGCAATGTGTGGAAAATTCACTAGTTTTTTGGACACTTTCAAAGGCATTGGCTTGCTAGCAAGCCGTTTCGCAATGCTATGACAGCAAAAATTTATCACAGCAGACTCGGTAATACGATGCAGTTCCATATAAAACCCAAAGACACTGGTGGCTTTTCCAAACATAAAAAAAAATAAAAAATGAGTGCATCTGGACTGTGATACTTGTCACAAACATGCGAAAATGCCTCTTCATTCTTATCTTTAACGATAAAGAGTCCTGTTTATTTCAGGTACCAAATGTAGATTGTTATGATATTTAAGAAGTATCCACACCAAATCTACAGCACCTACCAAGAGAATGTGTTTGTGCTGACAATGTAATGACATTCTAAACGTACAAGGCGCTTTACAGACAAACCTATACCATTCTGACATCATGTGACCAGGGTGACTATTTATGTTGACAACACAAAATCTGCTCTGCACATCTGAATAATCACTCCAGAGCTACTTCTGCTCTATTGTGTACACCTCAGGCAAGTCTATTGAAGAATGGGATACAACTCATTGGATTTGACCAATGACGTCAGGATTTTCCAGAGATCATTTATTACACAGATGTAACAGTTGAGAGGAGTGTTCAGAAACGAAGGAAGACAGGAGAGAAAAAAACATGGTAGATATATATATCAATGCCAGTAGTATTTCGACCTTAATGTTAAGGATATTGCTTGTTTGTGTCCTAGTACTTCTGTGGAAAGTAAAGAGAAAAAAGCTGGTAGAAGTAGCTACTGCTACCTCATGTCAGATATATATAAGTTGTATCTCGAACCTCAGTAGAGCTGTAAAGGTTCACTGTAGTACAGGATACAAATTTAACATACGTCGAGTTCTTCGTTTTCGTTAGCATTAGTGCTGTGCAGTGCAGTGCTGTGCAGCTGAACTATATAGGGCGGTCCATTGATAGTGACCAGGCCAAATATCTCACGAAATAAGCATCAAACGAAAAATCTACAAAGAACGAAACTCGTCTAGCTTGAAGGGGGAAACCAGTTGGCGCTATGGTTGGCCCGCTAGATGGCGCTGCCGTAGGTCAAACGGATATCAACGTTTTTTTAAATAGGACCCCATTCTTTCATTACATATTCGTGTAGTACGTAAAGAGATATGAATGTTTTAATTGGACCACTTTTATCGCTTTGTGATAGATGGTGCTCTAATAGTCACAAACGTATAAGAACGTGGTATCACGCAACATTCCGCCAGTGCGGACGATATTTGCTTCGCGATACATTACCGCGTTAAAATGGACCGTTTACCAATTGCGGAAAAGGTCGATATCGTGTTGATGTCTGGCTGTTGTGATCAAAATACCCAATGGGCGTGTGCTATGTATGATACTCGGTATCCTGGACGACATCATCCAAGTGTCCGGACCGTTCGCCGTATAGTTACGTTATTTAAGGAAACAGGAAGTGTTCAGCCACACGTGAAATGTCAACCACGACCTGCAACGAATGATGATGCCGAAGTAGGTGTTTTAGCTGCTGTCGCGGCTAATCAGCACACCAGTAGCAGACAAAACTGCGTAATAATCGGGGATCTCAAAAACGTCGGTGTTGAGAATGCTACATCAACATCGATTGCACCCGTACCATATTTCTATGCACCAGGAATTGCATGGCGACGAAATTGAACGTCGTGTACAGGTCTGCCACTGGGCTCAAGAGAAATTACGGGGGACGACAGATAATTTTGCACGTGTTCTATTTAGCGACGAAGCGTCATTCACCAACAGCGGTGACGTAAACCGGTATAATATGCACTATTGGGCAACGGAAAATTCATGATGGCTGCGACAAGTGGAACATCAGCGACCTTGGTGGGTTAATGTATGGTGCTGCATTATTGGAGGAAGGATAATTGGCCCCCTTTTTATCGATGGTAATCTAAATCGTGTAATGTATGCTGATTTCCTACGTAATGTTCTACCGATGTTACTACAAGATGTTTCACTTCATGACACAATGGCGATGTACTTCCAACGTGATGGATGTCTGGCACATAGCTTGCATGTGGTTGGGGCGGTATTGAATAGCATATTTCATGGCAGGAGGATTCGTCGTCGAAGTACCACACCATGGCTCGCACGTTCACTGGATCTGACGTCCCCGAATTTCTTTCTGTGGGGAAAGTTGAAGGATATTTGCTATTGTGATCCACCAACAACATCTGTCAACTTGTGTCAGTGCATTGCCAATGTAAGTGCGAACGTTACGGAAAGAGAACTATTCGCTGCTGAGAGGAATGTCGTTACACGTATTGCCAAATTCACTGAGGTTGACGGACATCATTTTGAGCATTTATTGCATTAATGTGGTATTTACAGGTAATCACGCTGTTCTCAGAAATGACAAGTTGACAAAGCTACATGTATCACATTGGAACAACCGAAATAAAATGTTTAAATGTACCTACATTCTGTATTTTAATTTAAAAAACCTACCTGTTACCAACTATTCGTCTAAAATTGTGAGCCTTATGCTTGTGACTATTACAGCGACATCTATCACAAAGCCAAAAAAGTGGTCCAACTAAAACATTCATATTTCCTTACGTACTACACGAATACATAATAAAAATGTGGGTTCCTATTTTTAAAAAACGTAGTTGATATCCGTTTGAGCTATAACAGCACCATCTAGCAGGCCAACCATAGCGCCATCCGGTTTCCCCCTTGAAGCTAGACAAGTTTCGTTCTTTGTAGTTTTTTCGTTTGACGCTTATTTCGTGAGATATTTGGCCTGGCCATGATGAATGGACCACCCTGTATAGGTGGACTGAAGTACTGGATACAAATTTTACATGTGTTGTTCCAGTCGCCTCTGCTACCACTAATAGTCTGTTCTTACGTAGATAGTAGTACTACCGACGGCGGAAAGATATACATACATAATATTTGTATCCCTTACTTCAGTTGACCTATATATATATACTGCTAACGAAAACGAGGAAACTGACGTACATTACATTGGAAACTGGCAACCTTTACCTCTCTTGAACTACACGAAGGCACAAAAAGACGACACACATAAAATTTGTATCCCTTACTTCAGTATGAGGGACAATTTTTTTGTCTTGGACGCTAATAGTATCGACTGAAAGTTATAGTCTAGCTAGCGGCGACAAGCAAACGAACAGCAGTGAAATTTGTATCCCATTCATCAGCTCAGAGCTGAGATATATATGTATCAACTGAAGAATAGAATAGTAGTACTAGCAAATGGGAAACAACGACATCTATAGCATAGGTATTGACATATATATGTCAACTGAAGAATAGGATACTAGTTCTACGGAAGATGAAAGATAACGCTACATATAACATTTGTATCCTGCTCTTCAGTTGACCTATATAGCTAAATCACATCAATGTTATTTATATCGCTCTTTTCGTCTAGGTAGTACCAGTGTCCCGTACTTCAGTTGATCTAAACACGTCAACTGAAGTACGGGATACAAATTCTACCTGTGTCTGTCTTTTCGCCTTTAGTAGTGCTAGTATAGACTCGAAAAAATCGTACTGATACTAGAGCTGGGAAAGGGAAGAAGAGCAACAGCTGCAAAATTTGTACAACATACTGCAGTTGACGAAAACATACGTAGCGGTGTAATAAAATAACGAAATACATCAAAATAGACAAATGCAGTAAAACAAAAAAATAAAAAACTGAACTTTCCACATGGAAACTCCTCTGCAAAAAAATCGAAGTTCGCGTAGAAAGACATCAACAAAAATCACACACACACACACACACACACACATACACACACACACACACACACACACAAACACACACACACACACACACACACACGCACACACGCACATCCCCCCCCCCCCTCCCCCGCCCCCGCCAACCCCATCCTAATCTGAAATTAACTAACAAATTTTGGATGCTATATTTGCCCAACACGTTTAAGTAAACACTTAAACAGGAAATACGTGTTGGGTACACTACCCCTCCACGAATATTCATCTGTCGTTTCCCCCCTCCCTACAACAGATTTTATAGCTGAGCAATAATCTTCTAAGGTATTTGTACAGGCTCAGAAGACAAACATCTGAATTCAATACTGTCAATAACAACAAGATGCTGAAAATCCCTATTCCCCAAATCCCTATATGAAAAAAAATTCTCAAATCACTATGGAACCCTCTGCAATATGATCTTCAATTAATATGACCAAAACTTCCTTCGTTCGATTGGGGACTACTTTAAGAACGACACTGTCACATTCTTGACCTGAAGTTACGGCCCCCAGAGGATCCCCCCCCCTCCCCTTGTACGTCCTTTTGCCAAAATACAGCTCTTCGATTTTGACTATAATACCCCCCGCCCTGTCCTCAATGGCCCATATACCTTTTTTTCCCCCCACAAACTTCCCTACATAAAGACTACCAATCTACGACTGTACCCTCACTCACACGACAATCATGCACACACAGCCACACAGGATATCTGGGACACTAAAACTACACTCCTGGAAACTGAAATAAGAACACCGTGAATTCATTGTCCCAGGAAGGGGAAACTTTATTGACACATTCCTGGGGTCAGATACATCACATGATCACACTGACAGAACCACAGGCACATAGACACAGGCAACAGAGCATGCACAATGTCGGCACTAGTACAGTGTATATCCACCTTTCGCAGCAATGTAGGCTGCTATTCTCCCATGGAGACGATCGTAGAGATGCTGGATGTAGTCCTGTGGAACGGCTTGCCATGCCATTTCCACCTGGCGCCTCCGTTTGATCAGCGTTTGTGCTGGACGTGCAGACCGCGTGAGACGACGCTTCATCCAGTCCCAAACATGCTCAATGGGGGACAGATCCGGAGATCTTGCTGGCCAGTGTAGTTGACTTACACCTTCTAGAGCACGTTGGGTGGCACGGGATACATGTGGACGTGCATTGTCCTGTTGGAACAGCAAGTTCCCTTGCCGGTCTAGGAATGGTAGAACGATGGGTTCAATGACGGTTTGGATGTACCGTGCACTATTCAGTGTCCCCTCGACGATCACCAGAGGTTTACGGCCAGTGTAGGAGATCGCTCCCCACACCATGATGCCGGGTGTTGGCCCTGTGTGCCTCGGTCGTATGCAGTCCAGTCCTGATTGTGGCGCTCACCTGCACGGCGCCAAACACGCATACGACCATCATTGGCACCAAGGCAGAAGCGACGCTCATCGCTGAAGACGACACGTCTCCATTTGTCCCTCCATTCACGCCTGTCGCGACACCACTGGAGGCGGGCTGCACGATGTTGGGGCGTGAGCGGAAGACGGTCTAACGGTGTGCGGGACCGTAGCCCAGCTTCATGGAGACGGTTGCGAATGGTCCTCGCCGATACCCCAGGAGCAACAGTGTCCCTAATTTACTGGGAAGTGGCGGTGCGGTCCCCTACGGCACTGCGTAGGATCCTACGGTCTTGGCGTGCATCCGTGCGTCGCTGCGGTCCGGTCCCAGGTCGACGGACACGTGCACCTTCCGCCGACCACTGGCGACAACATCGATGTACTGTGGAGACCTCACGCCCCACATGTTGAGCAATTCGGCGGTACGTCCACCCGGCCTCCCACATGCCCCCTATACGCCCTCGCTCAAAGTCCGTCAACTGCACATACGGTTCACGTCCACGCTGTCGCGGCATGCTACCAGTGTTAAAGACTGCGATGGAGCTCCGTATGCGACGGCAAACTGGCTGACACTGACGGCGGCGGTGCACAAATGCTGCGCAGCTAGCGCCATTCGACGGCCAACACCGCGGTTCCTGGTGTGTCCGCTGTGCCGTGCGTGTGATCATTGCTTGTACAGCCCTCTCGCAGTGTCCGGAGCAAGTATGGTGGGTGTGACACACCGGTGTCAATGTGTTCTTTTTTCCATTTCCAGGAGTGTAGGTAATTTTTATGATATCCCTCAATTGGAGCTTAGATTACTTGAACCACGTTCCTCGTCTAATGGACTGCCACAACTGATCTTTGGTGCATCGCCATACGAATTAGTTGAGAGTACTGTGAGCAGACACGCTCATCAGGAGCATATATTCGCCACACTCACGACATCTAACATAATCGACAACAAGACCACACTTTGTAAAAATCGACTCGTGGCCAACATGTCTACACCCATAGGCTCCATTAAATCATACAGATTCGTTGGAATACCTACAAACGAGATCTACAAACGAAAATGAAAAACTAAAAATTCTCCTAAAATAAAAAAACTATTAGTCCAAATGATCTCAAACTCACTAAGAATGATGTTAAATATTAAATGAATTGCAGATAACCAATTATTTAAATCAATGCACACAAAAAAATTATGCGGTATCTAAAACTCTCTTTTAAAACCACATTTAATTTTATGCTCCAACTGAAAACTTTTCCAATATACGACAGTGGATCCTGACAAATGTTACATTTAGTATTAATATTGGAGATTCCCACTCCAAAATTCTGGTAGAACGTAATTAAATACCAAAAACGTTTCAAATGAAACCTCAGTATTTGAAAGAAAACCTATGCTGAATTATTTCCTTCAACCCATACAGGAAACGAAAAGACTAAATATGAATTTTGAGGATACTGTAAACAGAACACAACGAGCACATATTTCTCCACTGGAGTGAAAATTTAATACAGAAAAATCAGTAATTGCATATTAAGTAGAAGTATGAAAAAATATCAATAGCATTTGTCTCACTGACATAGGATAAAGTAAATTGTAATGCCTGTATTTGATTTATGAATTTTTATGAGGAATGAAGTCAGTTTTTTAAATACTGGTAAATAAACTTGAATGAATTTGTAAAACAGAAACAAAGTACAGAGCAGTGTAGTGCGCCATTCAGTAAATGAAGAATGAAAGATCTATTACAAATTATTGCAAGATTACACAAGTTAATGTAACACTAAAAACCGGCAGTTGTTTAGTCATAAATGTAAGCACTATATAATTAATCAACATGTCTTATAGCAAAAGATAGACGAGCAAATGTATTGTACTTGCCATGTATACATTTTGGCAAACACTTCCGCTTTATGAAACTAGAATATGGAATCTCTAGGTATGGAAGATTGGACAGCTGGAAGCGCACACTTAGTTCGTCATCATTCGAACAGGAACAATAACTTTTTCGGCTAGAAACTTTGAGTTTTTCTACCAACAGCTCCAATAAGTACAGCTGCAAGGCTGATTGGTCACCTTCCGCCATGACTCTAACAGATTTGCCTGTAAACAAGAAATTACTTATGAACCAATAAAAAAGAAGCGTGAAATATAAAGTACAAAGTAGCAGAGACACAAAAACTGTTTGAATCATTTACCTTCTAAAATAGAAACTGGTAAATTTATATAATGGTAATTATAGTTGTCATTTCTGCGACAATAAGCAATGAAATGATCTAAACAAATAACTTACAGTAGAATCTTTGGAATAAAGTTTTTCCCTTATAAATTATAATCACCAATTTTATCTCCAACATTTTATAAACATATTCAACTCAAAAATGGCAATTTCGAAACCTGAAAAAAGAAAACACTTGGTTTTTCTTGGTGAATTCAGAAAGCTGTCAGGAGTAGATAATTCATAAATGAATCATATTACACGAATACACATATCTACTTTTGATGACTAGTAAGTTTAAACTTTCTGCAAAATTACGGAAATCAGTATGAACACACACTTGTCTCGTGTGATGTATTTAACAGTGCCCTCATATTGGCTTCCAAATTTGCGATTTAGGAATTGCCTTCGTTGCATTCATACAGCTACATATGCTAAACGACTCTGTTTATAAAATTCTAGTGCTTCTGAGAATTTCGTGTGTGACATTATATGGTGAACTTTACTTGGCTGCCACATATCATCTAGGCGTACTCACTACTCGTCTCAAGTGATTTTAATGGTCATGTGTTTTATTAAAATTTCGAAAGGAAATGGCTTTTCATATTGAACTATTTACTAGACCAGTATTCAACTGCAACTTATTAATCTTAGTAGTTCTAGTAACTGATAAACTAATGGAAGCAATATGCCATTTTGTTACAGTAATTTTACGTTGTCTTTGTGGTTTAATGTAAGAAAATTGTAAATCATTACGGTCACATATGGGGCTTCGGCGAGTCTATTAACTGTTTGCCTGAGGCTCCCAAAACCGGATTTAGTAAAATGATTTCCCAATACCGCGACTGGATTGTCATGTTAGCACATCAAATTGCTTCTGGAAATTCGCGTCTTGCTGCCGCAATCGATTTCCGCGTCCATGTAAACGAAATTGGTGTTGAAACATGCTTGGGCTGTCAGTTTTCATCTTTTTTACACAAATTTTCGGCGAATATGGACAGGGTAGATTTCTGTAGAGTGAGGATAAGAAGAAATATTACATTAAACCTGTATACACCCCGTGTTATTGAATGGGTAGTAGCTGTTTTGATGACTAAATCAGAAACTTGTAACAGCTGTTTACTACGCGCCATACTTGAGTAGGCTAGCAAATCCGCTTCAGACCTTAACATGTAAACACGACAGCGGAAAACGATATCCGAAATTTGATTTTCGTCTTTCAGTAGATGTATTCATTGAAACATAATATATATATATATATATATATATATATATATATATATATATATATATATATATATATATATATATATATATATATATATATATCATCTCTGTTTCACTATGCAACGACGTGACAAGTGAAATAACTTTACGCGAAGCTCTTTGCCAAAACAAGCCAAGTTTGAAATGCATGTTTAGGTTAAAATATTGGAAATTATTGTTCAAGGTATTGATTACATAGATTTTAAATATTTATGAAGCAACAAACTTCGTTGTACTTGATTGGTCGCGAACTTTCTGTTTCCCCATTTCATTACAAAGAAAACATTCACTGCACCTATACACATTGTTGTGTACTGTTGTGTTTTCGAAAGAAGTGGTAACAGCAGAAGTTAATTGTTCATATGAAGTGCTTTGATGTTGAGGACTTGTGTTAATTGTTCCAATAGTCAGCAAAATTACCTTGAAACTAAATTTTTTTTGCCCGTATTAGCCAGTGCATTCGCCCAATGCATGTAAGATGCTTTCGTCGTTTGATCATTTCATTAGGATTATTTCGTATCAGTTCTGCAGTTAGCTAATGGTCCAACCCAGTGTGTATTCTTTTGGTGTTTTTGAAACATTTCATATGCTGTAGTTGGCCGATTTGGACAACTCTACATATCTTGCTGTGAAGGTGTTCAAGCATATTGGCAGAAAAGCCCCGCCGATTGTATTGACAACACTTAGATAAGAGTGACCGTATTGTTAAGCACCATTTTCGATGCAGTTTTCTGATTTAATCCTGCCTCTGATATAATTTGCCTTGATATTTCCTGGAGCAACTGAATGGGCCACCTTGGAAATAATTGTATATTGCTTTGACGGGCTTCCTGTGCTATCATATCAGCATTTCACAGATAATAATAATATCAATTCTTAATAGATACGACTCTAAAAGCTTATTTCTGGACTATCGTGACTTGTTTCTATTGGTTGTAATGGGGATTATGCACAATTGTACGTGTTGTATGTGACTATTTCGGACGTGAGTTTCATAATTTGAATGAAAGGTTTATGTCAGCATAGAACTTACATTTAATAACATCCATATTGAATTTAATTTTATACCTGTAACTCCAACCAACCAAATCACAAATAAAATGCACTTCATGTATGGTGTGTCTTGATAGTTCTGGTGAACAGGCTTGTTACAGTGCTGAAGTATCTGTAAGGCTTAATTTAAGGCATTTCTGCTAACTTGATTGTTTGTACCAGAATAACAGAAGTAACATTCTGCAACAAATGGGAGGTGTTTTGCATAGTTGCCTTGAAATCAGCAGTGACTTACGATTGTCCGTCAGGAGTAGAGGGAGTTCACTTCTCAGTATGCAGTATGGTATGAGTAGCAGAAGTATGGACTAGACACAACGTGTTTCATATGTTGTACAGTCTTCTAACATTGTGAAATTTTCCATCATTAACTGGTATTAATAACTTAACAATGTAGATATGAAGGGATTAGTAATAGATCATGCTGTGTTTTGTTGGTAATACCACAGAATAAATTAACTTAATCTATAGATTTTTTGAAGTTGTTGTTTCTTTTTTTCATGGAAGAAAATTATTTCAGGGCACATGTAAACCACCATGACTTCAATTATAAAGGTACATGCCATTTCTGGAGCAATGGATGAATCACCTCCATGTTACATGCTCCAGGTTGATGATTTTAGGATACTGTTGGATTGTGGATGGGACGAAAAATTTGACCCAGAGTTCATGAAAGAACTAAAGAGGTAATATTATTCCACATATCATTTGCATTCCTTTTTAATTCATACAATGTTTGAATGTGTGCATATGTGCTATGGTATTTTTCCGCCTTAACAAAGACTTTCTACAGCTACAACTGTATGTATTTGGTCAAATGAGAATTTTGTAACTCATATCCTCTACAGGGTGCCTACATTTCCTGACTTTTCTACCAGTGAACCTGAGTCTGTAATCTGCCATAGGCCTACCTTTGATTTGTTTTATATGCTCCTTTCATTTTAAATTGCTCTGTATATATACTCATTGGTTTCTAGAATAGCTACTTTTTGTATACAACAGAATCTGCTGCGGAAAGCCTCACTGTGTGTGTGTGTGTGTGTGTGTGTGTGTGTGTGTGTGTGTGTGTGTGTGTGTGTGTGTGAGAGAGAGAGAGAGAGAGAGAGAGCGTGAGAGGGGTGGGGGGTAGCGTGCGGGGAAGGGGGTGCGAAGTTCCAGTCATACAAATGGTCTGATATTCTGTATACTCAAATTTATTTGTTCAATCAATGGCAATAAGGAACTACATCAAATGCCTTCCAGAAGTCACAGAATGTGGTTTCGACCTGGGTGCTTTCTTTGTCTCATGGTTGGACAGAGCAAGATGGGTTTCACAGGCCCATTGTTTTCAGAGCCCATGTTAATTTATAGAGGCCAGATTTTCAGTCTTCAGAAATATCAAAATACGTGAGTCTGAAGCAAAATATGTAATAAGTATATAATCAATATAAAGAAAGCTGTAAGTTCGTCTCCAGTTTATTTTATCACTTGCCAGCTTTGGTGATATTATGTGCCATCATCAGGCCCTCTATTGTATACGGTGGCTGAATTTTTCAGTGACAAAATGTATGTACATCATATATGAAAAGTAACCAGTCTTCATACCAGCTTACCTATCACTACTTTGGCACATGTCAATGGTTAAACATGCAGCTGCTGATTGTGCCAAAATTAGGTGCTTTTAAGCTAGTGCGAAGACTGGGTATTTGTCATTGAAAAATTCAGCCACTATCTAAAATAGAAGGACCTGATAATGACGTATCTTATTGCCTAAACCAGTAGCTGATAAAATATATCAGAGATGGACTTTTTTCTATTTATTATGTATTTATCAGCTGCTGGTCTGCCATCTGACTCACTAAGAATGGATGCACCTAAGTTGTTCCGAAATATGTTAAAAGTACCTACGTAGACGGTGTACTATGGCTTTTCCGTTGGGTGTTGCAGTTGGTAGCTGATTGTGCAGTGAAAGATGGAAACTTAACGAATCATGAGTCAGTGCTTGTGCAAGGTGGCAGAGCCAATGAGAAAATAGTGTTTTTGATTAACGTCTTCATGATGTCGAATGTATGAAATTATGTGGGGTTGTAATGAAATAATTGATGCAGAATGCTGCCATATGAAACAGAATAGTCCGTATTCTGTATTCTTAGATTCCTGTGGGTTGGGTTGATTTAGTGGAAGCGACCAAACAGTGAGGTCACCGGATTAGGGTAGGAAGTTGGCCGTGTCCTTTCAAAGAACCATCCTGACATTTGTCTGAAGGAATTTAGGGAAATTGCAGAAAACCTAAATCTGGATGGCTGGATGCGGGATTGAACCGTTGTCCTCCCGAATGCGAGTGCAGTGTGCTAACCACTGCACCACCTTACTCGGTGGATTCTTATCTAACTACTGCCTTGCAAACGGGATATTCTGAAAATACCTCACCAAATTTGTGAAACAATGATTTGACTATCCTACAGATCAGCCCATTGCCTCAACCAATTTTCTGACACATTTGTTGGCTATACCAACTCACAACTATCCTAACTAACATTTCAGCCTAACATAGACCTCAGGCTACACTCCAGATCAGCCCTTTCCAATGACCAGTTTTCTTACACTGACTTCTGTTGGCTTCGCCTACTCTTAACAAAGCTGTAAAATTTCAGCCTAATGTAGACCTCAGGCTATGCTACACATCAGTCCATCACCACACCAACTTTTCTTCTAGTCATATTTGATGATTTGGCCAACTGACAGGCAAACTATAACATTGGAATATTAAACCATATCCCCCCCCAAAAATATCCTTTCTTATTGAGAGGAACATATACTGATCATCCAGAACAATATGACCACTAACCTATTATCAGTATAAACCTGTCCAGGCAATAGCAGCATCACCTGGTGAGGAATGACTGCTGCTCAGACACTGCATGGTGCGTTTAGTATTAGTGGGCATGCTGTCTGTGTGTAGACTGAGGAAGGCAGCTTATCTATCTGAGTTTGACCAAGGACAGATTGTGATGGACCAGAGGCTTGGCACGAGCATTTCTGAAACTGCATGACTTGTCGGGCGTATGAGGAGTGCTATGGTGAGTGTCTTCGGCGTGTGACAAAACCAAGATGAAACCACATCCAGGTGTCATGGGATTGGGTGGCTGCCCCTCATTACACGTTTTGGATGTCGTAGGCTGGGCAGACTGGTAAAACAGGACAGACAGTGAACTGTGGTGGAACTGACATCGGATATTAATCTTGTCAGACCCTCTGGCTACAATTGTGTACATTACAGTTTGCTGTGTATTAGCTGCAACATAAATATTTTTCTTCAATGGAAACCTCATGTACACATTTGTGAATGTTCAGTCTTTATAAAAATATCAACAAGTGAACGTAACGGTACACAGCAGCTTGTGGCCGCCAGAAAACACAGAAGTGGTTTCTTAGTTATATTCCACTGCATAATTGAATATTATTATTTTTATTTTGCACAGTAATTATTGAATGATCCGGTTTATTTAGCCTATTACAACAGTGAGTATTTCAAAATTAATTATTTTAGTCCATAAAAAGAAGTCAAGTGTTCGAGTTACATTTTGATAACAGGTACATATGAGTGTATAAATCTTGCATCTAAAATCACTAAAAAATCATCTAAGAGCATAAGGAAAAATTTTCCTTCCTCCAGGAAAAAATCAAGTCTTGAAAGGGTTAATGTTGGGCAGAGTACAAGTGCATCTGAACAAAGTGCACCGAAAACTCCTAATAATGGGTGTCCGCAGCCCACGACCCGTGCATGTTCCAATGTTTTTTAACATCATGGCATGGGCAACTATAACTGAAATGTGCATGTGACCATTGGCACTGGATGTTAGTGCAGTGGCAGAGAGTTACGTGGTCTGATGAATCCTGATACCTTCTTCATCATGCTGATGGGATGACGCGAATCTGTTGTCTTTGAGGGAGCAGCTCCTTGATACCTGTACTGCAGGACGGAGATCAGCTGGCAGAGACCCCATTATATTCTGGTGGAGCATTCATGGGGGCATCCACGGGCCCAGTGGTGCTCAGGCAAGACACCATGACAGCCAAGGAGTATCCTACACTGGTTGCAGACCACGCACACTGTGACGTAGAAATGGAGTGGTGGTTCTGGGGTTTACAGGCAGACATAATGACATTCCTGTGAACAAAGTTTCATGCTTTTATTATATGCAAATATTTAAACAGTAAACTCAAGAAGTGAATCCCCAGTTAGCATTATAAGAGAATCAATAAAACAATATTATCACACAGTGTTTTTTTTTTTAAATACAACTTTTAAGATCAATGAGAAGGGAACATTTGAATTGAAGCTTTCATTTCCCTTTTATCGTTAAGAAACAACTAATATTAAGTCAGCAGCTAATGAACCAGCATGACATAAAAATACTTGGAATCAATGAAAACATGTTTCAGATTATGTACTTGGTTCACTTTCCTGCATTTGAAATAACCAGTTTTAAAAGGACCGACAGATAACCTTTACATAAAAAACAAATCTAATCAGCTAACACTGCAGACAAAAATTGCACAGATCTCACCAGCAGTTAACAAGAAAGATTTAAATTTACCCACTGTGTTCACTGTCCTGCATTTCAGAATAAATGATATTAAAATGACCACAGGTAATCCTTACACAATAAACAAGTTCATTACTACTTTGAATACTTATTCATATACAGCCCTCCTTCCAAAATGTGAACAACATCATTTTCAACAATAATCAAATGAATAACAGGACATAGTGTACTTAACATAATGTAATGAATATGGTTCTTGTCAAGACAAGCACGTGCGTCCCAAAACCACATGGACTCAATGCAACAACCACTGTGCGCACCAGTAATGTACTTCAGTACGATCAAGTCACCCCGTTGTGTGAGCAATAAATGCGCTTTTACACACTGTAACGACCACACAAATCGACATAGGCTAAAAGTTGCAAATGGCCATCTCGACCAGCATCACTTTTTTTTAATTTTATGTCACTGTTTAACATTGCTCGGGATCCACAGTTCGGCAAATGGTGGTATGCTGCAGTTCCAGCGAGCCCCTGCACAAAATTCTTCATGCCCACTAGATCCAACAACGGCTTGGAACCTCTGGTTGACCAACAGTGTGGCTCAACCAGTCCAACGGATCATCAAGGCAAAGACTGCAGCCACTCTTCATTTGCCAACTCTTGTCACAGTGAGAAGTTTTTGTCATCCAACTCGGGGAGGTTCTGCCTGCACACTGCCAGCAGCATGGGTGAGAGCGATCCCAGGGCACCCTCTCAGTCAGTGCAGCCGCCAGAAGCACCACTCAGCGGGAATTCTAAGTGGCGGCCGCTGGCATCGGAATCAAACCGTCACATACGCCCCTTCATGACAACGCCGTTTCCCGATGACAGTGGAATTTTTCAGCAAAATAATGCTCCATGTTACAAGGCCAGTAGTGTGATGGAGTGATTCGAGGAACACAGTGGCATCAGTTGATGTGCTGGCCTCTCAACTGTCCACAACTGAACCAAATCCAGCACATCTGGAATGTGATTGAATGTGGTGTCAGATCTCATGCCACCTTCCACCCCCCCCTTCTCAGAATTTACAGGAACTCCCTCCAGTGACTAACCAAGACCTGATTGGCCTCATTGCTTCCATGCCACAACACATCGCCGCTGTTATTTGTGCCAAAAGTAGACTACTGACTATTAGGTAGGTGATCGTGATGTTCTGGCTGATCATTGTATATAGGTGAGACAGTAAAACTTAACCACACGAATGCTACAAATGGTACTTTAACAGTGTTAACCGTCACAACATCGTTAATAAGCGTAACTTGTCAATGTCCAAAGGTTAGTCAGAGCGTGACTGTTAGCGTATAAAACTATCGGGGTACTGGCATTCACAGTGATACTTAAATGGTTTAACATCTAACTGCTATTACATTATTTTCAATCAACACGATTAAAATTTATAATGAGACCGGAATATCAGTTCTGAAAAGACGCGGAGCGATGCCATTTTCCTTGACTTCCGGTATGCGTTCGATACAGTTCCGCACTGTCACCTGATAAACAAAGTAAGAGCCTGCAGAATATCAGACCAACTGTGTGGCTGGATTGATGAGTTTTTAGCAAACAGAACACAGCATGTTGTTCTCAATGGAGAGACATCTGCAGACGTTAAAGTAGCCTCTGACGTACCACAGGGGTGTGTTATGGGACCATTGCTTTTCACAATATATATAAAAATGAACTAATAGGTAGTGTCGGAAGTTCCATGCGGCTTTTTGCGGATGATGCTGTAGTACACAGAGAGGTTGCAGCATTAGAAAATTGCAGCCAAATGCAGGAAGATCTGCAGCGGATAGGCACTTGGTGCAGGGAATGGCAACTGACCCGTAACATAGACAAATGTAATGTATTGCGAATACATAGAAAGAAGGATCCTTTATTGTATGATTATATGATAGCGGAACAAACACTGGTAGCAGTTACTTCTGTAAAATATCTGGGAGTATGCGTACGGAATGATTTGAAGTGGAATGATCATATAAAATTAATTGTTGGTAAGGCGGGTGCCAGGTTGAGATTCATTGGGAGAGTCCTTAGAAAATGTAGTCCATCAACAAAGAAGGTGGCTAACAAAACGCTTGTTCGGCCTATATTTGAGTATTGCTCATCAGTGTGGGATCCGTACCAGATTGGGTTGATGGAGGAGATAGAGAAGATCCAAAGAAGAGCAGCGCGTTTCGTCACAGGGATGTTTGGTAAGCATGATAGCGTTACGGAGATGTTTAGCAAACTCAAGTGACAGACTCTGCAAGAGTGGCGCTCTGCAACACGGTGTAGCTTGCTGTCCAGGTTTCGAGAGGGTGCGTTTCGAATATATTATTGCTTTCCCCTGCTTATACCTCCGAAGAGATCACGAATGCAAGAGATTCGACACGCACGGAGGCTTTCTGGCAGTCGTTCTTCCTGTGACCCATACGCAACTGGAACAAGAAAGGGAGGTAATGACAGTGGCACGTAAAGTGCCCTCCGCCACATACCGTTGGGTTGCTTGCAGAGTATAAATGTAGATGTAGATGCAGATTACAAGAAATAAGTGCAAAAACCAGAAACCAACCTTACAAGCCGTGAAGGTCAGATCAGTAATCGTCTATCTCGTGCTCTCCATGTCAAAAACAAAAGTAATCAGTTTGTATCTTCTGCTACAACTAGTCATTAAATTCTGCGATTCTCAATGGTTACAGTGTACTATCACCTGATTGGCTATGAACAATGAGAACAAATTTCCAACAGCAGCATACAGTGGAAGAGATGCAGAACACTGTACGTGATCTTTAACCTAAAATGCTGCAACAGACAAATGTGAGAGATATAGGCCTATAACTTTCGGCTTCTGTCTGACTACCCTTCTTGAAAACTGGTATGATGTGTGTGTTTTTCCAATATTTAGGTATGCTTCACTCCTCCTGCAACCTCCAATACACTGCTGCTGGAAGAGGAATGAGTCCTTTTGCATACTCTATGTGTATTTGTATTGATATCCTGTCATGTCTAGCAAATTTTCCTCTGTTGAGTGGTTTCAGTAGTGTTTTCTATTCCATGGTCACTTACACTATGTGATCAAAAGTATTCGGATAGCCCCATAAACATAGGTTTTTCATATTAGATGCATTGTGCTGGCACCTACCACCAGGTACTACATATCAGCAGCCTCAGTAGTCAATGGACATTGTGAGAGAGCAGAACAGGGCACTCCACGGATCTCATGGACTTCGAACGTGGTCAGGTGATTGGGTGTTGCTTATGTCATACATCTGTACACGTGATTTCCACACGGCTAAACATCCCTAGGTCCACTGTTTCCGATGTGATAGTGAATTGGAAACGTGAAGGGACACATACAGCACAAAAGCGTACAGGCCGACCTCATCTGTTGACTGACAGAGACTGCCGACAGTTGAAGAGGGTTGTAATAAGTAATAGGCAGACATCTATCCAAACCATCACACAAGAATTCCAAACTGCATAAGGGTCCAGTACAAGTACTATGACAGGCGGGAAGTGAGAAAACTTGGATTTCATGGACAAATGGCTACTCATAAGCCACACAGCATACCGGTAAATGCCAAACGACGCCTCACTTGGTGTAAGGAGCGTAAACATTGGATGATTGAACAATGGAAAAAAGTTGTGTGGAGTGACAAATCATGGTACACAATGTGGTGATCCAATGGAAGGTTGTGGGTATGGCAGATGCCCTGTGAACGTCATCTGCCAGCGTATGTAGTGCCAATAGTAAAATTTGGAGGCAGTGGTATTAAGGTGTGGTCATGTTTTTCATGGAGGGGGCTTGCACTTCTTGTTGTTTTGCATGGCACTATCACAGTACAGGCCTACATTGATGTTTTAAGCACCTTCTTGCTATCCGCTGTTGAAGAGCAATTTGGGGATGGTAATTGCATCTTTCAACACGACCGAGCACCTGTTCATAATGCACGGCCTGTGGTGTAGTTGTTACATGACAATAACATCCCTGTAATGGACTGGCCTGCACAGAGTCCTGACCTGAATCCTGTAGAACACCTTTGGGATGTTTTGGTATGCCGACTTCATGCCAGGCCTCACCAACCGACATTGATACCTCTCCTCAGTGCAGCACTCTGTGAAGAATGGGCTGCCGTTCCTCAAGAAACCTTCCAGCACCTGACTGAGTGTATGCCTGTGAGAATGGAAGCTATCATCGAGGCTAAGGGTGAGCCAACACTATATTGAAATCCAGCACTACTGATGAAGGGCGCCACAAACTTGTAAGTCAATTTCAGCCAGGTGTCCGGATACTTTTGATCATATAGTATAGATGCAATACCTGTCCCATACATCCTCGCATTACCACCTAGTCACCACATATCAGGTGCTGGATATTCTTATCATGCCCTGAAATGAGGAATGTCTTACCCACTAACACTTGCACCCTGCTCACAGTGGTACACCACTACCCGTCAAATCTATGCAATATCCTCATCCATCCCTATTCCTAACCAGTCAAAAAACTTTAATTTTTCAGTCAGTATTCATTTTGAGGGCTATGCTCCTTCATCAGGCGATAGTTTTGCTCTGTAGTTCTAAAAGTATTTATGTAGTGCAAATTGCTTACAATACTTCATCTGGGCCCAGACTGAGCTGTCGTGGTCTATTAGTGATGGTATTCTCATTCTGTGCATCATTGCTCTCTATTAATTTTGGTTCCTGCATATATAATGTGCAATAAAAAAAGGATGATTATGTTTGCTAATTGCTTATGTATTTTCATTATAAATTCTGTTTTTGCAATTGTATTTGCACTTACTATTATTACTCTTTTATTAAAAGATAACAGTAATAAAAATGAGATGTAAGTAATTGAACCTTTTCCGTCTGTGTTCTTTTTAGTTATTGGTGTCTTCAACAGACAAGTGTGATTAAGAAAATTCAATGACAGTTTACATTTTATTGTATTTTTCTGCAGGTATGTTCACCAGATAGATGCAGTGCTGCTCTCATATCCAGATCCACTACATTTAGGAGCACTGCCATACCTTGTTGGCAAATGTGGCCTCAATTGTCCAATTTATGCTACAATTCCAGTCTACAAAATGGGACAGATGTTTATGTATGATTTGTATCAGGTAATTACTTTTTTCAGCACCTCTTGTAGTTGTGTTTTGTAGAATGACACCCCATCTTGTGACACAATGTGACGTAACCTCTTTCATATCAATCTGGCACAACCTGAAAAAAATGACAGCTGGATTGATTAAACCGAATTGAGCAGCATACCTTATGAACCAGCAGTGAACTGATTATTAAGCAAGAAAGTCACTAATCACTTAGCCCAACACATTAAGCATGTAATTTACACAAACCCTGTGGAGAAGAAGATAATGGGGGGGGGGGAGTGAGAAATGGCTGGAGAGGGAGAAATTGCTAAGTGTTGCACACTCTGTCGTAAAGCAATTAGTAGTAGTATAAATTGTACCATTTTTGTGAGAAAAGTATGTAGATGTAGTTCTCTAGTGTGAGTACATTGTTAACTGAGATTTAGCAGTGTTTGTCATACTATATGATTTGAACTGGTTGAATACACGTAGAAAGAGCATTAAATTTCTCCTACAGTTTCCACTATGTATTGTGACGTTACATACCACTCCAAAGGAGTGTGTGTACCATTACATATTCTTACTGATGACTGTTACTTGTGAATGAAAACCATAAAATAAGTTATTGTGGTACAGGAGAGCACTAATATTCCTCTGGATCTGCTATTTTATATGCTTGTGGAAAATGGTGGAAGATACGTAGCTACAAGATGGGATTGTGATCACAGTATCTTCACAAGAGAAAGTACCTTTACGAACATGGCTCAAAAAGTTTAGAATATCACTGACCTACTTTGGAGAACTGTCAAGTCCTCAGAGAATATGTAATTTTGATGATAGTTGTGACATTTATTCAGACCCTTGAAATGTTACATTCGGATTTATTCATTCTATGTAGAGACTTCATGTTGGATGTTGATGTTGATAGAAGATTGATGTCCAGTTATTTGTATATATGTTTCTGGACAACATCAACAGTATTATGGTCACATTGGTCCTCTCTCTCTCTCTCTCTCTCTCTCTCTCTCTCTCTCTCTCGGTGTGTGTGTGTGTGTGTGTGTGTGTGTGTGTGTGTGTGTGTGTGTGTGTTGTACTTCAGAAGGAGGTCTCCTGACTGAAAGCTAAACTGTATAGCAGTCTTTTCATTGTGCCTGTTTGTGACTGTGTCTCCTCTATATGGTGACTGATCGTGTATTTTCATTGTGTTATGCGCAATACACTGAGGAAGTTGTGGGATACCTCCTAATATTGTATTGGATCTCCTTTTGCCTGACGTAGTCCAGCAACTTGATGTGGCAATGGACTCAACAAGTCATTGTAAGTCCCCTGCTCACAAATTGAACCATGCTGCCTCTGTAGCTATTATTATTATAAAAGTGTTGCCAGTGCAGGATTTTGTGCACAAATAACCCCTCAATTATGTCCCATAAATATTCAGTGAGATTCGTGTTGAGCAACCTGGGTGGACAAATCATTCACTTGAATTATCGAGAATGTTCTTCAGACCAATTGTGGGCAATTGTGGCCCCTTTGTAATGGCATGTCATCCATAAAAATTCCATCTTTGTTTGGAACATGAAGTTCATAAAGGGCTGCAAATGGTGTCCAAGTAGCCGAACAGAACTATATCCAGTGATCAGTGATCAGTTCCATGTAATTTAAACAAAGCCCACATCAATATGGAGTCACCAGCTTGCACAATGCCTTGTTGACAGCTTGGATCCAGAGTTTTGTGATGTCTGCATCATACTTGAACCCTACCATCAGCTCTTACCAACTGAAATCTGGCTCATCAAACTAGGCCACGGTTTTAGCAAAGGCACTAGTATCGATCATATACTGCCATAGCCTGTTAACGCCAGATTTCACTGCACAGTCCTAACAGATACATTCGCCCATCCCACATTGATTTCTGAGGTTATGTCTCGCAGTCTTACTTGTCTGTTAACACTGACAACTTGGCACAAATGCCTCTGTTCTTGGTCATTAAGTGATGGCCATCGGCCACTGCATTGCCCATTGTAAGAGGTAATGTCTGAAATTTGGTATTCCCGGCACACTCTTGACACTGTTGATCTCAGAATATTCAATTCCGTAATGTTTTCCGAAATGGAATGTCCCATGCGTCTAGCTCTGTCTACCATTCCACATTCAGAGTCTGTTAAATCCCGTTGGCAGCCATAATCACGTTGGAAAACCTTTCACATTAATTATCTAAGCACAAGTAACAGCTTCACGACGGCACTGCCTTTTATTCCTTGTGTCTGTGTTGCTGCTGCCCACTGTACATGTGCGTATTACTATCCTGTGACTTTCCTCACTTGGTGTGTATGAGCTACAAATACTAGTGCTCTTCGTATATTAGTTAAGAACAGTTAAGAAGAATTGCTTTTCTGATGATAAATTAATAGCCATGGTGTAACAACTTATGAAGAAGGTTTTTAAGACTGCATGGCGGGAAATTAATGGACTGTAGTATTAATGGGTGGTGAATGAACACAATGAGTGTATGACAATTCCATAATAGTTGACACTGTGAGAGGCAGTTGCTCAATGGCTTCACTACATCAAGTTGCAATATCACAGTGCACCCTGCGTGGTACACAGACAGACTGAGTAAGATGAGCTGTACTTATTTAAGAACAATTTTTGATGAAACATTGTATGTTAACTGAGAACTGGGTTGCTTTTTAATGGAATTTTTTACGAAAGTATTGATGACTTGAGATCTGGGGAAGTGTTATTCAAGTATTATTATGCACTTTTGTCAAACTTAATATTTCAGGAAAGTGTACAGATTAAGATATAGTAGAAATACCATATTCCACTTTAACAACATTGGAGGAAAGTGGGTAATTAAATTAATTGAATGAAAGGTTCAGGAAAAAACTGAGCCATCTGTTAATACAGCACTTTCACCAGTTGTTTGTGAAAATTCTATTTGGGACAAACTGTTTAAGTTTAGTAAACAACTGCTCCTTGGCTGGTGGGAGAAATATACAAATAAATTTTGTGGACAGTTTCGAACTAAATGGAATGATCTTTGTTGTCCGATTTATCTGAAATTTGAGGTTTTGTTGTAATATTATACAGTCATAATTAACATTAGCTTTAAGGGAGAAAATTACTGATGGGGGAGAAAAACAAGATTCAGTTGTAAATTTATTTGATAAACAAAGAGAAATTTAAATACTGCTATAGAATAAAAAAGGAGAAATGAAAAGAAAATTCAAATGGAAGGGTTAGGACCGCAGACCTATATTAAGTAAAATAAAAAAGATGTTCAATATATGGATCCATAGAAGGGTATTGGAACATACTTTTCAATGCCATTGGCACAATGTGTTTTTAGATGACATGCCAAGAGGTTATTTCACCTAGAGACTGAGAGTAAACTCTGATTTAGCTTTAAGATAAACTACATAAAACCGAGTACTCATATAATAGGAAGTGAAGTTAGAGAGTGGGAGAGATTAGAAGAGAGAGAGAGTAGGCTGTATGGTTTTCAAACAGGATGCTGTACTGTAGTATATGTAGTGAGGTAGGAAATAGGATAAGGTTACTACAAAAGGTGGACTTGTCGAGTTAGGGGAATGATTCGATACTGTAATGGTCAGTCCCCTATGTAATCACCCAAGAGTAGCAGGATGTCTATTGGTTGTCAGGATGTTAAGTACGGATGGCCTCAGGCAATGAGTAATACCATGTCATGGCAACAGCGAAGCCAGAGAATCCTCTCAGAAGGTAAACAGCTTTTATTGGCAGCTTATTCTGTAGTGCTAAGTCAGCCAAAGCCCAAGGCCGGAAACCAATGAGGTGACAGTATGTGTAGACTGCAGTGTTGGCAGCAGCTTGCTGGTTGACCTTGTTGAGATACATGATTTCATCACAGCCCCATGTTTGAGGGGCAGCCAGCAGCAAGTGTTGTCGACAGCCTGGAAGTGACTAGCTGGGCTCGGCACGGCCCAGATCCAACTCGGAACTCCAGACATGGAATGCTACACACTGGTGCACACTGAATGGCCCACAAGGGTGGCCCCAGTTCAGCACCCAAAAGCATAAGGCTAGATGACACTAGCAGGCGTGTGACTGCATCTAGTAGCTGATTGCGGAGTCCAGAGGCTGCCAAGTGATGCAGAAGGTGTATCAGTGCTGAGGCCAGAGTTGAAGTCAGGATTAACGTTGAAGTACAGCATGGTGCCAGCAGTAGTCACGTCAGCAGCCCAGTCTGACATGAAGACAGGACAAGCTCAATGTTCGGTAATGAGGCAACGTTAAGTGATCTTTCGCTGAGATGGAGACTCGGATATACTTTTTCTGATTGGGGTGTTTGTAATGAAATGCTCTATTTCTTGTCATGTATGCCTCAAAAGTACTGCATCACATGTTGGTGCTGAACAACATGGCCTGTTGCAGGACAGCTTGCTGAGTGCAGGATGCTGAAGTAGCTGTATTGGAGGACCTGCCATTGAAATTTATTAACTGGTAGCCCACTTGCCAGATCCACTTGACCCAATGCCACAATAACTCCACCCTCCTTCGAAAGAATACGGTCATCCTAATTCTTGTCCGCTGCTGAACTTGTGAACTTACTATAATTACATAATTCTATTTCACTTTCATTTCTACTTTTACACACCTTTTATGTACAGTTTGTCCTGTATTGTTTTTATTCACAGTCATTACTCATCATGTAGACCGTTTGTCTTTAATATGCCCTCTTGGCAGTTGTACGAACTTTCTTGTAAGGATAGAAGTGTGTGGACCTAGAAGGCATTAAGAAACTATATACCCACTTTTTTTCATGTGCTGTCCTCCTTTACTTTTATACTTAATGTTAACAAAATATCACTTCCCTTTTATAACCTAGTTATACCATCCTTCATACATTGCAAAATGATCAACATGTTGCACTGTCTACATAACATCAGCGCTTCTATACCAGACTAAATTAAACATGCCAAGTTTCCACTATATAATTACCTAGCCCCCGTAAATAGGCATCTCACCTAGAATTTTCTTTAACATATTACATACTGTCATATTTCAGCAGCAGTAAAATGTCTCCTTTATGCTTCTATGTAACCTCTTGCATGAATACAATACCTTCTACAATTTGATACTCAGCATTCATAAATACATTCAAAATTAGTAAACTGCACATTGCTGTAAAAACCTTTTTATGAATGTAGTTATATAGGCATGGTAACTGACAGACTTGAGCAGGTTTGAGTGACATAAACAACAGAAAGACTGTCAAACAACGCTTTCAACCAAACAGGCCTGCATCAGAACAGAAAACACACACACAAACACATGTGCGCGCGCATGCACACAGGCGCATGCGCAACTCACACTCACATGGCCACAGTCTGTGGCTGCCATGACCAGACTGCGAGCAGCAGCACATGATGGGAGAAACAAATTAAGTGGTTGGGGTGAGGAGGAGGCTGAAGCAGGGAGCGTAAGGCATAGAAGGGTAGGGGCGAGGGATGGTAAACTGCTACTTGTGGGAGCATACAGTGATGGAGTGGGGAGAGGGTAGGGCAGCCAGCTGCTGTAGGGAGGTTAAACAGAGGACAGGCTGGGGAAGGGGGGGGGGAGGAGAGTCGAAAAGGAGAGAAGTGAAAAGACTATGGGTGCATTAGTGAATAGAGGGCTGTGTAGTGCTGTACAGAGAAGGGGATAGGTAGGTAAAGGACAGTGACAAAGGAGATTGAGGCCAGGAGGGTTACAGCAACATAGGATATACTGTAGGGCAAGTTCTCACCTGTACAATTCAGAAGGGAGGGATCCAGATGGCGCTGGCTGTGAAGCAGTCCTTAAAATGAAGAATGTCATGTTGGACAACGTGCTCAGCAACTGAGTGGTCCAGCTGTTACTTGGCCACAGTTTGTTGTTGGACCTCCACATAGACAACTAGCTTGTTGATTGTCGTGCCCACGTAGGATGCAGCACTGTGGTTGCAGCTTAGCTTGTAGATCACATCACTGGTTTCACAGGGATAGATTACGCTTGTGAATGGACTGAAGTAGGTGGCGCTGGAGGATGTACAGACATCTAGGTCTGTTTCAACGATATGAGCAGGGTGTATACGACCCGGGACATCCGGGAAAGACCTGGGAATTTTTTCATCGGGGAGAAAACCGGGAGGATTCTCTGGCTTCGCTGTTTCAAGGATATGAGCAGGGTGTATACGACCCGGGACAACCGGGAGATCCGGGAAAAACCCGGGAATTTTTTCATCTGGGAGAAAACCGGGAAAAACCCAGGATTTTTTTAGAATTCTGGGAATTTTTCATTGTTTTAGTTTTTGGTTACATTTTTGTAACTTTGACTAGTAAGAACCAATACTCCAACAAAGAATGTTACTGTATCTCGCTACTGCAGAATAATACTGCAGCAATAAAACACGAACGAGAGAAAAAACGAAACTAAAACCTAAGGAAATGCACCATATACAGGAACAAAACACAGCACTCATACAAGCGTCTGCCAACAGCAAAATGTGTCAAGGCTTTAGGAAGACTATGCAATGTTTTATAACAACAAATTGCCCCCAATGAGCGTGACCTCACAACTGTTTACATTAGATTCAGTTGAGCGGTTGCGGCCGAGTTTATGCGCACATGCAGTTGAGTCACGTATGAGTAGTACCTTCTCCCACTTCTGGCTACAGAAGTGTGGCAGCTGTATAAGCAATAGCAGCAAGCAGCCGGATGCTATCCGGAAAAATTTTACTGGTGCACCTAAGCTGACAGATTCATGTATGCGCAACAGGCCCGAAACTAGGGAGCAGGGGCAAACCGGGGTAATTATCTGTCCCAGGCGGCAGTTTCAAGGGAGGGGGGGGGGGGGGGCACCGAATTCATATTGTTGAGGAAAAAGACCTTGTTTCACAAAGCGCCTAGCATCCAGCGCACATTGGTCTATTGATTACTCATATGATTTTGAACACATCCCTGTTGGTTTTTGAACTTTTTGGATCAAATTCTAAGTTGATTTCTGAATTAATCGTAAATTGATTTTTGAATGCATGCATAGTGTACGTGATGTCTGTCTGTCTGCCAGTGGAATCCCCGTCGCATCTAGAAAAATACTTTCCTGTAGACAAAAGGGGATGGGTCTATACGAGCTGAGCGAATAAAGCCGAAAGGGTGAATGACAATCGCTGTTTATGTGGTTGACTGTGTTTGCAAATAATCAGCATTTTTATAATTACTAGCAAATTCCATAGATTCAGGCTACCAGAGTAGAAATAAAAGACTAACAGGAATAACAGGCAACTAAAATCACGTGTTGTCTTCTCCGTGTATCCAAGAAAATGGAATTTTGAAAGAAAATTTTTGGCCAGACCGGTACACTACAGTCCCCGGCTAGCAGCCACTAAAGATCTATTCTGGGAGTAGTGCGGAAAACGCGTTGTTCGAGCACTTAATAATGCCAAACTGGAGAACAAATGCGGGGTAACTAAAACGGTGATTGTGGCAGGGTTAATGAATAAATTTTGACATTGGCAGGAATAGTTACAGAATTAGTGGTGACAAGATTGTTTGTTAGAATGAGGAAGGAGAAGAAACGGAGACTGTCACAAATTACGGAATTATATGACAGTTCCAAATTTATATAAAAATTATGTACTACTGCTTTTCGATCTCATGCTTAAGAAGCTAGAGAGTATGAATGAAATGTGAAATTATTTCCTAACGTATAACTTTTTGCTTGTAGTAGGCCTAATGGGCTTTTGATATTGGTACTTCGTGAATTATATTCTGTAGTGTTATAAAAATGACCATTTGTGCCAAAACAGTCTCGTTTATTTGCTGTGTGGAACAACTGCTGCAATATTAGGCAGACCTATTTCGTTTTATCGAGTAGACAGTGACAAAATACACATAACCAGATCGAGAAACCACACCTGTCTTGCGTACTATTTGTATTAACAGATTTTCTAGTATTAGACAATGACATTTTGTTTTTTCACGTAGCAAAATGTTGATGAACTTTGATGGCGTAATAGATTCTTTCCCAGAAAGGAATGTACACCATATAAAGCTGTGGCAAGATTAGAGAGAAAATAGAGCTTGGACTTAAGGATTGAAGAAATGTGTACTGTCTTGCTTGTGTCTTGTCTTTACTCGTTTTATGTATGCTATATACAATTTTATGTCACACAGAACAGCAAGTTATTAGCTAATAGGCAGTAAAGACTGCAAATTTTCTGAAGAGTTCTTGTTCTTCCGGTTACAAATAATCCCATCCGCTATTTTTTAGCGGGGCAGGATGTCAAAACTGGCTGACTGGGAGCAGGAGAGGCACCACAGGACATTCTTATCTCCACTGGCTTGAATACAGTTTGATGGCACCCATTACAAAATATTACACGTTTGAATTCCACAGAGCGAAATACAGAGAAGTACGATGGAAGAATGCTGTGTGAAGAGGCGTGGCACTGCAGTTCGGCACACTTAAGACCAAATAACATGTCTTACGTTGCCTCGATCATATATGTTTTATGTATCAGACGCTTCAGAAAGATGTGCGCTACAATATGAAGATATTTTCGAAAAGTCGATTTTATATTGGCCCGGTTCGGAAATATCGTAGATCCGGACCTGATGCTCAGAGCGGTCTAAGTTGTAGTGGGGAGGTGGTAGCCTCCATGTGACCCGTGTTTACGTTAAGTGATTTTGCTGTTTCCTATTTGTTTATTGCTCACACGTCAAATGAAAACAAAATGGATTTCTATGGTCAGAAGCTATCAAGTGAATTAAAATACATACTCATAATTACGGAAGGCTAAAATAAGTTATTAGTTTCAGATTTTATTTTGTTTCTACCTTTCTGACAATCAAGCGTTAATCGCCTTGCAGAACAATAAAGTTATCTTTGTCGGTTTGTTAAAGAAATTTGACTTTTATTAATCTTTTCTGCTGAGCCAGTGAATTCATTTGAAACGAAGTGTTTAATTCGAAACTATTGCCTAGTTTCAACTGTTCGCTACATTTTAAGTTCGCGTTTTCATCGTCTAGCACATATGGCATTATGCCATAATAAAGAATCAAACATGAGATAATGCGATACTGGTACATCTGAATCTGGACATATGAATGTGCACTTTCAGTCGAATTATATATTTTAGTAGGGTTCACAAAATTCCCATGCTCTTGGAGTGTCCTCTAACATCTTGTTTCTTTTATGACATAGTGTAAGACCTTTTAATGTTTTACACGTACGAACGTACGGGCTCCCTGCGTTATCGTAGCTGCACAAGCACGCCGACGCCTGTTATCTGGCGCAACTACTGAAACAAATCTATTTCTAACAGGTCACGGGAAAATATTCCCAACGGTTGTTTGAAAAGTTTTGCTTTCAAGTAAAGTAAATTTCCTTTTACACAAGATGTTCATCTGTGCGCGAATGTCCGATGAATTTCTTAAATCACAGAGCGTTTGACTCTCATTCAAAATTCAAATATTTGAGAATGACCATTTAGAATATTTTCGAGCCCAGAAGATCAGACATTTGTGTCGTTGTTAAAAAAGTTACTGGCACATTTCTGTGATGTATCTTAAAGTGTAACATGCGCAGAAAATATCAACATTACGTGTGAAAGCATAGCTTCTCTTGCAGCTTATTAATCTTAGAGGCCAAAGCTTTTCTTTTAGCAACATTATGTATATTAATTTAAACCATTACCTTTCCCCTTTTGTGTGTTTGCGCTTCTTAACACTGATGTTGCTATAGGGTGACTACATCACGTGTCCTATGCCCTGAATATCGTCTGTCATCGTCTGGCGAGATCGCTTGACATGAGCTACGACCGGCTTACAAAAGCACATCGCAATCTCAATCCTTCAGAAAGTAACATGCGGTGTTTGGTGGAATTCGAATTTATACTTTCGTAGTACAAAATATGCAGTGTACATGTTGCTGCACATCAGACATCTTTCCAAAACATGTTTTTTCCCTCTAAGTTTAGTTTTCTAAAGTGCCGGGAAATTCTACACTGGTGTATAAAACCATAACCATTGAAAGGATTGATAAGTTTTACAGTTCCAAGGAAAAGTATACTGTTACTTAACACGGAAAAAGCATATTTTTCATCTGGGAGAAAGTGTGTTTTTAACCAGGAAATACGTGAAATCTGGGAATTTTTTTTTCCTCGGCCACATATACATCCTGTATGAGTCGTGAGGCAAGGGATTGGGAGCAGGGGTTGTGCAGGGATACATCCCACAAGCAGCACTTTACCATTCCCCACCTCTTCCCTTCTCACTGGTGCTATGCATAAAAAATAAAGGAAATCGGTTACCACATATGGTTAACCGTGAAACACAGCAAAGATGACAGTATAGTCTACTGCTGAACTAACATTTTTTGGATGGCTAATACCACAGATGGTGGACTGCCACGGTGCAGGAGGGAGGGATAGGAAGGACTGTTTCTCGACCCCCACCTCATCCCTCACAGGCTTTCTTCTCAGCTGTCTGCTGTACATAAGGAAGACTTTTTCAATGTAAAGTTTGATTGAATTAGTTGTTGACTGAAATAACATGACACATCTCTAATATAAAGATATTTCAGGTAATATGACAGAAAAATTGCATAGGTTGTATGTTTGACAAAACAGATTGTGGATGAGTACTAACTATTTGTTCCCTCACTAACACTGTTGTTTGAGGTGGAAAAGAATCTAATATCATTGCACATAAACCTTTATATCTGTGGATTTCAAGTTTGTTATGGAAGACATTTGTTAACATGTCAGAATAGAAAACAGCTGCCTAAGTTTCAATTTTACTCCGAAACCAATATGAATTCTCCTTCCATATCACTGTACCACACAAACACATGTACCATTTTTACTTTATTCCTACTCTTTAGTTACCTGTACTCACATATTTAGTTTAATGTTTATATGTTACATATTGAGGGAACAGGGTGCAAGCAACTGAACACTGTGGCACACGTTGGAACAAATCATAAGCTCATAATTTGTAGCATTTTCCACAGGTCTGATCATGGTTCCTTGGTTCTGAGTCAAGTGGAAGGACTGAACCAGAGACTTCAGAAGTACTCTAATAATCGTGTTGTTATCAGACAAATATTATGCTGCTGGCCCTAAGGAAGCAAAATTGTTGACAATATCGTTTCATGAAATAAAGGGGAACATTCTGTGTTTTATTTGCTTAAAAGTCAAATTGGTGAAGATAATTGAAGGCATCAAATACAGTGAGCATTGTCTTTGAAGTAATGTCATTCCTACATGAGCCTACATAAAACTGACTGCAAGATCTTGTACCTCAAATCAAGACCTATACAGCAAGATTGTGGATAAGACTAGAAATACAGGACAAATTACATCAAAAAGAAATAGTTATCAAGAACTCTATGTGTAGCACATCTAAAGTAACAGTATAACACCTTTAACATTTGATTATATTGCAAAGTTTGTAGATAGATAGATATACACTCCTGGAAATTGAAATAAGAACACCGTGAATTCATTATCCCAGGAAGGGGAAACTTTATTGACACATTCCTGGGGTCAGATACATCACATGATCACACTGACAGAACCACAGGCACATAGACACAGGCAACAGAGCATGCACAATGTCGGCACTAGTACAGTGTATATCCACCTTTCGCAGCAATGCAGGCTGCTATTCTCCCATGGAGACGATCGTAGAGATGCTGGATGTAGTCCTGTGGAACGGCTTGCCATGCCATTTCCACCTGGCGCCTCCGTTTGATCAGCGTTTGTGCTGGACGTGCAGACCGCATGAGACGACGCTTCATCCAGTCCCAAACATGCTCAATGGGGGACAGATCCGGAGATCTTGCTGGCCAGTGTAGTTGACTTACACCTTCTAGAGCACGTTGGGTGGCACGGGATACATGTGGACGTGCATTGTCCTGTTGGAACAGCAAGTTCCCTTGCCGGTCTAGGAATGGTAGAACGATGGGTTCGGTGAGGGTTTGGATGTACCGTGCACTATTCAGTGTCCCCTCGACGATCACCAGAGGTGTACGGCCGGTGTAGGAGATCACTCCCCACACCATGATGCCGGGTGTTGGCCCTGTGTGCCTCGGTCGTATGCAGTCCTGATTGTGGCGCTCACCTGCACGGCGCCAAACACGCATACGACCATCATTGGCACCAAGGCAGAAGCGACTCTCATCGCTGAAGACGACACGTCTCCATTCGTCCCTCCATTCACGCCTGTTGCAACACCACTGGAGGCGGGCTGCACGATGTTGGGGCGTGAACGGAAGACGGCCTAACGGTGTGCGGGACCGTAGCCCAGTTTCATGGAGATGGTTGCGAATGGTCCTCGCCAATACCCCAGGAGCAACAGTGTCCCTAATTTGCTGGGAAGTGGCGGTGCGGTCCCCTACGGCACTGCGTAGGATCCTACGGTCTTGGCGTGCATCCGTGCGTCGCTGCGGTCCGGTCCCAGGTCGACGGGCACGTGCACCTTCCGCCGACGACTGGCGACAACATCGATGTACTGTGGAGACCTCACGCCCCACGTGTTGAGCAATTCGGCGGTACATCCATCCGGCCTCCCGCATGCCCACTATACGCCCTCGCTCAAAGTCCGTCAACTGCACATAGGGTTCACGTCCATGCTGTCGCGGCATGCTACCAGTGTTAAAGACTGCGATGGAGCTCCGTATGCCACGGCAAACTGGCTGACACTGACGGCAGCGGTGCAGAAATGCTGTGCAGCTAGTGCCATTCGACGGCCAACACCGCGGTTCCTGATGTGTCCGCTGTGCCGTGCGTGTGATCATTGCTTGTACAGCCCTCTCGCAGAGTCCGGAGCAAGTATGGTGGGTCTGACACACCGGTGTCAATGTGTTCTTTTTTCCATTTCCAAGAGTGTATATATGGAACACAAGCAGACATATTCAATGTACCCATAACAAGAAACTCACAAAACTTTTACTCATCCATCATCACATATGACAACCTGTACATGAATAGGAATCTGATTTTCAGTTTTACTCACGTTTATAAAATTTCACAAATATAGAATTTACAGATAATGAAACAAATCTGCTTACAAAAGGTCTGAAATACAACATAGCCCCAACACCAGAGAAAAATTCTGTAAAGCATTTGATAGCCACTGCTAAAGTTGCAATAGGTGTAGCTAATCTCTCATGCAGAAAACAAAATGATATTACCGTTAATATAATAAACATTTTAGACAGTGAATTAAGCAAACAGAATGCATACAAATACCAGCCCAAGACAGAACAGAAAATTCTGTATAATATAAACAATAACCAGCAATTAAATGATGCTACAATATTAAAAGCTGATAAAGGGAATAGTGTGGTTATACTCAACAAAGCTGACTATGTTGATAAGGTCATGTCATTCTTTGAATCTAACAATATTACAGAATTGCGAGGTTACCCCACCAACAGGTTTGCAACTAAAATAAACAAAGCCATTAAAAACGGTAATACCATTCTCACCGAACATATACAATAATGAATCCAACTACACGAAAATTATGAGTGCAACCAAAGAAACACAAACTGGTGGTTCCGATTTGGACTGTATTTGCATAAATAGCCCATTATATTTGATAACCAAAAACTAAACACACTAATAACAAAAGTTTATACCTTCACCAAAACATACACAATCAAATATTTGCGTACTCTGGAAAGAGATATAAAATACATACAAATCACACCTAATGGTAAATTTATTTCACTTAGTGTCACTAATCTATACACCAATGTGCCACTACAGAAAAAAATCCAAATAATAAAATACAACCTGTTACAATATAGTAAAATATCCATGACTGGAACACTTGAAATTACACCAAATTCTATACTATTTTAGGTATGTAGATGATAGCCTCATATCGGTAGGTGGCAGCCAAACAGATATTGAAAATAGCCACCAAAAACTCAACCAACTGCACCCTGAAATTATATTTGCTGTGGAAACTGAGAAAGACAATACTATTAACTATCTAAACCTCACAGTTGGCAAAAATAATTATTGCCACACATATGATATCTATAGAAAGAATACCACTTCTGAAAATATTGTAAATCCCAATTCTTGTCATCCAATGGCTCATAAACTAGCATTTTTCCATTCAATGACAAATAAATTAAATAACCTCCCATTTAAAAAACCAGAAACTCAATAAGAAGTTAACATACTTCGATATATAGCCTGTACAAATGATTTTGACCCCAACATAATCACAAAATTATATTAAAAATTTAAAACACCAAAGCAGAGCACAAAACATAACGGTATATGCCTAAATCGAGAAACATCACCGACACAGAAAATAAGATATGTACCAGCAGTCTACCTTGGTAGAATCATCAACAAATTAATGCACTTTTTAAAGCCACATATATTCAACTTGCCTTTCGAACCAGTAACAACCTGTCAATAAAATTACATTCCACCACTAGAACATCGAAATATGTTAACCCAGGCATATAGAAAACCACATGTGGCAGCTGTAATAGCTTTTACATTATCCAAACAGGAAGAAATTTTAATGTGAGGCACAAAGAACACATTAGAGAGAACAGTCATAATCAGCCGATCTTGTTTCTTCACTTGAAAAATCAAAATCACCCTTCTGATACAGGGTGTATATGACCTGGGACAACCGGGAAAAACCTGGGGATTATTTTTACCGGGAGAAAGCCAGGAAAAAACTGGGAATTTTTCGGAATTCTGGGAATTTTTCATTTTTTTAGCCTTCAATTAAATTTTTGTAATTTTGACTCGTTATAATTGATTCGTTAGCAAAGTATGTTACTGTATCCTGCTACTGGAGAATGATACTGCAGCAATAAAATATAAACAAGAAGGGAAAATAATAAAACTTTATTGGCAACGGAAATGCACCATTTACAACAACAAAACACCATGCACGCACAAGCGTCTGCCAAGAGCAAAAATATGTCAAAGGCCTTAGGGTGAAGACTATGTAATACTTTGTAACAATAAACTGTTTTATATGAGCGTGACGTCACAACTGTTTACATTTGGTTCGTTCGACCAGTTGCCAGTGGGCTCATGCGCATGCGCAGTTGACTCGCGTATGAACAGTACCTTTTCCCACTTCCCGCTACTTGAAGTGTGGCTGTTAGCTGTATCGGCAGTAGCAGAAAGCAGCCAGATGCAAATGAGAAAAATTTTTCTCGTGCGCCCTAGCTGCCAGATTCACGCGTGCACAGAGTTCTCCGAGTTGTAGTGGGGAGGGGGTTAGTCTCCATCTGACCCCTGTTTGCGTTAAGTGATTTCGCTATTTCCTTTTCGGTTACATCCCCCGCGTCAAATGAAAACAAAATGCATTTCTGCGGCTGGGAGCTATCAAGTGAATTATAATACATTCACATAATTACGGAGGGCAAAAATATATTATTAGTTTCAATTTTCTGATTTTATTTTATTCCCAAATTATTAGCAGTCAAGCAGAAATTTCGATTTATTAATCTTTCCGCTGAAGCAATAAATTTATTTGAAATGAAGTGTTTCGTTCCACAGTATTGGCGAGTTCCAGCTGTTCGCTGAATTTCAAGTGCACATTTTCATCTTCTGCCATAATTAAGAACGAAATATGAGATAGTACAGTACTGGTACTCCAAGAAAATTTACATCCCAAAAACCACACTGAAAAGCTTAATATCAGATGGGACCTACTTCATTGTGAATCTGGAAAAAATCAATGTGCACTTCAAGCCAAATTATGGATTTTAGTGTGGTTTACGAAATTACGATGCTTTTGGAGTATCCTCTGATGTCCTGTTTCTTTTATGGCATAATGTAAGCTCTCTTAGTGCTTTCTACATACAAACATGCTAACTTCCTACACCTCTGCAGCTGCGCACGCACAATAATGCCCGTTTTCTGGAGCTCTCTGTCAACTGTTAAATCAAATCTATTTCTAACAGTCTCGGGATTGTACTGCGAACGGTGGATCGAAAAGTGTTACTTTCAAAGTAAATTTCTTTTTACGCAAGATGAATTATGTGTGAGAAAGTGGGATGAATTTCTTGAATCACAGAGCGTTTAAAACTGAACACTTTTAGACCAGTCACTTACAAGAATTTCAAAACCAGACATTTATGTCAGTATTTTAAATTTACTGGCACATGTGTGATGTATCTTACACGCAATATAGATCAATATTACATGTGAAAGCTTAGCTTCTCTCATAGCTTATTAATCATCGAGACCAATATTATATGTGAAAGCTTAGCTTTTCTTGTAGCTGTACTATGTATATTAATGTAAACCATTAACTTTTCCTCTTTGTGTGTTCGCGCTATGTAACAGTGATCTTGCTATTGGCTGACTGCATCACGTGTCCTATGCTCTGAATATCGGTTGTCGTCGGCTTCCAAGATCACGTAGCATGAGATATGATTGGCTTACAAAAGGACATTGCAATCTTGATTTCAACGCTCCGGAAACTAACGTGTTATGTTTGGTGCAATTCGAATTTATACTTTAGTAATACGAAAATATGCAGCGTATATGTTGCTGCACATCAAAGGTCTTTCCAAAACTTCTCTCCCCCATTTCTTCTTTCCGGGAAGTTCTATGCTAGTGTATAAAACGTTAACCATTCATAGGAGTGATAAGTATTACAGTTCGAAAGGAAAAATCTGCAGATAACCTAATGTCACGTAGCACAGATAAAGTGTATTTTCGTCCAGGAAAAAGTATATTTTTTACACGGGATATCTGAGAAAAATCTGGGAATTTTTTTTCTGTGTCCACGTATACACCCTGTGATACTATCGAAAATGCACTACAGATTCTGCACAGAATACCAAAAGGTTTTGCAATGGACATTCTTGAGGAATTACACATTTATATGTAAACGAGAAAATACCCACAAAAAATATTAAATGGTCATACAGAATTTAGACACAAGTACTACCTTAAAAACTTAACAATGTTTTAGGACACGAAAATGGATAAATTGGAAGTAACATACGCAACAACTAAAGATAATCGTAACAAATTTTAGTTCATAAAATAATATCGCTGTTCACCTGCACAATCTCTGTAAGCATATAGTGTCGTAAGAGTGGAATTGTGAAACTGCTGTTACTTCATAATTAACATTTTATTTTCAACATCTCGACATTATTTACGATCTTATTACAGCAGTGACAGTTACAAAACAATCCACTAATGATATAACATTGATTTCACATCACTCTAGACCTGAGTACTAGACAGCTAATTTAACGAGAATGAAATTGGTATCCATACCTGTTCCCATCAAAATTGTAATTGCTGGTACTTGAAAATAGTGACAAAGCCGAAACAGTCTGTTGTAAATAAAGATTAATTCACATTCCTTGATGATACTTTCATGATCTGGATTCAGGGCCAAGACACGCTATCTTCATTCTTTCACAACGTCAACACCTTCTCTCCCATCTGCTTCATGTAGTTCTCAACCCAGCATGCCACCTTTGTAGATATTGACCTCCAACCCTCTGATAGCTCCATTCATACCTCTGTCCACATTAAACCCACCAACCACAAAAGTCTGTGCATTTTGACAGCTACCCTCTCTTTCATACTAAAAGATCCACATAGGCTGCCCATCCGGGGATGGCATATCTGCAGTGACAAAAGCTCCTGTGCTCAGTATGCTGAGGGTCTCGCCAAGGCCTTCACAGACAGGCACTAACCCCCAGGCCTAATTCACAAACAGATCTCCCATACTGTTTCCCCTCACACTCCCAATCCTTCCACCACCCCCAAGAATCAGCCACAAAGGAGTGTCGCCTTCATCACCCAGTACTGGACCAGATTGGAACAACTGAACCACATCCTTCGCCAGGGCTTTGATTACTTACCATCGTGCCCTGAAATGAGGGAGATCCTACCTGAAATACCCCCCCCCCCCCCCCTCTCGCTCCTTAAAGTGGTGTTCCATTGTCCACGCAAATTCCACAACACCCTAGTCCATTCCTATGCTACTCCCTAACCCAACCCCTTGCCACAAGGAACATATCCCTGTGGAAGACCCACATGCAAAAACTGCCCAATCCATCCACTCAGCACTTTCTATTCCAGCCCTGTCACAGGTTTATGCTACATCATCAGGGGCTGGGCCCCTTGTGGAAGCAGCAATGTCATTTACCAGCTCTGCTGCAATCATTGCCCAGCTTTTTATATTGGTATGAATGGAATATTGGAATGAACTGTGCAGCAGAATGATAAGTCACAGCTAGACTGTGGCCAAAAGCAAAGTAGACAACCTGTGGTACAACAAACAGCTGAACATAACACACTTGATTTCAATGGCTGCTTCGTTACCCGAGCCATCTAGATTATTCCCTCCACCACCAGTTTTTCTGAACTGCACAGATGGGAGTTATCCTTGTAACATTCTCCTCTTCCACTCTTAACCTGCGGTAACATACTGTCCCCACACCCTCCACCCAACAGTTTCCACATCCTCTCTCCTATCATCTCTCCCCCATTCTCATCTCTTATCTCCCACTTCGCTTATTTGCAGCCCTCTGCCAATGCATCCACCTGTCTTTCCCCACTCCTCTTCTTTCCTCTCCCCCCTCCCCTCCTCCGCAACATCCCTGCAACACTACCTCTTGATGCTGTGCCTTTTGACAGTCTAGTCCCTGCTGTACACTCCACCAGATAGTGTTCTTTTCGCTTCCCACCCTTACACTACTACCCCTTCCCCACTCCTTCCAGATTGTTGCTTGAATCCCATGTGATGTTGCATTGCGGCCCAAGATACTGGAGTTGGCGATCATCTGTGCATGAGGTGTGCTTGCTTGCTTGCTTGTGTGTGTGTGTGTGTGTGTGTGTGTGTGTGTGTGTGTGTGTGAATGGCTCTATCTATTACTGATGAAAGCTGTGGCAGAAAGCTTAATGTGAGTCTCTGTTAAATGTGCCTGTTTGCGACTTGACATGTATTCTTTACAGTAAGTAATGATACATTACTTGACTTAGAGATAAATGTTTTGTGTAAAAGGTATATTCTTCAGTTAAAAGGCCTGTTTTGAAAACCTGAAGCTGTGTTCATGGAATATGTGTAGGGGCTTTTCTCCCTTGTATAATGTGACAAATAATAAAAAGTATGTAATATTATCAAGTTTAATTCATTCCTTGTGTTTTCAGTCTCGGCACAACATGGAGGACTTCGAATTGTTTACACTGGATGATGTTGATGCTGCATTTGACAAGATAGTTCAACTGAAATACAATCAAAGTGTAGCAATGAAAGGTATGATAATCTTTAAATACAATCAGAGTGTAGCAATAAACTGTATAATTTTTTAAATTGAAAAACCAGAAGCTATCTAGATCATAATTCCAAAAATGTAGTCAGTTTTCAACTTCATGTATTGTAACACTGCGGGAACATTATTACAGATCACATTAATATGTGAACAAAATTGTGCTAAATTCTTTGACCTTTTGGCAATAAAACTTAATAAGTTCAAAAAATACTAGATAATGCAAAAACGTGGTGCATATCTTATTGCAGATTTATACCTAACATGTATGATTTACAATGGTCTGCCTAAACTTTATTTTACCTCAAAGTGAGCAAAAAATTGTCCGAAGTTTGTCATCTTGATTGGCACATAAACGAAATGTAAGTTGATCTTTAGAGGTCTCAAACTTTGTTTAGTATCTGCAGAAGTCATGAGAAAGCCACTACCCAACACAGTCGGCATGGTTGCTTCACAGGCCACTTGTGACTTGGTAACCACCGGGGAAGGGAACCATGAGTGGAACGAACTCGTCGTGAAAATTGAACTACAGGAAGCGGAGCATCCAAACCCATGTAGATACCCGCATGACAATAAACTCGGTACACAGTGGGTGAGCCAGCTAATGACTGAGCACATGCCAGTTCTCAGCACTAAGTGCAAGGCTAGTTCTACAGCAGTTTATCTCTGCAGAAGCACTGCCCTATTCCCCTTACTGCTACTTGCAAGTATAATTTCTGTCATCAGGTCTGCCCATATGATGTGACAAGTTTGTCCTCTGTCCACCATGCCAGGTTTCTGAACTATCCCACTGTTCTACCCATGCCAGCTCATCTGCCTCCATCGTGACGTTTGCTGGTGGGGATACTAAATCCCTCTCTGCTGTAAACGCCAAGTAGGCCTGAAAATGGCCAGGCTTCGGCCATGACCTCCGGTGCAGAACTGGGGAGAGCATCAGAGAACTCGGTAGTGGACTGACCACTGAAGTAGGCAACAGTGACAGTGCCAGCTCAGCCAGAAGGGTGGGAGCACATAGAGGCTGCGGAGTCCACCTCTTACAATCAGGATGAGGCTGCCTCCATCAATGAAAGGGAATAGGAGGCAGAAGGGGAAGGAGGCAGGTTGAAATCCAAGGGCTCTACCATGAAGGTGGAGGGGGGAGCCGCAGTGGGCCTGCAGGCAGCGGAAAGATGGGAAGGGTGTAGCAACTATGCGACACACTGCTGCAAGTGGGAGCCCGCTCTAGGAATAACAGCATGATCAACAGTGGTGCTCATTGACTGGAAGGCCACAACAACAATGCTCCAACAGGGCATGGGTGCAACTGATGGGCACAGTGAGTAAGTTGCTCTCCCCCGACACGCATCTTGAACAACTGCCAACCTTTGTGGCGCTCCACAACACCCAGAAGCTGCCCCAGCTGCCAGCTGAAGGACCGATCCCAAACTGGATCCCCAGGAGGTAATCACAGCAGGCAATGGTGGTGCGAGGCATGTGACTCTGGATGCAGCAAATCCTGGAGACCCCACTGCTGGCACCCATACGAACGTTTTGCTGGACTGCACTCATTGACCAGCATCACCCAGTACATAGCCAGAAAACTCGACAATCATTGTCGCGGGAAGGGGTGAACATGGACTCTCTCAGCTTGGTTTTGAATGAACACGCAGTGTGCTTCTCTTATGAGTAAGAAGCCAAGTGAAATGGGGCAGTAGTCAGATGCTGAATGCCACTGCAGAAGCAAAACTCCTATGACACAAATTGCCTACTGTTATCAGACATGAGGGACCTAGGAGATTCCTCAATGGCAAAAATAACTGGTAACAGATGAACGATGTCAGTGGCGACAGCTTGTCTGTGTTCAGGAAATTCGGTAATGTATTGACCATCAACAACGACATGCCGCCCAAAAATGGACCCACAAAATTGATGTGCATGCTTTTCTAAGGGTGCTTGGGATCAGCCAAGGAGAGAAATGGCATGGCAGTGTGACCAAGTTCTGTGCACATGACACGCAAGCCCACACCAAATGTTTGGTGTCACAATTGATCATCAGCCAGTAAATGTGACATTGCACCAACACCTCCATCCAAGTCACATCCCAGCACAGCGTATGCAGCAAATAGAGAAGAAGAGGTGCAGTGCTGGTTGGGCAACCACTCAACAATAATACTCCTCTGTGGCAAGTATGAGGATTGCCATTGAGTTGAGCACACAAGAGAAAAAAAAAATGTATGCTGTGCTGGATCTGCACCCTAAGAATCATGTTTTGGCCAACCCATCTGGACCGCTGAAATCATTTTCTGGAAAATGGGTCAGCAGCTGTGGTGGTCGCAACCTATCGTGCCGTCAACGGAAACCAATTGCATACTGGTGTAAAGTTAAGTCAGTCAGGGAGCATAGCACAAATGGTGCCTGAGAGACTGGAAAGCCGGTGGACATTCAGCAAACCAGACAACTTTAATGCCCATTTTCAAGCTGGTTAAGAGGCTGGTGCAGCTTTGGGAGTGATCTGAGCATAATACGAAATCTTACCCAAACAAACTGGAGCTCTTTCAGGTTCTTGGGTGCTGGTGGGTTGACAATGGCTTGATGTGCTAATTGACAATTATCAGAAAGGATGTCTCAATCTGCTGCTGCAATCTCATGCTATTCCGCAATTTGGGAAATGTTGGATAAAAGTTGAACAAGGTCAACGCCCTAGTCTGAACCTTGAGATCAGGAGCTAACTGGACAATCACACTCCGAATTAGCAACTGTGGGTGAGAGGTAGCACATTTTGGACAATCAAAATGACACTTGTGTGAGAGGCCTTGCAAATCGGTTATCCAGGCCACATACAACTACCCAGGCCGCTTATGGTGCTGTTAAACTGCAACCTTGCCACTACCATTTGAGCAACTGACAAAGCTTGTCAAAAGGAAGCATGTTGGTCTCTATGGAAGGCTTCAAATTTTGGACAACTTCATATAAACCCGCACTACTGGACAACAATAAGGTGGCCTTATGAACTGGATCAGCAGTGCCTTACCTGGTAATACAGCAAGAAATAGCACAGATAATTCCCCTACCACTCCATAGATTCATTGAAACTGGAAAAATGTGTCAGGGGCAGTGGGGGCAGAGAAGAAAACTGCCCCACAGGCAGATGGCCCTTGTTGGTGAGGTAGCGCCTGGATTATCAGTGTCTGCATCTGCTCCTATTGCTGCTATTGTCGTTCTTGCAGTTCCGTCTGTAGGCACAACTGTTCCTGCTAGCATTTCAGAAACACTGGGTCCGTGGTAGACTATGGCAAAAAACACTATGGTAAAAAAGAAGAGAGAGATGTCACAAACGTAAGTACATCCTTCATCACCACTATAGTTTGTGCAGAAGGCAATGCTGTTAGTTCTGGTACTGCACATGATGACTGGATCAATAACCACTGGGAACCAGAACCCCATGAGTGGAATGAACTCATGCGAATTGAACTACAGGAAGCGGAGCATCTGAACCCACGTAGATGTGCTCTTGACTGTACACTCGGCACCTAGATGGCTAGGGTGGCTAATGACTGAGCACATGACAGCTATTGTCATGAAGTGCAATGCAAGTTCTATGGTGTTTTAACTCTGCGGGAGCACTGGCCTGCTCGCAAGTAAACACTTCCATCCTTGGGTCCGCCCATATGAGGTGACGTGTGCACCCTCCTTGGCAGGTTTCTTAACTACTCCATTATTCTACCTATCTCACCTCATCTTCCTCCATCATGACTTTCACTGGTGGGGATATTAAAAGTTTGCTCTTCTTTAAAAAAAAGTTCCAATGCTTTTCCTAAATTTGTTGATGAATTGAGCAAATGCTAATAAAATCTAAAAAATTAAAAGTTTAGCTGTTCTTTAAAAAAAAATTCCAATGCTTTTCCTAAATTTGTTGATGAGTTGAGCATATGCTAATAAAATCTAGTTTTCATAGTTAATAGCAAAACATTGGTTACTAATTTGGATAATAGTGGACTTAAATTTTAAGAATGGCATTAGTTAAGTTATATTGTATGGTGGTCATATTTATAGCCTTTCTACAAATATGGATTTGATTTAAATGAATTTTTATTCTCTTGCTAAAACATATCTGACTGCACATAATTTTTATCTCTGGGAACTTTCAAAGGTTAGTGGACTCGTGTGGGTCAAAAAAATAGTTCTTCCAAAGATTATGCAAACTTACAGTGTTCAATGTACCTGTAGCGCCAAAAAATAGTTCTACCGAAAATATTGATTTATTTTTCAGTGTTCTACTATTGTATGTGTCAATTATTATTTTATACATTCCAGTGCTCCCAGTTCAGTTGTTTTCATTGTGCATAAATAGAGATTAAAGAATGTGTTACTTTTGATGAATCAGTCAAAACAGTTTTCATTTTAATTCTTTTTTTATTGTGATTTCAGTAGCATACTGTGGGTGCACTCTCCGACTTGTGAATTACTTAAAAGTCAAGCCACATTCTAAATTGTGTCTATAAATTTCCGTTTCAGATATATTGGTTTTTCAGTTTTTGCCTTTTTACATGTGTGTGTTTGAAAGCACAAATAAACAATGACATAAGATGATTTCTTTTACCACTCTGCTGACAGGTAGCAATCTCTGTGTAATCTGTAAGGTGCTAGGAAGAAAATGTTTCAAAAAGAACTTAAACAGCTTTAGCACACAAGCATTTTGGATGAGAGTAACTTTTTTCAGACTTAAAGTCATAAAAGTAATTGCCGTAGCCATCTCTTGTGGCACATTACTGTCAACTTACTTTACACTTGCATGTCTTTTATGAGTATGTCTTCCAGAACTGTGACGCATATTATGAAGAGTGTTGTACATTACGAGCTTTTGTGACAGGCAGATAATTGATTTCTGATCTCTGCCTTTTGAGAGCACTGACCAGGTGAAGTTCTGCCCATCAAAGGCACAGATCTGAATAAGAGTCTTTGAAATGTAGATTTAATGTATCATAGAAATTAATTTCTGAGCACTGCAGTATAATTCGTTCCTATATGCACTGTAATGAAAATGTGGATATAGAGTTGATGTTCTACATATGAGGTGGAATCCAAAATTTTTGGGACTGGTACTGCCATTTGGAAAGTAGTTGTACTAGATCTTTGCACCGCTAGGTGGTGAGAGCTGAATATCTGATGAGTCAGTGTGTGGAGTGGCATTCAGCTGGGAGGACGTGTTGTGTGTCCACAGTGATTTCCATAATACTCTGTGTTTGGTGTGTGGCGATTTTACGATGGATCTGCGAACAGAACAGCTTGTGTGTATCAAATTCTGTGCAAATCTTGGGAAAAGTGCTTTGGAGACCCTTGCAAAGGTTCAACAAGTGTCTTGGGGACAGAGCATGAGCCGTACGCATGTGTTTGAGTGTCATGCTCAGTTCAGGGCCGGCCGTACAGACGTCGAAGATGATGCTTGCACTGGAGGACCCGTTAGCTGCACAACGTCAGACATTGTTGCCAAACTTCAACAATTGGTTCGTGCGGATTGACATCGAACCATTCAAAACCTTGCAGATGAAGTGGGTATTGATTGTGGTACATGTTAATAAATGTTGACTGGTGAATTGGGCATGCATTGTGTTGCCGCAAAATTTGGAGGGGTGATTGCCTGAGCTGTTTCCTTCCCAAATTGCCAATTGGTCCCTCTGTCAGGTGTGAACAATCACCTAAGATGCTAAGGTGGATGAGCCCCGCCCCCCCCCCCCTCTCTCTCTCTCTCTCTCTCTCTCTCTCTCTCTCTCTCTCTCTCTCTCTCTCTCTCTGAGGGGGGGGGGGTCCTCAATTGTAAGAAGCGTGCCATTGGAGATGCTGGCAATTGTGGGGGATTTTTTATTTTTTCACCATGTGTCAAACATCTTCTCAGTCTATGTCTACTAAACGTAAACAGAATGAGACTAACGATTCAATGACCCTCCCAGCTGCACCTTGGTTCCTCGTGGTTTTGCGTACTGAAGATTGTCAATTCTTTGCTGCAATTAACCTGTTTATGATTCAGAAAGGTGTTGATGCAGTTGCTGGCCCTGTGAAATCCTGCTCTCGCTTATGCAATGGCACTTTGTTTGGAGACTACTTGTGATTCTCAAGCACAACAATTGCTTACAGCTTCACTCCTCCACTACTGTCCTGTTCGTGTTGAGGCCCATAGAACGCTGAATTCTTCGTATGGTGTTATTTAGACTCAGCTGCCTGGTGGTCTGACTGAGGCATAAATACAAACTTAGCTATCTGATCAGGGCATCATTACAATCCATCGTGTGATTAAAAAGGCAGATGCATCTTTAGTGCCCACAAGCACTCTTTTTATCACATTTGATAGTCATGCTTCTATCAAAGACCAAAGCAGACTATAAGTTCTCACAGTCCGACCGTACATTCTAACCCGATGTGCCACTACCAGAGTCATTGTCACAACCACTCTCGAATGTCGTGTTGACACCTGGACAAATGTGTAACCTGTGGTTGGCCCGCTCACGAGGGCAATTGTCCACCTCCTCCTCCCTGCTGTATCAGTTGCAATGGCGACTGAGTATCTCAATGAGTGGGCTGTCCAGGAGATGCAGGTAAAGGAACAAGTGTCTTACCCCATCTCTTTCAAGTTGTTGTAATTTTGTCTGGTAAGAAACAATAACAAAAGATATTACTGTATCCTGCTACTGCAGAATAATATTGCAGCAATCAAACATGGACGGGAGGAAAAAAAGAAAATAAAACTTAAGTTGGGAAGGAAATGCACCATATACACCCATAAAACAAAGTGCTCATACAAGTGTCTGCCAACAGCAAAATGTGTCAAAGGATTTAGGAAGATTGTGCAATGCTTCATAACAACAAATTGCTTCTGATGAGCATGACGTCTCAACTGTTTGCATTAGATTCGTTTGAGCAGTTGTGAGTGGGCTCATGCTCTTGCGCAGTTGAGTCATGCATGTGTAGTACCTCCTCCTGTTTCTGGCTACAGAAGTGTGGCTGTTATCTGTACAAGCAATAATAGCAAGCAGCAAGATGATACCCCGAAAAATTTTACTGGCATGCACAAGCTGCCAGATTCAAAAGGGGCAAACTGGGGTATCTGACCCGGGCGGCAAGAATTCATATTCTTGAGGAAAAAAAACGTTGTTTCACAAAGTGCCTATTATCCAGCACACGTTGGTCTATTGATTATTCATATGATTTTGAAACCTATGCCTGTTGCTTTCTGAACATTCGTAAACATATTGTAAGTTTATTTCTGAATGAATCATAAGTTGATTTTTGAATGTATGCGTACTGTGTCATGTCTCTGCCAGGAGAATCCCTGTTGCATCTAGAAATAAACTTTCCTGCAGACAGAAGGGGACGGACTAACAAGTTGAGCAGAATAAAGCCGAACAGGTGAATGTCGATCGCTGTTTGTTTATGTGGTTGAGTGTGTTTGCAAATGATCAGCATTGTTATAATTACTAGCGAAATCCCTAGATTCAGATTACCAGAGTGGAAATAAACTACGAACAGGAATAACAGGTAAGAAATATTATTTATTATCTTCTCGGTGTATCCAAGAAATTGGAATTTTGATAGAAACAATTCGACCAGACTGTTACACTAGTAACAACCAGTTGTACAGACCTCGGTAGCAGCCGCCTAAGTTCTATTCTGGGGGTAGGGCGGAAAACACGTTGTGCGAACACGTAATAGTGCCTAACTGTAGAATAAATGCAAATAACAGCCTTTGATTGTGATAGGGTTAGTGAAATTAACTGGAGAATAAGTTTTGACACTGGCAGTAATAGTTACAGAATTAGTGATGACAAGATTTTTGTTAGAACGAGGAAGGAGAAGAAACAGGGACATCACACACATTATGGAAGAATATTACGATTCCAGATTTATATAAAAATATCGTACTACTACTTTTCGATCTCAGGTCCCTTACGGTTTTCAGGGGAACTTTATACAATTCTTCTGCAGCGTAGTGGCAACTTGGGGTAGTGGTGGTAGCGATCGTGCACTCTTCTCTCCAAAGTGTAAGAATTGTGAATCATACTACTACTTTTCAATCTCAATATTGAGAAGTTGGAATGTATGAATGAAATGTGAAACTATTTCCGAACATAAAGCTTTTTGCTTGTAGTAGGCCTAATAGGCATTTGATATTGGTACTACGTAAATGTGCTAAAACTGTGCAATCTAAAACATAAAACAGTCTGTTTATGTAGTATGTGTTACAATTGCTGCAATATTAGACAGGCCTATTTCGTTTTATCTAGCAGACAGCGACAAAATATACATAATCAGATCGAGAAACCACACCAGTCTTGGGTACTTTTTGTATTAACAGCTTTTTCAGTATTAGACAATGACAATTCGTTTTTCAAATAGCAAAACGTTTGATGAATCTTGGTGAGGTAATAGATCCTTTTGCAGAAATGTAAAGCTGTAGCAAGGTTAGAGAGAAAAAAGTGCTAGTATTTAAGGACAGAAGAAATATGTACTGTCTTGCTTGTCACTTGTCTTTATTGATTTCATGTATCATGTATTTAATTTTATGTTACACAAAAAAAGCAAGTTATTAGCTAATAGGCAATAAAGAGTGCAAATTTTCTGAAAAGTTTTTGTCCTCCGGGTTACAAATAATCGCATACAATATTAATTGCGAGGCTGTTTTTTTTAAAAAGTAGGGCTATATATCAAACTTGCTGGCTGGGAGCAGGAGAAACACCACAGGACATTTTAATTTCCAATGTACTGAATGTTGTTTGATGGCATCCATTACAAAATATTATACGTTTGAATTTTACAGAAGGAAATACAATGACATGCGATAGAAGGAAGCTGTGTGAAGAGGTGGCACTGTAGTGTAGTGCACTTAAGACCAAATAACATGTCTTACATTTCCTCGTACATGTTTTATATATCAGACTTTTCAGAAAAATGTGCGCTACAAAAATTTTTGAGAAGTCCATTATTTATTTATTTTTTTGGTCCTACCTCAAACTCTCGGGGATTTCTCTCTTTTTTGAGGGGGGGGGGGGGGGGGGGGCGGGCGGCACCACTATCTAATATTGCTGCAGTTCGGAAATATCATTGATCTGGTGCTGATGCACAGAGCAGTCTTAATTGTAATGGGAGGTGGATATTCTCCACGTGACCCGAGTTTACATTTAGTGATTTTGCTGTTTCCTCTTCGTTTATTGCTCTCAAGTTAATTGAAAACAAAACAGATTTCTGTGGCCGAGAGCTTTCAAGTGAATTAAAATACATTCACATATTTATAGAAGGGTAAAATATGTTAGTTTCAGATTTTATTTTCACCTATCTGACAATCAAGCATTAATCGCCTTGCAGAACAATGAAGTTATTTTTGTCGGTTTTCTAAAGAAATTTGGCTTTTATTAATCTTTCCCGGTGAGGTAGTCAATTTATTTGAAACGAAGTATTAAGTACAGGCTATTGGCTAGTTTCAACTGTTTGCTGCATTTCAAAAGTGCATCATTTCATCTTCTAGCAGGTACGGCATTATGCCACAATAAAGAACCAAACATGAGATAATACAGTACTGGTACTCCAAGAACATTTGCATCTGAATCTGGACATATGAATGTGCACTGAAAGCCAAACTATTAATTTCAGTATGGTTCATGAAATTCCGATGCTCTTGGAGTATCCTCTGATGTCTTGTTTCTTTTGTGACATAATGTAAGATCTTTCAATGTTTTACACGTTCAAGCATACAGGCTTCCTGCGTCACCATAGCTGCGCAAGTGCGGTGACGCCTGTTACCTGGTGCTCTCTGGCAAGTGCTGAAATGAACGTATTTTTAACAGGAAAATATTGCGAATGGTTGTTTGAAAATCATTACTTTCAAAGTAAATCTGCTTTTATGCAAGCTGAACTATGTGTGAGAATGTACAATGAGTTTCTTAAATCACAGAGTGTTTGCCTATCATTTAAAAATTAGCTCTTTGAGGACAACCATTTAGAAAAATTTCAAGCCCAGATCAGACATTTATGTTGTTATTAAAAATTTTACTGTCACATTTGTGTGATGTATCTTAAAGTGTAACATGCAATGTTTCGTAATGTGAAAATACGAAAATATGCAGCGTACATGTTGCTGCACATAAAAGATATTCCCATTTTTTCCCTTGCCGAATTTGGTCTACTAAAGGGCAGGAAATTCTACACTGGTGTATAAATCATAACCATTCAGAGGATTGATAAGTTATAAGTTGTTCTGTTCTGAGGAAACGTATACTGTCACTTAAGATGGAAAAAGTGTATTTTTACCCAGGAGAAAATACATTTTTAACTGGAAATTTCCCCCCCCCCCCCCCCCCCCCCCCTCTGCAGGCCAGAAAGCACAGAAGAAATACTCCTGCGAAGACTTTTTACGTCCCTCCAGCCAAGAAACACCCGAATCATCATCTGCCAACTGCAAAGGCTCCTATAAAACAGGCGAAGACAAACGGTCTTTTGTGCAGACTCGAAAATCCTCTTCAGTGGTGTTGCCATGTGACGCCCTCACGCAGCCAACCTTGTTTCTCTGGTGCACACCAGCAACTGTTTCTCTGCCCTGAACTCTGCAGACTGACAGAGGGAAAATGCCAACGCCTCTCTAGACCTCATGGAGCAGGATCCTCCAGCCTCCATGCCCAGTAGCAGAGAGTCTTCAAAAGCTGACACTCAGCAGCTGCTGAGGTAACACATCTTCATTTTTTCCCCTCTTCCCCTTTCCTCATCATAACTCTCCTCCAGTAGAACATTTGCAGCCTCAGATCCACAAGAAGGAATTACAGCTGCTCTTGTAATTGCAGTGTCCACTTGTTCTCTGCCTCCAGGATACAAAATTGCATCCTCACAACTGCTCAAACCTTTTGCATTTCTTTCTGGTCCGTTTTGACCTCCTCTCCCCAAGGACAGCATTCCATCTCATGGGGCAGTCATGGTGCTCCGGGATGATGCTCATAGTCAGATTGTCTCCCTGGCCACCTGACTGCAGAATGTTGCAGTCAGCATTTTTCTTCCTTTCGTCACCTTTTTCCTTTGTACTTTTAACGTCCCTCCATCGTTCAGTGTCATCAGGACAGACTTCATCCAGCTTGTTGGGCAACTCTTTTTGCTTCTTGGTGACTTTAATGCACACCATCCCCTTAAGGGCCCTTTAAAACCTCTCCAAGAGGTTTCCTCTTGGCTGGCTTTCAATTCAACCTCATCTGCCTTAACAGTGGAGCACCTGTCTTCCTTTCAGACTACATGCACACCTCTTCCCGAACAGTTCCACTCCCTCTTCTGCCTTGTGGGCCAACCTCCAGTGACTCTCTGGGCCCGAGGTCCATTCCCTAATTTGCAACCTGATTGTAGCAGATGATGTCATAGTGAACCCTATTTCTATGTCCACCTGCTATCACCCTGCCTTCCTCCATTGGAAATGAGTGGAAGAGGCTCTGGGCGATAGCCCTTTCTTCTGAGAATTGTGAATGCTACAATGCCACTTTTACTATGCGGGAAGTAGATCCTGCTCTCACTTTCCCCTGATCCTCTGCCCCAGAACCAGATGATGTTCACATTCGGAAGTTGCACCACCTTTCTCTTGTGAGCAAGCACTTTCTCTTTCATACATATGATCGCATCTGGATAGAGGGCCTGTTTCGCAGACGCTGGCATGAATGTAGCCATTGTCATACCCATACTTAAGCTCGGTAAGAACAAACAAATTCCTTCTAGCTACTGGCCCATTTCTCTCACCAGCTGTGTTTGCAAGGTGATGGAACAAATGATTCATACCAAGATGGTATGGTAACTCTAAGTCTCGCAGTTTACTAACCACTGCACAATGAGGATTTCGAGCGCATCATTGTGCAAATAGCCATCTCAGTGCTTTGTCAACCCATGTCATGAATGGTTTTCTGTGGAAATACCGGACTGTGACTGTGGAGAAAGCGTACAACAGCTGCTGAAGGACTGGTGTCCTCCGTACTCCATACACTTGGGGCTTCCGAGGCTGCCTGCCCCATTTCCTTCAGTAAATTTTAAGAGAGAAGTGTTTTCAAGGTATGTGTGAGTTCTTCCTTGTTGGACACCTTTATCCAGGAAAATGGTGTGCCTCAAGGTTCCGTCCTGAGTGTCATCCTCTTTGCTATTGCCGCGAACCCTATTATGGCCTGTCTCCTGGTGGTCATCTCTGGCTCCCTCTTTGTTGATGACTTTGCCATTTATTGCAGTTCTCCATGGACTTATTTCCTAGAACGGCGTCTTCAGCATTGTCTCAATCAATTTTACTCATGGAGCATTGACAATGGCGTTTGCTTTTCCATTGACAAAACTATTTGTATGAATTTTATGGCAGTATAATGTAATTCTTCGACCGTCTTGACATATTGAGCCTCTTGTTCTTCTATTCATTGAAACTAAGAAATTCCTTGGGCTCAAGCTCGATAGGAAACTTTTTGGTCCTCCCATGTGTCGTACCTGGCTGCCCACTGTATCCGGTCCCTCAATGTCCTACATGTACTCAGTGATACTTCCAGGGGAGCAGATCAGATTACCCTCCTCCATTTGTACCAATCTTTTGTCTGTTCGAAACTAGACTATGAGTGTTTCGTTTATGCATCTGTACATCATCCCTCCATCTTACACTGTTGCAGTATGATCCACCATCATGGCCGTGTTTACAGTAGCCCAGCCTGTCTGCAGAAGCTGCCGAACTGCAGCTATCATACCAACATGATGTTCTCCTCGGCAGATATGCCTGCCATTCATCTGCCATGCCTGGCCACCCATCCTATGCCTCCTTCTTCAATGACTTTTTTGACTGCTGGTATGGGGCTTGTCCCTCTTCTCTGTTACCTCCTGGAGTTCGCTTTCGATTATTGCTCTGGCTGCTTAACTTCATGCTACCTGTCACTTTCCCGATGGGTGTGACCCCTTCACTACCTTGGCTTCGTTATTGGCACCAACGATTTTCAGTATTAGCTTTTGTAGGACTGATCATGGTGTCAGGTGTGCCTTCGTTATTGGCACCAATGATTTTCGGCATCTGCTTCTGGAACACTGCTCAGTATTTACAGTGGAGCTCTTTGCCCTGTATCAGGCCATACAATACATCTGGTGACATGCCTTCCAATTGTGTCAATTGCTCAAACTCTCTCGGTGCTCTTCAGAGTCTGTGTCTGCTCTACACTATCCTTCCCTTAGTGCAACGGGCCCAGGGAAGCTTTCACCTGCTCACTCTTGATGAAGCCACTGTGTTGTTTATGTGGGTCCTTGGTCACGTCAATCTGACAGGAAACGAGGTTGCTGCTAAGGCTGCAGTGCTCGAATCTTGGCCTGCTAGGCCCTCCATTCCCTCCGATGATCTCTGTGTTGCTGTCTGTCACCTTGGCATCACCACTGGTCTTCCCTTCATGGGAACAAGCTCTGGGGAATTAAACCACTCTCAGCAGCATGGCCGACCACCTTTCGGCCCTCTTATTGTGAGGAGAGCATTTCAGCTAGGTTATGTGTTGGACGCAGTCTTTTTAGCGATCGCCATTTGTTAACTCATAATCCACCACCACTTTCTGCTCATTGTCCTCAACCTCTGATGATTGCAACTTCCTGATGGAATGCCCTTTTTCTAACCACTTACAGAATGTAAGTTTTACATTTACCATCTGAGTTATTGGCTGTTTTAGCGAACATTGTGCAGGCTATCGACCACATTTTACTTTTTGTCTGTCATAGCAATACAGCGAAGGACGTTTAATATTCATTTCAGAACCTCTGTTGTCCCTATGGTGTATTTTATGGACCTTTCTTCAAGTTCCTGTTTTAGCTGTCTTTCCTTCTGTCGATTGGGCTTAATGTGTAGTCCCTTTTAACTCCTTTTTTGTCTTTCTGTTCTACAGTTCTGACATGGGTGCATATGATCTTAGTAGTTTTTGCACCTTAAAACAAAACAAATAACACAAAATCAGTAATAGTGAAGGTGACTTAGATTTGTTGAGAGGGTTCTGGGAAAGAGAGATGGATCTGTAAAGACAAATTCTAGATTATGCTCGCGCTTTTCAGAACTACCAAATAGACTTGTCAATACACCTCAAGTGAGCTGACACACATCCTGCTGTCGACTTGTGCAATAGTATAATGAAGATTATATGATGCTGGCTTTTATAGTATATATCTGCATCATTGGTTCATTAGTTTTATGGGCATTGGGCTACAGTCTAAGCCATGATCCTACACCTAGTGTTTTATCCTCTATTGAAGAAGACATCCTCAGAGGCTGTAAAATGGTAGTTAAATGAAACTGCCAAATGGTTTATTGATAAGTATAGAACAGTTAAATTGTGACAACATCCAACTACTGCCAAAGATAACTGAGTTTTGCCGAAAAGTGTTATGGTGCTTCAACAACACAGTTAGTGCTAGTGTTTCCTATATTTAACACCAAGACACGCAGTTTGTGTAATTTCAGTCCTCCTCCTTTTCTATTAAAAGATTTTTTATTTTTATTTTAAAGTTTTATGGCCCCGCTGCTGCACATCTTAGCAATTTACTGATGGAACTTAATAAAAATTTATCATTGGAGGGGAAAAGTGGTGGTTCTATGGTGCCACTGCACAATTTACTGCTGCCGATGTATCCATGTTGCCCCAGTAACAACAAGTATAGTGTTTTTGAAGTCGGGGTTTGATGCTTCCTTTAGTAGTTAGTGTGTACACTTGACTGCATCTCCAAGCCAATTTGTATGCACCTACTATGGTAAACAGTGGTTGTGGGGTTCTTTACAGTATTCAGTTATTCACACTATTTTTCTTTTTGGATATATAGACAAGCACACTTCGTGCACTGGGAGCAGGAGACAACTAAATTCAGTTTTCCAATGTTACTGTTTTATCGGGGTTGAATCATTACTGTGCTAGGATATTTCCATACTGTATGCATATAGACAATATAAATTCAGAAACAACGTAAAGTAGGATGATTGAAATTGAATATTGGTGGACCTTAGTGTTAATAAAGCAACCATTGCCAACTCTTCTGCTTTATAAGCTCCTAGCATGTGTGGACACATCTCCACAGTTTTCGGCAATGGTCTGATGACATCACAAGCCCCTTAGCATGTGTTTGCACAACTCCACAATCTTTGGCAATGGTCTGATGACACCACAGTTCAAAATGTTTATTGACTATGCCTTGAGACATTTCCTGGTATACGGAATGAAATATTAGGCACAGAAATATATCCCAGACCACATACTATTATTGTTCATAAAATCGATATCACAAAGGACATAATGGTTGATGCTCGGGGACATAAAAGGAAAGCCAGGTTAAAAAATCAGAGAATCAGTACGTGCGTAAAACTGTGCTGTTGTCTGCATTGTATATGCATTGTATATTGTGTGTAGAGACTGAAAAATAAGATATGAGGGATTAGAGTGCCTATTGTGGCATATCATCATCATCATCATCATCATCATCATCATCATTCATCATCGTATTTATCATCATCAGGAGCAGTTTCCAGTGACTGGTCAGATCTATTTTGCTCGTAAGCTTCTCCATTTTCCTCTATCCTTCCACTAATGCTTTGAAGCCACCCTGTTAGAGTTCATTCTTATCCCTAATTACTCTCCTCTATTCCTTTTATTGATTGGCCTCCCTCTTTGGCACCTGTCTTTGAGCCTCAATTGTACATCGTCCTTGATGTTCTCTGACATATAATTCTCGTTACATTTCATTAACAATGAGGCCTTGCTAATTGTATCCACACCTATATGATCCCCTTGATTCTTCTTTCCTTACTCTATCCATTATTGGTATTCTGAGTCCCTGTGTGTGAAATTTTATTTCGCCTGCCGTATCTTGCTTGAAACTGTTGTCTTCACTGTCAAGGTTTCAGAAGCAAAGATCAGGACAGAGACACTGTAGGATTGATATATTATTCCATTTGTCTTCCATGGAACATCTTTATTCCTCACCAAGCTCCTTACACCTCTCAGAAATGCTATTGCTTTCATTCTTCACTTATTGAATTCTTCATTATTTCTTTCCGGTCATTTCCTCTTTGCTTCCTATTTGAAGATGTCAAGATATGAAGAGTTCCCCTACCACCATGCTAGGTAAATGAACAGTCATTTTTCTCTTGCGGATTAGGACAGAGTTTCTAATGTTAGTAAAAATATTAAAAATATCCCTTCTCTAAACAGGGAAAATTTACACTCTGTATCTGATGATATTGGAACTGGGTCATATGCAACTTGGACAACATCCACTTTTTACATGGCCTAACCTCTAGATTGATAAGAGACATTCTTGAATAAAATAAATGCTTCTTCCAGTGCAAAAATTAGTTGACTTAACTGCTTGGTTCAGTCCCTAAAGAGTGTTCAATAAGTAATGCAACACTTTTTTCCTGAAAGCAGGTTGGTTTTATACCTGATTCCAGCACACCATATTATTCCCCACCCTATAAAGGATAGCACAATACACTTGCATTGATGGTTGTACTGTGAGGGAAGACATCAGGCAGAATAACCCTTTCAGAGTCCCAGAAGACCGCCGCCATGACTTTACAAACTGAAGGTGTCACTTTGAACTTTTTATTCGAAGGATAGGTGGTGTGGCACCATTTCCTAGATTGCTGTTTAGTTTCCATTTCAAAGTGATGATCCCATGTTTAATCACCTGTGACGATGTTCGACAAAAAATTGTCTAAAACAACGTCGTAACACTTGGGCAATTCTGCACTGATGGTCCTTCATTGCTCTTTATGATCTTCTGCAGGTGGTGAGGGAGCCAGCAAGCACACGCCTTTGAGTACCCCAGCTGGTGGATAATTGTGTCAGCGAGACCAGCAAAGATGTTGACTTGAGGGAGATCAGACAGTTTTTGCAACTTTGTTGCAATGGTGACAGATGCCTCGCCCAACAACTCTCTGTGTTTTTGTTCACTATCAAGTCTCTGTAGAAATTATGCAAGCGGCTGTGAACATCTGCGATTCTCTAGTTTTCCACCAAACGAAAGTCAATTATAGCTGTCTGCTTGGAACACACCTTCATTACAGGTGCCATTTTGAAGGCTATTTACGGTGCCACCACTTACCAGAACTTCTTGAAAGTGTAGGGGCTGAAACAAGAATATTCCATGATGTCCCAAAGCAAATTCCACATTTTTGAAACTAAAATTGGCTCAGAAAAAAATGTGTTGCATTACTTACTGAATGCCCCTCATGCTTTCTTTTAAAATTTCTAGTTTTTTAATTGTTATTAGTATATCTGAATATAATTAAAATTAATTTGATCTATAAACATATTGTTATTTCATTTGGTGTGGATAACTGGTCTGTTTTAGGAAAGGGCTATGGCTTGACTATTACACCATTACCTGCAGGCCATATGATTGGTGGTGCTATATGGAAGATTGTAAAAGTAGGCGAGGAAGATATGGTGTATGCTGTTGATTTCAATCACAAAAAAGAACGTCACCTTAATGGCTGTGAGTTGGAGCGTCTCCAGCGACCATCCCTTCTTATCACGGATGCATTTAATGCTACGTATCAACAGGCAAGGCGACGTACACGCGATGAAAAACTAATGAGTATGTATTGCATTATCAGGTATTAGTTACAAATTATAATCATAGTATGTTAATATGTGTCATCTGTAGTTAACCAGTTAACTCCATTTTGCCAGTGATTTCATTTTTTTATTCAATATTCATTCATTCACAGTTCAGAGATCAGCACAACATTCTCCAAGTAAATTGTAACTCTAAATTTGCCACTCATACGACTCGTGCACTGTGAATTCTACCTAGGGTAGCAAAAGATTGATTTTTCCAGGTATTTGATTTGGACAGTATCTTATAAATAAATAACTATATTCCTTCAGATTTGTAGAAGCCATATGAGGTGAAATGTGATCTAGCAACCATTGAATTTTGACAACTTTTTGAGTGAAAAATTATAAAGTTGCCTCTAAAGGTTCATCATTAAGAATATGTGCACAGAATGAAATGATTCTTAAAATATGATTTGTTTTGAGGTTTGATTGTGCCTTCTAACTTCAAAACATTTCCTCTACTAAGTTCTTTTTTAGGTGTGATAGTAGCAAGTTTACTATGTTTTCTGGTTCTCCTTGCATCTACTCAAATGTTTTGGTATTTCTTTCTATTTTTGTTAGGTTCTAGATCATGAAACACAGAACAATATGCAGAGGATCAGTAATTTTCTGGTGTATGACATCAAACGTATTCCACAAGTCACAGTATTCTATTATTTAGTGCCAGGCAATGCTTCAGGTTTCACATATATGATCCCCCACTCTCTTAAAATTGGATATGTTGTCGCTTTGTTGTCTTTCAGTCTTTACACTGAAGAAGCAAATAAAGGAAGCCAGTGTGAAATTTGTAGAAGTAAAAATTTAAGAACTTTTGAAGGTTGAAGACTGGAATAGTGGAAACCACCAAAAGCTGATGTAATATATGTTGAAATAAAATGTCTTGTAGCTAGAGCCTCCCGTTGGGTAGACCAGTCGCCTGATGTTTGAGTTGACGCCACTTCGGTGACTTGCATGTCGATGAGGATGAGATGATGATGATGAAGACAACATAACACCCAGTCCCTGAGCAGAGAAAATCTCCAACCCAGCTGAGAATTGAACCCGAGCCCCTTAGTGTAACATTCCATCGCGCTGATCACTCAGCTATTGAGGCTATTCATAGACAACCAGTTTTGATCAAGTGAGCATCTTCAGGACACAGATGAGCATTACATCAGATGAATGGAAGGTTCAGTGGAATCAAGATATGATTGTTATAAACTGCAGTATGTGTTGCTATACATTTTTTCATCTCTCACTAAGTGCACCAATTGATGGCCCATTGCGATGTTCAGCATACGTTATGACCAAATAATATCATAGTTTGTGATAAGATTTTGGCCAGAGGGTTCGGAGAACACGGCAGTGGACCTGCAACCAGTGGATTTAATGGAAATGTATAAGGTAATGGATATTTGTATAAGTGATTGGTGCTTCAGGTGATAATATTTATGTATTTGACACCAAGGAACTCTCCTTTTACGTGATGTGATATTCACCTGTGACTTGAAGGTAGTCTTCTGACCAAAACTAGTTTTCATGAATAAATACTCATCACAACATTGTTTAGTGGTTTCTGTGATGTTATTCTTTAGATGCATGGCAGCCCAGGAAATACTTTAAAATTTCCTGATACATTGTAGCTCTGGGAAACGCTAAGGACTTGGAAAAGTAATTGAATAAAGTGATGAGTTAAATCAAATCATTTGATGCTCAGAAAATTAGATTAGGGAATACACTAAAAATAGGAGATGATTTTTGCCATTTTAGCAGCAAAATAACTGTCATTGGCAGAATTAGAGAAGACATAAAGTGTAGACTGGTATTGGCAAAAAAGGCATTTCTGAAAAGTAAAAATATTTTAACATCAGACTTAAATTTAATTATTCAGAAGTTCTTTTGTGGAAGTATATACCTGGAATGTTGCTTTGTATGGAAGTGAAAAATTGATGACAAACAGTAAAGACAAGAAGAGAGAAGCTTGTGAAATATGGTAGTGCAGAAGAATGCTGAAGATTAGATGGGTACATTGGGTAATTACTTAAGATGTTCTTATTTTATGGCCAATATTGGCCCATTTAAGTCAATAGTATGAATTAGGTTATTCCATTGTTTGTTGGCCAATACTTTTTAAGTCTTTCAGATTGTGCCCTTCTCTTCTCATTCAAAATCACCTTTCCCGTTCTCTGTTTGTTAATTTTTGTTGGTAGTGTGATATGTTTGTGCTGAAGTACTTTGAGTGCATCTGTCTTGCCTTTCAAATCCTCCTTCATAATTCATCATATCCTCATTGATCTCTGCAATCCATCTAATGCTGCTTGTACTATTCCATAACTTCTCAATTATTCACCTGCTTATTCAATTTTGTGCTGTCCTTGTCAAATGTCCTAGGAAAGAGATCCGTTTCTTTTTCATTGTACGTTCACTGGTTCTGTTTCTTTATAAACTTTTTTATTTGAAGCTATTCTCCAAACCCCATTTTTGTGGTATTTTTTACTTATACATGTTCTGACTATTCTTCTTGGTATTTTGAGTAATCTGTCTATTGCTACAGTGTTCGTTGTTCTAAGTATAGTTTCACTAACATCTATTATTTGTGGCTGTGTTACTGTTTTGTAATGTTTCAGTTTTGTGACTGTTAGGAAGCATTTTTTGTTATACATGTTCTTTGGAAAACGATGTGTCTTAATCAGTTTGTTTCTTCTACTCTCCCATGACGTTTTTTCATTCAGGTTGTGTGTTATTATTTTTCCCAAGTATTTAAACATTTCAACAATTTTTGTGTCATATTCTCCAATTCTAATTTTGTTTGCAATGGCAGTTCCATTGGCATTATTTCTGTTTTTTCAAAAGATATTTTAAGGCCAACACTCTGAGCTGTTTCCTGCAATGATTGTATTTGTTGTTTGTTTTCTCGAATGTTTTTGGCGAGGAGAGAGAGGACTTCAGCAGGTCCTAAACAGCTCATCTTTGTCATCTTTGTCATCTTTTTGTGTTCCAACCTTAATGCTCTTTTAATTGCCCTTGTACCATTTCCTCATTATGTATTCAAACATATAATTAAAAAGAATGGGTGACGGACCGTCTCCCTGCCTTAAACCAGTTTTTACCAAGAATGATTCAGAAAGTTCCCCTCTCAACTTAATTTTCGAATTTGTATTTCTTAAAGTAAGTTCTATCAGTTTAATTAATTTTGGGTGGTTTCCAGAATGTCTCAAAATTTTTAACAGTGAGGGTCAATGTATAGAATCATATGCTCTCTTAAAATCTATAAATGTAATTGAGAGAGGTTTGTTTTGTTTGCAGTAATAAGCTGTGATTAATTTCAGAGTAATTATTTGTTTGGCACAGCTTCTTCAAGGTCTGAAGCCTCCTTGGTATTCCCCCAGTTCTTTATCCAGTTGTTCTTTGAACCTATTGTGTAAAATCTTGGAACAAAATCTTGTAGGTACAGCCCAAGAGCAAGATTCATCTGTAGTTGTCTGGATGTGCTTTGTGTCCTTTCTTATAAAGTGGGTTAATTATAGCTGTGACCCATTCTTGTGGGAATTTTTCTGTTGCTCAAATTTTTTTGTAAAATAATATCTGAAGATGTCCGAGTTGTTTTACTAGCATGCTTTCACATTTCCGCAAACACATGATTTTCTCAACATGATTTGTAGTTTTGCATTTCTTTAAGTGCAATTTCTATGTCTTGTACTGTAGGTGGGTTTATATTTTGTGGTTTGGTTTTTACAGGGGTGCTTGTGTCTATTGTTAAAAGCTTTTCAGGTTCATAACAGTTCAAGAGCTTGTTGAATGTCTCTGCAATGATTTCTGCGTTTTCCTTGTTATTATTTTTTCTGATGTTCTTGATGTTAGCTGCATTTTCTTCTGTTTTGTGAGATTGAAATTTTGTCCAAGCTTAATGCCTTTCATCTTGAATTTCATCACATTCCATAGGTGATCATGGATGTTTTTTTAACATTGATTTACTGGACCGGTTCGTCTGCATTTTGTTTTAAAATGGGTATTTGGTCCTCAAGATTGTCTGTTACTATTTTATTTTGTGTGTTTTTCCAATATTTGTCATTTTTTATTGAATTATGTGGGTCACCGAGCGAGGTGGCGCAGTGGTTAGACACTGGACTCGCATTCGGGAGGACGATGGTTCAATCCCGCGTCCGGCCATCCTGATTTAGGTTTTCCGTGATTTCCCTAAAATCGCTGCAGGCAAATGCCGGGATGGTTCCTTTCAAAGGGCACGGCCGTCTTCCGTCCCCGTCCTTCCCTAATCCGATGAGACTGATGACCTTGATGTCTGGTCTCCTTCCCAAAAACAAACAACCAACCAACCAATTATGTGGGTCATATTTTCTTTTGTCTCCAATTGTTCTCTTTATTTTATTTTATTTTTTTTTTCTTAATGGGGTGATATTGATTTTGATTTTCACCAAATAGTGATTTAAACCTGTGTCTGTTCCTCTCAGTACTTTAACATTTCGGTTTTTTATATATATATATATATATTTTCCAAGACTTACCAAGCGGGAAAGCGTCGTTGTGCCTATCTACCAGCGCTTTCCCGCTTGGTAAGTCTTGGAATCTTTGTTTTATATACATATATATGAAACAATTTGTCCTTGCAGATATCTTCGGCAAATTCCATAACCATGAAATACAAATGAATCTTTTGTTCTATTTCAAAACAAAGATTCCAAGACTTACCAAGCGGGAAAGCGCCGGTAGACAGGCACAATAAATAAAACACACACACAGAATTTCTACCTTTCGCAACCGACGGTGGCTTCTTCTGGAAAGACGGAAGGAGGGGAAAGACGAAAGGATGTGGGTTTTAAGGGAGAGGGTAAGGAGTCATTCCAATCCCGGGAGCGGAAAGACTTACCTTAGGGGGAAAAAAGGACAGGTGTACACTAGCACACACACACACACACATCCATCCACACACACACAGACACAAGCAGACATTTGTAAAGGCAAAGAGTTCGGGCAGAGATGTCAGTCGAGGCGGAAGTACAGAGGCAAAGAAGTTGTTGAAAGACAGGTAAGGTATGAGCGGCGGCAACTTGAAATTAGCGGAGGTTGAGGCCTGGCGGATATCTATTTCTCATTTCTTGGAGTCCTGATATTATGAGGTTTTGCCTCTCCAATTCATTTGTGAAGTTTTTGTGCTTTCCAGTTTTCAGTAAATATTTTATGTTATGTGTTGCAATGTAGTTAACATATTTGTGTTTTATCATGGCATTATGTACTTGATGAGAGTTGGGTGATTTCAAATGCTCTGATACAATTGAGTCTTCTAGTTGGCTACTCACTGAATCTGATGTAGCCTTCTCCTTCCCTAATGGATTGGACTCTGAAAATTTTTCTCTAAAAGACCTTTCCATATTTGACTGCCAGAGGCTATCAATCGCATGTATAGCAAGCTCCATGTTACAACTATGATTGTTAGCCACAGGGGATATTAATCATGCACCCCTAACAGATGCTGGAACAATCTTGCCCTTGGTACTAGTTTTGGCCCACTCCAGATATTTTGTTTCCCCGTTACCCACTATATCTGGTGAGTATCCTCCCTATCTGTCACCTGGGGAGGTGCTTGGTAGGAGACTAGCAACTACCGTGAGTACTTTGGATGTACTGAATCAAATTGGTGAGAACAGGAAATTATGACGCAACTTAACTAAAAGAAGGATATGTCAATGAATTGTTAGTTCGGTTAGAGTGGGATAAAAATTGTAGTGTGAGACTCAACATTTGACTGCAGTATGTAGGTTCAGTTGGAGAAAGGTAGCAGTAATTGTGCAGAGTTGATGAGACTTGCACAGTGTAGGTTAGTGTAGACAGCTGTATCAAGCCAGGTTTTGGATTCAACAACAACAAAAACAACAAATCTCTTTGTCGAGTTAACTTTGATGTTGAACTACCTCTCTTTTAAAAAATTGTTGTAGTTAATAAATCATCCAAATGCCAAATGCATGTAGTGTTTGATCTGAAGCATTAGATTGTCATCCCACTCATAAGGATTTAGTGAGAAAAAAATATCTTCTGTGTTGGTTGCTTTGTGCAGGATGATAGAAATGTGATAGTCCTCTTTATTACATATAGTTGGAACATTTTTGTGTAAATGGTGTGTCTTTGTGGCAGTCAAGTGTATTTTTCCCTCCTCTCACAGATATGGTGAAAGCAATAAATTGCCTGGGAAGTTATAGATCAAGTTTTAAGAATTTGTAGTCAAGCTTACTGAAAGCTGTTGCATTACATATGATTAAGTCATTGCTTCTACTTATCTAGAAGATTTTAAAAACACACAATTGAAAATCTGTGACTTTAATGTAACTGGAATGAGATTGTTTCAAATAGTTAACTGACTCTTGATTGAGACACAAATGTAAGAAAAATTTGGATTTGTTTGCACTATTTTCTGTGACACTCTGATCCCCCCTCAAGTGATCAATAGCTTTACTTTCAGAAGTGGTACCATTTAATCTTTCATTGTTTCCTCTTAAAGTGTAATGTAATGGCTTCATTGCTGTAGATAGTTATAAAGGGTTTGATATGACAAAAATTCTGTCTTTTTACTCATTCCTTTTAGTACTGTGATGAGAAGGTGAGAAAGTTGTAAGCTAGGTACAACAATATGGAAGGTAAATAATATAGAACACAAGACCATTGAAAAAATAATAAATTATATTTTTAACCTCTCTCCCTTTTTCTGTTAAGCAAAGGGACATTTTGTGATAGACATTGAACATTTTTGCAAATTTTCTTCCACCTGTGCTAAGAGATTTACTGTAAATTAACGAAACTAATAATGTTGTGTTGCAGCAAATATATTGCAGACATTAAGAAGTAATGGTAATGTCTTGATTGCTGTGGACACTGCTGGAAGAGTTCTGGAATTGGCACACATGTTGGACCAGCTTTGGCGTAATAAAGACTCAGGTCTTATAGCGTATTCATTAGCATTGCTCAACAATGTCAGCTACAATGTTGTAGAGTTTGCAAAATCACAGGTAATATTTTTAACAATACTATCAACCCTAACAACTATATATTAACATTTCATTCATGTTGTTATCAATGAAATGTGTTATTTTATTACATTACATATTACTATTTTCTTTCTTAAAAAGATTTTAAAAAATCTTAAAGATTGTGCAGCAGGATTACTTTTAGGCAAAACTGTCTATACATCTCTGATCACTATATTGTTTTAACTATGGTCAGAGTAAGAGATAACTTCCGAGTTTCGTTTAACTTTTTATTTATGTAGTTCCAACATTTTGTTGGGGAAGGACCAGAAACTTAGATTTGATAATTCTTTGTTCAAGTTCATGTCAAAGTTGCATGTGATTTATGCTGGTGACTTGTTTCAAACTCAGCTGTTCATTTGCAAACCAGACCTACAGAATATTGATGCGTTGAAAAACATTCAATGAAAATAACATTAACATAATATAATGTGCACCGTTTGTAATATTGCAGTTGGCTATTTTTTAATTTTTTATTAAACATACCTGCACTAAAAGTGCTTATCAAAGCAAAATTACACTGACATACTTGGGTAATGTTCTACCCTTGACACATAGTCATACAGCAGATATGGAATGATTTTATTACATGCATGATACAGTCAGTAGATGAAATTACACTGAATGCCTGTACAACAAACAAGTTTACAAGTTAATGATAGTGTTGAAATTGTAGCAATTCTAGATTTACTTCTGGACGAGGTTGAGCAGATACTACAACATGCACAAAATATTGGATCACATTACTGAAACTTGAACAAGATAGAGTACCCGGTGTGGAAATAATCCAGGTTCACAGAAATGCCAGTAGGTCAGTGTTATTGTTGCTGACAGTAAAACTTATCAGTGGTTCAATTGAAAATGATAGTCATAACTCAGTGTACTAATTACCAATAACTTTGATAGACAGTCTGACTTCTAATAAAACTTGCGCTGCTGAATCTGAAATAGGAAGATGCTGTCATTGTTAGCAATAATTAATGAGTCGGCAGAGTATTGCTGCACTCTGGCATAAGCAAGCATTCAGCAGCAGTGGCGTATGGAATCTCTTGAGCATGTGTTTACTCTGATATCTCCCATTTGTTGCTGTGTCAGGCAGTGACTGTCCTCACTTGTGGTTTTGTCATGAGGTATAAATTTTGCCATGGGTCCACGTTCTTCAGATGATGCCACACTGATACATGGCAGATGATTTTAATATCACAACACATGAATATTGAATTGTAAGGTCTCTTAAAGCTGAGTGGTCAGCAAGTGGGCTTAATAATATGTTGTTGCAACTTGTAGAGCGGCAGATTCTCCGCAGAATCGTCAAGGAAAGAAATATACAGAAAACACTAACAAGAAGAAGGGACAGATGATAGGATATGTGTTTTGAGTACATAAGCTGCAATTGCTACTCTGAGATGAAAAGGTTGACACAGGAGAAGAATTTGTGGCAGGCCACATCAAACTAGTCAGACGACTAATGACCAAAAAATAAATAAGTTAATTTCCATAGTTCACAGTGTTGTATAATATTCTCAACAATCATATCTGCTATGGTGGCAGATGATTTGAATTTTTTGTATTCATAATAAAATTTGAAATCCAGTTTCACTTTTTCATTAAGTTGTATACTTATCATATAGTAGTCTAACAGTGGGTAAATTTCATGAGTTATTATTTTATGGTTCATTTGTTGTACTGAAACTGTCACAGATGATGTTATTCACAAAACTATAGTGAGGATATTCTATTTAAGCTTATTAAATATACATCTTCAGTGTTTAATTTTCTTTGACCCAAAGCAGTTATTTTTTGGCGAGCCATTTAGGCCAGATTGAAATTGAAGTAACTATTGTTGATTTTCCAAGTGCCCAGTCATACTATCCATCCTTGTAAACGATGGTGGCTGCAGGCTTGTTATCTAATACTTACAGTGCTTTTATCACTGCAGTTGATAGCACATTTAAAGAAATATCTGCCTACCATATTGTTGCCCCAAAGAAGAAAGAGGACAGTGGTCTGTGGTTTTTGAAATAATAAAGCATATCATCTAAAAGCTATTCAACACCACTTCATTGTCACTCCAAAAAATGCTGACCTCTCAATAAATAGGTTTTTCCCCCCCTAGATAAATCAAGTGCCTCTGTTTCCTTCTGTTTGGTGGCTCACAGTGGAGAGTGTCTAAAAACATTCTGGCACATTAAAACGAAAATTATGTTAAATTTTCCAGAAGTTAATAGATATTTCCACCTTCTAATTGATCATGATACTTTGAAATAGTTCTTTGTCACCAGAATCATTTATTTTGAAGCTCATTTTCACATGTAAACATTTCATAGAAAATAAATGTTATTTTCATTTTCCTGCCATCTGCAAAACATATGTTTGGGTTGAAAAGGCAAGAATAACATTTTGTGTTCTGCAGAACACAGAGTTGTAGAAACCAATTTATACTTAGCATTGAAGTCTTTTGCAAAGGAGTCCTTAAATAAAAGTTGTCATTTAACTTGCCACATCAGAATCGAATAAAATCCGAAGCTTTTAATGATGGCCCCATCATTGTCATAAGGAGCGAATTCTGATTGCTTTGAAAAACAAGGTTCTCACTTTTGCGTGGAGAAGAGAACATCTGATTGACAAGCTCACATTATGTTGTTGGCATGGAAATACTGATTTTGAAGTGATACCCTCAGATTATATTTGTGTTATGCAGCATCACTTGCAATGCCACCACCCATGCCACAGATAAACTAGGTAAAGTATTCATTTTTTATCTTCTTTATCAAGCACACATTTACATAAATTGCTAATTGTGTAACTGGTGTTTTTTAAAGATTTCACACACCCAATTTTAGCAGTTTCCATAATCAAGAGCCCCAGTAGTTTTAAGCATGAGCCACTATCTTCATCTGTTCAAACATAATCTTGTGTTAATTCATTACACTATGCTCTCTCACCACAGATTTTTTTCTAAGTTTGTGTATATGAGGTGGCATGGATATTCAGTGTAACAATTAACAGTAGTCTGTGCAGACCACCCCAAGTAACTGCTACCACCCTCACATGGGATATTATAAATCTCAGGGACATGTCACGATTATATGTCACTTGGAATATCAAGTTTGCAGTTGTGATTTTCTGATGTAAGTTGTTGTAATGATTAGCAGTATTGTGTGAGCCAAGATGGAGGCAACCTAATAGTGAGGTGCCATTATGCTGATATGTATGTGTAAATCACTAATGTCCAACCTTCCCTCCAGTGATCATGGTTTTGTGAACTAAAACCTCTAGAAGAATACAGTTGTGTTGGTACAGCTAGCAGTTTACAATGCATTATTTCAACTACTTGACAGATGTAGGGTTTTACTTCAAGAAAATTGCAAAATACCATGGTCCATGAGAGCATACATGTACGACATTTTGCTAATTTCATTGCACTTACTACAGTAAAACTCCATTCTAACAAATCTCTGGGCACAGTACTAATTTTTCCTTAAATAAATATTTTCATTCAATAAGGATTTAGCTCCAGTATGTTAATGAAGTCCGCAGCACGCAGTCTCACGGTAACATTCTTGCTTCTCGAGTGCAGGGACTCGGGTTGATTCCCGGTGCGGTCAGGGATTTTCACCTGCCTTGAGATGTCTGGGTGTTGTTGTGTGCCTTCATCATCGTCATTCATCCCCATTACAGTCGGAGGAAGGCAACGCAAACCACCTCCATTAGGACCTTGCCTAGTATGGCGGTGTGTATCTCCTGCATCGTCCCCCTATGCTCTGTCAAGAAGCATGGGACTTCATCATCATGTTAATGAAATGACCCACAAACGCACATCGCTTGAACCTAGATAATCCTGAAATACACTCCTGGAAATGGAAAAAAGAACACATTGACACCGGTGTGTCAGACCCACCATACTTGCTCCGGACACTGCGAGAGGGCTGTACAAGCAATGATCACACGCACGGCACAGCGGACACACCAGGAACCGCGGTGTTGGACGTCGAATGGCGCTAGCTGCGCGGCATTTGTGCACCGCCGCCGTCAGTGTCAGCCAGTTTGCCGTGGCATACGGAGCTCCATCGCAGTCTTTAACACTGGTAGCATGCCGCGACAGCGTGGACGTGAATCGTATGTGCAGTTGACGGACTTTGAGCGAGGGCGTATAGTGGGCATGCGGGAGGCCGGGTGGACGTACCGCCGAATTGCTCAACACGTGGGGCGTGAGGTCTCCACAGTACATCGATGTTGTCGGCAGTGGTCGGCGGAAGGTGCACGTGCCCGTCGACCTGGGACAGGACCGCAGCGACGCACGGATGCACGCCAAGACCGTAGGATCCTACGCAGTGCCGTAGGGGACCGCACCGCCACTTTCCAGCAAATTAGGGACACTGTTGCTCCTGGGGTATCGGCGAGGACCATTCGCAACCGTCTCCATGAAGCTGGGCTACGGTCCCGCACACCGTTAGGCCGTCTTCTGCTCACGCCCCAACATCGTGCAGCCCGTCTCCAGTGGTGTCGCGACAGGCGTGAATGGAGGGACGAATGGAGACGTGTCGTCTTCAGCGATGAGAGTCGCTTCTGCCTTGGTGCCAATGATGGTCGTATGCGTGTTTGGCGCCGTGCAGGTGAGCGCCACAATCAGGACTGCATACGACCGAGGCACACAGTGCCAACACCCGGCATCATGGTGTGGGGAGCGATCTCCTACACTGGGTGTACACCTCTGGTGATCGTCGAGGGGACACTGAATAGTGCATGGTACATCCAAACCGTCATCGAACCCATCGTTCTACCATTCCTAGACCGGCAAGGGAACTTGCTGTTCCAACAGGACAATGCACGTCCGCACGTATCCCGTGCCACCTAATGTGCTCTAGAAGGTGTAAGTCAACTACCCTGGCCAGCAAGATCTCCGGATCTGTCCCCCATTGAGCATGTTTGGGACTGGATGAAGCGTCGTCTCATGCGGTCTGCACGTCCAGCACGAACGCTGGTCCAACTGAGGCGCCAGGTGGAAATGGCATGGCAAGCCGTTCCACAGGACTACATCCAGCATCTCTACGATTGTCTCCATGGGAGAATAGCAGCCTGCATTGCTGCGAAAGGTGGATATACACTGTACTAGTGCCGACATTGTGCATGCTCTGTTGCCTGTGTCTATGTGCCTGTGGTTCTGTCAGTGTGATCATGTGATGTATCTGACCCCAGGAATGTGTCAATAAAGTTTCCCCTTCCTGGGACAATGAATTCACGGTGTTCTTATTTCAATTTCCAGGAGTGTATATATTAATGCCACACATTAATTCAGTAAGCATTTATTTTAAGATCAAAATTAAAATCATCAATTGGTGTCTCAATTTAAAGGCAACATACAGAAGAAAGAAGAAATTGTTTACATTCAAATGGTATTTCATTCCACTAGTGACATAGATAAGTACAATTATTCAAAAAGGAACAACCCATAAACATTATCCTTTATTTCATGAGAAAAGTAATTGAGATATGTAGTTTGCTTTTTCCTGGTCAGCATAACATGCTGATCAAGAACTGTTGCTCTGGCTGGTCGATATTGGTGAGAACCAACTCATCTGCACGGGGTGAGGAAAAATAGTTTAACAGCTGCAACAAATCATTGTGCAGATGAATCACCCTCCTCCTCCTCCTCCTCCTCCTCCTCATCATCATCATCATCATCATCATCATCATCATAAACCTTTGTCTAGCTGTGCTTGATTCTTTACAAAAGCATCACACAGTCACTTACAGCTACCTAGTGTGCAGAAGTCTGAATATCGTTATAACAACAGTCTTGAAATCTCAAACTTGCTGCAATATGTGATATTTGTAATAGCATGAAGGGTAATAATAATAATTATTATTTTAATTTTCATCTTCTTCTTTACTACTTCTTCTACAGCAGCTAATACTGACCCACAGCCAATAAGGTTCAACACATCCTGCAACGAACATTTGCATAGGTTTCTAAATATTCGTTATCGTTATGCCCTTTCTGTAAAAAAAGGAAACTGGCCTCAGCACAAGAGCCATTCTGTATTCAGCTTTCACAGGGTGAATTATGTCCAAGTCTCAAGGCTGCAGGAGACTTATCTGAAAAAGAAACGATGAAACATTCTTGTTAGCTTTGGTTATGTGAGGCATCTGTTAGTATTGAGAATAATCTTTCTTTCTGCTGCACCCATCTCGGCTAATGATGTTGCAGGTACACAGTAATGTTTTTATGTTTTTAAACCCAAATTAGTTTAAAATTTTCCACTAATTAATGGCAGCAACTTACCACTGCCGTCACACTTAACACACAGCAGGGCAGTCATTCTTTCTGTGCTTTCATTTGCCCCCATGACATTTTCCCCACTGAACTGAATAGCCCTATGTTTTTGAGAAAATTAAATTATGTTAGCTCCCAGTTCCATCAACATTGATGTTTTACATTACGCGACATGGCAAAATATTTTATCTTCCAATGTTCAGTACTGTCTCCACTTAAATTTTGGTAAGAGAGAGTGAGACGTTATCCTGCCAGTCATTTGATGTGCTAAAATATACAGTCCGAGCTTTGAGGCGATTTTTTGAATCTTCTTTCATAATAAATTTTCATCCTGGGAGTGTTTGCGCTTCACAAGTCATAAAGCCATTTTATTAGTAAGATAATTGTTTCTAAATCCTTAAGGGGGCTACACACCTTCAGTCTAGCTTCATAGCTTATCACATATGATGTCGTGTGTGATCGCTAATCTAAAAAATACTGCATATTTCAGACAGGCTGTCTGTCTGTGCAAGAAACTTGTCTTAAGCAATGATGCACAGTGAAATTCCCTCTTCAAAGTCTTGTCATTGCATGTCACCTGAACCTGTTGCTGTCATTACTTCCATGAAGAAGGAAAAAGATGTGATTTTGCATTTACTGAAAGATTTGGGAATTGCCCTAAACATTGTGATATACATGTTTCATATTCTAACTGTGTGAAAGAAAGCTATTATCTATTATTTTCAATACAAATACTAAAACTTTCTGGAACGTGGTGTGACTCGAGATGATGTAAAAAATGTAAAGAACTTTCAATCTGCTTTTCTGAAAGAATTAAAGAACCAATATATCTGCAACCACACAACAAAAATTGCAGCTCCTTTGCTGTTCCTCATAATCACTTTATTGACATGAACTTTCCACGGAATGGCGGAATTGAGAGAAATGGCAGAAAATGGGATGTAAACTACACAACTTGAATTCAGCTAACGGTACAGATTTTGATTTTATTGGATAACTGTGCAGTTACAAGGAAGTTGTGTGGACACCTCTAAATGATGAAGCATAAATGTCATTCATTTTTAATGTAAAAGGGTCATGAGCTTCAGCTTTCAGGAATGCCTGGTTATCTTTAAGTATATATCACACATACATTTGTTTTCTATGTCAAAGAGTTTAATATTCCAGTTGTCTTCATCATCAAGAGTAATTTTTAGGCTTCTGCTGAATCTTAAGCTTTCTTATTTTGATAGCTATAAATACGCAAATCTTGCAGTGTACAATTCAGTACTCTTTGCATGCTAAGACCTAATAGCAATGTTTTCTGTAATGCCAGATGACATGACATATATGTGGAAAATGGCTGTCATTCAAAATTATCAACCAAAGATTATGGCAAACATATTTGCAATAACAATCAATTTTAAATTATTGATGTTTTCTCTAGCAGCAGTCTGAAGCAACTTTTTCATAAATGTTAAGAGTTGTCACATAAATAAGTTTCAGTTTGCAAGCTTTAATATTTATTCCTTAAATGAGGGCTTTCTTTTAAGCCAGGTCCACTATAGTTAAATTTCAGTGACATTGAACTTGGGGCAATTTCACAGGAATTGACAGAAAAGCTTGAATTCCTTAAAATAGAATTCATTAATACAGGGTTTTACTTTAGCATATACAAAGACTTGCGACTTTCTTCAACATTTCCGTTATTCTACATCCTTCATTTGTTGCTCTTTCCGTTTGATCACCACTAATTTGTTTCTATTTTTGGCTTTTTTGGCAAAAATATTTTTACATGTTTTGTGGAGTATCTTTAAATAGAAGTATTTATGACAATTTCAATAAAATGTTTTCTTCATGGACTGGACACTTTAGTTTGTATATTATTCTCATATAGAAGATATGGTCAGTTATTTTGATTCCAAAAATAGGTAAGTAGTATCATATTTTATATCATAATCAAGCTAGAATGAGTAGCTTGTAGTTTGTTTGCAAAGAATACGTCTCAGCAACTCTCTGATAAGTGTTACCTAGATATCACATGTGTTGTAGCACTTATGGTCATTACAGTGTATTAACCCAACTATTGAAACAAATGGACCAAACAATATTTTTCTCATTCCGTAACTGTGACATTAATTCGGTGTCATATTTTAATGATTTTGAGAAGATAGGGAATTGTTCGTTTATGTCCATGTTTCATGTAATAATAAAGATTTTGAGCCAATTTACTTTATAGATCTCCACTGTGGAGATTGCGCTTTTTGTTTGACGTATTGGTGTCTAAACTACTGCACAAAGATTGTGTTGCCACACGGGGTAGCTGCGCGGTCAGAGGCGTCTTACCACGGTCTGCACAGTGCCCCCCGTCGAAGGTTTAAGTCCTCCCTCTGGCGCGCGTGTGTATGTGTTTTGTCCTTAGTGTAAGCTAGTTAAAGTTGTATTAAGTAGTGTGTAATTTTAGGGACTGATGACCTCAGCAATTTGGTCCCATAAGATCTTACCACAAATTTCCAAAAAAATTTCAAAGATTGTGTTACTGCTCATTTTCAGTGGTATTTTTTAAATTACTTGTAATCTTATGTTGTTGGCTTTCAGATTGAGTGGATGAGTGACAAATTAATGCGAACCTTTGAAGGAGCAAGGAATAATCCTTTTCAGTTTAAGCATCTACAGTTATGTCACAGCATAGCTGAACTCAGCCGAGTACCAAGTCCAAAGGTACGGAAGTATCAGTTAACTTCATATAACAAACTTTCCTCTGTTACCATATTTGACCGAGTAATTCTCATTGTGTAATTTATTTTGTTAAACATTTGTTTTATTTTCTTGATCAAAACCTCATAAAACATTTAAATATACAGTAAAACCCCCTTTGTACAATTTAGTGGACTCACTTAAAGACGTGTAAAAGGCAGGAAAGTAAAAAAAATATGGGAAACAAGCGAAAACAAATAAATTACTCTTGCTGACAATCTCTTTATATTGTTCAAAATATGAAATTAAGCCAGTTTAAATTTTATGTATTTAAAAAAAAACTGAAATAATAACTGTTTTTGTTTCTTTCTCACAGCAATTAGCTCTACTCGTTCCTGAAACCCCGTTACAAAGATATTCTAATGTGATACTCATTATTGATAATCATTATTAAAGTATGGTCAATAAAATTTGTGACACAATATTGGTTAAAATATTTAAGTTGGCAGGCTTCGTAAACAGAGAACGATAGGCACGAGTCTGTAGTTTGTTGCGAACAAGGAGGTCACTTGACTCAGGGGCGGCCGGGGTGAGAAAGAGGGCAGAAACTGTTGTCATGTTATGGAGCAACTTGAGGAGGAATGTTCATGTCTGACATCAGGTCCTACCAACCCAAGACAGTGTGCCTAGTACTGATTAACATATATCATGCAGAGATAACAACAATTCCTGAAAGGCCATTACAGAAACACCTGTCTTCAAAAGCTGTGTTTATTTGTACAAATGACTGGAATTCCATTAAAGCTGTTGCAAAGCAACACAATGAGTGGAGGAGAGGTTGCTACTAGAGTCACTGTCAGATTGTGATTATCATTAAGGCAGTGACTCATCATAATTTCTTACCCTTCCAAACACCGCAAATCTATAATACAGACAGCCGTGGCCCAATGCGCTGACAAAGTCTTGCTTACTGCTCTAACACTGCATCACATGATCAATAACTTTGTGTGTAGTCTGCATTTTCTGCTTTGTTCCAGTGCTGACTTTGAGCAGGAGTATGATGCACCTTTTGCAGAAATATATATGAAAATCAGTCTTCAAGGTCTTGGTGATGTCAAAGAAAACCTAAAACGAGGAAAATGTTGAAACACAGAATTGTTAACGATGAGAAAGCATTGTATTGAGAGAATAGGACTTCTGGTGGGATCGACAAAAAGCAACGTTAAAAGTGGGAAAACGTTAAATGCGGGAATGTAAGAACAGGGTTTTACTGTATGTGACAAGGCATCCTCTGATAAAAAGACTTTTGTTGACATTTGCTTCAACTATGCTACAATAACATTGTATATCATGTAGAATCAGCTGTGTATTTTTGTTTAATACATGGATATGTATGCTATGTAGCTTTAATTCTGTATACATTCTTGTATCATAAATATTAGTAGAAATAGTCTTTTAAATATTGCTTAATTAATTATGCCTATTTGTAGGTGCATCTGTGATGTGTTTATAAATTAAGAACAGGTCACATAATGTGGAAAGAGATTATCAGTGGCAGAAACCTTTTAATGTAACAGAAAAATGTGAATGAGTTGTGCATACAACGTATTTACCTTAATATGTAATATGACCCTCTCCTTTTTAAGAGTATCCATGAGAAAATTTTTTAACATATTCTGCCTAATCAAAACTTCAAACTGTTTTGCTGACATAAAGTATCTGCCAAAAAGTTAATGTTATGCCAATTCCTAACTTATGCCATTTATTGATGTCTTCATTTTAACAATGCTAGAAGAAATAAAACAAACAAAAAGAAATGGTTTACATTAATTTTCAGACTGTTTACTTTTCCATCTCTTTTGCTTACAAACCCTATAGTGTCACTATTTTTAATCATGATCATTATAATAGCACAGCTGTGAATTTTGTATCTTCATTGTCACAAATATTTGGCTGTTTCTTCCGACTATGTTGCTATGTATGAAGTTTTCGTTATGGTGGAACCTGAGAAATAGGAGGAAATACATAATTTTGTGTTTTAGGTTAATAGAAATTATACAGGCCACACCATTGATCCCCATAGTGTGTTGATATCAAGATTGACACTGACAATGATAGCTGAAAAAACATGGAAAGCACATGTTGTGACTGCAAGTAATGTGGCCTAAAATTTGTACGAATGAACAGGAACCTTTTGAGTCCCACCAACATGAAAAAATAAGTAATTTTAAAATTTTTCACATAATTATCCTTTCTATCATAGTAAGCAATGAGTGCAAAAAGAATTTGCAAAAAGTAAATAATCAGCTGTTGTAAGGATTTGGTTCACTTTGGAACCACTGGGACATACAGTTTTCAACCACCCATCATTTCATCTGTTATATTTGAAGGCAAATTCATATTTTTCCAAGACAGAATCCCACATACCAACTTCCATGAACTTGTAATGCCTAAAAGAAATTGTAGTCTTATATAACAAGCAAAAATGGGCCTTAAACTTAATAAAATTTTGTGTCATGTGATCCAGTGGTTTCATTGCAATAATACTCATAAAAGTAGTAGTGCAAACTCAAATTTATGTTAAAATAACTTGGATATACTTACTTATAAGAAAAACACATGTCAGAATCTTCTACAATCATGTAGCACAATCTACACGCAGACTGTTGCTTTGAATGCTATAAGTGACTTCTGCAATGACTACTTTTGCAGAATTACCTCAGTGCACCACTTTGTCTCTGTTTTGCAGTAGCATTGGTGGTTTCATGTGAAAAAGGCATAGATACTTAAATATGGTGCTTTCAGGCAGAAACCATAGAGCTCAAAGGGCTAAACTGCAAGACACATACAAATAGCCAACATCCAGAAAGCGAAGTAACAGTTGTATTCGAGAGTCAGCGAATGAGGCTTCAATAATAAGCAAACTCCCAACCACCTATCAGGTTGGGTGTTTATTTCCTGTCAAAGTCCAACAGGCACCCCCCACCCCCACCCTCCCCTCGTGATTTACTGTAGAGGGCCAACAGTCACCACCTCCCCCACCTATGTGACACACTTATTACTCTTGAAGTGAAAGTACGTGCTACACAGGTAATATGTTTGCCACTCTTGGAGTTGGTCTCCATATAATTTAAGTGGCAGGATATTATACATAACAAATCAGAAAATAATTTAAGTTTTGAATTACCTTCATCCTCTCCCTTGTCTTCCTTCCTCCATTCTCTCTCTATCTATCTATCTATCTATCTATCTATCTCTATCTATATATATATCCCATTCCCTATCACTGATCCCTGTCTCCTTCCCGCCCCACTTCCTTCCTCTCTTATTCAGTCCCTCCCTGAGCTCTTTTCTGAAATGGAGGTAGTAATAGCAAGAATTCTGATGGCTTTGGTTGGAGACAAAATGCAATACAAGAGGGCTCAAAAATAAAATGTTCCGTATGGAAATCAAATGGAGAAGAAACTTGATTGTTTCTAAAATGTAGAGGACAGGCATGCCAAGTAAACAGGATTTTATATGATGCGAGATAAAGTAATGGCAAACATTAGGTGAGTGAAAACTAAAACTAGTAAGCTATTTCTGTTTTTTTATCTACATCATATGTCAGTAAACTATTCATCATTTATCTACCAATTAATAGTTACTTTTCTCATTTTGCTCTGAGAAACTATAAGGGTTGATCAAAAACTTTCCATCAAAGTCCTTACAGTCCAGAATTGATATGCCAATCAGGCAAAATCACTGTAAACATATAGATATGTATCACTGTCTGCTCTTCGGCAGCCAAGAAGAGAGTGACAGCACAGTGGTCCTGTTTTAACGCATTTGGAAACAATACTGCCATATTTCGTGCTGTTGCGCGCACGCTCGTGCCAGCACGCGCGCACGCGCGCGCCCACACACACACACACACACACACACACACACACACACACACACACTGGAAAGACACAGATGCCACATTAATTCTTTTCGTATATGTTAGTGCTTGTATACCTCTGTCAGAATCACAATGCATTGCACGTGTGGTTCAGCGGTGTCGTAAGATGGGAATTTTTTTGATCATCCACTTTTATATTTTTCTGTTAGTTGCATGGGAAGACTGTGTGGGAAGACTATCATTGTATGATGATACAAAGAAAACTATATAAAATCTGTCAAATCAGATGCATGTCTCATTATTATGGAATTATAGACTTTGTGGAATCTACCAAAATGCTAGACATTGTCTTAAATATATGATGGTTTTGTTATTTGCAGGTTGTTCTGGCCAGCTCTCCTGACATGGAATGTGGTTTCTCACGCGAACTTTTCTTGCAGTGGTGTTCTAATCCTCTTAACAGCATCATTTTGACCAATAGGTAAAATACCGTGCCTATTTTTAGAAATTTTTGTTAATTACATAGAAGTAGTGTTGGCCATAAGCAGATGAATAACTAAAGGAAAATGTTGAGCAACCAGGAAGTCGTAGCTTACCTTTTTCCATTGTATTGCATAATTTTTAACTGCTTGAACTGTCTGTGTGGTTTTCTGTGGTTTTACAAATTGGCTTCAGGAAGATTATGAATTACCACTAAAATTGCAGCAAAAACTAAATTCTAATTAGCATATACAGAACAAATCATTACATTCATTTTTCTGTGGAGTATGTACTGGTAAAATTATCTTCAATTATTTAATTTATGACTAATAAATAGTGCTTTTTTCTAAGCCTGTGCAATATACAGAGTGGCTTCTGGGGAATAAGAGGGGGCTTCAATATCAACAAGAATTTCTTTGCAGCAGGTGGACAGCAGTAGTGACAGGTTTACCTAGTTGATGATAACTCCACTCTTATTGAAGCGACAGTAGAACATTGAGGTATCATTGAGCTCTTTTCTTGTTAGGAAATCTGCTACAGATACCCTGTTGTCCTTCAGCATTTATTGGGGAAGGTTGAGGCTACTTCATAACCATGACTGCAGTTGGCAAAACTTTGTTTTCTCTCAGTAAGAAAGTGATAGTCAGTTGTGAATTTGTTTTTCGTGGCACCTCAGTTGTCAAGCATTACTGCCTTCAGATACGGAAATTAACAGTGAGAGACTGAAGGAAAAAATCCTACTTTGTAGTGCTCAAAGGATTAGCTCTTTCAGCACGATAATTCTGTCACATGGTATTGTTAGCCAGTTTTTACCAAAAAACAAAATAATGGTTTTGCACCAACACTACATACAGTTTCTCCCCTCCCCTCTCAGTGCACGCCCCCTCCACTGCCCTCACTCTGTGTGTCTTGTTGCTGTTCCCTAGAATTAAAAAGGACCTAAGACAAGGAGGAGATGAAACGAAATTCACCGGATACAAATTACACAGTCAAAAGACATGATTTTTAAAAATAGAAATTCACATCAATAGGGGGTAACATTGTGACAAGTATGGACACTTATTAAATTTTCAGTCAATACAGAATGTGTATGTGACAGATAAAAATATAAAAATCTTAGGACTGTCTGTGTTTCAAGCTGTAGGCCTTTGGATCTTTAGTGTGCTCTTAAATCACTGTGCAGAACTCTGCACGGATTTTATTTATCTGTATTTGCATTTATCAATTCATTCCCATAAATCAGTTTGTTTTCTAAAGCATTGCTGGTCTCCCCTGTTAAAACAGGTCGAATGGGCTCTATAACAAACCATGGTATGTTGTGTGGGCAGTCAGAACACCAAGTTTAAACATCAGACATGAGATGTTCACAAAACTCTACACAAGTCAGTAGAAACATAAAGAGATAAGTTTATGTTAAAGTTAAGAATGTAATTAAAATATTGTTTACAGCAGGAAGGACACTCAGTATTTCCAAAATATGAGGATCACCTAGAAAGCAATGCACCACTTTTTTTCAACCAATAACAATGGTACTAAAGTGAAACTTAAGATATGTATTATTTGAAGTTTGTGGAGAGTATGTGCAAATTGTCTATTTCCTCTGGTAGATAACATGGTAGCAGCAGTGTTTCAAAATGGTGTCTGTAAATGATGTATGTTACAAACAGTGTGTCATCAGTGAATGTCTCACTGTGTAGCAAGAAACTGTTAGCATCACTCACAAACATTTGTGTGCAGTTTATGGAGCATCTGCAGTTGACAGTTAGTCACTGGGCAAGAGGATGAGGCAATTACAAGAAGTTGATTCGGTAGAGCTCCAAGATTAGCAGCTTTTGGTGAGGCCATCAACAACTGTTACACATGACAAGGTGCAGCTTGCTTATGTTCTCATTCACAAGAACTGATACATAATGACTCTGCAAAGAAAGCATGGATGCTGTCATCCATGCCCATGATTACTCAGAAGTGTGTGCATGGTGGATTGTGCACTGTCTTACTGTGGAACACAAACCTCTGAAATAAAACTTTTCTTTTAAGTTGCTGCAACATTTTGAAGCTGAAGGGGAAGCATCCTCTTCCCAGATTGTGGCAGCTGATGGAACATGGGTTCACCATTTTCAGCCTTAAACAAATTGACACTTGATAGAACAGTGTCATACTCGCTCTCCACAGAAGAAAAAATTCCAAGCAACTTCTTCCACATTAAAGTCATTATAACTGTGTTTTGGGACTCTGAGGGTCTTATACTCATTGATGTAATGCCAAGAGGTAACACCATTAATTCTGAAGCATGTGTGAACACATTAACTAAACTCAAGAAGTGCTCCCAGCTACTTCAGTGCCATAACAACCCATCTGATGGTTTGATTCAACATGTTAACACTTGGTCTCACATAAGTTTGAGGACTTTGGAACACATAATTAAAGAGGACTGGACAGTGTTATCTTTTCCACCCAGAAATACCTCCCACAGGCTTCCACTTATTTGGGCCGTTAAATGATGACATTTATGGAAGACATTTTGAGGAATATGAAGAGGGGATTCGCACAGTGGGTGGCTTCAAGACCAGAACAGGAAATGGTACCAATAGGGCATACAAACTGTCATGCCTCACTGGAGGAAGGCCATGGAATGGGAAGGAGAACACACACACCCAGGCCTTAGGGAGGACTCAAACCTCCGACGGGAGGGGCCTTGCAATCCGTGACGTGGTGCCTCAGACTGCACAACTTGTGTGTACATTTCATTGTGTTCAATAAATAATTATTGAAGAGACAAAATGTGGTGCATTACTTTCTGAGCAATCCTTGTATTAATTTAGAACCTTTGGTCACTCCATTGGAGGGTGAGAGATCTGGTGTAGATTTATCAATGTTGTTGGTCTGACCATAACCCTGGGAGGATCAAATCCAACCACAGTCACACTGGAACAAGTTGATTTATTTCTCATGCATGGCAAGAAACGGTGCCCACTTACAGCTGAGGAGGAGGTGTCGAGCCAACGGTCCTTGGCGGCAGTCCATTGTAATATTCTCACATGCAACTCTTACAGCTCAGCACATCCGAGGAGCTGAGCACTCTTTTCAGATGATAATTCCCGGCCAGCAACCTGTGCTGTAGCAATTGCTGGCAATGCAGGGTGTCACTGCTATGCTGCAAGTAGATTGTGCCTGTGACCTGTCACAGCAATGGCAGAGACAAAAAAAATGGTATCCATAGAACAAACCTTAAACCTCGACAATTGGCTTGTGGCACCTAACAATGGTTGACACTAAGTGGGTCAGTGGATAAATGAATCCTACTTCAATCTTCAGCCCATCAGAGCTGATGCTGGATCATACTGTGGGTGATCCTGTGGGATGATGGATTTTGATGATTGCACTAGCAGACAGGTGGTAAAGTTATGATGCTTCCCCGTGGCACAGAGCGGTAACCTGCTTCACAGTGGATGCTGACTCTAGGCTTCCTCACTGGTTGGAAGGCCAGTACTTACTCCAGGGTCAGATGTGTTGACATGCAGATGCCTTAGGCGTAATGCTACAGGTCGTACTGGATTTCGGTAACACTGCTGGTTTTTGTACAGGTGGTTGTAATGTTGTACTGAGACTGGCTTCATGGTGAAATGCTGTGACAGCTCCTTTTTGCAGTCTTTGTGGTTATGACAGACGTGACTTGTTGGTCCCAAATTCCATACTGCTGTTGGATCTCTAACTGTGTGGATAGTGACTCTCTATTTCACACTGTCTGCACTGGAACACTTTCACATTTTAGTGAGACGTGACTCCCGTTTTTACACTGAGCACAACTTCACATTATAGTCCATACAGGCAGTCAATTCTCCTAAGCTTTGATGAATTGGATATTATATGTACACTGGTTAAACTATTAAACTTTTACAGAGTCTCCATTGGTTTTGTTAACCTACCACCCCAAGGCCATTGCAGTAGTTACCATAGCTTTGCTCAACATTTATGGGAACTCTGCTCATACTTTATTGGGTACAGCAGCAGCTAAAACCCAAAACAGTGCAACTAATGCCTTCTGTTCACTTAATACAGAAGAGCTTTATTTGTGCTGCTGCTGGCTGTCAGCTTGTACATATTGATATTCAGCCTTCTAATCCTGTCTACAAAATTATTGATCATTTCCTCTTGCTTTTGCACAATGCTATTTAATTTGTACACCCACTAGGGATTGTAGTCAGGATTGGAAAGTGGTGTGGGCTTGTAATTAATGTATTATATTCATCTTTGAGAAAGGGAAACCATATTGGTTTATTGTTCATTGATCATTGGGATCTGCGAGCTGCCTTAATTTGAGTATTAACTGTGTTTTTCTTACTTGTCACTTCTTCTTCCGTGTGTTTTTGCTTTTGGGAGGTTTTGATTGTCGAGTGCTATTGATAGTGTTCCATAGATTTCGTGTTTTGAATACAGTCAGAGAGAGTCCCTTTGGTCGGCCGTAGTGCCAGTGGTGTCGGTGTCGCCCTAACCGCCATCTGCTTCACGTCTGCTGTGCAGCGAGCTACCTTAATTTAAGTATTAACTGTATTTTTCTTGTCACTTCTTATTCCGTGTGTTTTTGCTTTTAGGAAGCTTTAATTGTCTAGTGCTAGTAATAGTTTTCCATAGATTTCGTGTTTGTTTTGAATACAGTCAGAGAGTCCCTTTAGTCAGCCATAGTGCCAGTAGTGCTAGTGTTTGTTTTCAATACAGTCCAGAGACAGGTAGTGCTATTTTCATTGTTTTCTACAAGAAGTGGTTAGCAATCACAGTTTAGTCAATAATCAGCCGCCTTCTGTGAATTAGCCGTCTAGTTAAAAGTTGATTAAGTCTCTTCACTAAATTGATTCCTTAGGATGGATAGGATGTGTGACTGCTGTGTAAGGACGCAGGAGGAGCTGAGCATGTTGATGGCCACAGTCAGCCGTCTTCAGGCTGCTGCCTCGGAGTGTAGTGGCAGTAGAGAGTCTAGTGCATTGCAAGGTACACCCCAGGTGTCACATGCTTCACCCACTGTCCCTGCTGTCGAGACATCTTCGCGGGTACCTGGCGCGGTTGGGCCACCCTCTCCCCAAGGGGAGTGGCGGGTTCAGCGGCGTTCGCGGCGCACGAGGCAGAGGGTAAATGTGGAGGCTGGCTGTGTGGCATCGCCCGCTCTGCCTGTGAGGGGACATGTGGCTGCTCTTTCAGCAAGGTCCGAGCAGGCACACGGGGGGAGGGGTTTATTAGTTATTGGGAGCTCCAACGTTACGCGGGTGATGGAGCCCCTTAGGGAAATAGCAGAAAGGTCGGGGAAGAAGGCCAGTGTTCACTCTGTCTGCTTGCCGGGGGGTCTCACCCGAGATGTGGAGGAGGCACTACCGTCGGTGATAGAAGGCACTGGGTGCACCCGACTGCAAATTGTTGCTCATGTCTGCACCAGTGACTCCTGCCGTCTGGGTTCAGAGATCATCCTCAGTTTGTACAGGCAGTTGGCGGAATTGGTGAAGGCGGAAAGCCTCTCTCACGGGGTGGAATCAGAGCTAACTATTTGTAGTATCGTTCCCAGAACCGATCGCGGTCCTCTGGTTTGGAGCCGAGTGGAAGGCTCAAACCATAGGCTCAGGCTATTCTGCGGAGAGCTGGGGTGCAAATTTCTTGACCTCCGCTATCGGGTGGAGAAATGTAGGGTCCCCCTGAATAGGTCAGGTGTGCACTACACGCCGGAAGCGGCTACAAGGGTAGCGGAGTATGTGTGGAGTGCACATGGGGGTTTTTTAGGTTAGAGAATTCCCTCCCTAGGCCCGACAAGACGCCTCCTGAGACGCGCCAAGGCAGGAGGAGGCAAAATGCAACAGGGAATAACAATATTAATGTGCTAATAGTAAACTGCAGGAGCGTCTATAGAAAGGTCCCAGAACTGCTCTCATTAATAAACGGTCACAATGCCCATATAGTACTAGGGACAGAAAGTTAGCTGAAACCAGACGTAAACAGTAATGAAATCCTAAACTCAGATTGGAATGTATACCGCAGAGACAGGTTGGACAGTGAAGGGGAGGCGTGTTTATGCGATAAGAAGTGCAATAGTATCGAAGGAAATTCACGGAGATCCGAATTGTGAAATGATTTGGGTGAAGGTCATGGTTAAAGCAGGCTCAGACATGGTAATTGTCTCTATAGGCCCCCGGGCTCAGCAGCTGTTGTGGCTGAGCACCTGAAGAATAATTTGGAAAATATTTCGAGTAAATTTCCCCACCATGTTATAGTTCTGGGTGGAGATTTTAATTTGCCGGATATAGACTGGGAGACTCCAACGTTCATAACGGGTGGCAGGGAAAAAGAATCCAGTGAAATTTTTGTAAGTGCTTTATCTGAAAACTATCTTCAGCAGTTAAACAGAGAACCGACTCGTGGCGATAACATATTAGCCTTCTGGTGACAAGCAGACCCGAACTATTTGTAACAGTTAACGCAGAACAGGGAATCAGCTATCATGAAGCGGTTACCGCATCAATGATTTCAGCCGTAAATAGAAATATTAAAAAAGGTAGGAAGATTTTTCTGTTTAGCAAAAGTGACAAAAAGCAGATTTCAGAGTACTTGATGGCTCAACACAAAAGTTTTGTCCAAAGTGCAGATAGTGTTGAGAATCAGTGGACAAAGTTCGAAACCATCGTACAATATGCGTTAGATGAGTATGAGCCAAGCAAGATCATAAGAGATGGAAAAGAGCCACCGTGGTACAACAACCGAGTTAGAAAACTGTTGCGGAAGCAAAGGGAACTTCACAGCAAACATAAACATAGCCAAAGCCTTGCAGACAAACAAAAATTACAAGAAGCGAAATGTAGTGTGAGGAGGGCTATACGAGAGGCATTCAGTGAATTCGAAAGTAAAGTTCTATGTACTGACTTGGCAGAAAATCCTAAGAAATTCAATGTCAAAGCGGTAGGTGGATCAAAACAAAATGTCGAGACACTCTGTAACCAAAATGGTACTGAAATAGAGGATGACAGACTAAAGGCCGAAATACTAAATGTCTTCTTCCAAAGCTGTTTCACAAAGGAAGAGTGCACTGTAGTTCCTTCTCTAGATTGTCGCAAAGATGTCAAAATGGTAGATATCGAAATAGACGACAGAGGGATAGAGAAACAATTAAAATCACTCAAAAGAGGAAAGGCCGCTGGACCTGATGGGATACCAGTTCGATTTTACACAGAGTACGCGAAGGAACTTGCCCTCCTTGTTTCGATGTACCATAGGTCTCTAGAAGAGCGTAGCGTTCCAAAGGATTGGAAAAGGGCACAGGTCATCCCCGTTTTCAAGAAGGGATTTTGAACAGATGTGCTGAACAGACCTATCTCTCTAATGTCGCTCAGTTACGGATTTTGGAACACGTATTATGTTTGAGTATACTGACTTTTCTGGAGACTAGAAATCTACTCTGTAGGAATCAGCATGGGTTTCGTAAAAGACGGTCGTGTGAAACCCAGCTCGCACTATTCGTCCACAAGACTCAGAGGGCCATAGACACGGGTTCACAGGTAGATATTGTGTTTCTTGACTTCCGCAAGGCGTTTGACACAGTTCCCCACAGTCGTTTAATGAACAAAGTAAGAGCATACGGACTATCAGACCAATTGTGTGATTGGATTGAGGAGTTCCTAGATAACAGAATGCAGCATGTCATTCTTCATTGAGAGAAATCTTCTGAAGTAAGAGTGATGTCAGGTGTGCCGCAGGGGAGTGTCATAGGACCGTTGCTATTCACAATATACATAAATGACCTGGTGGATGACATCGGAAGTTCACTGAGACTTTTTGCAGATGATGCTGTGGTGTATCAAGAGGTTGCAACAATGAAAAATTGTACTGAAATGCAGAAGGATCTGCAGTGAATTGACGCACAGTCCACGGAATGGCAATTGAATCCCAATGTAATGTGCTGCGAATACATAGAAAGATAGACCCCTTATCATTTAGCTACAAAATAGCAGGTCAGTAACTGGAAGCAGTTAATTCCATAACTTATCTGGGAGTAGGCATTAGGAGTGATTTAAAATGGAATGATCATATAAAGTTGATTGTCGGTAAAGCAGATGCCAGACTGAGATTCATTGGAAGAATCCTAAGGAAATGCAATCCGAAAACAAAGGAAGTAGGTTACAGTAGGGTTGATAGAAGAGATAGAGAAGATCCAATGGAGAGCAGCGCGCTTCGTTACAGGATCATTTAGTAATCGCGAAAGTGTTACGGAGATGATAGATAACTCCAGTGGAAGACTCTGCAGGACAGACGCTCAGAAGCTCGTTACGGGCTTTTGTTAAAGTTTCGAGAACGTACCTTCACCGAAGAGTCAAGCAGTGTATTGCTTCCTCCTACGTATATCTCGCGAAGAGACCATGAGGATAAAATCAGAGAGATTAGAGCCCACACAGAACCATACCGACAATCCTTCTTTCCACGAACAATGTGAGGCTGGAATAGAAGGGAGAACCGATAGAGGTACTCAGGGTACCCTCCGCCACACACCGTCAGGTGGCTTGCAGAGTATGGGTGTAGATGTAGATGTAGATTACATGTTGGGGATTGCCAGAAGTACGAACAATGGTACGGCAGCATTGGATGACAAATCGTCCTTTTCCAGCATTAACTGGTTGATTGTTGTTTCAGTGGAAAGGCAAAGGACTATAAAGGTGATCTCTTTGTAAAATTTAAATAATAAAAATTACTCTTGTAACAAAATAAAAAGCAACCATTTGCATAAAAGAAATTTAATTTTTTCTAGCAGTATCCACCACACAATCACGGTGTTTTGCTGTAAACCTCTTATTGTTTACACACGCGAATAATCCAGTAGGTATATCCTTCCGAAGAAGGGCACCAAGTGCCTTAAACCAGAAAAAAATTTAATTTCTTCTGTGAAACTGATTGCTAATTACTTCATTACATACAACTACAGTTTCTGAGGATGGATAAAATACTAAAAATTATTCATGTTCTGGGCCCTCTCCCTGAAAGAAATCACCATGGGTGAATTCAACAATCTCAACAGTGCCTTAAATCTAGGGGCAACAATTTTTAAATTTCATTTAACAGTTTAATATTTTTACATTTAACAATTTAATTCTCAGAATGTGAGTACAGTTGTTACATCACCATGCGGTGACTACAGCTGGCGTCACAGGTCTATGACAGTGATGGTGTTACAAAGTTAGCCCAAGCTGCTTACACAGTTTTAAGGAGTACAAGTAGCTGAAACACTTGTATTACAAGGATTAGAACACAATATAAAAATAATTGATTAATTTTTTGAGATGGTTTTGAAATATTAAAGGAGAAGTGGAAATTTGTTTTCTAGTGTTACTGGTGGAATTAACAGACTCAGTGTGATTTGTAATATAATAGGGGTCTCATGATGTTGGAAGGCCTGCTCATCAGAATGGAGTTGTTTTAAGATGGTGTGGGCATGTAGTGTACAACATTCTTACAGCATCCGGGTAATCACCAGGGCAGCATTGTTCAGTTGCCAACTTGATGATAAGTCGGATTGAAATTGCAGAAGAGAATTTTGAAACACAACAGCTTGTTTTAAGTAATCAAGGATATGTAGCATATAAGTAAAATTTATCTTGAGCTTATTAACACCACCAGTTATTTCCTCTAAGCAACATTATAACTATTTATTTGACCAAAAAAAAGTTTCAAAACTGAAAATACATGAATGTTCAGAAGGAACCAAGCCAGCTACTTGATTAAATCTCTGTGACATCAACCAGGATAATGTACGAAATGAAATAGCTTGTTGTTGTGGTGGTCTTCAGTCCCGAGACTGGTTTGGTGCAGCTCTCCGTGCTACTCTATACTGTGCAAGCTTCTTCGTCTCCCAGTACCTACTGCAACCTACATCTTTCTGAATCTGCCTGATGTATTCATATTGTGGTCTCCCTCTACAATTTTTATCCTCTACGCTGCCCTCCAATACTAAATTGGTGATCCCTTGATGCCTCAGATCATGTCCTACCAACCGATCCCTTCTTCTAGGCAAGTTGTGCCACAAACTTCTCTTCTCCCCAATCCTATTCAATACCTCCTCATTAGTTAGGCGATGTACCCACTAATCTTCAGCATTCTTCTGTAGCACCACGTTTCGAAAGCTTCTATTCTCTTCTTGTCCAAACTAGTTATCGTCCATGTTTCACTTCCATACATGGCTACACTCCATACAAATACTTTAAGAAAAGACTTCCTCACATTTAAATCTATACTTGATGTTAACAAATTTCTCTCCTTCAAAAACACTTTCCTTGCCATTGCCAGTCTACATTTTATATCCTCTCTACTTCGACCATCATCAGTTATTTTGCACCCCAAATAGCAAAACTTCTTTACTACTTTAAGTGTCTCATTTCCTAATCTAATTCCCTCAGCATCACCCGACTTAATTCGACTACATTCCATTATCTTTGTTTTGCTTTTGTTGATGTTCATCTTATACCCTCCTTTCAAGACACTGTGCATTCCATTCAACTGCTCTTCCAAGTCCTTTGCTGTCTCTGACAGAATTACAATGTCATCGGCGAATCTCAAAGTTTTTATTTCTTCTCCATCGATTTTAATACCTACTCCCAACTTTTCTTTTGTTTCCTTCACTGATTGCTCAATATACAGATTGAATAGCATCGGGGAGAGTTTAAAACCCTGTCTCACTCCCTTCCCAACCACTGCTTCCCTTTCATGCCCCTCAAATCTTATAACTACCATTTGGTTTCTATGCAAATTGTAAATAGCCTTTCGCTCCCTGTATTTTACCCTGCCACCTTCAGAATTTGAAAGAGTGTATTCCAGTCAACATTGTCAAAAACTTTCTCCAAGTCTACAAATGCTAGAAACATAGGTTTGCCTTTCCTTAAACTAGATAAGTCGTAGGGTCAGTATTGCTTCACGTGTTCCAATATTTGTATGGAATCCAAACCGATCTTCCGCTACGTCGGCTTCTACCAGCTTTTCCATTTGTCTGTAAAGAATTCGCGTTAGTATTTTGCGGCCGTGACTTATTAAACTGATAGTTCGGTAATTTTCACACCTGTCAACACCTGCTTTCTTTGGGATTGGAATTATTATATTTTTCTTGAAGTCTGAGGGTATCTCGCCTGTCTCATACATCTTGCTCACCAGATGGAAGAGTCTTGTCATTACTGGCTCTCCCAAGGCCGTCAGTAGTTCTAATGGAATATTGTCTACTCCTGGGGCCTTGTTTCGACTCAGGTCTTTCAGTGCTGTGTCAAACTCTTCACGCAGTATCGTTTCTCCCATTTCATCTTCATCTACATCCTCTTCCATTTCCATATATTGTCCTCAAGTACATCGCCCTTGTATAGACCCTCTATATACTCCTTCCACCTTTCTGCCTTCCCTTCTTTGCTTAGAACTGGGTTTCCATCTGAGTTCTTAATATTCATACAAGTGGTTCTCTTTTCTCCAAAGGTCTGTTTTATTTTCCTGTATTCTATATCTATCTTACCCCTAGTGAGATAAGCCTCTACATCCTTACATTTATCCTCTAGCAATCCCTGCTTACCCATTTTGCATTTCCTGTCGATCTCATTTTTGAGACGTTTTTATTCCTTTTTGCCTGCTTTATTTACTTCATTTTTATATTTTCTCCTTTCATCAATTAAATTCAATATTTCTTCTGTTACCCAAGGATTTCTACTAGCTCTTGTATTTTTACCTACTTGATCCTTTGCTGCCTTCACTGCTTCATCCCTCAAAGCTACCCATTCTTCTTCTACTGTATTTCTTTCCCCCATTCCTGCCATTTGTTCCCTTACGCTCTCCCTGAAACTCTGTACAACCTCTGGTTTAGTCTGTTTATCCAGGTTCCATCTCCTTAAATTCCCACCTTTTTGCAGTTTCTTCAGTTATTAAGTAGCTATGACTAACAAAAGGATAAAATGACAACTACAAAACATGATGCTTCTCATTGCATTAATGCATATTATAAAAAAAAATTAATCATTTATAATAAACATCTGAAAGGTGATTCTGTTGACTCAAAGTCAGGTGACTGCAAAAACCAGGTAAGTATCATATAAACTGGATGGAAAGACTTAAACAATAATGGGTGAAAATAAAACAGTATCAGATGAGCATAGTAATAAAACCATTGTTTGAAACAGTAACAAAGTAAGCAATTCTCAAGACACATACAAAATAATAAAAATTTTAACTAAAAAGCTGTTCTAAGTGAGATTACATAGTTCATGACAGTAGAAAAATTGAAGTCATCATTAACCTTCGTACTTCATCGTGGTGCAATCTACTGGAATTTGTCCTAGGTACTTCATTAGTTAGAACATCTGTACGCATTCTATTACATAATTCACATGTGAAAGAACAGTATATAGTCACACTTAGTATCAGAATAGCAATCAAGGTGGAAGTCACTTCAGGAACAGTTATGTTAAGTAAAAGACCGTTCCGGTAGAGAGGTGTAATTTGAGTGGTAGCTTGTTCTAGTGATTTGTTGCTACTACTGTGACATCGATTGAACCAAGGACTTCAGCAAGTCAGTGTGTTAGTATCTGAAAGAACTGATACGACAGGATGTGTACTGACAGAGAAGTTAAATTCCAGGATGAACAACAGGAATTGTTCAATAGTGGCATTCAAAGTTGTGCGGGAATCAAACTCAAAGTCCTAAGATATCACAATGAATACTTTGAACAGGAGTTCACTGTTATAACATTAGTCAGTATGCATGTGGAATGAACTTGGAACATACAAGTGAAATCAGAATGACTTTTCTGGGAACTATGAATCTACTCTGTAGGAATCAGTATGGGTTTAGAAAAAGACGATCGTGTGAATCCCAGCTCGCACTATTCGTGCACGAGACTCAGAAGGCCATAGACACTGGTTCCCAGGTAGATGCTGTGTTTCTTGACTTCCGCAAGGCGTTCGATACAGTTCCCCACAGTCGTTTAATGAACAAAGTAGGAGCATATGGACTACCAGACCAATTGTGTGATTGGATTGAAGAGTTCCTAGATAACAGAACGCAGCATGTCATTCTCAATGGAGAGAAGTCTTCCGAAGTAAGAGTGATTTCAGGTGTGCTACAGGGGAGTATCGTAGGACCATTGCTATTCACAATATACATAAATTACCTTGTGGAAGTTCACTGGGGCTTTTTGCAGATGATGCTGTAGTATATCGAGAGTTTGTAACAATGGGAAATTGTACTGAAATGCAGGAGGATCTGCAGCGGATTGACACATGGTGCAGGGAATGGCAATTGAATCTCAATGTAGACAAGTGTAATGTGCTGTGAATACATAGAAAGAAAGATCCCATATCATTTAGCTACAATATAGCAGGTCAGCAACTGGAAGCAGTTAATTCCATAAATGATCTGGAATACGCATTAGGAGTGATTTAAAATGGACTGATCATATAAAGTTGATCATCGGTAAAGCAGATGCCAGACTGAGATTCATTGGAAGAATCGTAAAGAAATGCAATCCGAAAACAAAGGAAGTAGGTTACAGTATGCTTGTTCGCCCACTGCTTGAATACTGCTCAGCAGTGTGGGATCTGTACCAGATAGGTTTGATAGAAGAGATAGAGAAGATCCAACAGAGAGCAGCGCGCTTCGTTACAGGATCATTTAGTAATTGCGAAAGCATTACGGAGATGATAGATAAACTCCAGTGGAAAACTCTGCAGGAGAGACGCCCAGTAGCTCAATATGGGCTTTTGTTGAAGTTTCGCGAACATACCTTCGCCGAGGAGTCAGGCATTATATTGCTTCCGCCTACGTATATTTCGCAAAGAGACCATGAGGATAAAATCAGAGTGATTAGAGCCCACACAGAGGCAAACTGACAATACTTCTTTCCACGAACAATACAAGACTGGAATAGAAGGGAGAACCGATAGAGGTACTCAAGGTACCCTCCACCACTCACCGTCAGGTGGCATGCGGAGTATGGATGTAGATGTAGAATGGATATGAGACTGTGTATAACTAGCAGATTCTTACGTGGTAGAACAAAGGTTATGTTAATTTGACTAACAGGCAGGGACCTCTCATACCGAGTGAGGTAGTGCAGTGGCTAACACATTGGACTCGCATTTGGAAGCACGACAGTTCAATCCCGCTTATCCGGCTATCCTGATTTATGTTTTCCGTGATTTCCCTAAATCGCTCCAGGGAAATACTGGAATGGTTCCTTTGAAAGGGCACAGCAGACTTCCTTCCCCATCCTTCCCTAATCCGATGAGACCGATGATCTCACTGTCTAATCTCCTCCCCCAAAACAACCCAACCCCACTGAGTGGTATTGTGTTGAAGTTAACTTAGCAGCTGTTGAACAATAGGTGGTTAAGTCTGGTGGAGAATGGGATCTCATTTCTGCAGATTACTTCACAACCATGTAGCATCCTCCACCATGGTACTGGTTTGTGATGTTCACCTTGGCCATGCAAAATTTTCAGATTTCGTGAACTTTGCCATATGAGGCAAAAGTGAAAAATATGCTGTGACAATGTCTCAATATAGCAAAATAATGCAAACATATGATAGAACCATTCAATAGTAGAGGCAGATAATAAAACAGAGGGATTAGTAAAAGAGCTAAATTAAGCTGAAAACGGTATACCAGTTGATTTTTGGACAACAGAATGCGTTTGAAAATACTGCCACACACACAAAAAAAAAATTAGTAAAGTAGCACAGGAGCCTGCTGCTCATGTATAACTAAGTCACTATCACATTAAAACACAAGTTTAGCATGCAACAGAGAAAAGGTGTTGACTGTGTGGCTAATATTGTTTAACAAAACCCACATTTCCACAATAACAGACTGTTGCTTGTAGCAAGCAACCAGTGGAGTAGTAGTTCTGTCCACCTAGTGGTAATATCAAACTTACATGCTTAAAAACCTATAAGGCCCAGAGGCAACTTAACAACAATGACAAACATGCAACACTTAAGCAAAATTAATCAGGGGCCTGATGTTCCAAAAATACACAACAGAAACATTGTAATTGGGGTGGAAGGTAAATTATCGCGAAGGAAAATCGTTGGTTGCTTTGTAACAGTTTTACCACACATTGGCTTTTGGTATGAATGGTTCTTTCAGAGTTCTTCTGGATCCATTACAGATGGGGTATATTACTACATTTGCTAGTTGGTTAAGCAATCAAAGTGAAGTATAATCTTCCAGTTTAAGAGCTGTAATTTGGAGTTGACAGCTGACACGATACACGATATCTGAAATGACCCATTTCAGGGGCTCATAAATTTCTTAGTTCTGCCCAGTTTCACAGCAGTTTGTTGTAAAACTACATAATCTCCTGCATGGTATAGCAGCATCCTAGCATACTTTCAACTATGGAGCTATTATCTCCATGTTATGGCTGCATTGTTCTTCTGAGCTCTCTTCCAAATGAACTCTATTCCAATGGCCAGAGACTTCACTTCTCTGGAATTTATTCCAGGAGACAACTTCTCTATATCGAAAGGCTATCACATTTTGTGACCATAAACTACCTCATAGGAACTCTACCCTGTTGTTTCATGTCCCTAGCATTGTATGATGAAATCACAAATGATGATAGGTGATCCCCGACAATGTGAGTTGTTCACATAATAAGACAACACTTTAACTACCATTTTATGAATGCATTCAACCCTGCCATTACTCTTAGGCTGAAATGGCATAGTTCTTCATTTATTTATTTCAATTAGCTTACCACAAGACTGGGTATAAAGCTCATGTCTTGGTCTGTTATAGTGGCCTCTGGACTCCCAAATGATAGTACTAAATGACAGACAAATGCTGTTGCATCTGTTAGAATGATCATGTCTTCAATGGGTTTCGTAATAAGATAGTGAGAGAAATGGACAGTGATTAGTAAAAACTTATCACTTATTGTGGGCTGTTATGGAAAATGGTCTATCACTTATTGTGGGCTGTTATGGAAAATTGTCCCAGGATATCGAAGGCTATGGTCTCAAGAGGCCCAGCAGTCTAAGGTAAAGTTTGAATGGTTTATTTGGTCTTTATCCTTGCACTCTCTTAGCATACTGGAAAGAAATATGAATATAATCTTCTACGTCTTTCTTTCCATGTGGCCGCCAATAATGACTTTCAATGTGCTCTTGCATAGTGCATTTCCCATTGTAACATGGCTGTGTTGTGTAGAGTCTTGTACCTTTGGAAGCAAGGAAGAGGATGTTGTTATAGGTGGCCAGTATTCTCTTTCTACAACATAAATGCACACATGGATTAATACGGTTCTTTATGTACATGAAGCTGCTACTACTTACTTGAATCCAGTCCGTGTGTTGTGGTACAAGCTCATCGGTAATAGTCCTCTTGCAGACAGTATTGGTAATTTTACTGTTATAAACTAGAGGCAATCTAGTCCCTATGTACGGTCGTAGCAGTCGATGAACTATACCCGCTCTGCGATTGAACTGACAGAAGCCAAACTGAAGCGGATTTAGTGAGGCCCTCCAGTCAGTGGTGATGGCCTAAATATATGCTGTTGAGACGGCATTGGCGACGTGTTGCTTGTATGTGTGTGTCTGGGTGCTCTCTTGATAGACCCGCTTGATCCAGCACCTAATATCGATCGTTGCACTACATCTTTCACGAATCGGTGTGCTGGCAACAGCTTGTGCCAGGACATTTCCTCTCCCCAAAATGCTCCACCATTGTTATATAAGGACGATGCGAATGACAATGGTCAGGGGGGCATCTCTCTTGTGAGGCAACAAGAACATCCTACAGAAAACTGCTGGGCCTGACGGTGTGTCGTAGGGTAATGACTGCGACAGCAATGATGGGTCCAAGTCTATGAGGTCAGCGAGTGGGGATGGCAGGGGCAAGGGCGAGTCGTGCATCCGCTCCTCCTGGAGTGTGCTGGTGGCACCATTTTGTGGCTGTGAAGGGCGTGCAGTCCTGTGAGAACGTGACTCTGTGGGAAGAAAAGCAGTAGAATTACGGGGCAAATGACCCGCACGAATCTGATGCTGATGGCGGCACTGCAAATCATTGGGACGTGCAATCAAGTACATAAAATAGCCCTGCGTACTTAAATCACACCCTTTCTTAGTGCCCGCAGTTGCCGTAAACTGTGAAACGAAAGAGATTGCATGGCACAAAGCGATACTTCCAGACCATTGGTGGTGCCGGATGCTATGGTGGGCATAGCAAGTGGAGCAGCACCTGATGGCAGGAACCATACAGAAGTTCCACCGGTGATGCCCCGTCTCATGGGTGGGAGCAATAGAAGGTGAGGAAGAGTTGCAGCACCTGTTCCTGCAGGGTGGTGGTACAAAGCTTGGCCATCTGTTGTTTAAAAGTGCATATGAAGCATTCTCCCTCTCTGTTGAACTGCGGTGAAATGGAGCACTTTTTAGATGGTGAATGCCACTTCATAGACAAAACTGTTCAAAATCACATGAAGTGAACTGTGGTCCATTGTCCGACTCAAGTACTTCTGGCAAACCTTCTATGCAAAATATGGAGGACAATGCTTGAATGATGCTGTGTGATGTGGGTGGAGCCATAGGCACCGCAAATGGGATCTTGATAAAAGAGTCTGTAACTACAAGCCAACGAGTGTTTGGTCCTGCGAAGTCTATGTGCACTTGTTGCCATGGTTATTGAGTTTTAGGCCAAGCTGAGAATGTCTTTGGCAGAGCGCCTTGGTTTTCTATGCACTGTGACGTCACCTGTTTAATATGGGCATCCAGGCCCCGCCAAGTACATTGCCTGTGTGCTAACTGTGAATAATTCCCCAATGTCCTCGGTGGAGCAATCACAACACATCCTTTTGCAACACTTTGGGCATAGGCACTTGCGATTGTTCACTGTCATTTTGAACTGGAATCACACCCTGTTGAACAGCAGGGTTATGATGATGTTCAAAATATTGGTGTACAACTGAGTTCTCAGTACTGTTCAGTGAACAAGGCCAAGATGTGCTATTGTAATGCAACAAAATCTTGAGGTCTGGGTCTACTTTCATAGCCTGTGCAGTTTTTGTGTAGTGCAAGGGAAAAGATTCCAGCTATTCAGAGTCCTGTGCCTCAATTTGGCAACAAGATGTGACAGATGCATCAAAATCAGTCTGGGTGAAATAGGGTATCTGCATGGCCACACTTTGCCGTAGGTTTGTACACAATTTCATACTGATACTGCGAAAGCAACGAAGCCCAACATTGCAATTTTTGGGCAGTGCTTGTAGGGACTGGCTTTGATGGATGAAACAAGTGTTGCAATGGCTTGTGATCGGTCACTAAAAAGAACTTGCGACCTTACAAATAGTGATGGAATTTGGTCACACCATACACAATAGTGAGAGCATGTTTTTCTGTTCAAGAATAATAGCACTGAGTTTGAGTGAGCAACTTTGAGACAAAAGCAATGGGTCTGTCTTGTGCACCAATTCTCTGTGAAAGCACAGCAGTGATTCCATAGGAAGAAGCATCAACTTGCAAAACTAATGGCTTAGCAGGGTCAAAATGCACTAATCATCTGTTACTAAGCGAAGCATTTTTGAATTTCTGAAATGTGTCACGGCAACCTTAGTCTGCACAAAAGGTACATTTTTGCAGTGCAACGGAGCTGCAATCTGAGTGACATTTGGTATGAACCAAATGTATTATATCATCTTGCCTAGTACTGACTGCAGTTCTGACGAATTGTGAGGAACAAGCAGGTCACGGATTGCAAGCAAATGAAATTTGAGTGGGTGCACACTCTGTTTGTGATCACATGACCTAAATATCATAGTTCAGTTTGAGAAAAGTAACACTTTTCGAGAGGTCGCTTGAGTCCTGCTTCTGACAACACTTGAAAAAGAGTATGCAAATTGGCAATGTGTTCCTCTGCTGTGCAACCTGAGATGATATTGTCAAGATAGTTTGGACAAAATGGCACTTTTGCAGTTAGCTGTTCCAAGTAACATTGAAAAATGGCGGTTATGCAAATTCTTGAACATTCCTAAGTGTGTATTTGCAACAAGCACTTTCTGTGAGTCTTCATCCAAAGGATTTTGCAAGTATGCATCACGCAGATCTATCTAAGAAAAGACTGTGCAAAGCCTGTCCATGAGTTCCTCAGGGCGGTAAGTGTCTGCTACTGTCTGTGGGTTGACTGTTGACTTGAAGTCAACACAAATGCAAATGTGACCAGAAGGCTTAGGCAACAAAATGAGAGGACTTGCCCATTGACTAGCTTGAATGCGTGCAATTACACCATTATCTTGCAATTCACTGGCCAGTTTGTCTCTTAAAGTAACTGGAATGGGGCAGGTGTGGGAAAACTTAGCCTTGCATTGTCTTTCAATGTAACATACACAACAAAGTTATTAGGTTTCTCACTCGCTCTGAAAAAAGTTCAGGAGTAAAAGCAGTCATTGAAAGTACATTGTCGTGGATGCTGAGTCCAAACAAATCAAAGGCATCCAAACTGAATGTGTTATCACTGTCTCTTGATTCCAACACAGTAAAATTCACTGTCCTAGTGTGAGATTTGTAAGTAGCAAGCAAACTACACTGTCCAAACACTGGAATTTCCTATCCGCTGTAAGCAGTGAGGTGTTCTAGATTTAGAAAGGTGTGGTGAGCCTAACTTCATATGTGGCATTATTAAGCAAAGTTACTGAGGCACCCGAACCTAACTGAAAGTTTACACGATGACCAGCAATTTGTAATGAGACAAATAGTTTGTTAGAATGTCATTGCACAGCACTAAGATGAGAAGGAGGCACAACCTTAATCTTACTTCTGGCAGAAACTGTTTCATGTTTTGAGAACAGTGTTCACTACATGTGCACTGCGCACGAGCGCTCACCCCCAACCCCACCCCACCCCCCACCCCACCCCACCCCACCCCACCCCACCCCACCCCACCCCACCCCACCCCACCCCCCCACCCCTACACCCCGCCCCCTCCCCCCGGGAAGTGGGAAAAATTCACATTTTTGTGCTGTAGCAAACAAACTCCTTAGATAAGGCCTTTTCTTCCACATGTGTAACACGTTGTGTTCCGTAATGGGCAATTCTGTCTTATGGCAAGCAAAGATTGAGCCCTGTGGTACACCATATTTTATTGGTAATTCTCTAGAAAGAAAGGAGTTGTTTCTTGTTTTATTAATTTTGTTGAATTCGTACTGAAGTGATTCTTTCTGACTGCAGTTTTTTAAGTGTGAACACAACCAGCTATGTGCTACACCTCTTACTCCTCGTCTTTCTAAATGTTCAAGCAGAATTTTATGGTCCAGGACATTAAAGGCTTTTGATAGATCTAGAAAAATACCGGCAGGTAATTTATGTTGATCAAGGGATTTTAAAATGCAGTCTAAGAATTCGAAAATTGCTGTCTGTGTAGATTTAGACTTTCTAAAACCATGTTATTGTACTGTGAAAGGTGCGTGTTTATTTATGAAACTTAAAAGCCTCTCGTAGAAGAATTTTTCTAGAATTTTTGAGAAGAAATTTAACCGTCACGGGTTGGTGGTTTGATATTTTTTCAGAAGAAATTTTTTTAAGCTGTGGTTAAACTTTTGCTATTTTAAAAATATCTCGAAATACACCAGTTTTTAAAGAGAGGCTGAAAATTTTTGCCAAGGGGTTTGCTATGTGGTGAGCACATGCTTTCATCAAGACCACTTTACATTTTATTGCTTAATGATTTAATTTTACCTATAATTTCATTGGGGTTTGTTTCATAAACATACATAGAAACAGTCAAGATCACTGACTTGCTTGAGAAACTCGGGACTGGTCCTTGGCAGTGTACTTAAATAAGGTCTTCAGCTAGTGAAGTGAAGTATTCATTGAATTTTTCCACAACTGAATTTGGGTCTGTGACTTTTGAGCCTTCTAGTGTTAATGATATGTTCTTTTTCTTTGGCGCTGAACTACATTTTTTCTTTCTTTATAACTCTCCATGTGTATCTCATTTTGTTAGATGAGTTTCTTAGGAAATTGTCACTTCACATAATTTTTGCCTCTTTGACTACTCTACCACAGATTCTTTTGTAGGCTTTTGAATAATCTTCATATTCTTGGGTTACTCTATATTTCTTACAACATTACTACAGAAATCTGTTGTACTGTTTTTACTAGTTTTGGAAATTCCACATTAAAATAGTGAAGAAAGATGCTCTGAAAACTCATGTGCATGCTATCAACATTGTTCTGAGTGGCGATGCTTTCCCAATTTTCCTTTGCCAGTAAAGGATTAAAAATTCTAATGTTATCCTCAGAAAAGGTTCTTTTTTCAACTACTTTTTCAGAACTGCTACTTCTTGCTGGCATTTATCTACACAGTAGCTGTGCCTCATGGTCACTATAACCCATGCTCAGTACTCTGCTTGTGAATCTGTAATTTGTTGCTGAGACGATTATTTGGTCAATAATGAAATTTGTGCATTCTGTTAATGTTGTTGGGCAGTGTATTGTGGAGATCATATTGAATGTGATGCTCATATTTATCAAAGCATCTCTGGTGCTGCTGTCTTTTGAAAAACCAATTTTGAAACCCCCACAAAGCATTCTCTTCATATTTAGTGTACTGATCCTGTTCGGCAGAATCTTTAGTTTATTTATGAAGACTGGCAGGTTTCACTTGGTGCTCTATATATGTTAATAACTATGAAATTAAACTCTGGCATTTTAGTAATGGGAAGTTCAAAGTTTTTTTCAGTTAGTCAGTATAACTTTTACTGGCATCACAGAACTTCATTTGTTCTCTCACAAAGACATCAGAGCCACCATGTTTGGAAATCTGTAGCCAATGTTCAGTATTGCAAATTATGTCTATATTTAGTGCATACTGGAGTAGTGCTTCCAACATGGAAATTTTATTTATGAGCGACTGAACGTTATGGTATAGTACAGCAAAATCTGGGAATGATCACATAGACCCAGTCATGGGTAGAGCAGATGGTAGACTTCAAAAATGGCTCTGAGCACTATGGGACTTAACATCTGTTGTCATCAGCCCCCTAGAACTTAGAACTACTTAAACCTAAGTAACCTAAGGACATCACACACATCCATGCCTGAGGCAGGATTCGAACCTGCGACCGTAGCGATCACGCGATTCCAGACTGAAGCGCCTAGAACCGCACGGCCACACCGGCCGGCAATGGTAGACTTCAGTTTATTGGTAGAATACTGGATAGTGTAATCAGACTACAAAGGAAACTACTTACAAATCACTCTTTCAACCCATTCAACGATATTGCTCAAGTGTGTGGGATCCATGCCTAGTAGACTAATAAGGGATATTGCACGCATGCTGAGAAGGGCTGCACAGATGGTTACAACTTTATTTGATCCATGGGAGAGTGACAGACTCTTGTAGATGTATGTAAAGTATCCCGAGGAAGTCTATTAATGAAGTTTCAAGAACCGGCTTTAAATGATTACTCTAGGAATATACAAAACCCATTTTGTACTTGTATCAGTTGGCTGATTCCAACGGTGACTCATTGAGGACAAGATTAGAATAATTACAGCACACTCAGAGGTATTCATACAATCATTCATCCTGTGATCCATGCATAAATGGCATGGGAAGAACCCTAATTGCTGGTAAAATGGGACTACCCACTGCCATGCACATAAAGATTGGTTGGCAGCATATAGATATAAATGTAGACTTTTTTTATTTTTGCAACATTATGATCTCTCTGTTCGTTCATTGACGTCTCTGTTCACTGTAATAAGTTTAGTGTCTGTTTTTTGCGACCACACCGCAAAACCGTGTGATTAGTAGACGAAAGGACGTACCTCTCCAATGGGAACTGAAAATATTTGATCGCAAGGTAATAGGTCAGCCGATTCCTCCACAGGAAAACACATCTGATATATTCTATACGACACTGGTGACAGCATGTGCGTCACATGACAGGAATATGTTGTCGACACACCTAACTTGTACACTTGGCGAATGGGTAAAAAGCTTCTTCTACCATGCCTGATTTAGGTTTTCTTGTGGATGTTTCGATGTTTGTTTAGGTGTAGCATCCCCATACTATGGTGCAGTTACCTCGCATCGGACGGACGGATGGACAGATAATAATTGTTTGAAAATAAAAAATTAAACATTTCACTCAAGGGAATACTTGAAGCAAGGTCCTCTTGTTCCACAGCTGCTCATGCTAACCACGGGACCACAACGCTCTTGAGCTCACACTCTCCTAGCTGTTGCACATGGACTACTCAGTTTGTATATTTTGCTTTTTTTTTTTCATAGTTCCACACAACTTCTTCCTGTTTTCTTGATTGATCTGTGTTCAGTTTTTGAAGGCCTATCCACTGTGCCAACTTATAACTAAATCTGAGGGGGTGTGATGGGGAGATTCCCTTGTCAGCAACCTTTCTGGTACCATTGGCCCAGGCAGTGTCTTCTCCTTAAAAGCGAAGCTCAGAACTTACATTTGTTGATGGACGAATGGTGTGGCAGCATTTCCCAGCTTAAGTATGGTGCTGGGTCATTGTACCGATGGCATAGCGTTGTGCGAATGTGATGGTTGAACTCGTGCATCTGCAGTAGCAGCAGTGGTTCGGGGAAGAATGCGACGGACAGCTTGGAATGACTGCACTAAGCATTTGTTTGCTGTCATAGCACAGAACCGGATAGCCAGCCACGATGGTTTCACGTATCTGCTCATGACATAGTAATTTATATGCATAATCTCAAAGCTGAAAACAGGTGAATTCGCTGTCTCGATTCTAATGCCAGTTTGTATACCACTTGGGAGTGTAGTCAGAATTGAAAATACTCTTTCGACCATGACCAGGTTATCCACAGAAGGCTAACATATCCTCCTCTGCTTTGCCAGAAAAGGAAGTAACCGAAGTAATCCTACTTCTGTCAAGGAAGGGTTAGAGGCCCTCTAGGGGACTGTTTCCTTGTCTCCTCTGGTAACCTGTTTCGTTCTGTAAGTAATTCTAAATTCCCTATTTGCATTTGAGCTGCTTGTCTGAGTAAGTGCTGTATTGCCTCCTGGGCAGACACCTCAACCTCAATACTCAGCACCATGTATTTCAACATCAGCACCAGAAGCCAAAATGAAAACAACTACACATAGAATACTACCAGTGAAGGAAGGGAAGAGAGAAAAGAAATGACCATATAAGCCCATACAATGTTTATAACCAACTCTTGCACTCTTCTGCAGCATACTGCCCTTGAACTGCTGCTGCTGCTGCTGGACCTGCCGTTGCTCTGATTCCGTCAATGCCAAATATCAAATGTAGACCCCCACCAGCATTTCTGACTCCAAATGTAAACATGTCAACATTGCTGGATAGTGTCTACGCTATTGGAGGATGGGAGATCAGGAGTAGACTTGCAGGGCGGCTGTGCTATCCCCCTTAACTAACTGGATTCACTAGAGGGAAGCAGGAGCAAACTAGTTGATTTATGTCTCGTGTAAAGCATACAGCAGTGCTTCATTGCCCACATCCAGCGGACAGGAGGGGGACAGGGGTCACACCCACAGTCCTCGGTGGCAGTGTGTTGTCATACCCTCACCAGCAGCCTCCTGGCTCAGTGCAGCCTGCAAGTGAGCTACCTGTGAGAGAAGCATTCCTAGCCGGCATTCAGAGCTTCACCAGTTGCTACCAATACAGATTGTCATGGTTACACCTTGAACAGGATGTGCTGAGGGCTTACCCCAGCAGTAGCTAGTGACAAAAGTAGAGACTTCTGGGCAGTGAAGGCCAGCCTTTGATTTTTGGCTGGTGGCAACTGGCGACACTTGATGCTAAGTGCATCATTGCCTTGAAGGAACTCAGGGACATTTGGCCTATTGCAGGACCTGTAAGATAACAGCCGTTGATGATTGCACCAGCAGAGGGTGTTAAAGAGATGATGCTTCTCCAGGCCACACGGCAGTAACTTGCATCACAATGGTGACCGACTCGATGGCATTTGCTAGCAGAGTGACCAATACCTTCATGAACCATGGCCAATCTGTATTGACATGCAGGTGTCACATAGTTCCCCTGCCATAGTGCAGCAGGTGCTTCCTGGATTTCAGTAACATTGCTGGTTGCGAACAAGGTGTCTGTACCAGTGTACTGAAATTGGCTTTGATGGCAAAATGCTGTGGCAGCTGCTTGCTGCAATCAGTTTGCTTATGACTGCAATGGCTTGTGCCAGACAGCAACATTACAAATAAATATATCATAGCAGTCTAACAAACATAACATACTTGCAGCTTATTGTATGCATGCTAATGATAACGTAAAATAATTCCACTATAAAGACAACCAAAATTTAGCTTCACAACTTGGTAGATGTTAAAATATTAATGAATATCAGAGGAATGCACACTCAACATACTTTTAAGCCTTTCATGGGCACATTTTTCTGAACTTATTATAGATGACAGTTTGTAATTCAGTGACATGTTATGAACCACCTATCCCATACCATGCAAAAACAAAAACAAAATTTAGGAACCCATTATTTTGAAAATTTATATGGGAAGATGGCTTCCCATGGACCGTGAAATGATACTATTAAATTTTCAGGAAATTTTTATTGTAAATATTGACACTGCAAAACAAAATAAAAAATATACATCATTGCTAAATTATCCTGTACTCACAAAATATTAATGAAAATTCAGTTATTGGATGTTATGGAACAGTCTGAAACTTGATCTACTCACAAACCAAGATTGCAGTTTGAGCAGGAACACCAATGTTGTCTGTTTTCTTTTAAATGAGTACAGGTGGACATCCATGTCGTTTCCTTGATGAGAATCCTGACAGAAATTGTTTTGCCAACTGTAAACAGAATGTTAGCTGCTCTCCTGTGACTGCTGTGTGCATTCCCAATGGCAGCATCAACCAGAAAATAAAAAATTCTGTGTCACCATTTTAGCGATCGCCATCCAACTTCATGTCATTCTCACTTTTGGTCGAAGAGATCCACATCGCACATTACACAGTTGCACAAACTTATGGACTTGGACAAGCAATGCTACACATGGAACCGTCTCTTCCTTTTCTGGAAACCAATGTTACATTCTTGGGAGATGTTGCTGTAGACAAAACTGTTACTGTCCTTGTGTCTTGCCACTTTATCACAACGATTGAATCTTTTATCTGTATCTTTAACTCGCCTTTGACTGACGGTACCTACAGAATATATTCAATTACCCAGAAGTGTTTTCATTAAGGCGTACAAAGTGAAGTAGTTGTCAACAATACCTTTACTGTTTTTCAAAGATGAACACATTTCAAGAGCAACCCTTTCACCAAGGGGAATATTGGCAATATTGTCCTCCCCTTTTCCACAATAAATCTCGAACTTCAGTAGATAGCCTGTCTTAGCATCAGCCAGGCACCAGACCTCGTACCCCTTTTGTATAGGCTTCATGGGCATATATTGTTTTATGCTTGATCTTCCCTTGCAAGGTATCATAGCTTCATCTACGGATAATCTGCCTCTAAGAAATTAGCATTTAGGGTGTCAGTCAGGGGTCTGACTTTATCGTATCCATGAGCATCCTTCCCCACTGCCTTCAAATTATTGTTCAGGTGAAGTTTTTTTATTGAATCTTTTTAGAGTCAACACTTTTGACACTGATTCAACATGCAGAAGGGTTATTTGAACTCCAGTAATTTGATAAATGTGGCAATTTGTGGATGCCCATAATGATAAGCAACCAAATAAATGCTTTTATCTCAGAAGCTATCAAGTCCACCCAGTTCTTTCTTCTTACAGGTGTTTCAAAGCTCAGTCAAAAATTGTGTCACTCTTGGGATGCATACAAGTTTGTTTGTTCAACAATATTCTGAATGGTGTTTTCATTGAAGATCTCAAGAAAGTACTTATATGGATAATTCAGAGAATGCTTTCTTTGGCAATGCTAAGCTTTCTCTAACAGAGTCTATGCCTAAAAACTGAGGCAGTGTTTCATCCCAATCAGTTTCAGCACTTCTCATCACTATCACTCAAAACGTTTTCTCTCTCTCTCTCTCTCTCTCTCTCTCTCTCTCTCTCTCTCTCTATGGGACAACCTGCCGAGACTGAACACACTCCATGGACTGGAACATTCTTTCCTACTGAAGGCACTTGTTATAAATTAGCAGGAGATGTGGGTGGATTCACAGTATATTACTTTCCTCATCAGTTAAAACATTGTCTGATTCAATGCCGGAAACTGACGCATTCTCAGGAAGTGAGAAGAGATATTCTAGCATGTTTTCCTCTCTGGTAAAGTAATTCTGCAATGAGAAATACCTAAGCTTAGTGAATACGCCCAATAGCACATCAGTAAACAGGCCTATTGTCTACACTAAAAGTTTGAAATAGTGCCAGATTTATGGCCAACTTGGGCCGTGGGAGAAAATATTTTACATATTTTTGGTGTTTTAGAATCGACGAGAAAATTCCTTTCACGCGGTAACATGAAGAAAATTGCATAAAATTTTGAATAAGTACCATGGACTTACAAATGCCATTGTATGCAGATATTCAAACAAAATCATGAAATTACATCAAAACTCTGTCTATATGCTACCAGATTGAGCACAATAGACATATAATACTTCATCAATTGTTGTCAGAGTGACTGCTGGCGGCAGTGGGAATTTTCACGTGTTTCTGATTCTAGTCTATAGGTGGCAGCACCAGCTAGATGCGGGAATGTCAAGTCCTTTGGCCCCTGGAGGACATTAAAGTATGTGGGAAGATGTTTTCCCATTGCCCTTCAAAGGGTTATCTTTGAGTGTACTAAACAAATCTTGAGTAATTTCAGCAATGCACAGTTTGAATGTACAGTTCTTATACACAAGAATAATTTCAAATTTTGACTTCATAATAATTCCTAGTTCAGCTTAATCATCAAACACTGTTTATAGATATCTGTTTAGACTTCATTTGAGATACATTTATGTTTTCTTTAACATTCAAGTAGTAAATTGATAGGAGAGGGGAAGAAGCTGCTGATTACCTTGCTTCCAACCTTCTCTTGCAACATTACCAACAACAACAACAACAACAACAATAAAACCTCCAAATTTTATTTCAGTCAACTCATTTATATGCATGAAGCTGTAGGTGATTTCTGTGAAGTGCGTGTATTTGTTTCAGTGTTTGTTTAGCTAGTGTACATGTATAAGAATATTTTTAAATTACCATTTCACTTACATGAAAAGTGTTTGGATGAAAAATATATTTGTTGACACAGTTTGTTAAAATGGTTTAAATGATGAAATACCAGATAAGAATATGAAATATTTATGAGTGTTCCCTGAATGTCAAAGGCTCAAGACTGTAGGAATATTAGTATCGCAATTAGTTACAAGTATAATTTGCATTTTGACTATTACTATGTAGTAACTGATTGGTAGTTTGGAAGAAATACTTTCTACACTGTCATCTGTTTAGTCCTTGATATTAATAAGCTGGTCATCATCCCCCTCCCCATTCTTTTTAAATTGTGTTTATTGTGTGGCGACTGTAGATTTTGTCACTGTAGTATTAGTGCTTTCCTTAATAAATTCCCAGGTTCACATGTATTAATTTCTTTCATAAGCCACACATTGTCCACACTAATCTGCTGTTTCATAGTTTTAATTCATACAAAATGTATCAGTATGAATAGGTCATTATTTGAAACATTATTGTTTCTTTAGGACAGATGTAGAAAGTAGGATCTATTTCAATGTACATCTTCATGTGCCTTTTGTTTTGTAGGACATCACCTGGAACACTAGCCCGACAATTAATTGAACTTGGTGGGAACCGCACAATGACTTTGGAAGTACGGCGTAGGGTGCGTCTTGAAGGTGCTGAACTTGAAGAACAGCAGAGGAAAGAAAGAGAAGCAAAGGAGGCCCGGGCAGAGAAAAGGTAAAACTTTGAACAGTTAGATATTCAAGTTCATTCGTCATCAATAATCCAAATTAAAATAAGAGAAAGGCAACCACACATATTTACCCGATTGATGTGTGGTGCCTAGAAACATGCAACAGAAAACAGTATTCATGCAAGATTTTGAGCCCTTACCCTTTCTTTAGCAGAAGTAAACATATTCACATACACTACCACATAGGCATCACTTAGACACACACTGCTGTAGCTATGGTTTTTACTAGAGAAAGAGCAAGAGCTCAAAGACTAGTCATTAACATTCATCAAAGCTTCACTGTAGTGCTGGATTCACTCCAACTGTGCAAAGTATACATTCATCTCAACAGCGACTTCCGTATTTAATGCAACAGATGCATTTATCAGCTTTTGGTGTAGGAAAATGTCAGTGAAGGTAAATCTGATCAGTACAGTATATAGTCAGTAACTGTGCCAGTACAACTCACAAAGTTTCATTATTTCAGCTGAAGAACTGTGAGCAGGTGCAAGGTCATGGGATAGAAGCTCTTTCTTCTAAAAGCAGATATTTGATATTGACAGTAACACAATGCTCTGTGGGTTCCATATTATAGTTTCTGTAATATTTTTGAAATGGTCAGTTTTGTGGAGCATTTTCAACAGCTTCCTTTCATCGTTCATTCCCTATCGAATACTAACACCACTAAATTTCATCAGCTTAATGAATCACCAGATTTAAACATTTTTAATCACATGCTAAGGGACTCTTTCATAAAGCAAAATTTTCAGCTTTGATCCATTATTTGTGGACGTAATTGAAAGAAAAATTGGTCACTTTGCACATTGGTACTTGAGGTTGGCCGTGTACACCTTTGTTTGCTCTTATCTTTAATAAATTAATTCAAGTATCTACACTTCTGGTGTAGCCATGAGTTTTGTTTAATTTGAGCTCAATATTTTTTTATCTAAAATATTTTGTAGAAGTAATTGAGTAACCAACAACTTTTCCTTTCAAAATAATTGTTAATTTTGTTGCATTTTCCCCCTCCCTCCCTCCTAAATGACCTCGGTGCTTCTGTTAGCTAATTCTCTACAATTTTTAGGTGAATATCTAGGTATAAAGAGTGTAACTTGGCAGATTATTTTTTAAGCCCTCAAGGGCTCAGCTTTCATTGTCTGGGTAGGGGCTTGGTGACCAAGGCGTTTCTGAGCTGGGGAGTGGTAAACGCTGCCAGTCCTCTGGGCATGCTTCGGTGACCATGTGTGGTGTGATGGTTAAATGTTGTGAGTCAAAGGGAACAGGGATCTTGACTTGATCATAGTGATTGTGTTGATGATAAAAACCGCTATTACAAAATCCGTCATTCTCAAGGTGTGCTGCGTATTGATGACTGTTGAGGTGAAACAGTCATTAACAGGAAACCTTTGGTGAAACTACCTCATTTCAGTTGTATAAGACTTACCTAGGCACATGGGGCTCTGTCTAGATGGATTTCAGTTTCCCTAGCTGTTCATGGTACCGAGGTGGATCCTTCAAAATTTTTCATTCCTCCTCCCAACAAAAAGAGTGACTGACACCCATTCTAACAAGAGGGGTCGTGTAGCCAGTTCTCCCAACTCAGAACTGTTTCAGAATTCTAGTTTGCATTGTAACAGAAGATATGCTGCTAATCAGACTGTATTTTTATTAGTTAAGGAAAGGGGAAGCTTTGAATAAGTCTTATCCTTTTTACATTCAAAAGGGTTTAGTTAAATCTATTAAGCAGTTGCAAAATGGGTCACTGTTCGTGGAAACCTCAAGTTCCCAACAAGTGATGAATGTGCAGAAGGCCAAAAAATTGGGAATATGCCATTGACACTGAGCTCTTTACCACATTAAACTACTGTAATGGTGGTGTGACATGCAGAGACATGGTGGACATCCCAAAAGGAGACAAAATTGAATGGGCACCGGGAGGCATTGTAGACATGCAGAATATTATGGAAAGGGTTGCAAGGCAATTAGATCTGATTCGTTCATCCTCACTTTTGATAGCACTAACCTCCCACAACATATTAAGGCGAGTTATTTCCCCCCACCCCTCCCCACAATGAACCATGGACCTTGCCGCTGGTGGAAAGGCTTGTGTGCCTCAATAATACAAATAACCATACTGTAGGTGCAACCAAAATGGAGGGGTATATGTTGAGAGGCCAGACAAACGTGTGGTTGCTGAAGAGGAGCAGCAGTCTTTCCAGTAGATGCGGGGCAACAGTCTTTTCAGTAGTTGCGGGGCAACAGTCTGGGTGATTGATTGATCTGGCCTTATAACATTAACCAATATAGTCTTGCTGTGCTGGTACTGTGAACGGCTGAAAGCAAGGGGACACTACAGCCATAATTTTTCTCTAGGGCATGCAGCTTTACTGTATGGTTAAATGATGATGGCGTCCCCGTGGGTAAAACATTCCAAAGGTAAAATAATCCCCCATTCAGATCTCCGGGCGAGGACTTCTCAGGAGGACATCGTTATCCGGAGAAATAAAACTGTCAGATCTCTTAATCGGGTAGGTAGGTTAGAAAATTTAAAAATGGAAATGGATAGTTTAAAGTTTGATATAGTGGGAATTAGTGAAGTTCGGTGGCAGGAGGAACAAGACTTCTGGTCAGGTGAATACAGGGTTATAAATGCAAAATCAAATAGGGGTAATGCAGGAGTAGGTTTAGTAATGGAAAAAAAAAAAAAAAAAAAAAAGGAGCAGGGGTAAGCTACTACAAACAGCGTAGTGAACGCATTATTGTAGCCAAGATAGATACGAAGCCCATGCCTACCACAGTAGTGCAAGTTTATACGCCAACTAGCTCTGCAGACGACGAAGAGATTGAAGAAATGTATGATGAGATAAAAGAAGTTATTCAGATAGCGAAGGGACATGAAAATTTAATAGTCATGGGAGACTGGAATTCAATAGTAGGAAAAGGAAGAAAAGGAAAAGTTGTGGGTAAATATGAAATGAGGATATGGAATGAAAGAGGAAGCCGCCTGATAGAATTTTGCACAGAGCATAACTTAATGACAGCAAACATTTGGTTTAAAAATCATGAAAGAAGTGGAAGAGGCCTGGAGACACTGGAAGGTTACAGATAGATTATATAATGGTAAGACAGAGATTTAGGAACCAGCTTTTAAATTGTAAGACATATCCAGGAGCAGATGTGGACTCTGACCACAATCTGTTGGTTACGAACTGTAGATTAAAACAAGAAACTGCGAAAAGGTGGGAATTAAAGGAGATGGTATCTGGATAAACTGAAAGAACCAAAGGTTGTGGAGAGTTTCAGAGAGAGAGAGAGAGAGAGAGAGAGAGAGAGAGAGAGCATTAGGGAACGATTGACAAGAATGGGGGGAAGATACACAGTAGAAGAAGAATGTGTAGCTTTGAAAGATGAAATTGTATAGGCAGCAGAGGATCAAGTAGGTAAAAAGACTAGGGCTAGTAATAATCCTTGGGTAACAGAAGAGACATTGAACTTAATTGATGAAGGCAGAAAATATAAAAATGCAGTAAATGAAGTAGGCAAAAAGGAATGCGAATGTCTCAAAAATGAGATCAACAGGAAGTGCAAAATGGTTAAGCAGGGACGGCTAGAGAAGAAATGTAAGGATGTAGAGGCTTGTCTCAGTAGGGGTAAGATAGATACTGCCTACAGGAAAATTAAAGAGACTTTTGGAGAAAAGAGAACCACCTGTATGAATATCAAGACCTCAGATGGAGAAGCAAAGAAGTCAAAGCAGAAAAGTGGAAGGAGTATATATAGAGTCTTTACAAGGGCAATGTACTTGAAGATGATATTACGGAAATGAAAGAGAACCTCGATGAAGATGAAATCGGAGATATGATACTGCTTGAAGAATTTGACAGAGCACTGGAAGACCTAAGTCGAAACAAGGCCTTGGGAGCATACAACATTCCATTAAAGATACTGATAGCCCTGGGAAAGCCAGCCCTGACAAAACTCTACCATCTGGTGAGCAAGATGTATGAGACAGGCGAAATGCCCTCAGAATTCAAGAAGAATATAGTAATTCTGATCCCAAAGAAAGCATGTGTTGACAGGTGTGAAAATTACCGAACTACACAGCTGTAAAACACTAACACGAATTCTTTACAGATGAATGCAAAAACTGCTAGAAGCCGACCTTGGGGACGATCAGTTTGGATTCTGTAGAAATACTGGAACACGTGAAGCAATACTGACCTTACGACTTATCTTAGAAGAAAGATTAAGGAAAGGCAAACCTACGTTTCTAGCATTTGTAGACTTAGAGAAAGCTTTGACAATGTTGACTGGAATACTCTCTTCCAAATTCTAAAGGTGGCAGGGGTAAAATACAGGGAGCAAAAGGCTATTTACAATTTGTACAGAAACCAGATGGCAGTTATAAGAGTCGAGGGGCATGAAAGGGAAGCAGTGGTTGGGAAGGGAGTAAGACAGGGTTGTAGCCTCTCCCCGATGTTATTCAATCTGTATATTGAACAAGCAGTAAAGGAAACAAAAGAAAAATTCGGAGTAGGTATTAAAATCCATGGAGAAGAAATAAAAACTTTGAGGTTCGCCGATGACATTGTAATTCTGTCAGAGACAGCAAAGGACTTGGAAGAGCAGTTGAACGGAATGCACAGTGTCTTGAAAGGAGGGTATAAGATGAACATCAACAAAAGCAAAACAAAGATAATGGAATGTAGTCGAATTAAGTCGGGTGATGCTGAGGGAATTAGATTAGGAAATGAGACACTTAAAGTAGTAAAGAAGTTTTGCTATTTGGGGTGCAAAATAACTGATGATGGTCGAAGTAGAGAGGATATAAAATGTAGACCGCCAATGGCAAGGAAAGTGTTTTTGAAGGAGAGAAATTTGTTAACATCAAGTATAGATTTAAATGTGAGGAAGTCTTTTCTGAAAGTATTTGTATGGAGTGTAGCCATGTATGGAAGTGAAACATGGACGATAACTAGTTTGGACAAGAAGAGAATAGAAGCTTTCGAAATGTGGTGCTACAGAAGAATGCTAAAGATTAGATGGGTAGATCACATAACTAATGATGAGGTACTGAATAGAATTGGGGAGAAGAGAAGTTTGTGGCACAACTTGACTAGAAGAAGGGATCAGTTAGTAGGACATGATCTGAGGCATCAAGGAATCACCAATTTAATATTGGAGGGCAGCGTGGAGGATAAAAATCATTAGAGGGAGACCAAGAGATGGATACACTAAACAGATTCAGAAGGATGTAGGTTGCAATAGTTACTTGCTGATGAAGAAGCTTGTGCAGGATAGAGTAGCATGGAGGGCTGCATCAAACCAGTCTCAGGACTGAAGACCACAAGATGATCATCTTCGTTTAACCGTGCGGCCCTATGTCCCTAACCCAATGCGCTGTTTTAAATACCATCACATTGGGCACACCACTCTTGAATGTAAGGGAGAATCTACATGTGACAAATGTGGTAAGGCTACCCATGTTCATCTCCTCCAAACTGTGCAAATTGCTCTGTGGCTTACCGTGTCTGGAGTAGGTGCTGCTGGGTCTTCCTTGAAGAATGAGAGATACCGGAGATGAAAACAAAACATATCCACTGTGGTGAGGCCAAAAAGGTTTGTAAGGTCATGCAGCCTCCCACGTTCACTACATTCTGTGCTTCAGTTGTTAAACAGCCAATTCAGATGCTGCTACACAAACAGAGGTTGCTACTGTTAGCACTAGTACCTGTGTTTGTCAGTGTACTTGGGCTGCTGCAGTTACTGCAAAGCCCACACTTTCTCCCAGAATGTAAGACATTGCCGTGGTAGCCGATGTTGTGGACCTCCCTGCTTCTCCAAAGCTTCAGCCTGGTCTACAGCCCAGCACTGCCACTGCCATAGTTGTGGCTCTGAAGCCTAACCCGTGCAAAGACAAAGAAGGTCAGGCATCCGTCACCAAAGGGTTTGAGAAGCAAAAAGTCCAATGATGTCGACATCATCCTCTCTGATGTCTCTCATGATTCTTCTGTAGAGCTAATGGACCTTGATGTTGGACTGAACCTCCACTCATTGCGAGCTCCTCTACCCGGCTGAAAGACAGGATAAAAGTGCAACCCCTGTTATAGATGGCTCCCATATTAAAGTGGAACATTAATGGGTTTGAATCCACCCGATGCTTGTTTTAGCAGAAAACACATTTTAAAGCCTGTGATGCCCTCGTACTATGGGGCTATACGCTGGGGAAAGGAGCTGCTGTGTTTGTCGATAACATGCACCACTCCTGGCTACTGACCTGCAATTGCAGTTGAAATTTGTGTGTGTTGGAGGATCACTGTTTTCTGAATTTAATCACCTCTGAAAGATACAATAGACTCTGAGGCTCTCACTGATCTTATGAAAGAACACCCCCAATCATTTTTTCTACTGGAAGACATTGATGCCTATCATGTCTTCTGGGATTAACATCTGCTTGCCCTCAGGATTGCACTTTGCAGAGCCTCATGACAACTCATGAGCTGTACATCCCCAACACAGGTACTCTCGCTCAATTCTGTGCTGTTAATGGGTCATTCTCAGCCTGTCTTTTCTCCAACCCTTGTGGACCCTGTTCAGTGGGAAGTCATTGACAGTCTTCATTCCAGTAACCACTTCCTACTCTGCATTCATCTACTGGATGGAGCATTACTGGCACAGAAGCCACCAAAATGGATGGTCAACAGGGCTAACTGGATGCTGTTCAGCCTCCTAGCTGTGTTTGAATTCTGCGACTGCATCCAGGAATGGGTGGAGCGCATCACACAAGTGATCCATTATGTCGTTGACTTATCGATCACAAAGTCCTCAAGACATCTTAGGAGGCAACCTGTTCCTGTGTGGACTAGTGAGTGCTGCTCAGCAATCCAGGACAGGCATGCAGCTTCTTGATGATTTAAATACCATAGTACTGCCCAAAAACAGACGACCTCACAGGCTTTGGCTAATGAGTATCAAGGCTCGACACATCATTAAGGAGAGCAGGAAAAGGTCATGGCAAGTATTCCTGGACTGCATCAACTGCTCCACTTCTTCTACAAATGTGTGGGAGGCTACCAGGAGGATTTCCGATAAACACAGTCATTTACCAATAGCAGCAGTGCTGAAATGGATGTCTCCAAACAATGCCTGGAGGCATGGTTCAGACAATGGCAGAGCATTTTGCAGCGACCACTACAGATGCCAGCAAGAATCTGATGTTTTGCTGCTACCATGCGGCTGCAGAGAGGGATGACTTTGTCTTCAGATAATACAACTCTGTGTCTTACAGTTGCTTTTCCTTCATGTGGGTGCTGGAATCAGCATTGTCTTGAGATTTTTCATGCAGCACTCAGTCGTGACCAAATCCAGTACTGCATGCTTCAACATTTGCCAACAGCGTCAAACGGAATTGTCCTCAATTTTTTTTCAATTTTATATGGCAGATAGCCAACTTTCCCAGCTCGTGGAGAGAGGCAATTCTGCAGCCTCTTCTCAAACCACGAAAGGACCGCACATGTCCCAGTAGTTAATGGAGTGTCACCTTAACAAGCTGTGTAGGAAAGACCCTAGAGTAAATGTTTAACTGTCACCTGTTCTGGTTGTTAAAAGGGACTGGCAATGCCTTAGCCGATCTCAGTGTCGACTCCAGAGATTTCGGTCCGCTGTCGACAACCTGACCCTACTAGAGGTAGCATTTAGGAGGGTTTCCTATGTAAACATAACTGTCTCGGCATATTCTTCGATATCAGTAATGTGTATGTCACTACTTGGAGGCTCAGTATTCTCGTGCAGCTCCATCAGTGGGGCTTTTGTGGCCATCTCTCCATTTTCTTATAGTCCTTCTGGTCCAAGCACTTTTTAGCTGAAGCTGATGACGTGCTGTCTGATCGTTTTGTGCAGGAGAATGGTATTTCTCAGGGCAGTGTTTTAAGTGTTACTCTCGTCGTCATAGCCATAAACAGTATGCTGCGTCTGTTCTGGTTTTATAGAGCTTTTGCGCTCATGGCTAGACTATGGATGCACTGTGTACGGGTCAACAAGGCCTTCTTATCTGAAGATTATTGACGCTATGCACTTTGAGGGGGTTAGAATAGTCACAGGTGCTTACAGGACTAGCCCCATACACAGTCTTTGTGCCGAGGCTGGGGAACCACCACTCACCATTCGGCGGCAGCTCACCATGTTGCATCAGGCTTGTAAGTTTCTCGCAGCTCTGACTTCACTCAGATTCCATACTGTTGCTCGTCCACCTCTCGAATGCCTTTTCTCTAATTGTCCATTAGAAACAGTGCCGTGTGGGATCCGTGTGCAGCATATGCTGGAGTCACAGGGTGTGGAGCACACACAGCCCCAGATCCAGGGTTTTAACTGCCTGCCACCATGGTTCTGCAGAGGCCCAGAGTAATTTTTGATTTGGTACAGTACAGGAGAGATGCAGTCTTGCACATGTTTTTAATACCTTATGTTATGACAATTTAACTGAGCACTGCAACTGTACAGTTGTCTTCATGGATGGGTCGAAACTGAGTGAATCCATTGGTTGCTCCATTGTTTTCCCTGTTCGTGTCTTCAAGGTATGACTGCCTCAAGACATTACGGTCTTTGACGTTGAATTATATGTGGTCTTGCAGTCATTGGAGCAGATAAGATATGCTTCAAGTGCTAAATTCCTTGTCTGCTCTACCATGCTTGTATCTAGAAGATAAAGTAAATATTCAGGAAACCCTGCTCCACCTGTATCGGCTGGGGAAGGAGTGGTGTCTATCTGCTAGTTACCAGGTCACCTGGGTATTGCGGGAAACGAAACGGCGGATGTAGCAGCCAAGGTAGGCATGTCACGATCCTCAGTTATTTAAATGTGCCATCCCCCTCCATGTTATCATCTCGCTGTGGGGGTGCTCGTGCGTTGATGGGAGAATAAGTGGCTGGAAGTGACAGATAACAAATCGTGTCTAATAAAGCCTTCTGACTGGTCATGACATATCTCCTTTCAGCCATGAAGGTGGAATGAGGTCCTTCGCAAAAGCAACAGTCCTCTGATGTGTGGCTTCTTAATTCAGCACGACAACCCTCCAGTGTGTGGTGCTTATGGTGTATAGATGTGTGTGCGTCACATTTTACTAGACGGTGTTTTTCAGACCAGAGGGCAGCAGCAGATTTGCCCTTTATTTTAAGTGACGTTCAAATGAATGTGGTGAGTCTTTTAAGGTTTTGTGATTTGTCCAACTTGTTTCCAAAGATTTTAGGGAGATGTCCGCAATGTTTCATACCGTGACTGGCTAATCCATGTTTTACGTAAGTGGTTAGCTAGTCACATATCCCTGTGTCTTTGTTTTGCCTCCTCTGTCACATTCCTTCTGTTTTGTTGTAGTATCTCTTACTATTTCTCCTTTTTATTACAGAATATGATATGGGATGCTTGTGTGGATCACTGCATGTGAATGAGTGAGTGTGCTGGAGTTTTTAGCCTTTCTAACCGTATTCATTTCTTTTAATGTTTGTAAGGACACTGATAACTTTGCCATTGAGTGCCCATACACCCCAAAAACAACAACACATTTTTTGAGAAACTTCTGCAGAAACCAACACCCACATACAGACAGACAGTTGAAAATACAACAGTTGGTGTTTGCACAACCCCAGTGATAATAATATTAGTATTGTCCTCATGGTGTTGCATATAAAATTCAAATGCTTTCTTAAAAATAACTACTGTTTTAGCACCGTGCTGCACGTAAAACTAGTGTACTGTGGTAAATAAAGGCGTCTAATTTGTTGTGAGCAGTGAGCACAACCCATGCAACTCAGGTTTTTAACTGGTTACTTGTTATGCCAGCTTAGTCATTGTCTCTCTTTTGTAATAAAGTTATTAATTACTGTCACTGACTCAGTGCAATGTTCTCTAAAACCATTAATTTTTATTCATTCTCTCTCTCTCTCTCTCTCTCTCTCTCTCTCTCTCCCCCTCTCTCCCTCTCCCCCCCCCCCCCTTCCTTCCTTCCTTCCATCCATACATCCATCCATCCATCCATCCATCCGTCCATCCATCCATCCATCCATCCTCCCTCCTCTCACTGTGCGTGTGCGTGTGTGTGTGTGTGTGTGTAAAAATGAAGAAAGGAAATCTGAGAAAATATTCTATTTGGCTGTTTTCAGTCGAGCTGTAACTTTGATAACTTATTTTTTGGGATCACATACTTCAACTTAAGACTGTAGTTTAGGGACCTTCAACACAACTAATGACTTGAACTATGCAAACTATTTGTGTAGCAACTAAGATAATTAAGTATGAGAAATCAGTACTTTCTGTGATAGTTTCTCAGATACACATTAATTTTGGCCTAAACTTGAGATAACAGTGACTTTAGCAGAAGCTAAATTAAAAGGCGTTATCTCAGTGTAGAATTCCATGCTGCTTCCTTTTCAAGAGAATAAAGAATTTTTTTAGAAATTGTAATTCAATAATGTATAAGTCATTTTACTGATCATTTCCGTTAATTTATATTGCATTCTAAATCTCCCACTCTAAGGTAAAGCTGCTTATAAATCCCAAACAAAAATAAAATATCTACATTCTCACTAATTATGCCAAAGTTTGTAATGCATGTATGTCCCAAACAATTAAGATTCTGATAACCATATTGGCTCAAAGCACAGAAACAAAGTTTTGAGAAAAATAGATATTTATGAAAATTAAATTTATAATGAAGATCAAATTTATAAACAAATTACCAATCTCATATGCTTTTTAACCAAGTTTCAACATCCTGTACTTGCTATGGAAAAATAATGTATCCACTTTGTTATGAAATATTGATTAATATTTAAGTTTATATTTATTATCAGTGTAAATCACAAATTTCCGTACATGTGCTAGTGACAGTAGTGTTTTTTTAACTGTTGTAAAGTTTCTAATTAATGTGAAATTAGAATCAGAATATGAACAATAGATATTAACTGCACAATTATGACCTATTCCAACACTTCACAGTCTTTATTATTATCATTTTCATGAAGCACATTCTGTGGCTTGAGGATCAGGTAAAATTTCCTATATGTGTCTGATTATGAAGTATTACTACTATTTACACAATGAAGACACTAAATTATGTTGTCAACCCTAGATAAGAATTGAGCGACACAAAGCAACAACATTATTTTGTGCTTTGGGCCCATATAATGTATATCTGAGAAACCCATGAAACATCTTTTCATTATGGGACTACAGATACAGATAAAGCTGGTTCACTGTAAGAGGGTAGGAGCATGCATACACAATACAATCTCAAACTTGGTGGTGGTGTGCTGTAAGCCCCTTACAGATCTCAGCACTTCAGCCAATCATTTCTTGGCCTGTGTCACTCAGACCAGAATCAGAGAAAAATGTGGAAGTGCCATATTCACAATCTTTGTACATTACCAGAGCAAGCATAAACATGTGCATCAAATCAGCTTTAAGCAGGAACTGAGGCGATCTAATTACATTTTTTAGACCCTTTTTCTTTCACCAATAAGTAGATGCTGGTATTAACAAATTGTGCCTGAGCTGCAACATGAGTATTCTTTGGCTTCAGAATCATTGTTTTCTAGCAACAGAGGTACATTTCCAATGTATTTGTTAATCTAGGCATTGGCTGTTGCTTTCTCCTCACTCTGCAATCCTGTTTGGTTTGTGCACAATGGATCTGTGAAAGAATTAAACAGAAATAAGAAAGAACATAAGAATGATTATTGATTGATGCTGCACAAACACTACATTTTCATGTTGCTGCGAAAAACCTGTCTCAAGGAACTTATCAATCCTTTGAACGGTAAATGTTTTATATAGCGGCGCAGAGTGTCCCAGCACTTTAAGAAATGAAGCCCCCCCCCACAAGGAACTTAAACCATATAAGTGGAAAATATTTGGAACAATTCCTACATCAGTGATTTTTAAGATTTGAATGCTTTCTACACTTGAACCATTTTAATATTTCTGTCTTTGGTTCTGCATAACGAGTACATGCATTGAACATTTTCATTTTTGATTCAGAAGACTAATTAGGATTGAAGATGGCCAAGGTGTCAGAATAGGAGACAGGTAGCATAAATGATTTTTCAGTTCTTGTGACACCACTTTAGAGAAGGCTGTAGAGCATGACCTGCAACAAGATACTGTATGTTGCCATTACACCACATCACCCTCCCCCTACAGCTCTTGTTGTATCCTGTTTAATTTTTCAGCTTTTTGTGAAGCCACTAATTTATCTGTCCAAAGACCTGCCTCTTCCCATTTCTCCCTCCTTGTGTCCTTCCCTACCCCTTCCCCACCTCCATCAGCTCAGAAAACTGGTTTCAGTAATAAAGTCGAGTATCAATACTAAGTCTTGCCATGACCACGGGAATGTGCATTTGGGTGTCTGCGTAGTTGTGTGTTTGAATGTGTGTACTGTTGTTGAAAAATGAGCTAATGTGAATGTGAATTATTGTGCTTCATGCATTGATATGATGTAGGTGAGTGGAGGAATTTCCAATATTATTTGCAGGCATTAAGGCTCGACTGTAACTGTATCTGAGGTGAGCAGCGGTCTTTACTAGGGTGGTTGGTGGAGATAATAAAGAGATGGGGGAGTAGGGAATAGCAGTGCATGAGTGGGGTAACATGGTAGTGCTGACTGTAGGAGCTTGCAGGGACAAGTTGGGGATGGGACAGTGGACTGTTAGTTGCAGTATCTGGAGACTGTGCTTGCAGGGCAGGAAGGGGGTGGGGGTGTTCGGAGCTTTGTTGGGGAAAGGACTGTGCAGGTGTGCTGGTGAGATGGAAGACATGTGTAGGGCTGAAGTGGAAGCAGGGTAAGAGATTGGCAGGTGGATGGCAGGGAGTAGCAAAGGTTGAGGTCGAGGGGGATATGAGAATGAAGAATGTGTTGCAGGGAGAGTTTCCACCTACATCTTTCAGAAAAACTTATGTCATTGGGAAGACCCTCCACATGGCATAAGTTTATGAAGCAGTTGTTGAAAACAAACACACTGTGTTTGGTGGCATCCTCTGTATGGTGGCAGCAGTTCTTGCAGACAGATTGCTTGTTAGTGGGCATGATCACATAGAATGCTGCATAGTAATCGCAGCTAAGTTGCTAGATAACATGACTGCTTTCACAGGTAGCCCAGCCCTTGATGTGATAGGAGATGCCAGTGACGGAACTGGAGTAGGTGGTTGTGGGAGAATATATGGGACAGGTGTTGTATCTAAGTCTGTTGCAGAGCAATTAGCTACAGAACAAGGATTTGGGAGTGGCAGTGGAATGGGGATAGACAAGAGTATTTCACAGGTTAGATGGACAGTGGAATACCCCTGTGAGAGAGTTGAGGATGATATTTCTCATTGCTGGTCACCACGAGAGGTAGTTGGTACCCAGGCAGAAAACATGATTTGGCTTCTCCAGTACCAGGTGGTATTGGGTCACAAGGATGGGGTGGGGGTTGCTCCTTTGTGGCTTGACAATGGCTACATGAAGTAAGTGACTAGGGAGACAAGGCACTGGAGACACGTTTCTGGGACAACTTGAGGAGGGTAATTTTGGTTTGTGAAGGCTTCAGTGTGACCCTTAGTGTATTTGGAAAGAGATCGTTCATCACTACAGATGCAACAACCGTGGGTGGCTAGGCCATACGGAAGGGGTGTGGAGCAGGAGGTATTTTCAAAGTGGAGACATTGTTGGTGAGTGGAGGTTGACGTCAGTGGATTTGGGGGGGGGGGGGGGGGGGTTGGTCTGAGGAAGACCAAGTGAAGCGATGGGGGAGAAGGTTGATATGTTGTCCTCACCCTTGGTCCAGACCATGAAGATGTCATCAGTGAATCACAACCAGGTGAGAGTTTTGGGATTCTGGATGGTTAGAAAGGATCCTCTACATAGCCCTTAAGCAGGTTGGTGCAGGGTGATGCTACGCCTGTTGTTGTACCATGAATTTATTTGTAGGTGATGTCTTCAGAGCAGAAGTAATTAGAGTGAGAATGTACAATAGTTGGTCATGGTGACCAGGAAGGAGATTGTAAGTTTGGAGTCAGTTGAACATTGGGAAAGGTAGAGTTCAGTAGCCGCAAGGCCGTCGGCATTGAGGATTATTGTGCGTATGGAGTAGTGCTCAGTTGTGACGAACAGAGTGCTGGGTGATAAAGGAACAGGAATTTTAAAGAGTCAGTGGAGGAAATGGTTGGTGTCTGAAATAAACTTGCATTCATTATTGATTGTGGGCAGTGCATTTATTGGTGCAGCGTGCCTGCTTTTATTCTTTACAAAGCCTATTCAGTTTATTTGCTTGTAGTTTTGAAGTATTTGGATACAGTACTTTAAGTAAATTATTAATTAGTATCTCATCCTAAAAAAGAAAGATAAATTACAATAGTCAAAATTTGATGTAAAAAATATATTAGCTGTCATTTGTATGTTGCTAAAATATAATCATGTGGCCAGTAATATGACATGTAAATTTATTACATTCACAGTGAAGATGTTGACATGAGTAGTGAATCTGAGGATGAAATGGACATGACTGCAGTTGGAAGAGGCCGGCATGACTTACTTGTCAAGCAAGAAACGAAAGTACAGACAGGGTTTTTCAAGAGCAGCAAGAAGCAGCACCCCATGTTTCCCTTCTTTGAGGAAAAAGTTAAATTTGATGAATATGGTGAGATTATTAGGTAGGCAGAAGTAGAAATTATTTATTTCTGTATTTTTCTACAATTTCTGTGTATATTCTTCCTGTGAGTAACTTTTAGAAATAACTACAATTAACAGTACAGAAAAGACATTGTTTTCATTGCTTGAGAATGCGTGAAGCTGATAATTTGGTGAAAGTAACTTTCCTTTTAAGGATTTGATATTAAAATTTCACAAACTGTAAGACAAAATTATTGGCATAATTGAACACCATGGATTTCTTATGAGCGTTGACTAGTGTAATTCAGAGTTTAATAATGTTTAGTTGCCATTTCTGACAGTGCTACTTTATGATCATTGTGCAAGTTAACATACTCCTTATGAGTAGCTGTATCATTAATAAGCTGCTTTTTTCAGCATTAATAACAGCTTGGTGTTCTGTGAGTTTGATTGTTTGCATTTATTCTCATCCAGTTCCTTTTTCAAAAACAAATATTTCTCATGATACAGTCATAGAAACTTTCAGGGAATAGTAACTTGTGAAACTTCATGTACTAGTGCGTGATGTGTGAGTCAAAGCAATGGAATTTTCAGATTTTAAATGATCTATAAATTTTTGTGTCTTAAAACTCCACTATATCCTATTCTAAAAAAGGGAAAGAACACTCCTTTTGTATCTGTCACACTTGCTGGAAGTTGTCATATCCAAAAGATTACCTAACTTAACATTATACGAGGGGTGATTGGAAAGTTTTAAGAATGGGCTTGTAATTGTACAATGGCAGTAGTTACATGCTACTGTGATGCGTCTCCTTCAAAATAGTGTCCTTCTGACTGAAAACTCCGACTCCAACGGTGTTTCCACTTTTGGAAACATCCCTGGAAATTTTTTTCCTGAAGTGTGTTAAGGATGCTCTCTGTATTTGCCTGGATGTCTTCAGTCAAGTCAAATCACTCCCGTTTCAGTGAAAATTTCAGTTTAGGGAACAGGTAGAAGTCCACAGGGGCCAAATCAGGGGAATATGGCAGTTGTGGAAGTACAAGAATTTTGAATTTGGTCAAAAAATTCAGCGATGGAGAAGGCATGATGAGCTGGACCATTGTCACAATATAGCACCCAACTACTGTCTGTTCACAACGGAGGCCTCTTCTTCTGCACCTTTTCACACAAACGCTCAAGGATACATTTGTAGTATTCCTGGTTAATTGTCTGTCCTCCAGGGGTAAATTCGTGATGCACAATCCTGGTAGAATAAAAAAAAAATCACCAACATTGTCTTCACCTTCGACCGACTTTGCTGTGCTTTTTTCGGTCGTGGTGAACCTGGAGTCTTCCACTGTGAAGACTGTGCTTTGGTTTCAGGATCATATCCATATACCCACAATTCGTCACCTGTAATTACCATATTTAACAAATCTAGGTCATTTTAGTCCAATTAATCAGATCTTGACACACTTCAAGTCTGTATTGTCTCTGGTCACTTGACAACACTTTTGGAACGAATTTTGCAGACCCTTGATGCATGTTCAGATCTTCAGTTAAAAGTGACTGAAGTGCATAGAAACTTAAATAAAGTTCATCAGCCATCTCGCTAATTATAAGCCTACGGTCAGAGCACACTAAGTCACGAACTTTCAAAACATTTTCATTCATTACTGAGATGGAAGGACGGTCGGGCTGTGGTTCATCTTCAAATGATTCACGGCCATTTTTAAAAGTGTTGAACCAGACAAAAACATTTGACTGACTCATACAATTACCTGCCAAATCTGTTGTTAAGAGTTTGTAAGTCTCAGATCTCAGAAGCTGATTTCTAGTTTTTTTCACACAAACTTGTTGCTCCGTTTTTATGTCCATTTTCACGCAGACTGAATCTGGCAACAAGCCCTAACAGACCTGCACTCAACCAGCTGCCACAACAAACTGAATGAAGGAAATGCAGTTTCCTGTCGGAGGGTGTTCAAGGAAAAGGCAATGACTCACTCCCCACCCTCTGTGTACGTGCCCACCAAACCAGTAAGCAGCAGTGGACCCATTCTTAAAACTTTCCAACGACACCTTGTATACAAATAAGAACCATATTGTTAGTCCCATTGTGGGAACTTGCCAGTGTCTTTTTTGTCATTAGGTGCTTTCCTTATAAGAGTTTACAATAAACATCCGTGTATCATGTGTCCTATAATCTAATTTAAAATGTGATAACATAACATTAAAATATGCCAGATAGTGCCAAAAAACAAGTAGCCTTAGAATAGGAGTGTGAACCAAGCCAGAATGTGAGAGATGAACTACAGCTAAAATTAGGGAGCGGTAGAGTATGAAACAAGCCAGAAGAGGAGAGATGAACTATGATTAAAATCAGTTCATTTAAGTTCCACAAAAATATGTTACTACTGTCACTGGTTGCACATTTTATTGAATAAAATGGCTTTTTATGTCTGGGTGTTTCCTTTTTGCTTTGAAGTCTTAAAAAGTATTATACACAACCACATCAGTTCTAATTTGGAGCTTGGTGTGGCATCCATCGAATGAGTTAATTAAGTAATCAGCTTTAATATGATATGTCATAAATATTTCACAGTTTATCTTGGATGTTGTGTAGTAGAGTATATTACAACTGTTGTGTAAGTGCAAAGGTGATGCCAGAAGCTAATAAGACACATTTTGCTATCATATTAGTATGTTTTTTCTTTATACATCTTTCAGTACTGGTTAAAGAATGTAAAGGAGATTTAAACATGATTAAAAGTGTTCGTATTACTAATAATTCGTTTTACTTCATGGGCATTTGCAAGTCAGTCATTGTTTTACGTAGAAATATTGACCAATATTTGTTTCTTTGTTTTTGCAAGTGCACTGAAAGTGGCAGTGTAAAGAAATTCTGTTATCAGTAGATTCTACAGACTCTGTACTAGATTTGCAGCTGGGTTAGCCCCTCTTCTAACCTTTACATGTTGTAGTTCCCTCGAACAAAAAACCATCCCCAGTAGTTGGAAGAAAGCACAGGTCACACCTGTTTACAAGAATGATAGTAGAAATGATCCCAAAACTTCCATGATTTCCATTTGTTGTAGAAACTCAGAACAAACACTGGGCTCAAACATAATGAGATCTCTTGAACAAAATGGTCTCTATGCCAATCTGCATGGATTCCAAAGGCATCAGTCATGTAAAACCCAACTCGAACTTTCTTCACATGGCATACAGAAAACTTTGGATCAAGGAAGTCAAGTCGATTCCTTTAAAGCATTTGACTCAGTACTGTATCTTATGCCCAAAAGTGTGGACATATGGAGCATCAAGTGAAATTTATGACTGGATTGAGGGTTTTTTCATAGGAAGGATGCAGTATGTTATCTTGAATGGAGAGTCAATAACAGATGTAGAAGTAACTTCAGTTGTGCTCCAGGGAAGTGTGTTGGGACCCTTGCTGCTCATATTGTATATTAATGACCTTGTGCACAATATTAATTGTAACAGGAGCCTTTTTGCAGATGATGGACTTATCCATAGTGAAGTACCGCCTGAAAGAAGCTGCTCAAATATTCAGTCAGATTTTGATAAGATTTCAAAGTGGTACAAAGATTGGTTACTTGCTTTGAATGTTCAGAAATGTAAAATTATGCACTTAACAAAATGTAAAAATGTAGTATCCTAGACTGTAATACCATTAGTCACAGTTGGAGTTGGCCAACTCCTGCAAATACCTGGTTGTAATACTGTTAGGGATATGAAATGGAAATCACATATGCTCTGTCAAGGGTAAAGTAGGTGTTAGACATCAATTTATTGGTAGAATACTGGGAAAATGTAATCTGTCTAGGCAGTAAATATCTTACAAATCACTCATGCTTCACATTCAAGAATATTGCTCAAGTGTGTGGAACACATACCAAATGGATGATATTGAACATATAACATATAACATATTAAAAAAAGTGCTTTTTGAAAAAAATTTATAATTTCCTCAAATTCTTAGGTCCTTCCCAGACCCTTACCCCCGAGTCCATCTCACTCCTCATTCATATCACTCCTCACACTTCTACCTGATTCCTAAAGTCCATGAACCCAACCACGTAGGATATCCCATTGTGGCCAGTTACTGTGCTCCCACTGAGAGAATCTCTGCTCTCATAGACCAACACGTTCAACTGATTACCCACAACCTACCCTCCTACATTGAAGACCCTACCATTTACTCCACCGACTCTCCATAATTCCTGTTCCTTTTCCACATGGTGCCCTGCTCATCACTGTTTAAGCCACCACCGTTTACGCTAACATCCCTAATACCTGTGACCTTGCTGCTGTTGACCACTACCTTTCCCAACATCCGATGGATTCCAAACGTACAACCTCCTTCCCAGTCACCATGAGTGCCCACAAGTGCTTGTTCTTTGAAGGCATAACCTACAAACAAATCCAGGATGCAGCAGTGGATACCCACATGTCACCATCCTATGCCAACCTATTCATTGGTTGTCTAGAGGAATCCTTGCTAACCACCCAGAATCCCAAACCAGCCACCTGGTACAGTGTCACTAATGATGTCTTCGCGATCTGGATTGAGGGTGAGGACGTCCTATCCACTTTCCTCCAGCACCTCCACATCTTCTCCACAATTTGTCTCATCTGGTCCTCCTCAACCCAACAAACCACCTTCCACGATGTTGACCTCTAACTCAGTGACAGCTACATCCACATCAAAACTACCAACCAACAGTAATATCTCCACTTTGACAGCTGCCGCCCATTGCACACCAAGACATACACTTCTTTACCGCCTAGCCACCCGTGGTCATCGCATCTGTAATGACAAGAGTGCTTGTAGAAATATACCAAGGGTCTCACTAGTGCCTTCGCAGACCAAAATTACCCTCCCTACCTTGTATAGAAACAGATCTCCCACACCTTATCTCCCCCCCCCCACACACACACACACACATTCCAAGATCCTGTTGTTTGGCCACAGGAGCATTTCCCTCATGTCTCAGTACCACCCAGGTCTGGAGTAGCCAAATCACATTATCCGCCAGGATATCAACTACACCTCTTGTAGTGCCATGAAATGAGGAGTGTCCTACCCAGTATCCTTTGCACTCTTCCCACAGTGATATTCCACCATCCACCGAAACTATATAACATTCTCGTCCATCACTACACAACACCTGGTCTCGACCACTTGCCTCATGGCTCATATCCCTAATGTACCTACATGTAAAACCTGTTCCTCCCATCACTATGTACTCCAGTTCGGTCACAAGCATGACAAACTGTGGCCAAGAAACAGCTGAGCCACCCAATTGCTGAGCATGGTACCCAACACAAGATTCTTCATTTTAAGGACTTCTTCGCAGTCTTTGCCATCTGGATCCTTCCTACCAGCACCACCTTTTCTGAATTGCACAGATGGGGGCACTCCTTGCAGTATATCCTGTTTTTCCGTAACTCTCCTGGTCTCAACCTTCATTAGTCATTGATGTACACGCACCTGACCCTTCCCTTTTCCCACTCCAGCACTACACAGCCCTCTTTTCCACCAACACACTCATAGTCCTTTTACTTCTTGTCTTTTCCGCTGCCTTCCACCCCGACCTCATTCTGCCCTCTTTCTAGTCTGCGACTGCATGTAGCTGCCCTACCCTCTCTCCACCTCATCTCTGTATGCTCCCACAAACGGAACATCTACTGTCCCTCATCCCTACCCTGCTATCCTTCCCTGCCCCAGCCTCCTTTCCCCCATGTCCCAGATAGCTTTTCCGATCGTACACTGCTGCTTGCAGTTTGGCCTCGGCAGCCCGAGACTATGGTCATGTGTGTAAGAGTTGCATTCGCATGACTATGTGTGTATGTTGTCTTATTCTGATTCAGGCCCTTTTGGCCGAAAGCTTACTTCAGGGTGTATACTCCCTGGGACAACTGAGAAATCTGGAAAAGACCCAGGAATTTTTTTAGAATTCCAGGAATTTTTCATTGTTTTTGTTTTCAGTTAAATTTTTTGAATTTTTACTGCAGAATAATGGTGCAGCAGTAAAACATAAACGAGTATAAAACATCAAAATATAACTTAATTTGTGAAGAAAACGCTCCATTTACAACAACAAAAGACAGTGCACACACGAATGTCTGCCGACAGCAAAATGTGTCAAGGGCATTAGGAGGAAGACATTGCAATACTTCGTATCAACAAACCGCTTTCTTGACGTGATGTCACGGTTGTTTAATTTCTAGCATGAATGGTGTTTTTAGGGGCTTTTATTTCAAAATAAATTTCCTTTTATGCAAGATGAATCGTATTACATGTGAGAATGTGTGATGAATTTCTTAAGTCACAAAGCATTTGACTTTCATTCTAAACTTAACACTTTGAGGAGCAGCCAGTTAGAAAAATTTTTCAGCCCAGAAGACCAGACATTTATGTTGTTATTTAAAATTTTATTGGCTCATTTGTATTTGATATGTCTTAAAGGGAAACACACAATAAAAAGATCGATATTATATGTGAAATCTCAGATTTACTTGTAGCTATTCTCTAGGATATCTCTGCCCAAACTATTTGCCTTTTACGCGCCCTTTACGCGCGCGCGTATATACCTATCCTTTTTTCCCCCTAAAGTAAGTCTTTCCGCTCCCGGGATTGGAATGACTTCGTACCCTCTCCCTTAAAACCCACATCCTTTTGTCTTTCCCTCTCCTTCCCTCTTTCCTGAAGAAGCAACCGTTGGTTGCGAAAGCTAGAAATTTTGTGTGTGTGTTATTTTGTTGTGCCTGTCTACCGGCGCTTTCCCGCTTGGTAAGTCTTGGAATCTCTGTTTTTAATATAATTTAAATTGTTAATTTTTTCTATTTGTGTGTTTGTGTTACTTAACAGTGAGGTTACTATTGCCTGACCACATCACATGTCATATGTTCTGAATGGGTTCGTTTGAGCAGTTACCAGAAAGAGCCAGACAATAGGCTGTACTGTGCATGCACAGCTACGATGACGTAGGCAGCCCATGCTTGGTGCTTACTCTGCTCATACGCTTTTCGTTGCATTTCTGGTGGAATTTCTTGCGTCGTGGGGCGTCACGTGACCATGTGCAGCCCTGTGGCATGTTGTTGAGAGGACATACTGAGTTGTACTTAGAGCAATTGTTTTATTCCATCCCACACAGATAAAGGATGTAAATAAGGAAGCAGTTCTTGGCAAAATTTCATTTCAAAACTAGACTCCACAGCTCGAAGTAGCATAAAATTTTGCTAAGGGGTGAGTTTGACAGATTTCTTTTTATTTTAATTCGTCCTCTGTAATATTGTTATGTAGCATTTCCAACAGGTTTACACCTACACAGCACTGCAAAACGCTAGTAGGATGGAATACAAATTTCTTGAGGGGGGGGAGGCAGTTTCTTGTGTAGGTGTAGCTTACACCGGAATAAAGGACAATAAATTTCATGACTATTTCAAAATGTGAAAAAATTAACATGGTTGTCTGTGAGGCAAAGAAACTGTACAACTGACAGTTTATATTCCACTCTAGGAATAAATATCAAGCCATGTCAGGAGTTAAAATGATAAAACACGATATGTTTCCAGTCTAAAATTCAGCATAGAATGGCATTCTATAAATTTAAGATGTAAACACAAATTAAGAAATAACTTCAGGCCTAGAGGAAGTACTAGACAAGTGCCTTGTCAACGAAAAAACTCTATTTCACAGAAGGCAGATTTGTAAAATTCTGCTACAGCTGTCATATTTAAAACAAAATATTTAGTTCAAAACTACTGACCAAATTTGCCTACTTAGTTAGCTTCGAGTCATTGTTTACATATGTTCATACATATATAGCATTAAGAGATCTTACAGTGTCATAAAAGGAACAGGACATCAGAGACTACTCCAGCAGCATCGGAATTTCATAAACCCTACCAAAATGCTTCATTCTGCTCTAATTGCACATTTCTATGTGCAGATGCACTCTGAAGTACCTGCTATTCAGCTTTTTCATGTAATTTTCATGATACCAATTTTCTTGGAGGCGCAGTACTGTATCCTCGTGTTTGGTTCTTTATTATGGTATAACATCATTCGTCCCAGAAAATGAAAATTTGCACTTTAAATTGAACGAGGTTGGAAGTAGCCAATAGTGCGGAATGAAACACTTTGTTTCAAATAAACTAACGGCGTCAGCGGAAAAAAATTAATAGAAGCAAATTCCTGTTCAAAACAGACAGAAATAGCTTCATTAAGACATTGATGGTTGGTTGCTAATAACGTGGAAATAATATAAAATCAGAAAATTGAAATTACTAACTTATTTTGGTCTTTGATGGTTATGCGAATGTATATTAATTCAATTGATGGCTCCCGGCCACAGAAATCTGTTTTGATTTCATTCAACGTGAGAGCTGTAAACGAAGACATGAACCATATACACGGGTCACGTGAGGAGGGGACCCCCGCCCCCCACCACCACCACTATAACTTAGCTTGCTCTGCGCATGCGCGAATCTGGCTACTTGCTGCTACTGCTCATACAGCAAACAGCCACGCTTCAAGTAGCCAGAAGCAGGAGGAAGGCACTGCTCATTCGCGAATTCAGCTCTGTGTATGTGCACGAGCTCGCTGGCAACTGCTCATACAAACCTAATATCAGCTGTCATTGGCTGGCGAGATCATGTGACTTGAGCTGTGATTGGCTGACAAAAATGGATCACTATCTTGATATCACTGCTTCAGAAACTAATGCCCAGTGTTTGGTGGAATTCGTGCTTTCATAATACCAAAAATGCAGTGTACATGGTGCTGCCCATCATAGATCTTCCTAAAACACTTTTTTTGTGGGGGTGGAGGAGATTCATTTCCTAAAGTGTTGGGACACTCTGCGCCGGCATATAAAACATTTACCGTTCGAAGGATTGATAAGTTTTAATGTTCTGAGGGAAAGTATACTGTCACCTAAAACGGAAAAAGTGTATTTTTAACCAATAAATCCAGAGAAGAGCCCCAATTTTTTTTGTCCTCATATACACCCTGTTACTTGTTTGAAAGTCTTTTTGCTGTGCCTATCTGCATCTCAACATCTCCGCTTATGGTGAGTAGCAATCTATCCTTTTCATAACTGTCATTATTCCATCCAGGATTTTCCATTCTAAATTTATGCCTTTTGGTAACACTATGAGAAATAAAGTAAAGAAAAATTAAATGCTTTACAACCATGGTTTAAATGGTTTAGAACCCTTTTTTTTACTAACATCTAGACTGCAGTATCACTATTTTTAATCATTGTTGTCATCGTCATTGTCATCAGCATTATGCTAATAGCACAACTGTGAAATTTTATCTTTGTTAGCTGTTTCTTTAGAATATGTTGCTGTTTCTGATGTTCTTGTTATTGTGGGACCTGAGAACACAGCTGTTTCTTCCAAATACCAATGGGATTTTGCTTCTGCAGTGATGTGAGGAGTTAAAATGTCCCTTGCTTCCAAATATATTGCCTGCCTGCCGCGTTCTCGTTGGCTGTGTATAACCAGTTGAGACATCCCCTTTCATTCCCATCATACATCATGGTGACCGTCGACAACATCGGAGCAAAAAACACGTTAGTACACCACTGGCACCTATCTAGACTTTTACCATAACCTGCAAAAATGAAGACTGTTGTTGAGTATGAATCCAATTTTAAAGTCACTTTTATTCCAACTACAAGTGGATTCAGGCAAACAGCAGTTTAAATGTGGTAGACGATCATAAAAAATGAAAGTACATGGTATAGATTCCCATGGTTGGCAACACAACAAAATTTGCTACTTGCTTACCAGTCCATGCCATGTCACCATCTCAGCCAAGCTTGTGTCACTGTTCCCCTTCCAACTCTACTGTAGTGGTGAGCTTGAGCAGCTGCAGTAACTGAAAGATTGCAATTGCAGTTCAGTCATATTGCTGAACTTTCACTTGTACCGCAATTTAGTGACATCTGTTTATACTGTCTCCATGATGGGTGTTTCTGCTGAAATCTGTTCTCACGATAACAGTCAGTCAGTTTAATATGATTTATTTCCTTTTTTTAGACATTTCATTCTGGATTAATTTTCCTTCTTGTTTCAGCTGAATGGCACCCTCATGTTCAAAAGACAATAAACTTGTAATGTTTTTATCCGGTATTCTGATATGTGAACAGCGACCAAATTTCTCATTTGCAATGGACTTAGTAAATCATTGCAGTCTCTCATTATCAAATAAAATATTGGTCTGGGTTCTGAATCGACTAATGTTTTTTGAAGGACAAAATCTCTGGTTTTGACTGTTACCTTTACGTACAAAGTGTTTTTAATACTCGAATACAATATCCATACATGTACAAGAACGTTTATTGTAAATCTGTTCAAATACAACAAAAGTTTTTTTTTTTTTTTTTTACCAAATACAACAGAAGTTTGTAAGATGATAGAATCTAATGCTATTTCTATCTGTTTTTCATGAAACCAACAAATTTGAATTGTATCAATAGATTAGTTCATAGTTTTTCATGTACCTTTGAGCTGTGCCACACAAGTCAGTGTCACGTGAGTCTTCAAGAAATGTCAATGCTGCATCAAGCACTTTGGTGTATCAGGAAATATATAGCTTGTTGGAACATGAGTATCACTGGCCAAGCCCTGGCCTTATGAATTCTTCAAAATAAATCTGCACATGACAATACAAGTGTTAGCCCAGCCCGACCATGCTTAACTTTCGTGATCTGATAGGAACTAGTGTTACCACTTTGGCAAAGCTGTTGGCCATGTCCTCTGCTAAACAACATAAAATTGTTGACCTTAGCAGCAAGCAGCAAAACTTTAATCTGTCAATATAAGATGACCCTGTATGATGATTTTGGGAAAAAATCTCATCTCATAATAGGGTAAATACAGTACATAGGGCAACACGAATGGTCACAGATTTGTTCGACCCATTGGAGAATGTCACAGAGATGCTGAAGAAACTGAACTGCCAGACTCTTGAAGATAAGACATAAACCATCTACTTCAACATCTTCACCAATACTGTACAAACCACCATGAAGTGCGTAGCAGAGAGTACATCCCATTGTACCAGTTATTAGGGTTTCTTTTCCTTCCACTCGCGTGCATGCTGTAATTATTGTAATCTTGACCACACAATCCCTATGCAAGTGATAAGTAGGGGGCTGTAGAACATTCCTAGAGTCATCATTTAAAGCTGGTTCTTGAAATTTTGTTAGTAGACCCTTTCAGGATAGTTTACATCTATCTTCAAGAGTTTGCCAGTTCACTCTCTTCAGCATTTCTTTGATAGTCTCTCACAGGTTAAACAAACCAGTGACTATTTGTGCTGCCCTTCTCTGCATGTATTCAACATCCCATATTAGTCCCACTTGGTACAGGTCCCACACAGTTGAGCAATATTCTTAAATGGATTGGACAAGTGATTTGTAAGCCTTTGTAGACTGATTGCACATCCGCAGTATTCTACTAATAAACAGAAGTCTACCACATACTTTACCCACGACTGAGTCTATGTGATCATTCCATTTCATATCCTTACAAAGTGTTATACCCAGGTATTTGTAAGAGTTGGCTGATGCCAACTGTGACTAACTGATATTATAGTCATAGAATGCAATGGTTTTTTCCTCCATTTGGTGAAGTGCACAGTTTTACATTTCTGAACACTTCCTGGAAGTCACCAGTCTTTGCACCACTTTGAAATCTTATCCAAGATATGACTGAATATTTATGCAGCTTCTTTCATACAGTACTTTGTTATGGATACCTGCATCATCTGCAAAAAGTCTGAGGTTACTATCAATATTATCTGCTAGATTAGATTAGGTTATTAATACACAACATAAACAGCAAGGGTCCCAACACACTTCCCTGGGACACATCTGAAGTTACTTCTACATCTGACAATGACTCTCCATCCATAACATGCTGCATCATCCCTACCAAAAAGACCTCAATCCAGTCACAAATTTCGCTTGATACCCCATATGATCATACTTCTGGCAATACAAATAGGTGTGGTGCTGAGTCAAACACTTTCTGGACATCAAGAAATACTACATCTTCCTGACTGCCTTGATCCAAAGCTTTCAGTACAATGTGTGAGAAAAGTGTGAGTTGTGTTTCACATGGTCGATGTTATCAGAATTCATGTTGGTTGGCATGGCAGAGGTCATTTTGTTCAAGGTACCTAAAGTTGCTTGACCTCAGAGTGTGCAACAGATGGATGTCAAGGATACTGAGTTGTAGTTTTGTGGAGCGTTTCTACTACCCTCCTTGCAGGCAGGTGTGACCTGTACTTTTTTCCAATTATTGGGCATGGTTTTTTGTTAGAGATATCTATGATAGATTGTAATTAGAAGAGGAGCTAACTCAGCTGCAGTTCAGCATGCAATCTGGTAGGGATTCCATTGGGCCCTGTAGCTTTGTTCAGTTTTAACGAGTTTAGCTGTTCCTTGACACCACTGACTTCACTGATCTTTTCAATGATACAAGGGTTAAATTGAGGCAATTATCCCATGTTTTTGTGTGTATGTGGACATTTGAAAACAGAGTTAAGGATTTCAGCATTTGCTTTGTTATGCTCAATTTTAGATCCTGTCTCATTCAGTAGGGACTGGATACTAGCTTTGGTGCCACTAACAGCCTTTACATATGACCAGAATTTGAGTCTTGTGGAAGATCATTTGACAATATTCTGCTACGGTAGCCATTGATGGCTTCATACATTGCTCTTTTGACAGCCAAATGTGTTTAATTCAACATCTCTCTATCTGTAGCCGTATGCTTTGTTTTGCATCTATTATGCAGCAGTCTCTGTTTCTTTAGAAGTTTCTTTACAGTGACTGTGTACCATGGAGGGACCCTCCTATTATGAACTCTTCTACTGGGTACATATTTGTCCAGTGCATGATCAACTATTCTTTTAACCTTGAACCTCAGTTCTTCTGCATGCAACTGCCCTGTGCTGAAAATTTCACGTTCCTCATTAGATATGACTCTACTGTTTTCTTTTCTCTCTCTTTTTTTTTTAAGTTACCATATATACCTTTCTGTTGGTTTAGTTGTCCTTTGTACTTTGGTAATCATTGTTGCCACATCAGAATTACTGATCTGGACATCCTCTATGAAGTCCGATACATTAGATCCAATGTATTTCCATCACGAGTGGGGTTCTGAAGTATCTGTTTTAGGTAGTTTTCAGAGAAGGCTTTTCACAGGATGCCTTCACACTCTCACCACAGACAATAATGTAATTTTTCTAGTCCTGACAAAGCTTACTTACAAAGTCTCAAGAACTGGCTTTAACTGATGATTGTAGGAATGTACTACAACCCTCTACCTATTTCTCACATAGGGATTATAAGAATGAGATTAGATTAATTACAGCACACACACAGGTGTTTAAACAATCATTCTTCCTGTACTCAATGTATTAATGGGATGGGAAAAATTCCTAATAACTGGCACAGTGCGAAATACCTTCTGCCATACATTTCACAGTGGTTCGCAGATATAGACTTAGATGTAGTAAAAGATCCCGGCCTCACCCATTCCACACCCCTACACTTTCACATTTCCTTTTTCGTCTAAAGATGTAACTGAATTTTTTAATGTTTGTATCTAAATACAAATGCTGGTCTGTCAGTTGTACTCATCTTGTTTGGATGACGATTAAAAAGTTACTCTTTTTGTGCCTCTTATTTTCTTCATTCTTCCATACAAATGTTACTAGACATTCAACTATCTCTTGACAGTACAAATATAAGTAAAAAACTTCAGTATTCTGTTCTACCTTGAGTCACACATTAGCTGTAATAATAATAATAATAATAATAATAATAATAATAATAAGCATTGAGAGGCAAAAAATGATCATCACAGTCCTGATCATCACCTTACTACTGCTATGTTTAAATCCAGATAGTTAACTGGGCTATTAATACAGCATTAAAGACTCCTACAGATGAAGACCATGCCAGTTTGAAGACTATTATACTCTTCTGTTGTGCAGTGAAGGAATCTATCTTAAATATTATGTCTCCATCCTACTAACTTTGAATTATATTTCAGTGATAGTATATTATATTTCACTGTCCTGTAATTTCTTTAGTTTGTTAGAAATCAGATTAGAATTTTAGAATACTACCATATAATTTTAGAAACACTGATCCATTATATTCTTACTGCACACAGTTTTGAATGATAGGTAGTACATACCTAAAATTTGTTTATTATAGATCAGAGGACTACAAGATGGTGGACTCTAATCCTGAAGCAGAAGATAACAAGGAGAATGTTGAAATTAAGGAAGAAGAAGTAACAGGTGGGTTCGCTCTGAACAAAGAAGTGATGTCTGTCATGTTGTGACACACAAGAGCATTTTAGGCAAAATGAGTCTTGTGATCTAATTTTTGTATTGTGTATCAAGAATGGATTGCAGAAAGAGTTCACCTATGCTACTATCACTTCCATGATGATGTAGTAGCTGCTGCTGAGATTGCAGAGGATTTGAAGAACCAAAATCACTGATGAAAACACAGAATTACACTCCTGCCATTCATCCACTTCTGACTTACTCTGTTTGCAAGCAGGAATATGATGTTTACTATAGAGTTTTCCTGTGCACATATATCCGCCGTCATTTCAGGAAATGCCCAAAAATGTGACAGTTGTTATTTTAAGTCTGTTTTGATTTGTCACTTTGCACACCATTCTATCAAATCATATGCTTTCGCTCCACCATTAGTGATTCTCCAGTCTTATTATAATGATTAGAAACTTTCAAAGCCTTCTTTCTCTCATTGTATGTTAGACTCTGCAAAAGGCATGCATATGTTTGAAAAATTGTACACACTAGTAACATTAACACACATTAATTAGCCACCACCAATTTTTCATTCTTAAATGTCTTCTGTCCTTTTTGAATGTAGTATGTGCTTTAAGGTGCTCTTTATGTGTGCTACATAGTATTTATTGTTTAGTTCCAGTCTTTTGTATCGACCCTTTTGCCTTCAGAAATTATGTTTGTTTTAGTGGACATCACTGAAGTGCCTACGAAGTGTGTGTCATCTGTACGCCAAGTGCGTGTTGTAGCACAAGTCCAGTTCATCGATTTTGAGGGTCGCTCAGATGGTGAAAGTTTGCAAAAAATCTTAGGCCAATTGAAACCACGTCGATTAATCCTTGTGCGAGGAAACACAGAAGGAGTACAGATGCTACAAAATGCATGTAGACACTGGGGAGCAGCTCGTGTATTTGCACCTCAACGTGGAGAAATTGTTGATGCCACAACAGAGACACACATATATCAGGTGAGTTATAACTTTATAAAGTAGAATTTAAATACCAATTATAGTTATCCTGCACTTTGATGGCTGTGAAAATGTACAGTAGCACTGTAGAACTACTGGTGAAGTCCACCTGCATCACATGATTGGATGGTATTTCTTCCCAGTTCATTGTCACAATTAAAGGATATACAACACTTTCATTCTGCAGATTTCTGCATGCCATGGTGTGTTTTTTGTTGATACTCTTCTATGTGCCGGATATCAGATAATGCCTCAAAGTAAGTTATCGGCTTAACTATATCAGTTTTGTGTATAACCCAGATAGTTGGTGTGTTTCTTTGTTTTGATTTGTGAGTAGTTTTTGTTTGCTGCTTACTAGGCAGATTCTCATTCCACTAAGCCATCTAGACATCAGTCATTGCACTGCATGGACTACCCTAACATACCTCCCATCTGACTCAAATTCTCAGCTTATCAACACACTACATATATAGTGTCCCTTGCCCGTTATCCATTATGCTCATCACTCATGGCATTTTGCTGATTCCCATAAGAGTTTGAGCCTCATGTGCATTTACACTGAAGAGGTCATTTACTGCCCTCCTGGAAAGTTCTCACGCTCAGATTATTTACAGGACTGAGAGTTAGCTGAAACCCGAAGTGGAAAGTTCTGAGATATTCAGTGAGCCATGGAATGTATTTCAGAAAGATGGATGAGAAGCCGTAGGATGCGTGTGTTCATTGCAGTTGACAAAAATATTATCTGTATTTAGGTCGAAACTGAGTGTGTCAATGAAATTACGTGGTTGCATATAGCAGATCTATGTGAAACCAAGTTAATTGTTGTATTTTTACTGGCCACCTGATTCTGCTGTGTCGGTTTTATTCATTCAGAGAAAGTCTATAGTCAGTAGAAGATAAATACTCAGATCATGCTATACTAGTTGGAGGTGATGTCTATAATTTTTCCCCAGTCACTAAAATTTTCTACCTCTTTGACTTTGTTTAAATTATCCAACACAACCTTTTGCATTCTGTTTGGTAAGTATGATTCAAAACAGCCATGTGTAGAACCACCAGTTCCATAACAATTAAGTCTTCCTAAGAGAGTACAATGGGAAATGGAAATGCCGTGTGGCTAGGGCCTCCCGTCGGGTAGACCTGTCGCCTGGTGCAAGTGTTTTGAGCTGACACCACTTCTGCGACTTGTGTGTTGATGGGGATGAGATGATGATGATGATGATGATGATGATGATGATAGAGACAACACAACACTCAATTCCTGAGTGGATAAAATCTCCGACCCAGCCGGACCCGTTGGCTTGACAGTCCATCACGCTGAGCACACAGCTATCGAGGTGGACAGAGAGTATCATGATCTACACACTCAAACACCTTGGAAAGATTAAAAAAGATGCTAACTTTTGATGCATTCTTATTTAAGGCTTGTACTATTTGATGAGTGAATGTATAAATAGCATTCCCAGTTTGAGCAACCCTGGAATCCAAGCTGTGATATGCCAGGTAAATTCTTTCCACTTAAGTGTCGGACTATTTTTGACATTACTTTTTTGAATATTTTGGAAAAAGTTGTCGGTAAGGAAACTTGACGATAATCATTCAAGTCTGTCTTCTCACCTTTTTTGGGAAATGGTTTAATAATTGCATACTTGAACCTCTCTGGAAAAATTCCCTATGCCAGTGATGCATTGCGTATGTCATCACTAAGGACATTACGTATTAAGTTGGAACAACTTATCAGAATTCTATTTGAAATTCCATCAACCCCACAAGAGTTTTTGTATTTTAGAATTTTAATGATTTTATTAATTTCAGTGGTGGGTGTTAGTGCTACCTCTAGCTGCTTAAAGTAAAATAAATTGTGAGTGGTATCAGTGATATTTGTAACTACAGCTCTGGAAAATGTCTGGGACATTGGCTGGAAGGGAGGGGGAGGGCAGAATTTAAAGACAAACAATTGTACTCAAAAAGAAGAATGTCATATAGTTCATAGAGATCATACTTGGTATGTCATTAGCAAACCTCAAACATTTTATATCTTGTGCCTGATCTTTCATTATTTCTCCAAAATTCTCCTAGGTTTTCTTTAGTACATGTTTTAATGTACAGATTGAATAGCAGTGGGGTCAGGCAGTAACATCATGTCACCCCTTGCTTCCTGTTCATATTCATCTACAGATAACCTTAGTCTGGCTTCTGCTGGAATTACAAATTTTTAGATATCCTTTGTTCCCACAATTTTATCGTGTGTGTGTGTGTGTGTGTGTGTGTGTGTGTGTGTGTGTGTTTTCTGTAGCTTAGGAGGTTGTTGTTCTTAGTAGGCCACATGTTGTTATATATAGCTATCTCTTGATAATTCATCTGCCATGTTCAAAATGCAACTGAGAAGCTGAAAAGTTGGAAGCTTCACAGGAAGGATGATTCTATATGTGAGGCAATGTGTACATCATATCCATAAAAGAATCTCTGTCTCCCCCCTCTCTTAATTTTAAAGTGTTTCTCTGTGTATATATTCACATTCCCCCCTCCCCATTACATTATGCTTTTTATTTTTGCTTATTATATGGCTAGGAGTTATTCACTCTTAGTTGTTTTCTCGCACTGTATTGTCATTTTCATCCCTTGTTTCTGAAAACTTTGGTGTTGGGAATCTTTGTACATCATGCAGTAAACAAATCAACAAGTTTAACTATTTGTGAGTGTATGTATCATTTTTCAGTGTAGCATTTGCAAAGTAAATATAATTTGTTTTGTGGTCTTTCATGTATCTGTAAATATTGAGTGTTTGTTAGTGAGCCCTATTAATATCGTGCCTTGCAGATTCATAAGAATAATTTTTAATTAGAACCTTAGATCCTGATATGGCTTCTACTGTTTCCCTCATCTTTGTACACTCACTCTTTCTGTTTGTATGCAGGTGATATATATGAGAGTGCTGTTTAGCATTGAATAGTTTTTCTCTGCAGTGAAGAATGCTAGTACATACACACACTGTATAAGTTTTCGGATAGGTCATAACCTCCCTATTAGCTCTCAGTTACAGTGTTGCAAATAAAACTGTATAATTTTGCAATTTATTGGTAACAAATGTTACTACTAAAACTCCAGAAAGTAGAAATACAACTATTCATATAAAGGGGGTCTGGGGAAAAGATTCAAATATTTATGGAGGATGTAGTATGCAATGAGGAAAGAAAGAAAATTCTGATAAACATTGGTCTTGAACCTAGGAGTTATGATCTATTATCTTTACTGCCACCAATCACCATTCTCTGTGCTGCTCTTCACAACATATGCTCGATGTGACCACCATCCATTGTAATGCAGCTTTCCACTCCACATCTCATGGAACCATACATTCATTGCTGGGATGACATCACAGGCACTGAAAACATGTTCTTGTAGTGTGTCCATATCATTTATGGGCACTACATACACCAAGGTCTTTACATGTCCCCAAAGCAAATACTCCACAGGGTTAAAGTCAGGAGAACAGGAAGACTGAGGCACTGGCCCTCCTCCAGCAATCCATTGCTCCTAAGACTTCCGTTAGGTGTCACCTCACTTAAAGTTGAAAATGGACTGGGGCACTATTATGCATGCACCACATTTGCAGTCATTCATGTAATTGCACATTCTCTAACAACACAGTTAATTGGTTCTAAGGGAAGAGACAGTACCTAGCATCTTTCAGTGTATTGTGTAGAACATAGGTGCCTAACAGTCTGTCCTGTTGTGCCTGCCATAACATTGATGGTTAATGTCTGCTGGTGTCATCTCTCTTCAAGTGCATGTGGGTTGGCGTTGGCTCTTATGTGCTTATTATGGTAAGTTGCAATACCAACCCTCATGAAGCCCACCTTGTCAGTAAACAACAGCTTTGCTGTGAGTTGCAAATTGTGAGCATATGTTTGGAGAAACCACTGGCAGAATGTAATCTGGTGGGCTGATTGTGTGGAAGCAGAGCTAGGACTCATTGCATGTCGTGGAAATAGAGCAACTGTTCAAGGAGAACTGTCCCGACAACAGACATAGCACACCTTTTGCTGCAGTTATTCTTCGGACACTCATTCCAGAGTTGTCTTCCACATAATCGAATAGCCATTGCTCCATATTAGGTACTAGGTCTGCCACAATCCTGTGCTCATGGTGCAAAGGATCCTGTTTCCAAAAAGTTGCTGGAAGCGTACTAAACGTCTTTACGTCTTGTAGATATTTGCCAGTATGCAAGTTACCTGCCCATAGGCTGCTTCCGTCTGCTTGTCTGTACCAGAAGACTGTGCCATATCCCGTGTTTAACAGTAGCCGTCCATTAGGAGCTGTATGTCCAGTGACATACATGGAAACAAATTACCGTAATTTACCGGTCGCACACTTTTACTTGGCCCTTCTGTGATTGGTGTAAGTCATCTGACTTCGCACTATTGTGGAATGAACAAGCTCATTGCCACCCTTATAACAGTATTGTGCACCACAACAATAACTAACCATTGTGAATAATGTATTGATCCATGTTTTGGTTTTGTGTATAGTGATGTTAGCATTATTTACAGATGTGACTGAAGAAGTTGTAGATAATCCTCCTACCAACTCGCCATCAGCTGTTGTCACTTCTGTTACGCATTAATCTATTGCACGCTCCTTTCTTTCATAAGGACGTGGGTCTTTTCTGAGCAGCCAGTCTGCTACAAGCTGATCACAAGCTTCTGCTCCCAGCATCCTCCTGTCAGGGGCCAAGTAAAAGTGTGAGATCAGTACTGCTGTGTCAGAACAGACAATGCACCATATGAATACTGTGGGTACACCAGATGAAAATAACGTACCCGACTGATACACTATGTACTGTAGTATGCTGTGGAATACCATATGCATCCTTGTATTGGGTGCATGCTTGATACCAATGCAAATACTTTGTGTTGCATAAACTTTGTAGTATGTTCTGTTGCCTCATTTGTCTCGTGCCAAAGTGTTCAGTGTGCAAGATATGTTCCTCATACACACGCAGGCCATAACTCTGAAGATATGAGGTTTTGAGACCAATGTTTATGGGAACATTTTTCTTACCCCTCAACTTTTCTAGTGGTTTCAGATTTTGTAAAGGAAAGTGTATGAAATATTGTAAAGTGCATTAAATGTGACACTATGCTACAGATCAATCTATTTCACATTCACTGGCTTCGTCAACTTGCAACCAAATTGTCTCCTTCAAATTAATCTAGACATCAGGCTATGATACATATCAGTTTGTCTCTATAGCCAAGATTTCAGGGGAAAGTACCATACTACACATTAGCCTTTTAAGCCCACATTTTATGAAACATAATAAGGCAGGCATTTTATTTGTTATACAGTCCTTGTTTTGAATTGTCTTACATAAATGCAACACATGAACAAATTCGTGCAGTAGTTACGTTTTCCCCCCCCCCCCTTCCTTTTTTTCTCCCCCCCCCCCCCCCAGAAAAATCCAAAATTGTGAATTGTTGTAATTTGTATAGGTGAATTTTTTCAATGTGGTTTTCTGCTTTAGAAACACATGGGAAAGCTTTGTCATCAACATCTGCAGCAGAAGCATACTTTTTATTGTTTTCATTGCTGCATTTACAACTGCACTAGAGGGAACCTCTCTGTCATCGTCACTATCACTGCCACTTTCTGCACTCTCTTTCCATTTTCCAGTGTTTGAAAGTCAATCACATCCTCAACAGATACACTTTCAACAATGATATCATCATCATCAGTGTGTACAAAATCTTGCGCTGGATGCTCCAATTGCTGCTTTTCCCATGATAAAGCAAGTAGTTTTTCAGTAGTGTTGTCATTAATACTCAGGTCCAGTGTGTCAGATCCATTTCCTTAGTCGGCTTCAGTGAATCCAGCTTTTCGGAAGCGTTTGAAGATGGTGTACTCATTGACTTCTGTCCATGCCTTGACAATACTGTGCAAGTCATCTAAATTTGACACTTTAAAATGAGGCTGGGTCTTCCCCAACTTCTGTTAAAGTTAATGACTTCTGCTCAATGACTTTCCTGTAATAAGTTTTGAAGGCATAGATAATACCAAACTCCAAGGGCTGCAATTAGCAATTAGCTTGTGTGATTTAGTGGCAGAAACTCTCATTGCACTTTTTCTTTTCTAGGGCAGCAATTCGCTAACAAGAATTTCTGGTTGTGAGTTCTCATTCTTGCATCAGGGCAACACAGTTGCACCTTCAATAATTCTGATGTCATCCATGCTTCATTGCTGTAGCTTGTTGACAGTGTTTTTATATTTTTAAAACGAAGGTTTAGTTTTTTCGAACCTTCAGTGTTTGTGCTTAGCATTACTGCCAAGAGAACTTGCTGTATTTGCCTCCATGGCAGTTTTTTTACTTTGAAAGCAAATGTTTTTAAGGGTGGTGAAAAGGAGACCTGTTTCCTCAGTGCTGCAAATAATCTTTGGTTTACAGTGCTTCATAAGATAACTTGCCATCCTGCCAGTCACTAATAGGTTTTACATCTACACTGTTTTTTCCCCCAGCACTTGCGTTATTGTATATCACATTTTACTACTTTTTAAACCTATCAACCCATTAGATGCAGAGAAGTCTGTAATACCAAGCACATTGACAACTCTTCAGCACCTTTTTGTGCAACATCTCACTGTTCACTGGAATGTTCAAAGCATGTGCAGTGTGAAACCAGTTCTTCGTAATTTCTTCTAATTCTGCGGGTGTAGAATAACTGGCATTCTTTTTTAAATTATTTATTTGGGAATTTGACTCACTGTTACTTGCACTTTCCAAGATAGAGTATTTGCTTTTCACGATGGCATCAATCATATACACAGGCATTCTTAAACTCTGTACTAATGCAACACATGCTCCACAATCAACTTCAGCTCTTTTGAGACTTTTTACCCTCCCTTCCGTCAAAAGGGCTTTCCTATCTCTTTTGGTAACAGGTGTTTTTCCATTTAAAAACTTTCACAGAAAACACTCAGTTTCGGGAGGGGGGGGGGGGGCAAAAAAAAAAAAAAAATCCTAACGATACACCTCAGTCACTTCACAAGGCAACAATCATGCAACATGGTACAGACAGTAAACTCATGGCACAGCAGGTGATGAGAGTAGCTGTGTCGATTGAAACCGACTCACTTCAGTTGTAGCAACAGTTTGTCAGCAATGCCAATGTTGTCAACTTTAGCAAGCAACTGACACTATGTTCAGTGCATATACAAACAATAAACAAAACTACAGTATATTATCAAATTAAAGTGGATGTCATCTGCATATGATCCTGATCACAAGGCAAAGCTAATAGTGAAACAATATGGCTACAATAATTTAAGGATACTACTTATTGCGTACCACAATGTATTGTGGGATAAAGTTGGTAGTGACAAGAAACAAATGAATGTTCCTCTGAAGTCATACCTTCTTCTGACTTCTGAGAAATCGGTTATTCCCATCAGCCACGATGCCAAGTAGAGGTTGCCAGTAGCAGGAGACAAATCACAAATTGTTCCCACTTTCACAGATTCAGATCGGCTGAGTAGAGCACCCAGGTGCCAAGAAAGAGAACTGCTTGATGTTTGTAAACACAACTTAAAGACCAACATATTGTCAGTGTCATTTTGTGTCAGTTACGTCTGTGTTTTTTTTCCCACAAACATTGTTTCATAAAGCATAAAATCAAGGGAAAATTATAAATATGTTAATGTAAAAAGAGTGCAAGTTAACATAGTGAACATAGGAAATTTGACAGGAGTGATAAAAAATGTTGTAAACAGCAGGAAAATATTAACTCTGGGAATGGAGGAGTGGGGTCCTACTATATTTCAAAGAACTTTTCATGACAATATATTAACGTAAACTATTAAAATTGTGAGGGAGTCTGTTGATGAAATTCTTAAAATATATGGCAGTTACAGTTATCCAGACAGTGAAGGTAACATTTAGAATTACAGGATGGAAGAAATTATGTAAACACTGAGAAATAGAGAACATTTCTGTGTTTAATAGTAGCCGTTCATAATACCACTAACTACTGTACCATAGGAGTAATATTTCCCATATTTTGTCAGATTCTTATATTTTTAAATATTATTTAGTGCCCATCCTGGGCAACTCAAGTTTGCTACTTATTTAATCAAGCAGGCCTCTCACTTGGCCTCATAAGGCTGAGGGGACTTCGCTGCAGATCTTCTGGCCTTATAAAATTTGCTGTGGCCACTAGGAATCAGACTCAGACTAGTGGTGCTACCCACTAAACAGTGAATACAGTCAGTCCTTAAGTTCGGTCTCCTGATTGATTTAGAAGAAAGATAACCGTCAACATTTTCCATAATCTTTGAACACATTTTATTTTCTGTGGTATTCTAATAAAAATTTAGAGTCGAAGATTCAGCTGTCAAAACATGAGATATCCTTTCCAATTTTGCCAGTGGCTGTTTACATCTTTTTTTTTTTTATTCAGAGCATAGTTTTTCTTGTACCATTCTTTTTTTACATAAACCAATATTATCAACTCTTCTGTTTAATGTAAGCTGTATTTATTGAGATTTTTAAAGTGATGCCCATGTAAAACTGAACTGAAGATCATCTTAACATTCTGTAATTGTTGGAAATAGTGTTTTTTTTTGGAAAAACACAACTCATTCAAAACAATTTTCATACCACACTTATTTTTTATTTTTAATCTCCCCCCCCCCCCCCCAAATGATCTCACTTGCATCACTATAAAATTTACCCTCATGCTCTGGAAATTCTTAGTAATGCTGACAGACACATTTAAAAGAAGGAAAAAATTATTTCATAGCTTTTGGAACTGTTACTTCAATCCTGAAGGAGGAAAGGGGACAGGTTTCAGAAGAGATGGCAGGTCTTTGACTCCACATAGAGAGGGAGCCAGTTGGGATACAGTGATCTGACCCTCCTTTCCAAACATATACCTTTTTCTTCTGTGGGAGAGGAACTAACATTTCCAAAAGTAAGTCTTCAGGCAGTACCAGGAAATTTGACTTTTGGAGGTAAACACTGGCCAGCCATTCTGTCTATGTTTTAACAATCTTTCAAATGAATTTTCCATTTGATACACTCTCTGTAAAATTTGTTTGATAAGTAATTAACTCTTTTTCGCCCTGTGTTTGTAAGGTTCGGCTGACAGATGCTCTTGTTTCATCACTCCAACTGAAACGTGGAAAAGATGCAGAGCTAGCATGGATAGATGCTCACATAACTACAAGAGAAGCTTCAAAGGATGTAAAACCTGTAGATGCAGATACAGAGAAAGGTATGCTCAAGGCTACTTAATTGCAGTTACAGAAGCTTTCATCTAACCACTCTGATATGCATTTTATCCACTTTATGCTACTTGATGTATGTTGCTTTTCTATTTTTTTGGAAACTGTAATTGGTAACTATGTATTATTTTTATGTCTTTTAGACGAAAAGGACGATGACCAGATATATACACTGGAACCATTGCCTCTCAATCAGGTAAGATACACAGCTGTTATCTGTTTAGGTTAAAATAGATATAAGTCCTAAACACAAATGTAACAGATGAAATCTACAAATTATATTAAGATATATGCTGAAATTGCGTATTTCAAGATGAAAACAAAAAAATCGAGGACATACAACTGCTTGCGTCATAGGACAGGCGACCGCTCATACCCCATATGAGTATCCATCTCTGTAATTGAGGACCCTAATACCCTCTAGACTCGAAGGTGGCCACCCTTGCAGTGGACACCTTATTGTAGGCACCTCTAGTGCTGGGCAGGAGAGTTTGCATGCCTCAAAGATGCTGAGGGCTATATCAGTGGTAGTGCAGCTACAGGCATTTGAGAAGGTCTCCCCTTACTGTATTCACAAGGCGTTGAATGGTGTTGCTGGTCCTGAAAAAGTGTTAAACAACTTTATAGTGGAACCGTTCTATTTGAAACTGCCACATCAAACCAAGTACTAAGCTTCTGTGATGCAAGGCTGTAGGTGACGGAGCTGAGCTGCGTAATACCCTTAACTTCTGATATAATGGAGAGGGACTGTGAAGAGTTTTGTGAAGAAAGGAAATATATGGGTGTTATGGAAGTGCAGATCTATATGAGGAGAGTCAGTGGCACAGTGGAGAAAACTACAACATTTATTCTAATATTCAACACTCTAGAATTATCTAAACATACTCTTGCAGACTACATCCATCTTAATGTGTGACCATATGTTCCCAACCCAGTGTGATCTGTCAAATATCAAAGATTTGGAGGTGGCTCAGCTCTCAGGCAACTCTTGTACATTTCCTCCAAAACGTATAAACTGCTCCAGGGATCACCCAGTATCGAGCAGGAAGGAAAGGAAAATTCAGGAGTTGGAAGTTATGGAACACATACCCTATTGTGTAACTTAAATAGCTTTCCAAGCTATGCAACCTTCGGCATTTGCTATTTCTGTTGCATTGGCCTTCAAGAAGCCAGTCTGTCAAGTGTGATGGCTCCACGTACACCCAGACAGACTGCAGATTCAAGTACAAGTAAATGCTCACATCAGTGTACCAGTGGGGTGGGTGGGGGGCTAGCTATGCTTGGACACAAAATTATTTGGAAGTTGTCAACAACGGAATTGGAACCTCAGAAACATTCCATCGCACCTATTACAGCGTACAAAGCCTGCATCCTCTCTACCCATGCAAGCAGCTCCTACCACAAGTAAGAACGAACTTTACACAAAAAGTAATTCATAATTGAAGAAAGGGCAGCAGAACTGTTCTATTGGAGGGCAGTCTCCCATTCTGATGGTGAGTTTATGGTGGAGAACACTGATGTCAACATTGAGGAACTGGAGAGCTGAGCACCATGTCATGTTCCCCCTAACCTCTCTGGTAAATCACCACCACCAAGGGAGGACGACAAAGACAACCGCCACTAATCAGTGGCTCCCACTGGGAATTCTGTGTTTCTGTGGAACTTACGTGGATACTGATCACTTTAGAAGAATTGCAGCTCCTGATCCAGGAGAAACTGTTTTGCATCTGATTACAAGAAACTCATTCTAAAGTCAATGATACTCTCAGATTAAGAGGCTATCACCCCTACAGAATGGATGATGTTACTGGAGACAGAGCTAAGGGGGGAGTGGCTGTTTCTGCCAATTACAGATGTCACTCTTGTTCTGCCCATGTTATAACAGCCATATTAGCATTTGCAGTGGATGTTTCACACCAGTTAAAATCACATTGTGTTCTTTCTACCTTCCATCTTATAATGTGTCAGATGCAGGCCCTGACAGAACTTTTCCAGACATTGCCTTGCCCCTTGCTCATTGTGGGTGACTTAATTGCACACAATGTGCAGTGGGGCTTGGCTGCCACTTGCTCCAGTGGTCGAATTGATGAGCTCCTTGCCCATTCAGAGACTATCTGTCCTTTGAATTCTGGTCACAAAAGACACTTCTACACCTGCAGGGTCATCTTCAGCCAATTTATTTTTGTTTTTGCTCCTCAGTCTTTGCAGATTTAGTTCAGTCTGAAATGATCACAGATTTGCATTCCGATGACCACTTTCCAGTGTGGATTTGTCTTCTGACTCACAGTGGTCGACATTAAACCACAAAAATGGATGGTTCAAACGGCAAATTGGTTGTGATTCAGCAAGCAGGCCATCTTCGAACAGCAGTATTGTGCACAGGAGACTGTGTGATCCAACAAGCTGACACAGATTCCATTCCCCAATCTGCCAACCACCTCAGATGACTGCCCATCCCTTGGTGGGATCACGGATGTCACTTGGCAATCAGAGCCAGGTGTGCACATTCTTGGAAATTTCAAGACCATGCAACTACAGATGACCTTCATGTGTCCAGGTCTGCGAGAGCTTAAGCGGAATGAGTGACAAAAGAATGGAGGAGGAATGTCTGAAAGGAATTAACAACTTCTGTTAGTCACACCACTTCCAGTGCGCTAGCTCAGTAAGGCAGTTTTCAGGCAAGGGCAGTACAGTTCTGCTTACAGCTTCATTGAAAACTGGGGTCTTGGTGGAGGGCCTCAAGAAATGGCTCAGGTTTTAGCAGAATACTTTTTCACCATCACTGTGCCTCTCTCTCTCTCTCTCTCTCTCTCTCTCTCTCTCTCTCTCTCTCTCTCTCACACACACACACACACACACACACACACACACACACACACACACACCTGCATTCCACATGTTCTGTAGGACTGTGAAGAAAGGAAGTTTCACTTTTTCTCATGTAATCAGGATCATCATTTGTGCTCTGCCAAAAGGCAGGTTTTCACATGGTATTTCTCTGGGCTGTTCGGTCTTCTGCCATCTTCTTCAGGTCCACATAATTCCCTATTCCCTTTATGTCCTGTACCATCTTGTGTTTCCTTCTTCCTCTCAGTCTTCTCCCACAAACCAATCCTTCCAAGGCATCTGCTAGCAAGCACTCCCTTCTCAGCGAATGTCCCAACCAGTTCTTTTTCCTTTCTCTTATAACCTTCAGCAGACATCTTCTCTCACCAACCCTTTCCTATACTCTTTCATTAGTCACTCTTTCCATCCAGCTTATCCTCCCCATCCTCTTCCTATCCACATCTCAAATATTTCTACTTTTTTACATCCTCTCGTCTCAGTGTCCATGTTTGTGCCCCATGTAGTGCCACACTCCAGACAAAACATTTGCCAAGCCTTTTCCTTAGACCTTTATCTAATTTGCTACATAGCAGTCTCCCCTTTCTGTTTAATGCCTCCTTCGCTATGGCAATTGGAGTTTTCACTAGCTTGTCCTATTTTAATATTGGACTGTCTGTGTTTTGTACTGATGACCATACTCTTTGTTTTTACTGTGTTTATTTGCATCCCATGTCCCACATAAGCTTCGTTCAGATCTTTCAGCATGTTACTCACTGTCCGCTCACTTTCTGCCACTAATACCATGTCATCAACAAATCTTATACATACTTTTCTCTTTCCACCAGTACATATTCCTGTTTTCCATTTTAGCCTTTCACAATAATCTCTTCAAGGCATGCATTAAACAACAGTGGGGAAAGGCAATTACCTTGTCTAACATCTTGTCCAATGCTGCTTCCTTCTGACATTTCATTTCCAATCCTTATCCTTACTTTCTAGTGTAAATATAGATTCTGTATCAGTCATCTCTCCTTTCCTTTTCAAAATATCCATCAGCTTGTTCCACTGAACTCTTGTCAAAAGCCGTTTCTAAATCTATAAAACAGCAAAGATTTCTCTGCCTTTTTCCATGTGTCTTTCCCCTATAATTCTTAACAGGCCAATAGGATCTCTTGTTCCTTTTCCTCTTGTAAATTCGAAGTGCTCCTCTGCAATTCCTCTTTCCAGCTTGTCATATAGTCTTCTATTCAACACTCTTAGCAACACTATAGCTGCATGAGAAATTAGACTGATGGTACTATGCTCTTCAAATTTTGTAATGTTTCTCTTTGTCTTTATTGGTATCATAACTGTTTCAAGGAAGTCCTCAGGCCATTCCCCTTCGTCATATATCTCATTCCAGAGGTAGAGTATTTATTTTCTTGCCTTGTTTCCCAGACTCTTCAACAGTTCTGCCAGGAAATCATTAATTCCACATGCCTTCCTATTCTTCACCTCCTTCAGCACCTTTTCTACTTCCACTTCTACAATGGTGAATCCCTTTCCATCTTCGGTACATATTGCTCCTCTTCAACCTTAATTTTGCTCTGTATTTTATCCCCCTTATACAGACATTCAATATACTCTTGCCATCTGTTCAAAACCTCCTGTGGTTCTTCTACTAGAGTACCATCTGATCTTTCTATTTCCATGTTATTCCTCTCTCTTAAATTCAGAAACTATCTCTTTAACTTGTCTTTACATCATTTCATACTTCACTTCTTTCTCCATTTTCTCTATTTCATCACATTTCCGTTTCATCCATTTTCCCTTGCTTCTTCAGTTTCTTTTTAATTCATTATTCAGTTTCCTGTACCTCTTTTTGCCTTCTTCAGTTTCCACATTTTTCCATTTTCTTCGCTCTTCTATCTTTTTCAACATGTTTCCTTTTATCCATTTTTTCCTGGTACTTTGGGATACTCTAATTCCTAGTGCTTCTGTGACAGAGTCCATGAGTCCTTCCCTCATTTTTATTCATTGGTCATTAACACTTTCATCAATGCTACCTCTTTCCCATTTTTCCAAAAACCTGTTTTCCAAATCTGATGCCTCTTCTACCTCTTTGAGTCTTTCTATGTTTGGCCTTTCTTTTGATTTAACTTTTTTTAACTTCACTTGTATTTCTCTCACTACTTGGTTGTCATCTGAATTTATATCCACTCCTGGATAAGCATTGGCATTCTTCAAACATTTCCTAAACCTTTTTGCATCAGGATGTAGTCCAACTGATATCTCTCCGTATTCACATTTGATATCCATGTGTAACATCTCTTTTTGTGGTGTTCAAATAATGTGTTCCCCAATGCTAATGAATTTTATTTAAAGAAACTAATTAGTCGTTCACCTCTCATTTCTTATTTGTAATCCAAAATTTCCTACTTTATCTTCATCTCTTCCATCACCCCCCACTCTATTCCAGTCCCCTATAATGATAATGCAGGCATTTCTATTTTCTTTCTCAATGAGTTCTTGTATTTTCTCATAATATTCTTCCACTTCCTCATCTTTGTGCTTGCAGGTTGGCATACGTACCTGTATTAACACCAAATCTTTTGAACTACCCTTCAGTGGTATCTTCATCAGTCTTTTATCAATATATTGTACCTTCATTACTTTATTTTTCAGCTTTTGCCCTATCAATATTCCCACTCTCTTTTCACTCCTTAATAAGAAGGTGTACACTTTGCCAGTCTCCATGTGGGAATTGGAATCTGCTCTGTCTGCAGCCAGAGACACTGCCCCAAGATTGGAGATTCAGTTCAAAAGGGAACACTTAAGTAGCAACAAGCAATGGTTAATAGAGATTCATGCATGTGTGAAAAGATCTATGCGCAAAGCATACAACTACCATCGTCACACCTAAGCAAAAGATCTGACAAACAAACCATGAAACCTCTAGTCGTATGTAAAATTGCTTAGCAGGTTTAAGGCTTCCATTCAGTCCCTTGTCAACCAGTCTGGTATGGCAGTTCAAGATAGCAAAATGAAAGCTGACATTTTAAATTTCACATTCAAGAAATTGTTCACACTCGAGAATCATACAAACATACCGTAATTGATCGTCACACAGACTCCCGTATGGACGGCATAATAAAAAGCGTAGAGAAAAAATTGGAAGATTTGAAAGCAGATAAATCACTAGGTCCGTATGGAATCCCAGTTTGATTTTACAAAGAGTACTCTGCGACATTGGCCCTTTATCTAACTTGCATTTATCGGGAATTTCTCGCCCAGCACAAAGCCCCAAGCAACTGGAAAAAAGCGCAGGTGACTCTAGTATATAAGAAGGGTAAAAGACGGACCCACAGAATTACAGACCAATATCCATAACTTCAGTTTGCTGCAGAATCCTTGAAAATATTCTCAATTGCACTTTCTTGAGACTGAGAAGCTTATGTACATGAATGAGCTGGTTTTAGAAAACATCACTCATGTGAAACTCAGCTTGCCCTTCTCTCACATGTTATACTGAGAACTATGGATGAAGAGCAACAGGCAGATTCCATATTTTTAGATTTCTGGAAAGCATTTGACATGGTGCCCCATTTCAGGCTGTTTACAAAGGTACAAGCATATGGAATAAGTTCACAGATATGTGAATGTCTCGAAGACTCCTTAGTATTAGAACATAGCATGTTGCCCTCAACAGTGAGTGTTCATCTGAGACAAGGGTATTGTCAGGAGTACCCCAAGGAAGTGTGATAGCACTGCTGTTGTTCTCTATTACATAAATGATTCGGCAGACAGGGTGGGCATCAATCTGCGGGTGTTTGCTGCTGATGCTGTGGTGTATGGTAAGGTGTCAAAATTGAGTGAGTGTAGGAAGATACAAGACAATGTAGACAAAATTTCCAATTGGTGTGATGAATGGAAGCTTACTTACAAAGCAACAAAAGATGAAACGAGCATGTGAGAATTGTGATAGGGAATGTGAATGGTCAGCTTTGGTTCATTGGGAGATTTTTAGGAAAGAGTGGTTCACCTGTAAAGCAGATCACATATAGGATCCGGGGCGGCCTATTCCAAGTGTTTGGGGTCCCTACTAGGTCGGATTGAAGGAAGACATTGAAGCAATTCAGAGACGGGGTGCTAGATTTTTTATTGGTAGGTTCTAACAACACGTAAGTGCTACAGACATGGTTCATGAACTCAAATGGGAGTCCCTGGAGGGTCAGCCACATTCTTTTCAAGAAACGCTAATGACAAAATTTAGAGAACCAGAATTTGAAGCTGACTGCCGAACGGTACTATTGCCTCCAACATACATTGGCTTACGGACCATGAAGATAAAATACTAGGAATTAGGGCTCATATGAGGGCATGGAGAAAGTCATTTTTCCCTTGCTCTGTTTGTGAGTGGAAATGGAGATGATATTACAAGTAGTGGTACAGGGTACCCTCTGCCATGCACCCTACAATGGCTTGCGAAGTATCTATGTAGATGTAGATCAGATTCATTATGCCATGCTCCATCATGTGTGCCCTGGAGCCAAAAGCAAGCTCCTACCTTCTTTCAGTCAGATAGGGTTTGATGGACAGTACCCTATGACTTGGAACGACACAATGTTAGTTCCAGTAAGAAAACCAGCCAAGGGGGGATATAGACCATAATAGTTGCCAGAGTGTGGTCCTTACCAGTTGTATAGGTAAGACATTGTAGCATACGGTCTACTGCCACCTCATGTGGCTCCTTGACTTCCGAAACCACCCATATTTCTCCCAGTGTTGTTCGAGGTGCTACCATTCAGCCCTCGATGACCACGATAAACATGCTTTCAGTGCTAAGTGTTTCACTTCATTAACAACCCTGCTTTCAGATTTGGAGCTTTCGGATTTGGACGTTATTGTAATTATGACATGACACTGTTTGCTGTAGGTGCTAGGCACTTCAAATTGTCTACATCATCTAGTCAGCATAGAACTCATTGCTTACATGAACAGGAATGGAATATAAGTCATATGTTGTTCGTAAGGTCCATATATTCAGAAGACCAACGGATCGCAAGCCTTCAGTAAGTTAGGTGCACATCAGGCATCTAACAGTGTTTTCCACAGAGCTGCCAGGAGCCAGCAACTTAACTAAAAGGATTCAATCCAATCACCAAATACAACAGATGGGATGACATGATGTTTTCAGCAAATGTGTACTGTAAGAGGAACTCAAAAGCTAGAAAAATTCCAGAACGAACTGAAGTAAACATTTGGTGACAGTCAGTAGCAAAACCACTTAGTGGAAGAACAATTGAAGACCAGGGCCCACTGTTAGGGGAAGTAACAATGTCTTAAATACAAAACTTTTTGCCCCAAGGCCATATTATGAATCAGAGAGAAGCCGGCAGATTCTCGTACTTGATGAAAGGAAAACAAAAAAAAAACATAATGATATGAAAAGGATACATTGCTACTCACCACATTGAGTCGCAGACAGGCACAATGAAAATGACTGACAAACATTTAAAGTTCAGGGCATGATGAGAGTTAGTCAAAACCTTGGCAGAGAATATGATTCAGTTTCTCCAGCCCTGGATAGTACTGAGTTACAAGAGGATTTCTCCTTTGTGGTCAGGGAAGTGGGTGTACAAGATGCGGTCGGTGACTGAAAGGGCAAGAGATGGGAGATATTTTTGTGGACGAGGTTGGGAGGGAAATTTCAGTCTGTGAAGGCCTCAGTGAGACCTTTGGCATATTTGGAGAGGGATTGCTCATCACACAGATGTGATGACTTCAGGTGGCTAGGCTGTATGGAAGGGACTTCTTGCTGTGGAATGAGCGGCAGCTGTTGAAGTGGAGGTATTTTTGGTTGTCGGTAGGTTTGATGTGGACAGAAGTACTGATGTGAGGTGGATGTCGACATCAAGAAATTTGGCTTGTAGGGTTGGTGAGGACCAGATGAAGTGAATGGGCAGAACATGAAGTTGTGCGGAAATGTGGATAGCATGTCATCACCCTCGGTCCAGATCACAAAGATGCAATCAGAGAATCAGAATCAGGTATGGATTGGGATTCTGGATTGTTGGGAAAGGTTCCTCTAAACAACCCATAAATAAGTTGCCATATGGTGCCCATTGCTATACCACAAATTTGTTTGTAGGTGCTGCCTTCAAAGGAGAAGTAAATGTGAGTGAGAGTACAATTGGTCATAGTGACCAGGAAGGAGGTTGTAGGTTTGAAGACACTCAGACCTCAGCACCCAAAGACAGTGTCCTTGCCTGTGTGAGTTGGACTTATGTGAATAATGTGTGTGTGTGTGTGTGTGTGTGTGTGTGTGTGTGTGTGTGTGTGTGTGTGTGTGTGTTTCTATTTTTTTGTCCAAAAGCTTAAACGTTTAGCAGTCTTTTTTTCTTTGCACCTGTCTGTGACTCAGTGCCTCTCGTATGTGGTCAGTAGCAATCTGTCCTTTTCATAGTGTTGTTACGTATGATAGGAGTCACAGAAGACTGTACAAAGCTCATCTGTCAAAGCATGTTATAATGACAGAGGAATTCATAACGCAGTGCCATCACATTGAGAAAATTCAACAGAAAGTGGGGCCTATGGCAGTTGTAGAGCACCACCAAGACTTCACCTCTCTTGTATTCCAGATAGTAAGAGAAAAGATACAGCAGTTTCTGCAGCCAGAAATGACAGACTGAGTACACAGCAGACAGAAACCATGAATATTGATGCCATACATCAAAAAGCATTAACGAATGTTGACAACATGCATTGATAATTAACACAAACCTCCACCACAAGTTGAATGCACCATGGAAAAAAACGTGGCCAAATCTGATTTATGCTGCAGTTGTCAAACAATAACCATGCATCCAACCAAAGCTGGTACACCCATCTCTTGTGCCAAGTATAACCCCCCACAGAAGAACAGATATTTGGAGGCTGAAAGACAACACACATCACGTGTCCACTGTCAATATCCTGGAGACATATGTTATTGAAGAGAAAGAAGACAAGTGTTTGACGACTGTTATTCCACAAATTGTCAACCATCACAACAGTCTAATTCATGCCAGTCATTTACAGATGAATATAGTTGCCTTGTGGAATGAAGCCCGTTGCCGTTCCCTGGAAGAAGTCGCACTCCCTCACATGCTAGTTGTTCCTGTCACTGTATAAAGGTACCAGCCAATCAGCTAACTGCTGAATTCAGGAAGACTAACTAAGGTGACCATCTATGGAGGTGAGGTTGGCACATATAAAACCTTTGTGGCCAACAGTTACCAAGATCTCAAGAAATCCTATCAGTGGCTGACCTGTCCACGAACTAGTTGAATCAAGGGCTCCTTTTCCTGTAATGTCACCAGCTAAAGATGGCGATATGAAAGCAGTTGTGAAGGTCACAAATGGGAACTGTTGACAGGAATATGTGTTGCATGATATAAGTATCACTGACAGAACACAGCCCTTCACATTTGTCATTTTAACAGATTTTAATTACATCTACATTGATACTCCGCAATCCACCTTACAGTGCATGGTGGAGGGTACTCTGTACCATTACTTGTCATTTCCTTTCCTGTTCCACTAGCAAATAGAGCAAGGGAAAAACGACTGTCTGTATGCCTTCATATGGGCCCTAATCCCATTTGACTTCCCGAAACATCTATGTAACACTTGCCTGCTATTCTTGGGTGGTACTACTTGGCAGGGATCACAAGCGGTAGTAGGCTGTGGTAGATCAGAGCTACAGTGAAGCAAAGTTATTTCAACAAGCACACATAACGAGATTGCTCTGTGTGGTTGACTGCCACTGAAGATGTATGATCCCACCGTAATCAGCAAGACAAGTCCCAGACACTCAGTTAAAACAGTGAAGATATTGTTGAATGCAGAAAGCCGCTTGTGCTCACATAAGAAATCTCCTGAAAGAGAGCTTCTGTAAAGTTTGGATGGTAGGAGACGAGGTACTGGCAGAAGGAAAGCTGTGAGGATGGGGCGTGAGTCGTACTTGGGTAGCTCAGATCGTAGAGTACATGCCGCGAAAGGCAAAGATCCCAAGTTCGAGTCTCGGTCTGGCACACAGTTTTAATTTGCCAGGAAGTTTCATATCAGCGCACACTCCACTGTAAAGTGAAAATCTCATTCTGGAGACATCCCCCAGGCTGTGGCTAAGCCATGTCTCCGCAATATCCTTTCTTTCAGGGGTGCTAGTTCTGCAGGTTCGCAGGAAAGCTTCTGCAATGTTTGGAAGGTAGGAGATGAGGTACTGGCAGAAGGAAAACTGTGAGGACGGGACGTGAGTCGTGCTTGGGTAGCTCAGATGGTAGAGCACTTGGCCGCGAAAGGCAAAGGTCCTGAATTCGAATCTCGGTCCGGCACACAGTTTTAATCCTCCAGGAAGTTTCATATCAGCACACACTCCGCTGCAGAGTGAAAATCTCGTTCTGGAACCATTCTCTAGGCTGGCTAATTAGCCCAAAGCATCCATTGGATCGATTTATGAGATGGGCACTAGGCTTCAGAGGTATGTGTCATAATGGCAGATATGTCATGAATGTGCATTGATGTCAAACAGATTGATTTCATTTGTAGTATCGCCCGCCATGACACACTCTTCGTATATAACCACAGCAAAGCAAAGCACTAAAGGACTCACACTTGTTTTTTTGTTCTGCAGGCATGGTGCCAAAACAACAATAGATACACTGTTCCTATTTCAACCAGATGAGACTCGGAAAGACTACTTGAAACACATCATTACCAGGACCAAAATAGCAAGACAGCTTGCTCGCATATGATTCCTGGACACTTACAGGAAGAACCAAGAGCGTTTTAATGCCAAATACCATCCATGAGAGACAACCTAAGGGATTGGTATGGATTTTTATACTGCGCAGAAAGTGGTACTATTGGAAAAGTTACTAAAAGGCTGCGTTAGGCCGTGTAGTAACCTTTATTGCTAGTCATACCTTGCATACAAAGTTGAAGATCATGATGTTTCATCAAGAAGACAGATATGCAGAGACATTAATGCCCTCCATATGGCCGGCCGCGGTGGTCTCGCGGTTCTAGGCGCGCAGTCCGGAACCGTGCGACTGCTACGGTCGCAGGTTCGAATCCTGCCTCGGGCATGGATGTGTGTGATGTCCTTAGGTTAGTTAGGTTTAAGTAGTTCTAAGTTCTAGGGGACTAATGACCACAGCAGTTGAGTCCCATAGTGCTCAGAGCCATTTTTGAACCCTCCATATGAAGCCCTGCTACATTCTTGAGGTGAAAATTGATCATGAGGGCTTTTCGTTCAAAGGAACTGAACATCTGTTTGATGATAACTAAGCTCTAACCATAGGGCTACTTTTGATATACATCCTAATGTAGATGATTTGACAACATGACCCAAATGTAAGGATCCTTCAGTGCTGCCATACAGAGGACCACTAACAAGATCTAGATGCTGTAGTCGGCTCCAAGGAGTACTACTGAAACAGCCGGTCACTTTTCTCCAAGAGAGGAAGCAATGCCACGAATTGTGCTGCTTGCAATATGGCATAGTGATTAGTGTTGCTGATTGGCATGCTGCAGGCCGCCAGTTCCAATCTCATCATATACATGTATTTGTTATTTATCATTTTCAGAAGATTCTCAAAATTTCATGTGTTTTTAATGTTTGCAAGTTTTGGAATATTTTATGTTTGTATAAACAGCAGCACTCTCCATCAAGGAGGCAGTTCTGTTCTGTTTGTTATTGGTGTCTATGATGAACATGCTTCCACTGCTAAGCATTCTGTTCGATTGATAACCTTGCTGCCAGATTTGGACTTGATTGTCATTATCACATGACAATACGAGGTGCTATCCAAATTTTTTTGGACTGGTGCTGCCATCTGTTGAAAACCTTACCTTTGGACTAATGGTCACCATCACCCTTGAAGTTGTTCCCAGCGCTTCTGCCACTGGTCAAACGTTTTCTGGAGTCCTGTTCTTTGAGGGTGTTTACCACCACCAGCAATGCTTCCTGAATCCTCTCTAGAGTGTCGAACCAATGGCCTTTCAACTTGAGTTTCAGTTTTGGGAATAGTGCGAAGTCGCAAGGTGCCAAATCTGTTGAGTACGGTGGGTGGGGTACAACTACCATGTTATTTTCTGCCAAAAAGTTCCTGGTGAGCAAGGACGTGTGATGGGCACATTGTCGTGATGCAGCAGCCAGTTACCCTGACGCCAAAGTTCGGGCTGTCGTTGCCACATGTTCTCACGAAGCCATCGCAAAACGTCACAGTAGTATGCGGAATTCACTGTTTATTTGGATGGGAAGAATTCTTTGTGCACAATTCCCTTGTAATCAAAGAAAACGATGATCATGCTCTTCACTTGTCTCGCTTTTTTTGGGTCTTGGAGAGCCCAGGCTCTTCCACAGGGATGATTGTTGCTTTGTCTCTAGCTCATAACCATAAATCCAGCTCTCGTCACTGATGATAACCCGTGACAAGAAGGTTGGATCATCAGATGTGCTTTGACAAAGGTCCATGCACATTTCAACACACTGTGCCTTCTGATCGGCAGTCAAGATCCTTGGCACAAATTTTGCGGCAACACGATGCATGCCCAATTCATCCGTCACCATTCGTTGACATGTCTGATAACCAATACCCCCTTCATCTGCGAGGTCTAGAATGGTTCGACGTCGATGCGCATGAACCAGTTGTCGAAGTTTGACAACGATGTCTGGCATAGTGTGGCTAACGGACCTTCCAGTGTGAGCATCATCTTCGACCACTGTATGGCCGGCCCTGAACCGAGCATGCCACTCAAACACACGTGTACGACTTTTACTCTGTCCCCCAAACACTTGTTGTATTATTGCAATGGTCTCCGTAGCACTTTTCCTGAGATTTGCACAGAATTTGATACACACGCACTGTTCTGTTTGCGTATCCGTCGTAAAATCGCCACACGCAACATGTCCTCCCAGCTGACTGCCACTTCACACTGATTCATCAGATATGCAGCTCTCGCCACTTAGCAGTGCAAAGATCTACTACTGCTACTTTCCAGATGGCAGCACCAGTCCCAGAAATTTTGGATTCCATCTTGTACATTTAATTTATTCATTTCTTGCATGACTTTTGATGAATAATTTCATTTCTCATTTTAAATTACAGATCTCGGGTCACCAAACAGCATTCATCAATGAATTAAAGCTTTCTGATTTCAAGCAAGTGCTCACAAAGGCCAATATCAGCTCTGAAATATCTGGAGGCGTTCTCTGGTGCTGTAATGGAACAGTGGCTGTGCGAAGGGTAAATATTTTTAATTTGTTTTTTGACGTTTAATATATATTAAGATTTATTTGTATTTATTCAATCCCTTCATCCTGAATAAAGACAAATTCTTCAATTTATTGTTTGATATGAAAGTAACCGCTTCAAATTTTTTAGCAAATAGTAGTGCAGCAGTTGATACAGCACCAAAGTTCTTATTAGAAGCTCAAAAAGCAATTAGAGCAATGCTAGTTGATAAGTGCTGGTTTAACCAGATAGACAATAGTAAGAAAAAGAAGAGAAGGAAAAATAGTAGGTGAGTATGGATTGGGAGAAAGGAATGAGAGAGGAAGCTGCCTGATAGAGTTCTGCACAGAGCATAATTGAATCATTGCTGACACTTGGTTTAAAAATCATAAAAGAAGGTTGTTTATGTGGAAGAGAGCTAGACACACTGGAACGTTTCAGGTTGATTACACAGTGACAAGATAGAGATTTAGGAAGCATATTTAAAATTGTAAGACAGGGTTATAGCCATGTTATTCAATCTGTGCATTAAACAAGAAGTAAAGGAAACCAAAGAAAAACTTGGAATAGGAACTAAAGTTTAGGGAATATAAATGAAAACCTTGAGGTTTTCTGATGATATTGTAATTCTGTCAGACACAGCCAACAGCTTGGAAGAGCAATTGAACAGAATATACATTGTCTTGAAAGGAGGACAGAAGTAGTACATCAACAAAAGCAAAACAAGGGTAATGCAATGTAGTTTAATTAAATCAAGTGATTGCAAGGGAATTGCATTAGGATTTAGCAAAACACTTAAAGTAGTAGATGAATTTTGCTATTTGGGCAGCAAAATAGCTTATGATGGCCAAACTATAGATGATATGAAATGTAGACTGGCAATGGCAAGAAAAGCATTTGTGAAGAAGAGAAATATATTAACATCGAATGTAGATTCAAGTGTTAGGAAGTCATTTCTGGAAGTATTTGTCTGGAGGGTAGCCATGTATGTGAGACATGGATGATAAACTGTTTAGGCAAGAAGAGAATAAAATCTTTTGAAATGTGGCACTACAGAAGATTAGATGGTTATATTACGTAACTAATGAGGAGGTGCTGAAAAGAATTTTGGAGACAAGAAATTTGTGACACAGCTTGACTAAAAGAAAGGATTGGTTGATACGACAAATTCTGAGACATCCAGGGGTCATCGGTTTACTATTGGAGGGAAAAGTAGTGGTGGTGGTGAGGGGGGGGGGGGGGGGGGGAGATAGAAATTGTAGAGGGAGACCAAGAGATGAATATGAATGTAGTAAGCAGATTCAGAAGGTTGTAGGTTGCAGTAATTACTCGGAGATGAAAAGGCTCGCATAACATTGAGAGCTGCGTCAAACCAGTCTTCGACTAAAGACCACAACAGCAACAGTCAACACAAGACTATAACCAACTCCTAGGGATGTTCTTTATTACTTAATGTTATTCGACTGAATGTCACCTGTGGGAAACACAAACACAAGTCTGGAATTGATATATAATTATTCAGATGAAACAGAATATTTAAAATTGCATGATCCAGGATATTAATGACAGTAGCCCTATGAAGTTTTAGAATTATTACATCAGCAGAGTGAACTATGTTAACAGTCTCCTCCAGGATCCCACAAAACAAGAATCAAAGAAGTGACCACAACAATTTACTAGTTGAGTATGATATATCTAATACTACACTAAAGATTTGATACCGGGGAGACGTGTCCTTTTAATCCACACATTTCGGCCAAAACTTCAGTGAGGATAGCAGTTCACTTTGAGTAAGAGGTGAAAAACATATTCGTAAAATATAGACTAACTTTCTATGTAACTGAAAACTAAAAGCCAAAAGTTTCCATTGATCCAAAATAAATATGTTTGCTGTGACTAGAGAACAGCCTAACATTGGTTTATGGGTTGTACAAATTTGACTAAAAACAAAGAGCAAATCAAAAGTAATAGCATTTCACCAACTAGAGATTGAATAACAAATTCCTTAAAAAATAATTGGTGATTTAGAATGAAATTGGATGTAGAATGAAATTTTCTCTCTACAGCAGAGTGTACGAAACTTCCTGGCAGATTAAAACTGTGTGATGGACCGAGACTCGGACTCAGGACCTTTGCCTTTCGCGGGCAAATGCTCTTCCGACTGAGCTACCCAAGCACGATTCACGCCCTGTCCTCACAGCTTTAATTCCCCCAGTACCTCGTCTCCTGTGTGCCGGCACACAGTTTTAATCTGCCAGGAAGTTTCATATCAGCGCACACTCCGCTGTAGAGTGAAAATTGCATTCTGGAAACAACCCCCAGGCTGTGGCTAAGCCATGTCTCCGCAATATTCTTTCTTTCAGGAGTGCTAGTTCTGAAAGGACCGCAGGAGAGCTTCTGTAAAGTTTGGAAGGTAGGAGACGAGGTACTGGCGGAATTAAAGTTGTGAGGACGGGGCGTGAGTTGTGCTTGGGTAGTTCAGTCAGTAGAGCACTTGCCTGCGAAAGGCAAAGGTCCCGAGTTCGAGTCTCGGTCTGGCATACAGTTTTAATCTGCCAGGAAGTTTCATGAAATTGGATGGATTGGTAATGTGTTTTTGACTAGTAGCTTGTAATAAGTTGAAGAAATGAAAACTCCTGTTAACAGTAAATGCTTTGCTTTGTTGGAATTGCGGTTTTTTTTTATTTCATTGCACTGGTTGTGTAATATTACTTATATTTAGGTTCTCTCATCATTAACTTTCATTATGTTTCAGCATGACACTGGCAGAGTCACCTTAGAAGGCTGTTTATCAGAAGACTATTATAACGTCAGAGACTTACTCTATGAGCAGTATGCCATTGTGTGAAATCTGTTGGTGTTGTTGAAGGAAGATTATCAAAATGTTAGTGAACTTGAAGAGCCATCACCTGTGGCACTGAGTGTTAATGATACAACTGAAAAGATTTGTATTTTGTGGAGCATGTATTTGTCAGCAGCTTATTTTTAAAGTCTGCTTTATACACTTTGCTGGAAATATTGGAGAAGATCAGGAGATTCACCTGTATATGGACTTGTAAATATCAATAGCATTGTCTACTGCTGAGCAGTGACATAAGCCATTTCTGCAAGGTTTATATTTGAGATTCCACAAGGGATACAATTTTGTACATATTAATTTCTTTCCATCAGAGTGAAATCAGAATGTTCCCTTTTGTGACACTGATTCCTCAAAGCCGATTGTTAATGCACAAGTTTTTTTTTTTTTTTTTTTTTTCTTCTTCTTCTTTTCTTGGATGCAGATCACTCATGTATTTGTCTTGTATTCTGCACAGGGTATAGTCTAAACAACTGAAAATTGCTCACAAAAAAAAAAAAAAATCCATCAAAAACTATGTTAATATTTGGTGAATTCCTTGTGCCTAAAAGTTATGTATCCCGCGTTTGTCTGGAACTTGTGGTGACAGATATAAATATCAGTTTCCTGAAGTTGCTGATTCTCATTTCAGTTGCCTGGTCCAACAACAATTTTGTTTATTCTTTATATTATTTTATTCCAACATTAAGAATATGTTGTGAAAGTGGCACAGTTTAAGCTACCTTAAATTGGGTAGATCTGGTACTGTGTGTTTTATCAGTGTTTAATGTGCTCATACTATAGCTTTATTCCTACTGATTTACTGTCTGATTTTTTCCTTGCTTCACTTTTTGTATTTTGTAAGCCTGTTATTTTATGTGCATGTAATGACATGCATATATTGTTTGGATAAAAAATGGACTTAACACTGTTTATTTCGGTCTACGGATAAACCATGATGGAAATTGCAAGGCGAAAGAAGATAAGAAACGACACATGAGAGACTGGAAAAAATTTGGTTGGCATTCATGCAGATGCTTTTGAAAATAAATAAACTGCAGCTGTCATTCATAAGTCAAGAAGTAATGTAATATATGTGATAAACTCAAGAACAGAAGGAGTATTATTTATTGGATGAGAGAGAGAAAATTAAAGCTGAGAAGTGGAAAATAAGATAATCAAAATATTCAGAATGGAAAGGAGTTGTAAGCTGTAAAAGATGAGGAGCTAAGACAAACAGATGTATAACCGAGGACAACCATAGGAAAAAGCTAATGAAAGACTCTCTTGTTACAGTTGTACTGTTACAATTTCATGACTTTAGTTCAAAATAAATAAGTACACCATATGGACAGGCTTGAAGTGATCAGTAAAAAGACTGAGATTAACTAGCTTCAAAGGATTCTTGTGGACAGCAGTTAAAATTTGAGGAATTACAGGTTGCAGCACATTCTGCTGCTGAGTATTTCTTGATGTCTTTCTGCATTAGTAGCAAACTGAGATCTTGGTACCAGTTAGGGTTATTCATTGTTTTAGGTGTTAAAATAATTACTATAATCAGTCACTTTCATTATTTAACTCTTTATTTATTTACAATAAATGGCTAAGTTTGGACAGTAAAACTAGTTATGAACAGTAAATAAATGACAAAAACAAAAAGTTACTGGTTGTGGTCATTACAGTTACACAAACAACAATAAGTGAAATTGTTTTCATGAAAAGAATAATACTAGATTCATTAAAAAAAAAAAGCCTCCAGTACCAAGCAAAATAGGTGTGTGCACGTGTTAGGGGAGGGGTTGGGGGGGAGGGGGGTTTGCGCACGCACACATGTGTAAAAACAGAGGGAGAGAGAGATATATCAATATCAGGGAAAACTCATTTTAATGAATACACTGAGTAAAAGCTAGTTGGAGATTATTTGCAGCGATTGTGTAAAATCTTCTTCCCAATTATAAAGAACGTCTATTAACTTATTCATCTGAGATTTTCATTCAGATTTTTATCCCTCACATGACAGTAGTTGTTTTATAATCAGGCTTTGGAACAAGCACACTTAAAAAATGCATGTTTTCATAATTATGAAGAAATTACTGTATTTTGCTTGCATACTTTTCAAAAATATGATTTATGTTCTGTTTTTGTTGGATGCTTTGCAGAAGTCGCACTTCAAGTTCTTTATATAGGAGGCTTAGAATAACAGCATGATGATATCGGCACTACAGATATCACATATACTAACAATGAACAGAATGGGCTTTTGGGGAAAATGCTTGTTACTTTACTTATTTCATGTAACTCTGAAATCAAACTGAAAGTAATCATAAAAGCAAAGCATTTTTTAATGTTGTAATTTTAATACAAATTGATGAAGATTTTATTTTGCTTGCATACTTTTCAGAAACCTCATTTAACTGGGCTAGGTGGAGCCAGATGTAATCTGGGTTATCGAAAATCTAGATAACACAAATATTCCACTAAAAGCAATAATTGTAAAATGTACTACAATACTGACCTTTTACTTTGGTGCTAACAAGAAACACTCTTTTGGCACTGAAACTGTGTAGTTACTGGAGTCTGCTCATATTTGTTTATTTAAATAGTGTGTAAGTTCCTTTTATTTACATTTGTGTGGCTTTTGATAGCAGGACGATCATATAGACGTTTCATTAAAATCAGTTCAGTACAGTTGGTTTCTGGCTGACGTTCTAGGTAAACCATTACTTTTCCCAGGTGTGCCATTGCTGAGGCATTTTTATTCCCCTTAAACAACACTACTGTTGTCCACCATCACTGTCGTTTTCTATACTACAACAAGCAGGAACAAAAATCCATCTTTGGGCACCGTGCCATAACTAGCATCATTGTCATTCTGCAACCAGACATCTATGCCAGTGTTGTCTACATCCAAACAATCAGGAATGTTTGCAAACATTTTAAGGAATTTAGCAGTGCAATCACCAATCGCAGGCCATATTGTTTTCCACATTTTCAGAATTGATAGTTCAGTAACTTGATCCCAAGAAGATGCAACCATAAAAATCACATCTTTGATATTTATCAATTTCAGTACTGAAATCCCAGCAAATTCTCCTGCTTCTTAAATTAATTTACACACTAGCTGTTTCCCATGTACACGTTTGATCTTCAGGACACTGTGATCCATCAGTTGCAGGAGAGCTGTTATGTTTTGAAGGAAGAACTTGACTGTGATGTCACCACTGACAGTTGCTTCACTTCCACATGTGGTGGTGCATTAAATAATATGGCTCTTTCAAACATCGTCTCACACTTTGCAAGAACTCCCCATGAAACTATTATCAAAAAATCCCACTGTCCATCCAGGCTTTTTTTTTATTTGTATAGAACTGACATACGAGACCAATTAACATGTTTCAAAGTACGTGGATGTTTTGATTTATATATAAACAGGCGAGGAGATTTGTGTCTCCCAGATCTGTTTGTACAAGCCATAATTGTAACTCAATTTTTACACCTCATATAACCCCTTGTCGAGTCATCTAATTGGGAAACCAGCATGTTGCTTTGTAGAAGTCCAGATTATCTGCATTATAAGTTTGGTGTGGGAAAAGTTTTCAGAGGAAATAACTACTTCAGATTCTTTTTTGAAACATTTTGCAGTCACTGTATCTGCCAAAAAACTGTCGCCCATCACTGAAAGCTGTCGTATGCCATGATGGGCTTTCCTCTTTCCAATCAACTGTGGCTGCGTGTGAAATTAGGATCGCCATTGGTGGCTTGCTGACTAAGTGTAACATCTTTTCCTGCAGGATTGCACCTGATACTGGAGCATTGTGGTCTCATATCTCATTGAACCAAACAAATAATGCTTCATCCAGTGTTTCATTTCTTCGTTTCTTTATTGTACCATGTCGGTGCAAACTGCCATTAGTCATCATTTTCCAGCAGAAGTCTTCAATTTTGGCTCTTCTTCCAGTCTGGCACGGTTGATGTCACTCCACCATATCCTGCAGCTATTATCTTACAGCAGTTATCGTTTGTCTGTTCTGATTGGTCCATTCAACTTTTTGTCCACTTTCACTTTGGAGCCAATTCACTCAAAACATGGGAACAGGAAAACAATACTGGACCAGCCTCTTAATTCTGTAAGAAACAGATTTACACTGACATAGTACCAGTAGCTTGAAAGTGTGGAACCACTGATCTCCAGGCTACCTGCAGTGCCGACAAGCAACTGCACGTGTATACCAACTATATACTGCAGTGTTTTCTAAAGCAAAAGAAAACAAAAAAATTAAATCAGGGTTGAGGGCCAGGTGAAAAAGATTCTTATGTACATCTAAATTGAATCGAGAATTCTAAATTTCAAATTCATATATCAAGGAGTATGCCTCACTCAGGGCATAAGTAGAAGTATTATGGGAATAATTTGTTATTGATTATGATTGATGATTTCAGACAATCTATTGTTGATTGCATCCATCAACAAGATTACACACTGGAAAAAATTTAGACTTTCACATTGTGTTTAATATCATATATTTCAATACCTCTCAAGTGTAACTGAAGTAGCTACCATGATTATCCTAATATGTATAGAAATGTTTGTTTGTTGAAGAGGCAATTACATTCCTCTTTGTAATACATGTCAACAGCGAAATGAATAAATGTGTTGCAGAATAGTTTATTTATTGATACAGTGAAGGCCTCATCATGAAATATCAATAACACTGACTAGCAAAACTCTCAGAGAGAAAGCATATGCTTTAGTACTACAGGAGACCACTCACCAAATGGCAGAAGTCTGGAATTATCAACAGGCACACACAAAAGAGAGAGAAAGCTAGATAGCTTTCAGAATAAATCCTTTGTATAGCTACAGTACTAATACATACATAGCTGTTCCCCTATATTGTGCTGGCAGGGCACACACAAACAGGATTGCATTTCAGTAAGTGGACTAGGGTAGGATGGAGATTGTTGGATGGGACGAGGAGGGGAGAGAGAGGTGGAAGGTGAGAAAAGGATTTGGAAGTGGGTAGCTAGCAGCTTGGAAGGAAGCAGCAGGTCTTCTTGTTAGGAATTTGGGAGAAGGGCTGGCAGGTGCATGGGCTAGGCATGTGATACGCTGGTACTGGAGCCGGTGTGATGTGCAATAAAGAATGAAGGTGACTTGCAAACATGCATTACAAGGGGTTGACAGCCCAGAAGGGGAGGGGGGGGGGGGGTTGTTTGGGGGAGGAGACCAGACAGCGAGGTCATCGGATTAGGGAAGGAAGTCGGCCATGCCCTTTCTAAGGAACCATTCGGGCATTTGCCTGGAGCAATTTAGGGAAATCATGGAAAAACTAAATCAGGATGGCCAGACGCGGGATTGAACCGTCGTTCTCCCAAATGTGAGTCCAGTGCCCTAACCACTGCGCCACCTCGCTCGGTCAGAAGGAGGGAAACTGTTGGTTAGAGTGTGTTGGACAGTGAGTTAATGTGAATTGAGGCAAGGAGAGTTATGGGAGTGAAGAATGTGTTGTGAGGGTAACTCCCATCTACATAGTTCATCAAAGCTGGTGGTGGAGGAGAGGATCCAGGTGGCTTGGGCTATGAGGTAGCCATTGAACTCAAGCATGTTGTGCCCAGCTTCATGTTGTGCCACTGGGTGGTCCATTTTGGTCTTGGCCACAGTTTGTCAAAGACCATTCATTCTGGTGGACAGCTGGTTGGTTGTCATACCAACATAAGCTGCACGGTGATTGCAGCAGAGTTGGTATTTGACGACTGCTTTCATGTGTGGCCCTGCCTGTGATGGGATAGGATAAGCCTGTGGCATAACTGGAATGGAAAGTACTGGGTAGGTGGATTGGGCAGGTCTGGAACCTAGATCTTCCACAGGTATATGATCCCTGTGGTAAGAGGTTGAGAGTGGGAGTGGTATAGCGATGGACCAGGATGGTATCTGTGTTTTGTGGGCAATGGAAAACCACTTTAGGAGGGTGGGAAGTGTCTTGGGTAGGATGTTCCTCATTTCTAAACATGATGGTAGGTAATCAAAGCTGTGGCAGAGGATATGGTTCAGTTGTTCGAGTACAGGGTAATATTCAATGACGGGAGGGGGGGGGGGGGGGGAGAGCAGAGGATATGGTTCAGTTGTTCGAGTCCAGGGTAATATTCAATGACGGGGGGGGGGGGGGGGGGAGTGTTTTCCTCTGTAGCTGATTGTTTGGGGTGGTGGGAGGATTAATGGTGTGTGAGGATATGGCATTTGAAGTCCGTGTGAGGGATGGAAGCCGTTGAAATTCTGTTACTATTGGAGGTTAGAGGATTTAATATGGACAGAGGTGTGTACAAATCCATCAGGGAGTATGAGGAGGTCATGTACCAGAGATTTGTTTAAATACCTTTCCCTGAAAGGAGAAGTAGTTGTGTGTGAAGATATATTTATTGTAGGTGGTAAGGTATATGTTGGAGAGGTTTTGTTCAACAAGGCCATGTGCATGACATGTTGGCATATAGGGAGGTGACATAAACAGCGAGGTGTAGGGATTCAGGAGGTAAAAGGTAGAGGACAATGGAGGGTTGGTGAAGGTAGTGGTTGGCACCTTTGATGTGAAAGGCTATAGTTGAATCAGAATTCTTCAGTTGCTACGCAGTGCAGATCGCCTCCATATAGACAGTGTCAGGAATGGGAATGTACAAGGATGATCCTTTACACTTGTGGTGAGCTGGGCACGGCAGATTCGTGAGCCTACCTTAACCAATAATGTAACATGATTTTGTAAACATCTACGTGCCAAGATTTCAGTGCTGTCACAGCTCTGTAGACAGCTATTGTTTTAGCCTGCAGCCATTATTGTTTCGCAACTGAAAATTCGCAACAGTACTGCAAGCAGTCAGGGATCTTCTTACGCTGACTATAGGTTTCAAGCAATTGGTTGGATGTGTTGGTCAACAAGAGCAGAAACTCTTTCAGCAGGGCACAATAATCACCTCTAATGGGGCATCTAATATTATTGGGTTTGTGTATTTTGGAGAGCATGTGGAAGATGGGTGTTTGGGGTATTGTTGGGGTGAGGAGTCAGGTGAACTCGGGAGAGGTTCTGGGATGTGCCTAAGAACTTAAGCAGGAACTGAAATTTGTTTTGGACTCATAGGACATGGCTAAGGAAGAGCTTGTAGGTGGAGGAGTCAGGCAGTTGGCAGAAGCCTTCTGTCATCAGTCACTGTGGCAGAATCTTGTCTGCAGGGAGGATGATTAAGTCAGGATATGTATTGAAGTTGCGAATGGCTGTCTTTTGTTCTACTGAGAGGTTAGTGTTCTTAAGCAGGGACCTGGGGAAAGATGGTAAGGACAAGTTGGAGGTAAGCAATTCCTGGAAGGAGAATAGGGGGAGAATCATTGTTGGATGATGGTATAAACAGAGGGAGGCAAAGTTCATTGTTGAAGTTAGGTTGCGTTTGGCTGGAGGAGTTGGTAGCAAAGAAGAGTTTCCACTGTAGGGATCGGGAGAAGGAAAGTAGGCCTTTGACAAGTCCAACTTGGTTAAACTTCAGTGTAAGGTTGAAGATGAGACCTTTGGATGATGCTGAAACTTGGGTAGGATTGAGATTTTTGGTGGGAAGGTTAACAACCGTGTTTTAAATTTGTTTGGTTCTAGATTTTGTGAAGTGTTGGGGATATTGGAGGATGTGATAAACTGAAAAGGTCATCTACATAGGGTCAGGGTACTATGAGGGGTTCATTGTTGGTGGTATAGGTGTTTTGATGGGCAGTGTTGCTCCATGGTGGGAATAGGGTGTCAACAGATTGGGCAGTTATGGAGGTGGTACCTTTCAGGTGCTCTAGGCCAAGGGTTTCAATTTTACAGATGTGGTGTATTAGTTATGACTGCACAGTAACAATATCTTGTGGAAGGAGGAGAGGATGTTTTGAGATGCCTGTGCCATGGAGATGTGTTTTGGCAGTACCAAGTTTATGGAGGATAGTGACTACCGGAAACATATGAAGACTTGGCCAGCAATCACATGATGTCAGACACAACCAAGGCTCTGATATGCTCACATGGCACCAGGTGTGAAGCTTGGTGCACAAAATGGAGACAGGAGTGCAGAAGTGGCCTGGCATTTGTAAAGCAAGCACTCTGAAAAGGTACCACATATGGATCCAGCATAGGGGCAGAGCAGGCATCTGCAACACTCCTGAGCAGTACGGTTGCCCTCTCCTTGTGCCTCTGCGATACATGCGTCTGCATTCTCAGTGTTTGTCACCTGCTCCATCAGGCTGCACTCTGCCATTACTGAGCTTTCAGCAGCAGTGTGTGCACTTCAGGCCACAGTTCACTTTAGATGTTAATATAAAAGCATTTAATGAATAAATGCCTGGTTCACTCAATTCAGGATAACACAGTGCTTTATGATACATCATCTGGACTACTTGAGGAATAAGTAAAGTAAAAAAGATAGCAGAGGAACTGCATTAAAACAGATGGAATCAGAAATGGACATACCTCTCAACGACATAATTTAGTTCGCAGTAGATTTCAGGAAGGAGACAAAATTCCTCCATATGTAGCAAGTTCATCAACTGCTCATATTATTCAGGCGCCATTGAATAGTAAGTTGTCTGGCAGAGTGTACAGATGTTCATAGAGAGACAGTTGGGTATAAAACGATGCACAAGATTTTCGTACATACTCTGTTTGCCAGTGCGATATGTTGGCAGACAAACAGGAATCCCACTTCAGCTCACAAGATGTTCTATACATTTGCAGGAGGAATACATTCTTTTGCTTTTGAATACACTCGTACCTGGCTTAGTACAACACAGGGTGTACAGTGTCTTGGAAAGCTCAGAGAATTTTTACATTTTGGAAAAGGCATGGTATCTGATTAGATTTTCGGCAGTGGCATTTGCTTGCTTGCTGCTTGGCTTGATGCAGTGCTGCTCACTGTTCACCCTCAGCCTGGTACTGTGTGATTGAACTCTGCCAGGGCTTTGGCATCCCCAACTCCTCCCCTTGCTCAGTCCAATGCAGCGGTCAGCCAGAGCCCAGCCTGACAAAGTCCAGATGAGCTGTGCAGAGGTTTGTCGTCGTTGACATGGAATAGCTTACACACCTGTCACTGCAGCCTAGGCATGCTACCATGGTTTGTTGTTGTTTTTGTTGTTGTTGTTGTTGTTGTTGTTGTTGTCGTCATGGATGTGATGTGACCAATAAGGATCTCTGAAGTGTATTTGGTATAGTTTACATTTATGTCTGATCAAATGTAGATGCTGTCCTGTCCGTTAACACAATGTGATCAGAAAGATCTGATTTTAGGGGAATTTGTTGCCTTTTTTAATATAATTGTTTTGAACCAGGATAGGTTTCCATACGGTACATCATTTGCATGTGTGTCGAAAAATTATTATTGATATGAATATAATAGAGGGAAACATTCCACGTGGAAAAAATATATCTTAAAAACAAAGATGCTGTAACTTACCAAACGAAAATGTTGGTATGTTGATAGAGACAAAAAACACACATACAAATTACAAGCTTTATCTTCATGAAATCCTCCCCACTCCACCAAGAGTGTCTTTCCGCCATCCACCTAACCTTTGCAACCTCTTGGTTCATCCCTATGAAATCCCCAAACCACCTTCCCTACCCTTTGGCTCCTACCCTTGTAACCGCCCCCAGTGTAAAACCTACCCCATGCACCCTCCCACCACCACCTCCTCCAGTCCTGTAACCCGGAAGGTGTACACGATGAAAGGCAGAGCCACGTGTGAAAGCATCCACGTGATTTACCAACTGACCTGCCTACACTGTGAAGCCTTCTATGTGAGAATGACCAGCAACAAACTGTCCATTCGCATGAACGTACCAAGGCAGACAGTGTTTGTTGGTAATGAGGATCCCCCTGTGCCTAAACATGCCTTGGTGCACGCCCGGCATATCTTGGCACAGTGTTACACCGTCCGGGTTATCTGGATACTTCCCATTGACACAAACCTATCAGAACTCCGGAGATGGGAACTTGCCCTTCAATATATCCTCTCTTCCTGTTACCCACCAGACCTCAACCTCCGCTAATTTCCAGTTGACGCCCCTCGTACATCACTTGTCATTCAACATCATCTTTGCCCCTGTACTTCTGCCTCGACTGACATCTCTGCCCAACCTGTTTGTCTTTACATATGTCTGCCTGTGCCTGTATATGTGCGGATGGATATGTGTGTGTGAGTCCTTTTTTCCCCTTAAGGTAAGTCTTTCCGCTCCCGGGATTGTAATGACTCCTTATCTTGTCCCTTAAAACCCACATCCTTTCGTCTTTCCCTCTTTCCTGTGAAGCAACCGTGGGTCGCGGAAGCTTGTAATTTGTGTGTGTGTTTTTGTGTGTTTTTTGTCTCTATCAACACACCAACGCTTTTGTTTGGTAAGTTACAGCATCTGTGTTTTTAGAAAAATTATTATTGTTTTATGCTGACAGCTTGTGTACGAATAAGATTAATTATAGACCTTTTGTGGCAGGCATGAAACACTAACAAGCAGTCATTGGGTTTAGCTTTGGTTGTTGGTTTAGTTAACATTGAACTAAAATCTACGAATGAAACAGTGATACAGGTGGCCAGAGGCTGAGTGGAGACTATCGGAGAGTTGCCTGGGGCATGGGGGGCAAGGTGACACTTCGCCATTTCTATCCCCACATCATTAAAAACCTTCAAAAACTCTAAACGCGAGAAAGAAACACAGGATGAAGGGATCAGAAGCATAATACTACAGTGATGGACTCAAGTGTTTTTGTTATGAAGTGCCCTGATAAAAGCAACAGTGTTAATACAAATGAAAACTGTAAAAAAAGCAATCGACCAGTACCCAAAAAAATTATACACAGTGAAAACAAAAGTCAGAACTTATTAATTCTTTCTGACAGTCGTGGTCGTGGACAATTTTCAAACCCCAAAACACTGCGTCTCTTCTGTTGTAAAACCTAAGGCTCAGTTACAGGACGTCGTCTAGCACAGACGGGACAACGAAAGCATTTACGAAAAAAGACAGTGTCATCATTCTACATGGGGCAAATGATGTGACAAAGAAATTTAAGGATTTAAAATGCGCCCTAGCTGATTCTCTTCGAAAGACAGTCCACACAAAAGTAAAAGTAATTCTATATAAACAAGATGTGCAAAATTTGAACAACAGAATCTATGCTGCAGACAAATTCTCAGTGAGCACTGCGAAAAATGACGAACATGTAATGGTAATGGACGTCAGTACATATATGCAAAGCTTGGACTTCACTTACAAATGGGCGACAAAGAGAAATTATGTAGACGTGCAGCTAGCAGTAGAGACCAATCTGGAAATACTATCTCTAACAAACATACAATGTGAAGACCTTTCAGCAAATATGGAAGTGAAAACGCACAAAAGTCCACAGCAAAAACAGACTTCTCCAACTTTAGAGTGATGGAAGAAAAACGAAGAGCCACAAGAAAGAACTATACAACATCTTCATCGCTCAAAGAAAAACAAAAATATCAAAGTCCAAACCAGAATAACTACCAGCAACAGCATGTAGCCCAAAATAGCAATTCAACCAAGTTCCACATCTGAATAAGTTCAAGATACAACAACAAGAAATGTGCAAATACAGCCTAGATCAGCATAATTGAAAGTAATGGTAAGATCTTCCACACAATAATTCAGGCCTCCAGCCTACAACCAGGATTTTCTGTGGGCAGGACAACAACAGGTCCCACCTAGCAGCCCACCAAAATACAACAGGTGCAGAAAGTAAACTCCATAGACATACATTAGGGGAGAACTTGGTGAGAAGTGTCCCAAAACTTTTTCTACTGTCTAAAGCACATAAAAACCATCTGTCGCAGTGGAAAACAGACACTAGTGCCTCTTAAAATATTACACCATAATGTGCAGTCAGTGTTTAGTAAATGAAACTAAGGGAGGTGGTACAGGTATCCGCCACACACCTTCAGGTGGCTTGCGGAGTACGGATGTAGATGTAGATGTAGATATGTTAAACAGAATGTAAACTACAATACTATGCTAATAGGAAAAGACTGAATTTTCTGTGATTGTCTTGACAGACTCTGATATACTGTTACCGAACGTGTATAGATCTCCCATGGGGAATATCCAGACTTTCAATCATTTCATTGAAACACTATTAAATAAACATTATGCAATCAATAAAATGTTGCTAATATGTGGAGATTTTAATATCGACTTTCTTAAATCTGAAAAAAGTGAAAATGAGTTGCTAAATAGTAGTTATTCATGTCACTTCTCCGCAACTCCTTCCCGTGAGCTATGGACCTTGGCGTTGGTGGGGAGGCTTGATGCCTCAGCGATACAGATGGCCGTACCGTAGGTGCAATCACAGCGGATGGGTATCTGTTGAGAGGCCAGACAAACGTGTGGTTCCTGAAGAGGGGCAGCAGCCTTTTCAGTAGTTGCATTGGCAACAGTCTGGATGATTGACTGATCTGGCCTTGTAACAACAACCAAAACGGCCTTGCTATGCTGGTACTGCGAACGGCTGAAAGCAAGGGGAAACTACAGCCGTAATTTTTCCCAAGGGCATGCAGCTTTACTGTATGGTTGAATGATGATGGCATCCTCTTGGGTAAAACAGTCCCCCATTCGGATTTCTGGGCGGGGACTACTCAACAGGACGTCTTTACCAGGAGAAAGAAAGCTGGCGTTCTACGGATCGGAGTGTGGAATGTCAGATCCCTTAATCAAATAGGTAGGTTAGAAAATTTAAAAAGGGGAATGGGTAGGTTAAAGTTAGATATAGTGGGAATTAGTGAAGTTCGGTGGCAGGAGGAACAAGACTTTTGGTCAGGTGAATACAGGGTTATAAATACAAAATCAAATAGGGGTAATGCAGGAGTAGGTTTAATAATGAATAATAAAATATGCGTGCGGGTAAGCTACTACCAACAGCATAGTGAACGCATTATTTTGGCCAAGATAGATACGAAGCCTATGCCTACTTCAGTAGTACAAGTTTAAATGCTCTACAGATGAAGAAGAAATTGATGAAATGTATGATGAGATAAAAGAAGATAGTGAAGGGAGGCGAAAATTTAATAGTCATGGGTGACTGGAATTCGAGTGCAGGAAAAGGGAGACAAGGAAACAGTAGGTGAATATGGATTGGGGCTAAGCAATGAAAGAGGAACCCACCTGGTAGAATTTTGCACAGAGCACAACTTAATCATAGCTAACACTTGGTTCAAGAATCATAAAAGAAGGCTGTATACATGGAAGAATCCCGGAGATACTAAAAGGTATCAGATAGATTATATAATGGTAAGACAGAGATTTAGGAACCAGGTTTTAAACTGTAAGACATTTCCAGGGGCTGATGTGGACTCTGACCACAATCTATTGGTTATGAACTGCAGATTAAAATTGAAGAAACTGCAAAAAGGAGGGAATTCAAGGAGATGGGACCTGGATAAACTGAAAGAACCAGAGGTTGTACAGAGTTTCAGGGAGAGCATAAGGGAACAATTGACAGGAATGGGGGAAAGAAATGCAGTAGAAGAAGAATGGGTAGCTTTGAGGAATGAAATAGTGAAGGCAGCCGTGGATCAAGTAGGTAAAAAGACTAGGGCTAGTAGAAATCCTTGGGTAACAGAAGAAATATTGAATTTAATTGATGAAAGGAGAAAATATAAAAATGCAGTAAATGAAGCAGGCAAAAAGGAATACAAACGTCTCAAAAATGAGATCGACAGGAAGTGCAAAATGGCTAAGCAGGGATGGCTAAAGGGAAAATGTGAGGATATAGAGGCTTATCTCACTACGGGTAAGATACACACCGCCTACGGGAAAATTAAAGAGACCTTTGCAGAAAAGAGAACCACTTGTATGAATATCAAGAGTTCAGATGGAAACCCAGTTCTAACCAAAGAAGGGAAAGCAGAAAGGTGGAAGGAGTAAACAGAGGGTCTATACAAGGACGATGTACTTGAGAACAATATTATAGAAATGGAAGAGAATGTAGATTAAGATGAAATGAGAGATACGATACTGCGTGAAGAGTTTGACAGAGCACTGAAAGACCTGAGTCAAAACAAGGCCCCAGGAGTAGACAACATTCCATTAGACCTACTGACAGCCTTGGTAGAGCCAGTCCAGACAAAACTCTACCATCTGGTGAGGAAGATGTATGAGACAGGCGAAATACCCTCAGACTTCAAGAAGAATATAATAATTCCAATCCCAAAGAAATCAGGTGTTGACAGATGTGAAAATTACCGAACTATCAGTTTAATAAGTCACAGCTGCAAAATACTAACGCGAATTCTTTACAGACGAATGGAAAAACTGGTAGAAGCCGACATCGGGGAGCATCAGTTTGGATTCCGTAGAAATGTTGGAACACGGAGGCAATACTGACCTTACGACATATCTTAGAAAGATTAAGAAAAGGCAAACCTATGTTGCTAGCATTTGTAGACTTAGAGAAAGCTTTTGGAAATGTTGACTGGAATACTCTCTTTCAAATTTTAAAGGTGGCAGGGGTAAAATACAGGGAGCGAAAGGCTATTTACAATTTGTACAGAAACCAGATGGCAGTTATAAGAGTCGAGGGGCATGAAAGGGAAGCAGTGGTTCGGAAAGGAGTGAGACAGGGTTGTAGCCTCTCCCCGATGTTATTCAATCTGTATATTGAGCAAGCAGTAAAGGAAACAAAAGAAAAATTCGGAGTAGGTATTAAAATCCATGGAGAAGAAGTAAAAAGTTTGTGGTTCGCCGATGACATTGTAATTCTGTCAGAGACAGCAAAGGACTTGGAAGAGCAGTTGAATGGAATGGACAGTGTCTGGAAAGGAGGATATAAGATGAACATCAACAAAAGCAAAACGAGGATAATGGAATGTAGTCAAATTAAATCAGGTGATGCTGAGGGAATTAGATTAGGAAATGGGACACTTAAAGTAGTAAAGGAGTTTTGCTATTTGGGGAGCAAAATAACTGATGATGGTCGAATACAGAAGATATAAAATGTAGTGTGGCAATGGCAAGAAAAGTGTTTCTGAAGAAGAGAAATTTGTTAACATGGAGTATAAATTTAAGGGTCAGGAAGTCATTTCTGAAAGTATTTGTATGGAGTGTAGCCATGTATGGAAGTGAGACATGGACGATAAATAGTTTGGACAAAAAGAGAATAGAATCTTTCGGAATGTGGTGCTACAGAAGAATGCTGAAGATTAGATTGGTAGATCACATAACTAATGAGAAGGTATTGAACAGAATTGGGGAGAAGAGGAGTTTTTGGCACAACTTGACGAGAAGAAGGGACCGGTTGGTAGGACATGTTCTGAGGCATCAAGGGATCACAAATTTAGCATTGGAAGGCAGTGTGGAGGGTAAAAATTGTAGAGGGAGACCACGAGATGAATACGCTAAGCAGATTCAGAAGGATGTAGGTTGTAGTAGGTACTGGGAGATGAAGAAGCTTGCACAGGATATGGTAGCTTGGAGAGCTGCATCAAACCAGTCTCAGGAGTGAAGACCACAACAACAACATCCCCAACTGTTGAAACTCCAACCAGAATAAGTGAAAACTCCAAATCATCTCTTGACCAGATCTTTACAAAACGTAAATAGACAGTTCTGCTCAACTGAAATTATTAACACAAGTTACACTGACCATGAAACCCAGATGCTAACAGTGGATTAAACTCAAAAAGCAATGTCCTATAAAAGCTACAGTGCAAAGGCAGTTTAATGAAGGAACTACAAGGATTTTTAATTATCTTCTAAGGGCTGAGAACTGGTCAGAGGTATATGAGAAAAATGATGGTAAAGGCATGGTTCAAAGAGAACAATCTCATTATAAATATGCAAAAAACAACCTACATAAGTTTCAGTCTCTCTTTTCAAATACTTGCTTCTAAACAACCAAGAACTCTCCAGTGTGAGCTCTGTTAACTTCCTCAGTATACGGCTTGAAAAAAATCTTAAATGGAACACAGATGTCAGTTATATCTCAAATAAGCTGTCAACTATCTGTTACATTCTTCACATACTCAGAAAATCAGTCATCAGATTAGTCCTTACACAAGTATATTACTCTTACTTTCACTCCATATACAGTGTGGGATCATATTCTGAGAGGACTCACCATGCAGCACAGGTCTCTTTGAAACTCAAAAATAGGTAATACATATAATATGCCATCTGAGGTATACTGAATTATGCAGGCAACATTTCAAGATACTTGGCATTATGACAGTACCATCTGTTTACGCTTATAGTATTATATCATTTGTTAAACTGTACCTACTAGGTAAAGACAGCCCATCAATATTAAATGAACACATTCATAGTTACAAAACAAGGCAGCAGTCTCACTTAACATGTGTTTCAGTCCAGAACAACTTGTTACCAAAAAAGTGTCCTACATGTTAGGATAAGGATATATAATAAACTGTTGTTGTTGTTGTCTTCAGTCCTGAGACTGGTTTGATGCAGCTCTCCATGCCACTCTATCCTGTGCAAGCTGCTTCATCTCCCTGTACCTACTGCAACCTACATCCTTCTGAATCTGCTTAGTGTACTCATCTCTCAGTCTCCCTCTACGATTTTTACCCTCCACGCCACCCTCCAATGGTAAATTTGTGATCCCTTGATGCCTCAAAACATGTCCTACCAACCGATCCCTTCTTCTGGTCAAGTTGTGCCACAAACTTCTCTTCTCCCCAATCCTATTCAAAACCTCCTCAATTAGTTACGTGATCTATCCACCTTATCTTCAGTATTCTTCTGCAGCACCACATTTCGAAAGCTTCTATTCTCTTCTTGTCCAAACTAGTTATCGTACATCTTTCACTTCCATACATGGCTACACTCCAAACAAATACTTTCAGAAGCGACTTCCTGATACATAAATCTATATTCGATGTTAACAAATTTCTCTTCTTGAGAAACGCTTTCCTTGCCATTGTCAGTCTGCATTTTATATCCTCTCTACTTCGACCATCATCAGTTATTTTACTTCTTAAATAGCAAAACTCCTTTACTACTTTAAATGTCTCCTTTCCTAATCTAATTCCCTCAGCATCACCCGATTTAATTTGACTACATTCCATTATCCTCGTTTTGCTTTTGTTGATGTTCATCTTATATCCTCCTTTCAAGACACTGTCCATTCCATTCAACTGCTCTTCCAAGTCCTTTGCTGTCTCTGACAGAATTACAATGTCATCGGCGAACCACAAACTTTTTACTTCTTCTCCATGGATTTTAATACCTACTCCGAATTTTTCTTTTGTTTCCTTTACTGCTTGCTCAATATACAGATTGAATAACATCGGGGAGAGGCTACAACCCTGTCTCACTCCTTTCCGAACCACTGCTTCCCTTTCATGCCCCTCGACTCTTATAACTGCCATCTGGTTTCTGTACAAATTGTAAATAGCCTTTCGCTCCCTGTATTTTACCCCTGCCACCTTTAAAATTTGAAAGAGAGTATTCCAGTCAACATTGTCAAAAGCTTTCTCTAAGTCTACAAATGCTAGCAACGTAGGTTTGCCTTTTCTTAATCTTTCTTCTAAGATATGTCGTAAGGTCAGTATTGCCTCATGTGTTCCAACATTTCTACGGAATCCAAACTGATGCTCCCCGAGGTCCGCATCTACCAGTTTTTCCATTCGTCTGTAAAGAATTCGCGTTAGTATTTTACAGCTGTGACTTATTAAACTGATAGTTCGGTAATTTTCACATCTGTCAGCACCTGCTTTCTTTGGGATTGGAATTATTATATTCTTCTTGAAATCTGAGGGTAGTTCGCCTGTATCATACATCTTGCTCACCAGCTGGTAGAGTTTTGTCATGACTGGCTCTCCCAAGGCCTTCAGTAGTTCTAAAGGAATGTTGTCTACTCCGGGGGCTTTGTTTTGACTCAGGTCTTTCAGTGCTCTGTCAAACTCTTCACGCAGTATTGTAACTCCTATTTCATCTTCATCTACATCCTCTTCCATTTCCATAATATTGTCCTCAAGTACCTTCTATATACTCCTTCCACCTTTCTGCCTTCCCTTCTTTGCTTAGAGCTGGGTTGCCATCTGAGCTCTTGATATTCATACACGTGGTTCTCTTCTCTCCAAAGGTCTCTTTATTTTTCCTGTAGGCAGTATCTATCTTACCCGTAGTGAGATAAGCCTCTACATCCTTACATTTGTCCTCTAGCCATCCCTGCTTAGCCATTTTGCACTTCCTGTCGATCTCATTTTTGAGACGTTTGTATTCCTTTTTGCTTGCTTCATTTACTGCATTTTTATATTTTCTCATTTCATCAATTAAATTCAATATTTCTTCTGTTACCCAAGGATTTCTACTAGCCCTCGTCTTTTTACCTACTTTATCGTCTGCTGCCCCCCCCCCCCCTCCCCCCCATGAACCATGGACCTTGCCGCTGGTGGGGAGGCTTGCGTGCCTCAGTGATACAGTTAGCTGTACCATAGGTGCAACCACAACGGAGGGGTATGTGTTGAGATGCCAGACAAACGTGTGGTTCCTGAAGAGGGGCAGCAGCCTTTTCGGTAGTTGCAGGGGCAACAGTCTGGATGATTGACTGATCTGGCCTTGTAACAATAACCAAAACAGCCTTGCTGTGCTGGTACTGCGAACGGCTGAAAGCAAGGGGAAACTACATCCGTAATTTTCCCGAGGGCATGCAGCTTTACTGTATGATTAAATGATGATGGCATCCTCTTGGGTAAAATATTGAGGTAAAATAGTCCCCCATTCAGATCTCCGGGCGGGGACTACTCAAGAGGATGTCGTTATCAGGAGAAAGAAAACTGGCGTTCTACGGATCGTAGCGTGGAATGTCAGATCCCTTAATCGGGCAGGTTGGTTAGAAAATTTAAAAAGGGAAATGGATAGGTTAAAGTTAGATATAGTGGGAATTAGTGAAGTTCGGTGGCAGGAGGAACAAGACTTCTGGTCAGGTGACTACAGGGTTATAAACACAAAATCAATCAGGGGTAATGCAGGAGTAGGTTTAATAATGAGTAGGAAAATAGGAATGCGGGTAAGCTACTACAAACAGCATAGTGAACGCATTATTATGGCCAAGATAGATACGAAGCCCACACCTACTACAGTAGTACAAGATTATATGCCAACTAGCTCTGCGGATGACGAAGAAATTTAAGAAATGTATGATCAAATAAAAGAAATTATTCAGATAGTGAAGGGTGACGAAAATTTAATAGTCGTGGGTGACTGGATTTCGGTAGTAGGAAAAGGGACAGAAGGAAACGTAGTAGGTGAATATGGACTGGGGCAAAGAAATGAAAGAGGAAGCTGCCTGGTAGAATTTTGCACAGAGCACAACTTAATCATAGGTAACGCTTGGTTCAAGAATCATAAAAGAAGGCTGTATACATGGAAGAAACCTGGAGATACTGACAGGTTTCAGATAGATTATATAATGGTACGACAGAGATTTAGGAACCAGGTTTTGAGTTGTAAGACATTTCTAGGGGTAGATGTGGACTCTGACCACAATCTATTGGTTATGACCTGTAGATTAAAACTGAAGAAACTGCAACAATGTGGGAATTTAAGGAGATGGGACCTGGATAAACTAAAAGAAACAGAGGTTGTACGGAGTTTCAAGGAGAGCATAAGGGAGCAATTGACAGGAATGGGGGAAAGAAATACAGTAGCAGAAGAATGGGTAGCTCTGAGGGATGAAGTAGTGAAGGCAGCAGAGGATCAAGTAGGTAAAAAGACTAGAGCTAGTAGACATCCTTGGCTAACAGAAGAAATATCGAATTTAATTGATGAAAGGAGAAAATATCAAAATGCAGTAAATGAAGGAGGCAAAAAGGAATACAAACGTCTCAAAAATGAGATCGATAGGAAGTGCAAAATGGCTAAGCAGGGATGCCTAGAGAACAAATGTAAGGATGTAGAGGCTTATCTCACTAGAGGGAAGATAGATACTGCCTACAGGAAAATTAAAGAGCCCTTTGGAGAAAAGAGGACCACTTGTATGAATATTAAGAGCTCAGATGGAAACCCAGTTCTAACCAAAGAAGGGAAAGCAGAAAGGTGGAAGGAGTATATGCAGGGTCTATGCAAGGACGATGTACTTGAGGACAATATTATGGAAATGGAAGAGGATGTAGATGAAGATGAAATGGGAGATACGATACTGTGTGAAGACTTTGACAGAGCACTGAAAGACCTGAGTCGAAACAAGGCCCCCGGAGTCGACAATATTCCATTAGAACTACTGACGGCCTTGGGAGAGCCAGTCATGACAAAACTCTACCATCTGGTGAGCAAGATGTATGAGACAGGCGAAATACCCTCAGACTTCAAGAAGAATATAATAATTGCAATCCCAAAGAAAGCAGGTGTTGACAGATGTGAAAATTACCGAACTATCAGTTTAATAAGTCACAGCTGTAAAAAACTAACGCGAGTTCTTTACAGACGAATGGAAAAACTGGTAGAAGCCGACCTCGGGGAAGATCAGTTTGGATTCCGTAGAAATGTTGGAACACGTGAGGTAATACTGACCCTACGACTTATCTTAGAAGCTAGATTAAGGAAGGGCAAACCTACATTGCTAGCATTTGTAGACTTAGAGAAAGCTTTTGACAATGTTGACTGGAATACTCTCTTTCAAATTTTAAAGGTGGCAGGGGTAAAATACAGGGAGCGAAAGGCTATTTACAATTTGTACAGAAACCAGATGGCAGTTATAAGAGTCGAGGGACATGAAAGGGAAGCAGTGGTGGGGAAGGGAGTGAGACAGGGCTGTAGTCTATCTCCGATGTTATTCAATCTGTATATTAAGCAAGCAGTGAAGGAAACAAAAGAAAAATTCGGAGTAGGTATTAAAATCCATGGAGAAGAAATAAAAACTTTTAGGTTCGGCGATGACATTGTAATTCTGTCAGAGACAGCAAAGGACTTGGAAGAGCAGTTGAACGGAATGGATAGTGTCTTGAAAGGAGGATATAACATGACCATCAACAAAAGCAAAACGAGGATAATGGAATGTAGTCGAATTAAGTTGGGTGATGCTGAGGGAATTAGATTAGGAAGTGAGACACTTAAAGTAGTAAAGGAGTTTTGCTATTTGGGGAGCAAAATAACTGATGATGGTCGAAGTAGAGAGGATATAAAATGTAGACTGGCAATGGCAAGAAAAGCGTTTCTGAAGAAGAGAAGTTTGTGAACATCGAGTATAGATTTAAGTGTCAGGAAGTCATTTCTGAAAGTATTTGTATGGAGTGTAGTCATGTATGGAAGTGAATCATGGACGATAAATAGTTTGGACAAGAAGAGAATAGAAGCTTTCGAAATGTGGTGCTACAGAAGAATGCTGAAGATTAGATGGGTAGATCCCATAACTAATGATGAAGTATTGAATCGGATTGGGGAAAAGAGAAGCCTGTTGCACAACTTGATCAAAGGAAGGGATGGGTTGGTAGGACATGTTCTGAGGCATCAAGGGATCACCAATTTAGCATTGGAGGGCGGCGTGGAGGGTAAAAATCGTAGAGGGAGACCAAGAGATGACTACACTAAGCAGATTCAGAAGGATGTAGTTTGCAGTAGGTACTGGGAGAAGAAGAAGCTTGCACAGGATAGAGTAGCAGGGAGAGCTGCATCAAACCAGTTTCAGGACTGAAGACCACAACAACAACAACAATCCTCTGCTGCCTTCACTACTTCATCCCTCAGAACTACCCATTCTTCTTCTACTGTATTTCTTTCCCCTATTCCTGTCAATTGTTCCCTTATTTTCTACCTGAAACTCTGTATAACCGCTGGTTCTTTCAGTTTATCCAGGTCCCATCTCCTTAATTTCCCACATTTTTGCAGTTTCTTCAGTTTTAATCTACAGGTCATAACCAATAGATAGTGGTCAGAGTCCACATCTGCCCCTGGAAATGTCTTACAACCTAAAACCTGGTTCCTAAATCTCTGTCTTACCATTATATAATCTATCTGATACCTTTTAGTATCTCCAGGGTTCTTCCATGTATACAACCTCCTTTCATGATTCTTAAACCAAGTGTTAGCTATGATTAAGTTGTGCTCTTTGCAAAATTCTACCAGGCGGCTTCCTCTTTCATTTCTTAGCCCCAATCCATTTTCACCTACTATGTTTCCTTCTCTCCCTTTTCCTACACTCGAATTCCAGTCACCCATTACTATTAAATTTTCGTCACCCTTCACTATCTGAATAATTTCTTTTATTTCATCGTACATTTCTTCAATTTCTTCGTCATCTGCAGAGCTAGTTGGCATATAAACTTGTACTTGTGTAGTAGGTGTGGGCTTCGTATCTATCTTGGCCACAATAATGCGTTCACTATGCTGTTTGTAGTAGCTTACCCGCATTCCTATTTTCCTATTCATTATTAAACCTACTCCTGCATTACCCCTGTTTGATTTTGTGTTTATAACCCTGTAGTCACCTGACCAGAAGTCTTGTTCCTCTTGCCACCGAACTTCACTAATTCCCACTATATCTAACTTTAACCTATCCATTTCCCTTTTTAAATTTTCTAACCTATCTGCCCGATTAAGGGATCTGACATTCCACGCTACGATCCGTAGAACGCCAGTTTTCTTTCTCCTGATAACGACATCCTCTTGAGTAGTCCCCACCCGGAGATCCGAATGGGGGACTATTTTACCTCAATATTTTACCCAAGAGGACGCCATCATTATTTAATCATACAGCAAAGCTGCATGCCCTCGGGAAAAATTACGGATGTAGTTTCCCCTTGCTTTCAGCCATTCGCATTACCAGCACAGCAAGGCCGTTTTGGTTAATGTTGCAAGGCCAGATCAGTCAATCATCCAGACTGTTGCCCCTGCAACTACTGAAAAGGTTGCTGCCCCTCCTCAGGAACCACACGTTTGTCTGGCCTCTCAACAGATACCCCTCCGTTGTGGTTGCACCTATGGTACGGCCATCTGTATCGCTGAGGCACGTAAGCCTCCCCACCAATGGCAAGGTCCATGGTTCACGGGGGGGGGGGGATATAATGAACTACCAACCGAAATTATAAAAAGAACAGAAATACCAAGAGTTTTCCCATGTAAATTAAAAAATTCTTTTGGAGCAAAACTTATACACAGTAAATGATTTTTTTGAAAAGGTAATGAATTTTAAGAAATTTCTTAATAATTGATTACTTATGCCTGATTACAGTGCATGTTTCCTTCAAGAACGAACAAGTGAAAGTACAATGTGGTGTCTATTACCTTCTTGTAGTGTTGAACGACCTTTCATGAAACAATTAGTATTGTAATAATATAATTGTAAAAATTACTTGTAAAATACATGCTGACTTTTCCAATATCATATGTGCAAATTGTTCAATATTATGATTATTTGGATCAATGAAATGCAATATAATACAAGGCTTTATATGGTGATGGCTTAATAACCAGGTGAAGTGCCCAATTTTTCATAAATTGTACAAAGCAAAGACCATTTAAACAGTTCGTAGTATTGATGTCTTGGATTCACGATGCTAATTTTTTCAGTGTCTTGATTAGTTCATTAACAGATCCTTAGCCTTGTCTGTGCCTTGGTTTTCCATGAACTAATTAACATTTGTACCAAAATGAAGCTAGCTCATTTATTACAGAATTAACAAATTCCCCATACATGCATGTTCAAAGGAAAAGATAGTGGTGTGAATATTATGAAATTTATTTGGAGTTGCAAATTCTGACACAAGCTGTTTTAGGTATATAAATATTGTCTATTGGTGACAACGAAAATTTGTGCAAAACCAGGAACTGAATCTGGATTTTCCTCTTATCTCAGCAGTCTCGTAAACCATATTTTCCCCCTACCAACTTTCCTTCTATTTTTAGCTTTTATTTATACATAATTTTACTAGCAAAAACCAAAGAGGAACACTAGAAAGAAGTGTTTATAGTGTGACGTACTTTATAAGGGTAGGAAGGGGGAAGGAGAAACAATCAAGGCTATACACTCGTCCACAGAAAAGGCCTGACGGCGGACATCATCAATGAGGCCTGGCCACTGTGGTCCCGGACCTCTCCACGGTCAGAGGGCGAGTGCATGTGGTAGTTAGGGTGCACTAAGGGAGACTTCCTTTTATTTATTTAATCCCAGTTTGGGTGATAGGGGAGAAGAGGGTAAAATGTCAGGATGCTACCTAATATGGGCTGCCTTTGACAAGTAAGGTGCACTCATCTTTGTGATGTCCTCAGAAGGCAGGGACGAAATATGCAGATGCAGCGAGAAGAGCAGGAGGAGAAGTTATGGAGGGGGGGGGGGGGGGGCATAAGGCCCGTAATGCCCCAGCTGAATTAGCGGGACATGAACAGTTCATGCCAATAGTTCACAAACAGGATCCGGTAATTCGGTTATCGCTCCAGGTCTGTGTGTACATTCTGTAGCAGGGTGAGATAGATGTCCTTGACTGTAGGAGGATGTTCTAATAGATCATATTACTTTTTTCCTTTCTTCGTCTTTTCCTTTTACACACGTGAAACCAAAGGTAACTTAATGAGTTGCTTTGTGGAAGACATAATGTTTTGATGCAAAAAAGGAGAAGAGATACACTCTTCAATTGATTAATTTCTGTATCTTCGCCTGTCTGTTTCTATAAGTGGTAGCGTGTGGATTTATGACTAGTCCATCGTACGAGTATTGTTTAAAAATGTGTATTCCAACCTTATATTAAAAGCTGTTATAAGAGTTATTAGGAAGGCCAAGATTATTCATATATTTACATCAACAATGCCCGTCTGTTCATCATTTTTCCCATGCCAAGAATCCTACATCAGGAGGTTCGATGCAGTCAAGAGGAATTTGCGCGAGCAGCGGAGGGGCAGTCCTGTATTGGCAATGTCATAATCAGCATTACTCACAACCGAACTAATGTGAAGCAGTATGTAACTCAAAAATCTGAATATTGATCTTAAATGTGTTAACATTGAAGGTCTTTTGATATTAGTACCAGTTAAAGTTCAACCGGTATATATGTACAGATTTATAAATTACCTTTTTTTCAATTATTCTTTCCAATCATTTTTTTTAAATATTGAAGCAGCAATTGTTAATCAGTTTCCATTATTTGCCCACCCACCTGTATGCCACTATTCAGTGCGTGGTCATGAGTGCGAGATGCACATAACTGTACACCACAATAAAGGTCGCAGTTCGTGACAAGGAGGTATGAATGTGATCGACCAGAACAGGTGGAAGGATGGACGCTGGCAAGAGGACATCCACCAAACTACATGTGATGGACGCTTCTGGTCCAGTCCATAAAATTAGTGACTGTCATATAAGATATATTGTGGGTGAAGACAATGCCCAGGTACTTGATTGACTACATCTGTTCAAAGGGTTCTAGTTCAGCGTCAGGGAGGCTACATGGTATTGACAGCATTGCAGATTTATTCATGTTCATCGAACTGCCTGCCACTGTGGTGTATGCCATGTTTCTGCTCTCAAGCGAACCAAGAGGAACAGATCAGCTGCATATGCTCAACGACAGAAGGTGTGCTGTTGTAGCATGACTTCTGTGAGCATAGATCTGAGGTTCCCAATGAGGGATTCCAGTGCAAAGGCAGGGTCAATAGCAGACAGTCTTGTTGGATAGATTACCATCTCAGAACTGGACTCAAGTGACCACTGACCTGTATGTGGGAGCTAGCGGTGTCATAAATGCCATGTATGACATTAAGGAAGGACGGTGGGAAGCCCATCCAAGCTGTCACAGAGAATAGGAAACCCTGATGTACTTTGTCATATGTGCTATCAAGGTCTCAGACGATCATGAGAAGTTTGACAGGCATTAAAGTGAGGCGCCTGAGCTTTCTGTTGCAAGACACAGTTGGAATTGCCTAAAAATATGCAACTTGTAAAATGCCCTATTAACAACTGGGAAATGACTTGAGAGTAAAATGCTCTTGCTGGTGGGTTGAGGGGGGGGGGGGGGGGGGGTCAGGGAGGGAACCAGATGGGGCATAGATACTGATGAGAAGCCTGTCCATAGCGGTGAAGGCCATGCCTCACGCTGTTGGGAGAATAGTGAGATCTGTAATGGGGATTCCTTCACAAAGATATGCAGCCACACCTCTGCTGTCGGGGACACTGGCAGAGGTGTAAGGAATGTATCTGGCAACAGGGAGCAAAGCAGCCAGTTCTACTTCCTGTAGGAGCGCAATGTCAGTGTCAGATGCCTTGATCATGTGTTGTAACAGAGATAATTTTGGGGCTAACTGACATGGTTGGTATTGATCATTCCAATCCTGTATGATTGGCAGTGCGGTAAAGAGAAGTTTGGTATTATAGTGCGGCACGGCGGTGGAATGTTGTGTGTCTCTGGGAATGGGGATCTTGGCTTGACCGCCCGGATCGCAAGGATGGAATAAACCTCTATAAACAACCCCTCAATCTCAAGGTGTGTTGCGCGCTGATGAGATGCATGGCTGTTGGGGAGGAACAGTCGTTAGCGGGCAACCTCTGGGGAACCTGCCGCACCTCAGTTGTATAAGGCTTACCTAGGCATGCGGGACTCTGTCTAGGTGGACTTCTAGTTCCCTAGCTGCTCGTGGGACCGAGATGGAACCCTCGAACTTTTATTCTTCTCCTGCCAGCGGAAAGGGCGGACCGCTGGTGGGTTCTAACACCCAATCCAGCAAGAGGGCTCGTGTAGCCAGTCCTCCTGATTCAGTTACTAGTAACAGAATGCAAACTGCTTAACTGAATGTGTTTCTCACAATTAAAAGAAAGGAGGGGAGTTTTGATAAAGTTTCACCATTTTATTTACAGAAAGGCTTAGAAGGCATTGCTGGCACCTTAAAATCTGTCAAGCGCTTGTGAAATGGAACCTTGTTGGTTGAAACATCTAGTTTCCAGCAAGTCCAGAACCTTCAGAAAGCACAATTTCTTGGGGAGTTTGCGATAGAGACTGAATTTCACAACACCTTGAACTACAGCAAGGGTGTTGTGACTTGCAGAGATCTCGTTGAGATTCCCCAAGACGAACTGAAGGCTGAATGGTCCTGGGAAGGAATTGTCGACGTGCAACACATTATGAAATGGGTGGATGGTGCTCTCATAAAGTCTGACTCATTTATCCTTACATTTAACAGCACCAAATTGCCAGAGCATGTGAAGGCAGGTTTCCTACGTCTCAGTGTACGTCCTTATTACGCCAGCCCCATGCAGTGTTTTAAATGCCAACACTTTGGGCATACTACTCTCGGCTGTAGAGGGGAAACCACTTGCGGGAATTGTGGTAAAGCCGCCCATGAGGGAGTTGGTTGCTCCTCTCCTCCCAAGTGTGTCAACTGCTCTGGGGATCACGCTGTGTGGAGTAGGGAATGCAGAGTTTTCCTTGAGAAACGGAACATCCAGGAACTTAAAACCACAAAACGCATCCCATATGGTGAGGCAAAGAAAATCTACAAGTCCATGCAACCGCCCACGTTCACTGCCTCCTTTTCTTCCATTTTGAAACAGTCAGTCTCGAAAACTGATGCCGCTACACAAACGGAGGTTGCTACTGTCAGCACTAGCACCTGCATTTGTCAATACACGTGTGCTGCTGTGCTGCTGCCGTTCCTGTGACGCCTGTTGCTTCCCCCACCCCCCGGCCTTCTGACCAGGCTGTGGTAGCTGACATCTTGGACCTTCCTGCCCCTTCCCGAGTCCAGTCTTGTGTACTGCCCAGCGCTGCTACACCACCCACTGCTTCTGAGGTTTTGGCTCCAGTGCCACCTCAGACCAAAAAATCTAAGCCAAAGCCAAAGGTAAAGACTCGCCCACTGAAGGAGACTGAAGTTATACTGTCTGCTGATGTCGATGTCATTCTCTCTGACGTCTCTCTCGACTCCTCTTCAGAGGCGATGGAGGTTGATGTCAGACTGGGGCAATCATCTCGCCCCATAACTGAGCCTCCACTTGTTGTGGGCTCTCCTCCCCGACAGAAAGTGAGAATGAAGGTCCTCCCATCCTGATAGATGGCTCCCATTCTACAGTGGAACATGAATGGATTCCGGGCACATATGGAGGAACCGAACCTCCTAGAACGGCAACGCCCCCTGTGCTTGTGTTTACAGGAAACGCATTTAAAACCATCTGATTCTCCTGTACTAAGGGGCTATACATTGTATCGCAAGGATGACCTGACTGGGGAAAGGGCCAAAGGTGGAGTGTCCGTGTTTGTCAATAATAACCACCACTCCTCTGCTCTCCCCCTGGATACTAACCTGCAAGCAGTGGCAGTTGAAATTTATTCACGTCGGCAGCTTATCGTTTGCTCGCTTTATTTACCTCCTCTGGATGCAGTGAACTTAGAAGCTCTCACAGATCTTATTGCACAACTCCCCCGTCCCTTTCTCCTCCTGGGCGACTTCAATGCCCATCATGTCCTGTGGGGCTCCACTTCTCTTTTCACTCAAGTTCGAGTTTTGGAGAGCCTCCTAACGTCTCAAGTGTTGTGCATCCTCAACACTGGTTCTCCGACTCATTTCTCTGCTGCTACTGGGTCATTCTCAGCCATTGACCTATCTTTGTGCTCTCCAGCCCTCACCGACTCTGTTCACTGGGAGGTCATTGACGACCTTCATTTCAGCGATCACTTCCCCATCCGCATTCATCTCCTGGACGGTGTATTGCTGGAGCAGCGGCCGCCATCATGGATGATTGGCAGGGCTAACTGGCCACTGTTCAGTCGGTTGGCTGTCTTTGAACGCCACAACAGCGTACAGGACTGGGTGGATTACATCACACTTGTGATCCATCATGCTGCAGACCTGTCCATACCAAAGTTTTCTGGCCCTCTTACGCGGCGGCTTGTGGCTTGGTGGACAGAAGAGTGCCATTCAGCCATCCGGGACAGGCGTGCGGCTCTTTGACGATTTAAATACCGCCCAACAGCGGTCAGTCTTACCACCTTTCGAATTGCGAGAGCCAGGGCACGCCGTGTCATTAAGGAGAGTAAGAAAAGTTCATGGCAGGAGTTCCTGGACTCCATCAACCGTTCCACTTGTTCCACAAAAGTATGGGAAGCCATCCGGAGGATTTCCGGTAAACGCAGCCGTTTACCAATAGCTGCAGTCCTGAACCAGGGGTGCCTCCAAACGACACCCAGAGCCATTGCTCAGACGCTGGCAGAGCATTTTGCACGAAGTACTGCCACCGCAAACCAGGATCCTGCATTTCGTCACTACCGTGCATCTGTCGAAAGAGCAAACCTGGACTTTCGATCGAACAGTTCTGAAGCCTATAACTCCCCTTTCTCCATGTGGGAACTTGAATCAGCACTTACTGAGACTTCTGACACTGCACTGGGTCACGACCGCATCCGGTACTCCATGCTTCGACATCTGCCAGCGGCGTCAAAGGAAATCCTCCTCGAATGTTTTAATCTTATACGGCAGTCAGGAGGGTTCCCCACCTCGTGGAGGATGGCAATCCTCATTCCTCTCTTCAAACCAGGAAAGGACCGCACGTGTCCCAGTAGTTATCATAGTATTGCCTTGACAAGCTGTGTCAGAAACACTCTGGAACGGATGGTTAACCGTCGTCTGGTCTGGCTGTTAGAGACCAGACAGCTCCTTAGCCGCTCTCAGTGTGGATTCCGAAAATTTCGGTCCACTGTCGACAACCTGACCCTCCTAGAGGCGGCTATTCAGCAGGCTTTCCTCCGTCAGCATCACTGTATCGGTATCTTCTTTGATATCAGTAAGGTATATGATACTACTTGGAGACACTGTATTCTTGCACAACTGCATCAATGGGGATTCCGTGGCCGCCTCCCCATTTTCATACGGTCTTTCCTGTCAAGGTTTTTTCGGACCCGCGTTGGTAACACAGTGTCTGATCGCTTTGAGCAAGAGTACGGTGTCCCCCAGGGCAGTATTTTAAGTGTTACCCTCTTTGCCATGGCCATCAACAGTATAACGTCTACAGTGAGGAGTCCAATACAGTGCTGCTTATTTGTGGACGACTTTGCTGTTTTCTGTTCCTCCTCCAGTGTTGCAAACGTGAGCCGTCAGTTGCAGCTAACAGTCCGGCGGTTAGAGGAGTGGGCTGCAAAGACGATTTTTCGGTTTTCTGCCGATAAGTTTGTTTGTGTTCATTTTAATCGTTCTCGTCGTCTTTTTACTTTGCCTGCCTTGCATATGGGGGATACTGTCCTACATTTTAGAGACACAGGGCGGTTTCTGGGCCTAATTTTCGACTCGAAGTTGTCATGGCTGCCACACCTACGTGACTTGAAAGCCAGAACCCCGAAGGCACTCAACATCCTCAAGTGCCTCAGCCACAGGTCTTGGGGAGCGGACAGGGCACGTCTCCTTCAGTTTTATAAAGCTTTTGTGCCTTCCCGACTGGACTATGGGTGCACAGTGTATGGGTCGGAAAGGCCGTCTTATTTGCAGATCCTTGACGCTGTCCACCATGCTGGGATTTGACTGGTCACAGGTGCTTATCGGACGAGCCCCATACCCAGCCTCTGTGCTGAGGCTGGGGAACCGCCACTTATCATTCGGTGGCAGCTCCTGCTGGTGCGCCAGGCTTGTAAGTTTCTTGCAGCTCCCACCTCGTGTGCTCATCATCTTGTTGCTCATCCACCTCTGGACCGCCTTTTTTCCCACCGTCCCCGGGCTACGTTGCCGTTCGGGATCCGTGTGCAATATGTGCTAGAGTCCCTCGGTGGGGAGTCTGTACAACTCCAAATCCTGGATTTAAATCACCTGCCACCCTGGTTACTGAAGAGGCCCGGAGTGACTTTAGATTTGTTGCAGTACAAGAGAGATTGCACTCCTGCCGCCGTTTTTAATGCAGCATTTTCTGCCATTTTATCTGAGCACCACGACTATGTAGCTGTTTTTACGGATGGGTCGAAACAAGGAGATTCCGTTCGTTGCTCTGTTGTTTTTCTGGATCGTGTCCTCAAAGTTCGACTGCATCAGACTTTTACTGTCTTTGATGCAGAATTGTCTGCGATCTTGCGGGCACTGGAGCCGATGAGACATTCTTTCTGTCCTAAATTTCTTGTCTCTTCCGATTCGCTCAGTGCCCTCCACTCATTGCAACTGTTGTATCAAGCAGATAAAATAGTCTAGTCCATCCAGGATGTCCTCCTCCAACTACAGCGACTGGGGAAGGATGTGGCTTTCTGCTGGGTTCTGGGGCATGTAGGCATTGCTGGGAATGAAAGGACAGATCTCGCAGCCAAGGAGGCGTGTGTCGATCCACAAGTATCTCAGTGTGCTATCCCCCTGCAAGCACTCACCTCGCTGTTGGGCTCACGAGTCATGCGTCGGTGGGGGGATGAGTGGCTGGAAGTGACTGACAATAAGCTCCGTATAGTCAAGCCCACAACGCGTGTGTGGTGTACTTCCTTTCAGCCCCGTCGACGGGACGAGGTTCTCCTCACTCAGCTTCGGATAGGCCACAGCCCTATGACGCATGGCTTCGTGCTCAGGCGAGAGGACCTTCCCATGCGTGGTGCTGGTGGCGTCCAGGTCACTGTGCGCCACGTTTTATTGGATTGCGTTTTATTTTCTGACCAGCGGGCCGCGGCTGACTTGCCAGCTGACCTGCCATCTCTTTTAGGAAACACTCGGACGAATGTGGTTAAAGTTTTAAAGTTCTGTGCCTTGTCAAATGTTTTTACAAAGATTTTAAGGAGAGAATCTTAATTTGCTCACTATGTGACAAGCTCGCTCATATTTTGTGTAAGTGGTCAGACAATGAGAATTTACTGTGGCATTCTTGTCGCTACGTTTTTCCTTACCTTACGTTTTACTTTCTTGTGTAGCATTTTCCTTCTTTTCTTGCTTTCTTTGCGTGTGTGCTTCAGTTTTATTAGGTCTGCCCACATTCACTCCCTTTAATGCATGTCAGGGCGCCAATGACCTCGACGTTGAGTGCCCATAAGCCCCAACACACACACACTTTGGTATTATGTTTTAGGTGATCGAGGCTGTAGAAGGAGGTCATAGACCAACCCATTTAGCCTCTAAAGTTGCAACTTAGGTATATTTATGTAATGGCTGTTGGAGAAACTGCTACCGATCGGGGCTCAGGGTCGATTTCGATGTTGTCACTCTATGTGGAAGTATGGAGTCCTGGCGAATCATCTTATTTTCTGTAGTGGTGTAGGATGCTCAAGTGATGAAGAAGCGGCCAAAGGGATAGATGTGTCCTCTAGTCCGACTGTCCTTTAACTTGCTCTCAGGGCTGGTGGCGTTCATGGTAGCCAGGGTTACATTAGTGTTTCCAACTTCAGTCGACTTGTGGTCGTTGTCCCTGGGAACTGCAAGAGATGCAAAGCATCTCAATATGAGATCGTGCGACCTCTGCATTTACAGCACTTGGGTGACCAATGGTCCCGTGACCAGCCTTCTGAGGCGGAAGACGGATTGAATCGCATAGTTCCCAAGCAAAGGCTGTCACTGGTACTATTGTTGATGTTAACTCCATCAGGTCCGCTGAGGGATGATAGGCTTCCAAGGCAGCTGTGTTGGTGGTGTCGACAGGCCGATTCTTGCTGTGGAAGTTATGTAACGGTTGTATTGGTGATGTCTGATAAGAGAGCCAGTACAACATCGAGGCAGTGCTGCAAAATTTCAGGCAAATGGGAGCCATCGCGTAGGAGACTGGAAGCGACATCTGTTGGGCTGCAGGCGTCACTTCAGAGGCTTGAGGTTGTGTAATGTGACGCTGATCGAACATGCCCTTCCTTGCCACATCCTGCAGTTGGGCGTCATGAATGATGACAGGATGGCAGCCACGTATCTGGAGGTAGCATGGCACGTAACGATGGAGATCTATAGTTATGTGACAGATGCCATTGAGGACCAGGTATATTCGAAACTGTGCCCACTGTTCAGCTCTATGACTGTGAACGGTGCCATAAGAACGCAAGGCATCCATGAGGTCGACCGCTAGGAATTCGAACAGCACTTCAAAGACCCGAATCGCGCTGCTGTTTGTCGCTGATAAGGTGCGCATCCAGATGTCGGCCGCTTCCGCCACCCGTGTAGGACGTGGCCTAAATCAGTGGTCTCATGACGCCACAAGCCGATCGTTGCATGGATACATACAAACAGTTCGGCTTTCTGAGCTCGTTTGACTCTGTAAATGGTTTCTGTGTCGTTAAAGTCTCTGGTGATGTCTCTATCATTGGAAGACGAAACGTTAGACAGAGAATAATACCTTGGATCAAGGCCTGACGACCATAAAAGAAATATCAGCAATATCGCAAATACCGGCTGTGAAAGCCTACATTTTCTGCTTCCTCTCCAACATTTCTCTTCCTAGCTACACTTGTTAACCCACACCTTGCACATCTAACCAAGTACAAATGTCTACACTATACTTATTGTTAGTAAATCTCTTGAATGCTAGACTCCCTACTTCTTAACTGACAAAAACTGTAAGACTTCTGGTTGTCAATGCTTTAGCCTAGTGGCTAGCACTAATGATTTTTGTGACCAGATGAAACTACAATCGTCTGGTCACTGCACTTGAGTACTATGAGTGCTCTGGGAGAAATCTCATTTTTAACTACAGCAGATGAAACATTAGTTCACTTTATTACATGAGTGAATGAAAAGATTTGCTGAAGTTGAGAAAGTTCTTTGCCTCAGGAGAGTGATGAAAGCATCTCTTCAAGCATACAATCGTACTCTTGAAGTGTGAAATACAACATTTACGAAAGTACATTTCATCCGAAACTTACATAATGATCTTGACTACTGTAGCGTGATCTTTTGGAGCGCCTGCAATACTTGGCTGAAGTTTATAGCGAGTCCTCGCTGTCTGTGGTATCGATTCACGTTGTCGACTTTGGTGTGGTACAGCGATCTTTGCACAGTACCACGATAATATTACTACTAATAATTGTTGTATAGGTTCTTTAACAACGTAATTATTATATGTAGTATTAGTTCGTTTACCTGGTGCGGAGTATATAATAAAGCAATGTCTGGTCCGTTGTGGGAATTATTTGTAACTAGGAGAAAGCATTTTCATGAGGTATTTAAACATGTTAACGCACGTGTTCAGTTTTACTGTCGTAGATGCATGGTACAAAATACAAGAAATATGAGGTAAATGCTGCTCATACATTCATTTTACAATCTGTAACCTCCACTATGTTGCGTCACACGTTAATGCCAATCCCCAACTCAGATGCCCCCCCCCCCCCCCCCCCCCCCCCCGCCGCCCACCCCGTTCATGCTGATATTGAAAGAAGTGTAATTATTGGTAAATTATGTAATCAGTATTACAAAATAGTGATAATACTAATGAAAATAATTTACGCTCGTCACCGAAACACAATCAAACCCATCTGTTTTTATTCACCAGATTAATTTTTTTTTTTTTTTTTTTTTTTTTTTTTTTTTTTTTTTTTTTTTTACTTCTTGTGGTGTAATTACCCCCAGGTTGGGAGCCACTGTCCTGTTCTGAAGTTGGAAAAATGTTTTTCAGCTCTCACTTGATATGTGATAAACAATATCCTCCATTGCAACTGTTCCACTGACAGCCATCATGCCTTAACTCCTAATTGATTCCAGTGTAGGGTTGCCACGAATTAAGTTAAAGTTCATCCATCACTGATGACGACTATCTGTCGTACTTTACCATTGCCATCGTTACCACCCAGTTATACACTTCCTCCCCCAATGTAAATTTATTAGCATTGCAAAGAACAGGGTAGTCATTGTTTATGCGGAACTCCGTTTATAACTGAAAGTTACAGTATTTGGTGACAGCACGACCTTCTTTTTAACCGCCGAGCCTTACAAACAGGCGAAACTGGCCTACCAAACATTTTTTGGCTACCATAAAAAATATCAACTAAAATTTCTGTATAACATTGCAGAATAAATTGACTTCTTGGAAATTAACATGTGGTTCATTTGAGACTGTCATCTGAAGAATAGGAAAATTTTTGTACGGTATATCACCATTCTGTAATGGTAGTTGCAGTCTTGCGCCTAGTTGTATGTTCTTTACTTTGTGGAATTTTAGGATAAATACTCCTGATCATTCAGTGATTTAAGAAAAGTGTTGAAAGGGGTGTATAGCGCTGATAACATTTATGCAAAGCTGGTTGCAATGCAATGCTGTGAGGAATTCACACTAAGAACAATATAACACCGTAGGAAAGCTGTTTATGTTAAGTTTCATCAGCTTCAACGTTTCATGTTTCAAAACTGTACTGAAAACGATATGCTGTAGATTATCGACATCTCCTTGTACCATAGTTGCGCTTGCCATATTCACTTTCGCTAACAATTCTGGTCGTCATTCTCCTTACTTCATTTGTCCTTTTACGCCAAACAGTTGGTGCTCTATTACCACGCGAGAACTATGGCGTGGGAAAGTTATGAGCAACGACGGAATCTTTAATTATCATATCGAAAAATAGGTACTTGGTACATCACACGCTTCCGTGCAGCAACTGGCGTACAAATTCACCGTAATCATGGAGAATGATAGACAAGAAACGAAACTCAGTTGACTTGTAGCAAAAATGTTCTTGCCATTCACTATGACAATGTACTCGGTCTTTGTGGAAAGTGTTTCTGGATTACAATTTGTGTTTGTATTTTCGGATCTATTCAGACATGTTTCCAATAAAATATTATCCACAAATGTAGCATCTTTTGTAACAATTGACAGAGATATTCCTCCAAAATGTTTGTATCATAACCTACTTTTCGTATTCCATTACATTAAAATTACCAGGCAATAACACACCTCCCCAACAACATTTGGCAAGAAAATAGAAATTGAAAATGTGAACAACTACAGTTTCCACACACAAAAAAGTCCTGGTTTTCAATATTTTCTAAATTATCGCTATTACCTTGGAGCACGGAAGTTGGGTTTTGCCAGAATGTCGCGTGGCGATCGTCTTCGGGAACAGCTGTTCCTTCTGGAATTTGTGCTACAGAAGCTCTGCATACCAGAATGCCTGCTGAAGAAGCAGCCGCGACTGCGGCTGAAATTCGCCGATTTTTCATGCATCGAGCTACAGTCTGAAGGTAAAATGTGTAACAAATACTTAAGTAAAATAGTGATATACCCATTTTGGGGTAGCTTGTATGTGTTGAGATGGCTTGGAACTCTCTGTCAAAATGTTATGTCGAAATGTCTAAGGGAAAGTAAATCGGGATACCGATCGTTAACTGCTAGAAGTCACTAAGGAGAAGAAGTGCGAATCATCTGGCTTAATCATGACCGCTTCCTGCAGAAAGAAGTAGGCGCGAGCATTCTGACGGTTATTTTCGAAGTAAAAGAGCGTCAATTGTGCGCAGCTGTATAGAAAATTGTATTCTTTGCATTGGCCCCACACATTACTACCTGGCGGTGTAAGCCAGACGCAAATGGCACTTGATCCGACTGCCTGCTAAATCCTTCAGTAATATATGAACTTACGATTAGTAGCTGTCTATTCGAAATGTCGACTATAAAGAAATACGTAATCAACTGTAACTCTCCCTCTACAGTTCACTATCAGTCGGAGCGAGAAAAAATTGCAGTCGCAGTAGTTCACTTGTGTGTCTACATGGAGGCAATGTCGTTAGCAGGCTATTGCGGGCAAATTGCGATAGAAAAAAAGAGATGGAGATTACTTCGAACTGCTGAAACTGCAGTCAGGTTTCCTCCGTCTAAGTCGTAGAAAGTACAACTACGGCTCAACTAACAAAGATGTAGTAAATGAATTTAGAATTTTCTTCTTGTCATCAGAAGGACAAGGACATTTAAAAAAATCTGTTCTCATGTTATATCATTTGAACAGTAAGGCTTTTAAAATTGTTTTTCAAATGAGTAGTTTTCTGTGAGATTAATAACGGCACTGATGGAAAAAGTTGGATTTTGTTACAGATTTACGTTCGGTAAGCTAGCAAAAAAGGTCATAAACAAAAATGTATGTATCATACTGCTAGCAGCTATGGCAATCCTATGAATATAACATCGTCAATAAACTCTCTACGTGCATCCGAAGGTGAAGTTCGCTGTTAGGAAAAGTTGGTCCTAGTTATTCCGAAAGAATTTACATACATTTTCACAATTCATAGTCCTGAAAAATGTTATCTGCTCGAAAATGAGTTCAAACAATCATTTCACATCATTACTTTTTTTCCTTTATACTGTGTCATGCATTCAGCAGCAATAAACTAAATATCGCAAAGCATTTCGGTTACGTCTCGAAACAAACTGCCCACCGTTAGTTTGTCATAAATCTACGAATTGAGAAACGTAGTTATTTACAAAGCAAAATAGAAATTAACACCAGGAACAGCAAACAAATGTGTTGGTATTAGCTGTCTGTCAAGACTTTTTTCCCCGCTTCCAAGACAATATAAATCAGAAATTAGATAAGTCAAAAGTAGGGTAAGTTATGAGTGCATTGAAACCTCCCATGATAAATATAAGATACGGAATGAGGCAGAGATATAAACTGTGAAAAATGTGTGAACGACGGTAATATTATTCCATATGAATTGAATCCCTCTTCGTTAGTGCTGTAAAATCCAGTTCCTCAAATCCAAGTAATCAGAAATCTGCATCCAGAGATGACTCTCAACACCTTTTGAGCTAATTCGTTTCCACAAAACTTTACAAATACAATGTCAACATGTACATCGAAAAAAGTAGGCGTGCACGACGTCATTAAATCAGTGACAAAAGTGAAAGCCGGTAGACATTTATCACTTGCCAAATTTTGTGATTCAGATATGGTAGAGATAAATATCGCACATTCTTTGCACATTAATAAAATGGTTTTTATAGTGATATTTTTTCAGTAAGGGTAACAAATTCAGTACTAATAACAGCTGTCGTCTAGTTTCTCTGTTTCGTATATTTTCCGAAATAAATGAATATTGCATACAACAGTAAATTTGTATGTGGTTGACATAAAACTAATAATCTTCACTAAACATCAATATGGGTTTAGATCGGCAACAATCTGTTATTGACAATGTTATTTATTTTGTACAAAGCTTTTTTGGAGTCAAAATAATTTTAGCCGGTGACAAAACAATAACACGAAAATTGTTCTCATTTTATGTGGCGTCAGAACTCGTGCCCAGTTTAAATGGATGAAAGTTTTAAGGTGCTTTTAGCGGCTGCCCCGTCTTTTTGGTTCCGTGTTCAACCAGCCTTCTTACTGAGTTCCACTGTTTAATTAATTCTTTTAACATATACCAACGATATGTTTAGATCTACTAGAAATTGTATGTGACATATCCTATTGCTGTAGCCTTTGCTTTTCGTTTTAACAAGAGTACTGCCATTCAGCACTACCACGATCTCGTGAAAGGGCGCCCAATAATTTTAAATCCATTCGTCTATCCATCCTTGGTATATAAAGTGTTAATAATGTGCATCCTATTATTATAATGGATAATAGTGATAAAAACTAGAAAAAATCGTTTGAATACATGTCTGAAAAAAATGATTGTTGATATGGGCTATTCTGAAAACATCCATCTGCCTGTTGGGAGTAAAGAAGTACTCAGTATAGTTACCAGTCATTTATCACATTCTTCAGCCCACCTACCCAGTCAGTCACAAACTCTTTCGATCACACATTTGTCACATGTTATTTTATTTCCACAAATAACCTGTTTTGATTTTACGTTCATCTTATCACAGTGCTGAACAGAGGACACTTAGTCGTTTACGTCTTGATAGTGGCTATAGGTTCAGGTTATCTTTGCAGATTAAATTAAAATAGCATCAAGATTATGAATTCTACAATTCATCTAGATACCATGGTCATCAGTCCCCTTCAAGAGTTAAAGCAACCTCACTCCTCACCTACTTCGTCACAAAAACATAGTGCTAGAAGCAAAACTGATGTGTTCTTATCTAACGAGTTTAATTTTGCCCAGGAATGAATGTAGTGAAATTCGTAACTATAACGCTCTTTTGATCATTTGACCTTAAAACCAAATTGCCCGACAGATAGCAGAAGTGATTTCAAATGTACTTTACATCATTTTTTCTTTAGGAATTCCCTGGAACAACGACTTGCCTGAAATCCAAATCAGTCAGTAACTCTTACATATTACATTATCACGTAATATACTCTGAAACCACAATATTTGACAGAAATTTAGTTCACTTACGAGGGTTTGATAATAAAAGAAAAAAACTATTTGAAACGCGCGATGCTCCGCATCTCGACCTCAATACATTTCGTTAAGTCCCTGTTTCAGATTTGTTGTTGTTGTTGTGGTCTTCAGTCCTGAGACTGGTTTGATGCAGCTCTCCATGCTACTCTATCCAGTGCAAGCTTCTTCATCTCCCAGTACCTACTGCAACCTACATCCTTCTGAATCTGCTTAGTGTACTCATCTCTCGGTCTCCCTCTACGATTTTTACCCTCCACACTGCCCTCCAATGCTAAATTTGTGATCCCTTGATGCCTCAAAACATGACCTACCAACCGATCCCTTCTTCTAGTCAAGTTGTGCCACAAACTTCTCTTCTCCCCAATCCTATTCAATACCTCCTCATTAGTTACGTGATCTATCCACCTTATCTTCAGTATTCTTCTGTACCACCACATTTCGAAAGCTTCTATTCTCTTCTTGTCCAAACTAGTTATCGTCCATGTTTCACTTCCATACATGGCTACACTCCAAACAAATATTTTCAGAAATGACTTCCTGACACTTAAATCTACATTCGATGTTAACAAATTTCTCTTCTTCAGAAACGCTTTCCTTGCCATTGCCAGTCTACATTTTATATCCTCTCTACTTCGACCATCATCAGTTATTTTACTTCCTAAATAGCAAAACTCCTTTACTACTTTAAGTGTCTCATTTCCTAATCTAATTCCCTCAGCATCACCCGACTTAATTCGACTACATTCCATTACCCTCGTTTTGCTTTTGTTGATGTTCATCTTATGTCCTCCTTTCAAGACACTATCCATACCGTTCAACTGCTCTTCCAAGTCCTTTGCCGTCTCTGACAGAATTACAATGTCATCGGCGAACCTCAAAGTTTTTACTTCGTCTCCATGAATTTTAATACCTACTCCAAATTTTTCTTTTGTTTCCTTTACTGCTTGCTCAATATACAGATTGAATAACATCGGGGAGAGGCTACAACCCTGTCTCACTCCTTTTCCAACCACTGCTTCCCTTTCATGCCCCTCGACTCTTATGACTGCCATCTGGTTTCTGTACAAATTGTAAATAGCCTTTCGCTCCCTGTATTTTACCCCTGCCACCTTTAGAATTTGAAAAAGAGTATTCCAGTCAACATTGTCAAAAGCTTTCTCTAAGTCTACAAATGCTAGTAACGTAGGTTTGCCTTTTCTTAATCTTTCTTCTAAGATAAGTCGTAAGGTCAGTATTGCCTCACGTGTTCCAACATTTCGACGGAATCCAAACTGATCCTCCCCGAGGTCCGCATCTACCAGTTTTTCCATTCGTCTGTAAAGAATTCGCGTTAGTATTTTGCAGCTGTGACTTATTAAACTGATAGTTCGGTAATTTTCACATCTGTCAGCACCTGCTTTCTTTGGGATTGGAATTATTATATTCTTCTTGAAATCTGAGGGTATTTCGCCTGTCTCATACATCTTGCTCACCAGCTGGTAGAGTCTTGTCATGACTGGCTCTCCCAAGGCCGTCAGTAGTTCTAATGGAATGTTGTCTACTCCGGGGGCCTTGTTTCGACTCAGGTCTTTCAGTGCTCTGTCAAACTCTTCACGCAGTATCGTATCACCAATTTCGTCTTCATCTACATCCTCTTCCATTTCCATAACATTGTCCTCAAGTACATGACCCTTGTATAAACCTTCTATATACTCCTTCCACCTTTCTGCCTTCCCTTCTTTGCTTAGAACTGGGTTGCCATCTGAGCTCTTGATATTCATACACGTGGTTCTCTTCTCTCCAAAGGTCTCTCTAATTTTCCTGTATGCAGTATCTATCTTACCCCTAGTGAGATAAGCTTCTACATCCTTACATTTGTCCTCTAGCCATCCCTGTTTAGCCATTTTGCACTTCCTGTCGATCTCATTTTTGAGACGTTTGTATTCCTTTTTGCCTGCTTCATTTACTGCATTTTTATATTTTCTCCTTTCATCAACTAAATCCAATATTTCTTCTGTTACCCAACGATTTCTAGCAGCCCTCGTCTTTTTACCTACTTTATCCTCTGCTGCCTTCACTACTTCATCCCTCAGAGCTACCCATTCTTCTTCTACTGTATTTCTTTCCCCTATTCCTGTCAATTGTTCCCTTATGCTCTCCCTGAAACTCTGTACAACCTCTGGTTCTTTCAGTTTATCCAGGTCCCATCTCCTTGAATTCCCTCCTTTTTGCAGTTTCTTCAATTTTAATCTGCAGTTCATAACCAATAGATTGTGGTCAGAGTCCACATCTGCCCCTGGAAATGTCTTACAACTTAAAACCTGGTTCCTAAATCTCTGTCTTACCATTATATAATCTATCTGATACCTTTTAGTATCTCCAGGGTTCTTCCATGTATACAACCTTCTTTCATGATTCTTAAACCAAGTGTTACCTATGATTAAGTTGTGCTCTGTACAAAATTCTACTAGGCGGCTTCCTCTTTCATTTCTTAGCCCCAATCCATATTCACCTACTATGTTTCCTTCTCTCCCTTTTCCTACACTCGAATTCCAGTCACCCATTACTATTAAATTTTCGTCTCCCTCCACTATCTGAATAATTTCTTTTATTTGATCATACATTTCTTAAATTTCTTCGTCATCTGCAGAGCTAGTTGGCATATAAACTTGTACTACTGTAGTAGGTGTGGGCTTCGTATCTATCTTGGCCACAATAATGCGTTCACTATGCTGTTTGTAGTAGCTTACCCGCATTCCTATTTTCCTGTTTCAGAGAATGTCTGAATTATGTGTGGGTTTCACATATATGCATCTTGCGGTTATCAGTTAGAGAAATGGTAATATTTACCACAGCCTCACAGTATATGTTTTCATTGATGAAAGTTGTTGTTTGGAATTAATTGAAGTCTGAGAGTATAGAGACACATACAAAAAAATGTACTTGAAGCAACACTGATCTGTACTTCACTCTAACGAGTGTAAGTTTGCCAAGGAGTGAAAGTAGAGAAGTTCTTAACTGTAATAATCTTTGATAATCTGACTTTAGAAACAAATTGTCTTGCGGATAGCAGAAGAGTTTTCAAACGTGCGTTACGTTGTTTTTCCCTTCTAGACCATAGGGAAGTTCTTGAGTAGAAACAAGTAGTTAGCTACAATCCGCTAAATGCCCAGTAAAAATACACAAATTTTAAATGTCTCTGTAATCTTTTGTTTCAGCGACACAAATCACATCATATCGTTTATCGTGAATGTGGTTTGTGAAACACAACTAAATTACTAGGCTTACCGAAAATTATAGTGTTATACATTAGCGATCTCAACAGTGCTTTGCTACTGTAAATGTGTTTTGGAATTCTAGCCCGGGGTATCCCTCGGAATTGCGTCACGACGCAAATTTCGACTGCTCTTTGATACTTCGTGTCCTTTGAAGATTTGTAAGACGAAATTACAATAACTCAAACAGAACACGAATGAAAAAGACTCCTTTGTTTTTACTTTTGATATTTATTGTTTCTGAAGACTTCTTTTAACGTTTGCATTCAATACACTTACAAAACATCAGTATATAAATTTCTCACTTTTATACACTGTGTGGCCGGAATATCAACTCGTTCTCTGAACTACCAGTTCATGAGAGGGCAACATACAGCTGACCTTGAGAGAAATACACTGATTGTGAATCATCTCCAACGTATTGAATGTGTAACCTTGAGCCTTCTTTATTGTTGTTGCAAACGAATATCTTGATTATGAACGGAAGTCGTTTAAAACGAATTGTTTAATCGGCTGGGATTATTAGCACATGGAATATGAGAACGACCTTTTCAGCCGCTAAACCTGTGAGGACGATAGCTTCAATGGCATATATGTATTTGCAGTTTCGTTTTCGCAATTTGTGGCTGGAGTTGGCTCAGACAAGTACAGTACACTGCATCCTTAATGCGATTTCCACAGCCGGCTTGATTGAATGATTCTGAAGCGAAATTTTACGTGATTATTATATAGGATTGTCCCTTGTTAGTCTAGTTCGATATTTGCTTAATCTGTATGAATTAACAGGGATCTGCTTAAATCTAATCTAAACTCCTATTGCAGTTTAGTCTCTTCAGTATGTACCCAAGGTTAGATTACAGCATAATGTGATATGTGTAACAGATCATTCCATGGCCCATAAAGCTCCCTGTTGGTGCCATCGTTAATATCGAAATCAGACTATAATACCTGCATATCAATTTACCATGTGTGCTGTAATTTCTGCTTGTGGTCATTTCAGGCGCTATGTGTGATAGGAAGGACACATATACTGCCTGGAACATACTCCCTCGGATTTAAAAAAAAGTGAAACCTCTCCACGATACATAACGCCTTTCTTGCAGCATATACCAAGAAGTTTCACCAACTAAACAGGTGCGTTAGTGTCCTCTTCGTCGGAGTTTTTGCTAATCTGACCTGGTAAGGGTTTCAGACTCACGAGTGGTACTAAAAAATCAGTCGAACACGTGTTTTGTAAGCTACTCATGTCGTTGATGCATTATACTTCCTATGCATTATACTTCCTTAAGATATCTCTCAGCTGAGCATGTGCCCTTTGGTTTACACTTTACTTTAAATCACTCGCAGGTACTTTTTTTATCGTAGTTCTGTTTCCAACAATTGTGTAACAGAACAGTACAGTATTTTTTCCACTGTGAATGCACAGTACGTTACATTTATTTACATCTGTTTACTGTACCAACCGTTGATCCCTACAGCCATTGCTCTCTTCAACTTATAGAAAACCACATGATCTGTGACCAGCTATTGCGCATTACGATAGTCAACATGTCTCTGTTTTATAGTCACATCATTCTCTACACCATCAAAACACGAAAACATTCAGCAGCGTATATGTATTAAAATGATACTTACATTGTGTCCGTACATGGTAAAGCGATACTTACTACAAACTACAAAATCCGTTTGCAACGTCTTTTTTATATATCTAAGTGCGGTCCTACAAAGGAAGTACTGGCTGACAGACGAAGTCTTCTGATGGTTCCTCAGAGAAGCACACCCCTACTTAATTCACGCTTGCACGTCCTGTAAAGCTCTCCCTTCAACGCTATGCTAATGTCAGCTTTGCTGTGTGTGGCCGTTCGACCTCCTAACCAACAACCCCTCTCACACTAGATCCTGTCACAGCCATGGTTTTTAGGCCGGCGCCGACCTGTGCCAGCCCATTTGATTCCTCTGGTCCAGGCGCCTAACACAGTAGTGCCCAACAGAACTCTCGCTAAGAAAATCACCAGCGTCTCCAAAGTCATGCTACCACCAGTTGCGCCACAACGTGGAGCTGCCAGTGACTACCTCAGACATTGCCAGGATCGACTTGTGTCGATGAAATGATAACCAAAACTTGAGCATGAACTGTTCTTGTAAAAACTTACACCAAGAAGTAGCTTTTTGTTTGTGTACTCTTTAATGAACTTGTTCTGCATTATCTACCTGGGCTGTATTCTCATTACACCTCCACCAACGCGTGACATATCAGTTGGTGACAATGTGATTGCAGGTGACTACAGTTTTTAGTTTTTCACACTTGTGCTACGGTCCAGATACACAGTGTTTTCTTTCATATCACTTTTACACAAAGAATGAACTGATATTGACCTTCCATTCCAGCATGTCTAGCCTATCAGGCGTTACTGCATAGGTACTACTGCTGCTCCACAGTACGCAGAGAGCTATGCAAGTGATGGTTGAGGAAACGGCTGACATCTGCATGACGCATCTTCAACTCTCAAATCACCTGTTTTACATCAGTTCCCTGCTAAAATGATTTTGGACGGCACCTCCAGCATTCCAGCTACTCAACAAAAAGCTCCGGCCATGGGCAACTACAATGGTGTCCAAAGTTAAAGCAACAAACCGCTATTTCCCCGTGTTGTGTCTAATTCACGGTATAATCATACAAAATATCAACAGATGTCCGTACAATCGTGTTCTGCATGGAAGATGGCATTCCGGTCAACGGATAACCACGTCAGTGATGACGTCAGGGCATCTATCAAACGGAGTAGTGTTTGCCAGATAGTCCCTCATGCACAATCGCTGTGTGTACAGTCACAGACGGTGCAGTATGGCACAAAGAAGATGCCTACCAGGCTCTCTGTGGTGTAGGGCCGTAAGAAGAATGGAAGCAGGACGGTCATAAACTGATGTGAACAGAAGGCTTAATGTGAATCGCTCTGTTGTTTCTGAGATGTGGTGACAATTTATAAGAGACCGAAACAGTATCCCGAAGACTAGGGCAGGGACGACCACATGTGATATCAAAAGAGAAGATCGTTATTTGGCCATAAGAGCACGCCGGTACTGCCTCAATACTGCACTGCAAATGGCATCTGACCTCGCAGCGTCCACTGGACGTGTTGTATCGAGAGAAACTGTGTGCAGAAGGTTTCAGCAGAGTAGCCTTTATTGTCGGAGATCTTGTGTATGTGTGACGTGTTACAGAAGAAACGTTTAGAGTCGTGAACGTGCCACCTGGACGGACGAACAGTAGGCCAATGTTCTTTTCGCAGATGAGTCCCGATTTGGTCTGGACAGTGATTCTCGACGCATTCGCATCTGGAGAGAACGTGAAACTCGATTTTCGAATACAAACAGTGTTAAAAGAGACGAATATCGAGGAGGATGGGCAGTGTAGGGTCAATCGGCAAGGTTTAACTGCTGTCAGGTATCACGACGAGATTTTGGGACCTCATGTGCGGTTGTTGCGGGGTCGTGTGGTCCCAGACTTCGTATTAATGGACAATAGTGGTCGATTTCATAGAGCACGGGTGTTTGATGTTTTCTTGGAGACGAAAGATCCTGCATGCATGGCGTGGCCTACTCGCTCTCCCAACTTGAATCCCTTAGAGCATGTCTGGGATGCACTAGGGAGACTGGTCGCATCACTTTAGCATCCACCAACCGCTCTGTAAGATTTGCGAGCAGCTCTGCAGGACGAATGGGCGTTATTGCCTCAACGTGGACTGATGACATCACTCGCCTGTATTGCAGCCAGACATGGTAATACCCCGTGCTGAACACATTAACCAGTTGTCTGAATGTGTGTGCAAATCCGCTAAGTTGGAAAGAACGAAGAACATTTTTGTGTACTGTTATGCAGGTTGCAGTTGTTTACGTTCTGTGTTCTTTACATTGTTTCTACTTTAGTATCACCTGTTTACTGTGTTTTGTTGCAAAATAAACGCAACCTTGCAACATTTCCGTTTGTTGCTTTAATTTTTGACACCGAATGGAGCAACATTTTCTGGCTCAGGATGTCACAAGTGACACTCAGCAGGACGTGTTCTTTTTGGCGTATGCAGGCCCTGAAATATACAACTAACGGCAGCAGCTCAACCCAGAGGTCAAGCCCCGTGCCCTCCCGTATGAAAATTTGAAGTCATGCCCCCAGAACATTTTGTTCCTCAAGTGTATGTTGAGGCTGCCCGTCACAAGTTTTTCAGCTGCCATAACCTCAGGTGCAATCTTACAGGTAAAGAGTACCCAGAGACTGTAGGTTCCAGTGTGCAACCCCTTAGTGTAAACAATTGTATGCAGCATCCCTAGTCCAGGACACTATCGTCATCCTCTTGCCAGACGAAGGACTCTACAATAACCTCCTCAAGTTCAAGGATCAGCATTGGATACGATCCTCCCCATCATTACAGCCTTAGAACTGTCTCTTAGATCCTCGGCAGCGTTGCAGGATCCTCCTAAGTATTTGCCACCCTCCCTAATCACCATCCCTCACACCGACCCAATACATGTTCTTCAGTGATCATCGTTGATTGAGACGTACCGTCACCTGGGATCCCCTCGACTTCAGGCATTTTCCAAGCAACTCTGAAATTACAACGATGACATCATTGAACTCAAAGGAGAGTACCTGTCATTTGCCTTCATGGCAAGCATCCTTGTGGCTACGAATCTTCTTGGTTTGGACGTTTTCAACACCAATTGTCTAGTAGTATATGACTCCACCAACAGTATCCATCCACCTGTGGCCAGCTTGCGTTTATGAGACTTGTGCAACAAATAACGAATTTGAAACTTTTTGGCAGACTAAAAGTGCGTGCCGGACCGAGACTCGAACTTGGGACCTTTGCCTTTAGCGGACAAGTGCTCTACCAACTGAGCTACCGAAGCACAACTCACGACCCGTTTTCACAATCTTACTTCAGCCAGTACCTAGTCTAGTCTTCTAGTAACGAATTTGTTTTTTTTAGAGCCTTCTAGCAATGTCACACGGTTTGAGGCTTATGTCATCGTAATTCTGTTGGCTACACACAACTTCTTTAAGGTGTGCAACTTACCTTTTGCACCCAGGGATAAGCGTCAGAAAGACTTTCAACGCTTGCAAGATGAGAATATCTTGACAGCAGCCCCTAACAGTCAGTGAGTCATTCCATTCGTAGCCCTGAAAAAACTAAATGGGTTGCAGAGACTTCGAGCCCCTGATGAATGCCCAGTCAATCATCAGTGTCTACCCTGTCCCAAGAGTTGAAGACATCCAGGCGCTTCTTGCCGGTGCCAGATCCCTTCAACTCCTCTTAGGTAAGGCGTCAAGAGCATTTTGGTGATCAACAATCCTTTTGGTCTTCTGCGCTATAACAGGTTTCCTCTTGGCATTTTTCAATGATACTGAGAAAATCTAACATCAGATTTGTTCGGAATAAACAACTATCTAGACGACAACATCCACAAAATGATAATTATTGGTATAGGTAAAAATGCACAGGAGTTAGCGACTAACCTAGAAGCCTTTTTTTATTTCCAGCTCAACAAGGACAAACTCTGTTTTTTAAAAGACAGGTCGAATATTTGGGACAAATCCTAAGTGAGTCAGGGATATGACCCATGCTGCGATACATTCAAGCTGTCCAGAAACTTCTGACCTCTAAAGACACTATACAGCTCCAATCTGTGTTGGGACAACTCAATTACCGTAGGAAATTCGTCGCCCATACTACAGCCATAGTGGAAAACCTTCATTCAGCTATTGTGGAAAAATGCAAGTGTAATTGGACTCTCACTTGTGACAACGCCTTCTGGGATCTAAAACACGCTCTTTTTTATCCACCACGCCTTAGAGCCTATGACACATCCTAGTCATTGATTGTGTCCGCTGACACATGACACTACCACTTGTGTGCTGCTGGTCTCATAAAGTCAGCGGGTTGGAAGGCACTATAGATTTCATCTTCAAAACATTAACGCAGGCACAGCACAGCTAGAGCCAGCTAGATAAGAATGATATGCCTGTTGTTTTTACCCTCAAGAAATTCCATGTTTATGGGTATAGCAGATAGTTTACATTCCTAAGTGATCATTAGCCTCTCTTACCATTGTCCAAGACTGTCTCGAATATTCCAACCAGGATGGTGCAGCATCTCCAGAGGTTGACATTTTTTTTCTGAGTACTCCTAAGACATCAAGTACCATACCAAAGCTCAACAAGCAAATTCCAATATCCATCTCCAGCTATTGCTGGGCCAAGGCTCAGAAGCCCATTCGTCACCAGTGATCTGTTTCCTCATGAATACCAAAGGAGAAGAAGCAGTGGACACCTTACCCTTAGATACAGCAGTCATGGCTCCCCGACCTTCTGAGGACTTTCTCGTCCAGAAGTACACCATCTAGTGAACTGTATTTGTCCAGCAGATCGCAGATAATTAGAGCACCAATAAATACAATTTATCTGGTATTGGCGCAACGAAGAATCCACTCTTGAGTCACAAAGCAGGAAATCATAAAGAATAAAAAGCGGTACCCCTCAAGGATTAGTATCATCTCTACTCCCTTTTAATGTTTACACCAGTGAAATACCAGGTATTAGGTCAAGTAAGTTTTGCTACGCCAATGATTTGGCTATAACCACTCAAAACAAGTGGCTAGAAAAAGGAGAAGCAACTTTAACAGCTGATCTAGAAGTACTAAACCAGTGCTACAAAAAATGGAGGCTGTGCACAAATCCAAAGAAAACAGAGACTTGCGCCTTTCATTTAAATAACCGACTGGCAGACCGAACTGAACATAACCTTCTATGGAGTGAAAATCAAACACAGCAAATATCAAAAATATCTGATCTAAACTCTTGACATGTCACTTACCTTCAAAAACTACGTTGAACTAACTAGCCATAAATTGAAAACTCGAAATAATATCATCTGGAAATTAGTGGGTACCACGTGGGGAGCAGATGCAATTAAACTACGCACTGCAGCCCCCCATGAACCATGGACCTTGCCGTTGGTGGGGTGGCTTGCGTGCCTCAGCGATACAGATAGCCGTACCGTAGGTACAACCACAACGGAGGGGTATCAGTTGAGAGGCCAGACAAACATGTGGTTCCTGAAGAGGGGCAGCAGTCTTTTCAGTAGTTGCAAGGGCAACAGTCTGGATGATTGACTGATCTGGCCTTGCAACATTAACCAAAACGGCCTTGCTGTGCTGGTAATGCGAATGGCTGAAAGCAAGGGGAAACTACATCCGTAATTTTTCCCGAGGGCATGCAGCTTTGCTGTATGATTAAATGATGATGACGTCCTCTTGGGTAAAATATTCCGGAGGTAAAATAGTCCCCCATTCGGATCTCCGGGCGGGGACTACTCAAGAGGATGTCGTTATCAGCAGAAAGAAAACTGGCGTTCTACGGATCGGAGCGTGGAATGTCAGATCCCTTAATCGGGCAGGTAGGTTAGAAAATTTAAAAAGGGAAATGGATAGGTTAAAGTTAGATATAGTGGGAATTAGTGAAGTTCGGTGGCAGGAGGAACAAGACTTTTGGTCAGGTGAATACAGGGTTATAAACACAAAATCAATCAGGGGTAATGCAGGAGTAGGTTTAATAATGAAGAGGAAAATAGGAATGCGGGTAAGCTACTACAAACAGCATAGTGAACGCATTATTGTGGCCAAGATAGATACGAAGCCCACACCTACTACAGTAGTACAAGTTTATATGCTAACTAGCTCTGCAGATGACGAAGAAATTGAAGAAATGTATGATGAAATAAAAGAAATTATTCAGGTAGTGAAGGGAGACAAAAATTTAATAGTCATGGGCGACTGGAATTCGAGTGTAGGAAAAGGGAGAGAGGGAAACGTAGTAGGTGAATATGGATTGGGGCTAAGAAATGAAAGAGGAAGCCGCCTCGTAGAATTTTGCACAGAGCACAACTTAGTCATAGCTAACACTTGGTTTAAGAACCATGAAAGAAGGTTGTATACATGGAAGAACCCTGGAGATACTAAAAGGTATCAGATAGATTATATAATGGTAAGACAGAGATTTAGGAACCAGGTTTTAAATTGTAAGACATTTCCAGGGGCAGATGTGGACTCTGACCACAATCTATTGGTTATGACCTGTAGATTAAAACTGAAGAAACTGCAAAAATGTGGGAATTTAAGGAGATGGGACCTGGACAAACTGAAAGAACCAGTGGTTGTACAGAGTTTCAGGGAGAGCATAAGGGAACAATTGACAGGAATGGGGGAAAGAAATACAGTAGCAGAAGAATGGGTAGCTCTGAGGGATGAAGTAGTGAAGGCAGCAGAGGATCAAGTAGGTAAAAAGACGAGGGCTAGTAGAAATCCTTGGGTAACAGAAGAAATATTGAATTTAATTGATGAAAGGAGAAAATATAAAAATGCAGTAAATGAAGGAGGCAAAAAGGAATACAAACGTCTCAAAAATGAGATCGACAGTAAATGCAAAATGACTAAGCAGGGATGGCTAGAGGACTAATGTAAGGATGTAGAGGCTTATCTCACTAGGGGTAAGATAGATACTGCCTATAGGAAAATTAAAGAGACCTTTGGAGATAAGAGAACCGCTTGTATGGACATCAAGAGCTCAGATGGAAACCCAGTTCTAAGCAAAAAAGGGAAAACAGAAAGGTGGAAGGAGTATATAGAGGGTCTATACAAGAGTGATGTACTTGCGGAAAATATTATGGAAATGGAAGAGGATGTAGATGAAGATGAAATGGGAGATACGATATTGCGTGAAGAGTTTGACAGAGCACTGAAAGACCTAAGTCGAAACAAGGCCCCAGGAGTAGACAACATTCCATTAGAACTACTGACAGCCTTGGGAGAGCCAGTTCTGACAAAACTCTACCATCTGGTGAGCAAGATGTATGAGACAGGCGAAATACCCTCAGACTTCAAGAAGAATATAATAATTTCAATCCCAAAGAAAGCAGGTGTTGACAGATGTGAAAATTACCGAACTACCAGTTTAATAAGTCACAGATGTAAAATACTAACACGAATTCTTTACAGACGAATGGAAAAACTAGTAGAAGCCGACCTCGGGGAAGATCAGTTTGGATTCCGTAGAAATACTGGAACACGTGAGGCAATACTGACCTTACGACTTATCTTAGAGGAAAGATTAAGGAAAGGCAAACCTACGTTCCTAGCATTTGTAGACTTAGAGAAAGCTTTTGACAATGTTGACTGGAATACTCTCTTTCAAATTCTAAAGGTGGCAGGGGTAAAATACAGGGAGCGAAAGGCTATTTACAATTTGTACAGAAACCAGATGGCAGTTATAAGAGTCGAGGGACATGAAAGGGAAGCAGTGGTTGGGAAAGGAGTGAGACATGGTTGTAGCCTCTCCCCAATGTTATTCAATCTGTATATTGAGCAAGCGGTAAAGGAAACAAAAGAAAAATTCGGAGTACGTATTAAAATCCATGGAGAAGAAATAAAAACTTTGAGGTTCGCCGATGACATTGTAATTCTGTCAGAGACAGCAAAGGACTTGGAAGAGCAGTTGAATGGAATGGACAGTTTCTTGAAAGGAGGATATAACATGAACATCAACAAAAGCAAAACGAGGATAATGGAATGTAGTCGAATTAAGTCGGGCGATGCTGAGGGAATTACATTAGGAAATGAGACACTTAAAGTAGTAGAGGAGTTTTGCTATTTGGGGAGCAAAATAACTGATGATGGTCGAAGTAGAGAGGATATAAAATGTAGACTGGCAATGGCAAGGAAAGCGTTTCTGAAGAAGAGAAATTTGTTAACATCGAGTATAGATTTAAGTGTCAGGAAGTCATTTCTGAAAGTATTTGTATGGAGTGTAGCCATGTATGGAAGTGAAACGTGGATGATAAATAGTTTGGACAAGAATAGAATAGAAGCCTTCGAAATGTGGTGCTACAGAAGAATGCTGAAGATTAGATGGGTAGATCACATAACTAATGAGGAAGTGTTGAACAGGGTTGGGGAGAAGAGAAGTTTGTGGCACAAGTTGACCAGAAGAAGGGATCGGTTGGTAGGACATGTTTTGAGGCATCGAGGAATCACCAATTTAGTATTGAAGGGCAGTGTGGAGGGCAAAAATCGTAGAGGGAGACCAAGAGATGAATACACTAAGCAGATTCAGAAGGATGTAGGTTGCAGTAGGTACTGGGAGATGAAGAGGCTTGCACAGGATAAAGTAGCATGGAGAGCTGCATCAAACCAGTCTCTGGACTGAAGACCACAACAACAACAACAACTGCAGCACAGGCACTGGTCTACTCGGTGGCCGAGTACTGTGGCCGTTTGTGGAATAGGAGCACACGCGAAGAAAATTGACGTCCAGCTCACTAAAACAATGTGAATAATAACATGGACGTTAAAGTCGACTCCTCTAGCCAGGCTTCGTATCCTGTCAAATATTACTCCACCAGAATTCCGAAAACAACAATTCAGGAATGGCAAAAAATAGCTGTATATCACCCTGAAACGCCATGACTGCTACATATACACAAAGTATGAGATGAACATCGTGAAAATCGCTTGAAATCAAAAGTTCCAGTATGGAAAGACAGAATACTTGCTCAAGGAACTGTTCATGACAGCCGTAAATCCTAGAAAACTAAGTGGAATGAATAACAGTGATGTTAACTGCCAAAACACAGAAAACCCCAACCAACAACTCCTAGGAATGCAACTTACCTGCAAAAAATAGTGTCAATTAAACTGTGTAAGAACTCGACACGCAAAAACTGAATCTATGATGCACAAATGGGGTACCACTGACAACCCAGTGTGTGACTGTGGAACTGCTGAACAAACATTGCTACATATAGTACAAGATTACTCATTGCTTAGGTACTCTGGAAAACGGAGAGGTTTTACTCAATGCCAGCCCAGCTGCTACTGAGCAACTGACTTGCTTGGATTTAACATTACGAGGTGCTATCGAAAATTTTAGGGACTGGTCCTGCCATTTGTTGAAAACCTTACCTTTGGACTAATGGTCACCATCACGCACGAAGTAGTTCCTATCCGTACATACAAACCGTTCCCTGCACGTGTTGATCACTGCCATCGATGCTTCTTGAATCCCCTCTAGAATGTCGAACCGACGGCCTTTCAACTTAAGTTTCAGTTCTGGGAATCGCCTGAAGTCGCAAGTGGCCAAATCTGGCGAGTACGGTGGGTGGGGTACAACCACCATGTTGTTTTTGCCAAAAAAAAAAAAATCCTGGTGAGCAAGGACTTGTGACAGGGCGCATTGTCGTAATGCAGCAGCCAGTTCCCTTGACGCCAAAGTTTGGGCCGTCGTCGCCGCACGTTTCCACGGAGCCATCACAGAACATCACTGTAGTATGTGGAATTCACTGTTTGGTTGGGTGGGAAAAATTCTCTGCGCAAAATTCCCTTGGTATCAAAGAAAACGATGATCATGCTCTTCACTTAACTCTTCACCTGTCTCGTTTTTTGGGCCTTGTAGAGCCTGGCCTCTTCCACTGGGACGATTGTTGCTTTATCTCTGGGTCATAACCATAAATCCACCTCTCGTCACCGTTGATAACCCATGACAAGATGGATCATCAGATGCAGTCTGGCAAAGGTCCGTGCACACTTCAACACACTGTGCATTATCAGCAGTCAAGATCCTTGGCACAAATTTTGCGGCGACACGATGCATGCCAAATTCATCAGTCCCATAAACAATACCCACTTCATCCACAAGGTCTTAAATGGTTCGACGTCGATCTGCACAAACCAACTGCTGAAGTTTGGCAACGATGCGTGGCATTGAGCAGCTAACGGGCCTTCCAGTGTGAGCATCATCTTCGACGTTTGTACCCACTTCATCCACAAGGTCTTAAATGGTTCGACATCGATCCGCACGAACCAACTGTTGAAGTTTGCCAACACTGTGCGGTTAACAGGCCTTCCAGTGTGAGCATCATCTTCGACGTTTGTACACTCAAACACATGCGTACTACTCATGCTCTGTCCCCCAAACACTTTTTGAATCATTTCAATAGTCTCCGTAGCACTTTTCCCAAGATTCGCACAGAATTTGATACACCCACGCTGTTCTGTTCGCGGATCCATCGTAAAATCGCCACACACCAAACACAGAGTATTGCAGAAATCACTGTGGACGCGCAACATGTCCTCCCAATTGAATGCCACTCCACACACTGACGCATCAGATATGCAGGTCTGGCCACCTAGCAGTGCAAAGATCTACTGCTACTCCTACTTCCAAGATGGCAGCACCAGTCCCGAAAATTTTGGATTCCACCTCGTATAGTGGATTACGACTGCTCTTCTGCCACAACTATGCTCTCATATGAACATTAAATGCACTGGTATTTGTTGTATTCATATTAGCATTTGTACTGTGTCTGTGTCATATTCGAGCATATTATACACATTTTTATATATACTCTATCTATTTTAGTTATCTCAGTGTTTGTACTTGCACTTGTAAAGCTGTATGATAAGCAAATAAATAAATCTGCTCTTAAAGGCATCCCATTACTACAGAAAAACCATGGGCACACTCGCCCAATAATCACACACGCCCTCAGGCGACACATATTCTCACTCTTCCATGAGAGGCACTGTGGGTTCGTTCCGACAAAGCAGCTGCAGGACTGATACTGAAATTGCCAATAATGGTTGCAGCTGTGAGAGTACACGGGCAGCACAAGCTCGTCAATATTTCCCCTTACCAGATACATCACCTTAGTCACACTTCTATTTAGATTTTGTGGGCCCTTTTCTGGGATATTTCTGGGTAATGGGTTCCCTTATCTGCCACGGACGTTCTCCGCTAAAACGATTCAGACACTGCGCCGTACTTTTTCCATCAAGGGGTTGCAGGAAATATATTCACTGTTATCGGCGCCAAGTTCACACCCTCTGAATTTTCCACTTCCTGCGCCAACAATGGCATCGTCTTGGTCATCCGGTACTTTTACATTTAGCGTCCAGTGGGCTGGCAGAGAGATTTGTCCACATCTTCAAGTCGCACCTGGTAAACTGTACCAGTTCCATGTTCTTTACAAAGGGCTGACGTTTTTCCTAGTCTCCTCCTGGTGCACCTCACAAGGTGGAACTAGCCCAGCCGAGAAATTGCATGGTAGGCCACACCATTCACAGCTCTTCTTACCTCATCTGACCAGGCCACGCCCTCCCCCCCCCCCCTTGGCGGTCACCCTGCGACTAATACTCCATATAGGATTAAGTCTGGCCCCTGGACTTCTCCAAAGGCCACCAACACTGTGTGCCAGCTGTGGTCACACATCTGTGGGTTGAGCCCTCAAGGTTTGTCAGTTCTGTGAGCTACCGACAGTGAGGCATCAACCTCCTGGGATTTCGAGATGTGCCACACCCTCTAGAACATCCAAGGGGGAGGGATACTGTGTATGGGCCATTCGCCCTCTGTACCAGTAACACGCTTCACACTACCACCTTGCAAGTGATCTGCATGGTGAAGCCACAGGAGCCACACCTGAAGATGACAAGCAGAAAACCTGGGCTGACAGGCACCAGTGTGGGCACCTCCAGAGGTCGCTGTGGACCTGCTTGCTTCCGTAGGATCAAGTGCCTGCAAATAGCTCCAGCTGCATCATTGCGCCGTCAGATCAGCCTATTTAGGTCGGCGCTGAGCTGTGACAAGCCAGTTCATTCCTGCGAGCCTTCTGGGCAAGGTGCTAACCACAGTAATGCACCATCATTCAGAGCTCTCACTAAAAAATAACTGAAATCTCTGACGCTATGCCAGCCCTAGCCGCGACCGCGACGTGGAGCCACCTGTGACTACCTCAAGCGGAGCCAGGAAGATACCTCTACACCGATCTTAACACAAACGGTGTCTAACGTAAAAATTTTTCACGTTATTTATGTTGTAAATTTGAGTAATGAAGTAATATTTTTGTAATGTTTTTTGTCACTATTTTGTAAACAATTTCTTCTGAATGAATATGATTGATTATGTAATTTAAATGCAATACCTAAAAGAGAATTATGTAATTACATGTAGCAAAGACGCAGATGTAGTCAGGGCATTTTGCTGTGTGAACAGTCAAAGTGTACAGTATTTCTGAAGCAGTGAACATTGTCGATGGCTGCGCATGCGCAGAGGGTAGTTGAGCCTGGCGCGAGCTCTTGTGCAATTGACTCTGATAGAAGCGCTCATGCGTAGTGATTGCTAGTGGTATGCAGTGCAGCACAAACTGAAAGAACTGTGTTATGGCCAGGCATAATTACGGTGTTAATTGGACACAGTGCAAAAGCACCAAGAGGAATTAATATGAAAGTAGAGCAGTGTGGGCCCAAAATTGTTTATTGAAAAGCGATGCTAAGAAGAGCTTGTTCGCATGTACTGTCGGCGATTATTACATTATACAGCTCCAGCAGCTACTCGCAATAAGATGGGACAAACTTTAATGTTTAGAAATGTATCAAGGCTAGACAGCGTAGTGGTTTCGTTTTGTGAATAATTACCAACTTAACGTTAGTGCTGTGTTACAAGTGTTTAAAGCTGAACAATTACCAAGTAGGGCCCTATCCTGTCATTATTAATTAAAAGCGGGTGTCAGTGTTCATGATAAAAAGCTTAAATTGTTAAGCTAATTTAATTTCAGTTATTTGCTTATAAAGCGAAATTTAATAAAACTTTAAAAAATAATTGAGACTAATGGTTACAGATAGTGGGCTTTGCTGTGTTGATATTTAGTGATTATGAAAAAGTAATTTCAGTGAGTTAATAAAGATTATTGTAGATCAGACTGTTTAATTTCTTTGTGTGATCAATAATTTCTGCTCTCATTTTCAAAATACGTCACAGTGTTGTGCAAAAGTTAATCTGTAGTTCTTTAATGAAAGTTACGTGCTATTAAGACTTATTTTGCGTAACAGAAAATATTTAAGAACAATTACAGTAGTAGAAATATTAGCAGTGGGGTGCACGAAGCTGTGTATTATGCAAAACGAATGCCAAATAATTAGCGGTCAAATGCATATGCTTGGTGCAATTTGCTTTACTGATTTCACGATTAGATTTATTTCACGTTGCTAACTGTGCTTTCGAACCTGAGCTTGAATCAGTGTTATTGTGTCCGTTCCCGCCTGACTGTCTTGCATTAATTATTAGCCTACACAAATACTTTTCCAAACTGATTGACAACTATACAATGTTGCTCGCTCACACAGTTAGCTGACGACTGTTTTCTATTAATCATTGCAATCTAAACTAAAAAGTATTTAACTTCATTAACTGAAATTTCAATAACTGCTTCGCACATTTTATCATTTGTCAAAATTCTTTCGATCGTTATTGCGTAGAAGTAGACGCTTAATAATGATTCGGTTATCATTCTTTTGGATTTAATTTGTTCTTCCAAACCGATGCTTTTTCCCAGACAACAGGTATATTAGGAACACTTGTCATCAATTATTAAAATTATTCGGAAATATAGGTCCGCTATACGGTCACTTTGGCGGACACTGGTATGGGCTGTTGCTATTACTCTCTGTTGTGACTTACTCCAAAGCTGTGCGGCTGATCCCGGCGGAGGTTCGAGATCTCCCTTGGGCATGGGTGTGCGTTTTTGTCCTTAGGATAATTTAGATTAAGTAGTGTGTAAGCTTAGGGGCTGATGACCTCAGCAGTTAAGTCCCATAAGATTTCACACACAGTTGAACATTTGAAACTTCCTGGCAGATTAAAACTGTGTGCCCGACCGAGACTCGAACTCGGGACCTTTGCCTTTCGCGGGCAAGTGCTCTACCAACTGAGCTACCGAAGCACGACTCACGTCCGGTACTCACAGCTTTACTTCTGCCAGTATCCGTCTCCTACCTTCCAAACTTTACAGAAGCTCTTCTGCGAAACTTGCAGAACCAGCACTCCTGAAAGAAAGGATATTGCGGAGACATGGCTTAGCCACAGCCTGGGGGATGTTTCCAGAATGATATTTTCACTCTGCAGCGGAGTGTGCGCTGATATGAAACTTCCTGGCAGATTAAAACTGTGTGCCCGACCGAGACTCGAACTCGGGACCTTTGCCTTTCGCGGGCAAGTGCTCTACCAACTGAGCTACCGAAGCACGACTCACGTCCGGTACTCACAGCTTTACTTCTGCCAGTATCCGTCTCCTACCTTCCAAACTTTACAGAAGCTCTTCTGCGAAACTTGCAGAACTAGCACTCCTGAAAGAAAGGATATTGCGGAGACATGGCTTAGCCACAGCCTGGGGGATGTTTCCAGAATGATATTTTCACTCTGCAGCGGAGTGTGCGCTGATATGAAACTTCCTGGCAGATTAAAACTGTGTGCCCGACCGAGACTCGAACTCGGGACCTTTGGAAGGTAGGAGACGGATACTGGCAGAAGTAAAGCTGTGAGTACCGGACGTGAGTCGTGCTTCGGTAGCTCAGTTGGTAGAGCACTTGCCCGCGAAAGGCAAAGGTCCCGAGTTCGAGTCTCGGTCGGGCACACAGTTTTAATCTGCCAGGAAGTTTCATATCAGCGCACACTCCGCTGCAGAGTGAAAATATCATTCTGGAAACATCCCCCAGGCTGTGGCTAAGCCATGTCTCCGCAATATCCTTTCTTTCAGGAGTGCTAGTTCTGCAAGTTTCGCAGAAGAGCTTCTGTAAAGTTTGGAAGGTAGGAGACGGATACTGGCAGAAGTAAAGCTGTGAGTACCGGACGTGAGTCGTGCTTCGGTAGCTCAGTTGGTAGAGCACTTGCCCGCGAAAGGCAAAGGTCCCGAGTTCGAGTCTCGGTCGGGCACACAGTTTTAATCTGCCAGGAAGTTTCATATCAGCGCACACTCCGCTGCAGAGTGAAAATATCATTCTGGAAACATCCCCCAGGCTGTGGCTAAGCCATGTCTCCGCAATATCCTTTCTTTCAGGAGTGCTAGTTCTGCAAGTTTCGCAGAAGAGCTTCTGTAAAGTTTGGAAGGTAGGAGACGGATACTGGCAGAAGTAAAGCTGTGAGTACCGGACGTGAGTCGTGCTTCGGTAGCTCAGTTGGTAGAGCACTTGCCCGCGAAAGGCAAAGGTCCCGAGTTCGAGTCTCGGTCGGGCACACAGTTTTAATCTGCCAGGAAGTTTCATATCAGCGCACACTCCGCTGCAGAGTGAAAATATCATTCTGGAAACATCCCCCAGGCTGTGGCTAAGCCATGTCTCCGCAATATCCTTTCTTTCAGGAGTGCTAGTTCTGCAAGTTTCGCAGAAGAGCTTCTGTAAAGTTTGGAAGGTAGGAGACGGATACTGGCAGAAGTAAAGCTGTGAGTACCGGACGTGAGTCGTGCTTCGGTAGCTCAGTTGGTAGAGCACTTGCCCGCGAAAGGCAAAGGTCCCGAGTTCGAGTCTCGGTCGGGCACACAGTTTTAATCTGCCAGGAAGTTTCATATCAGCGCACACTCCGCTGCAGAGTGAAAATATCATTCCAGTTGAACATTTATTTATTTATTTATTTTACTCCAAAGTAATCACGGACTTTAACTTCGTCGTATACTGGGACCGTCTGCCCAATTAAGAACTTGTATCGATAAACTTTACCACTAACCTTTCTTGTCAAAACTTACTCCAGAAATGAGCATTTTGTTCTATCTCTTCTTCTTCTGCCACTCCTCTTGCCGTATGTTGTCCTCTCCCATATATGGACAGTATGCTAAGACCTGTGCGATAACCGGATCTGTTGAAAGAGTTACAGTTACGATTTTTTTTTAATGTAATACCTATGGAATAACATGACGTACAATGTTCAGTTCACCACACATTCTCCAACACGTTTAAGCTATAATAGTCCTCCAAATACTGTTATTTAAACACCTGGTGTCATAAACTCAATTCATGAAGTCTACAGTTTTAAGGCAACAAATGTTAATGCGAAAATAAAGGGAAAGATGGACTAATAGTTCCCCAGAGCAATGATCAAAATAGACATTGCTGCAACACCTCTAATAATACACCGTTTAGTATAACTGACAGTTCTTTTTTCCAGTAGCAGTTTATGTTCGTCCGTTATACTAACTATTTTCGCCATATACTCCAGTTTTAGGTCTCCCCACCATTTCCAGACTTCTTTTGTGTAAAAAAACACATTAACTGCACTTAAAGGAGCAATTTCCTAAACAGGGAAAAGATTGAGTCCATTTGACAGACTGGTTATCTTTACGAAGACTTGTCTAATGTCATTGATTGCGAGAACCAGTCATAATTCGGTAACACGTATGTTTATTTGATGGTACTCTCGAGAATAATGTCCTAAAGCGATACATAGTGCAAACCAGTGTTTGAATCAGACTTCCTGAGAAGGGAGAGGTATTTGTGTTATAACAGCAATAGTAACAATACCATCAGTTGTAAAAATACTTGCCCATAGTGCATCGTATAATGATGTACGAACCTCTCCTATCGGGCTATATATACAAAGCAGAAAGTGATTCAAGTGCGGAAAGCGGTTCGAGGGAAATTACGGTTGCTAAGGTTAGGGCATATGGATCGACAGCAGACACTAAGAAAGACCTTTAAGCCGGTTACCGAATCTCTCTGGCAGCTCTCAGCATAAAACAAAAACATACGATAACGATAGTGTTGCCATTGACGAATTCATTATCCGTCACGGCCCTGCTCAGATAGAACATTCGGCATTAGCAGGGGAAGACCGTACGTGTTGGGCATGCATTCTATAACTGTAACTGATGACACAATACAGATTGGTGATAGGCTGTTTGAGAGAACACCTGGTTTAATGAGTCTTATTTTCCTAAGACCTACCAAAAAACCTATAAATTATTCAGTTAATGATTGGGAAATGTACTGTGAAATACTGCACTTGGACTGGTGTAGGCTACATAAGATTGCAAATAGCCTAAGCAACAAGAAATATAAAACCATTATACAGCCAATACTTGACGGCGAAAACAACAACGACGACACCAGCAGCAGCGGTGATGGTATTGACATTGAGCATAAGCAGTGAACAATCGAATCCTGTAGTAGATGTATTGTGACGACCCCAACGAGCCAATGGATCGACTGCGGGTGCTCATGGCATCAGCTGCTGCAGTTAACAACTCATTCGAATGAGGTTGTTTCAGTAATTTCCGAGCTTAGAGAGAGAGGTATCATCGAATAAGTACGGAGACAGTAATCCGAGAACTGCAAAAACCAGCACTCAACTCATACCCTCGTAGGAATGTTATGATTAAAGGTTTGGATGACTTATGGCGGGCTGGTCTTGTAAATATGAGGGAATATTCACATGAGAGTAATGGATTCAAATATATTTTAAAGGATATTGATACATACTCCAAATATGCGTGGGCATTACGTGTTAAAACAAAAACGGTAGAAATGTCTCGGATGTGTTTGAGCGTTTGCTGCAAACAGGGACGAATCGATGCCCAAAATAAGCTCCAAACCGATCACGGTGGAGAGTTTTACAATAGCTATTTCAAGACGTGATGCAGCGGTACGGAATACATCACTACTTGACATTCACTCACCTGAAGGCAAGCATCGTGGAGCGTCTGAACAGAAAAATAAAAGGTCGAATGTGGATGCATTTTAACCTTCGCGGCACATACAAATGGACAGATATCCTCCCAGAAATAACTGCTCAGTATAATCGAACCAAACATAGCACAATAAAAATGAGACCAATCGATGTTCGTGATAATGGACTCATGGATACGGTGTACTATTGCATTAAAATGCCGATCCACGCAGACAGAAATTTAATGTAGGTGATTTCGTACGTATCTCAAGACACAAGACAGCATTTGAGAAATCATACCTACCGAGCGGGTCAGCAGAGATATTTACAGTTTCTAAGGCGCAAAAACGAATCCTAGAACTTATATATTGAGAGATAGTAAAGGCGAAGAAATTGCAGGTTGCTTCTACACCGAGCAGTTGCAGAAATGCTCAGAACCGGATGTGTTTCTCGTGGAGAGAGACATAAGACGTCGAGGAAATAGAGCACTAGTCAAATGGCTTGGTTTTCCTGCAGAACAAAACAGTTGTATTGATGCTAACGATTTGCTATATAATGGGGACGCACAGTCCACAGCCACCGCAGTAGCATAACATGCGTGCTAGGAGACGCATTAGAGGAGGTGGTGGAATTCTAGACAAACTGCCAGTGGAATTACACATTTTGGGATGTAATTACTGTGGACCTGGAGCAAAGCTTCAGAAACGCTTGGCACAAGGAGATAAGGGGTTTAATCTGCTCGACGAAGCGTGTATGGAACATGACATTGCATACGCTGCAAATAAAGATCTCTCAAGTCGTCGCATTGCAGAGAGGATTTCAGCTGGTAATGCTAAGGCGATACAGAGAAGAAAGGATATTGGTATAAGTCAACGCATCTCAGCATTTGCAGTTGATAAAACCATGCTTAGAGAAATTATGTTGTGTTTAGGAGTGATGAATTTCAAGCGATTAATGAATGCCGCACGTTGTGCACTAAACATGAAGAAGGAGAAGAGCGGGAAGCAGAGCTTTTTGAAGAACTGTGTCCTGACAGTGATGTATGGTGGTTTTCTTCCATTTCTCATCCCTGCCCTCTCCACGTTCTCGGTGGTAGGGTCCCTTGCTGGTGGTAGTGCAGCAATTGCTCGAACTGTCAAGAACGTGCAAAACTCCCAAGCGCAGTTAGAAGAGGCAAGAAGACATAATCGCATGATGGAAGCCGCAGCCATCGGAAAAGGACTGTACTTGAAACCGTATGGGAAAGGGCTTGGTCTATTCATAAATTTTTTTTTTTAAAAAAAGGCCATTAGCTGTTACCAGAACGAGCACTTGCAAATACTAATCTCCTTAAGTTTGTTAGGAAAAAAAAAAAAAAAAAACATTACAAGATTCCGTTGTGTGCTAATGCGGGATACACTACCGAAGACTATGTGGAAAACTAGTGAATGTGGTATTGTGAATTTAGATGTTTCTGGAGGCTCCGGTACCCATTGGGTGGCATATATTATGAAAAATGCGGATACCGTCTTCTGTTTCGACTCATTTGATAATCTGAAGACGTGTATTCTACAATTTTTGGGGCTATCGGAAGTTTAATACACACCTATGTGGACAGCTAGGCATCATGTTTCTCTTGACGTTTACAAAGAAGAAGAAGCGGTCTATGTAAGGAGGAGCTTTAAACAGTCCTTCATCAGTTGAGGTTCAGATGCAAAGCCGTATACTTTGACGTTAAAAGAACGATCATCTGTATTGCGTGCAAATTACTTCCCGCCAATTTACACTCCTGGAAATGGAAAAAAGAACACAGTGACACCGGTGTGTCAGACCCACCATACTTGCTCCGGACACTGCGAGAGGGCTGTACAAGCAATGATCACACGCACGGCACAGCGGACACACCAGGAACTGCGGTGTTGGCCGTCGAATGGCGCTAGCTGCGCAGCATTTGTGCACCGCCGCCGTCAGTGTCAGCCAGTTTGCCGTGGCATACGGAGCTCCATCACAGTCTTTAACACTGGTAGCATGCCGCGACAGCGTGGACGTGAACCGTATGTGCAGTTGACGGACTTTGAGCGAGGGCATATAGTGGGCATGCGGGAGTTCGGGTGGACGTACCGCCGAATTGCATAACACGTGGGGCGTGAGGTCTCCACAGTACATCGATGTTGTCGCCAGTGGTCGGCGGAATGTGAACGTACCCGTCGACCTGGGACCGGACCGCAGCGACGCACGGATGCACGCCAAGACCGTAGGATCCTACGCAGTGCCGTAGGGGACCGCACCGCCACTTCCCAGCAAATTAGGGACACTGTTGCTCCTGGGGTATCGGCGAGGACCATTCGCAACCGTCTCCATGAAGCTGGGCTACGGTCCCGCACACCGTTAGGCCGTCTTCCGCTCACGCCCCAACATCGTGCAGCCCGCCTCCAGTGGTGTCGCGACAGGCGTGAATGGAGGGACGAATGGAGACGTGTCGTCTTCAGCGATGAGAGTCGCTTCTGCCTTGGTACCAATGATGGTCGTATGCGTGTTTGGCGCCGTGCACGTGAGCGCCACAATCAGGACTGCATACGACCGAGGCACACAGGGCCAACACCCGGCATCATGGTGTGGGGAGCGATCTCCTACACTGGCCGTACACCTCTGGTGATCGTCGAGGGGACACTGAATAGTGCACGGTACATCCAAACCGTCATCGAACCCATCGTTCTACCATTCCTAGACCGGCAAGGGAACTTGCTGTTCCAACAGGACAATGCACGTCCGCATGTATCCCGTGCCACCCAACGTGCTCTAGAAGGTGTAAGTCAACTACCCTGGCCAGCAAGATCTCCGGATTTGTCCCCCATTGAGCATGTTTTGGACTGGATGAAGCGTCGTCTCACGCGGTTTGCACGTCCAGCACGAAAACTGGTCCAACTGAGGCGCCAGGTGGAAATGGCATGGCAAGCCGTTCCACAGGACTACATCCAGCATCTCCACGATCGTCTCCATGGGAGAATAGCAGTCTGCATTGCTGCGAAAGGTGGATATACACTGTACTAGTGCCGACATTGTGCATGCTCTGTAGCCTGTGTCTATGTGCCTGTGGTTCTGTCAGTGTGATCATGTGATGTATCTGACCCCAGGAATGTGTCAATAAAGTTTCCCCTTCCTGGGACAATGAATTCACGGTGCTCTTATTTCAATTTCCAGGAGTGTATTTGAGCATTGGCGAATGGAGCATTGGACTGGAGACGTACAACAGCATCCCAAATATCACCGAGATTAACAACAAGCTGCATCTGGATATTAATGGTGAAAAAGACATTGTGGAAATACAACTGGGTGCATATGATATCGACAATTTAAAAGAAGTCTTAAAACAGTCTGAAAAAGGTATTGAGCTACGTGCTAACATCTATACACTTAAATCTGAAATAAGGAATGTAAATGCAATTACTGATTTTAACCAGAAAGGTTCAATAAGGCGTCTACTGTGTTTCACACAAGGGTAGGTGTTGAAGAAGGATCCTAGTAAATTTTACAGTCGAGTGTAATATTGCACAACGAACTCCTATCTCAATGACAGTCTGATTCATACTATTTACGGGTTCTTCCCTTTAGTTGCAACGGTGGTAAAAGATATAACCAGTCCAGTGGAGTATGATGAGAGAAATATACGTCAAGAATACTTCTCGCATAAATACGCTTCAACCACATTTGAAAAGAACGATGAAATTAGGTTTGTCATCCAGCGCCAAGACGCACTGACACTTCAATGCAAGAGTTTCATATATCTAGAGTGGTCATTCAAGACAACTGACGGCAGCGATACTGTGGGATCCAAACTTACAAGTAAAGCTTTAGCATTCCTATTCCAAGAGATACGCTATGAACTCAATGGGTCTGAGATCGATCATACAAGCAACGTGGGCATAACATCAACCCTTAAAACATATATCTCTGCATTATCCGGGGATTTGCATAGTTTAGAAAATGCGGGATGGTTCATAGACGATCCAGAGAACGGAACAGTTGCAGAGTACAAGCGATTTACTGCATGCATACCTCTAAAAATGCTTATGGGCTACTTTGAGGACATGAGGCAGATTATTATGAGCGCTAAACAGGAACTCATTCTGGTATGGAGTGCGACAAATAATAACTCATACATTCAAGGACATCAAGAGGAGAATATGATCACAATCAGCAAGATAATATGGAAAATGCCTCACATCAGTGTATAAGACGAGGAGCGTTTCAAGCTTTTAAAAGTCCTGAATTCCGGTACATTTCTATCACTGACATTTCACTCGTGGGAGGTTTTCGAGTACCCACTGTTACCGGCTGCAAGCAGACAAACACGGGCTATTAAAACCTCTTCACAGATAGAGATACCTAGATTCAAAATACTTGCGTTTCACACTGATAGAAGAGGGAATGTAACAAATGATTCCACTGTGTTCGACAACTGCTTGTTAACTAATGCCAAAGTCTACCTGAATTCAGAATTCTGCCCATATGACAATTTACCCCTGCAGTGGAATGAAAATGAATAGAGTCTAGCATATGATATCTATGCTAGGTTTCATGTTTCTTACTATGAAAGTGCCGAAGAAGAAGGAGGAGGGTGTCTACTCAGTCCACAGAAGTTCAAGGAGCTATCACCAATCTTCATAATAAACTGTTCGAAACAGAACGAGATAATTAAGTGTGGACTTATTTTATGACGTACGATTTGAATTTGAATCTTCGACAAATTTCCCATAACACACTGCCGCGTATACTCTAGTTCTACATGACTGTGTGATCAACTACTGTCCACTCACCGGTGTTGTGCAACGAGCTGTATAAATGAACAGATGCTGCACCATACCTAGAGCATTCCACAATGGCATCTCAAGGTGTGAACATCATTGCAGACGCAGAGGGTTTTTATGATGCTGAGCGTAGACAGTTCATATTTAAAGATGTTGCATTCGTAGCATACACAGAAGATGCAAGAATAATACAGACATTCTCAGCAAACATTGCATCACCGAAGTCTTTCAGGTATGTGAAGTGTGCTAACACACAGAAGAGTGTAAAGAGGCTAACACATTTCTGCCATGGAATTCACTGGGATGATCCTGGCATACCCTATAAAGATATGGTGACGGCACTTCAATTATTCGACCACACAGATACCATCATCTGTGTGAAGGGGAAGGAGAAGATCTCATGGATGCGTCGAATCTTTAAGTTTGCTGCTATCCAAGACCTGGAATTCTAAGGGTGTCCTTCTCTCCATCGACTCAGGAAGAAGAAGAAGATGTTTGAAATAGTGTTGCTGTGTCTGTCTTTGAAATTGTAAAATTACTTTTAAGCTGGATGAGAAATATATGAGTTTCTAGCTCATAACCTCTGTGTTCTTTTATTTTTTAGAACTTGTTCTCACTTTGACAGTGTACAGTTTTAACCACATGCTATGTCAGTGGTTATCTTCAAGCACAGGAGATATAATTTAAGACCTGTTTGCTATATATCTTTGGAGGCGGACACGGTCACATGCCTCCTGCTCCCATTACCCAATTCGTGCTGCACGATAGGCGTAATTCCATGCAAACATTCTACATATTTTGTCACCTTCCATCTTAAACCTCACCTCCTAAATAGCACTCATCTCTAGCAAAACTTATGTCATTCGTGACATGCATAGCCTTTATATATGTGTACACACACATTGCAACAGGGGATAGGTTTTTTGTAAATAACAACAACAAAGATGTATGGTGACGAATTTTTTTCTTCGTTTATTCAGTTCACACGAATACAGTATAGTTCTCGAGGCACAATAAATTCTTGAAGTACAATGTAGTTTTTGAGGTACCGTATAGTATTCTTGAGGTACAGATTGACTCTGCTATTCCAATGCAAAAATACTTTTAACTCACACGCTACAACACTAACACTGGTCGGAACTTTTTTTTTAATATCTAGACAAAAAACTAATGTGGAGATACTTTCTTTACCACAACTAAATTCCACAGCCCCTGTAGCATAGCTTTTACAATAATTCATATGGTCTGTGCACACTTACAATCTAATTTCAATAGCCCCAATAGCAGCGGTTATTACAATATCAATTCTTATGGACTGTGAGCTATATAGATAGATATACACTTAAAAACTATTCTGACTTGAATGGCTAGCTGCAGGTGAAAAACTTAAAAGCTATTCTATTTACAAGACTCACATGGAGCATAGATATATATATTTACAGGCTACACATATGTTGCACATGAACAAATAAATAATTACAGAAGTATTTTTTCTTTTTATGCTTTTTAATATTTTTTACCCTTTTTCTTTCTTTCACACACATGATGTGCATATATGTACATTTTCTTTCTTTTTGTATCCTTTCTTTTCCACACATGCTCTCTGTGTATGTATACAGGTAGTCCATTGATCGTGACTGGGCCAAATATCTCAGGAAATAAGCGTCAAACGAAAAAACTACAAAGATCGAAACTTGTCTAGCTTGAAGGGGGAAACCAGATGGCGCTATCGTTGGCCCACTAGATGGCGCTGCCATTGGTCAAACGGATATCAACTGCATTTTTTAAAAAATATGAACCCCCATTTTTTATTACATATTCATGTAGTACAGAAAGAAATATGAATGTTTTAGTTGGACCACTTTTTCGCTTTTTGATAGATGGCGCTGTAATAGTCACAGACATATGGCTCACAATTTTAGACAAACAGTTGGTAACAGGTAGGTTTTTTAAATTAAAATACATACCGTAGGTACGTTTGAATATTTTATTTCGGTTGTCCCAATGCGATACATGTACCTTTGTCAACTTATCATTTCTGAGAATGCGTACTGTTACAGCGTGATTACCTGTAAATACCACATACATGCAATAAATGCTCAAAATGGTGTCGGTCAACCTCAATGCATTTGGCAATGCGTGTAACGACATTCCTCTCAACAGCGAGTAGTTTGCCATCCGTAATGTTCGCACATGCATTGACAATGCGCTGACGCATGTTGTCAGGCGTTGTCGGTGGATCACGACAGCAAATATCATTCAACTTCACCCACAGAAAGAAATCCGGGGACGTCAGATCTGGTGAACGTGCGGGTCATGGTATGGTGCTTCGACAACCAATCCACCTGTCATGAAATGTGCTATTCAATACCGCTTCAACCGCATAGAACTATGTGCCGGACCTGCATCATGTTGGAAGTACATCGCCATTCTGTCATGCAGTGAAACATCTTGTAGTAACATTGGTAGAACATTTCACAGGAAATCAGCATACATTGCACCATTTACATTGCCATCGGTAAAATGGGGGCCAATTATCCTTCCTCCCATAATGCCGCACCATACATTAACCCGCCAAGGTCGCTGGATGTTCCACTTGTCACAGCCATCGTGGATTTTCCGTTTCCCAATACTTTTCCACTGTTGGTGAATGACGCTTAGTCGCTAAATAGAACGCGTGCAAAAAATCTGTCATCGTCCCGTAATTTCTCTTGTGCCCAGTGGCAAAACTGTACACGACGTCCATCCGAACACTTGGATGATGTCGTCCAGAATATCGAGCAGCATACATAGCACATGACCGTTGGGCATTTTGATCACAATAGCCATACATCAACACGATATCGACCTTTTCCGCAATTGTTAAACGGGTAATGTGTCGCGAAGCAAATACCGTCCACACTGGCGGAATGTTACGTGATGCACTTACCTATACGTTTGTGACTATTACAGCGCCATCTGTCACAAAGCGAAAAAAAGAGTTCTAACTAAAACATTCATATTTCTTTACGTACTACACGAATATGTAATAAAAAATGGGGGTTCCTGTTCAACAATACGCTATTGATATCCGTTTGACCTATGGCAGCGCCATCTAGCGGGCCAACCATAGCATCTGGTTTCCCCCTTCAAGCTAGACGAGTTTCGTTCTTTTTAGTTTTTTCGTTTGATGCTTATTTCGTAAGATATTTGGCCCGGTCACTATCAATGGACCACCCTGTATATATGTGTACATAGTACATATAAATATTTACACCACACACACACACACACACACACACACACACACCAAATTGCATACACTATGATAAAAGGGTCATACTACATGAAAGTTTCAATCCCGTCATCACAAATGAGCCTTTTATCGTCATGAGATGACAGGCCGATTTTAGACTGCAGGACAGTGTACACCTCGTGTCCTCTCGATCGAATGCTGGTCTGCTGTATCATCTGCGGCGGCTGTGATGCAGCACCGCGACACTGCTGTAGAGGCACCACAAATAGTCTTTGGTCACATGACGCACACCCTTAGCGCGCCTCTGGGTGGCACCTTCCAATGTATGATATGCATATATTTTTGAGCGTAGACCTACAAACCCCACAATCAGTAATCCATTCAACTCGTCCTTGATGAGACCAATAACCTTCTTGTTCTGCAGAATAATACCATAAGGATTATCGGCTGTGTATGAGGATGAGTAAAATTAATTACCATGGCACTTAATTACTTCATATGGATCGCAGTTCTTCACCCAATAGATAAAGCTATCTGTATTCATATAAAGTAATTTAGTATCTGAGAAATGAGTTTCCGCAAACTCATAATGAAAGCGGTACATGTGAAACTAGGATAGGTGTAGTATGCACATCCAGACGTAAGTAGGTTTCGTAAACTCTGCTGCGGTGTTCACCATCTCCACAGCAAAAAAGTTCTTATTGAATATGGTGACCCGCTTAAAATTTGGTCTGGCAATGCGTTTTCTTACTCCATAATCCCCATTCCATTCGGTTCTAATAAAAATTTCACGTCGTTCCCTTGAATTCTCCATTGTATTACCGAAAATTGACTTATTGATTAATTTATAGAAATCTTTCTCAAAGTCACACGTCGCGGAAGCTCTCTGTCTCATATTCATATCAATATACTCCTTCAACCAGGGGGACTGCTTGAAGGAGATAGTGCGGGTGATTCTAGCCAGTTCCATACCCAAGCTGAGACACTGCTGGAGATTATGATAATGAATAATGTATCTCCACTTATCCCCCAACGTTGTTATCAGTTTTGGCATGGGGCCTCCTCGCAGAACTAGTTGCTCTGGAGACAGTGGCAAATTGGCATGCCCATCATGCAAAGTAATAAGGTACGTGAGTTCTGCCTCCATCACATACCCTACATCAGAATCAGCTGCAATACCCCCCATGATTTTCTCCCCTAATCCCTTCATTCGTCTTCGGGCACCCATCGAAACTCACCAATCGGCAGTGATTACTGCATGACATGTCCATATAAGTTATTTACAATACGGTGCATTATGCAACTCGAATCAAGGGATGCGTTGAACCTGTCACCCATCCACGGGTTATTTGCCTTCGCGTGACTATGGACAAATTGGTGGAGTCCCTCACGAATGCCTCACCAAAGAAAAGAAGCATGTCAGTATCGGTCAATATTTCAATGCTGCACTTCGTTTTCTTGAGCATTGCGTCCCAAAACAATCCTGGTGCTGTGTAATAAAAGGTGGTATCCAGAGAATATGTGGCCATAGACTCCAGAATTTCTCGAAAACGTCTGCAAGCAAGTGCACATCTGTGTCCATGTAAAGCCGTGCATACTGTCCTAAAGTAGAAATATTGAACTCCTGTCAGACATTCACAGCATGCTCATACTCTGCATCTGTTATGGCATCGTCTGTAAGGTTGCTGGAGAATGCAGTTATGCCGGGTAGCCTGGTTTCGTTGAGTTTCGCCATACTATCCACATACTCATACGGGAAAACCTCCTTCCTAGTCACAAGTTGAAACTTTTCCTCGTCGGGAAATATAGCTCGAGTGATATGTATATCCTCCCCAGGTAGAATTTCAACGAGTTTCTGGTATAGTGCTTGCATAAAACATAGCGTATCAAGGAAGCGAAATATAATTCTTGGCGGCATTGGTTCGGAGAATGAAATGTATTTCTCGATGCTCTCAGGTGTGGCACTGACTTGAGCTTTCTCCAAACCAAAATCAGCCAAGTGCTCAGTTAGAAAGTGAGCATCGTATCCGCTTAAATTCTGGAAGAAAACGGGTATGTGTCTTGGTAGTTGGTGCTTAAAATTGCACGCATTGTGAGCGGCGCCACAGAACTTCATCGTAAGATGACAGTGGTCCCTACGAGGAGTTTCCGCTCTTCTGTCTAATGGCAGCCCACAAATATGACAATCAACAGCCTTATTATACAAATCTTCATTCTCCTTCAGTTTGGTCATGGGAACGTTGTCGTTATAAAGCTCATCAACCTCCCATGAAAGTTTTTCGACTCAGTGAGCAGCGAAACTGCCAAGTTTGTAGCTGTTAAGGCTGGAATCAGAGGACGATACAATTTGGTACATTGCTGTATATGGTACGTGTTTTTCTGTAAAGGTGGTGTGTGAGGCTGTAGGGTCACTTTCACAATGGGTCACAGAAGCAAGGAGGCAGTCAAAGTCGGCGTACACTACTAATGGGCAGCGCTCCTGGTGGTGAGCATTCTTGAACTTCATGAATTTGTTTTGCTCACTAGGCATAATAACATGTACCGGATCCTTGGAAGCACAGTCTACTAGATGCGTCGCTAATAACTTGTCTGTGGAGAAATAATTCAGGCATCTTAAGCAAATATGTTTTACACTATGATTAGTTGGTAGTTGGGTGGAAAGGAGTCGGGATATGTCTTTGATCCAGATGGGATATCTTTGTGATCCAAACGTAGTGATAATTATCACCTTCAGAGAAGAGAAGCATGCAGCTCACGCTCACCGGCAAACTTTGAGAAATGGGGGGACCGACGACAATCTGCTTGTCTTGCTCATCTGACTTGCTTTTCTTCTCCAGGCCATAAACATGTACCGATATTCTGGTACTGTGTGCCTCAAATTTAGATACGTCCTGGATCTTGACGGGGAAATCGATACCATCAAAGTTCTAACACTCACGAATATTATCACCTACATGGTATGTACTGGGACGTTCAGGATGATCCCTACGATCGTAAGTTCTCTCGCAAGCCCGGATTGACCATGCAAAACAAGCTTGATCGGTTTTATTTTTGTCATTAATGCATGACCTCTTGTTAGCTATATCTTTAGGGAGCTTTATATAGCTTGACCCTCCATTTACCGGGTCATAGACATGTGTATGTATATCCAGATATAGTATTTGGCTGAGTGCTTTAGCTGGCCCTCTGACTTCTATCTCGGAAACCTGGGCCTGTACAGGACTCAAGGTGGATTTCAAAATGGTTCAAATGGCTCTGAGCACTATGGGACTTACATCTAAGGTCATCAATCCCCTAGAACTTAGAACTACTTAAACCTAACGAACCTAAGGACATCACACACATCCACGCCCAAGGCAGGATTCGAACCTGCGACTGTAGCGGTCGCTCGGCTCCAGACTAAAGCCCCTGGATCCGGTCGGCCACTCGGGCCGGCTCAAGGTGGATTTACAAAACCACTCGGTGATTGACGTGCTCCGTGTTATCACGCCATTTTCCTCCAAAAGATAATGAAGAGTTGTGTCTCCAAGACCAGAATTAACTTGATTGGGGAGGGGGGGTGTGGAGGGGGGGGGGGGGGTGCCGATAATTGGATGCAGAGCACCACACTGCGTGTAATGGCGGGATACCACAGATCATTGACTACCCTGGGGAGCTCCGTTTCCATGACAGGAAGGCGTGCTGTTAGGAAACCAACAGGGCTGCGATACCCTCCAGCCAGGTTCTCGATCCTCGTGAACAAGATTCGCTCCTCAAAGGCGTCTGCAATTACCGAGTATTCTAACTGTGGTAGGATATCACTGTGCTGATGGCCTTCTCTAAAAGGATGGGAGAGAGAACTGCCACTAGCCACAGAATCTTCTATATTACTGTTAATGCTATTCTGCGTCCGCCCCATTGTTGATGGTGTTGGCGAGGGGCAAGTTGGAATACGCCGAGGGACACATATCTTGCATTTACGCCGATTTTGATGAGGCTGATATGATGAGATGATGACGGAGGAGGATATTCCGGTGCTACTGGATTAGAGCGATGGGAACAGCCAGGCTGCAGTGATGGTTCCCGATGCTGTTTTTACTGCTGCTGTAGTCCTGACCTGGTAACTTGAGGGGTGGTGGTTCGTTGCTCGGCCCACGGACGCCAGAGCGGTGGTGCCGGGACGACAGCAGCGGCAGGTCCTGCACAGTGACTAGGGGTGCCCTTATAGGCGATGCATGCCTTATCGGGCGCTTGGAGGTGGAAGAAGGTTTAGCCACTACCGGTATGTGTGCCACACTGTGTTAGCGGCTGCTGTAGAAGAAGAGATAAATTAAATAATGGTGCAGTGAAAGAAATATTTCTGACGATCACAAAGTTATAAGCAGATTGAGAATTACCTTTTTCGCTCCGGCTCCAAGGCATTAACACTTCAGTGTGTGACTCCACCACACCCTCAAAGAAGTCATCATCGCCATCATCATCTAATAGGGCCAGATCAGAGCGCCTTTGTCTGACCCATTCAGGCATGTCATCATCCCCGTCAGTATTGACATCTGGCAGTTGATCCGCCTCGCCGAAAACAATAGCATACAAGCTCTATAAACTGAAAAACAAGTATGAAATAAGAAAATTTTTAATCGCTTCTATACAAGAACAAATTACAATGAAAATCATACTCACATGGCAATTTTGGGTGTAAACCCACCACAGGAGGCTGAACTTCGAGAGTCTTTCATGGTCCAGCCCCCTCCTAACTCTCCTCACACTCCAAGATAAAATCCTGGAGTTGTAATATAACAAGAAGACGGAATTAATAAGGTGAATTTAACATACACACGAAAATTTACACTCAAAACAGAAATTATTTACTCACTTGGTAATCCTGTGTCCGGAGCTCTATGCCTCTTGTTGCTACACCCTGAAGCGCTGCTGAAGCTACCTCTCTTGATCTTGCAGAGAGAAAACAACAAGTACACAAAGAGATGAATGAATGTACAACAAATCGGGCAGCAGTGGACTGCGGACAATGGAGGTTGGTTGTGGGCTTATATATAGACCGAGGCGACAAATGAGACAGCTTCATCTGAATGTACAGCCAGTAAGAAGTTTTTATGGGATGTCACTATTTCTGGAAGGGCTTGATGCGACCATCATCTCTCTCTCTCTCTCTCTCTCTCTCTCTCTCTCTCTCTCTCTCCTTGCAAGTAACAAGAATGCTTTGATGATTAACGGTGTTTTCACAAGTGTGCACATACATGATGAAGGCTTTTAGCAGTGAGAAGTTGACCTTTTCTGAGATGTATGTTGACAGCAGGATTTTACGATTTCTGGGAAGGGTAACACGTGATGCCTCGTTAGGACCATCAGGAAGAATGCAGTCGGTGTTATTCTGGGCTATTTTAGCGAACAGGTCCTGTTAAAACAAGAATTTCCATGCAGACAATCTGGGAAGTCACGAAAGTTACGACAAAAGCGACCGTTAACTATTTCTATGACACTTGACCAATTCCGAGAAGGGACTGATAAGTATTGGACGGAGTGCACCATTAGGATCGCGAGAAAGAATGCATCGGTGTTATTCTGGGCTATTTTCGTTAACAGGTCCCATCAGGACCAGAATTTGCATCCAGACAAGCTGAGACATCACGAAAGCTCCCACAAAAGCGATCGTTAACTATTTCTGCAGCACTTTACTATTTCCAAGAGGTAGACTTGGCTCTTATTTACATAGTCATCTGGCGTCAGAGTAACATTGAGAACCTTTTAGCTTCACCTGCATGGGTGAGCCGCTACACAAACATTAGGTGCTTGGCAATTAGGCCTGTCCAGGACCGGCAGGCATGCGTGGTGGCTGAGTAAACACATACGAGGCCAGAGGCATCTCGCGTATACCCTGTGCTAGTCTGGGAAGCATTGCTACACGTTTCTGTAGCGCGTTCAGGGGGGAGACTTGGCTCTAATTTACATAGGCCTGTGATGTCAGTATAATACTGAGAACCTTTTAGCTGCACCTGCACAGGACGTGCAGGTACGCGTGGTGGCTGAGTAAACACATATGTGGCCGGAGGCATCTCGCATGTTCTGTTAGCATCGCTGAGGGAATGAACCCTGTGCTATTCTAGGAAGCATTGCAACAGATTTCTATATCTCATTCAGAGGGGAGACTTGGCTCTTATTGACATAGACCTGTGACGTCAGTATAACACTCAAAGAATTCTAACTGTATACCCGAAAATAGACGTGACTTCCACCTGCTGGCTGTAGGCGACAGTGGCCTGAGAGCAATGACTTGCACCCCTGCGTCCGACTGGCCTTGCAAAGTGCATGCGTGGGGTTGACGGGGTCGGCATGTGCGTGCGTTGGAGCCTCTGTGTTTCTTTATTGTTTGACAATTAATGAGTTGTTTTTGTGTGTGTTGCATTACTGTGTGAACAGGTCTGGGTGCTATCTACTGCATTATTTCGATGTTTTACGATTTGTTTGCGTATCTGTACATCAGTGTACTGCATTACTTCGGTAATTTACGAGTGGTTCTCAGGTCTGTAGGCTGTGTATTGTGACCCCAAACACATCAGAGCGGTGTGTTTTTTATCAGTGTAGTAAATAAGCTACGTGAAATCCATCCCTAAACAAATTGTTCTGAAATAAATAAAGCACACTCCTTCCTCTCTCCAGCAGGCCAGCGCAGGCTGAGTCATTTTCTCGCCATTTTCCCCCCAGACCACCATAAGCTGTAAGCACCCTCTGGTGGCAGTACTGTGTACTAGGTCAGTTGGACTCCGGACCTAATGGTGAACAGACTGGTTGGAGCTACTGCCTCAAATTGTTTAACTAAAGACTGCCTGCAAAACAAAGACTTACACCCATCCTATTCAGAAGCCCAGCAGAGGCTGAGTCATTTCCTGCCAATTCCAAGGAAGAGGTGGCGGTCGGACGACTTAGGTTAGTGGAGGTAGCTCAAGTGACCTTTTTTCTGCCAAAATTTGAACTTACCGCCATTTTATAGGGGCAAGGAGTGGGGAGGGGAGGGGTTAGGTTAGTGGAGGTAGCCCAATTCACCTCTCTTCCCGCCAAAATTTGAACTTTCCGCCTTGACATCATTGTGACATTGCCATATGTAACGCCGGCATCTCGGACCCGCCATCTTGAATAAATCTGACAACTATTGAGAGTGAGGCCATAATATCTTTGTCACACTACAAAAAAAATTCTTCGCCGTGTGACAGAAGAACCCCAGGTGCATCTCGTACTCTTCATTCTGCCTGGTTGCGACTTGATTATGTATCATGGTGTACTGCATGCAAAAATAACTGTTTCTGTTACCACACAAACCATCTATGACATATTAATTACGATTCCTTTCCTGCTCTAACCAGCAGTAAAGAGTCATAATTTTAGTGTCAAAATGTACAATGTGCAGACAGTACCACAGTTTGTCGATGTAGGACGTCTGCAATAGGGTTAAAAACGGCATATTATTTCCTACAAAGTTAAGACCAGCCGTGTCATTTGTTTACGGGTGTTTTGTGATGTAATAGCAACACCAGAGACAACTTGGCGACACAGCTAAGCAGTATGTATGTGTTTATTGCATGGAAGAAAAATGTATTCGAGTCTTCTACCACACATAGTTATAATTCGCCAGCTACACAGATTTAAATGTTAGAGGGATGGTATTATGACGAAAGTAGCACTTCTCCAATATGGCAGTAATACTGTGGGATCAAGAGGGAAACTGGGAACTCAATCAGGGAATGTTGGATACTAGTTCAAAGAACTATACTTTTAAGCTACGATTTATAATCATGGATGGGCCTGTAGACGACTGTCTGAATGTGTTCAATGCTAGTGATACGAGGGTGTAATATAAAGGCCGGGGAAACACATTTATTTTTAAACCAGAACATTGTTCTCTACAATACTGTCAAATATAGATATTACCGAAATAGGACTAGTTCAGCTTTTCCACAGATCTTAGGAAGAAGAACCTATGTATTGAGCACACTTACATCAGTCCCCATTAAAAATTTCTAGCAAAAAACACATTTGTAGCACTGCTGGTGTAGCGAGTATCAGTATGCATACAATGGTAAACAAGTTATTTGCGATGTGGTAAAAACACTCTAGAGGCAGGTTGCACACTCCGTTAAGCTAGAAGCAATTCAAAGATGTAATGAGCATGTAATGCATGAAAGAAATATACGATTTGGCTATCATACTTACCAGTTCTAACGCACTACCTACACTGATTTAAACATACACTTTGAAAAAACACGTTATACAGTTGAAGAAATCGGAATTTTCGACAGGACGTAGGCACTATGAGAGAGATTTCATCACAAATGCTGCTTTAATAGAGGAAACATTCAGGAGACATGGTATCGTGACGAAATTAGCATTTCTGCTATACTAGAGCAATGCTGTGGCGGCAAGAGGTATATTGTAAAGGGTGCGCTGGAGACCATTACGATGAAATACAAAAGAAATTCCTATGGCTATGCCATAATAAAATGGACTTGGCCCACGTTAAAATGTATCAGATTCCAGGTCTTTGCAACAGCTTCAAGTAGACGGCAATTATCGTATGGGTGCACATACAACACGAGATTTTGCGGGGATTTTTTAACAAACTGGAGATTGTGACTACCTATCCTTCGTTGTGCACGGAGAACAGTAGTATCATGGAAACAGTAACGTTATTAACGTTATTATAAACAAGAATAACGCTGTTTAATGTAGATTAGATCCAATAGTAGAATAAAGATACATAAAAAATTTACACGGTGAATCACAAAGCTGGAAATGAAAGTAATTGCAGTCACTTTATTGACTCAGTAATATGATGTAATACGGGTCTATAATCTATTCACCGGGAGCTGGAACGATTGTTTAAATAATGCGTTTTTGATACTTGTTAAACATTTAAAGTCTCGTATTTATTATCTCGAGAGTGTGTGTTTTGGAAAATGAATAACATTGTTACAAATAGCCCCAAAATTGTAGATTGCAGGAGAAGAAGACGGTCATACAATGCAGAAATACCATTGGGCACAATATTCTGTAGCAAATTGCAAGAAAAATAAATTGCATAAGTCAGGAACCTTCCAGTTCGGTGAACAGGACACAAGTGGCAAGTCATCCTGATTATTGGTAAGACCAGGAGAGTAGTGGGGGATTTTTTGATGGGAGGGGGGGGGGGGGGCAAATCATTGTTTTGGGTAATAAATCATCGTAATTGTGTTGTAACACTAGTGATAGAGTGACAAGTCATTAATAATGATGATAGAAGTTATATGTCATTAAGCACACCAACTAGACAATAAACTATGAGAGGTCATTAATGAAAGTGAAATGGTCAAGAGCATGACTTGTAGAGCACAATGGAGCCCTTGTCTCAGGGAGGACATTTACTTCTCATATTGAGGATAAGGACAACTGCCTTATGACATTGACTCCGGTGGACACGGACCTTGGCGATAAGGAGGAGACCTAGACCTTAGATGATTTTGATTTTTCTTGTACTCTTTTTGGTCCGCTGCTCTCATAGTTTTAATCTCCAAATAGGTAAGAAAGATTTGGAGGACTGAAACTACACAGTAGTGTTACCAGAACACCAATTTAAAGCCTCAAATTATGTGGTGGAAAACCAGCTGAATTCAGTAAATTTAGAAATTCTTCTTTATATTGAACTACATGTTCAGTGGTAGTTACACTATAGATTGACTGCTATTCCTTATAATTTCCTATAACTTTTTTCCAAAATAATATGACATAACATACCCCCATCTCTCCCTTCCGAAACCGTTAAGTCTCACTCATGGCCACTAGCAGAAACCACGCACTCTTCGTAACGGATGGCGCGCTAACCTAATTACGTGACTTATTGCTCCTCAGATTTAATCAGAAACTTTATTGTTCGACCAGAATTAATCCTTTGCTCTGCTGCGCTACTAATTTTGTAATTTGGTCTACACTGCTCGGGCCACTGAGACGATGTTGCAAATTCTCTACAACGATGTTGCAAGATCTTATCTTCGCCGGCGCATGGTAACCCTTTCCCTTGCAGTATTTGTTTATGAATTCCAGTTCTGATTTGTCTTCGCTAACCAACACGACTTCATTAAATAATGCCATCAGGCAGTCACTGTGCACGTTACAAATTTAATTAACAATAATCCCATATCTTTTTTGACCAATTTTGCAGCACAGGGATGAACAAATATCTTTAGATAACTTTCTTCTAAAATAGGGAGTACTGTACTATAAATAAAAAATTACAATATTGTATTATAAATCTGTTTGACTACCTACTTTTCCGGAATGGAATGCATTGACCTAATTTACATGGATTCTTACAGAAAAAAGTGTTTCACATAACGATTGTTAATTCAGACTCAGGAACGAATCATTCTCACTAATTGAAATACACTGTACAGTGTAAAATGTGTGCAAATAAATCATACAAATCACGTATAATACTTAAACGTATTTATTTCATGATCAGTGGAGGTACATATTAATATAATTTAATCGAACATCTTCACTGTAATTATATGAGATTTCCTGAACATTCACCGTATCTAAGTGACATAAGTAGGCAATTCATATGATGAAATTAAGCATTGTAGTTATGTTTAGTGCGATTATGTAGCTGTATGTTCCCACTTTTTGCAGTTGTGGATCAAGTTTACTAACGGATATTAACAACCTCGATTTCAAATGCTCGTCAGTTGGTTTAAATCTGTAAATATTCTTTGTATATTTCATTTTGGAGAATGTTTTTTCACAGGGATTGGTAGTGCCGAAAGCGGAAGAAAGCCACTAGCAAACTTATGCAACTGTTTAAACTGTGAGTGGAAGAATCTTATAAAATTACAGCAATGATGAATTTAAATATTTATCTTTATAAAAATCGCTACTCTGCAAATCAATCTTTCCCATTTGAAGTTCTGGGCAAGAGTTCCTATATCGGGGTTAAAAAGACTGAAAAATCTTGATATCGTTAGCGATTGCATCAAAATCTGAAAAACGAGACTCAAAATTTATTTTTAAAGCGCCCAATGTTTCAGCTGCGAGACCTACTGGAAATGGTGTCTGTGATTGGCAACTGAATGTCTGGCATGTATTAAAATGCATGAAACATTTTTTGCTCAGCTGAGACCGAAACATAACAACTTTTTCTCAAAATGATTTAATATGAATGTACACAGCAGACAGTAGCTTATTTTCTCCTTCTAATTTTAATTCAAGTTAGGTGCATGTTTCTTTAAATCTGTATAAAATAATAACTTCCATAACGACCCATTGTTTTATAACTTAGACAGAGGACGATTACTTTTATTCAACAATATTTCGGTTGTATGTACTCTGATGTAGTCTGTCCTACATAAAAGGGCTGGTTACCATTCACTTCTCTCAAGATATTAGAACAGTTCACTCGGAAATAAAGGTATAAAATCCCATTGATCACAATGAAGATACCACTGTTTGGATGTCAAAGATGGCCCTACGTACTAAATTGTGGGTCTTCATATTAGAGGACTGTGCACTCATGGTGAAGTCACGTGACAGGTACTCATTGCCCACTAATCGCCTTCCATGCGACTCTGTTGCAAACGGTTCTATTACTCTCTATGTGCTAGTGACCGAACACGTGGCTAAGGAAACAAGGTGGTTTGCTACCTCACAACGCCTAATGAGCAAAGCGGCTTCTAGACGGTCAATGTTATTGCCCAATACAGTCTGTAGTGCAATAACATTGAACGTGTGTGGATTATGTTGACACGTTGTGCACTAATACTAAACAGATGTGGAACTTTTCAAATATATTGCGCTACACGAGAATACTGGTAGTGGTGGTGGTGGTGGTTAGTGTTTAACGTCCCGTCGACAACGAGATCATTAGAGACGGAGCGCAAGCTCGGGTTAGGGAAGGATTGGGAAGGAAGTCGGCTGCGCCCTTTCAAAGGAACCATCCCGGCATTCGCCTGAAACGAGAATACTCGTAGTGTGCTGCCTGTGGGTAGTACAGATAATGATCCTTGCCAGTCGCTCAGGTGCGTCATTGAAGAACAGTCTCTCGGCTCCTTTGTGTTTGCTGTTGTGTTTATCTACTAAAAATGGTTCAGAACAATAAGAAAAATCATTCATATTAGAATTATTTTCCACGTCATTAGATGTTAGGGTAGATGAATGTAGAACCCCGAAAATTAAGAATGACTTACGAGATGTTGATCACCAAATACAGACAGCGGTACTTTACAGCTATAAAGAAAGATTCAGTGTGTGATAAATCTAATAACAATCATAAATTTCTTTGAAACTTAATTTTCTCAATAAGTTTTCATTAGTGAATTTTTGTCGTTCTTTATCTCAATGTTTATCCACCTTTTTCCTTCTGCTTGAAAGGAAGGAGAACAATGACCACAACAGCAGTGTCTTGATCGTCCAGAATTTGGAAGCACACTAAATATTAGACATTTTTATGCATCAGTCAAGGGGAAACTTAATAATGTTGAACAACATTGTTGCGCTGTAATATTGACCGTTCGTGGCCACTTTAAGGAAAGAGGACCGCTCTTGGACGCTCTATGATACAACACCCTATGCCCAAATGAGCACCGTCCAGTGAGTACTGTATGGCCATTCCCGCCTAGCACTTAGCTGTGAGTCCGTCACTTCCGCAGACCCATACGAATCTGTTTTGTCTTCTCTCTATTTCACATTGCAGTGAAGAGCACGTGGCTTGCCTAAACAGTTGCAGACCTCTGTTCATTTTATGAGTATTTTACTGGAACAAGCGCAGCTCTTAGTTAAAGACTCTGAGGAGGAGAAGTCACACAAAAAATTGAAGTATACTTTTCAGTAATATACAGGGTGTCCACAATGAGACTCCAACATTTGAACTCATAAAATCTAACAGGAAACACAATTTATTGACGAACAAATACAGGGAAATCATACAGCAGCTCATCAAGTTTTCATACACAGGTGGACGGTTCAGTACACTTGAACATGGGCTTCACGGATAGCGCGAAGAATGTCAAGTCTATAATCGATTTCATGCCATGTGTTGCGGAGCATGTGTTCTGTGACGAAGTTGATAACAATTTTTATGCGCTGTTTCAAGTCTTGCAGGTCCTTTACTGGTGTAGCGTATACCCGGTCTTTCACATAACCCCACAAGAAAAAATCGAGGGGGATTATGTCGGGCGAACGTGGCGACCAAGGAACTGGACCTCCATGACCAATCCATCGTTGCGAGAATGTCATTTAAAAATTTTCGGACATCAAGGCAGCAATGCGGTGGTGCACCGTCCTTTTGAAACATCACATTTGGCTGCAGGTCTGTTATCTGTGGCACGGCAAATTGTTCCAACATGTCCAGGTAGATGGCTCCATCCACAGTCGGCTCCTGAAAGAAAAACGGCCCAACAATGCGATTTATCATCAAACCACACCACACATTAACTTTCGGTCTGTCGCGCATGTGTTCCCTAGGTGCATGTGGATTTTCGGACCCCCAGATGCGCACATTGTGACGATTGACAGCCCCTGACACGTGAAAAGTTACCTAGTCAGTATCACGCTTGATAAAAATGTCTCGTCTGCGGCAATGCGATCTAACATGACACATGCAAATTCTTCTCTCTTTGGTCGATCATCGGGCTTAATTTCTTGCACAACCTGCACTTTATATGCGTACAAACGTAATCGCTGATGAAGCACTTTATGCGCTGTTGAACGTTTCATACGAAGTTTTCGTGCTGCCTGTCGCACTGACTTCTGTGGACTTTGCTCGAATGACGGCCGCACTTGTTCCACATGATGTTCGCTGATTCCAGTCTTACCACCGCCATGCCCTTTCGCAACACTCCCAGTAGCCAAAAACTGATCACACCACTTCTTTATAGTAAACGACGGGGGCGCTTTGTTGTAAACTCGACGAAAGTTTCTTTGCACTTGGGTCGCCGATTTTGTCTCTGCATACCACCAGACCACTTGTGCACGCTTCTTCATATCCTCCAGTTTGCTAAAACAATTGATTGCAGCTTCACTACGGCCACTTGGCGTATCAAATTTGCACACCACAAACTTCTTGAGTTGCTCTGTCTGCCCCTTCAAGATTCACAGGTCCACCATCTGAAGGATATTAAAATGTTGGAGTCTCATTGTGGACACCCTGTATTTCGGAATTTAAATTATCAAGGCGCTTAGAATATTTCCCACGGGGCTTTAAATAAAGACACTCAGCTTTTCTGGAACTGCTGATGTCGGTTAATTTTTGAAAAAGTGTTATCTAAAGGCTTTGTCTTCAAATGCTGTTGCCGCGCGGTTTGGGGCATCTTGTCACGGTTCACGTAACTCCCATGTCACAGGTTCGAGTCCTCTCGCGTGCATGGGTGTGTGTGTGTTGTCTTTAGCTTAAGAAAGGTTAACTTAGATTAAGTAGTGGTTAAGCGTAGGGACCGATGACCTCCACAGTTTGGTTCCATAGTCCTTACCACATTTTTTTCTTTTTTTAAGCTGTTGTACAGCTCTGGGGGCTTGGCTCCTACGGAGTATAGCTGTTATGGATTTCCAGAAGGCTTTATGGTTTCCAGAAGGCACAGTTTGTGTAGTCTGAGAGCGTCACATGATTCTCATATTCCGCTGCTAACATCCAAAGGGAATCAACAGAGCTGCTGAACACTCACCCCCGAATCCCTGTCTCTGTGTATTCATATTATATTTTCGTGTGTAGTAATAATATTTATGTTAAATGTTAAAACACTTTTGTTTCTGGCATTTGCAAATTCTATCGATCGTAGGACGGGCATGCTACTTTTGAACCACTTTCTGGACGACTACACCAGTCGGAGTACCCACAAACGTTCGGAATTTTTCTGCATCGGGAAAACCTAAAAAATCACACGATGTATGACAAGTTTTAAAATGTCTCGCTATAGTGCACTACCATATGGCAACACAAGTGTCACCACCTAGGGAGAGTTTCGCGAATGATACAGGAAATGTGGGTGCAAAACATGTTTCGTTACCTTTCGTTGCTTGCTGACGGCGTTTGCGGGATAAAGTATGTTATTAGCAAGTTTCTGTTTGTGAATGTATTGTGCCTGAGTTATTCTGAGTTTTATTTTCTTGCGAGTAAATGAACCACAGTGTGAGCCTGAAAACAGGAACATACTAATTGGTTACATCTTTAGCCAATGATACCACATTTCCCGACAGTTTAGCACAACAAACCATATCAAAAATGGCGCGTTTTTGAGAGATATTTAAGGCAATTTCTCACTTAAATTGCATATATTCATGATACGCAAGTAAGAAAGGACTGTAACAATTAATGCAACATATTTTTTTCTGAAGACAGATTGATTTTATTCAGAATCCAGTGCGCAGCATTATTACCCACACTTGTGACTGTTAAACACTGTTTTTCATCATAATCTGTTTTCAGTCCGACGGCCATACGACACCCTACTGGGAGAGCTTGTTTGCCAGCATGGAGCCCCTCTACCGGTCGACGCCGGAGCCAACGTCTTGTTGTATCAATAACCTCCCGATGATCGATATACTGCTACCCGCGGAGTGCATCCTTCATTGGATGAAACAGATGGAACTCGGAAGATGTGAGATGCAGGCTGTAGGGTGGATAAGGACGAACACGCCAATGAATTTTTGCGAATTCCTCTCTGATGCGCAGACCTGTGTGAGGCCCTGCGTTGTCTTGGACAACGGGAAGTTCGTTTGCATTTTTGTGGCGACGAACACGCTGAAGTCGTTTCTTCAGTTTCCTGAGGATGCCACGATCCTCTTCAGAGCTATGGAGGAGGACATCAGACAGAGTAACTCTCTCAGTATCCCAGAAGACCATAGCCATGACTTTATCAGCTGAGGGTGCACCTTTAAACTTTTCCCTTCGGAGGAGAGGTGGTGTGGCACCATTCCATGGATTGCCTTTTTTTTGCGTTTCAAAGTGATGAACCCGTATTTCGTCGCCTGTGCCGATGTTCGACAAAAAATTGCCACGATCAGCCTCGTAAGGCGGAAGCAATTCTGCGCAGGTGGTCCTCTGTTGGCTTTTATGGCCATTTGTTAGGTGTCGAGGAACTCAATGGGCACACACTGCTGTGTACGTCAACTGGTGGACGAGTTTGTAAGCACTGGCAACAGAGAAGAGCAGTTGTGCAGCGAGATGTGTGATTGTGATCCATCTGCCACGTCAAATGAGAGTGTCTGGACGTTCCAGCAATGCAGGAGACACAGCTGTGTGCCGTCGGCCGCCACGCGGGTGATCGGACATGTTTGCGCGACCTAGTTGCGATGATGACACGCTTCGCCCAACGATTCCCCAGGGTTTTGTTCACTGCCAGATCTTCGTAGACATTATGGAAGCGTCTATGAATATCTGCGTTGCTCTGGTTTTCCGCCAAAAGAAACTCAGTGACACATCGAGCGAGGTGGCGCAGTGGTTAGACACTGGACTCGCATTAGGGAGGACGACGGTTCAATCCCGCGTCCAGCCATCCTGATTTAGGTTTTCCGTGATTTCCCTAAATCGCTCCAGGCAAATGCCGGGATGGTTCCTTTCAAAAGGGCACGGCCGACTTCCTTCCCCGTCCTTCTCCAATCCGATGAGACCAATGACCTCGCTGTCTGGTCTCCTTCCCCAAAACAATCAACCAACCAAACTCAATGACAGCTCCCTGCTCGTAACGCACCTCCGTTATAGACGCCAAGTTGAAGTCCGTGCAGCGCAGCCATCAGTCGGAACGTCATGAAACTATAGAGACTAAAGCGGGAGTATTCCACGACGTTCTACAACAAATTCTGCATTTCTCTACCGAAATTCATCGACAAAAAATGTGTTCTATTATTTACTGAAGGCCCCTCGTGCAAATATGAAAACCACTAAATATGCACGGGAGCTTTGGAGACACTTAAGTCGAATGACGTCTGCTCAGTTTGCTACAGTTAGCTAATCACAGCATAGCACCAATGACCTCATAGGAACATGACTTCTATTGTACGAACTTATGAACGCAGCAGAATGAACGTACACAAAAAACATTAAAGAGGTCAGGTTCGGAATTGCAAACCTGAAAAACATTAAGAAGCTAATATGGCGTATTTGGTGGTTTTCATATTTATATTTGCGTGTTACGAGAATATACAGTTTTGATGATACACTGCGTGAAAGATGTCCCCAAAACGCATCGTTTTTAGTACAGTTTATTGTGCTTCAGTGTCATTAAATGTGACGTCGCTGCTTAAACATGATGCCTTTAGATCATATTCCGGAATTAGCTTTTGGTGTTATTTAGTAGTTGATTATGAAAGGGACAGAAGACTCAGTCTGTGAACGTTATAGAGCCTTGCACCATAGTTACGACCGGTAAACGTTGCAGCCTTCCCCAGTACGAGGCTGGTTCGTGGTGCGCAGGTCGCGGCAAGCGATGCCTGTTCTCGATGCCGGCGCTGGAGCTGGCGTGCCGGCTGGACACGCGGCCGCTGGCGGTGTCGCTGGTGGCGGGCGACGCGAAGCTGCCGATGGCGGCGGGCCGCGTGCCGCTGCAGGCGCTGTCCGACGCCGCGCGCCGCGCCTCTTCCGCCAAGTCCTCGCTGCCCGACGCCTGCGCCTTCCAGCAAGAGTGCGTATATCGGCTCAAACTGCCCCAACTACGAGGGGCAGTCGTCAAGTTTTAGTTCTACATCTACATACATACTCCGCAAGCCACCTACGGTGTGTGGCGGAGGGTACCTTGAGTACCTCTATCGGTTCTCCCTTCTATTCCAGTCTCGTATTGATCGAGCAAAGAAAGACTGTCGGTATGCCTCTGTGTTGGCTCTAATCTCTCTGATTTTATCCTCATGCTCTCTTCACGAGATATACATAGGAGGAGGCAATATACTGCTTGACTTCTCGGTGAAGGTATGTTCTCGAAACTTCAACAAAAGCCCGTACCGAGCTACTGAGCGTCTCTCCTGCAGAGTCTCCCACTGGAGTTTATCTATCATCTCCGTAACGCCCTCGCGATTATTAAATGATCCTGTAACGGAGGGCGCTGCTCTCCGTTGGATCTTCTCTGTCTCTTCTATCAACCCTATCTGGTACGGATCCCATCCTGCTCAGCAGTATTCAAGCAATGGGCGAACCTACTTCCTTTGTTTTCGGATTGCATTTCATTAGGATTCTTCCAACGAATCTCAGTCTGGCATCTGCTTTACCGACGATCAACTTTATATGATCATTCCATTTTAAACCACTCCTAATGCCTACTCCCAGATAATTTATGGCATTAACTGATTCCAGTTGCTGACCTGCTATATTGTAGCTAAATGATATGGGATCTTTCTTTCTATGTATTCGCAGCGCATTACACTTGTCTACATTGAGATTCAATTGCCATTCCCTGCACCATGCGTCAATTCGCTGCAGATCTTCCTGCATTTCAGTACAATTTTCCATTGTTACAACCTCTCGGTATACCACAGCATCATCCGCAAAAAGCCTCAGTTAACTTCCGATGTCATCCACAAGGTCACTTATGTATATTGTGAATAGCAACGGTCATTCGACACTCCCCTGCGGCACACCTTAAATCACTCTTACTTCGGAAGACTTCTCTCCATTGAGAATGACATGCTGCGTTCTGGTATCTAGGAACTCTTCAATCCAATCACACAATTGGTCTGATAGTCCATATGCTCTTACTTTGTTCATTAAACGACTGTGGGGAACTATATCGAACGCCTTGCGAAAGTCAAGAAACACGGCATCTACCTGGGAAGCCGTGTCTATGGCCCTCTGAGTCTGGTGGACGAATAACGCGAGCTGGGTTTCACACAACCGTCTTTTTCGAAACCCATGCTGATTCCTACAGAGTAGATTTCTAGTCTCCAGAAAAGTCATTATACAAGAACATAATACGTGTTCCAAAATTCTACAACTGATCGACGTTAGAGATATAGGTCTACAGTTCTGCACATCTGTTCGACGTCCCTTCTTGAAAACGGGTATGACCTGTGCCCTTTTCTAATCCTTTGGAACGCCACGCTCTTCTAGAGACCTACGGTACACCGCTGCAAGAAGGGGGGCAACTTCCTTCGCGTACTCTATGTAAAATACTATAATTGTTGTTGTTGTTGTTGTGAGCTTCAGTCCTGAGACTGGTTTGATGCAGCTCTCCATGCTACTCTATCCTGTGCAAGCTTCTTCATCTCCCAGTACCTACTGCAGCCTACATCCTTTTGAATCTACTTAGTGTATTCATCTCTTGGTCTCTCTCTACGATTTTTACCTTCCATGTTGCCCTCCAATACTAAATTGGTGATCCCTTGATGCCTCAGAACATGTCCTACCAACCGGTCCCTTCTTCTAGTCAAGTTGTGCCACAAACTCCTCTTCTCCCCAATTCTGTTCAGTACATCCTCATTAGTTATGTGATCTACCCATCTAATCTCCAGCATTCTTCTGTAGCACCACATTTCGAAAGCTTCTATTCTCTTGTTGTCTAAACTAGTTATTCTCCTTGTTTCACTTCCATACATGGCTACACTCCATACAAATACTTTAAGAAAACACTTCCTGACACTTAAATCTATACTCGATGTTAACAAATTTCTCTTCTTCAGAAACGCTTTCCTTGCCATTGCCAGTCTACATTTTATATCCTCTCTACTTCGACCATCATCAGTTATTGTGATCCCCAAATAGCAAAACTCCTTTACTACTTTAAGTGTCTCATTTCCTAATCTCATTCCCTCTGCATCACCCGACTTAATTCGACTAAATTCCATTATCCTCGTTTTGCTTTTGTTAATGTTCATCTTATATCCTCCTTTCAAGACACTATCCATTCCATTCAACTACTCTGCCAAGTCCTTTGCTGTCTCTGACAAAATTACAATGTCATCGGCGAACCTCAAAGTTTTTATTTCTTCTCCATGGATTTTAATACCTACTCCGAATTTTTCTTTTGTTTCCTTTCCTGCTTGCTCAATATACACGTTGAAAGACATCGGGGAGAGGCTACAATCCTGTCTCACTCCCTTCCCAACCACTGCTTCCCTTTCATGCCCCTCGACTCTTATAACTGCCATAGCCTTTCGCTCCCTGTAATCCTTAATCTATTTTCTAATATAAGTCGTCGGGTCAGTATTGCCTCACGTGTTACAACTTTTCTACGGAATCCAAACTGATCTTCCCCGAAGTCGGCTTCTACCAATTTTTCCACTCGTCTGTAAAGAATTCGTATTAGTATTTTGCAGAAGTTTTAGATATCACATCGGAAAAATCGGGCTGAAACCACGGAACTCTCTATATAATCACCTTCAACGCGACACATTTTTTTCCGGAAATGGATCACTTGGTGGAGACCTTGATGGCAGCAGCGCGCACTTCGGCTGTTCAAGGAGCTTTCCATTTCGAAAAATACTTCGTTGTCCAATGCTACTCCAGGCGGTGTGCTTGTACGTATGGCGTGTGTAGGTGCGATGGTTGTCGATCTTGTGTTCGCAATGGAATGCTCACGCCTCAAAGGGAATTTAATTAGCCCTGCCATTGACAACATGCAACAGGAGATAGCACGTGAATAAGTTCCCCAAGTTGTGATTATTGTAATCTGAGCTAGGGAAAACCGAACAATTGGGTACTACGAAGCAGCGCTGTTGTCAAGTTATCGATATATCGATTCTTTTTCCATAAGATATCGATATATGGGTGCATCGTTTTTATTCGCTGATATATTGCAATCAAAATGGGCGATATTCAGTGCCGATATTTTTATTTAATTTTATGTTTCTCCGCAGTTTTCGGTAAATATTTGAAATTGTTGTTTTGGAACTGTAGTAGAACATAATTTTACTTTCACTGTGTGAAGGAGTCTTACTACTTTTTGAGCCTTCATCACCCCCAGTCTTTGATTGTGTGAAGCAAATACAGGTGACGCAAAGGAGAATTTCGATTCAAAATTGTTAAGGCTTTCGTGGCCACTTGTTGACAAACTGCCTATTGGCTTCTGTATCGGGTTCTTCGGCCGACGTTCATCTAATGAATTTTGACGTTTCGCCAGCACGAGTGGCTGGCATTGTCAAGGCTTCACCCTCCATTGCCGGTGGTGAACTGGAGCAGAGCTCTGCGGTCATTTCCGGTGCGGTTCTCCTCTTGCTACCTGCGACGGTCGTTCGCTGTAGTACGGGAAGCCAGGATCCGTTTACCTTAAGGCTTTCCTCTTTCTTGTTGAAACTGTTCGCGTGTTTTTGTATTTCTACAGCTTCTCTGAACAAGCGGGTGTGATAGTGCTTCTCTACAGCCAGAACTTCCGTGTCGGCGAATTTTATTACGTGGTCGGTCTCATCCATGCGTGCTCTGCCACGGCCGAATTCTCCACTTTCCCCAACCTGCAATGTCGCTTATGTCCTTGGTGTTGATCGATCGTCCAGTCATTCCCACATAAACTTTTCCGCATGTGCACGGTATACGGTTTGTTCCCGACATTGCAAGTTGGTTCCTTTTTTCCTTTACCGATCTAAGACACTCTTTGATTTTCCTTGTCGGTTTGAAAATCGTCTTTACGCCATGTTTGTGCAATATTTTCTATGAGAAGAAATACCACACCATTTGAGTTAAAAAAACAGTTTTAACGCAACTAGTGTGCTATTTCTTCACATTGGAATTCTTCAGTAACAGTTGCTGAAATCACCCTTCAATGACAAGATTGACCTTTTTGGTGGGTGGAGACGCGTGAGGGGAAAATGTTGACGTAATCGGAACTACTAACAGAAACAACGTTTAATTTGAGTACTTAATTTTGACACTACAGCTGCTAGTTCCCTGGAGTTTGCAGGAATGAAAAAACAGGGAAGTCGAAATGAAGTGTTCCGGACAAATCCGCTATGTGACGAATCCAAACGACAGATCCATCGGATAGCTTTTATTGTAACAATTATATGCAGTTGCCATTGTTAGCAAACTGGTTATCGCCAAGAATGAACGTGCATCAGTTTTCTTTCAGCCTTTCAGTTCTCGCTCTAAAGGAGATAAATAGGCTGCTAGCTTGTTGACGAACCGAATATCTAATAATAAATCAATACATTAGTTTACAGCTTCGAAAACCGGCGAGATATTTAGAATGTGCAGCCGATATTTTTATAGGCTAGTACGTCGATATCTTTTCTGTTGATATATCGATACTTTTTCTCATCTTACCGGGGATCGATAATGATATTTTTTTTAAATGACGATATTTCGATTTACCGATATTTTTAAAAATATCAACATTCCTACCATGAAGATACTTTTTATAAAAAAAAACATTAAAAATGCGATTTCAACAGATATTGACACAGAACTTTTAACACCTACTCATAAACTAAATTTGAGACCAGCATAACATCTATGACTTAACTCGAAATCGCGCCCCACTAAGTGGTTAATACTGATTAGCAGCGAAGTTAAGAAGATAACCGACTGGCATTGACAGTAAAGGGCTTATAGAGCAAACAAATGAAACTTCACACATTTACTGTTAAAACCTCCGTATGTGTCGAACCGTGGTGCATATATCAGCGAATTCAGTGCTGCAGCGTCGATCTGCTCAGTACGGCAGGCCGTTGTGCCGGTGAAATCCGCGGTTTAGCTATAAATTCTGATTACACAGAAGGTGTGAAATAGCGTCCGCAGACTCCTAGGGTCATAAACTACTTCACTACAATGCCGGACACGAATCAAGAATTCTGTTATTTCATAAGCCAGAAGCAGAAACTTGACTCAAGCGTGCGGTCGTAAAGAAGCACTTCGTAAAGCCTCAGTCTCCACAAAAAAGCTCAGATTCGCTTCCCTGCTTACAGAGAAACTAATGATTCCGCTCCTACTGGCCAACTCAACCCTTTATGGCATCTAATAGTGAGACTATTCACTGACTTCTTGCCAGTAATGTCTCAAAAACGCTCTCCAGCGGTGTGTGTCCTATCGAGACTCACCAGAATACCTCTCTGCGACACGGCATGCTCCAGTGTAGAGCAAACATCACATCCTTAGCGTGCACTCTCCATATGGTCTATCAGCACGCCCGTTACAAACAAAATGGTTCCACCCCCTACGAGTTATGAAGCTGTCTGCCAACCGCCTTCAACTCCTACTCAGTCTGGAAAAATCTTCTAGAACATTCTCTAACTCCTTGTATGACCAAATTCAGCCAATAAGATTCGTTTCCGCTTTGTGGTAGGAAAAAGGCTTGGTATTTCGTGTGAGAATTTCCGTGGCTGTTAGCTCACATCTGCAGCAGACATCCCCCGCACATTCCTTCATGCTAGAAAGGCTAGTGGTAACGCTTGTACGATGTTATCTCCGTGATCTTAAGCTTTCAGCCATCGCCTTACTCCTGATACTCTTTAGCAACGACACGGGCTGGCTACCACAGGGAGCCTGTTCTACCGGCTTCTCGACGGGGCGAGGCCTAGACAGTAAATACTCCAGTCGTTCTATTCTTTTCAAAGCCATAAAAACTGCCCTACGTCAAACGCTGTCTCCCTCAGCCCGTTTCTCTTGTAAGTAGGCTGTTTAGGTTTTCTTATTGGTAACGTCGCTTAGCGCTCGGTATGAAAAATCACTGGCTGTGCTGTGCGCAGTGTGTGTTTAGTTTGCATTGTTGCCTGCCATTGTAGTGTTGAGCAGAGGCAGCTGGATGCTAACAGCGCGTAGCGTTGCGCAGTTGAAGGTGAGCCGCCAGCAGTGGTGGACGTGGGGAGAGAGATGGCGGAGTTTTGAAATTTGTAAGAATTGGTGTCATGAAATCTTTTACACTCCTGGAAATGGAAAAAAGAACACATTGACACCGGTGTGTCAGACCCACCATACTTGCTCCGGACACTACGAGAGGGCTGTACAAGCAATGATCACACGCACGGCACAGCGGACACACCAGGAATCGCGGTGTTGGCCGTCGAATGGCGCTAGCTGCGCAGCATTTGTGCACCGCCGCCGTCAGTGTCAGCCAGTTTGCCGTGGCATACGGAGCTCCATCGCAGTCTTTAACACTGGTAGCATGCCGCGACAGCGTGGACGTGAACCGTATGTGCAGTTGACGGACTTTGAGCGAGGGCGTATAGTGGGCATGCGGGAGGCCGGGTGGACGTACCGCCGAATTGCTCAACACGTGGGGCGTGAGGTCTCCACAGTACATCGATGTTGTCGCCAGTGGTCGGCGGAAGGTGCACGTGCCCGTCGACCTGGGACCGGACCGCAGCGACGCACGGATGCACGCCAAGACCGTAGGATCCTACGCAGTGCCGTAGGGGACCGCACCGCCACTTCCCAGCAAATTAGGGACACTGTTGCTCCTGGGGTATCGGCGAGGACCATTCGCAACCGTCTCCATGAAGCTGGGCTACGGTCCCGCACACCGTTAGGCCGTCTTCCGCTCACGCCCCAACATCGTGCAGCCCGCCTCCAGTGGTGTCGCGACAGGCGTGAATGGAGGGACGAACGGAGACGTGTCGTCTTCAGCGATGAGAGTCGCTTCTGCCTTGGTGCCAATGATGGTCGTATGCGTGTTTGGCGCCGTGCAGGTGAGCGCCACAATCAGGACTGCATACGACCGAGGCACACAGGGCCAACACCCGGCATCATGGTGTGGGGAGCGATCTCCTACACTGGCCGTACACCTCTGGTGATCGTCGAGGGGACACTGAATAGTTCACGGTACATCCAAACCGTCATCGAACCCATCGTTCTACCATTCCTAGACCGGCAAGGGAACTTGCTGTTCCAACAGGACAATGCACGTCCGCATGTATCCTGTGCCACCCAACGTGCTCTAGAAGGTGTAAGTCAACTACGCTGGCCAGCAAGATCTCCGGATCTGTCCCCCATTGAGCATGCTTGGGACTGGATGAAGCGTCGTCTCACGCGGTTTGCACGTCCAGCACGAACGCTGGTCCAACTGAGGCGCCAGGTGGAAATGGCATGGCAAGCCGTTCCACAGGACTACATCCAGCATCCCTACGATCGTCTCCATGGGAGAATAGCAGCCTACATTGCTGCGAAAGGTGGATATACACTGTACTAGTGCCGACATTGTGCATGCTCTGTTGCCTATGTCTATGTGCCTGTGGTTCTGTCAGTGTGATCATGTGATGTATCTGACCCCAGGAATGTGTCAATAAAGTTTCCCCTTCCTGGGACAATGAATTCACGGTGTTCTTATTTCAATTTCCAGGAGTGTAGTTAGCTGGCGGTAGTGGCGCTCGCTGTATTGCAGTAGTTCGAGTAACGAAGATTTTTGTGAGGTATGTGATTTGTGAAACATATAGGTTAATGTTAGTCAGGGCCATTCTTTCGTAGGGATTTTTGGAAGTCAGATTGCGTTGCGCTAAAAATATTGTGTGTCAGTTTAAGCTCAGTCTTGTATAAATTTTTCTAAGGGGACGTTTCACTCTTTCGAAGGCTGCGGAGGCACTCGACTACCCCTTGCTATCAGAACCAGTGCGAAATTACTTTCCAAGCGTGCATCTCTACAGGAATGTCAGTATGACGCTATCCAGTGTCAACCAATAAATGATTAATAATTTGATAAAGCCACCCAAACTGCTATCCTGTCTAAGTCAATATGAATTATACGTTGTCGTAGTTATTCGCGCATGGTGGCAAAATCTTGCCGCCTTACAGTTGTCCTGCTTGAAATGTCTGCCACGCTATGATTTCTTCATGGAACGAAACATGAACTCACTAGGTGCCATGGGGGGGGGGGGGGGAGGAGGGGGCGTTAGGGCAACGTTTTACAGCCCAAAGGACCAGCAAGTGTAACTGTGTTCTGTGGAGGATGAACTGCGGCTTGTCGTGTAATGAAAATATCCCTTGGACAGCTTTCAGCATCGCTATTTCTTGACAAGGTCCCATAACCTAGTACTCAACAGTTTTCGGTCATATGCTCCTCTTATTTTTTCCTCCTTACGAGCATAATCTGTTAGCACCCCCCCCCCCTTCCAAAAAAAAAAAAAAAAACACTTAGCATTACTATGCCCGATGCTCCATTAGGCTTCCAATACCACTTTGGTCCACTGAGGCTACTTTCGTCTTCCAATGCCACTTTGCTCTTTTGCTTCTTTCCCTCGGAGTCATACTGGTACAACAGACACTTAAACATGGTGATAAGCGGCCAATGAAGTCGTTTGGTTTGACCTTGAAACATAAGTTGCTGCAATTGGAACCTATGATGCTGCAATTTGCAGGGCTGGCAAGCCTTTTGCGAGTCAGTGATTGTGGAGGTGTGTCTCCTGTGGAGTCCTGCGAAGTGGTGGAGAGAGATGGCGTGTGGATGCACAGGTCCTCGCGCTGCGCTGATAGCTGCATTCGTTAAAAGAGATGTTCTGAACTGTACGATTTATTAACAGAGTTGATGAAGTTCTCCTTTGCAATGTTCTAAGACCATACACAATACAATGATGTTAGTCTTCAAACTGCGTAAATCAAAGAAATTTATCTTGTGACGTGTGCCAGTCTTATGCAAGGGTGTAAGAACAGCGAGCGGTGAGTGCACCAGCTTGGAAAAAAAAGCACTATACAGACAATCTAGCTAAGACAGGATGGCAGGCGAGGAATGGAAGTTCGATATCAGTATATAGTTGATTGACTGTAACAACAATTATACTCAGTAGTGACGCATGTCAGCGATCTTCATACTTGGGTGAGACTTGGTACGTCACAACCTGGCACAGCTGACATTTCCATTTCAGTCTCGGATCAGCTGGTTTTTAAATGGTTTCCAGAGGGAATTTTCAATCTGCAGTGAAGTGTCTGCTGATCTCAAAGTTTCTGGTAGATTACGAGTGTGTGCCGGACTTTGACTCGAACCCGAGACCTTTGGCTCTTGCTGGCAACTGAGCAACCCAAGCACAACTCATAACCCCTCCTCACAGCTTTACTTCCACCAGGAGATCAGGTACTGGTAGAAGTAAGGCTGTGAGGACGAATCGTGTGTCGTGCTTGGGCAGCTCAGTTGGTAAGTACTAACTCGTGAATGGGAAACGTCCCAGGTTCGAGTCCTAGTCCAACTCAAATTTTTGATATGTGAAGAAGTTGTAAACGGATGCCAACAACGTAGAATAAAGTTGGAAACGGCTTTCGTCATATTCAAAGTGTCGTCCTAGGCGTTGAAAACTGATCGATGACTGATTTTCACACTTTTGTTTCGATTGTGGTATGCTCGTCTTCGAGCTCCAGAGCCTCACACTTGTGTTACTTTTCCTGATTCTTCACATAGGGCTGGTCTGCCACTCTGTTTTTTATTATTTAGACTTGTCTACTCACAATGGAGGCATCTGCGTCACCTAACCACTGTGTCATGGGATGGCGCGTTGTTGCTGTACACTTCCAGGAACTCTGCATACTTTACTGGAGTGTTGTTTCCCTTCAAATACAGAAAACGAATAATCGCTGGATAGTCCAATTTACCATTTGGTTTCAGTTCCTCTAGCGGTGCACTGTGGTACTGTGGCATGTGGGTTTTAATTTGTACCAGGACTGCAGACACGTATCTGAACTCAAGCAAAAAAATTTTTTTGAGGTGATAATTAAAACTTTATGAATGAACTCTCGTATTGTACAACTGTTTTGTACAGGGTGGGGCAAATAAAAGTGGCCTGGAGAATAGAATTCGAGAGTACAAGGAAACACAGCAAAGGAAAGGAAATACAGCATTAACCTAACTATAGTAGATGTTGAAAGTGACCACCGTGCACCCCTTAGCACTTCTGGGCTCTGTTCAGCAAGTTTCTGAAGGCAGCTCGAAGCTGGACACCTGAAATTGCTAAACTCTCATCCGAAATGTTCTGCTGCAGTTCTTGAAGATTATTAGAGTTGCTGCGATACACCTTAGACTTCAGGGCTCCCCATACAAAGTAATTGCACACTGACAGATCAGGTGACCTGGGTGGCCAGCTAGGGCCGCAACCAAACTGCACGCCCAGGTGCATTATTCCTCCACATGGTCGAAGTGATGTGCCAGTCTCTTATGGCAGGCGTCAGGTTGATTTGGTAGGACTCTGAAGCATTTTATAGTGAACTTCAGCCACATTTTCTCGTGCTTGGGCACGTTTCGGAATATTTGTTTGACTTGTTCAAAACAGATCTTCTCTGACGCCATTTTCGGACTAAGTGTTGCATGGCACTCTTTACTAGCACTTTTACACCATTGAACGTCTTTGCAGACAACTGACCACACCGTTTCCACGACTTTGTTGTCATGTAAGTTTCCATAATATACACCTGCTGCTCCACTGCGATTTCCATAATCCCGTTTGGACCACTCCACTCACATTGACACAGCCCGCACTATGCTGTGAACACATGTGGATCATATGGTGGACATACACATGGTCTATGGGTCACGAGGTTTAGTTATATGCACACATTCACATCCAATTGTATCCATTCATCCAGGCCACTTATTTGTCCCACCCTGTATAAAGCAACGTGTATTTGTAAATGTTCAGCATCTTCTCCCAAACCCCTGGATCGATTTCAAGCAAATTTCTCACAGAAACAGCAGGCATCATGACTTTCAACTCTGGAGTTTATAGCCTCCTAGCTCCAATAGGAGTGGAGATATGGGCAAAAAAATGTTTTTCAGCCCTTCGAGTATAGGATGCCCTGCACAACAGGTGTGTTGTTTGGGAAATCAACTTGCATTGCACGGCAGCCTACATGTCAGGGGAAAGAAGCAGTTTCCTAGGCCTTGACATGCTGGCTCTCCTGCATGACAGACATGTTGTGTTAGACTAATATCAGATTGCTTTATTGACCTGCTTGGCATGGCGCCCTGCACATCACCAACAAGAAAATGACTTTGAAGGCCGTGATATGTAGCCTATCCTGCATCACAGGCATGTTGTGGGAAAAGTATTGATATGCTTTATTGAACTTGGGAGGAAGAACTGGACAGAGAGAGGGGTGGAGGGGGAGCTGTGTGAGGCAAGTGAAAGGTGTAGAGTGGTGGTCGGCAGGTTGAAAAGGAAGAGGGGGAGGTGGAGAAGAAAAGGAGAGGGGGAGATGGATATGAACAGAGAGGGGGGAGGGGAAGAAGATATGGTCAGAGGCAGGGGATGGACAAAGAGAGGAGGAGGAGGACATGAAGAGACAGACAAAGTGGCGAGGAGGAGTTTACAAATGAAGGTGGGTGAGTGACATGGACAGACAGAGGGAGGAAGATGTGGGCACAGAGAGAGGGAGAAGAGGATGTGTGTTCAACATGTGTTTCAAATGTATACGCAGTCAGAGCCACAGGGAAAAGACTAGTCTAAAAATTAAACTGCTTGTAATACATTTTGAGTCACTCCCTGAACTCGCTCAGTCTGTGTTTTGTTTTGATCAGAAATTTCTTTCTCAATATTCTTAATATCGCAGGAGATCGCCATGTACAGCCACCTGTGCAATAGAAGTAAAAGTGCAACTGTGCATAAAAAATGGTTCAAATGGCTCTGAGCACTATGGGACTTAACATCCATGGTCATCAGTCCCCTAGAACTTAGAACTACTTAAACCTAACTAACCCAAGGACATCACACAACACCCAGTCCAGCTACATAGAGCGCACTATGTCTCCAATTGTGAACGAAACAATACAGCTTGTGTGCTCTATTCGGTCTATTAATGTGGCTCGTAGACTCATTACAGGTTTAGACAGTGCAGCGCATGCATTATCGTTTTAAGGCATGCATTATCGCTTTAAGGCAAGAAGCATTGTCAGTACAGGAAGTTGCTCGCTGAACTGTGCAACACAGTAACGCAATTTGAATATTTAACAACTAAGAGTCACCCAAATAACCATTGAAGATCTGAGTAGTAGTGGTCATCGTAGATCAACAATATCTTCTTTTTTTTAAGTCAGTCTTCTGACTTGGTTTGATGCGACCTGCTCTATCTTTGTCTCCTGTGCAAACCTCTTCATCTGAGAGCAGCAATTACAACCAACGTCATCGATTATGTATCGGACATTTTCCAATCTCTATCATCCCATAGACTGCCGACTACAGTACCCACTGGCAACATGGAAGCTATTTTTGGTGTCTTAACACTTATCCTGTCATTTTGTCCCTTCTTCTAGTCGGTGTTTACCAGTTAATTTGCTATATCGTTTTTAACGCCACATCCCAAACGCTGCCATTCTCTCCTCTTCCGCTTTCTAGCAGACAGTGATTCAGTTCCACACAATGCTGTTCCCCATACGCACTTTCTCAGAAATTTCTTCGTAGAATTTAGGCCTATATTTCATACTAGTGAACTTCTTTTAGCGAGGAATGCCCTCTTCGCCTTTGCTGGTCTACATTTATGACCTTGTTTAGTCCGCCATACTTTATTTTGCTTCTGGGGTGAGAGAATTCCTTCACTTCGTCTACAACGCCGTCCCGAATTTTGAGGTTTAAAGTTCATCGCTGACCTCATTTCAGCTACTCCTCTCTACTTTTGTCTTTCTTGAATTTACTCTCAGTCTATATTCTTTTCCCTTTAGAATATTCATGAGTTCCAGAAACAACGATCTAGTGAAATCCAGCACGCTCTGTTCGTCCACAAGATCCAGAAAGCAGTAGATACAGACGCCCAGATACTGTAGATGCCCTGTTCCTTGCCCACTGGAAATTCATTCAGTATAGTTCCGCACTGTCGCCTACAGAATATCAGACAAGCTGTGTGACTGAATCGAAGAGTTTCTAGCAAACAAAACACAGGTGTCATTCTGAACACAAAGAGGTCTTCAGGCGTAAAAGTAACTTCTGGTATGCTCCGAGAAAGTTTTATAGGCCCATTACTTTTCACAATATATGTAAATGACCTAATAGATAACGCCAGAAGTTTCATGTGACTTCCACGAAAGATGCTGTTGTATAAATAGGAGTCGCGAAGCTAGAAAATTCTTGCCCTCAGATGGTCGACACTTGCAGCAGAGATTGGCAACTGGCCCACAGTTTAAAATGTAAGGTATTGCGAATGCATAGACAGGAAGACCATTTATTCTACGTTTACACGACTGTACAACAATTACTGGAAGCAGTTACACCCATAAAATATCTAGGATTTTGCGTACGGAGCGATTCGAAACGGAACGATCAGATAAAAAAACAGTTCCAGTCATTCCAGCAGGAAGAAGGTACACGGCTCGTGTTGTCTGTAGTTCAACCATGCCTAGACGGCCAATACCGCGGTTCGATCGCGTCCGCATTGTTACTTTGTGCCGGGAAGGGCTCTCAACAAGGGAAGTGTCCAGGCGTCTCGGAGTGAACCAAAGAGATGTTGTTCGGACATGGAGGAGATACAGAGAAACAGGAACTGTCGATGATATCCCTCGCTCACGCTGCCCAAGGGTTACTACTGCAGTGAATGACCGCTACCTACGAATTATGGCTCGGAGGAACCCTGACAGCAGCGCCACCATGTTGAAGAATGCATTTCGTGCAGCCACAGGACGTCGTGTTACGACTCAAACTATGCGCAACAGGCTGCGTGATGCGCAACTTCACTCCCGATGTCCATGGCGAGGTCCATCTTTGCAACCACGACACCATGCAGCGCGGTACAGATGGTCCCAGCAACATGTCGAATGGACCGCTCAGGATTGACATCACATTCTCTGCATCGATGAATGTCGCATATGCCTTAAAACAGACAATCGTCGGAAACGTGTTTGGAGGCAACCAGATCAGGCTGATCACCTTAGACACACTGTCCAGCGAGTGCTGCAAGGTGGAGGTTCCCTACTGTTTTGGGGTGGCATTATGTGGGGCCGACGTACGCCGCTGGTGGTCATGGAAGGCGCCGTAATGGCTGTACGATATACGTGAATGCAATCCTCCGTCCGATAGTGCAACCATGTCGGCAGCATATTGGCGAGGCATTCGTCTTCGTGAACGACAATTCGCACCCCCTTCGTGCACATCTTGTGAATGTCTTCCTTCAGGATAACGACACCGCTCGACTAGAGTGGCCAGCATGTTCTCCAGACATGAACCTTATAAACATGCCTGGGTTAGATTGAAAAGCGCTGTTTATGGACGACGTGACCTCCAACCACTCTGAGGGAGCTACGCCGAGTCGCCGTTGAGGAGTGGGACAGTCTGGACCAACAGTGCCTTGATGAAATTGTTGATAGTATGCCACGACGAATACAGGCATGCATCAGTGCAAGAGGACGTGCTACTGGGTATTAGAGGTAACGGTGTGTACAGCAATCTGGACCACCACCTCTGAAGGTCTCGCTGTATGGCGGTACAGCATGCAATGTGTGGTTTGCATGAGCAATTAAAAGGGCGGAAATGATGTGTATGTTGATCTTTATTCCAATTTCTGAACTCTCGTAACGGGGGTGATGCAAAACTTTTTTGGTGTGTGTACGTTCCTAGAAGAGTCAACAAATGTATTGCTTCCTCCTATGAATATCTTGCGAAACGATAAAATTAGAGAGATTCGAGCCACACTGAGGCTTACCGGCAGTCGATCTTCCGGCGAACTGTTGGCGACTGGAACAGGAAAGGGAGGTGGGCAGGGGAGGGGGGATTGACAGAGGTACACAAAGTAGCCCCTGCCACACAATGGAAAGTGGCTTGCGGGGTACAGATGTGAGATCATAAGCGAATCTTATCATTGACGTTCATTCGCTTTGAATTTTGATCCTCCGCCTGAGCCTTTTCTTTAATTTCTATAATTACTTCGCTGATGTAAAGTTTGACAATAGGTGAGAGACACAGCATCCTAGCATTATCTGCTTCTTAATCCGAGCAGTTCCTTCGTGGTTCGTGTTCATGTTATACATTACCCACCTTTCCCCATATCGTATACCTATTTTTCTGAGAATTTCGAACATCTTTATCTACGTCGATAAACCATGTGTCAGCTATCTACGAATTACGGAGGAGAATGTGACAAAGCTGCGTACTGGCTTTTGAAAACAAGTAGGAATGGAGTATCGACACAGACAGTATGCAACGTCTTTACATGAGCAATTTTATTGTGTTTGCAGTTATAGGGATCAGATAAGAGGTCGATATTTAGACTGCAAACACAAAGACATACAGGTGCAGGGACAAAATTCATAAACATTTATTTTCATGTACCCCAACCTGGCAAGACAAATACTTAACTTCTTCTGTTGGATTTACAAAGGTTTTTCTCGGTGAATACCGTCCGTAGTTCCGAGTATTTGAATCTACGTGGTCCAGTCACATTAATGTGACCGCTGTCTACAATATGTGATCCAAAGTATCCGGACATCCCAAAAAACATACGTTTTTCATATTATATGCAATGTGCTGCCACCTACTGCCAGGTACTCCGTATGAGCGACCTCAGTAGCCATTAGACATCTTGAGAGAGCAGAATGGAGCGCTCTGCGGAACTCACGGACTTCGACCATGGTCAGGTGATTGGGTGTCACTTGTGTCCTACGTCCGTATGCGAGATTTCCGCACTCATAAACATCTCTAGGTCTACTGTTTCTCGTGTGAAGGGACATGTACAGCACAAAACCGTACAGGCCGGTCCAATCTGTTGACTGACAGAGACCGCCGACAGTTGAAGAGGGTGGTAATATGTAATAGGCAGACATCTATCCTGACCACCACACAAGAATTCCAAACTGCATCAGGATCCACTGCAAGTACTATGACAGTTAGGCGGAAGATGAGAAAACTTGGAATTCTTGGTCGAGCGGCTGGTAATAAGCGACACATCACGTCGGTAAATGTCAAACGACGCCTGGTATGGTGTAAGGAGCATAAACAATGGACGACTGAACTGTGGAAAAACGTTGTGTGGAGTGACGAATCACAGTACACAATGTGGCGATCCGATGGCAGGGTGTGAGTATGGCGAATGCCCGGTGAACGTCATCTGCCAGGATGTGTAGTGTCAACAGTAAAATTCAGAGGCGGTGGTGATAGGGCGTGGTCGTGTTTTTCGTGGAGGGGCTTGCACTCCTTGTTGTTTTGCGTGGCACTATCACAGCACTGGCCTACATTGATGTTTTAAGCATCTTCTTGCTTCCCACTGTTAGAGAACAATTCGGGGATTGCAATTGCAACTTTCAACACGATCGAGCACCTGTTCATAATGCACGGCCTGTGTCGGAGTGGTTACACGACAATAACATTCCTGTAATGGACTAGCCTGCACAGAGTCCTGACCTGAATCCTATAGAACACCTTTCGGATGTTTTGGAACGCCGACTTCGTGCCAGGCCTCACGACCGACATCGATACCTCTCCTCAGTGCAACAATCCGTGAAGAATGGGCTGCCATTCCCCAAGAAACCTTCCAGCACCTGATATAACGTATGCCTGCGAGGGTGGAAGCTGTCATCAAGGCTAAGGGTGGGCCAACACCATATAGAATTCCTGCATGACCGATGGAGGGGGCCACGAACACGCAAGTAATTTTCAGCCAGGTGTCCGGATACTTTTGATCACATAGTGTATGTTCGACGTCAACGTGCAGTAACTACTCGCGTATGGCAGGTGGCAGCACTAGCACGGGAAGTATATAAAGCTCGTCGGGGGAACGCGGAAAACAGTGCAGTCGTTGTCGTAAAGCGGGCAGAAAGCGATTTATCTGACGTCCAATATGGGGCAGTGTTTGTTCCTCAAACTTACACCTCCTCCAGGTAGTCCAGAATCCGTGCTGTCGGACCATGCTCCATGCACCTCGTTGGGCCCCGATCAAGAACCTCCACCGTGAACTTGACATGCTACTGCTCAGGTAACAGATTCAGATATCCACTATGAAACTCCTCAACAAGGTTAAGTATTATGTTCGACATCCAGGCACCTGAAATATGTTGACTATGTGGCACCTGCCAAATGACACAGAGTCAATATTCCCAGAGGCATTGTGTAAGATCTTCCATGATGATTTAAAGCCAAGTGTGGACAAAGAAAATATAATAGGAAGTTAAAATAAACAGCTACCCATTTGGAAACATCAGAGCTTTCCTTGAACCACAATGTTTATTTAATCATTCTCAGTCGCCAAGTGGTGTTCTTTTTCTATATCTTCATGATGTGTTTGCTTTGGACACTCCCATCTTCTAAGATGACAACAGCAATCGTTACAGTTCTGAACGCTTATGTACCTGGTCTAATGAGCACTCACGCACTCTACCACACATCAACTGGCCTATTAAATCACTGGACCTTAATCTCATTCTGAAGAGTAAGCGAAACACAGTAATCGACATACCCGCAATTTGGTAGCTCTGTGGGATTTGGTCGTGAATGAGTAGCCTCAGCTGGATATGGCGTAAGTAAAGGAAGTTGTGGGCTCTCGCCCTCACCGAATTGAGGCCATTATCAAAGCTACAGGCAGTGTTCTACATTTGCATCTACATCTATACTCTGCAAAACACAGTGAAGTGCATGGCGAAGGGTACACCGAACTGTACCAGATATTAAGGTTTCTTCCTATTTAGTCATGATCGGAGTGCAGGAAGAGTGTCTGTTTAAATGGCTCTGTGCGTCCTGTAATTAAACTAATCTCGTCCTCACAATTCCTATATGAGCAATATGTAGGGGCATGTAATATATTCCTATAATCATCATTTAAAGTCACTTATTGAAACTTAGTAAGTAGGCTTTCTCGGGATGGCTTATGCATATCTTCAACAGTCTGCCAATTCAATTCCTTCAGCATCCCTGTGACGCTCTTCCATGCATCAAACAAACCTGTCTCCATTCATTCTGCCCCTCTCTTTATACGTTCAATATCCCCTGTCAGTCGTGCTTGGTATGATCCCAATATTCAGCAATATTCTGGAATGGGTCACACAAGTGATTTGTAAGCAATCTCCGTTGTAGACTGATTGCGTTTCCTCATTATTCTACCCACAAGCTGACGTTAACCACCAGATTTACACACGACTGAGAATTTGTGATCATTCCATTTAATATCCCTACAAAGTGTTACACACAGGTATTTGTATGAGGTGGCCGATCCCAATGGCGACTCATTGATAATGTAGCCATAGCACACTACATTTTTTCGTTTCATTAAGTGCACAGTTTTACATTTCAGAACATTTACAGTAAGGTGACAATCTTTGCACCCCATTGATATATATATATATATATATATATATATATATATATATATATATATATATATATATATAAAGGGTGTTTCAAAAATGACCGGTATATTTGAAACGGCAATACAAACTAAACGAGCAGCAATAGAAATACACCGTTTGTTGCAATACGCTTGGGACAACAGTACATTTTCAGGCAGACAAACTTTCGAAATTACAGTAGTTACAATTCTCAACAACAGATGGCGCTGCGGTCTGGGAAACTCTATAGTACGATATTTTCCACATATCCACCATGCATAGCAATAATATGGCGTAGTCTCTGAATTAAATTACTCGAAACCTTTGACAACGTGTCTGGCTGAATGGCTTCACATGCAGATGAGGTGTACTGCTTCAGCTGTTCAATTGTTTCTGGATTCTGGCGGTACACCTGGTCTTTCAAGTGTCCCCACAGAAAGAAGTCACAGGGGTTCATGTCTGGCGAATAGGGAGGCCAATCCACGCCGCCTCTTGTATGTTTCGGATAGCCCAAAGCAATCACACGATCATCGAAATATTCATTCAGGAAATTAAAGACGTCGGCCATGCGATGTGGCCGGGCACCATCTTGCATAAACCACGAGGTGTTCGCAGTGCCGTCTAAGGCAGTTTGTACCGCCACAAATTCACGAAGAATGTCCAGATAGCATGATGCAGTAATCGTTTCGGATCTGAAAAATGGGCCAATGATTCCTTTGGAAAAAATGGCGGCCCAGACCAGTACTTTTTGAGGATGCAGGGACGATGGGACTGCAACATGGGGCTTTTCGGTTCCCCATATGCGCCAGTTCTGTTTATTGACGAAGCCGTCCAGGTAAAAATAAGCTTCGTCAGTGAACCAAATGCTGCCCACATGCATATCCCCGTCATCAATCCTGTGCACTATAAGGTTAGCGAATGTCTCTCGTGCAGCAATGGTAGCGGCGCTGAGGGGTTGCCGCATTTGAACTTTGTATGGATAGAGTTGTAAACTCTGGCGCATGAGACGATACGTGGACGTTGGCGTCATTTGGACCGCAGCTGCAACACGGCGAATGGAAACCTGAGGCCGCTGTTGGATCACCTGCTGCACTAGCTGCGCGTTGCCCTCTGTGGTTGCCGTACGCAGCACGTTCATCCGTCACGTTCCCTGTCTGTTGAAATTTTGCAAACAGATCCTTTATTGTATCGCTTTTCAGTCCTTTGGTTACATTAAACCTCCGTTGAAAACTTCGTCTTGTTGCAACAACACTGTGTTCTAGACGGTGGAATTCCAACACCAGAAAAATCCTCTGTTCTAAGGAATAAACCATGTTGTCCACAGCACACTTGCACGTTGTGAACAGCACACACTTACAGCAGAAAGACGACGTACAGAATGGCGCACCCACAGACTGCGTTGTCTTCTATATCTTTCACATCACTTGCAGCGCCATCTGTTGTTGAAATTTGTAACTACTGTAATTTCTAAAGTTTGTCCGCCTGAAAATGTACTGTTGTCCCAAGCATATTGCAACAAACGGTGTATTTCTATCACTGCTCGTATAGTTTTTATTGCCGCATATATATATATATATATATATATATATATATATATATATATATATATATATATATATATATGGTGTTACAAAAAGGTACGGCCAAACTTTCAGGAAACATTCCTCACACACAAAGAAGGAAATATGTTATATGGCCATGTGTCCAGAAACACTTACTTTCCATGTTAGAGCTCATTTTATTACTTTTCTTCAAATCACATTAATCATGGAATGGAAACACACAGCAACAGAACGTGCCAGCGTGACTTCACTTTGTTACAGGAAATGTTCAAAATGTCCTCCGTTAGCGGGGATACATGCACCCACCTTCCATTGCATGGAATCCTTGATGCGCTGATGCAACCCTGGAGAATGGCATATTGTATCACAGCTGTCCACAATACGAGCACGAAGAGTCTCTACATTTGGTACCTGGGTTGCGTAGACAAGAGCTTTCAAATGCCTCCATAAATGAAAGTCAAGAGGGTTGAGGTCAGGAGAGCGTGGAGGCTACGGAATTGGTCCGCCTCTACCAATCCATCGGTCACCGAATCTGTTGTTGAGAAGCGTACGAACATTTGGATTGAAATGTGCAGGAGCTCCATCATGCATGAACCACATGTTGTGTCATACTTGTAAAGGCACATGTTCTAGCAGCACAGGTAGAGTATCAAGTATCAAACCATGATAACGTGCTCCATTGAGCATAGGCGGAAGAACGAACCTAAAATGAGCTCTAACATGGAAATTAAGAGTTTCCGGACACATGTCCACATAACATCTTTTCTTTATTTATGTGTGAGGAATGCTTCCTGAAAGTTTGGCCGTACCTTTTTGTAACACCCTATATAGCCTTTCTCAAACAACATTTTATTATTGACAACTGCACATCCGCAATAAGTCTGAGATTACTCTTAAAATTGTTCGCAGAGCCGTTAGGTATGACATTCCGTCGCGCTGCCACTCAGCTACCTGGGCGGATCATTAGTTTAATAAACACAACAGATACACGTAACGGAGACTTTCACGATCAGTAATATATTCTTCTTCACTATTTACAACAGTTTGCCAACGCCGGGGTAACTTTCCGATTCCATACATTTAGAAATCACGTGATTTTGAGGGAAAGAACTCGTCGAAACATGTTCAGAGTGTGTTTTTATTCGGAAAGAAAGTTCCTTGAAGGTTGTTCGATAGAGTCTGGAAAAGTGGAAATCTGACGCAAGCACAGGGGTATCAGGTGGGTGTGGAATGACTTCCCAACACAATTCCTGTATAGTGTTTTTGTCAGTCTAGGAGAATGCGGGCGAGCGTTATCATGGAGTAGAATCACTTCACCCTGTCTTCCTGGTCATTGTTCTTGGATTGTGTCTGCAACACATCTCAGTTGTTGACAGTACTTGTCAGCAGTGATGGTTACACCTCAGGGAAGCAGTTCGTAGTTGACCACGCCATCGCTGTCCCACCAGATGCATAACATTACGATATCTTTTGTGGATGATTGCAGGTCTTTGTACCGGGAGGTGCTGCTTTATTTTGGCTCAACCATTCCTTTCTTTTCCTTATTTTAGCATAAAAACATCTTTTCGCATCACCATCAGCGGTATGGGATAGGAATGGTTGCTGTTATTCTCAAGCTAAATGATGACGAGCAACCAGAGAAGTACATATGGCCATCCGCTGATTATTGTCATTTGGACTTGGAACATGTGGTATGTATGCAGCCGATTTTTCTTCCTCATTTCATGCAAATGTCGCACAATGGTGGACTGGTCACAGTTATCTCATTAGCCAGTTCTCGAGTACACTGACGTCGATCATTGTGGTTTAATCCGTTTAAACGATGCTATCAAACCTTAGAGACCTTCCTGAATGTGGAGAGTCACTAATAACAAAATGATCATCTTTAAAACGAAAAACCACTTTCATGCTGTATTGTCCCCAATAACATTACCTGCACACACCACGCATATGTTTCTCGAACAGAAGACTATGTCGAGAATGTTCCGATTTCTCCATTTCGCACTCCTTTTTCTAGTGTCCGCAGCTGCAGTCACTATCTCTAAATGAGAAAATAATAATATGTATGCCCAAATGGCAACAGTGAACTACAAAAAAGATGGCAATCGATACATAAACCCACACCAAATGGCATAGCAACATGTAAAAAAAAAAAAAAAACGCTACAGACTTATGCACCAACCTAATACCTCTACATCTGATGATAGCTCTCCACCAAGATAACACGTTGCAACCTCCCTACCAAAAAATCCTCAATTGAGTCGCATGGTGTCTCATAGTTCCACGGTATTAGGCGGAGACGAACTTTTTGTTCAATGTGTCATATGTGTCCAATATGCTGATGGGTGGATAGCAGGTGAGGAAGTGACATAGTATGTGACCGTGAGATTTGGTCAGAGTGGTCAGTTCATGAATGAATGAAGGGTCCAACCCTGGGAAATGCAAGTTAGTGATGGATGGAAGTGATTCTGACGTGGGAGGTGACCGTGAGAGTGGGTCAAACAAGTCACTCCGAGGGTAAATGAGGGAATCCAGTCCTGAGATGCGCATTACTGTACGGCGTTGCAGGGTAGTGCTGAAACCGACGGATCAGCTGCGGCTGCTGGTGCGGCTTTAGTGTCTGGGCCCGGCAGTGGGAACGTATTGGGTCAGACTAGTCAGTTCATGAGTGAATGAGGGGTCCAACCCTAAAATGCAAGTTACTGATGGATGGAAGTCTTACTGACATGGGAGGTGACCGTGAGACTGGGTCAAACAAGTCACTCTGTGTGTAAATGAGGGAGTCCAACCCTAAGATGCGGGTTACTGTATTGTGTTGCAGGGTGGTGTCGAAGCCAACGGGGCAAATGCGGCTGCTGGTGCGGCTGTCATTTCTTGGGCTGATAGTGCTCAGGCATTGGGTCAGACTAGTCAGTTCGTGAGTGAATGAGAGGTCCAACCCTGAAATGCAAGTTACTGATGGATGGAAGTCTTACTGACGTGGGAGGTGACTGTGAGAGTGGGTCAAACAAGTCACTCCATGGGTAAATGAGGGACTCCAACCCTAAGATGCGGGTTACTGTATGGCATTGCATGGTGGTGTTGAAGCTAATGGGGCAGCTGCAGCTGCTGGTGGGGCTGTCGTGTCTGGGCCCAGCAGTGCTGATGTATTAGGTCAGACTAGTCAGTTCGTGAGTGAATGAGAGATCACTGATGTATTAGGTCAGACTAGTCAGTTCGTGAGTGAATGAGAGATCAAACTCTGAAATGCAAGTTACTGATGGATGGAAGGCTTACTGACATGGGAGGTGACCGTGAGAGTGGGTGTAGCATGTCACTCCGTGGGTAAATAGTGAGTCCAACCCTAAGATGCGGGTTACTGTGTGAATATGCGGGTTACTGCGTGGCGTTGTAGGGTGGTGCTGAAGCCGACGAGGCGGCTGCAGCTGCTAGTGCGGCTGTCATGTCTGGGCCCGGCAGCACTGACGTATTGGGTCAGACTAGTCAGCTCATGAGTGAATGGATGGAAGTCGTTGTGACGTGGGAGGTGCCCGTGAGGGTGGGTCATGCAACTCACTCTGTGGGTAAATGAGGGAGTCCATTCCTGAGATGCGGGTTACTGTATGGCGTTGCAGGGTGGTGCTGAAGCCGACGGGGCGGCTGCGGCTGCTGGTGCGGCTGTCGTGCCTGGGCCCGGCGGTGGTGACGCAGTTCCAGCTGAGCGGCCAGCCCGACCGCGCGCTGTTCCGCGGCTGCGAGCCCGATTGGCGCTCCGTCTGCCCAGACACGGGGGCGGGCGCGCCGAAGTTGACGCGGCTGCCGCTGCGCGCGCTGCTGTGCACGGGAGTTCGCGAAGAACCCAGGCTGGCGCCGCTCAAGCCCATGGAGCCCACCGCCGTCGCCGCCAAGTGCGAGTGCCAGGAGCTCCTCGAGGCCCCCCCGCCCAAGGACAGCAGGGTCAGTACCATCCATCGCTCCAAACAGCGTTCCTGTATACAAGCTTATTACAAGTGACTGAAGCAGTTTCAAAGATTTGCTGCTGCTATTCACGGAGGTCCATTGTTGGTTGCAATTACGGCATGGCAGCGAAACTTGGTACATAAGCTAGTGTGTTAATCTGGAACAGATTTAAGCTGGAAAATAATAGTTCCGATTTTGGCCACCAGGTGCAAATCTGGCGCTCTACACTGTTCATATGACAGCATTGAAACCGTTCTCAATTAAGATTTTATACTAATTGAGCAGGTTGTTTAGCAAACAGGGATCCTTATAGTGTAAAGCTACTGACATTCACTCAAGATCTTGGCTTTATTGACTCAAACTTTATTAGAGTAAAAGCTTTCTTTCCTTGGTACTCAAAAGATACATTAATGAAACTTCAACCCATTCAGTAAATGCATTATTCTTTATAAACCAAAACACACAGGGCTAAGTGCCAACAGAAATAACATTAATGTAAAACGCAGTGACACAATCAAAAGAGAACTATTAACTTTCAGTTATATTTTAAAAAAGAAGAATTTCGTTCACGTCCTTGCACATGAAACAATCTAAGACGTTACAACATTAAAACAAATGTCGGCGATTCCTGCCCATAATATGAAGCCGTCAAAGGAAAATGTAAAGTCTTCACCAGAAATTTTTATCGTTAATACGGGGGTAATACCAAAAGTAAGTTCTCCTAGTTTTTTTTTAAGTACATAGACCTGTTTATTTCTACAATGGTTTACTTCAGTTTACAGCTTGAACATGTAGTTATTTTTCGACATAATCACCATTTCTGTCGATGCATTTTTGTCTGTGACAGTTTTTGTATGCCCATGTCATACCAGCTCGCTGTCATGCTGTTCAGAAAGTTATGAACCAAATGTTCTTTTAACCTAGCGAACATGTGATAGTCACTGGGCGCCAAGTCAGGATTATAGGGTGAGTGGATGATTATGTTCCACTGAAACTGCTGCAGGAGAGCAACGGTTTGCCGAGCGACGTGTGGCCGAGCGATGTCACGGAGAATGTGTACGTCCTTGCTCAACATTCCTCTTCTCCGGCTCTGAACTGCCCGTTTCAGTTTTTTCAGAATCTCACAGTACCTATCAGCGTTAATTGTGGTCACATCGATTGAGTTCCGACGACGAAATGGAAGAAGAGGTTAATAACTTTCTGAACAGCATGGCGGCGAGTTGGTATGACATGGGCATACAAAAACTGTCACAGCATCTACAAAAATGCATCGACAGAAAGGGTGATTACGTCGAAAAATAGCTAAATGTTCAAGCTGTAAACTGATGTAAAACATTGTAGAAATAAACTGGTCTATGTACTTATAAAAAATAGGAGACCTTACTTTTGGGATTACCCTCGTAAATACCTTGAGCTTGAACCAACTTTTTAGTAGTACATTATAGGAGACAATAAAAATCACGTAACTTCCAATCCTAGACCGATATGTTGACATCACCAAAACACTACTGCTCATTTGCTCATTGGCTATTGGTTAAAATAGCACTAAGCAAGAACAAACCAGTAAAATATCCTCGAAAACTTCAGCCCAGTAAATTCCTGTACCACCATACTGGACATCCAGCTTAGTTAAACAGTACAGGATCGGAGCCAGAATTTGCACTATCGTGTCGCCTGGGCAAGAGTGGACGAACCCGCCTCAGGCCGCTTGCAGTAACAAAACAATCCCGTGCTAGAACGGAAAACTAGTGCGCACAGCATTATCAGGCTTCTACAACAAACAGAGAAGTGAAATTATTTAACTAAATAACACACAATCTAATATGTACGCTTAATTAGCAGTCGCAACGTGCACATTGGACAGAAACACATCAGTCTAAACGGTTCTTTCACAAATGACTTGCCGGCCGCGGTGGTCTCGCGGTTCTAGGCGCTCAGTCAGAAGCCGCGCGACTGCTACGGTCGCAGGTTCGAATCCTGCCTCGGGCATGGATGTGTGTGATGTCCTTAGGTTAGTTAGGTTTAAGTAGTTCTAAGTTCTAGGGGACTTATGACCACAGATGTTGAGTCCCATAGTGCTCAGAGCCATTTGAACCATTTGAACCACAAATGACTTACTTGGTGGTGAAATATGTCAACAAGCCCAAAACAAAAATAGCTCAACCCCTAGAACTTAGAACTACTTAAACCTAACTAACCTAAGGACATCACACACATCCATGATCGAGTAAGGATTCGAACCCGCGACCGTAGCGGTCGCGCGGTTCCAGACTGAAGTGCCTAGAACCGCTCAGCCACACCTGCCGGCAAGCCCAAAACAGCTTCTTTCCCGATTTCAACACCTAGCGAAGAAATGTACAAACAACCACTTGAACAGAGCGTAATGTGAGATTAGCGCTATCAATTAAAGCTTTGAAATGCCCACAACTACATAAATTCAAAATCCAGAGATTACAGCAAAATCATGGAATAATATGTCTAATGAACCGCAGAAACAGCCGTCCAAACCTTCTGTCGAACGCCTCGCACCTCACAGGACGACATGTACTGCTTCTCATCACAACAAGGCACCTAACATGGCACGTGGTGCTCGCTCACTCCCATTGTCTGCACTGGTCTCCCGTGGCTGCCACACAGGGCGCTACAGCTACTGCCGGCACCAGGGCCTTCCGTGCCATCTCGTGGATCGCTCTCGAACCTTCCACTCTGTCTAACCGCGGCCTTTCATCCAACGCACTGCTTAGGACCCTTTTCCCCGCCAGAGAGCATTTCTCTCCAGCAATCCACCAGCAGGAGTCGGTTGCACCCGCAGCAAAACCGATCAGGACGTATCAGCTATGACATCCACACTGTCTTTTGACAAAATCATAATGTGAGTGAATAGTATGGTTATCGAGAAGAGGGCCCGTGCACTGTCAGTGAAACTGTTGTATGTGAACGCCAGCAATTACAGTGCTGCACTACGAGAGTGTCGCCTACTGAAAGGTCTGTGGAGAGGCCCGATGTGATTAAATTGTTTAAAGAAGATGATAATGAAATTAGAAATCGCGGTTGAGCTTAGTGTAGCACCTGGAAGAGGAAGGCATATTATCCCGGTGGAAGTTGTTAACGAGGTTGCTGTTGCTGCAATTGACCATGCAGCAAGTGCCTCACATAGTGTTAGTGCTCGTGCAGCACAGCGAGAATTGTCCGTCCCACAGCCAACAGTACAGATGGTTTAAATGGCTCTGAGCACTATGGAACTTAACATCTATGGTCATCAGTCCGCTAGAACTTAGAACTACTTAAACCTAACTAACCTAAGGACATCACACACATCCACGCCCAGGCGTACCAAGGCCGTTATTACGGCCGGAAGTGGTTGTTCTGAGTATTGATTTCTCAGAATCTATGCACCCAAATTGCGTGAAAATGTAATCACATGTCAGTTCTAGTATAATATATTTGTCCAGTGAATACCCGTTTATCATCTGAATTTCTTCTTGGTGTAGCAATTTTAGTGGCCAGTAGTAAAATATGACTGTTCCTGTAAGTATTTTTATTCGCTATTGAGCAGGAAAACTATACTTCGCCGGCCGCGGTGGTCTCGCGGTTCTAGGCGCGCAGTCCGGAACCGCGCGACTGCTACGGTCGCAGGTTCGAATCCCGCCTCGGGCATGGATGTGTGTGATGTCCTTAGGTTAGTTAGGTTTAAGTAGTTCTAAGTTCTAGGGGACTGATGACCACAGCAGTTGAGTCCCATAGTGCTCAGAGCCATTTGAACCTTTTTTTTTGTGTGTGTGTGAAAACTATGCTTTTAAGAATCTCTTAACGTTAGTTGACATTTAGGGATTCAGCTGTTAGTTGCTAGATGCATATTACACAGCGGTTTCGAGTCCTCCCTCGGACATGGGTGTGTGTCATTAGGATAATTTAGGCTGAGTAGTGTGTAAGCTTAGGGACTGACGACCTTAGCAGTTAAGTCCCATAAGACTTCACACACACATTTGATACCTCCTAATGTCGCCTCTGACCTCCTGTTGCCAAGAGTAGTGCAGCAACTCACCTTGCATCAACTTAACAAGTCGTTAGCAGTTCCCTGCAGAAATATTGAGTCATGCTGCCTCTAGAGCTGTCGGTAATCTGCCTCTAGAGCTGTCGGTAATTGCGAATGTGTTGCCAATGCAATTCTTTGGACACAAACTGACCTCTCGATTATGTCCCATAAATGTCCGTTGGCGTTCATGTCTGGAGATCTGGGTGGCCAAACCATTCGCTCGAACCGTCCAGAATGTCCTTCAAACCAATTGCAGACAACTGTGGCCGGGTGACGTGGCGCATTGTCATTCATAAAAATTCCACCATTGTTTGGGAACATGACGTCCACGAATGACTGAAAATAGTTTCAAAGTAGTGGAACATCCAGAAGACTCAAGCTACTCCATGTAAATATAGCTCGCACCATTATGCAGCCACCAGCACCTTGCACAGTGCCTTGTGACAACCTGGGTCCATGACTCGAACCCTACCATTCATCCGAAGTGAAATCGGGATTCATCTGACCAGGCCACGGTTTTCCAGTAATCTAGGGTTCACACCGATGTGATCGCGAGCCCAGAAGAGGTGCTGCAGGCGATTCCGTGCTGTCAGAAAGGCATTCGCGTTGGTCATCTGCTGTCGTAGCCCTTTAACGCCAAATTGTCCGTCCCTGGTAGCTGAGTGGTCAGCGCAACGGAATGTCATACCTAACGGCCCTGCTTAGATTCCCGGCTGGGTTTGAGATTTTCTCCGCCCAGGAACTGGGCGTTGTCCTTATCATCATCATTTCATCCCCATCGACACGCAAGTCGCCGAAGTGGCGTCAACTCGAAAGACTTGCACCAGGCGAACGGTCTACCCGACGGTCTACCCACACGGCAGTTCCATTTCAACGCCAAATTTCGCTGCACTGTCGCAACCGATACATTCGTCGTACGTCTTACATTGATTTTCGAGATTATTTCACGCAGTGTTGTTTGTCGGCACTGACACAGCTACGCAAACGCCGTTGCTCTCGGTCATTAAGTGAAAGCTGTCGGGCTCTTCGTTGTCGGCAGTGAGAGGTAATACCCAAAATTTGACACTTTCGGCACACTATTGACACTGTAGATCGCGGGATATTGAATTCTGTTAGCAATTTCCGAAATTCCATGTCCCATGAGTCTAGCTCCAACTACCATTCCGCGTTCAAGTCCGTTAATTCCCGTCGTCCGGCCACGGTCACGTCGGAATACTTTTCACATGGCTCATCTGAGTACAAATTACAACTCCGCCAATGCACTGAATTTTTTATACCTTGTGTACGCGATACTACCACCATCTGTAAATGTGCATATCGCTATCCCACGACCTTTGTCACCTCAGTGTACTATAAAGTACGGCTGAAACTCGCGTGCCGCACGAATACTTTATTCGAGTCACATGCAGCCCTCGGGCCGCACTTTGACCACCACTGGACTACAACATTAATCTAGCCTTAAGGTAACTGAAAAATTTTGGTATTTTAAATCTGATATATCATTTGTAATAGTTTTTCCATTCGTTACGTTACGTATCAAATTAAAACACGGTTCTAGGCACTGCAGTCCGGAACCGCGGGACTGCTACGGTCGCAGGTTCGAATCCTGCCTCGGGCGTGGATGTGTGTGATGTCTTTAGGTTAGTTAGGTTTAAGTAGTTCTAAGTTCTAGGGGACTGATGACCTAAGATGTTAAGTCCCATAGTGCTCAGAGCCCTTTGAACCATTTTTGAATTAAAACAAAATAAGTACTGTGATGGGTAGCAGTAGAAAACAAATACGAGGATAAATCACTTATTATCCGCAATTTAGTTATATTTTTGTTTATTTTGGTAGTACTGTCGTTTTACGTTGATGACGGTTGCCTTGTTTATTTGTTGTTATATCTTTGCAATTTTCAAGCTGCTAGGTTAGTTTCCTTATCGCTGCCGATGAAGGAGCCCCGATGAAGGAGCCGGACGACCGTTTGCCGCCACAAATGTAGAAACCATTGAGCGTTCACGTTAATGATTCTCTTAGATAGGCCATCAACTATTGACGAAGTAGCACATCGTCTGCAAATTAGTCACGGTTCTGGCCACGAAACCATCCACAACAGACTAGGGTTTCATAAACTTTGTACAAGATGGGTCCCAAAACAACTCACTCAGTTGCATAAAGAAACTCGGTTGGACATCTGCAAAAAAACATGTGGATCGTTATGGTAACGGAGGGGACAACTTCTTAGACAGGATCATTACTGGTGATGAAACATGGATGCATCATTACGAGCCGGAGGGTAAAAAAATTGTTGAAGTGGCTCTAAGCATTATGGGACTTTATCAGTCCCCTAGACTCAGAACTAATTAAATCTAAATAACCTAAGGACATCACACACAGAGCCATGCCCGAGGCAGGCTTCGAACCTGCAACCGTAGCAACCGCACGGCGCCGAACTGAAGCGCCTAGAACCGCTCGACCACAGCGGCCGGCCCCGGAGAGTAAACGGCAGAATATGGAATGGAAACATCCAAATTCGCCGTACAATAAAAAGTTCAACACTCAATCGTCTGCAGGAAAGCTGATCCTTACGGTTTTTTGGGACGCACAAGGTCCAATACTGGAACATTATGAAGAATGGGGCACAACAATAAACAAGGTAGGTTACAGTGAGATGCTTACGGCCAGGCTATAGCCTGCAATTCGAAGCAAACGCCGAGGATTGCTGTCAAAATGTGTTGCGTCGTTGCACGACAATGCCCGTCCGCATACTGCTGCATAAACTACTGAAACGCTGCAGAAACTCAAATTTGAAGTAATGGATCATCCTCCATATAGTCCCGATGTTGCCTTCTGACTATTACTTGTTTGGTCCACTCAAACAGGTATTAAGGGGCCGTCGATTTGCCTCGGACGAAGCAGTGAAAGAAGCGGTGCATTCCAGGCTCGCAGCTCAACCGAGAACCTTCTTTATGAGGACATCAGGAAGCTTGTACAACGATAGAACAAGTGCATTGAAACGCAAGGAGACTATGTCGAAAAATGATGTTCTTGTTATTTGATTACAATAAAATTTTATAACTACACAACTGGCCATTAAAATTGCTACACCAAGAAGACATGCAGATGATAAACGGGTATTTATTGGACAAATACATTATGCTAGAACTAACATGTGATTACATTTTCACGTAATTTGAGTGCATAGATCCTGAGAAATTAGTACCCAGAACAACCACCACTGGCCGTAATAGCTGCCTTGATACGCCTGGGTATTGAGTCAAACAGAGCTTGGATGGCGTGTACATGTACAGCAACCCATGCAGCTTCAACACGATACCACAGTTCATCAAGAGTAGTGACTGGCGTATTGTGACGAGGCAGTTGCTGGGCCACCATTGACCAGACGTTTTCAATTGGTGAGAGATCTGGAGAATATGCTGGTCAGGGCAGCAGTCGAACATTTTATGTACCCAGAAAGGCCCGTACAGGACCTGCAACATGCGGTCGTGCAATATTCTACTGAAATGTAGGGTTTCGCGGGGATCGAATGAAGGGTAGAGCCACGCTCGTAACACATCTGAAAGTAACATCCACTGTTCAAAGTGCCGCCAACGCGAACAAGAGGTGACCGAGACGTGTAACAAATGGCAGCACATATCATCACGCCAGTATGGCGATTATGAATACACGCTTCCAATGTGCGTTCACCACGGTGTCGCCAAACACGGATGCGACCATCATGATGCTGTAAACAGAACCTGGATTCATCCGAAAAAATGACGTTTTGCCGTTCGCGCACCCAGGTTCGTCGTTGAGTACACCATCGCAGGCGTTCCTGTCAGTGATGCAGCATCGCAGGCGTTCCTGTCAGTGATGCAGCGTCAAGGGTAACCGCAGCCATGGTCTCCGAGCTGATAGTCCATGCTGCTGCAAACGTCGTCGAACTGTTCGTGCAGATATTTGTTGTCTTGCAGACGTCCCCATCTGTTGACTCAGGGATCGGGACGTGGCTGCACGATCCGTTATGGCCATGCGGATAAGATGCCTGTCATCTCGACTGCTAGTGATACGAGGCCGTTGGGATCCAGCACAGCGTTCCGTATTAACCTCCTGAAGCTACCGATTCCATATTCTGCTAACAGTCATTGGATCTCGACCAACGCGAGCAGCAATGTCGCGATACGATAAACCGCAATAGCGATAGGCTACAATTCGACCTTTATCAAAGTCTGAAACGTGATGGTACGCATTTCTCCTCCTTACACGAGGCATGACAACAACGTTTCACCAGGCAACGCCGGTCAACTGCTGTTTGTGTATGAGAAATCGGTTGGAAACTTTCCTCAAGTCAGCACATTGTAGGTGTCGCCACCGGCGCCAACCTTGTGTGAATGCTATGAAAAGCTAATCATTTGTATATCACAGCATCTTCTTCCTGTCGGTTAGATTTCGTGTCTGTAGCACGTCATCTTCGTGGTGTAGCAATTTTAATGGCCAGTAGTGTACTTTGCGGATAATAATTGACTTACCCCCGTAATTTATTCGTAACACTCCCACTAGCCTACACTTGGCTTCTGTGACAACAGCTAGCAGTAATGGTTGGGGAAGTTGTTAGGGGTGGTGACTCTGTCTGTACCGACCGAGGTGACGCAGGAGTTAACACACTGGTCATCCTGATTTAGGTTTTCTGTGAGATTCCTAAACCGCCCTTCCCTAATACGAAAGGGCCGATGTTTGGTCTCCTCTCCCCATACCAACCAACCAACCTCTGTCTGCAGGCGTACGTGGGGCCGAGCGTGCCGCGTATACCGCTGGTGCAGACGTCGGCTCCACGCCTCATGCATCCACACGTACGCTGCGACACGACGGGCAAGCTGTCGCCCGCCTACCTGGGAGCCGCCGCACCCGGCTTTGTGGGGACGCTGGCCTCGAAGCTGCATCCCCGCGTCAGGTACGTCAGTACAATTAAAAAGCACACCACCCTCTGCACTGTGCTGTCTTCTGTGCAAGCGATCCACGTAGCAACATGAGCAACTTGAACGCCAATAGTTTCCACCACTCTGTACAAGAGAAAGCAGTTCTCAACACGTTGGTTCATAGAGCCTGTTGTTCCACGGACCCAACCAACCAACCAACAAACTTGCGCACGCGCGCCCTGACCGTGACATCTCTGGCCACAGTTCCTGTCGCGGGCGTCGGCGTCTCAGGGCGTTACCGCCGACGGAAGAGGTCGCTGAGCTCGGGTCCGCAGCACCCCCTGCCTTTTGCAAATAAGGAGGAGCGCTGGCCCCGAGACGGACAGTCCACTGTCGATTGTCTATTGCTAGCCTTTTGTGGAGTTTATAGCGGAGCCATTGCAGTGTGATATTTGTTATTGTATTCGACTTGGACTTGTATTGCTGGTGCACGTTTCGTCAGAAATAAAGATAAGTTATCTCTTCATTCTAGTTGGCGCAATTCTTGTCATTAATTATTTTTCGGCCAACAGACATAGCTACATACAATTGGTGGTGGCTGCCCATAAAGTACCGCTGAGGACCTTGGGTTACGGAGTCGTCACAAAAGAGCCAAGATTTTCTCTCACGACGACCACCTACAGACTGAATTTCAGAACTTAAAACGTGTTTTGGGGGAAAATGGATACACCAAAAGAGACATCGCAAACGCTTTCGAGGGCCGCCGACGTAAGACACCTGGTGAATCAGTAGAAGAGGCCAAACGGACTGCATTACTGCCATACTGTGGAGTAACTAGCAGTAAGTTAGGACGTCTGGTGCAGAAACATGGGCTAAGACCAGTGTTCCGGCCCACCCCCAAGGTACGAGATATGTTGCGCTCTGTTAAAGACGACATTGCTCATCGAGTTACCGGCGTGTATGGTGTACCTAATGTAGCAGCATGTATATCGGACAAACAATTCGCACAGTTACGGAGCGTTGCACTGAGCGCAATCGCCATATAAAACAAAGGGAGCTTGACAAGTCGGCCACACGGAGCATTGCCCAGAAAAACGGACATAAAATACAGTTAGAAAATACAAAAGTGTTTCCAGAATGAGATTTTCACTGTGCAGTGGAGTGTGCGCTGATATGAAACTTCATGGCAGATTAAAACTGTGAGCCGGACCGAGACTCGAACTCGGGACCTTTGCCTTTCGCGGGCAAGTGCTCTACCAGTTCTGCAAGTTTCACAGGAGAGCTCCGGTAAAGTTTGGAAGGTAGGAGACGAGGTACTGGCAGAAGTAAAGCTATGAGGACGGGGCGTGAGTCGTGCTTGGGTTGCTCAGTTGGTAGAGCACTTGCCCGCGAAAGGCATAGATCCCGAGTTCGAGTCTCGGTTCGGCACACAGTTTTAATCTGCCAGGAAGTTACAAAAGTGTTGTCTCATGCATCTACATATTGGGACTCCGTTATAAAGGAAGCGGCCGAGATTCGTTTAAACAACAACAATTTTGACAGAGACCAGGAGTACACACTCAGCAGGGCATGGGGGCGGGCGTTGGACATCGAAAGGAAGCAGAGACAGATGCGCGACGTGGGAGCGGCACTTTCAAACGTGGCGCCTGCCCCTGGCGCCACCTGACGTCACCGGTGCTGCCACCGGCAATAGCTCCGTTAGCTGCCCGGATCGACTTCCTCGCGCGCGCCGCATTGGGTCTGTCTGGAGGCTGCTGATGATGTCATCATGCCTATATAAGCGAGAAACCGTAGCAGCCCTGGCACTCAGTGAACTCCTGACGACGATGCCGGAGATGGTCATTGAATGCTCGAGGAATTTATTCGAATTGACGCGGTTTGAAAACCGAGAACGTTTTATTCGACATGAACAACAGTTTTATGATGGTGATTGACGTAATACCAACTGAAAAGCTTGGAACTTTGAACCAAACAATCGTTGTCCAACAGAAGAAAACACCACTAAAAGGCGGTATGTCATAGAACAAAACAGCCGGTTTCCAAATTAGTGGAGGCTCCTAAACGAAAGATACCATATTGATTCACTCATAAGGTGAAAATAAACGAAAAACTGTTAAGACCTAATTTTGGTCCTGAATGAAAAATCAAGAAGTGGTTACCACTAAATGAAGGGATATTCTAGTTGAACCAAACCCGTTAAGTAAATAGCTACTGACGCCGAAGCAGAACCTGAGAACCGCGTTTATCGCTTCTCCGGTCTATAAGCAACCTCGAACAGGGTGGTTGGTTGGTTGTTTGGGGAAGGAGACCAGACAACGTGGTCGTCGGTCTCGTCGGATTAGGGAAGGATGGGGAAGGAAGTCAGCCGTGCCCTTTCAGAACCATCCCGGCATTTGCCTGGAGTGATTTAGGAAATCACGGAAAACCTAAATCAGGATGGCCAGACGCGGGATTGAACCGTCGTCCTCCCGAATGCGAGTCCAGTGTCTAACCACTGCGCCACCTCACTCGGTGACCTCGAAGAGGGGACGCAGCCACGCGCTGTGACATACTGACCATCTATATGACACAGCGCGCAGCGGCGTCCCCTGTTTGCGATTGCGTATGGACCAGAGAAGGGTACCCATTCACTATATAGGAATCTGGCTGTTTTATTCTATGACATACCGCCCTTTAGCGGTGTTTTATTCTGACGCATAACGAATATTGTGTACCAAACTCCCAGCTTTTCGGCTCGAATGTTTTATTTAAATGTTCACCTGAAGATATGGCTTTTAGTTCCACGAAATCGGTAGTGAACAGTAATGAAAGACTAAAGACAGCTGAAGCTGTTTAGACGAAAGACATCTTTGCTTTAATGACAGCCACATCAATTCACTTATCATATTCATAACCCACTATTTTGAGATACAAAATTGAACTACGCTTATATGGGCTTTTCCGATGTTCTCCGTCAGTTCTATCTAATAAGGATCCCATACCGCACGGCAGTACTCCAGAAGAGGACAGATAAGCGTAGAGGAGGAAGTGTCTTTAACACATTTGTTGTATCTTCTAAGAATTTTGTCAATAAAACGTATTCATTCGCTCACCTTCTCCACAGTTTGTATGTGATGGTTCCAATTAACTTTAATATGTGGGTATTTAATTCTATCGACAACCTCCAGATATATGTTATTTATCCTCTGACTGTAATTTAACACATTTTTAGTGCTGATGCGAAAGACTTCACATTTTTTGTTGTTACAGTCAGTTGCCACTTTTCACATCATGCAGATATCTTGTCTAAAGCATTTTGTAATTGTTTTGGATCTTTTGGTGACTTTAGTACAGGGTAAATGACATAGTCATCTGCAAACAGTGTTAGCGGGCTACTCAGATTGCGTTCTAAATCATTTATACAGTTTAGAAACAGCATAGGGCCTATAACATTTCCTTCGTTGACGCAGATACAACTTCAGTTTCACTAGATGATTATCCGTCAGTTGTTATAAACTGTGATCTTTCTGACAGGAAGTCAGTCTCACAACTGAGGTGATCCTCATAGGTACGGAATTTAATTGCAAGTTCCTATGATATTTTCTATGCAGTCAAAACACCGCCCTTTCAATGTCAGTTTCATTTTCGGGAAGGGGAAGAAATCGCAGGGCGCTTGGTCAGGCGGATACCGTGGGCGGGGAACAGTTTTCACGTTGTTTTTTGACAGAAATTCTCCCACAATAAGCAACGTGTGCCCAGGTACATTGCCATGACAGAGGAATCAAACTTCGTTCTCCCATTTCTCAGACCGTTTACATATAACACTTGGCTCTGTCTCCTCAGAAGATCGCAGCAGAACTTCCATATGTGTGTCTCACCATATGAAATAAATTTCTTTTGAGCAGTTGTATGAGCGGAAAACAAGGTGGACTGCAAACGTGGCGCATTATTTTGGGCTTGGAGAGGATGGTGTCTTCCAGTGAGAAAATTGCTGTTTAGTTTTAGGGTCATAACCGTACACCCACGATTCATTGGCAGTTTGACTCTGGACAGAAAATTTCGACCATCTGAAACTGTTGTTTGCAGTACAGTGCACACCTCACTCCGATGGTATCGTTGGTCGGTGTTCAAAAGACGAGGAACATATTTCGCTGCAATTTATTTCATGTTGAGATCGTCAGCTAATTTGCATTGACATGTCCCATACAAAATTCCAATTATTTCACAAACCTCATGGACTGTCTACCTTCTGTCTTTGTAGACCGCTTCACGCACTTTCGCATTGGTCTCCGAAATTACGGATGATGAAGGTCGGTGCAAGTGTGTGTGATCCACCAAAAACTACTGACCGTCTTTAAATTGCTCAGTCCACTCAAATGTTCTTCTCTCAAAGCTTGCTCAGCAAAAGCCTCCCTTAGCACGTGGTAGGTTTCAGCTGCAGTTTTCCGGAGGTTAAAACAGAAATGAAAGCATATCCCACGTTTCTTCGAGTTAGCTGTTTCGAAATTCGCAGTCACAGTAGAACATGGTGTAGAGAAATCATCAAAAGCGTTCACACCGATGCAGTCACAATGATGCCATGTGGCAGACTTGCAGTTAGAATTATTGTTGCCCGCCTAAATAAGTTATTTCCGCTACGAGCGCACTCAAATTCCACTACATTCCGCCACAGTATCAAATACGGTTTATTATGTAGCCTAAACAAATTACCGACGACACATAGGCTAAAAAGAACTTAAGCTCTAAACAAGTACATTCCATACTTTTCTAGCTAGCCATTTGACGATAGCAACATCAGGGATGATTGAGATGAACATGAAAATCGTGGATCATCCACTAGGTCGCTGTTAATGAGTATAGTAGTTGTAGTTTGATGAAACGGATACTTTCCTCTTTTGTGGAGTCTGAACTTGCAAAGTTACAGGACATTCATTCACAAGGGAATTTTGTTAGCTGTATTGTGAAATGTTTTAATGATTCTTAAACTGGCAGTCAAGGACCTTGCCGCAGTGGTAATGCCGGTTCCCGTCAGATCACCGAAGTTTACCGCTGTCGGGCCTGGCTAGCACTTGGGTGGATCATCGTCCCGATCTGTTGACTGTTGTTGGTCAGCGGGGTGTATTCGGCCCTTGTGAAGTTAATTAAGGAGCTACGAGACTGAGAAGTAGCGACAATTGTCACGAAAACTGACAACGGCCGGGAGAGCGGTGTGCTAACTGCACACCCCTCCGTGTCCCCATCCGGTGACTCCTACGGGCTGAGGATGACACGGCGGCCGGTTGGCGGTGTTTGTTTGTTTGTTTTTTTTGTTTTTTTTATGTCAGTGAAATACATAAGCCTGTAAATAAAGCCGTATTTTGCTCTCCTTGTGGTAACTGTTCATCTTTGTTATAGAGTTGATACGTGCATTTTCTAAACTTAAGGATATTCTGAGATAACAATGCTTAACACATTAGGGTCAGATAAATTTAAATTATTATTATTATTATTATTATTATTATTGTTAATTTATTCCACCATTGGTGAGAAAAGAAAGTTTGATAAAACTGACTGCCAGAATTCTGATAAATCTTCTACTTTATGGACATAGATACTGTATAAACCTATTTTAGTCAACAGAATATTTTGTTGCATTTAGCTGTCACAACGACTTATATTTAATGAAATGCAATTTTTAATGAAATTATTTGTTGTTCTTCCTTTTTGTATATTAATACTGTAGTGAAAGTGTAAGCTACACAACTCAGTGATTCGAATAGAATTTAATTTTTTTATTTGTTTACTAATCTTATCATTACAGTTTGTCGTCAGACTATCCCATCACCTGTTCGTCTTAGTTCGAGAACTCACGCATACAGCTTCCAAATTTAAGGATATTTAGCAGTGAACACACAGTGCATAGCGGGGAGATCACTCTGTTGTAGAAATAATTCAAAAGCCAAGATCGCTTAAATAATGTTTACTGGATAGCCGGTTTCAACACACTAAAGGAGCCATCATCGGATCTGAATGTAGATTAACATTTACAAACCATTTGGAGATAACAATACATGAGGCAGACCAGCCGATGTAAAATCATTGTCACAAAAAATTAAAAAAAAAACAACTGCTCTCCTGGTCATTCTTTTCCATAAGATACGTAAAAGCGAAGTCGCAAGATTAAACTATTTGGTACATGACCACTGCTCGACTAGCAACGATCGACAAGAGTGTGATGCCGTCCGTTGTTAGTCGAGCAGTAGTCATGTACCAAATAGTTTTATCTTGTGACTTCGGTTTTACATATCTTATGGAAAAGAATGACCAGGAGAGCAGTTGTTTTTTATTTTTTGTGACAATGATTTTACATCAGCTGGTCTGTGTCATGTATCGTTATATCCAAATGGTTTATAAATGTTAATCTACATTCACATCCGATGATGGCTCCTTTAGTGCGTTGAAACCGGTTATCTAGTAAATAGTATTTAAGCGATCTTGGCTTTTGAATTATTTCTAGTTAAGGATATGTTTATCCGTAGTTGAGTACGAAATACAGCAATAATGCTTGTTTTGCATGTCTGTTCGTACTCTTAACAAGTCAGTGTTTCAAGTGCTTTTAGTTTCAACGTCTGTCTAGATGGAGGAAGCCCGTGCAACAGCTGCATTCCCTTGCACGAAGGCTAGTATTATTTTTGCTACTTTGGCAACATTCGAGAACACATACTCTCATCAAAATGTGTATGAATTCTTGCTGATTTACTGTACGTAACATGCACAGTACATATTAAACCTGTATTATCCTGTACTTGCTAATGTTTTAAAATAACGTAATGCTGATTTAAATATTTTTGAACTTTGGAATGGAAATTTACTGGGGTTTTACTTTGAGTCAAGGGAAATTAAATTACGCTACATTTTTAACAACTTTAGAATTCAGCCCCTGTGCCGCGAAGATCAAAAGCTCCACTATATACAATGGAATTCCGCTACGGTTGGCAGCACGGGTTAGAATTGTTGGAAGACACAACTTGGGCCCCCTAGCTGCGGAAATTTGTGCTACTGATTGTTTGGGCGCATTATTCAAATTGTCAGAAATTTTGAGTGCACCTCTTATACACATATGAACTGACAATTTTAGACAGTGCTGTTATTGTTTAGAAAGAATACCATCTCCGCCCTCGCGTCAGTGCGCGGACCCGAGTTGGTGCAGCAGTGGCTCGGCTGCATGGCTAGTGTGTGTGTGCGGCAGGTACGACACGACGGGGCGGCTGTCTCCGTACTTCCAAGGCCTGCCCGGGCCGCCGCTGCCGAATCGGCTGCGCGTGCGCTACGACACGACGGGCAAACTGTCACCCGCCTATCAGCGGCCTCTGCCGTCGCCCACCATCCTGAAGCTGCCGCCGCTCGTCTTCGAAAAGGTGCCCGCCCCAACCCAAAAGCAGCACCCCAAGGTCAGGTAAGTCGTACTAACCGTATCCTGTCTTTTTGGAGTCTCATTGTGTATGATGATTACGATATATTTTGTGTATTCAGCCGGGAGGCGTTGGCCATACTCTGCGATACTTCGGCAAAATGATTTGTTGTTATCTTCAGACGATCCACATGTAACAGATTGTCTTCCGCTGCTAGCAATTAGCCTGGAGCTGCATCACCTATTGTTGTCGGGCCGCACGGTACTGGTTAAAGATGGGCAGACTAGATAAGGTTAATATAATAACTGGTTCTCCGCTGAACAACAAGCGGGACCTCAAACAAAGGAAAATCGATACATGGCAAGAAGAATGGGGCACAAGTGATAAAGGACGGAGAGTACATACATTTTTTTCCGGATATAACGGAAAGGTTAAGAATGAAACATGCCGATCCTAGCCGCGGCATGGTGCATTTCTTGACTGGGCACGGACCTTATCCCACGCACTTGAACCGCGTGAGTCTAAGAGACACATGTACATGTACATGCGGAGGTATGAGAACCCCCGAACACACAATCCTATTCCGCGGGAAATATAGACAACACAGGAACACACCAGGAATACAACACTTACAAACTGAACGACACATATACGATGCAATCAGAACAGCTGAATTATGGGACGAACTAAATGTACTGACAGAACAAAAATCCCAGATGAATGCCATAAATAAAGAGTACAGGCGCGAGAGACCGTACAGACGACAAACCTAGATGCAGCACCTACATAGACGCCATAGTGTGGAGGATGAAAACCGAGACAGAAACAAGACCGACAGAAATGCATTAGTCTAAACATAATGTACACATATCACAATAGATTACACATAACTAAAGCTCAACATGAATAGATGTAAACAGTGTCGGCGCACCGTCGCAATTGCCACAGGCAAACATGGCACTTTAAACCTGTTAATAGCGTAATTATCTTAGTAACAGCTTTAGTAATTAGCATAGAAATTAGAGATTAGCATAGATCTTCTTAGTTAAAGGTAATCTAAGGATGAGACTGAGGATCAATGGCTTGACGACTAATTCCAAGGCTTTCATGCTCAGTTCCTTAGGGTGGAGGGACTATAAGCTTCATCCTTTCTTATCTTCTTTCCTCTTCTTCATTCTAAACTATATTTTTGTATTTCTTTTTCGAAATTTAAACTTCATGTAAATTTTTGCTAAACGGTTTGGGAAAGCTGCCATAAAGAAAAGAAAAGAAAGATAAACAGCGAACAAAGATAACCAAGTAAAAGAAAACAAAATAAAAGAGGCAAAAACAAAACACGATCAACTATGGCCCGCCTCCTCGTGGCGAGACACGGGCAACGGTGCGATCGGATGCGGGAACTGGTGTGGAGATTCAGCCATTATCAGCGCCCATATACCGATCGCAGCGGCTATGCGGTCAATAACGACCCACCTTCAGCAATTAGGTGGTGAGTCGTAAAATCGTTTGATGCAGCTCTCCACGCTATCCTATCATGCTATACTGTGCAAGCCTCTTCATCTCCGAATAACTACTGCAACATACATCCTTCTGAATCTTCTTACAGTATTCATCTCTCGGTCTCCCTCTACGATTTTTATCCCTCGCTCCTAACACACACACCCCTCCAGTACTTAACTGGTGATTCCTTGATGTCTCAGAATGTGTTCCATCAACCGATCTCTTTTTCTAGTCACGTTATACCACAAATATATATTCTCCCCAATTCCATTCAGCACCTCCTCGTTACATATGCTATCTACCCCTTTACCATTCAGCATCCTTCTGCAGCACCACTTTTCAAAAATACCTTTATTCTCTTCTTGTCTAAACTGTTTATCGCCTTCGTTTCACTTCCATACACGGCTGCACTCCAGACAAATACTACAGAAAAGACTTCCTAACACTTAATTGTATATTCGATGTTAACAAAATTGTGCCTTCTTCAGAAACGCTTCTCGTGGCATTGACAGCCTACATTTTATTTCCTCTCTACTTCTGCCATCATCAGTTATTTAGTGCCCAGATAGCAAAACTCATCTATTACTTTAAGTGTCTCGTTTCCTAATATAATTCTCTCAACATCACCTGATTTAATTCGACTAAATTCGTTTAACCTTGTTTTGTAGATGTTTGTCTTATATCCTACTTTCAAGTCGCTGTCCATTCCGTCCAGCTACTCTTCAAGTCCTTTTTTGTCTCTGACAGAATTGCAATGTCACCGGCAAATCTCAGACCTAGATTTTAATTCCTACTACAGATTTTTCTTTTGTTTCCTTTCTGCTTGCTCAGTGCACAGATTGAATAATGTCGGTTAGAAACGATTACTCTGTCACACTCTTCCTCAATCACTGCTTCCCTTTAATGCCCCTCGACTCTTGTAACCGTCGTCTGATTCCTACAGAAGTTGCAAATAGGCTTTCGCTCCCTCTATTTTACCCCTTCCACCTTTAGAATTTGAAAGAGAATATTCCAGTCAACATTCTCAAAAGCTTTCTCTAAGTCCACAAATGCTATAAATGTAGGTTTGTCTTTTCTTAATCTGTCTTCTAAGATAAGTCGTAGGGTCAGTATTGCCTCGCGTGTTCTTACATTTCTCCGGAATCCAAACTGATCTTCCCCGAGGTCGACCTCTTCCAGTTTCTTCATTCTTCTGTCAAGAATTTCTGTTAGTATTTTCCAAACATGACTTATTAAACTGATGGTACGGTAATTTTTACATCTGTCAGCAGTTGCTTTCTTTGGAAATGGAATTATTACAGTCTTCTTGAAGTCTGAGGTTATTTCGCCTGTCTCATACATCTTGAACGACATACTGTATAGTTTTTCATGGATGGCTCTTCCAGGACTACAAGTAGTTCTGACAAAATGTCATCTCTTCCAAGAGCCTTGTTTCGACTTTGGACCTTCAGTGCTTTGACAGATTATTCTCACAGTGTCATAACTCCCATCTCATCTACATCTACCTCCTCTTCCTTTCTTAATATTTCTCCAACAGCCCGCTCCAGTCTTTGGGATGGAAACTGAAAAGATTACAATAAAATTCTATAAAATTGCCTTTAAATTCATCTCCCTTGCACAGACACTATGTATACTCCTTTCAGCTTTCCCTTCTTTACTTATTACTGGTTTCCCATTTGAGCTCTTCATCTACATACAGCTGCTCCTCTTTTCTCCAAAGGCATCTTTCATTTTCCTGTAGGTGGTATTTATTTTTTCCGCTAATGAAACATTCTTCTAAGTCCTGTAGACACTCCTCTGGAAAAAAGTTTACAACCACCACCAGACCCAGCACGCCATAAAACCGAAGAGGCCTAGGTCACGACGTGTAGAGGAATAAAGTTAAACCTGTTGCGACGATGTTTATCACGTACGACTGTAACACATAAACGAAAATTAGGAAAGTGCTCCGGAAATACAACGTTAAGTAATATTTCACCTGACGCCCGTAATGAAAGCCCTGTTGACGCCTGCTAAGAGTGACGTAGGACTCTGAAAACGAAAAGTCTACCGCACCCGCACACGCATTGCGTGAAAAGATATTTAGCCCACACGATCCCGACCGTGGAGGAAACGTGCGAGGAACACAGGCGTCGCATACATGAAGAACAACCGATTAAGTCAGCTGTCACAGAGCACTGCATCTCCAAAGGCTATACAGTGTACAGGGTGGTCCATTGATAGTGACCGGGCCAAATATCACACGAAATAAGCATCAAATGAAAAAACTACAAAGAACGAAACTCGTCTAGCTTGAAGGGGGAAACCAGATGGCGCTATGGTTGGCCCGCTAGATGGCGCTGCCATAGGTCAAATGGATAACAACTGCGTTTTTTTGAAAATAGGAACCCCCATTTTTTATTACATATTCGTGTAACACGTAAAGAAATATGAATGTTTTAATTGGACCACTTTTTTCACTTTGTGATAGATGGCGCTGTAATAGTCACAAACGTATAAGTACGTCATATCACGTAACATTCCGCCAGTGCGGACGGTATTTGCTTCGTGATACATTACCCGTGTTAAAATAGACCGTTTACCAATTGCGGAAAAGGTCGATATCGTGTTAATGTATGGTTATTGTAATCAAAATGCCCAACGGGCGTGTGCTATGTATGCTGCTCGGTATCCTGGACGACATCACGCAAGTGTCCGGACCGTTCGCCATATGTGAAACGTCAACCATGACCTGCAACAAATGATGGTGCTCAAGTAGGTGTTTTAGCTGCTCTCGCGGCTAATCCGCACATCAGTAGCAGACAAATTACGCGAGAATCGGGAATCTCAAAAATGTCGGTGTTAAGAATGTTACGTCAACATCGATTGCACTCATACCATATTTCTATGCACCAGGAATTGCATGGCGACGACTTTGTACGTCGTGTACAGTTCGCCACTGGGCACAAGAGAAATTACGGGACGATGACAGATTTTTTGCACGCATTCTATTTAGCGACGAAGCGACGTTCGCCAACAGCGGTAACGGAAACCGGCATAATATGCACTATTGGGCAACGTAAAATCCACGATAGCTGCGACAAGTGGAACATCGGCGACCTTGGCGCGTTAATGTATGGCGCGGCATTATGGGAGGAAGGATAATTGGCCCCCATTTTATCGATGGCAATGTAAATGGTGTAATGTATGCTGATTACCTGCCTAATGTTCTACCGATGTTACTATAAGATGTTTCACTGCATGACAGAATGGCGATGTACTTCCAAAATGATGGATGTCTGGCACATAGATCGCGTGCGGTTGAAGCGGTACTGAATAGCATATTTCATGACAGGTGGTTGCTCGTCGAAGCACCATACCATGGCTCTCACGTTCACCGGATCTGACCGTGCCCGGATTTCTTTCTGTGGAGAAAGTTGAAGGATATTTGCAATCGTGATCCACCGACAACGCCTGACAACATGTGTCAGCGCATTGTCAATGCATGTGCGAACATTACTGAAGACGAAATACTCGCTGTTGGGAGGAATGTCGTTACACGACAAATGCATTGAGGTTGACCGACACCATTTTGAGCATTTATTGCATATATGTGGTATTTACAGGTAATCACGCTGCAATAGCATGCGTTCTCAGAAATGATGAGTTCACTCAGGTACATTTATCACATTGGAACAACCGAAACAAAATGTTCAAACGTACCTACGTTCTGTATTTTAATTTAAAAAACCTAACTGTTACCTACTGTTCGTCTAAAATTGTGAGGCATATGTTTGTGACTATCAAAGCGCCATCTATCACAAAGCGAAAAAAGTCGTCCAACTAAAACATTCATATTTCTTCACGTACTACAAGAATATGTGATAAAAAAGGGGGTTCCTATTTTAAAAGCGCAGTTGATATCCGTTTGACCTACGGTAGCGCCATCTAGCGGGCCAACCATAGCGCCATCTGGTTTCCCCCTTCAAGCTAGGCAAGTTTCGTTGTTTTTAGTTTTTTCGTTTGACGCTTATTTCGTGAGATATTTGGCCCAGTCACGATCAATGGATCACCCTGTATGTGAACTATGACGGCACCAAGTTGTTAAAACCGCTTAACAGGTTCTGGGACTCTGTAGAGATCCAATTACAGAATAAGCTAATAGATAAAGACAGCGTCTTTTTGCCTTCAGCTTGTTCAGTGGGGTGGGCAAGAAGTGATACAATTGTTACAAATGACAAGTGACTCAGAAATCACAGTTTTTGTAATAATAAATTATAAGTTCTGGGCGTGATTTCCGTCACAATTAGACTGCGCGGAGTCTGTTCTACGGCATTCATACTACAATGAAGTCACATGTGATTTTGACTGTTATAATTTCGAGTGTTATCAAGAACAAAACAAGTCACAAGTAACGATTCGTACCCACAACATTGATATTTTCCGACACTAGACTCATCTAAACCTGTTTTGTGTATCTTCAAGTATTGCACTTGAAGTATTCCCAGTATCAACTTCTAACTGGAAAATCCTAGTTACCAGTCCTTTCACTTTCACATCACACTCAACCACATTTTTATCAATAACTCTATGATGGAAAACTTTGAGGTATGTGACGGCCTTAACAATCTCATTGTTCACTCATAGTGGATTTCACATTTATTTATCATCCCTTCCAAATCGCATAATGACTGCAGTGACACACTGTGCAGATACTCAGTTTGCACACTTCCGTTGCCGGGTATGGCTCTTTTAAGCTGCGAGTTCTTCAAGAGTTGTCTCTCCTAGATATGAGTGGGGAGAGAGCGCAGCCAGCAATCAGAGTGGGGACTGCCTCTGGAAAATCACGAGAATTATTAAACTTTTCTAACATTCCTTTTACTAACAATGTGATTCACAATTGCTAATATTTGATGAAAGGAATATAAATGGGGGGGGGGGGGGGGTCGGCACACTAACAATAAACAATATCATGCCATCTCATTCAAAAACTTAGAAATTTAGCTTTCTTCAGTCGAAGACAGCGTAAAAAAACTGTGAAAAGTTATGGAGGTTTGCTGTCAATGATAGTTTTAATTATCTCTGCATCGAGTGACGCAAAAAGTAGGTCAGACACCTAAGAACATAACGAACCGGTTAGAACCTGTGTTCTAAATACGAACTCTTTCTGCATTGTGTGGCAATTTCTTGTATGATTCTCAACATCACCCCATTAACATTTTCCCACTTGATTCACTATTACAAAATTTAAGGCCAAAGGAAGAGCAAATATAAACCACTCTTGCCACAGAATGTTTCCTCTGTGTACAAGCATATGGACTGGACGAATCCTGACTGGTCAAACATAGAGTGCTGCAATACTCTTAACACGTGTTCGACTAAGAAACTCACGTTATCCTCCACGATCTTACAAACATGCTTAACACGTATGATTTTACACACTTCTTCCTCACAAAATTACTTTCTTTGAATATTTAATCACAAACTCCAATCATATACTTTTGATTTTCACTTTTGAACACAATACAGATCAGAATTAAACTTTCGTTTAACTGAAACCTCTCGCGACTGGAATTCGTTTTCCGTCTCCAGAGGATGTCCCCGCAGTTGTCGCTTATCCGTATCTACCAGACCTTCTAGAACAGCAGCGATATTGCAGCCGCTGGAATTGAGCTACTGATATAGACATTTTAATAATGGTATCGATAACTAGTATTCCAATATTGCATTAGAGCTACTGAAGGCCTTGGGAGAGCCAGTCCTGACAAAACTCTACCATCTGGTGAGCAAGATGTATGAGGCAGGCGAAATACCCTCAGACTTAAAGAAGAATATAATAATTACAATCCCAAAGAAAGCAGGTGTTGACAGATGTGGAAATTACCGAACTATCAGTTTAATAAGTCACAGCTGCAAAATACTAACGCGAATTCTATACAGACGAATGGAAAAACTGGTAGAAGCCGACCTCGCCGAAGATCAGTTTGGATTCCGGAGAAATGTTGGAACACGTGAGGCAATACTGACCCTACGACTTATCTAAGAAGAAAGATTAAGGAAAGGCAAACCTACGTTCCTAGCATTTGCAGACTTAGAGAAAGGTTTTGACAATGTTGACTGGAATACTCTCTTTCAAATTCTTAAGGTGGCAGGGGTAAAATACGGGGAGCGAAAGGCTATTTACAATTTGTACGGAAACCAGATGGCAGTTATAAGAGTTGAGGGACATGAAAGGGAAGCAGTAGTTGGGAAGGGAGTGAGACAGTGTTGTAGCCTCTCCCAAATGCTATTCAATCTGTATATTGAGCAAGCAGTAAAGAAAACAAAAGAAAAATTCGGAATAGGTATTAAAACCCATGGAGAAGAAACAAATACTTTGAGTTTCGCCGATAACATTGTAATTCTGTCAGAGACAGCAAAGGACTTGGAAGAGCAGTTGTAAGGAATGGACACTGTCTTGAAAGGAGGGTATAAGATGACCATCAACAAAAGCAAAACGAGGATAATGGAATATAGTCGAATTAAGTCGGGTGATGCTGAGGGAATTAGATTAGGAAATGAGACACTTAAAGTAGTAAAGGAGTTTTGCTATTTGGGGATCAAAATAACTGATGATGGTCGAAGTAGAGAGGATATAAAATGTCGACTGCCAATGGCAAGGAAAGCGTTTCTGAAGAGGAGATATTTGTTAACATCGAGTATAGATTTTGGTGTCAGGAAGTCGTTTCTGAAAGTATTTGTATGGAGTGTAGCCATGTATGGAAGTGAAACATGGACGATACATAGTTTGGACAAGAAGAGAATAGAAGCTTTCGAAATGTGGTGCTACAGAAGAATTCTGAAGATTAGATGGATAGATCACATAACTAATGAGCAGGTATTGAATAGAATTGGGGAGAAGAGTCGTTTGTGGCACAACTTGACTAGAAGAAGGGATCCGTTGGTAGGAGATGTTCTGAGACATCAACGGATCACCAATTTAGTACTGGAGGGCAGCGTGGAGGGTAAAAATCATAGAGGGAGACCAAAAGATGAATACACTAAGCAGATTCAGAAGGATGTAGGTTGCAGTAAATACTGGGAGATGATGAAGCTTGCACAGGATAGACTAGCATGGTGAGCTGCATCAAACCAGTCTCAGGACTGAAGACCAAAACAAAAACAACATCGATAATTGGTCTCTCACCGTAGCCAGGATGACTCTGGATAAGATAGTTAAATACGATGAAAAAATCAAACGTCACAGATGTTTGGGACACGGGTGCTCGTCACCAGTTCCAAACGACGTCAGTTTCTCTGGGAAAGACGTTTCAGGATAACCTGTAGGATCCTAATAGCTTTTCCGTGTTAATGATAGCATCATGGCATTGTTGGATGTGTCCAGCTGCTGACGACGAGACTGCGGGATTTTCGTGCTGCCTTAGGTACGACACGACAGGCAGGCTGTCGCCGTGGTGCATGGACAGGGTGGCCATCCGCTGCGACACGACGAGCTGCATGTCGCCCGCCTTCCAGACCGCCACCACGTCGCCTCCCGAGTACGTGCCTCCGACACCTCTTCGCGAAGAAGAGAGCGAGAATGAAGAAGAAGAGGAGGAAGTGGCGGAGGCAGTGGCGACTCCTTGGCCACCCGTCAGGTACCAAAACTACAGCTCGATCTATGTAATCTAGTCGTGCTCACCCATGTGTTCCAGGTGTAGTCATAAAGTCTTAATTATCACTTCGATAATATAAAGTTACGCAATCAATTTTGTCAGTTCGCAGGTACATTTCTGTGGTCCTGATGCACATAGATATTCCTACCCTACGGTATTGCAGCTCCTGTTGCGATCTGCTGCGGCACTGTAGCGCGGGTATTTAAATGTGTACCAGGACATTTACCTGAGAACAAACAAAACACTAAATACACAACGACATTTTTTAGAGGCGATGCCTGATAATTCGTCACTGCCTCTTGTAATCACGATAATTATACACTACCGGCCATTAAAATTGCTACACCACGAAGATGACGTGCTACAAACGCGAAATTTAACCGACAGGAAGAAGATGCTGTGATGTGCAAATGATTAGCTTTTCAGAGCATTCACACAAGGTTGGCGACGGTGGCGACACCTACAACGTGCTATCACGAGGAAAGTTTCCAACCAATTACTCATATACAAACAGCAGTTGACCGGCGTTGCCTGGTGATACGTTTTGTGATGCCTCCTGTAAGGAGGAGAAATGCGTACCATCACGTTTCCATCTTTGATAAAGATCGGATTGTAGCCTATCGCGATTGCGGTTTATCGTATAGCGACATTGCTGCTCACGTTGGTCTAGATCTAATGACTGTAAGCAGAATATGGAATCGGTGGCTTCAGGAGGTTAATACGGAACGCTGTGCTGGATCCCAACGGCCTCGTATCACTAGCAGACAGGCATCTTATCCGCATGGCCGTAACGGATCGTGCAGCCACGTCCCGATCCCTGAGTCAACAGATGGGGGCGTTTGCAAGACAACAACCATCTGCACGAACAGTTCGACTACGTTTCCAGCAGCATGGACTATCAGCTCGGAGACCATGGCTGCGGTTACTCTCGACGCTGCATCACAGACAGGAGCGCCTGCGATGGTGTACTCAACGATGAACCTGGGTGCACGAATGGCAAAACGTCATTTTTTCAGATGAATCCAAGTTCTGTTACAGCATCATCATGGTCGCATCCGTGTTTGGCGACATCGCGGTGAACGCACATTGGAAGCGTGTATTCGTCATCGCCATACTGGCGTATCACCCGGCGTGGTGGTATGGGGTGCCACTAGTTACACGTCTCGGTCACCTCTTGTTCGCACACTGAACTCGCATTCGGGAGGACGACGGTTCAATCCCGCGTCCGGCCATCCTGATTTAGGTTTTCCGTGATTTTCCTAAATCGCTTCAGGCAAATGCCGCGATGGTTCCTTTGAAAGGGCACGGCCGCCTTCCTTCCCCGTCTTTCCCTAATCCGATCAGATCGATGACCTCGCTGTTTGTGGTCTCTTCCCCCCAAAACAACCCAACCGTCTTGTTCGCAATGACGGCGCTTTGAACAGTGGACGTTACATTTCAGATGTGTTACGACCCGTGGCTCTACCCTTCGTTCGATCCCTGCGAAAACTTACATTTCAGCAGGATAATGCACGACCGCATGTTGCAGGTCCTATACGGGCCTCTCTGGATACAGAAAATGTTCAACTGCTGCCTTGGCCAGCATATTCACCAGATCTCTCGCCAATTGAAAACGTCTGGTCAATGGTGGCCGAGCAACTGGCTCGTCACAATAGGCCAGTCACTACTCTTGATGAATTGTGGTATAGGGTTGAAGCTGCATGGGCAGCTGTACCTGTACACACCATCCAAGTTCTGTTTGACTCAATGCCCAGGCGTATCAAGGCCGTTATTACGACCAGATGTGGTTGTTCTGGGTACTGATTTCTCATGATCTATGCACCCAAATTGCGTGAAAATATAATCACATGTCAGTTCTAGTATAATATATTTGTCCTATGAATACCCGTTTATCATCTGCATTTCTTCTTGGTGTAGCAATTTAAATGGCCAGTAGTGTATTATTCACGCACTTAATGAGAAAGTTAAACATAGGGCAGCTTTCGTGAAGTCGTTAAACTTCCTCAAACAGTTCTACATTTGACACAGATTACATTTTTTCTTATGCACCAGTTGGTTACGTTGCTCCTGCTGAGGGCTAGGTGGCGGCGACCACATTACCATTCTTCAAAAACTGGATTTTATAACTTTTCTAGATTAATAGAAAATACACTAAGAGAAAAAAAGACTGACCACGAAGGAATTATAATAAAGGGACGGAAATCGGGAGATGCGATGCACCCATACAAACAAATTATTAAAATTTCAGAAAAATTGAATGATTTATTAGAAATAGATTCATAAATTGAGCAAGTCAATTATGCATTGGTCCATATGTGGCCGCTATGCAAGCAGTTTTTCGACTTGGCATTGACTATTGGGTGTCCTCTTTAGGCATGTCGTGTCAAATTATGTTCTATTGACGTGTTAGATCTTCAAAATCCCGATGTACTTGGAGGACCTTGCCCATAGTGTTCCAAAAGTTCTGAGTTGGGGAAAGATCCGGCGACCTTTCTGGCCAAGTTAGGGTTTGGAAAGCACGAAACAAGCAGTATAATGTAAACCCAGATTGATTTGCCATGGAGCCGCAACAAGACAGGGGAATATCGTCGACGTACCGCGTGCTGTAACCGTGGCGCGGATGACAACCAAAGGGGTCCTGCTATGAAAAGAAATAACACACCAGAACGTCACTCCCTAGTTGTGGGGTGGAATGGCGGGCGACAGTCAGTGTGTATCCCACTATTGTTCTGGGCACCTCCAGACACGTCTTTACTGCTCATCGGGGTTCCGTAGGTGCCACGCAGGGCCATTGTCCGTAATCACAGGAAGACGGTGCTTGAATAGATGGGCAATGACTCACCTGCCAAAGACGCAAGGCAACCAGCATTCGCATGAACCCATAAAATGTACTAAAAAAAGTTTTATTACATTGCTGATGTAGATCGTTGAGCACGTCTGTGAGCTGCTCGACTTACCCATACAGGCTTATTAACAAAAATACGTTGATAACCTGTGTTCAAAAGAATGCCGTATTTAGTAACATATACATTCCAGCATGTACTCGATACAGTAAAACCAGCAGGTGTAAATTATTGGGCGTTAAGATTTTACCGGGAATACTTGTCTTTCTGGATCTCAGCTATCGTCAGAGCCCCGACAGTGTCCTGTCTACCACGTTATCATTGAAGACAAAGCACAAATTTGTCTAATATTAATCAAATTCAGAGTCTAATGCTGTTGAGAGAACACGTCTGTAGAAAGGATACTACTAGGGTTTTTTTCATTCTCTTCTGTGGTGTTAAATGCGACAGTTCGTTTGGAAAGTGCCCATAATCCTTGCATGATGATTTCATCTTATAGCTAGCACTCTGGAGGGTAATTTGTCTAGGGAACATACGTTTAAGATAATTATACACCAAATTTATTGTGAAATGTGCGTGTGGCTGGGGACTCCCGTTGGGCAGACCGGTTGCCTGGTGTAAGTCTTTTTAGCTGACACTACTTCGATGACCTGTGTGTCGATGAGAATGAAATGATTATGAGGGCAACCCAACACCCAGTCTCTGAGTGTAGAAAATCTCCGACCCAGTTGGGAATCGACCCCGGGCCCCTCGCGTGGCGTTCTGCTGTGCTGACCACTCAACTACGGAGGAGGACACCAAATCTATATACAATTTGGTATGAGCATCAGGCTGACGAGTAGATCATGTAACCTGGCGTATCTTTTGATACAACACACATCGAAAAACACATCGAATCATTTCCCAAACTGTGATTTGTAAGTGATAAATAATTATAGATTAGATTGGTCATAGTGGATAATCATGGGTATTTTGTAACAGAAGACTGACATTCGCGTGACATTGTAGAGCTGTGACACGCTCCCAGATATAAATTATCTATGGTAGCGGTAGAGGAACACTCTCTCTCTCTCTCTCTCTCTCTCTCTCTCTCTCTCTCTCTCTCTCCCTCTCTCTCTCTCTCTCTCTCTCACACACACACACACATAAACACACACACACACACACACACACACACAAATCGAAACATCACGTACCATATCACCACATTACACGATTTTTTAACCATAATGTCAACAGAGATACTAATTTTGTTTTGGAGTCATGAGTGGAAGTGAAGTCATGGTCAACTTATAATACACACATAGCAGTTTGTGAGGTTGGGGATATAGTTGCAAGCGCTAGTTTGCAATCTAGCAACTCGTTCTCCTTTGTCCCCGTAAGCTTCTTGAATTTCACTCTCCCAGTGAATTTCTCTTCCACCATACAATGAGAATCACTAAATCCGTCACACCCCTTCTTGAGAATAATTAAACTTATGGTTAGTAAATGGTTATCTGTTGTCCGTCCTTCACCAGAGCAACTGAAAATCCCCAAAACACGGTATGCAAGTGATAAATAACTATAGATTAAGTCGACCGTGGCTGGTCAACATCAGGTGAAACATCACTCCTAGTTCGAGGTACATGCTGTTTGTGTATCAGACAGTTAATTTCTAATGATGGATGCGTAACCTTGCTCTTCATCACATTCCCTGTTATTCTCAGTCTAATCTATAGCTGTTTATCACTTTCATAAAACGTTTCGGGTTTTCAAACATTACTGCAGTCGTAAGCGCATCCCTTCCAAAAGAGAAAGGCTGATTCGTTTGTCTTTAAGATGTAAGATGATTTTATTGTACTGGAGTTATAGCACAAGGAACAATAAATCCAGCAGTTCACAGACGCGTTCAACAGAATACATCATCCATGTAACAAAATAATTTTAGAATGTTTTATGGGTGCCTGCATCCACCGACTGCATGGAATCTTAAACAGGTGACACCTTGACTGTCTAATCAAACACCACCTTCCTACCATTACAATGCCACCCATGTATGGGCCCTACAGAGATAACAGATAAAGTTTCATTACTGGTCGCAGAGCAGCCTCTCTGGTTGGGATGTTGTAATGGAGATTCGTCATTGGAGGGTGGGGAGGGGAATCTCGTACTCCCCTGGGCTACTGGCTCCACATACTCATACTCAAATCACAGATATGAGGCGCTTCTCACAGAGATGGTAGCATTCACTTGACATGCTCGCAGGACTTACAAAGACGTGGTGGTGATTCAGTTGTTATCAGGTATGTGCAGAATAGAGGGCAGTGGGTGGGGTTTCCTTTGGATTACCTTGATCAGTTGCTGGTGGTTCCCTGGGAGGAGGGAAGTGCGAAGTGACCATGAATATAAGTCGTCCAAGTGTGTAACCTGACACCAGAAGTATTTAGCAGTAACCATGATATAATATCATTATTACAGCCAGAACCCGCATTGATAAGCTACTTAGAATGTATGTGAATGACGTAGTAGAATGCGCTGGAAATATTCAAGGCTGTTCAAGATGATATGGTTGTCCATAAGAACACAGTAACGGCTTGCAGATGGATCTACAGAGGAGAGATGAATGGTACAGCGAATAGTAGTTGATCCTGAACGGAAATAAATGAAACTATTTGTGCATCCATAGGAAAAGAAATCCACTACTGTTCCACTAAATTGTTGATGACAAATTGCTGGAAACAGTAACCTCTGTAAAATACTAGGAATATCAATCTGAAACCCTTTAGTGGAATAATAACATAAAATATTTAGTAGGAAAAGTAGATGCGAGATTATGATTCATAGGAAGTCTCCTAAAGGAATTTAATTAATCCACTAAAGAAGTGGCTTACAAGACGCTTGTCCTATGTCTTCTTGAGTGTTGTTTATCATTCTGGGATTCTTACCAATTAAGACTGACAAAAGAGATAGAGAAGATCCAATAAAGAGGAGCGCGTTCCATCATGGGATCGAAAGGTCGGCGCGAGAGCAGTACAGTGAAACTCAACAAACTCCTGTGGCAGTTGCTACAAAAGAGACATTGTGCATCATGGAGAGGTTTACTACTGAAATTTCAAGAAAGTACTTTCTGGGAAGAATCAGACAACTTCCTCCAACATATGTTTCGCAAAAAGACCACAACGAGAAACTTAAAGAAATTATAACTAATTCAGAGATTTATCGACAGTCATTCTTCCCATGCGCCATCCCGAATGTAATAGGGATTGGAGGAGGGCGGGGGGATCAGTTAGCAGTACCAGAAGAAGTACTAATGCAGATACAAATGAGGCACAGCTGGGTAGAAGTAAGACAACATCGAAGGCTAATGCAAGAGGCTGTGGAAGCGGATTGGTTCAGACTGTCCAGGTGAAGTTACATTGGGGGCTAACTGCTGATATGGCAATATTGCCTCTGAGGCATTGAGGAGGTTACCACATGCTACAGCCTAGCAGAGGCACCAGAGGCATAATAACATAGCTGCAACAGAAAGACAGAGCAACTTGCCTCCAAGGGTCACGTCCAAACAACTGTTTCTCATTTCCAGACAGAGGCATTACTGTCCGCCAGCCACCAGCTCCAATGGGGGGATCTACAATGCTCTAAGAGTCTATGAATCTTCATGGACTAACAAGTCACCATCTCAAGACTCTGCTGCTTGTTGTTGTGACCCTGCTCTTCATGCTGAGTCGAATGTTGTGGGCTATGCACCCTCCATCTGGTGGGCCAGCTGTGGCATACCTGGCCCGGACCTGTTCAGCTGCTCAGCCACCACTGCCCGTGCAGGCAAGCTGTAGTCAGAATCCCTGCTGAGTCACTTCCATCGTTACCCCACTGGCCACATGCCCAGCGATGCTCTTGAGGGCACACCTCTTTGCAGGCTGCTTAGAGCTTACATCATGGAAGTACTGGGTTCTATGAATATTGTCACAACTAGAACAGTTTGTTGAGCAATTATTAAAAGTTTTAACAGTGATGTTTTCATGACAATACGTCAGATATCCATTCACTGCATCACTGGTACTCTGCCCAAGATGGTGAATTCCTGGCTTCCTGGCCACTGCCAACCTAGTTCCACCACCCATTGTAGAGGCCAGCTTCTATAAGTGGTATATGGAGATGTTACTGACATCTGCGGCTGGAGCCAGGACCACATCTCCAGCTGCAACGTGCAATTCAACAGCATGGTACATCAGACATCTACCAGGCAACCACTCACCACTTCACTGGTACACTGACCATGGTGGTGAACTACTGGCCTTCTATGTTTTAATTAATGGATGCAACTGCAGTTAGTCTTCTTGCTCCTTTTATGGGTAAAGCGACTAAGCACATATCAGTATTTAGCGACAATCTGGAAGCTGTTGATGTCCAGGATGGCTGACCAGCTGATGTACGTTTACTCATGGCCAAATTACGGTTGGTTGGCGAGGTGAAAACGTACATTATGTGTCATGAGATAAGGCGCACACATTCCAAAATCTCAAGAATACTCTACCAGTGCTACCTCAAGTAGGACAGTGCTAGATTCCTCAGTTTTCAACTTAATGAATGTCCCAGAGGCGAAACGCGTCTGTGGAAACATTCTCGGATAGAATTAGGGAAATCATTGTGCAAATGTATGAATTAATACAGTATGAGGAAGTTGAGAAAATTATTCTGCAATAGGTAGAACGTCCAGCAGCTAGATGTGTTTTTAAGAGAACTACCAGCCAATATGGCAACGGGGGTGTGGATGTAGAATCCAAAGGTTATGGCTGCTGCCATTAAGATCACTACACAGCTGGAGGAAGTAGATACAGAGACACAGGTGTAGGATAAATGTAATGTTTTTTTCCTCAGAAGTAAAGTGCTAAAGGTGTGGATGTGCGAGCTACATTCAGAAACAATGCCACCAACTGCAGTGCTGTGAGTGCAGGGTGGTAGGGTATCAGGCACAGGATTGTATAGTATTAAAAAAAAAGGGATATGCAAGGCAATGTGTTGCTTGGTGGGCATGATGAACAGGAAGGATCACAAGTGTTAATGGACACAAGAGCTTATGTGATGGTAACTAGTCTGGGCTAAATTCTCCACAGCGTATAGGCTACATGAAGTAGGGGACAATAATGTGGCATTTTTGTGGTCAACATTGTTCAGTATCTGTATTGGAGTAAGAAATTTTCGGGAATATATGGAAGTATTGCCCCACATCACTAAGGGGTACTGTGCAGTCCTAGCACTGGAATTTTTGAATAACCATCATCCAAAAGTATACCTCTCACAGCACACTATTGAGCTCAGTAAGACCTTCTTCCACCTGCCAAAGTCCCACAGTCTGGCCACAGAAGAGAATTCCCCTCGTAACTCAGTACCATCTGGGATTGGAGCAACTAAATTACACTCTCCGCCAGGGTTTCGATTACCTCTCATTGTGCCCTGAAATGAGAAATGTCCTACTCACTATCCTTCCCACCCCTCCTACCGTGATATTCCGCCATTCACCGAACCTACACAATATACTCGTCCATCCTTACACAACTCCTGCTCCCAGTCTCTTACCTCAGAGCTAATACCCCTGTAATAGAACTAGATGCAAGACCTATCCAATACATCCTTCTATCACCAGCTTCTCCAGTGCGGTCACTAACATCACCTATCCCATCAAAGGCAGGGCTACCTGTGAAACCAGTCATGTGATTTACAAGCTAAGCTGCAACCATTGTGCTGCATTCTATGTAGGCATGACAACCAACAAGCTGTCTGTCCACATGAATGACCACCAACAAACTGTGGCCAATAAACAAGTCGACCACCCCGTTGCTGAACACACTACCAAACATGATATCCCTCATCTCAATGACTGCTTCACAGCCTGTACCATATGGATCCTTCCCACCATCACCAGCTTTTCTGAATTGCACAGGTGGGAAATTTCCCTGCAATACATCATATGTTCCCATAACCCTCCTGGTCTCAGCCTTTATTAATGTCTGTCCTCACCCATCCAGCCCCCTTCTTGTTCCCATTTCAGCACTATACAGCCGTCATTTCACCGCCTCACCCAGTCTTTTAATTTCTTTTCATTTCTCTTCTTTCCGCTACTAACCCTTCCCCCTCTGCACCTTCTCTCCTGCCCTCCGTCTAAACTGCAACACTTCACTGTCTGCCACTCCTACCATACTATCCCTCCCCCTCCCCACCCCAGGCTCATCCTTTCCCCCACCCACTCGCCTCTCCCATTAGGCACTGGTGCTGCTGCTCACAGTGTGGTTTCAGTTCTCTGAGACTGGAGACATGTGTGAGAGTTGCGTTTGCGCGAGTGTGTGTGTGCGTGTGTGTTTATGTGTGTCTACTGCTCACAAAGGCCTTAATGGCCGAAATCTATAATTGTGTGAATCTTTTTTTTGTGCGTTCGCGCCTCAGCATCTCCACTAAATGGTGAGTAGCAACTTTCCTTTTCTGGTATCTCTACATTTCATCCTGGACTTTCCATTGTTTGATTTTTGCAATAAAAAACTATTAGACATAAATACTTGCAGTTTGCGGCATCATGTGAAGTCTCGTACAAAAAATCAATACATTTCACATTGGCTGCTTTCATAACCCGTAAAATGTCTAGACAATACTTCATCTCAAGCCACGTGCTCACAAGCATGAATGAATTGGAGGAAGTAATTGCCAAGTTCACATATAGGAAAGGCATTCACAATGTCTTTCACACAAAACCGCAATAAGAACTTCAAAGTGGTTATGTCCAGTGGTCACTTGGTTGGGCCGTACGTACTATCTATCACTGTTGTTCGCTCCAGAAAGTCACGAATATGTTAACTCCAATGTGATGGTGTAACATCCAGCTGGAAGATCGCATTTAAATGAAGGGAAAGAATTTTACATGGCAAATTGCTCTAGTATGTCCAGATAAATTGTGCCTGTTTATGTTTGCTTTATGAAGAAAAATCGTCTAACTATGCTGTCTTCCATCAGCACACAAGACAAACATACCTTTTCGCTGGGTATATTCCAAAAAACTGTGGTGGTTTTCCGAATTCCAGATGCGTATGTTGGGCCGATTGACCTTCCGACCTGTGTGGAAGGCTTCTTCGACAGGGAAAACGACATTTACTAGATAGTTGCAATGTTGCTCCATCTCGTTCAACATCTTGATGAAACTTCAAGTCGTTTCACTTCAATGGTTGCACATTTGAATTTTGCAAGAGTGCAAGCGAAGTCGTTTATGTCGCAACCTTGCGCATTTGTTGAGCGAGGGATGTTTAACGCTCGTAGTACTCGGCCAACTGACTTTGATAGGCTTCTTTGAAAGATCTCTCTGCTCTCTTCTACCATTTCATCAGACGTGCGTTACTGCGACAACCTGAGCCTGTTTGAACTCCCATCGGCCAGAAATTTGTCATCCCAAGCCTTAATCGTCTCAACGTCTGGTGGCACTCTTCACAATTCACGTCGAAAATTTCTTTGGACAACAGTGGGTGATTTTGTTTCCGAATACCACACCAAGCATTGGGCTCTCTCTTGAGGAATAGTCACTTATGGTAATTATTTACTATTTGAAACAATGATGAATGGTATAGAAAAAATACACACAAAATTTTGAAGTTGCTTTAGCCGATGCTGCAAACCGTAAGTATCTACACAGACGGAAAAAAATCACAACACCAAGAAGGAGTTGTGCGACATAAACGGAAGTTAATAAGTGTGTTTCTACATCGGAAGGATAATGTCTATTCGAATTTCGTACCAGTCGCATAAGAGAGGCACCAGTAGCGCCACTATGAGCATGCAAATCTGGTTTGCTTTAAATACGCGCTGTAGTGGCCGTGAGCGGTAGTTAACTTTGAGATTAGTCAAGAATGCCTTAAAGTGACGCCATTATCAACATCTTATTGAGTGTGAACGAAATCATGTATCGGACTGTGGGAAGCTGCATGTTCCTTATGCGATATTGCAGAAAGATTTGGGAGGGATGTAGCCATTGTATATATCTGGCAGCGGTGGTCATCAGAACGTGCGGTCGCAAGAAGACCGGGTGCTGGACGGCCACGTGGCATTACCGAGTGGGTAGACCATCGTTTTCAGTGTATGGCTCTGGCGCATCGTACTGCGTCTGCAGCAGGAATAGGAGCCGCAGATGGCACCACAGTGGCATAACGAACTGTTACAGACCGGTTACTTCAAAGACAGCTCCGACCCAGACGCCCTGTAGCGTGCTTTCCACTGACCACAAACCACCGTTACCTGTGACTTCAATGGTGTCAAGCGAGAGCGCCTTGGAGGACAGGGTGGGGGTTTCTTGTGTTTTCCGATGAAAGCTGATTCTGCCTCGATGCCAGTGATGGCTGTGTGTTGGTTAGAAGGAGGGTACTTGATGGCCTGGAAACAAACCTTTCTGCGTGCTAGACACACTACACCTACAACTGCGTTTCGTGTGCCATTTATGGGCAGTATTCAAGGGGGCTATTTCCAACAGGATAACCCTCACCCACAAATCGCTGTTGTAACCCAACATGCTCTACAGAGCGTCGACATGTTGCCTAGGGCTGCTCAGTCACCAGATCTGTCCCCAGTCGAGTATGCATGGAACGACATTGGAGGACAAATGCAATGTCATCCATAAACAGCATAAGGCGTCCCTATACTGACCGACCAAAGGCAACAGGCTGGGAAATGCCCACAAACTGACTTCCAGCACATGTACGAGGGGCGTTTGAAAAGTCTGTGCAAGAATAAAAACTACTTACATGTTTCGGGTAAAACTTTTTTATTTTTCGACATTGTCTCCTTTTAGACTTATACACTTCGTCCAACGCTGTTCTAGTTTGTTGATCCCTTCGGAATAATAGGAATTGTCCAAGTCTGCAAATTAGGTATTAGTTGCTGCAATCATCTCGTTATTTGAATAAAGTCTTTGTCCCACCAGCCATTTCTACAAATTGGGGAACAAATAGTAGTCCGAGGGAACCAAGTCTGGAGAATAGGGGAAATGTGAAACGTGTTGGAATCCTATTTCCAATAATTTTGCGACCACAACTGCTGAGGTGTGTGCTCGTGCATTGTCATGATGGAAAAGAACTCTTTTGCGGTCCAATCGCCGGCGTTTTTCTTGCAGCTAGGTTTTCAAACGGCCCAATAGCGATGAATAATATGCACCTGTAATAGTTTTACCATTGCACTATTGATAAAAGGAAATGTTTTAATACAGGATGGTAAAAACCAATTGCGTTCAACAAAAATGTGAACGAATATTCCCTGAATGGGTTTCCAAGTTCTACAATCGATCGAAGGATGACCTATGCCATATCACATCTATAATCTATATTTAATTTAAGTTTCACAGAAGAGAAAACTATCAAAATGGTCTACAGTGATCCTCAATTATCTTTAATTACTTATCTAACTTGTCGTAAATTACAGTGGCTGATGTAACTTCTCAATAACTATATAAAAGAAAAATCATCGCGTTTCAGATCTGTTCTTCAAGTGGCAAATGTGAACACCATGAGTTTTAATTAACGATCGACACTAGTATTACGCAAAAAAGGGGTGTAACAGATGAGACTTCTGCAGTTCTGAGTGAAGCCTTATGCGCTCAAAAATGCGGCATCGCGTGCGTTCATTACCTTGTCGGTGTTTAGGCAGCGTCAGGGCGACAGCGGCCGGCGCACCAGCCATCCAGCTCGCCGTCTCGGAACCAACTGTCCTCTAACTTCTCCTTACTACAATTTACCGAAGTTAGTTTAAAAAAAACTATCTGGCTATGTTTTCATCTGACCAATCAGGGTCTCGATGTTAACCTTAAGCTCCGCCTACAAAAATTCTGTCTATCCAATAAGAAACGTTATACTTTTCGTGGTGAGGCAATGTTTTTAAAGTTTGCAACGTAACAGAGACGCTAAAAAGTCTCACGCTAAAACCTGCAGTTGGTGTGGTCCTTTTAGCGTTATCGTAAGATCTATACTGTTCTTCTGGAGGTCTCTATCTTTTAACATGGGCTGGAGGGTGGTCCTTGACGTACCTGAGACGCGAAAAAGTCTCACGCTAAAACTTGCGGGTGGTAGTGGCCCTTTTTGTGTTATCGAAAGATCTATACTGTTTTTCTGGAGGGCTCTAGCTTTTAACATGGGCTGGGGGTTGGTCCTTGACGTACCTGTGACGCGAAAAAGTCTCACACTAAAACGTGCGGGTTGTGTGGCCCTACTGATTAGCTGGCGCCGTAGGTGTCCAGACCTTCCCTTATCGTAGGGCCTTCTAGCTTAACATGGTTCTGCTCTCGGCTTCTGTCCTCGTTTCTCCCCTCGGAACTGCGTCTGCCTCACGGTGGGAAGGTACGACACGCATTTAGGCATTCTTGTGTTAGTCTGTGGCATTCCATTTGCTCACTCGTTACTTGTATTACTTTGGTTAATTTAATGTCACGATTTATTCGGAGCTATGTGACATACTAGTAGATTTGCTTATTATGTCAGGGTTTTCATGGAAGGTGTTGGATTTACCTGACACCTTACAACCTCACTCCTACCCTCAAATACCTCGACCGCCACCTCACCTGGACTCCCCGTCTCCTTACCATCCAAAACAAAGCTCACAACCGCCTCTGCCTCCTGAAACTCCTGTTCGGCCGGACGTGGGGCCTGCATCCTTCCACCATCTTTCACACCTACAAATCCTTGATCCGCCCCATCCTCTGTTATGCCAGTGTAGCTTGGATTTCCGCCCGTCCCCGGTTCTATAAAGCCTTCCAAATCCTCGAACGCCATGCACTCCGTCTCGCCTTCCGCATCTGCCTTTCCGTCCCCCACGCGCATCCTCTACAACCTCTTCCCCTTCCCCCACCGTCTCCTTTTCCTTGAACACATCTGCACACTATATATTGTCCACCGCCCTGATCCCCCTCAGCCCCTGGTGTCTGCCTTCCTCTCCACCCCCCACCAGTTGCCGCGCCTTTACCGTTGTGTCCCACCCTCTCTCTACCTCCACACCCTTCATCTCCTTTCCCAATGCAACTTCCACCGTCTACCCCTCCCGGATGATGAGCTTCGCCCTGACATCTACCCTTCCTACAAACTCTAATCCCATCTTCCTGCCTCCTCCTCAGCGCTTCCGCTCCTCCCCGTCCCTCCTCCTGAGCGGTTTCCCGCTCCTACTGCCCCTCCATCTCTTGTGCCTCCTTTCATTGTCTCTGCACTCCCTCCTGCCCTGTCTTTCCTCTTCATCTCCTGCCCCACGTGTCTCCCACCTCTTCGTGTACCCACTGATGCCCCTCCTCTCTTCATCCCGCCGCTTCTGCTGCTGCCCCTTTTCCATCCTCTCTGCCCTTTCCCTCGGCAGGTCCCGCCTGGCAGTTTTATTCTTCGTCGTGCGTGCTCCAAGCGGTTTTTAAGTGTGTTGTTCCGGAGTGTTTTTACTACTGTGGCCGAATTTTAATGTGTGCATGTCCATTCAGTTTTGAAGAATCGCCAACTGTGTTTTTTAACTTTCTGGTGACTTTTTTTTATTTAACTGTCCTCCATGAACGTCTCCGTGTTAGTCTATATTTTTTACCTCCATTTTCACCCGTTATTCTGTTTTAAGTTCCCCTTTATCGCCTTATGTAACATTTTATTCTTCTTTTACGTTGTCATGCCACTCGGCTGAATAGCGGCGGACTGTGCTGCTGACAGCCCTCCCTGCCCATATGGGGCAGGGGAATGAAATCACAATATATGAAAAAAAACGAGGCAGGGAGTCTTGCAGACAGCTCGTAGCAGTCGTCAGTGCCATCCTTCGTTGTTTGGTTAGCTAGCTCGCTGTGTGATTCAGTATTGTATAACGACTTCGGCCATGAATCAGGAATATTCTTTGGACACTAATTGGAACTGTATCTACGGCACACTCTTCGCTGTCAATAAACCTAAGTAACTGTTTTATACTAGCTGGCGCTTATTTGTCACTAATCGTTTTCCTGCCACCAGATTTTAGTCGCAACCTGGTCACGTCCTACTCCATATCCAAATTATGGTTGCCACGCCCGGGCGGCCATAAAAAAAGGGGTCAAGGAACAGTGCCAACTGGCCCACACCAAGAGATGTCTTGCAGAGTGTAGCTGTAGCTAATATGAGACTGATGTGGTTACAATGTTTGTAGACTAGAGGGCAGTATTTTGGCGCAGGTACGATACGACGGGTCTGCTGTCGCCCGCCTACGTGGCGCCGGAGGAATCCGACGACGAGGGCGGCGAACAGGTGTTAATGCAGGCCGAGGAGCCGGCGGTCCGCGAGCAGACCAAGTTCGCGCAGGCCGACCAGCTTGTCAACGAGGCGGGAGACGCAGGTCGCTTCCAGCAGGTAGGCCCGCTGCTGCCTCAGTAGCACACTGCGCTGTTACTAAGTGTATTCCGTCGTTTCTAGGTCCATACGATACAATAACAACATTTTACTATAAAAATACAGCGACCAGCCACTTTTTTTAATGTGTTTTTATTTATGCCAATATGCATTTCGGGTTTGCACCCATCTTCAGCTGGCAAATTACATGTATCTTCAGTTTCTACAGTGCTACAATATCGACAGCAGTTTGGATGCTGCAGCTGGCCTGTGCAAAAGCAACGATTCCAATCATTTACTTCAATTTCGCGAGTTTAAAGTTACGAACTATCAGTTGTTGATTTTACTTACATTCTCCTCTCTTTGTTTTTTCTTGGCTTTTCTTCTTGTTTGTAACAGCACAAACACTTTTTGTCACTATTTTACACAGGCGCACTGCGTTATCCGCCATGTTGTCGACTGACAGGCTTTTTTTCCCTTACATACAAGCAGTTTATCTATGGACAGAGTGCAGAAACATAGCATTGAGGAAGTGAGACAGAGCAAGCTGGAGGATTTTGAAATTTGCTCGTGGCAAAGGATGGAAAAACAGTTGGAGGAATATGGTTGAAAATAGGGACGTACTACGAAGAATAAGAGGTCATAGACAACTACTGAATGTAATAAAAAGAAGAAAAAGAAACTGGAAACAACATACAGCCTGTTTAAGACAATCTGTTCATTCCAGATATTTCCGGAACCTTTTCAGGTACCGTAATTCTGTTTTCACCCAAATGAATTATGAGAAACAACATTAACCTCTTTTCATAGCTGCATTAATTACAGAGATATCAGTATCAATTTCGTTTTTTCCAAACGGAGCTATATTAATTTCTGCTCCTATATCGAACTCGTATTTCTAAAAGGCAAGAATTCAATGACGTTTCACTATTCAGAATTAGATTACCGGTCTCAGAGGTATTACAATATTTTGATCTTAGGCTTTATCTACACTGACGGCAAAAATCGCAACATCAAGGAGTTGTGCGACATAATCTAATGTTGGTAGGCGTGGTTACAAATCTAAAAGGTAATGTATATTCAAATTTCGCGTCAGCCACATGGGACTGGCGCTAGAAGGGCCACTAGAGAATGCAAATCTGGTTTGCTTTAGTACACACTGTAACGACCGTGAGCGTTAGTAACCTTTGAGGCGTCCGCGGCTCGTGGTCTTGCGTTAGTGTTCTCGTTTCGCGCGCACGGGGTCCCGGATTCGATTCCCGGCGGGTTCAGGGTTGGGTTGGGTTGGGTTGTTTGGGGGAAGAGACCAATCTGCGAGGTCATCAGCCTCATCGGATTGGGGAAGGTTGTCGGCTGTGCCCTTTCAAAGGAACCATCCCGGCATTTGCCTGGAGCGATTTAGGGAAATCACGGAAAACCTAAATCTGGATGAACCGTCGTCCCCCCGAATGCGAGTCCAGCGTGAGGGGTCAGGGATTTTCTCTGCCTCGAGATGACTGGGTGTTGTATGTCTTTCATCATCATTTCATCCTCATTCACTCGCAAGTCGCCGTAGTGGCGTTAAAGAACTTGTGGGACGGCGGCCGAACCGTCCTGTGAGGGGTCTCCCGGCCACCAATTCCATACGTTCATTATTATTACCTTTGAGGCTGGACGTGATGAGTTGATGTTAGTCAAGAATGCCTTTAAGGGAAAGAAACATCATTATCAAAACCTCGCTGCGTTTGAACGAGGTCGCGTTGTAGCGTTACGGGAAGCTGGATTTTCCTTCTGCGATATTGCAGAAAGACTTGGCAGTGTCGCTACTGTACACGACTCCTTGCAGTGGTGCTCATGATAATGCACAGCGGAGGAAGACCGGACTCCGGACGGCCACATGGGACTATCGAAAGGGAATGCCATCGTGTTCAGCGTATGGCTCTGGCGCATGGTAATGCATCTGTAGCGGCAATTTGAGCAGCAGCTGGCACCATAGTGTCACAACAAATTGGTTACTTTAAGGACAGCTCCGAGCCAAATACTCTGTAGCGTGCATTCCACTGACCCCAAACCAACGCCATTTGTAACTTCAGCGTCAAGCGAGAGCTCGTTGGAGGGTAGAGGTCTGTTGTGTTATCTGATTAAGGCTGGTTCTGGCTCGGTGCCTGTGATGGCTGTGTGTTGGTTAGGAACAGGCCAGGTGGGCGCCTGCAGCCAACCTGTGAGTGCCCTACACACACTGGATCTACATCTGGAGTTATGGTCTGGGTGCTATTCCGTACGACAGCAGGTGCACTCTCGTGGTTACCCTACTCGCCGTGACCGCAAATTTGTACGTCAGTCTGGTGATTCGACCTGTTCTGCTGCCATTCATGAACAGCATTACACTGGAAGTGTTTCCAATAGGACAATGCTCGTCCACATACCGCTGTTGTGACGCAACATGCTCTACAGGGTGTCGACTTGTTGCCTTGGCCTGCTCGACCACCAGAACTGTGTTCAGACATCATCGGGTTACAAACCCAGTGTCATCGACAACCAAACACTCTGGCGGTTACGCTGGTTACTGATGTAACAGCTTTTTACATTTGCAGTAGATTATCTCCCGCTTACATTAATCTGTGATCTTGCAATGTTTATTACTTAAATATGTTACCTAGAGAAATGTATTCTCGAAATTTCGTTACTCGACATTAATTTTTCTTTGCTATTGCGATTTTTTCTGTCAGTGTATTTTGGACTTAAAAATACACTCATGCTCATAAATTAAGGATAATTGCAGAATGTGGTGCCACACAACGTGGCACTACACAAAACTGGCGCTAATAGCATAGGCACATAGGGAACACACACGACACAGATCGGTAAGTCCACGGTATTGGTGATAAGTTGAGAAAACCGTCACGAAACACATGTGCTACAAAACACCACTGTTTCCTGCGCATGTAGCCCGACATCAGTATGGGATTCGATCAGCATGCACACGTATACAGGCCGCGCAACTGGTTGGCGTACTCTGGATCAGGTGGTCGAGCAGCTGCTGGGGTATAGCCTCCCATTCTTCCACAAGTGCCTGTCGGAGCTCGTGAAGTGTCGTAGGGGTATTGAAGACGTGCAGCGACACGTCGACCGAGAAAATCTCATATATCTTCTGCTTCAAGGTACTCCTCCACGATTGCACCTCGGTGGGCCGTGCGTTATCATCCCTCAGGAGGAAGGTGGGACCCACTGCACCCCTGAAAAGGCGAACATACTGGTGCAAAAAGAAGTCCCGATACACCTGACCTGTTAAAATTTCTCTGTCACAGACGTGCAGGGTTGTATGGCACCAATCATAATCCCACCCCACACCATCAAACCACCACCTCCATACATGTCCCTTTTAAGGACATTAAGGGGTTTAATTCTGGTTCGTGGTTCACGCCAGATGAAAACCCGGAAAGAATCACTGTTCAGACTATACCTGCCCTCGTCCGCGAACATGACCTTGGACCACTGTCCCAATGACCATGTACTGTGTTCTTCACACCAGGCTTTACGGGCTCTCCTGTGACCAGGGGTCAGTGGAATGTATCTCGCAGGTCTCTGGGCGAATAAACCATGTCTGTTCAATCGTCTGTAGACTGTGTGTCTGGAGACAGCTGTTCCAGTTGCTGCGGTAAGGTCCCGAGCGTGGCTACCTGCAGTACTCCGTCGCCGTCTGTGGGCACTGATGGTGAGATATCGGTCTTCTTGTGGTGTTGTACACTGTGGACGTCCCGTACTGTAGCGCCTGGACACGTTTCCTGTCTGCTGGAATCTTTGCCATAATCTTGAGATGACACTTTGTGGCACACCGAGGGCCCGTGCTGCGACTTGCTGTGTTTGACCAGCCTCCAGTCGTCCTAGTATTCTATCTCTCATAACATCATATGTCTTCTTTGAGCCATTTTCAACATACAGTCACCATTTGCACGTCTGAAAACGTCTACACACTTACTCGCTGCACCGTACTCTGACGCTCACCAGTATACCTTTGCTGCCAGCGCCACCGTGCGACGACCGCAGGTCAAATGCACCGCATGGTCATACCCCGAGGTGATTTAAGCCCGCAAACCACCCACCAGAGCGTTGTTTTAGCATGTATCAGCATTATCCTTAATTTATGAGCATGAGAGTAGTTGCTGTCTTTTGCGGACGTTCAAGATTTCACAGAGGAAATTTAGCTTTCATTCTATCTGTGTCGTTCACGTTTGTCGAGTCCTGGTTAAAAAAAAAACTAATGTCTTTCACATAGCAAGAGAAGCTAGATATGCTAGTTATTTACGCAGATTGCAAAAGGAGCGCGAAGAGAATAGTTGAGCTGCACGCACAAAGATATCCTGACAAACGATGCCCATCAAGAATGACAAACCAGCGACCAAGCAAAAAATAAAATAAAATAAAATAAAAAATAAATAAAAAATAAAAAAATAAAAAATATATTATTGGAAGTGTGCTGGAGTACTATACAGAGGGCAAGAAGCAAGTCTGCTACAAGCGGAGCGAACGAATTATTGATGTTTTGGCAACTGTTGCTCATAATCCACAGGGTAGCTCCAGAGAAACTGAGTGTGCCTCGACAGTACGTCAGCCAAGAGCTATTCGCATTTTGCTTCCATCCGTTTGTGTGTGCATATTAACCAGCGGGATTGCAGAAGACACATGGGATACTGTCGCTCGGTTCTATTGCGACATTAGTACTCTGTGTTGTTTATTGAAAGAATTCTATGTACTGATGAAGTTGTCTTTACAAATGATGGAAAGCTGAACACAAGAAATATGCATTACCGGACCGCTGAGAATCAGAACTGGCCGAGGTAGGTTGATTTTTTACCGAAGTGTTACTGGCTCTCCTGCAGGAAGTATCACTTGAAATACCTCTGGTATGTGGTAGTAGCATGATGGGTGCCTGGCTCACTACTTGCTTGTGGATAGTCTTACCCCTCATACCCATTAAACTATTTAATGGATGTTCGAATACTGTTATTAAGGTCAGTTATTCCAAGGTACACAAATAACGTGTTTATGTTGGACTGTGAAATGTTCAGCTTTGTTAAGCATTAATCTGAAAATGAGCGTCTAATGTAGTAAGACCTGCACCAAGGCGGCCGGACCTGCCCCGCAAGGGGCCTCCCGGCCAATGACGCCAAACGCTCATTTCCATTTTCTACCATCATACATTAAGTAAATTGTGAGTAATTGCAGAATTGTTTATTCTCTTCAAAATACGTTTATTCACTATCTGGTAAATTCCATATTGCAGTTTTCAACACTTCACAATCCTCCCAACTCACTACTACAACTGACGACTGTCGCGCCCAACCGTTACACACACAGCATTTTGACAAGGACAGAGATGTGTGTGTGTATACAATCGATATAACCTAAGAGCTACATGTTATTAATATTTTATAGAGAAAAGCAGATATCTATTTATCTTTCAGAATAATAATTATAGAATTAATATAAATATAATTATAGAATTATGATCAAATTCGAATTTTAAATACTCATGACTTCAAATACGAATATGACTGAAATATATCGAAAATACAAAAATAATTACGTTTCTCATAAAATAATTAATCTTTTGTTAGCTTCATGCTTTATTTCTGTTTATAAAACGTATAAATAATCATTTTGCTTATGACATCTAAACGCGAATTACAGTTTCAGTCTAACTGGATCGTGTTGTGAACTAATTTGTATCGAATTCTCCAATACGTGGTGAAAAAACATATCCACAGGCCAGTTCCATTACAATAGGAAGTTCTTCACCTAGCTCTTTTCTGGCCTGCTCGTACTCCTGATCTAATGCTAATTGACATTTTTCTCTGGGGTAAACTCAAAGATGACGTCAATGCACACGTTCCTACAACTCAAGAGGATTTAAAACAGTGCATTGTTGTAGCATATGAAGAGATATCAATCAAAAAGTCAACATCTTGAACGGCGGTTGTATAAATAAGTTTCTAATGGCGAGTAAATTGCAATAAAAATTTGTGAGGCTACCCTCAATGCTTTTCTAACACTCGTTGCATTTCGGTATTATGACGAGAGAGAAACCTCGACATCATCTGCAATTGGGCACTGAAATAAATAACGGAGCCGGATTCGAACACGGATTTCCCGCTTATTGCAAGTCGTCGCCTTAACAACTTTGGCTACACGAGCATGCTTCCCATCCAGCCTAATCTCCCATATGTCACACACTACGTATCTATTATCCCCTGTCCATTATTCCCATTACTCGCAGCCACACCTTATTCCCTCAAGAGGTCGAACGAAGAGTGCATCCGCACTGAAGGTATCATTATTTGCCGTCAAGGCAAATTTTCACAAGATATGTCCGGAAGGACAGACATCGCGCATATAAATATATGCACCTTGACAGCAAATAATGATACCTTCAGTGCGGATGCACTCTTCATTCTATATGTTGCAGGAATCAGGCGAGGTTGCGAGCAGTGAGGGTAATGGACAGTAGACACTAGGTATGTAGTGTGTAAAATAAGGAAATTTGGATTGCATGGGAAGCATACTCAGATAGGTGAAGCGGTTACGGGGAGCCGGAGGTGGACAAATCCAAAAAATTACGATTTTTTTTTTGCTACCGAAAATTAATTGAAACATTTCTCTTTAATGTAAACTTTGAATTATTGTTCTACTCGCCCTAGAAGTGGAGTTATTACCATTTTCCCCCACGCCTGCAGAGAAAATGGGCAGCCGCTGAATGCATCTAACACCCTCTCGTGACTTCCTGGCGAGCTGCTTGGGATTTTGTCGGTCTGTTACGCATACAGCGCCTTATGTTACGCATACAGCGAGTGTGCAAGGGTTGGCTACATTGTTTTCTGTGACAAATATTACCCGTATTTCCTTACAGCTTACTCCTATTTTCCTCAGAATTTTGAACATCTTGCTCCATTTAAATTGAACACTTTTGTTCTGGTTACGATGCCACGTTTTAGTAACCGTGTATATAAGAAGAGGAAGAACGTAGGGAAAGGAAAATTAACACTAATACCAAGTTGCGATACTACAATGAATAAGAGCGCGGAACATCGTCTCTTTGCTGTTTACCGTTTCGAATTAGTTCAGTGTTGCGCCTTCATGACTTAGCACAGCCAGAATTGTTACACAAATGTCTAGACTGAAAGACGCAGAATCCTAATGAGAGCGTAAACAATTTGATTTGGAAAGTGATTCCTAAAAGGGTGTTTGTAAGCATAAATACACTGCACTTTGGCATTTATGATGCAATAGCAACCTACAACCAAGGGAACAGTGTGAAGTTCTGAAGGCATTAGGATTTTCAGCTGAGGTTAACACTGTACAAGCACTAAGAAATATTGACAGAGAAAGGATAAGAGGAGCAGAAAGAAGAGAAAGGCATATGAAGTATGATGGAACAACAGGCCAGAAAAGATAACAGAAGAGGAAGCTTTTGGAGGATGAAGAAGAAGACCCTGATAATCCATATCAAGAGCTCAGATGGCAGCCCAGTTCTATGCAAAGAAGGGAAGGCAGAAAGGTGGAAGGAGTATATAGAAGGTTTATACAAGGGCGATGTACTTGAGGACAATATTATGGAAATGGAAGGGGATGTAGATGAAGACGAAATGGGAGATACGATACTGCGTGAAGAGTTTGACAGAGCACTGAAAGACCTGAGTCGAAACAAGGCCCCCGGAGTAGACAACATTCCATTAGAACTACTGACGGCCTTGGGAGAACCAGTCCTGACAAAACTCTACCAGCTGGTGAGCAAGATGTATGAGGCAGGCGAAATACCCTCAGACTTCAAGAAGAATATAATAATTCCAATCCCAAAGAAAGCAGGTGCTGACAGATGTGAAAATTACCGAACTATCAGTTTAATAAGCCACGGCTGCAAAATACTAACGCGAATTCTTTACAGACGAATGGAAAAACTGGTAGATGCAGACCTCGGGGAGGATCAGTTTGGATTCCGTCGAAATGTTGGAACACGTGAGGCAATACCGACCTTACGACTTATCTTAGAAGAAAGATTAAGAAAAGGCAAAACTACGTTTCTAGCATTTGTAGACTTAGAGAAAGCTTTTGACAATGTTGACGGGAATACTCTTTTTCAAATTCTAAAGGTGGCAGGGGTAAAATACAGGGAGCGAAAGGCTATTTATAATTTGTACAGAAACCAGATGGCAGTCATAAGAGTCGAGGGGCATGAAAGGGAAGCAGTGGTTGGGAAAGGAGTGAGACAGGGTTGTAGCCTCTCCCCGATGTTATTCAATCTGTATATTGAGCAAGCAGTAAAGGAAACAAAAGAAAAATTTGGAGTAGGTATTAAAATTCATGGAGACGAAGTAAAAACTTTGAGGTTCGCCGATGACATTGTAATTCTGTCAGAGACGGCAAAGGACTTGGAAGAGCAGTTGAACGGAATGGACAGTGTCTTGAAAGGAGGATATGTGATGAACATTAACAAAAGCAAAGCGAGGATAATGGAATGTAGTCAAATTAAATCGGGTGATGCTGAGGGAATTAGATTAGGAAATGAGACACTTAAAGTAGTAAAGGAGTTTTGCTATTTAGGAAGTAAAATAACTGATGATGGTCGAAGTAGAGAGGATATAAAATGTAGACTGGCAATGGCAAGGAAAGCGTTTCTGAAGAAGAGAAATTTGTTTACATCGAATATAGATTTATGTATCAGGAAGTCGTTTCTGAAAGTATTTGTTTGGAGTGTAGCCATGTATGGAAGTGAAACATTGACGATAAATAGTTTGGACAAGAAGAGAATAGAAGCTTTCGAAATGTGGTGCTACAGAAGAATACTGAAGATAAGGTCGATAGATCACGTAACTAATGAGGAGGTATTGAGTAGGATTGGGGAGAAGAGAAGTTTGTGGCACAACTTGACTAGAAGAAGGGATCGGTTGGTAGGGCATGTTTTGAGGCATCAAGGGATCAGAAATTTAGCATTGGAGGGCAGCGTGGAGGGTAAAAATCGTAGAGGGAGACCGAGAAATGAGTACACTAAGCAGATTCAGAAGGATGTAGGTTGCAGTAGGTACTGGGAGATGAAGAAGCTTGCACAGGATAGAGTAGCATGGAGAGCTGCATCAAACCAGTCTCAGGACTGAAGACCACAACAACAACAGTGCAGGAATGTATTGATAAACTTTGATAGCCATTTCTCGTAAATTACAATTTTTCGAATATAAGGAACATTTTCTCAAAATCCACTCAAGCTAGACAGATGAAAATTTAAACAGCGCTCCTAGTGGTCAAACTTACATTGTAACACAGCCATTTGGCAATATGTTAAGTAGTTTCATTTCAGTTTAATTATATAGCAATTATTTGTAAAAAAATTTGAGTCATTAATAAAAAAATAATTGGAAGGAAACTAGAAAAGATACTCCAAAATCCTTCTGTCATAACTGCAAACTAAACCACTCTATATGTAAAAAAAATTCAAATTTTCTACTTGGTAGTTTATTCATAAATGTTCCTCAAACTTAGTGATTTTAACATGGGCAGCATAGGCACCTCCGGCTCCCCTTAAAGCGTCCGCTCGCGGTAAACAGGCAATCCGTGTTCGAGTCCTGATCGCTATTGGATTTATTGCAGGTCATATCGGAATTTCTCTTTCGTCATGTATGTATATAACTGGTAAACTTTCTTTCAGACATTTTTGAAAGAACAGACATTACACATATAAATTTAGGTATTAGTCAGTTCACCATCTTGACTCATGTTGTAGTTTGTTTACGGCTGAGAAGACTGTGGCTGTCCTGCTTGTGTGCAGAGGGACACGAGGACTTCACCGTCTACTATGACGGGAGACCAGAAACCCAAGAAGCGTTCTCGGCCGCGACGCACGTCGCCGTCGCAGCAGACGGAACAGGCTCCCACCTCGCCCATGCCGTCGCAACGGCCAGAGTCCGGCGACTCGGACTGGGTGGACCCGCTGCAGACTGAGGTAACGGATTCTATGTATATACCAGTAAGCGCCCCCCCCCCCCCCGTAACATACTATTCCTTAGAGAATCGAATCCCTAAGGACACTGATCAGCCAGAACATTATGAACACCGACCTATTATCGATGTAAACCCGTCCAGGCGACAGCAGAGTCACCTAGCTACCAACTTACAACGACAGTGTCTAAAATTCGAAGGATTAATCTACCGTTAACTTGAAAATTGTAATTCTGTCAGACAGCAATGGACTTGGAAGAGGAGTTGAACGGAATGGACAGTGTCTTGAAAGGAGGATATAAGATGAACATCAACAAAAGCAAAACGAGGGTAATGGAATGTAGTCGAATGCAGTCGGGTGATGCTGAGGGAATTAGACTAGGAAATGAGACACTTAAAGTAGTAAAGGAGTTTTGCTATTTGGAGAGCAAAATAACTGATGATGGTCGAAGTAGAGTGGATATAAAATGTAGACTGGCAATGGCAAGGAAAGCATTTCTGAAGAAGAGAAATTTGTTAACATCGATTATAGATTTGTCAGGAAGTCGTTTCTGAAAGTATTTGTATGGAGTGTAGCCATACAGGGTGTTACAAAGGCCAAACTTTCAGGAAACATTCCTCACACACAAATACTGAAAAGATGTTATGTGGACATGTGTCCGGAAACGCTTAATTTCCATGTTAGAGCTCATTTTAGTTTCTTCCACCTACGCTCAATGAAGCACGTTATCATGATTTCATACGGGATACTCTACCTGTGGTGCTAGAACATGTGCCTTTACAAGTACGACACAACATGTGGTTCATGCACGATGTAGCTGCTGCACATTTCAGTCGAAGTGTTCGTATGCTTCTCAACAACAGATTCGGTGACCGATGGATTGGTAGAGGCGGACCAATTCCGTGACCTCCACGCTCTCCTGACCTCAACCCTCTTGACTTTCATTTGTGGGGGCATTTGACAGCTCTTGTCTACGCAACCCCGGTACCAAATGTAGAGACTCTTCTCGCTCGTGTTGTGGACGGCTGTGATGCAATACGCCATTCTCCAGGGCTGCACCAGCGCATCAGGGATTCCATGCTACGGAGGATGGATGCATGTATCCTCGCTAACGGAGGACATATTGAACATGTCCTGTAACAAAGTGTTTGAAGTCACGCAGGTACGTTCTGTTTCCATTCCATGATTAATGTGATTTGAAGAGAAGTAATAAAATGAGCTCTAATATGGAAAGTAAGCGTTTCTGGACACATGTCCACATGACATTTTCTTTCTTTGGATGTGAGCAAAGTTTCCCGAAAGTTTGGCCGTACCTTTTTCTAACACCCTGTATATGGAAGTGAAACATGGACGATAAATAGTTTGGACGAGAAGAGAATAGAAGCTTTCGAAATGTGGTGCTACAGAAGAATGCTGAAGATTAGATGGGTAGATCACATAACTAATGAGGAGTATTGAATAGAATTGGGGAGAAGAGGAGCTTATGGAACAACTTGACAAGAAGAAGGGACCGGTTGGTAGGACATGTTCTGAGGCATCAGCCGATCACAAATTTAGCATTGGAGGGCAGCGTGGAGGGTAAAAATCGTAGAGGGAGACCAAGAGATGAATACACCAAGCAGATTCAAAAGCATGTAGGTTGCAATAAGTACTGGGAGATGAAGAAGCTTGCACAGGATAGAGTAGCATGGAGGGCTGCATCAAACCAGTCTCTGGACTGAAGACCAGTACAACAAGAACTTGAAAAAATCATATAGTCCTTTCGTCAAATAAATTATCGTGGTCTACAAGTTACAGCTTTAGGCATAGAAGAAAGACATGTGCAGGAGTCACAGACGCTTTCAGGAAACTGATGAGAAGTCACTGACTAAGGAAAAGCGTTAGAGCTAGTCAGACACAAGCACGATGCATGTAGTATCAGTGAGGCTGTGTCCGTGGGTAGAATGGGGAAGGCGCGCGATCGACCTGAGTTTGGCTGAGGGCAGATTGGGATGGCCTGGAGACTCGGCACAAGCATTTCGGAAACTGCACGACTGGTCAGGGTTTGAGGTGTGCTGTGGTGAGTGTCTTCTACACGTGGCGAAACCGAGGTGCCACCACGTTCAGACGTCATGGGGTGGGGAGACCACACCTCATTAGATGTCGGACATCGTAGGCTGGACAGACTGGTAAAACATGACAAGTTGCGAACTTTGGTGGAACTAACATCAGCTTTAATGTTGGCCAGAGTACAAGTGTGTGGACGTGCAGTTCAAATTGTTCAAATGGCTCTGAGCACTATGGGACTTAACTTCTGAGGTCGTCAGTCCCCTAGAACTTAGAACTACTTATACCTAACCTAAGGACATCACACACATCCATTCCCGAGGTAGGATTCGAACCAGGGACCGTAGCGGTCGCTAGGTTCCAGACTGTAGCGCCTAGAATCGCACGGTGGACGTGCAGTGCACCCGAACACTCCTAACGATGGACCTCCGCAGGTAACGACCCGTGCATGTGCCAATGTTAACACCACGTCATCATCAGCTAGGACTAAAATGGGCACATGACGGCGCAGTAGCACAGCGTTGCATGTCTGATGAATCCCGATACCTTCTCCACCATCCCAAGGGGAGGACGGTAAACCGTCGTCTTTTAGGGGAACAGCTTCTTGACACCTGTATTGCGGGACGGAGAGAAGCTGGCGGCGGCTCCTTTATGCTCTGGGGGACAATCAAGTGGCATCAATGGGTCCTGTGAATGTAGTATAAGGCAGCATGATGGTCGTAGAGCATCGTACCCAGGTTGCAGACTACATACACCCATTCATGACAATCGTGTTTCCCAACGACAGTTACATTGTACAACAAGATAATGCGCCGTTTCACAAGGCGCGGAGTGTGATATAGTGATTCGAGGGCCACAGTAGTGAGTTCGAATTGATGTGCTGCCCCCCCCCCCCCTTCCCACTCGCCAGATCTGAAGTGGCATTAGAACTCATGTCCCCCTCCCTGTAATGTAAGGGAATTAGGTGTTCCGTGCAAGAAGATGGGGTGTCAACTCCCCCTAGCGACCTACCAAGGCCTCATTGTTTCCATGCCACCACGCGTCGCTGCTGTTAACCGAGCCAAAGATGGACGTATTGACTCTTAGGTAGGTTGTCATAATGTTATGGCTGATCAACCTATAAAACAGCTTCAAACGTCTAATTACTTAACAAATGAAATAACGTGTAAAATGTTTCTTTCATTATTTTGTGGGGCTGTAAGCGATAAAACGTCCCCTCGGAACTGCGTCGGTCTCACGGTAGGAAGGTACGACATGCATTTAGGCATTCTTGTGCTAGTCTGTGGTATTCCATTTGCTCACTCGTTACTCGTATTACTTTGGTTAATTTAATGTCACGATTTATTCGAAGCTATGTGACATACTACTGGATTTGCTTATCATGTCAGGGTTTTCATGGAAGGTGTTGGATTTGCCTGACACCTTACAGGAGGTAATGACAGTGGCACGTAAAGTGCCCTCCGCCACACATCGTTGGGTGGCTTGCGGAGTATAAATGTAGATGTAGAAATATTTGAAATTACGTCTGTAGTTAGTTTTAAATTCCTAAAGTGTTCTCCATCAAACACTGTGTGAGTATAGTCTGAGTAATTTGCCCTACATTTTAAGAAAAACTAGTTTTTCACAGATCTCAGTGTTTATGATGTCGCATCTCTTGAACTATTAAAGTAGCAAGTACATTCTGTGGTATATGTGGGGTACTACCCGCAAAACACGTTGCGAATAGCGTTAACAATAAAGAAATAATAAATTTAAACTTAAATTTTACTGCATGAACATTGAAAAGCCAGCAAGAGATAATCTATTTTCTTTAATTATTTTGTCGGAGAGGGGGCGGGGAGTGTCATCGAAAAAAAGTTTCGAAAAAAATTGAAATTATGTATAAAGATTCTTGGAAGTCGTCAACTGCTCTCACTCACAAATACTGGATGAAAGCAGTTTTGGCAATTTGCATGCCATGACCTCCAGTGCGTCAAGTCATATATACAGTTTCTAACTATAACGCAAGATTATACCTCTTAATGAGTAGATTATGACAGCGTTTTAAATTAGCTGAATAATTGAAGATTTGAAATAAAAAAGGCTCTACGTGCCATATTCATAAATTTGAGGGAAATGAGTTTACCCGCATCTCGTGGTCGTTGCGGCACCGTTCTTGCTCCCCACGCCCGGGTTCCCGGGTTCGATTCCCGGCAGGGTCAGGGATTTTCTCTGCCTCGTGATGGCTGGGTGTTGTGTGATGTCCTTAGGTTAGTTAGGTTTAAGTAGTTCTAAGTTCTACGGGACTGATGACCATAGATGTTAAGTCCCATAGTGCTCAGAGCCATTTGAACCATTTTTGAAAATGAGTTTAAGTATACTAGGTAATTAATAGTCATAATTTCAGTATTAATGTGTTCTACTTGAAAGTTAAACATAGTATGGATCTACTATCCAAAGGAACTAACAAGCACTATATTGTAATAGTATGAAAAACTTACTGAAAGTGGATATTCAATAGAAGGATCTATGTTCCATAGTTCAATACTCAGCAAAAAGACAGTAAAGAGAAGAAAATGTATGAAACAAAAATTTGTTTTGTGCATATACGAAAGGTACTTTCTGCAACACTTCGTACAACTTTTTTGTGGTCATCGTTTGGGAGGTACTGCATCAATTCAGTCAAATCTTTCTTCTTCTCGTCAGAGGGCCTTGTAACATCCAGTGTAGGTAGTTGTATGTTCTTGATGTTCTTTACTTGTACAACTTTCTTTAAAATATTTATAGCTTTCCAGGCCTCAATTTAATTTTAGTTTCTCCCGCTCTTGACTTGGAGGCTTATTGTTTGTCCAACAGTAGCTCCAGTACTTTGTAAATGTTTGATTTTGTCCTGTTTGTATTGCAATTTGCCGCTTTCTTGAAATCTTAAGAAGTGAGATGCATTCATATTCCTTATGATAAATGCCTTTATTTGTGTTTCCTGTGTCATGTCCTTTACATCTTCTGGAACAATATCTTGGTAAAGCTTTGTCTTTTCTCAATAAGGGGAAATCCTTTTCGCAGCTTCAGTAGTAGCGACCTTATACAAGTAACCTGTGGTTTGTTTCTTCAGAAACACCGGTTGTAACGACATACATCCAGAGAAAGAGAATGACTGTTTTTGTTTTGGCCACAGTAGTGTCACTCCAGAGTATCGGTTTTTCTTTAAAAGTGTGTCAGTTGCGAATGTTTTAAAGAGATATGTAGAAATCATTATTATCAGAAAAGTGCAAACCGAAGTTATAAACTCAAGCCATCCGAGGTAAAATATTTCACTATGTGTCGAAGTTGAAACGAACATCCTTGCTTCAAATCAGTTGATGCTGGACAGATAATCGAGTCCACCCAGGCAGGATACGGTAACCGATGCGCAGTGATCAGTTTTCGTCCAAAGCACTGGGAGAGTTCATTCGTTTGTTCGAAAGGGGAGGCCGACAATATTGTGATATTTACATGGAAGTAATACACTGCGCGAAATTCGAAAAAGTTTCCAGTGAAACATACGGGTCACTATGATTTTTGCGTTTGACGCACATTGCATAATATGTTGCCGTGTAGGAAATTTAGCTGACATACTGAATTTTTCTTTAGAGTGAATGGAGGTCTATATCTGTCACAAATCTCGAGAAAATTGATCTGATATAGCACACTCATGCGATCGCGCCACGCCAGCTATAAAGTCAGAGTGAAATATTCACAACATTTCTCAAATTCCATAAATGGTTTGAGGTATCGAAATGAAATTTTAGCAAATCATAGCACCGAAAGAGGAGAATATTTTACCATATGATTATTATGCAAAACTTCATTATCTACCGTGTTATTCCACTAACTACAGACTTTTTCGATAAAAGAATATAGTATTTGAGGGTCATCGATAGCTGGTGAAGTGAGAAATGCTATAGGTTTTGGAACAACATAATTGAAAGCATTACACGTTTATTTTGTACCGAGGATGTGCTTTTCTGTAAGATACTGTGCTTACTTTTCTCCATTTCCTCACTTAATAAACCGCTGTTCCAGAATTCTCTCGCAATTCTCTCCGCACAACATGTTAGTGAGGTGAGGCTGTGTAAACTCCACTGTGTTCTGGCAAAAGAAACAAATTTTAACATGCATCAAGAGAAATTGTGATATGGGTAGCTACGATGCCAAACGTGGGTGCGCTCTCGTACGTTGGTACTACGAGAACAGACGAACAACGCCGACCACAGCGCCCTCTAGCCGACGCTGTGAAGCTCGACGAGCGCCGCTCTACATTCAGCACATTTGATTACGAGGAGACGACCTAGTAACATTGTTTCTATCTCATAGTGGGCGAGCCACTACATATTTTGAAACTTCCTGGCAGATTAAAACTATGTGCCGGACCGAGACTGGAACTCGGGACCTTTGCCTTTCGCGGGCAAGGTTCGCAGGAGAGCTTCTGTAAAGTTTGGAACGGTAGGATGCGAGGTACTGGCGGAAGTAAAGCTATGAGGACGGGGTGTGAGTCGTGCTTGGGTAGCTTAGTTGGTAGAGCACTTGCCCGCGAAAGGCAAAGGTCCCGAGTTCGAGTCTCGGTCCGGCACACAGTTTTAATCTGCCAGGAAGTTTCGTATCAGCGCACACCCCGTTGCAGAGTGAAAATCTCATTCCACTACAGATTTTGCCTTTGTAACTTCCGGTAGCTGTTAGCTTTGATACTTGTACGGCTTCGCACCTACGTGCTCGTCTCAGCCAAAGTTAAGTAACCATTTATGTACTCATATTTTTGCTTATAGTAAACTTGTAAAATCTACAGGCAGTACCAAAGTACTTCACCTTTTCCTGCTCCTACTCGCGTTGTTCACTCTCGGCCTATTTTGCAGAAGCAGTTCACAGGTGCATATCCACGAGCCGCCTATCCAGGCGTGGTACAAAAGAAATATGTAGGTTTTATTCTAAATTCGCCACTCGTGACACTTTTCTGAAAGCTACAATTAGTTAACAAACCACTCGAAAATAAATCGCTGCGTTTCCGGCGAAATTCTTTTTAGAAGCTAGTCAAAGCAGAGGTGACAGATCTTTTTGAATGGTCACTACGCAAGTGTGAGCATGGCGGGGCCCTACTCAATACTTACAAAAAATGTGAGTGTAGGCTTCAGTTTAAAGCAGTCCTTCCCTTCCAGTGCTCAGCATTTCCCCTACAGCGCCTGCCCGCAGCCTCCACCACTACCGCTCTCCCGAGGTGTGGCCTACCGTCTGCACATCTGCACAGACTCTACTACCAGGTTTCTGGGGTTCGTTCTGGTCCTGCTTCATGACAGCCATACCGTTTTCGGCCTTGCGATGATGTATCTCCAGATGCACTGTCAGTTCGTTTTTCTCGTGTGTGTTAGTGGGGGTCTGTGCATATAACGAGTGTGAACGAGGATGGTGGAGAAACAGAGATCAGGGAAATACGTATAAAAAGCATCGGCCTGATTGGCATACTTCAATGCTAATTAACTCGGAAATGAAGCACAGTATCAAATTTTTTCTTACAATTATTCTCAACGCAACCTGTCCTGCGACAGCCTTACAAGTTTTTCAGACTGTTTGTGAGCGCCTCGTATAGCTCAGCAGAGATGCAGAGTGGAAGAGCACTACAGAGACAATACTCACCTAAGGTCATAGCATATGGTGTCCCATCAGTCGTTCAACGCTTCAAAAACAGACAAAGCAATATATTAGTAGTAATAGGGTTTTAAAAGAGTTACAAAATTAATTAAACCTGAAAAAGGAATATTTAAGCCAATGAGGAGGTATCTCAGAAACACTATCTTTACATTGCATATCATATTTCAGAGACAATTCTGCTCCTTACGAACCTTACTTGCCAAAATGTGAGATTGGCTACATGTTTACTTTAACGTCAGACGAAATATGTGCTGACAAAGGAAAATGAAAGTAATTTTACTGAACTAGTGAACAATACTTCCGATAGGTTAGACCAGAGATACCCCAAAAATGAGACTTTCACGAAAAGCTGACACGACCTCAACCCAAAAAATCTGGAAAACACTATAATAAGATTTTTAAGTTTGTCCAAAAACACAATGTCACTTTTAATATTCACGGGAATATTCAGCGCGAGACGTGCAGGAAGACAGTCAGTGAGGTTCTGGAAGGTACTAAAAGAGATTTGGATCCATGCTGGCTCCACTGCCGTGGGCAGCTGCGCTTGGTTTCTTGGTTGAGAATCCTTAGAGTGAATAGCCCGGTCGAGGAGTTCCCACAGATTCGCGACTGTGTTTAAACCCGAGGAGTCTGGTGGCCAGTGGAGTTCGGTAAACTCATCCTGGTGCTCTTCGAATCACTTAGGAACACTGCGAGCTTTGCGACCACATTGCGTTGTCCTGCTGGTAGATGCCACTGTGCCGAGGAAAAACAAACTGTGTGAGGGATGGACATAGTCCCCAGCGATAGACAGACACTTGTGTTGATCCGCTGGGCATTTCAGAGTGATGAGATTAACTAGGGAATGGCACGAAAACATTGACCCAGACGATAACTCTCCGTCTCGATTGTAGAGTGTTTCCTTTCAGACGTTCCGCAGCTTACACGCTCCCATGGAGCATAAAACGTTATTCGCTTGACAAGGTCACATTCACCACTCAACCTTCGTAACCATGAACAGAGTCAATATGGGTGCATGAACCATGTGCCTGCAGCGGAAGCCTATATGCAGCAACGTTGGGCGAAAGGTCGTCGAGGAGACACAGTTGGTAGCCGCTTGGCTCATCTGCGCGGTCAGTTGTTCCCAACAATCGCCCGTCTACCCGTGACACGTCTCTGCAGCCATAATTCACTGCTGCCATCTAGGGATCGGGGTACCCGACAGTTACCACGGCGTCATTTTTATCGTCATTTTGCCATTCGCGCCATACGTCAACCACTGCGGCACGCGAGTAGTTTCCAAGCTTTGTCGCTTCTGAAATGCTTAGTCGTTTCCGAAATGCATCCAACCTTGAGCTGAAAGCCGTTGATCGTGCCTTTTGGACGTCAGGTACAACGCTCAGTTTACGCATTACGACGACGATTGAACTATTTTCCGCGGAACCTCGACACACTTTATACACTCTCCACTTCTAGCGCTACCACCTGCCGCCTGTGAATGCTTATTGCACGTCGACGTCGAACATAGGCAGTGGTCACGTTAATGTGACTGGACGTGTTATTGAAACGTATTAGTGGGCGACTGGCGACAATAACCTCAATATTTCTCTTTTCTGACAGAAATCCTGAAACATCATCCAGTGACTTGAGAATTCTGACTCTATACTACAACTTGCACCCCGGCAAGAATAGTCACAAGTCGCGAAACGGCTTGGAGATTTGCGACATAAGCAAAAGCTGGTTGGTGTGTTTCTACATCTGAGAGATGACATCTTATTCAGATTTCACGCAAGACGCGTAGGTGTGCTTCTAGTAGCACCACTACGATGATACAAATCAGGCTTGCTTTATATAACGCTGTAACGGTCATGAGCGTTATTACCTTCCAGATTCGACACTGAAGAACGCCTTTAAGGCTACAAAGACAACGTTATTAACACCTTTATTACGGAGTTTGGACAAGGTCGTGTAATAGCCCTACGAAAAACTGGATGTTCCGTCTATGAGTTTGCAGAAATACTTGGCAGGAATGTGGCCACTGTACATGAATGCTGGCAGTGGTGTCCCGAAAATGTACGGTCACAAGAAGACCGGGCTCCGGACTGCCATGTGGTACTACCGAGAGGAAGTAAGACTCTGGCGCATCGTACTGCATCTGCAGCATCAATTTGAGTAACAGTTGGCACCACAGTGGCACAACGAAATGTTACAAATCGGCTACTTTAAGGACAGCTCCAAGCCACACGTCCTGTAGCTAGCATTCCACAGATCCCAAACCACTGCCAACTGCGACTTCAGTGGCGTCAAGCGAGAGCTCATTGGGGGGCAAGACCGGTCTGTTGTGTTTTCTGATGAAAACTGGTTCTGCCTGGGTTCTAGTGATAGCCATGTGTTGATTACAAAGAGGCCAGTTGAGTACCTGCAGCCAACCTCTCTGTATGTTACGCACACTAGACCTACACCTGGAGTTATGGTCTTGGATGCGATTATGTAAGACAGCTGCAGCCTCTCGTGGTTATCCTGTTCTCCCTAACTGCAAAATTGTGCGTCAATCTGGTGTTTCGGCTTGTTGTGCTGCCATTCATGAATAGCAATCCAGTTGATGTTTTCTTACAATATGTCACTCGCCCACATACCGCCTTTGTAACCCGACATTGTCTCGGCCTGCACGATCACCAGATCTATCCCCAATAAAGCACATTTGGGACATCATCGGAGGACAACTCCAGCGTCATCCAGAAACAACATTAACCATCCCTTTATCGACCGACCAAATGCAACAGGTACGGAACTCCATCCAAGAAACATATCCGGCACCTGTGTAACATAATGCATGCACATTTGCATGCTCGGATTCGACATTCTGGAAATTACACAGGTTATTAATGGTCCGGAATTTCACACTTGCAGCGGCTTATCGAGTGCTTACGTTAACGGGTGATCTTGCAAAGTTAGTCAGTTACATATATTACCCAAAAAAATGTATTCCCGAAGTTTCATTACGTTATTTATTTTTTGGTGCTGCGATGTTTCTTGCGTCAGTGTAGTTCACAAACTTACGTTTCGGAAATTATTCAACCCTTGGTGTGAAAGCTAATGATCGTACCCTTCATTCGATCCCTGCGAAACCTACATGTCAGCAGGATAATGCACGACCGCATGTTGCAGGTCCTGTACGGGCCTTTATGGATACAGAAAATGTTCAACTGCTACCCTGGCCAGCACATTCTCCAGATCTCTCACCAATTGAAAACATCTGGTCAACGGTGGCCGAGCAACTGGCTCACCACAATACGCCCGTCACTACTCTTGATGAACTGTGGTATCGTGTTGAAGCTGCATGGGCAGCTGTACTTGTACACGCCATCCAAGCTCTGTTTAACTTAATCCCAGGCGTGCAAAAAAAAAAAAAAAAAAAAAAAAAAATGGTACAAATTGTTCTGAGCACTATGGGACTTTACAACTGAGGTCATCAGTCCCCTAGATCTTAGAACTACTTAAACCTAACTAACCTAAGGACATCACACACACCCATGCCCGTGGCAGGATTGGAACCTGCTACCGTAGGGGTCGCGCGGTTCCAAATTGAAGCGCCTAGAACCGCTCGGCCACACCGGCCGGCCCCAGGCGTGTCAATGTGTTATTAATATCACTCCACTCTACAGCTCCGCAGTGGTACTGGTACAGCAACTGTAACACATCTTTAGAACAGAAGAACCATTTCCTAACGGTTTCCGAAATGAAATGTCCCATGCCTCTAGCTCCATCCACCACTCCGCGTTCACAGTGTGTTAATTCCCGTTGTGCGGCCATATTCAAGTAGGAAATCTTTCTACATGAATCACGTGAGTACAGATGACATATCCACTAATGCAATGGAGTTTTATACCATATACAGGGTGCCAGCCATATTCAAGTAGGAAATCTTTCCACATGAATCACGTGCGTACAGATGACATATCCACTAATGCAATGGAATTTTATACCATATACAGGGTGCCATTGATAGTGACCGGGCCAAATATCTCACGAAATGAGCATCAAACGAAAAAAACTACAAAGAACGAAACCCGTCTAGCTTGAAGGAGGAAACCAGATGGCGCTATGGTTGGCCCGCTACATGGCACTGTCTTAGGTCAAACGGATATCAAGTGCGTTTTTTAAAATAGGAACCACCATTTTTTACCACATATTCGTGTAAATGTAAGGAAATATGAATGTTTTAGTTGGACCACTTTTTTCGCTTTGTGATAGATGGCGCTGTAGTCACAAACGTATAAGTATGTGGTATCACGTAATATTCCGCCAGCGCCGACGGTATTTGCTTCGTGATACATTACCCGTGTTAAAAATGGACCATTTACCAATTGCGGAGAAGGTCGATATCGTGTTGATGAATGGCTATTGTGATCAAAATGCCCAACGGGCGTGTGCTATGTATGCTGCTCGGTATCCTGGACGACATCATCCATGTGTCCGGATCGTTCGCCGGATAGTTACGTTATTTAAGGAAACAGGACGTTTTCAGCCACATGTGAAACGTCAACCACGACCTGCAACAAATGATGATGCCCAAGTAGGTGCTGTCGCGGCAAATCCGCACATCAGTAGCAGATAAATTGCGCGACAATCGGGAATCTCAAAAACGTCGGTGTTGAAAATGCTGCATCAACATCGATTGCACCCGTACCATATTTCTGTGCACCAGGAATTGCATGGCGACGACTCTGAACTTCGTGTACAGTTCTGCAACTGGGCACAAGAGAAATTACGGGACGGTGACAGATTTTTTGCAGGCGTTCTGTTTAGCGACGAAGCGTCATTCACCGCCAACGGTAACGTAAACTGGCATAATATGCACTATTGGGCAACGGAAAATCCACGATGGCTGCGACAAGTGGAACATCAGCGACCTTGGCGGGTTACTGTATGGTGCGGCATTATGGGAGGAAGGATAATTGGACCCCATTTTATCGATGGCAATCTAAATGGTGCAAAGTATGCTGATTTCCTACGTCATGTTCTACCGATGTTACTACAAGATGTTTCATTGCATGACAGAATGGCGATGTACTTCCAACATGATGGATGTCCGGCACATAGCTCGCGTGCGATTGAAGCGGTATTGAATAGCATGTTTCCTGACAGGTGGATTGTTCGTCGAAGCACCACCATACCATGGCCCTCACGTTCACCGGATCTGGCGTCCCCGGATTTCTTTCTGTGGGGAAAGTTGAAGGATATTTGCTATCGTGATCCACCGACGACGCCTGACAACATGCGCCAGCGCATTGTCAACGCATGTGCGAACATTACGGAAGGCGAACTACTCGCTGCTGAGAGGAATGTCGTTACACGTATTGCCAAATGCATTGACGTTGACGGACATCATTTTGAGCATTTATTGCATTAATGTGCTATTTACAAGTAATGACGCTGTAACAGCATGAGTTCTCAGAAATGATAAGTTCACGAAGGTAGGCCTACATATATCACATTGGAACAACCGAAATAAAATATACAAACGCACCTACATTCTGTATTTTAATTTAAAAAACCTACCTGTTACGAACTGTTCGTCTAAAATTGTGAGCCATATGTTTGTGGCTATTAAAGCGCCATCTATCACAAAGTGAAAAAAGTGGTCCAACTAAAACAGTCATATTTCTTCACGTACTACAAGAATATGTAATAAAAATGGGGGTTCCTATTTTAAAAAACGCAGTTGATATCCGTTTGACCTATGGCAGCGCAATCTAGCGGGCCAACCATAGCGCCATCTGGTTACCCCCTTCAAGCTAGACCAGTTTCGTTCTTTGTAGTGTTTTTCGTTTGACGCTTATTTCGTGAGATATTTGGCCCCGTCACGATCAATGGACCATCCTGTATATGCGATACTATCGGCTTCTGTATATGTGCATATCGCTATCCCATGACTTCTGTAACCTCAATGTACTATTTCAATATAAGTTTTGCAGAGTTAATTTTTAAGTAGAGTTTTCTCAAGTATTCCATTTTTGAGTTCTGTCATTGTTCTCGTCGAGTTGTGATATGTTAACACAATACTTTTCTTTCAGTGTTTCTAACAGTCTTATAATGTAAGTTATTTCCTCTCGAAGCATCACTATGAGGGGCAGAGCGTCGCCGAGTGTGTGTTGTTGCGATGTTACAGCCGGCGGACACGGAGGCGGCGGTGGAGCTACTGAAACGGCTGTCGCACCAACGGAAGGTGAGCCGCAGGGGTAAGCGGCGGAAGCGGCGCGAGAAGGAACCCAAGGCGCGCGGCATCTCGGCCAAGCACCTCCGAGAGCTCACCTACCCCATCGAGCAAACCGTCCATACGGTGTGCATCGACGCGCGGCCGCATGTGCCGCACCGTATGGGCTGGCTGTGGAACCTCAACGACCTGGGCGACAACCTCAGGGTGCGAACATCTACTCTGCTGTTCTAAAGTATCGCATGTCCCTACATAATTTTGAGAATTTTGGTACAGAACTTCTAAAAACCCAGACCGAACAATATAATGAAGGACAAGATTGTTTCTAATATTTTAATTCAAGGAAATACACTCCTGGAAATGGAAAAAAGAACACATTGACACCGGTGTGTCAGACCCACCATACTTGCTCCGGACACTGCGAGAGGGCTGTACAAACAATGATCACACGCACGGCACAGCGGACACACCAGGAACCGCGGTGTTGGCCGTCGAATGGCGCTAGCTGCGCAGCATTTGTGCACCGCCGCCGTCAGTGTCAGCCAGTTTGCCGTGGCATACGGAGCTCCATCGCAGTCTTTAACATTGGTAGCATGCCGCGACAGCGTGGACGTGAACCGTATGTGCAGTTGACGGACTTTGAGCGAGGGCATATAGTGGGCATGCGGGAGGCCGGGTGGACGTACCGCCGAATTGCTCAACACGTGGGGCGTGAGGTCTCCACAGTACATCGATGTTGTCGCCAGTGGTCGGCGGAAGGTGCACGTGCCCGTAGACCTGGGACCGGACCGCAGCGACACACGGATGCACGCCAAGACCGTAGGATCGTACGCAGTGCCGTAGGGGACCGCACCGCCACTTCCCAGCAAATTAGGGACACTGTTGCTCCTGGGGTATCGGCGAGGACCATTCGCAACCGTCTCCATGAAGCTGGCCTACGGTCCCGCACACCGTTAGGCCGTCTTCCGCTCACGCCCCAACATCGTGCAGCCCGCCTCCAGTGGTGTCGCGACAGGCGTGAATGGAGGGACGAATGGAGACGTGTCGTCTTCAGCGATGAGAGTCGCTTCTGCCTTGGTGCCAATGATGGTCGTATGCGTGTTTGGCGCCGTGCAGGTGAGCGCCACAGTCAGGACTGCATACGACCGAGGCACACAGGGCCAACACCCGGCATCATGGTGTGGAGAGCGATCTCCTACACTGGCCGTACACCTCTGGTGATTGTCGAGGGGACACTGAATAGTGCACGGTACATCCAAACCGTCATCGAACCAATCGTTCTACCATTCCTAGACTGGCAAGGGAACTTGCTGTTCCAACAGGACAATGCACGTCCGCATGTATCCCGTGCCACCCAACGTGCTCTAGAAGGTGTAAGTCAACTACGCTGGCCAGCAAGATCTCCGGATCTGTCCCCCATTGAGCATGTTTGGGACTGGATGAAGCGTCGTCTCACGCGGTCTGCACGTCCAGCACGAACGCTGGTCCAACTGAGGCTCCAGGTGGAAATGGCATGGCAAGCCGTTCCACAGGACTACATCCAGCATCTCTACGATCGTCTCCATGGGAGAATAGCAGCCTGAATTGCTGCGAAAGGTGGATATACACTGTACTAGTGCCGACATTGTGCATGCTCTGTTGCCTGTGTCTATGTGCCTGTGGTTCTGTCAGTGTGATCATGTGATGTATCTGACCCCAGGAATGTGTCAACAATAAAGTTTTCCCTTCCTGGGACAATGAATTTACGGTGTTCTTATTTCAATTTCCAGGAGTGTATGTCAACAGTACGCACCTGTCTGTACAATAACATGTCACTGATGATATCGAAGTTAAATACACTACTGGCCATTAAAATTACTACACCAAGAAGAAATGCAGATGATAAACGGGTATTCATTGGACAGATATATTATACTAGAACTGGCATGTGATTTCATTTTCACGCAATTTTGGTGCATAGATCCAGAGAAATCAGTACCCACAAAAACCTCCTCTGGCCGTATTAACGGCCTTGATAGCCCTGGGCATTGAGTCAAACAGAGGTTGGATGGCGTGTACAGGTACAGCTACCCATGCAGCTTCAACACGATACCACAGTTCATCAAGAGTAGTGACTGGCGTATTGTGACGAGCCAGTTGCTCGGCCACCATTGACCAGGCGTTTTCAATTGGTGAGAGATCTGGAGAATGTGCTGGCCAGGGCAGCAGTCCAACATTTTCTGTATCCAGAAAGTCCGGTTCAGGATCTGCAACATGTGGTCGTGCATTATCCTACTGAAATGCAGGGTTACGCAGGGATCGAATTAAGGGTAGAGCCACAGGTCGTAACACATCTGAAAGTAACGTCCACTGTTCAAAGTGCCGTCAATGCGAACAAGAGGCGACCGAGACGTGTAACCAAATGGCACCCCATACCATCACGCCGGGTGATACGCGAGTATGGCGATGGCGAATACAGGCTTCCAATGTGCGTTCACCGCGATGTCGCCAAACGCGGATGCGACCATCATGATGCTGTAAACAGAGCCTTGATTCATCCCAAAAAATGAGGTTTTGCCATTCGTGCACCCAGGTTCGTCGTTGAGTACACCGTCGCAGGGGCTCCTGTCTGTGATGCAGCATCAATGTTAACCGCAGCCATGGTCTCCGAGCTGATAGTCCATGCTGCTGCAAACGTCATCGGACTGTTCGTGTGGATGGTTGTTGTCTTGCAAATATCCCCATCTGTTGACTCAGGGATCGAGACGTGGCTGCACGATCCGTTACAGCCATGCGGATAAGATGCCTGCCATCTCGACTGCTAGTGATACGAGGCTGTTGGGATCCAGCACGGAGTTCCGTATTGCCCTCCTGAACCCACCGATTTCATATTCTGCTAACAGTCGTTGGACCTCGACCAACGTGAACAGCATTGTCGCGATACGATAAACCGCAACCGCGATGGGCTACACAATCCGGCCTTTATCAACGTCGGAAACGCGATGGTACGCATTTCTCCTCCTTACAGGAGGCATCACAGAACGTATCACCAGGCAACGCCGGTCAACTGCTGTTTGTGTATGAGAAATCGGTTAGAAACTTTCCTCATGTCAGCACGTTGTATGTGTCGCCACCGGCTCCAACCTTGTGTGAATGCTCTGAAAAGCTAATCATTTGCATATCACAGCATCTTCTTCCTGTCGGTTAAATTTCGTGTCTGTAGCACGTCATCTTCATGGTGTAGCAATTTTAATGGCCAATAGTGTATTAAGCTAAATATTTTGAAGAAATTTTTATTTCATTCGCAAGTAGAGTAAAATACTGTATATCACAAATGTATAATTCAGTAGCCACACTTTAAATGATTTTAATATTTTGCTGGACCCCCTTGTTCTTACAACAGCCACGCGATCGTCAGGCATGGAGTCGATCAGTTTTCTAAAGGTACTAATGTCAATGTCATGGTGCCACACTTCCATAATCACCTCCAGCAGCTCCTGTTTTGTTGCTGGCTTCTTCTTCTGAGCCCCTTTCCCAACCAGTCGCCGCAAATTCTCAACTGGATTAAGGTCTGGCGAATTTAAAGGCCACAGAAATTCTCTGATACCCGATTCAGTCATGACAGAACGAATCTGATATGATAGGTTCATATGGCTCTGAGCACCATGGGACTTAACTGCTGAGGTCATCAGTCCTCTAGAACTTAGAACTACTTAAACCTAACTAACCTAAGGACATCACACACATCCAAGCCCGAGTCAGGATTCGAACCTGCGACCGTAGCACACGTGCGGCTCCAGACTGTAGCGCCTAGAACCGCTCGCCCACTTCGGCCGGCTGATATGGTAGATTTGGACGATATGTAACAGCAATAACCTTGGAAATTGTATTACAAAGATAAAATAACCCAAACTCACCCTTTTTAATGTGTGGCATGGAGCCAGATTCTATTTGAAAATCCACTGCGCATCTGGGAAAGCATCTTTTGCAGTGAACATCAAAGAGCACCGAATTACAACTTTGCAGTGACCTCTTGTCATTGTTCCCTGACCGAAGTACAGGCTTCTAACACCTCGGTATGTCATTGCTCCCTACGGCATGCCGATGGAGCCTGTTTCGTGGTTCGCACAAGGCAGTCAGGGTCTATCCTTTAGTTGGGTTTACACCTGTCACCCATCATGGAATATAAGCTTTCAACTGATATAATCTGTGTGAAATCTTATGGGACTTAACTGCTAAGGTCATCAGTCCCTAAGCTTACACACTACTTAACCTAAATTATCCTAAGGACAAACACACACACACCCATGCCCGAGGTAGGACTCGAACCTCCGCAGGGGCTTTCATCTGAAACTACCACAATTCCTCACTGCCTTTTGTCGAGTTTACGTGCAGTGTGGCCCGTGCCAGCCTCTATTTCCTCATTGCAACAGTTACAAATGGCTTCTTCTTGACAACTCTAGCCTTCATTCCTATTACAAAGAGTCTTTTCCTAACAACTGATGAGCTGGAATGAACCTTCGGTTGCTTCTTTCCATACTTTTGCCTGTTCAACTGGAATAGCATTTCTGTTTTCCGGCTTAGTTGACGAAGTATTCTGTTCTCCCAGGGTGAAGAAGAGTCGGTGCCTGCTCCATTGTGAATTTATATATTTCCCTTGGCCATCAACTTTTGCAGACTTCGACTAACAGCTGACGTCGAATAGTTTAATCCTTCCGCAATTCTAGTGCTCTTCAGGTCTTCGTTGTGCAAAACCTCCACGCATTTTTTTCTGGGGATTAATACATGGTTTTCACGATGATGGTAAATGCACACACGCACAGCAGGAAGAAAATTTAAAAAAATGCTTTCAGACCAGAACTAGCGAACGTCAAACCTTAGTTAACACAGAGCACTTTCTGAGGCAATAATCGGTAAGATGAGATCACATAGGCATTGTCCCAAGCAGTATTGCTAACTCTAAAAACGCGAGTCGCTAGATTCATTATCAAAAGTCGCTAGAAACTGATGTTACTAGGGGTGTACTGAAAATTTCGTGCTTTGAATGGTGCAATAAGCCAGTGCGGCAGGGGGGTGGGGGGAGAAATAAAATATTAATATATTAATAAAAATTGTCTCATACGTAATTGCTATATTGTCTTAGTTAAACGTTCAATCCCGCGTCTGGCCATCCTGATTCAGGTTTTCAGTGATTTCCCTAAATCGCTCCAGACAAATGCCGGGATGTTTCCTTTGAAAGGACACGGCCGGCTTCCTTCCCCGTCCTTCCCTAATCCGATGACACGGATGACCTCGCAGTTTGGTCTCTTCCCCCAAACAATCCAATCCAATCTTAATTAAATGACGCATCGCTTGCAACAACATACATATAAAATACGCTAACGTTTAATTAAACATGTCATCATAATTGACGCAACACATATATTGTTGTATCAATCACAGTAGTCAAATATACTAGAAATATACAACTATATTTGTAACAAAAGAAAGCAAGAACTCAAATTAGGTTACAAAATATATACATACCGCGCTATTCATCGTCGTCACTCAGAAGATCGAATAACTCTTCTGTTTCCTGCTCTGACAGAACTGTAGTTGATGTAGAGGGTTGAACGTCGCTCAAAAGATGATGTTGCAGTTCGACTTGTTTTGTCGCAAAAGAGTAACTTTCGTTCGTTCCAATAAGCTCCAATACGTCTGACGGTATGTCAAAAGATGCACAATCTTTATTTTCTTTCTTCAGCTGGTCTCTCAATATGATCAAAGCATTAATTGTCTTTAACGATTATCTGTTACGTTGTTTAGTTTTTATAAATTTCATAAAACTGAATATTCTTTCCACTTCTGCATTTGAATGCGGTAGGCATAGAACAGTCATTACTAGCTGTGAAATCAAAGAAAAAAGATTCTCCCCTGCGGCATTTTATACTGCAAAACCTCACTTCAAAATCGAACAGTGTTAGCAGTGTTATTCCCCCTAATGAAGTTGAAATTATGCCATTCTTGCAGCATACCGTCTATGAAATAGCCACTAAAACCCAATTCTTTGGCTACATCCGCTACAGCATTATTTTTATTCACTTTTACTGTTTCTTCAACATTCAGCATTGACTTTTTTTCAGGATCGTAACGATACTTGGCAGTCTTTGTTGAATTCTTTTATGAGTTTCAGACTAAACTGAATGCATCTCGTCTTCAAATAAACTTTATTTTCTTCAGGACAAACTTGACTCAGACAATTTCTGTTCAGACATAAAGCCAAGGTTCGGATTTGCGTACATAGATTCTCTTGGAACTGGTGTCGTCAACAAATCAACAGTTGGAAAAACTATGTTTTGTCCGAGTGATTGCATGAGAAATACAAGTGTATCAAGTAATTTAGTGGGGTCATTGTCTTCTCCTTCAAAAGCTTTTATTGCTATTTGTTCGTCTTTTAAAGCATTTTTAAGGTAAAACATGTAAAGATGATTTGAGTCGTCACAATACATCTTGTACAAAAGATCGGCAGTGTAACAATTGTCTTGAACCATGGCAAGTGAATAATGTAGCTTTAGGTCTTACCACTGCTCCAGAATTCTTTGTATTGCTGGTTCAATTGAAAGCCAACGTGTTGCACAGACCTTCAAAATTTTTAGTGCCTGTTTTCCACAATTTATTGTCTCATAAACCTTTTTATATTCCTCTTGTCTTTTGGGTGAAATGGAGAACCAATTGTAGGCTTCCCGTACAAGAAATTCTATGTTTCTATGTATGGTATTCACTGAGGCGTGCGAAACTGCAAGCTGAAGAGAGTGACAAATGCAACGGATCAATACCAAATGCTTCAAACCATATTCTCTCTTGAGTTGTTCGAAAAGCCCATTGTTTATTCCAACCATTGCAGAAGCATTATCTGTGCCAATTCCTACCATATTAGCGATTGGAAGTTTGAGATCTTTCAAAGAACTCACAAGAACAGCAGCCAGATTTCTTGCATCTGCAGGTTCTACTACAGCGAGTTTGAGAATTGCTGATCTACTGGCTTGGTTGTTTACACTATAGTACCGTATAACCTTACCTAGCATTTTAGATATTGATACATCTGTAGATTCATCTATTAGTACACTGTATTTTTGGTTACCTATATCTTCAATCAATAATTGTGTAAAATATGGAGCAAAACTTCAGTTATAATGTTAGTACACTTTGTACGATATAATTGCATGTTTTTAGCGCCCTCATCACCGTAAAACTCCTTCTTGCACAGTATTCCTAAATGATCTACAGCTAAAATAGAACAATGTTCAGCAATAAATAAAGAAAGGGCGCCTTCCGCTCTGCTTGCTATTCTAACTGTAGTTTTCGGAACAATTTTCATAGGTAAGTTTTTTGTTTATGCTTAATAGTTTTCGAATGCTTTCTAATATCATACAATTTAGCATAAAACTCTGTTGCACATACTAGACATCTTGCCTTGGATAAGTCTCCAACGACTGGTTTCAGCCACCCATTGAATTCAGGTTCTGCTTCCCACGCATCCCGATATTTTTGAGCGTACTGCTTCTTCTTCTTCTGCGGTAAATCCATTATGTAAGCCACAGCATAAGTTTCACCAATTTATAATCACTGAAAATACATTAAAACTCAGGCGAACTAGAGGTCATGAAACAATCAACTCACTCGGTAACTCGATATCAGTCTTATTGTTCATTGTTTAACAAGTAATAATGTATGAGATGCCCCCACCGAATTGTTCTTGCGTTACCACTGTGCATGTGGTAGTAATTTAACTGCGACTTAACATTTCGAAAAAGTAGAGGTTGCTGGAGAGAAATGTATTTTATTATACTTAATATTACGTAGTTTTTTGTCAATTCGAAAAATAAAGGGAGTTCAAAAGTTGAAGAATTATAGATCGATACGCTATCGACGATAACAGGAAGGCAAAAGTCGCCTTTTCTAAATTGGTAACTCTGGTCCCACGGCACTCGTCAAGTTTCTGGTCTTTCGTTGGAAGACCTTGTTTGTGTTATAAATCCTGAAACTTGTACCCGCAGACCATCTATTTCTCCCCTAAGATGTGCTACGATGACTTTATCCCGTTCATCTAAAATCTGGTTTAGTCGATCGGTTCGTCACGTTCCCCTTCCTTCTTTTGTCTTTCCAAGCGTTCTGCTTTTTCTCGTTCCTCCGTCTCTGAACGTTCTGCTTCTAATATCCCCTTCATTTGAGCTATTAGAGCCTTTTCGTTTTTCGTAACGCTCCTCTTTTTCGCGTTTCTCTCTTTCTTTTTCTCTCAGCTCAAGATTTTTCAGCAACATGATTAGAAAATCAATCGTCGAATTTAATTGTAGTAGTAAAGAAAGTAACTCCGCATTAGTTTTTAGAGTAGATTTATAAAAAACATATTCCTACCAATGTTACTGTTGTAAAGTGAAAGTTAAAAGTATTTCCGCATTGGAATAACCGAGTTAATTTATACGTCAAGAATTATATTCTACCTTAAGAATAATATTGTACATCAAGAACTATATTGTATTTATTTGAAATGACTAAACTAAGAAAAAAATTATTCACCATACATCCTTTTTCTTATTTACAAAAAACCCTATCCCTTCTAGCATTATGTATGTATATGTACATAAAGGTCATGCATGTCTCAAATGAAAATAGTTTTGCTGAAGATGAGTGCTATTAAGGAGGTGAAGTTTTAGCAATCGTAATATTTAATTGTAGTTACATTGGTAAATATGTTCCTGGCTCCCAATATTCTTGTGAGTCCTGTCTGTAGACAACTTCTGCGGGTCTTAACTGTCAGTGCAATTTAGCGATCTGTGAGAAATAATTTTGCCGCTGAAAGTCTCGTCTGCAGAAAATAATGGTCTACGATGCTCCCACCAAGCAGCAGCGTCAGTTTGACAGGTAAATTCGGTGACGAACGGGCTGTCCTGTTACGATCGCTAGGAACAATGCACCCTGTGCTATTCTGGGAAGCATTGGAACATCTCTCTCAGTGCTGGACCCACACCGCTTCTATGCGTCACGGTGCCTAGGTGAACACGTAGTTCGACAGGAATTTCTCAGATGTCAAGTATGAAAGAGATGCCACCACCTCATCCTTGCAGGACTCAAACTGACGCCAATGCGTCGTTTGGCATCTGATGACCACGTCTTCACTTTGGGGGGACCGCCAGTGCATCCTGACTCCAGGGGACGTGTGCGGAGTCAGCGGTGCTGACGTCGGGTGTCGAGTGGTTGGATGTGTTTTTTATTAGCTATCTTTTGTTTAAACTATATTCCATAGATCTGACTAGCCAATAGGATGTTGCGAATTAAAACAAAAAATAAAGTACCCGATACATGTGAAGGATATAGATTTAATTAATTTGCATAAATATTTTATGTCAGCATGGTGTTAGTGGTATATTAGTTAAGGGGAAGGGGGGTGCGTGAGTGGGTAACATGGAGCAGAACAGTGGATTAAGTGCAGAGCACTACATTAAGTTGCATTATTTTTATGTACAACATAGTACAATAGTTTAAGGGGGTGGGTGTCAAAGAAGAATGCGCCATAAATGGCGTTCAAAAGCATGTGAAATTCGAAAAGTGTACCAGAAAATGGTGGGAGGACATAACTAATTACTTAATTTGGTGTCAAAGGCGGTACAATAGTTTAAGGTAATGGGGGTGACATGGACCCCCACTTAACAGAACAATAGATTAAGTGCTGACAAAGGGTTAAGAACGCAGAGTACAGTGCTGAACATTAGGTTATGCAACATGTTTGCTCCATGTGATTACTTCTTACAAAACCTACATGTTTCCAAACAGCAGAGAATGATGAACAAGAGAAATCCAAACACTAAAAACTGATTTTTTTTATAAATAAAAAATATAGCATTGAGTTTCCTGTTTTGAGATCAATCCCCTCCACCACCAGACCGCCAAACTGGATTACGTCACAGAAGGGACGACAGCGCCCACTGGTGGCGGTCCTGTGTACTAGGTCAGTTCGACTCTGGACCACAAGGTGAACACACTTGATGGCGTTACTGCCTCTAATTGTTTAAATAAAGACTGAAAATAAAAACTTATGTCCATCATATCCAGCACAGGCTGAGTCCTTTTCCAGCCAATTCCTAGGAAGAGGTGGCATTCGGATGACAGCTAAGTGGAGGTAGTCAAAGTTCCCTTTTTCCTCGCCATTTTCTTAGGTTAGTGGAGGTGTACTGCATTTTCCTGGTGGCATTTGAACTTCCCACCATTTTCTGGGGAGGAGAGGGGAGGGGGTTTACCAGTGAGTGAGAGGTTAATTAACTGATCAATTCAATTAAGTAGTCAATCAAATTGATAAGAGTTAGAGGAGGTATTCCAATAACTCAGACCTGAAAGTGTACCTGTAGCAAGCAAGAGGGAGGTTTTCTAAGGGGGGAGGGGAGTGGGAGGGGGTGGGGGGACAATAGGTTAAGTTCCTTGTCAATCAAAAGGAAGGATCCTTTTAGCAGAACAATGGAGTAAGGACCTGTCAATCAAAGGAGAACAATAGGTTAAGTACCTGCCAATCAAAGGAGAACAATAGGTTTGTACCTGAGTGCATACCTGCCCCTGATGTAGGCAACCCACACTAACAAAAGTGCCACAACGAACTTAGCCGCACTGCATATGTCATTCACATCCATTTCTTTGTCATTAATCTTTCACGCCAGTTTAATCGCTGTTCCATTAGATTGGGTTCCTGCCGCTGTTCCATTAGATTGGGTTCCTGCCTCTCCTACTATGCCCAATACGCCTTTTCCCATTTTTCGCGCAGAGACCCTCAGGTTTTGTATGATTTTCGCATTAGAAGTGCAGGTTTCACTCTCGTGAATCGCGCTCTTTCTGTTTATTTCTTTCTGCGTTCCCAATCGTTGTCTTCAACTCTCCTAGATACAAAAACTCGCCAGTTGGTTTTATGATTTCATTGTTAATTAATAAAATTTTCTTTTCGGTATTTTGTGTGTAAATTACTTGGGCCCATTATAACTGACAACGTTACCGCGCCTACTCGTCGTCATCGATTTCGTCCAAATTTATGATACACTCCTGGAAATGGAAAAAAGAACACATTCACACCGGTGTGTCAGACCCACCATACTTGCTCCGGACACTGCGAGAGGGCTGTACAAGCAATGATCACACGCACGGCACAGCGGACACACCAGGAACCGCGGTGTTGGCCGTCGAATGGCGCTAGCTTCGCAGCATTTGTGCACCGCCGCCGTCAGTGTCAGCCAGTTTGCCGTGGCATACGGAGCTCCATCGCAGTCTTTAACACTGGTAGCATGCCGCGACAGCGTGGACGTGAACCGTATGTGCAGTTGACGGACTTTGAGCGAGGGCGTATAGTGGGCATGCGGGAGGCCGGGTGGACGTACCGCCGAATTGCTCAACACGTGGGGCGTGAGGTCTCCACAGTACATCGATGTTGTCGCCAGTGGTCGGCGGAAGGTGCACGTGCCCGTCGACCTGGGACCGGACCGCAGCGACGCACGGATGCACGCCAAGACCGTAGGATCGTACGCAGTGCCGTAGGGGACCGCACCGCCACTTCCCAGCAAATTAGGGACACTGTTGCTCCTGGGGTATCGGCGAGGACCATTCGCAACCGTCTCCATGAAGCTGGGCTACGGTCTCGCACACCGTTAGGCCGTCATCCGCTGACGCCCCAACATCGTGCAGCCCGCCTCCAGTGGTGTCGCGACAGGCGTGAATGGAGGGACGAATGGAGACGTGTCGTCTTCAGCGATGAGAGTCGCTTCTGCCTAGGTGCCAATGATGGTCGTATGCGTGTTTGGCGCCGTGCAGGTGAGCGCCACAATCAGGACTGCATACGACCGAGGCACACAGGGCCAACACCCGGCATCATGGTGTGGGGAGCGATCTCCTACACTGGCCGTACACCTCTGGTGATCGTCGAGGGGCCACTGAATAGTGCACGGTACATCCAAACCGTCATCGAACCCATCGTTCTACCATTCCTAGACCGGCAAGGGAATTTGCTGTTCCAACAGGACAATGCACGTCCGCAAGTATCCCGTGCCACCCAACGTGCTCTAGAAGGTGTAAGTCAACTACCCTGGCCAGCAAGATATCCGGATCTGTCCCCCATTGAGCATGTTTGGGACTGCATGAAGCGTCGTCTCACGCGATCTGCACGTCCAGCACGAACGCTGGTCCAACTAAGTCGCCAGGTGGAAATGGCATGGCAAGCCGTTCCACAGGACTACATCCAGCATCTCTACGATCGTCTCCATGAGAGAATAGCAGCCTGCATTGCTGCGAAAGATGGATATACACTGTACTAGTGCCGACATTGTGCATGCTCTGTTGCCTGTGTCTATGTGCCTGTGGTTCTGTCAAAGTGATCATGTGATGTATCTGACCCCAGGAATGTGTCAATAAAGTTTCCCCTTCCTGGGACAATGAATTCATGGTGTTCTTATTTCAATTTCCAGGAGTGTATATGCAGGGCTTAAAATTTAAATGACAAAAGTGGGAGCTCCAGCTGGGTAAGCGTTTAGAAAAAAAATAGCGTTTTTGGCACGAGTACTAAAAACACGCGGTGATGTTGCATTAAAAATCCTCACAGTGCAGTGGTGACTAAGGAAAACGCATCACACTGTGAATGATTTCATGACAGTTGTGCATATACTATACAGTGGTTTGTCGTGTTCTGGTGGGGGAAAAAAACTCACCGTAAGCCAACCGAAGCGTCCACGTGCTAACACCTTGGCAAGATTGCATGTGAACAGTACACTGATTGTTTTCGAGTGGAACTTGTAGTCGGGATATATGTAAACATCTCTCAACATACCACTGGAAAGCCGTCGACCAAAGATGCTCGTGAGTAAATTAAATAAGGATAATGGTAGTGGGAAAGGGAAACTGTGTGTTTTCCTTTCTTGTATGCAGTGAATGTGGAGCAGTGGTGGAGCCGGCGAGAAGGAGAACAGAAAAATTGGTATTAAAACTACTGGTCGTCCAGGAGTCATTTGTGCCATGGTGCAGCAAGTGCCTGAATCCGAGAGCCATTGAGTAAACGACGCACCAACAATGGCGTAATGAACAATTGAAGAGCGATAGTTGATCATCTAGTTTTTCTCTCAGGTCCTACAGAAAACATGTCGGACTTTTGAATGTACTCAAGAGAGTGGTATTACCGTACCAATTGTTAGTTACGTTGTGAAAAGTAATAGTGAAAATGTTGGGCAAAATATACCCCCGTTTGTGAGAAGTGTGGCTATTTATTTAGTAGCGCAATAGAAAGAACTTGCGGAAGCATTCTAGGAATCTTCACCGCAGTTGGATCGACAGGGAGGTGGCACCGAAGGACCCGGACCACCAAAAAACTACTCTGAGAAGAGAGAATAAAGGTAATACTACTTTCGTCTGGCGGTGTATTGGGGTCGGCAAAATGTTGCCCTGTTATCTACATCTACATGACTACTCTGTAATTCATATTTAAGTGCTTGGCAGAGGGTTCATCGAACCACAATCATACTATCTCACTGCTATTCCACTCCCGAACAGCGAGCGGGAAAAACGAACACCTAAACCTTTCTGTTCGAGCTCTGATTTCTCTTATTTTATTTTGATGATCATTCCTACCTATGTAGGTTGGGCTCAACAAAATATTTTCGCATTCGGAAGAGAAAGTTGGTGACTGAAATTTCGTAAAAAGGTCTCACCGCGACGAAGAACGTCTATGCTGTAATGACTTCCATCCCAACTCGTGTATCATATCTGCCACACTCTCTCCCCTATAACGTGATAATACAAAACGAGCTGCCCTTTTTTGCACCCTTTCGATGTCCTCCGTCAATCCCACCTGGTAAGGATCCCACACCGCGCAGCAATATTCTAACAGAGGACGAACGAGTGTAGTGTAAGCTGTCTCTTTAGTGGACTTGTTGCATCTTCTAAGTGTCCTGCCAATGAAACGCAACCTTTGGCTCGCCTTCCCGACGATATTATCTATGTGGTCCTTCCAACTGAAGTTGTTCGTAATTTTAACACCCAGGTACAGCCTTGAGAATTGTACTATTTATCGAGTAATCGAATTCCAATGGATTTCTTTTGGAACTCATGTGGATCATCTCACACTTTTCGTTATTTAGCGTCAACTGCCACCTGACACACCATACAGCAATCTTTTCTAAATCGCTTTGCAACTGATACTGGTCTTCGGATGACCTTACTAGACGGTAAGGGACGGCCAGGGACGCAACTTCACGCTAGTACTGGTATAAGACCCACCACAAATCTTGCAAAATATGCAACAGCAGGAAAAGAAGACGAAATACACCCCAAACTCTAGCAGACACCCTAGAGATGGGCGGTTCCTGCTTCGCCACAAGTGGCGCTACTTTCTTCTGCCAACCACATGCCCATAGGTACAATGAGCATATATCATTCCGTTGAACTTGTACTTCAGTAGCAGTCCAGCCAAGGAGCAGACAGATCCAACCTCAGAAACAATCACGGAGGTTCACCACAGCAGCCAGCTGGGACCCTCGCCTCCTCTGACCTTAGCCTCATTCATGCACTATGCTCCTGGAATGGAATACAACAGCTGTCTTGGATCTTATCGAGTAACTATCGTCAGTGATATGCGTCCGACCAGACATAGAATTGTTCCAATCATCTGTCAGCAGTGACTAACCTCTGACCGGACTTAGTTAAATTGTAAGTGTTGTTGTTCTCTGCCAACGAATTAATCACAAAAAGATTATTATTAAGGGTGTTATCATATTTAATTACCTTGGGTTCCTGAGAATGTTGTTTGTGAATCCTTTCATTTACGTATTGCTCGAGAAAAGTGTTTTGTTTTATTACTACCAGGGAATCTTGTTCTGCATTTGTGGATTCACTCAGGTCACCACACCCTTGCAGGTAAAGTATCCCAAGAGGTGAAGTACTGTCATTGGGTTCTTGGAAAATACAGGATGGAAGCTACCCAGCTACAAAGGATGGCTACGCAACGTGTACGATACTGACAGCATTGAGAAAAGAAAACTCCTCATCCCTGTAGAAAAGCGGACAAAAATGGAAATCAGTATTAAAGACCAAACGAGCAATCACAGACGATCACTGCAACCATTTTCAAGAATCATCAATGAGCAGTCAAGTTGATTTGTGTAGACATATATGTAACGATACGAGATATTTCTGTACGACTGGGCTATATTCATATTCCACACAGAAAATTTGGAAAGTTTAGAGTATATAGGCATGAAGTGGATGCCTCGGCAGTTGACATTTGATTTGTTGGAGACAAGTGTGGAAATGCGCTCTTATCTGTCTGAAGTGATGGAAGTCAATAAAGGCACGTCTGTTGACGGAACACAAAAAGACGGACGTTGATGATACAGGAATGAAGAAAGAATCCATGGAATGATATCATGCCGATTCTACTAGATCCAATAACTTTTAAGAGTCAATGATCAGACAAGATAGATTATCACTGTTTCTAGGAATACGAGGGCGTCATTTTCCTTGATTTTCTGAACTGCCGGTACACAGCCAACACCGAGTGCTATACAGCAGAAGCTGATATAAGGCATTGGGAGGAAGATACAGCAGAAAGCTGATTCAAATTCAACGTGACAATGCGCGATATCATATCTCGTTGGCACCCACACTGCCAACAGGACGAAGGTTATGCTTCAGCGATTTCGTTAAGAAACACTGCAACATCGTCTGTACAGCCCGGATCATTCACCATGTTGTTTTCACATCTTTGGTGACCTGAAGAAAGACATGCATGGATGTCGGTTTCAGTCAGATGAGAAAGTTCAGGAATGGGTGGGGTTGTGAATCCATCAGTGGCCGACCACGTTCTATGAAACAGGAATTGATCGTCTCATTTCACAGTGGGATAAATTTCTTAATACGTGTGGCGATTACTTTCGAATGGAAGCTTTCCGTGGTCAAGTTGTGACGAGTGTTCGGTTTTCATTTGACTGCCCCTATTATATTCTCGAATTCTAACAGATGTCTATTTTTTGCCTGCCTTATTCCGCCATCTGAAAATACACTGAGGTAACGAAAGTCACGGGATACCTCCAACATCGTGTCAGACCACCTTAGCCTGGTGTAATGTAGTATCTCAGTGTTGCATGGACTCAACAAGTCGTTGGAAGTCCCCTGCATAAACAGTGAGCCATGCTGCCTCTACAACCGTCCATGCTGCCTCTATAGCTGCGAAAGAGTTTCTGGTGCAGGGTTTGTGCACGAACTGACCTCTCGACTATGTCCCAAAAATTCTCGATGGGATTCATGTCGATCTTTATCGTTATTTAAATAATTCCCTCGAATTGTCCCGAATGTTCTTCAGGCCAGTCACGAACAATTGCGTCCTGTGTATGGCACATTGTTTCCCATAAAAACTTCATTGTTGTTTGGGAGCATCAAGTCCATGAATAACTGCCAATGGGCTCCAAGTAGCCGAATATAACCACTTCCAGCCAATGATCAGTTCAGCTGGACCAGAGGACCCAGTCCATTCCATGTAAGTACAGACCACACCATTACAGAGCCACAACCAGCTTGCACAGTGGTGGCTGACTACTTGGGCCCATGGCTTAGAGTGGTCTCAGCCACACTGGATCCCTACCATCAGCTCTTACCTTCTGAAATTGGGACTCATCTGACCAGGTCACATATTTCAAGTGGTAGTGACATGGGCACCAGCCCAGGAGAGTTGGTACAGTCGTCTGCTGCCGCAGCCAGTTAACGCCATATTTTGCCCCACTGTCCTAACGGATATGTTTGATGTGTGTCTCGCATTGATTTCTGTGTTTATTTCAAGCAGTGTTGCTTGTCTATTAGCACTGACACCTCTACGAAAACGCCGTTGCTTTCGGTCGTTAAGTGGAGGCCGTTAGCCACTACATTGCTTGTGCCGAGAGATAATGGCTGAAGTTTTGTACACTACTGGCCATTAAAATTGCTACACCACGAAGATGACGTGCCACAGACGCGAAATTTAACTGACAGGAAGAAGATGCTGTGATATGCAAATGATTAGCTTTTCAGAACATTCACACTAGGTTGGCGCCGGTGGCGACACCTACAACGTGGTGACTTGAGGAAAGTTTCCAACGGATTTCTTATACACAAACAGCAGTTGACCGGCGTTGCCTGGTGAAACGTTGTTGTGATGCCTCGTGTAAGGAGGAGAAATGCGTACCATCACGTTTCCGACTTTGATAAAGGTCGGATTGTAGCCTATCGCGATTGCGGTTTATCATATCGCGACGTTGATGCTTGTGTTGGTCCAGATCCAATAACTGTTAGCAGAATATGGAATAAATGGTTTCAGGAGGGTAATACAAACGCCGTGCTGGATCACAACGGCCTCGTATCACTAGTAGTCGAGATGACAGGCATCTAATCCTCATCGTGCAGCCACGTCTCGATCCCTGAGTCAACAGATGGAGACCATCTGCACGAACAGTTCGACGGCGATTGCAGCAGCATGGACTATCAGCTCGGAGACCTTGGCTGCGGTTACCCTTGACGCTGCATCACAGACAGGAGCGCCTGCGAGGGTGTACTCGACGGCGAACCTGGGTGCACGAATGGCAGAACGTCATTTTTTAGGATGAATCAAGGTTCTGTTTACAGCATCATGATGGTAGCATCCGTGTTTGGTGACAATGCGTTGAACGAACCTGGCGTGATGGTATGGGGTGCCACTGGTTACACGTCTCAGTCGCCTCTTGTTCGCATTGACGGCAGTTTGAACAGTGGACGTTAGGTTTCAGATGTGTTACGACCCGTGGCTCCACCCTTCATTCGATCCCTGCGAAACCCTACATTTCAGCAACATAATGCACGACCGCATGTTGCAGGTCCTTACGGGCCTTTCTGGATACAAAAAACGTTCGACTGCTGCCCTGGCCAGCATATTCTCCAGATCTTTCACCAATTGAAAACGTCTGGTCAATGGTGGCCGAGCAACGGCTCGTCAGACTACGCCAGTCACTACTCTTGATGAACTGTGGTATCGTGTTGAAGCTGCATGAGCAGCTGTACCCGTACACTCCATCAAAGCTCTGTATGACTCAATGCCCAGGGATATCAATGCCGTTATTACGGCCGGAGGTGGTTGTTCTGGGTACTGATTTCTCAGGATCTATGCACCCAAATTGCGTGAAAATATAATCACATGTCAGTTCTAGTATAATATATTTGTTCAATGAATACCTGTTTATCATCTGCATTTCTTCTTGGTGTAGCAAGATTAATGGCCAGTAGTGTATTCTTGGTACACTGCTGTCACAGCGAATCTTGGAATATCGAATTGCCTAACGATTCGTGAAAAGGAATGTCCCATGCGTCTAGTTCGAACCACCATCCTGCGTACAAAGTATGGTAATTCTCATCGGGCAGCCTAATGATGTCGGAAACAGTACAAACGACAGCTCTGCCAAGGCACTGCCCTTTTATATCTTGTGGATGCGCATGTCGCTTTCCCGTAAGCTTTGTCGCCTCAGTGTAGACTCGGGCAATCAAAACCAGCCCAGGCCCAATAGGATAGCAAAAACGGAACTTTCGGCTGGAGCAAGTTGTGAAGGTAGCGACGGCGCTTGCAGGCGCGGCCCAACTGGAAGCCGGGCGCGGTGACGCGGTCGGTGAGCCGCATCCTGCGCCTGCACAGCGCGACCCCGCAGCAGGCGCACAGCACGGCGACGCGCACGCACCGGCGCGGCCAGATGGGCGCGCCCGCCGACCTGGGCCCCCTGGGGCCGACGTTGGTGCTGGGCCGGCGCGGCCGCCAGTACACGGTCGCCGTCAAGCCGGCGCGCGCCGGCCACGGGGAGACCGTCAACGAGCCGCTGCAGTTCACCGTGCCGCGGCCCTCGTCCTCCTCTTCCTCCAGATACACGCTCGAAACCAGCAGCTCCTCTGGGCTCGAGGTAACCGCATCAACGCGTCTTCTTCTGTTCTACATCCATACTCCGCAAGCCACCTGACGGTGTGTGGCGCAGGGTACCCTGAGTACCTCTATCGGTTCTCCCTACTATTCCAGTCTCGTATTGTTCGCGGAAAGAACGACTGTCGGTATGCCTCTGTGTGGGGTCTAATCTCTCTCATTTTATCCTCGTGGTCTCTTCCCGAGATGTAAGTAGGAGGGAGCAATACACTGCTTGACTCCTCGGTGAAGGCATGTTCTCGAAACTTCAACAAAAGCCCGTACCGAGCTACTGGGCGTCTCTCCTGCAGAGTCTTCCACTGGAGTTTATCTATCATCTCCGTAACGCTTTCGCGATTACTAAATGATCCTGTAACGAAGCGTGCTGCTCTCCGTTGAATCTTCTCTGTCTCTTCTATCGACCCTATCTGGTACGGATCCCACACTGCTGAGCAGTATTCAAGCAGTGGGCGAACAAGTGTACTGTAGCCTACTTCCTTTGTTTTAGGATTACATTTCCTTGGGATTCTTCCAATGAATCTCAGTCTGGCATCTGCTTTACCAACGATCAACTTTATATGATCATTCCATTTTAAATGACTCCTAATCCGTACTCCCAGATAATTTACGGAATTAATTGCTTGCATTTGCTGACCTGCTATATTGTAGCTAAATGATAGGGGATCTTTCTTTCTATGTATTCGCAGCACATTACACTTGTCTTCATTGAGATTCAGTTGCCATTTCCTGCTTCATGCGTCAATTCGCTGCAGATCCTCCTGCATTTCAGTACAATTTTCCATTGTTACAACCTCTTGATATACCGCACCGTCATCCGCAAAAAGCCTCAGTGAACTTCCGATGTCATCCACCAGGTCATTAATGTATATTGTGAATAGCAACTGTCCTATGACAGTCCCCTGCAGCACACCTTAAATCACTCATACTTCGGAAGACTTCTCTCCATTGAAAATGACATCCTGCGTTCTGTTATCTAGGAACACTTCAATCCAATCACACAATTGATCTGATAGTCCATATGCTCTTACTTTGTTCATTAAATTCACCAGTTCTGGCCTCACAAGACTTCATTCCGAACTTCCCCTCGTCCATTTTCTTCATATAACAGTGCCTGAAACGTCAGCTTTCTCAGGCAGACCAGATTAAAGGAAGACAGCAAACCAATTGGGGGGGGGGGGGGGGGGGGGTAGATTTATTACTGGTAGATTCGAACCACATGCAAATGTTACAGAGACGCTTGGGGACTCAAATGGGAATACCTGGAGGGAAGGCGACTTTCCGTTCAGTGAACACTATTCAGAAATTTCTGAGATTCTTTTTGTTCCACCGTTACAACTACAAGAAAATGTGTATTTCTCTAACCAGAGGCGTTTCGCTTTATTGATGTAAAGCATCATCAGCCGTCTGTTGTAGTTGTTGTGGTCTTCAGTCCTGAGACTGGTTTGATGCAGCTCACCATGCTACTCTGTTCCGTGCAAGCTTCTTCATCTCCCAGTATCTACTGCAGCATACGTCCTTCTGAATCTGCTTAGTGTATTCATCTCGTGGTCTCCCTCTATGATTTTTACCCTCCACGCTGCCCTCCAATACTAAATTGGTGATCCCTTGATGCCTCAGAACATGCTCTACCAACCGGTCCCTTCTTCTAGCCAAGTTGAGGCCTAAACTCCCCTTCTCCCCAGCCCTGTTCAGTACCTCCTCATTAGTTATGTGATTTACCCATCTAATCTTCAGCATTCTTCTGTAGCACCACATTTCGAAAGCTTCTATTCTCTTCTTGCCCAAACTATTTATCATCCATATTTCACTCCCATACATGGCTACACTCCATACAAATACTTTCAGAAACGACTTCCTGACACTTAAATCTATACTCGATGTTAACAAATTTCTCTTCTTCAGAAACGCTTTCCTTGCCATTGGCAGTCTACATTTTATATCCTCTCTACATCAACCATCATCAGTTATTTTGCTCTCCAAATAGCAATACTGCTTTACTACTTTAAGTGTCTCAATTCCTAATCCAATTCCCTCAGCGCCACCCAATTTAATTCGACTACATTCCATTATCCTTGTTTTGATTTTCTTGATGTTCATCTTATATCCTCCTTTCAAGACACTGTCCATTCCGTTCAGCTGCTCTTGCAAGTTCTTTGCTATCTCTGACACAATTACAATGTCATCGGCAAACCTCAATGTTTTTATTTCTTCTCCATGTATTTTAATGACTACTCAGAACTTTTCTTTTCTTTCCTTTACTTCTTGCTCAGTATACAGATTGAATAGCATCGGGGAGAGGCTACAACCCTGTCTCACTCCCTTCCCAAACACTGCTTCCCTTTCATGTCCCTCGACTCTTATAACTGCCATCTGGTTTCTGTACAGATTGTAAATAGCCTTTTGCTCCCTGTATTTTACCCCTGCCACCTTTAGAATTTGAAAGAGAGTATTCCAGTCAACATTGTCAAAAGCTTTCTCTAAGTCTACAAATGCTAGAAACGTAGGTTTGCCTTTCCTTAACCTTTCTTCTTAGATATGTCGTAGGGTCAGTATTGCCTCAAGTGTTCCAACATTTCTACGGAATCCAAACTGATCTTCCCCGAGGTCGGCTTCTACCAGTTTTTCCATTCATCTGTAAAGAATTCGCGTTAGCATTTTGCAGCTGTGACTTATTAAACTGATAGTTCAGTAATTTTCTCAGCTGTCAACACCTGCTTTCTTTGGGATTCGAAGTATTATATTCTTCTTGAAGTCAGAGGGTATTTCGCCTGCCTCATACATCTTGCACACCAGATGGTAGAGTTTTGTCAGGACTGGTTCTCCCAAGGCTGTCAGTAGTTCTAATGGAATGTTGTCTATTCCCGGGGTCTTGTTTTGACTTAGATGTCTATAATGACAAATATTTACAATCTGATTTGTTTTTAAGATCAAAAAACAGTTCGTTAACAATTGGTTGGTTTTTGCTTGAGGTAATTTCTGCTTGGTTTCTTGCCTACATCAGAAAATGTCATCTGCTACCACTTCTTTGGCTTCTTAGTTCATTAGACACTGATAATGATAGCCTAATTTTCCGCTTTTCTCATATTAAATACGCAGAAGGCTGCAGATATAGACAGTCTGAACCATGGCAAACTGGTTGTCTTAGCAAACAGTATTAATGAAATTATTCAGCAAGGAGAGAAAAATGTAAAACAATTCTCTTTGAAGGAAACAGAGTGCGATTTCCATCTTTCTGGCACCCTAAAAGAACAGGTGGGAGGAAAGAGATTTTTCAACAATAAGGGTTCCACACACCAGTACTCGGATTGCTCAGTGGAAGCAGAAGTGACTAACACTAGCATGCAAAACATGATATTTTGTGAGTGTAGTGTACAAGTAAGAAGGCGGGTGTGTGCTGCCTTCTGTACAGACAGGAACAGTGAATACTTTACAACATGGTTTCTACCTTTGACTCACACCTTTACTCCAGCCGTTGTATACCACGAGTGGCAACACTAGGATAACCACCAAAATGGGCCACTGTTTCTACTTCTCTCACTAAAACAATTTAAATGCTTATAAAACTATTGATGTGACTTCTTAAGATCATACTCATCGTGTTTGCTTGTTGCCATCTGTATTGAAAACTAAAGCGGCCAAGTACACTCACCATACTTACCTAATATGAAAGTCAATGCTAAATTTTCTATGCATACCCTAAAGAACCCATTGTCAGTGTGTATTGCCCCAAACCCATCTTCTTACATGAATTGCGCTATAGAACAATGCCCTTGCTCATCTACTCAGCTATCAGTCGCTGTGATTGCAAAAATACACAAACTGGGCTTCGAAATAGCTCAAACACCAAAAAATTCTTCCATTTGAACCTTTCTATTTCCTGCCTTCAATGGCTCGAAGGGAAGCAAATTTCAAGGGCACAATAGTTATATGCCCTTTAAACAAGTATTTTGCAGAATTGGTAACAATATTTTTCTGAGGAAATAGAAAAGACAATGAATCTCAATGGATCAAAGGCATTATGTTAAAAGTATCTATTTTGTCATTGCATGAATATATTTTACAATGATTTTTTGCTGAACCTATCACTTCACCTAAATGTGAACGATAAAGTATGACTGTGGTATGTATGTACATTTGAATTAGTCCAATAAATAGCTGCATTTAAGAGTGGTTGCATGAAGAGCATACCACTGGATTTCTGCAAGAGACCTTATGTGTTAAGTATGCTGTGAGGAGCTAACGAGTAGAAAAATTGCTGTATGTCATCTCAGACGAGATGTGGTTTTGTTTGCAGGTCGAGTTCCTCGCTCCATGCAATTTCCCACCTCCACGGGGACCGCCCCAGTTGCGTACACGAGAGGTACAGTGTTACGGTCCAAACCCTTCATTACGTAAAAGTAGTGACAATAAGGGTAAGAAGAAAAAAGGCGAGAAAAAGGCCGCTGCTCTCTGACAACCTAGTGCCTTCTCTGCGTAACTGCTGGACGTACTCATCCTGTAAGCATCAAGGTAAGAGAGCAGCACTTTGTTGTCATATTTATCTGTTGACAATATTACACCTGAGCTCCCAACTCCACTACATGGACAATCAGCCCTGGAACATGTAACAGTATCATTTGTGTCAGTGCAGTTTTATGTTGCTTTCCTCTTCCAAGATCCTGAAAGGGAGCTGGATCCTCAATACCTTGCTTTCCATACAGGTGATGAGATGGGATATATTTCAGTAGACCATTGACTAGCTTTCGAATCAACGAGGCTCGTAACTCTAGTGTGAAAAAGAAATTGGGCGTGCAGTAACCTAGCCACAGAAACTGCTTAAGGTTACTAAAAAACATCTAGTACATGTAGCCTCTTTCGCGTATTTGTGTAATAAAGTGAAACATCTCTACAGTATTATTTCAACACTCTTAGTTGCAAATAGAAACAAATGATTACTTGTTTCGATAACTTAGTAGTCATCAATACCCTTAATACTTGTGCTCTAATCTTTTATTAAATTGTTCACCTCTACTTCCATGTTTGCACACTGTAAATAGTAATAGTTTACACCAGTGGTCATCGATACCCTTAATACTTGCATTTTAATCTTTTATCAAATTTTTTGCCTCGACTTCCATGTTTTTACACTGTAAATAGTAATAGTTTACACCCTATATATTAGGTACTCTACCAACAAATGGTAACAAAAATGTGTACCACTTTGTTTTTGTATAATATGTTGCAAAATGTAATGTATAAAAAGCATTATTTAAGTAGGTGATGGACCATCAAGATGTACAGGAAGGGCCATGGGAAGTAGTTCATTTTCATTTGCTTATGAGAGGGTTAGTGAACATTTATACCAATATAGATGATAGATGCCTGTTGTCCATTCATTGCCATCACCAAAAACCCAAACACAAGTTTAAAGTACATCACACAAATGGCTGCCCTCACTGGCGATACATTGCAGAAGATGTTCACAGACGTTCCTTTCACATTCTCAATCATTTCTTGAGGAATGGTCTCTATGTCTTCCAGGATTGCGGCTTTCATCTCTTTGGTATCGCTGAGTCACCATGAAAGTACTTTGGTCTTGAGATGATCCCACAGAGAATCAGAGACTAAAAGACCACGTGATCTCACCAGCCATAGGATATTACAAGGTCGTGAGACAAATTGATGTGGAAAGCAGCATCTCAGATTTGTCATTGAACTAGGGAACTTATATGCTGTAACCGCCAGATTACTGAAATTTTGATATAGGCAGCAATGTCACTGCAAAGGTGGAAGGAAAAAATTGTTAATCAGGGCAGCATAGCACCTGATATTGACACTCACAGGCCGATTGTTGTTTTCTGCAAAAAAAATATGGCCATTGATTCCAGTGCATGGTCAACACTAGACAATAAAATTTGGGCTATCATAGGCTATTTTATGAATGAGTTATGAGTTAATGTCCAAGTAATATTGGAAGTTTTGTTTATCGACTACTCATTCAGATGAAATTTTGGCTCGTCAGATACACTCATGCTCAAAATTAAGGATAATGCTGATACATGGTGAAAAAATACTCTAGTGGCTGGTTTGTGGATTTAAATCACCATGGCATATGACCATGCGGTGTATTTGATCTGTGGTCATCGCATGGTGGTGCTGGCAGCACATACACAGAGGTGTGTTGGTGCACTTTAGAGTATGGTGCAGCGAGTGAGTGTGCAGACATTTTCAGACATGCTAATGGTGACTGTGTGTTGAAAATGGCTCAAGGAACACATATTGATGACGTTATGAGGGTAGAATACTAAGGCAACTGGAGGCTAGTCAAACACAGCAGGTCATAGCACGGGCCCTGTGTGTGCAACAGAGTGTGATCTCAAGATTATGGCAACGATTCCAGCAGACAGGAAACATGTCTAGGCGCTACAGTACTGGACGTCCACAGTGTACAACACCACAAGAAGACTGATATCTCACTATCAGTGCTCGCAGATGGCCATGGAGTCCTGCAGGTAGCCTTGCTTGGGACCTTACCACAGCCACTGGAACAGTTTTCGCCAGACACACAGTCTACAGATGACTGAACAGATATGGTTTATTCATGCAGATATCTGCCAGGTTCATTCCACTGACCCCTGGACACAGGAAAGCCCGTAAAGCCTCGTGTCAAGAACACAGTACATGGCCATGTTCACAGATTAGTGCAAGTACAGTCTGAACAGTGATTCTCGCCGGGTTTTCATCTGGCGTGAACCGGGAACCAGATACCAACCCCTTAATGTAGTTGAAAGGAACCTGTATGGAGGTCATGGTTTGATGGTGTGGCGTGGGATTATGATTGGCGCATGTACACCCTATCATGTCTTTGGCAGAGGAACTGTAACAGGTCAGGTGTATCGGAATGTCATTTTGCACCAATATGTCCACATTTTCAGGGGTGTAGTGGGTTCCACCTTCCTCCTGATGGATGATAACACATCGCCCCACCGGGCTGCCATCATGGAGGAGTACCTTGAAACAGAAAGTATCAGGCGAATGGAGTGGCCTGCCTGCTCTCCAGACCTAAATCCCACCGAGCACGTCTGGGGTGCTCTCGGTCGATGTATCACTGCACATCTTCAAACCTCTAGGACACTTCAGGAGCTCCGACAGGCACTGGTGCAAGAGTGGGAGGCTACACCCCAGCAGCTGCTCGACCACCTGATCCAGAGTATGCCAACCCATTGTGCGGCCTGTGTGCATGTGCATGGTGATTATATCCCATATTGATGTCGGGGTACAAGTGCAGGAAACAGAATCATTTTGTAACATGTGTTTCGGGGTGGTTTTCTCAACTTATCAACAATACCGTGGACTTACAGATCTATGTCATGTGTGTTCCCTATGTGCCTATGCTATTAGCACCAGTTTTGTGTAGTGTCACGTTGTGTGGCACTACATTCTGCAATTATCCTTAATTTATGAGGATGAGTGTAGAACAAAATATGTGACTCTTCAAGCTTTCCTTTAGGATATGTTGTAAATAGTCTTCACAGGTGTGCCACTGGATCTTGTTGTGCAAATTCAACAATATTTCCTTGGAGCAGCTTTCTAGCATACTCAAATGACCTCTGCCGGAAATCACAGAGTGGCTCTCCTACGCATGCGCTGTATGCTATATTTACTAACAATGCGGCCTGAGGACTGCATAACTTGCACTTCCTTTTTAACCTTTCTCAACCCACTACCTCTCTCTCTCTCTCTTTCTCTCTCTCTCTCTCTCTCTCCCTCCTTCAGCTAGTTCCAAAAGCCATATAGTGTGTCATGTTTACATTTTTCTGTCATCAGTACTATACATTTTTCTTCCTTGTTTTAAATACTGACCACCAATTCAATCTCATAATTTATTAATTTTCTCAATTAAATTTTGCTTTGACACACTTTGGACTGTTAGGTATTTTTAAAATAGAACGAAATTTCTTTAGCAGTATTGGCAATGAAAGATATATTTCATGGTTTAATTAGCTTATAGTACAACTCGAAATATAATATGATTTATTTTCACTGTGTGATAACCAATTTATATTATGACACTCCATCTGCAATTTACTTTACAGGAAAAATGCAGAAGAAGCAATACATTGTTGATTGTTATTCTCATTTACAAACATCATTTGAGACCAGAAGGATTTGGTGTGTTTTTATTATGACATTCCATCTACAATTTACTTTACATAAAGAATGCAGAAGAAACAGTGCACTGTTGATTGTCATTCTCATTTACAGTCATTGTTTGAGACCAGAAGGCTTTGGTTTGTATGAACAGAACCCAGCTTCAGTTATAATGCCTTTCTGACCACATGTAAATTACTTATTTAGATCTTTGTATGACAACATGTTTTTATTATGTTAATAAAGACACCTGCAAAAGCCGGTTCATTCTAATGTACATCAAATTTTTGCAGTTTGTAATTTCGCAATTATTTCAAGAAAATCTCCATATTTGCATCACAGTTATTTTGTGATTCCGCACCTGAACAGATATATTTTAATTTCTTAATATATTAACTTGCTCTTCACTTCACACAAAACTCACTGTGGTCAACATACCACATCCGATATGTTTCATTTGCTTAAACAATTCAGTATTACATTTGAGATGATTAGTATTATCACTTCACACATAAAATGCTGTATCTATTAGTTTCCATTAGCATGATGCATTAAATAATACATATTGTACAACATAGATGCAATGTTGTTCTCTTTGCTCTGCTTGATACTTAGAGGTGTGTGTGTATGTGTGTGTGTGTGTGTGTGTGTGTGTGTGTGTGTGTGTGGTGTAAAAACTGTCTGAAAAGTGCTCATTTAATTTTGGAATAGATTTAAATGAGAGACTGTGTTCTGAGCTCAAAGATGTCATGCCATACCCTACGGTCACCTACATTCACAAAGCTAAATAATTGTATTAAATTTATATATAAATATATTAAATATTTTAGAAATGTGGCTGTTAGGTGACGACTTTAATGTTGAAATTAGTTGCAGAATAATTTATTTGCTTTTCGTATTTCATATAGTATCTTCCATGGTGAAATTTAGTACATATTCCTTCTTTTAATGTTGTGTTTTCAACCTTCTGTCAAATTTGCTGAGAGTATGTTTCAAATATGGATGTGATTTTTCTTTGAGGTCCCTGGCACTCTGGGCAGCCTAGGTACAACTGCCAGTTCAACACTGACAGCTCATAAGTGACCACCCACAGGCAGCCAAGGATTCTAGATGACAGCAGCCATTACAACTTAGGCAACTGCATAGCAGCCAACTGGCTGCACATAGTGACAACAAGACAAAAGCAAATGTGCTGTGGCTGCCTGTCTCCACAACTTGTCATAGCAGCCATGTATATTTTGCCTTCCAGATGGATATTAGTGATAACTTTCAACACATGGAGCACAAATCTGATATTTATAATACTTAGCAGAGATGTTCATCATATATACAGATACTATATGATAAAACTTTCATTTCATTCAGAAATGGTGTCCATGTTCAACATTAGTATGAGCTGTGACCTCCAAGGTCATGAATACACCCACATATTTGTTGTGGCAAGGAAGCATACAGTATCTCTGAATGTAATCTTGAGGACTATCTTACTGTGCCTGAAACACATCTTATGTCACTTGATGGCTGGAGACTAGTATGAAAGTATATTTTTGCCATCACACACCAGATGTGTTTTACATATGACAAATCAGGAGAACCTGGCAAGTCAGTCAAGGAACCACACATTCCTAAGTTGTTTGTGGTATGAACTACATGTATGGGTCATGAGAATTTCTGCTTCCTGTGTCCATTCACCATGTCATCTACAGACATGTCAACCTTAATCTAACTTCCACACAACAAAGGTGAGACCCAGTGTTGAGCATCACAGAATGACATTCGATGTACTATTTGACTCTGGCTCTGCATCAGGCAGGTCTCTGTTGTTTGTGGTACACATGGTAACTCAAGGCATTTATACAGCTCCTAGTAAGCTATTCTTGGAAATTTGTGGTGACGCATTGCCTGTAACCTTTGCTTGAATTTTGAATGTTATCATACATCTGTTCATCAGAGTCAGTTATACAATTCTAAAATATTCTCATGGTATAGTCCTTCTGGAAGGATCCATGCTGACTCTTCTTGCCACATTATTGTCCTGAGTTCACCTCATCACCACCCACTCTGCACTCATTGCACTACAGCCAAATGTATGCATGATATTTTGATGTTCCCATGTCCCTCTTGTCAATGATTCAACCTTTCTCAAAATCAAAAAGATATTGATAAGAGTTATATAAGCACACATCTGAGTATTTCTACCAATAATTAAGTGTTTTATTTTTCACAATAGGTTATTGCTAACCCTGTATAAATTGCCTAGGTCAAGACAATCAGTAGTTACAGATTAATTTGTCATTAGTTAATGTTCTTCCTTCATAAGAATGCATTAACTTTTTTGATAAATTCTTCTGTAGTTAAAAAAAAAACATACACAGTAGTTTTGAAGAGCTTTGAAATAAGTTTTAAGTATGACCTCTGAGTATTGCCCCAGAAGTACTTGGTGTATTGCATGTCTACTGCTTTTTGTTTTTTACAAGACAAACACTCGTAACACTTTCCGAGTTCATCTCAACATGCTGGTTTCAGACACATGGTCACAACTGGCTGTCAGCTGGCTACTTGGAACTGGCTGCTCAAAATTTCAGTTTATGCAACCTGGCAGTGCCAACTGGGCTGCCAAAACACTATGGGTCCCCATGCATTAGATAGCCCAGCTTTCAGAAACAAAAATTTTAGCAGCAGCTTCTAAGCAGCCAACTGATGACCTGTCACGACAATGAGTGAAAAGCAAGTGGTATGAGATGGACGTGGAAGGTATTATAATTGTTTACCTTCAACCACATAAAAAATTCAAAGTAAAAGAAGACGATAACTTCATCCTCTACTTTAAGAACAGCACTCAGAGTCAGTGAAGTATAGATGGAATTGTCATAGATGAGATTTTTGGTTTATTTGAAAAGTTAATGCATTCTTATGAAAGATGGATTTTAACCAACAAAACACAAAATATAAAAAATCTATAACTAATGATTGTCTTGAGGGAGGCAGTTTATACAGGGTGAGCAAAATAAAACAACCCAATTTACATTATCTATGCATGACACAAATAATGTAAAGTTGGGCAGCCTATTTCAAGGCAGATGAAAGATTTTTCTGGCCCAGTTTTTTCACTGCCTAATGTATGTCCAACAATATTTGAAATTGATTTATTAAAAGAATGTTGTAATATACAAAATTAAGTGCAAGAAAGAATGGCTATAGATTCAAAGACACCGTATGTGTCACGCAATCCGACAAGTAGAGGTGGGCAGTGCACAGGATTTTGTAGGGATTTATTTTATGAATGAATGAAATTTCTCCTGAATTTTCATCTGGATGACAAAATTGTTTGGTTGCTACGACAAGTATGTGGAGACTATGAGGCAGCTACAAAACATTTGCTTGTTTACCCCACATCCCCTGTCAGTGTCACTCGGCTGCCACAGTTGGGCTGTCTGGTGTGGAGGGTCTCTAGTTGTCCCAGTCTTATCTACTCTGTTGGAAAACAAGAAAACAGTACCAATGGTGCTTTCTCAAACTTCAAGAAAACAATTTGTTCCATTACCCTCTGTCAGTACTCTATTTATGAATGTATGAAACAAGAATAAACTATAACACTAAATGCAGTATGGTTTTTCTCTGTGGGTAATCAACTTGACATTAACACAAAAAAATACTTTTGAAAATTACAGTGGTAGCTAATTTTAATAATGATGAGATTAATTTCTTTATAAATAATTTTCACTCTAAATAGCCAGATGGCCAAGTTGTGTGGGATGGCTGATCAGAGCTATTTCATTCTGTGCGACAATAATGTAACTTTTAGTCTTTTTTCCTCATCATGGTTATTTACTTAGGATTAAGTTCATTCATATAACCAGATTGGACTGCTATTTTCAAGTTGTAGGCATATTTTGGAGGAAGTAGTGTCAATATAAAAGCCTATGAATCTTTATTTAAAGGACAAGCTGTCACTAGTGTCCTGTAATTGCTGCCATTGTCTTTTTTTTTTTTTTTTTTTTTTTTTTTTTTTTTTTTTTTTTTTTTTTTTTTCTGCAGTATTGACAGTTCTGGTTACACAATCTCCAGTGTCAATGGTTGGGGTTCAAACACTGTTTCTACTTTAAGTTGATCCATATATTCAGCTTTGTCTTTCTGGTAGTCTGACAATGGCTTTGGTTGCTTATTCTCGTTACTTCATAATGGTTTCTAAGTGTCCCCAATGATGGAGGAAAAAGATAAACCCATAATCTTAAAAAGCAATTAGTTCAGAACCGCCAGTCTGTCAGTATGATAACTCCAACTTGCATAATCTACTGATACATTGTTTACATGATGTCCAGGATATCCTACAGCAACTTCAGCACTGGTTTTTTAGCACGTTTACATTGTATTCCAGTGGTTGTTTTCATCCACTCTTTCCGTACCTTTCTCCAAGCAGCTTACATTCAAAGAAAATGTGGGATATCAAGTGTAATTTTTTCAGAGTTACAATTCCAAATAATGCCTTTGGTCCCATCTGATGTATTGAGACAGGCAGGCAGGGAATTATTGTAACAGATTGCCCAAATTCTCCAAATGTTGATTCTATATGGCTGGGAGAGTGGTGTGCTGACCACATGCCCCTCCATATCCATATCCAGTGAAACATATGAACTGAGGATGACATGGCAGTCGGTCAGTACCATTGGGCCTTCATGTCCTGCTCAGGAGGAATTTAGTTTAGTTAAATGTTGATTCTGCATGACTAATAGGCCACGTTTTCTCTTACCATGCTTTGGGTAATTTTTGAATAGCCAAGTTACAACAACATGTTTAGGATTTGATGAACTTTGGTTTTAAAAGAAAGGAGAATATATATAAAACAACAATGGGTGGTTAACTGGGATAATTTGAACATTACTTTATTCAGGATGTACTATGTTAATGCTACAAAATAATAAGAAACAACTTTTCAAAGAAGTATAGCATGTTTAAATATGTACTGCAGAAAAAAACATACCGATCAATATAATACCATAATTTTCTCCTGATGTATGAATCTTTCTGTAGCAATAAATAAAGTTGAAAATTTGAGTTCACAAACAAGTATTCTGATAACTTTGGACCAATAACTCCCAGGTAGCAAACATTAGCAGTGGTGATTGTGCACCAACTAAAAGTGAATAGCACTGAAGCACAACTTCAAATTTTGAAAACTGTGTGCAGCGCCAGTTTAAGGCATAAGCAACAAAAGCCATATGGGGTGGCAACCTGAGAGTGGTGCCATAGGTCAGAACGGTGCATGGCAGATAACTTCCAAGGCCAGCACGGCATCAGAGCTGCACACGGCCGCTGAGAAGCGAAGCCAAGGCTGCTACAACTGTCAAATGCCACATGCAGGATGCATGTGCACTGTGCAGAAAGCACAACACAATGCTGCACAAAAACTTTTGGATTGGAGTAGAGAGTTATGGGATTCAGAATGAGCACTGATGAATATAAATGTCACAAAAAGGATATACATTAGTGAATAAAGGGGAATAGATATGCATAATTGATTTGGTTTATTCAATGATGACCTGCAAAATAGAATTCAGATTTGCGTAACTTCACGCTATATGCATGGTTACAGTGGGTTCTGGTTAAAATTACATAAACATATGTAAATATACATAAACATAGTAAAAAGGTACACAAGTATCTTATTAAATTGCTGCATATGCTATATCAATAAGTAAACAAGTTTAAAAGCCTCTTTGGGCTGACCATCTAAGTGTAATATTGTTTTCATCGTGAGAAGAAATTTCTCATGCATCAATATATTTGCTAAACACCATAAAGTGAAATTGACAAAGAAAAATGACACCAGTTTTATGCAGATGTGGCATAGATTGTGTCGTTGGATGTCAACACTGTTGCTAATGAGAGGAGAACAACAAAACGAGAATCTAGAGATTTCCATAGTGGAAACAGAAAGCATAAGGATTAGAAAATACTAATTTGAGCATAATTTCTGAAGGACTTTTCCTTTATGGAGGTATAGTGTGCGCCGCATCATTGACATGACGGCATCGCCTAAAAAGTTTTACTGTGCGTCCAAATTCACCCCGTCCTTACCCTCTGAACATTTTGCGACTAAACTCGCCGTCTCTATAAATCCATAGTGGTGGCCTCATTGGGCCCAGCCAGTTGCTGAAAACTCCATCTATCCTTGGTTATATCGCAGTGTCCTGAGACACGTCATACAATTAAGTGCTACTACTTCAGTAGTCGGTACTCCTTCAGAAAATACAATGGAAAAACAGTGTCAAAGAAGGCTCAAGTTTTGAACAGAGATTTCCACTAGCTGGCAGTTTAGCTGCAGGCTAGACAGGGTTCAGTCTGATGGTGCCTGATCAGCTGTTGTCAGGGAGCACGGAACACTGTCCTCTTGGACCCTTCCTCGACATGAAAGATTAAAGTCTAACTGTGTTAGTACACATGGGTTGAATAATTTTGTGTTAGGATACACCTGGATAATAAACTTGCAAAGGCATTGTTCTGTTGAAAGTTGACAGATGAAAGCAGGAAGGATGGACTACGCTGCGAAATTAAAAATTGAAGAACGGCACAGATGGCTAGGGTTCCACATGATCACCATTCGCGTCATGTAAGGTACGTGCCCCTGCGGGTATGGTTCTCTTGTCCATCCAGTAGACTAGTTATAATGCCAAAGCTTGCTCTCTGTTTACATTACCTATCATGGGGGTAGGCATGTGGTATGTCCCTCCGGATAAACATTCAAATACAAATGAAATAAAACATGGTTATCTCTTAAATTACCCTTCCAAAATAATTTCTTACATAGGGCATAATTTTTACTAAACACTCAAATAATTAGCAATACTTGGGAACTTATTCTAGCATACTTGAAATCCCACAAAAATAATAATCCTCATCATTCTAGTAACACAGTGACACATGGAAACACTAGGTTGATGCAAATACTAAATTACTGGTGCTGGTAAAACTTCAGTAAAATTCTCTACACATTTGATTATAGCATAAATGAGACATGGACAAAATGAACAATAGTAAAAATATTGCATCAATTGGGCACAAGTAATTAGACATAAGTAATTGGCAACTCATCATAGAGATACAAGCAGTGGCAAAACCGCAACAAAAGCAAAAGTTCAAAATATTATTTCCTTTATACAATACTCCCTTATTATACAGTTACATTTCATTGCAAAATAAGTGTAAGTATCCTCTGTTATTTCCTTATGCTCTTGTTTATACTTCCATACAGATTGACATGGCTTTGATACATCTACCGACAGGAAAGCTGTTGTTGAGTTATGTCAACGTTATGAGTAATGCTGTGGAATAATGTAATGTTATGTTAATACTTCATTTAACAAGATTCTGATGAAAAGTGGTTTTATGTCTTCTTCAATGAACAGTCTACTGATTATTAAACATGTGATCCTGTGTTGATTTGTATTTGCAAATATTGGTGATTATCAGTCTCCCAATCAATCATTCAAGTGTATGATTGTTGTTCCTTTTGTTAATTCTCTCACCTACCTGATTCCGTATAATCATTATTGCCGGCTTGACAAAGCTAGTTGCATCTCAAAGACGTCAATATGACTTACCTGTCAGTGATTTTGTTTTTAATAAAATTAGAGTCCAGTTGTCATGTGTAAAGTGTTATAGGAAGGAAAGTAAGCTCCTTAGTACTGAAAAATGTACGTAAAGTTATTCAAAGTGTTCGTTATGTAATGGTTAAGAGTTTTGTGTTGAGATTCAGTGCAGCTTGAGGCGCTAAGGTGCGATATGTGTCGCGCTCGTGAGATTGTAAGTTGCTGACAGCACAGCTGACAGTACGGCTGTGTCCGGTTTCAACTGGCTAGGTGGTAATACTGGCATTCATGTTCTTGCTACACGTGGAGTTTAGTTCCTCGGTACAGTCACAAAATTTCCTTCCAGAGTTAGCTTATGTTGTTCATGACAGTTATTCATGGAGGATGTTTTCAAGGAACTCAGATAAATCAATTGTTCACATTCACAAAATTATCATGACTCATTTATTCATTTGATACCCTGTTCTAAGATTTTGTAACTGGTAGGTTTTATGCTTCTAAATAAACTGTATTTTGTGATGGCATTCCAAACCCAACTCCTTGGCTAACACGTTTCCCACACAGCAGACATTTACAGGACAAATATCACTGCAAGGTCCAGCTTCCTTGATGCCATATAGATCCATTTATTAACCGTGGTGGTAATATAACATAGCCGGAGATCAATCTGAAATTCCAGCGTTTTCTGATCCTGATGGTTTAGACAATGCACACAAGGAAAAACTTCTTCTCTCTCACAATTTTGTTCCTTACTGAAAGCTGAACTAGGCAACACAAATAGGTTCCCATCTTTAGATAAGACTAGTAAAATCTGTAGGACAATATTAAGCTGGTGAATTTATTTCTATAACTATCCCTTTAGGTTTGCTGTTTGAAATGCAACGTATGAATGTACGAAGGTGTAGCATGGCTGAGGTACGTAGCCTGCAGGGCAATGAGAGGGTGGTGAGGAGGGTCAAGGGGAAAGGTGCAGATGCTGCCCACACCAACGGCTGAGATGGGACCAGGGGCAGAAGGGAGGAAAAGGAAGGGGGATGCACTGCCAGCTGGCAGGGAGGAGGGGAACTCACCACATTTGAACAGCTGTAGACAACAGCAGCGGTATTAACATGAGTCCTTCTGTAGCATTTAATATAAAGAAATACGTGATACCATATAAAACTTACCTTGTTGTCTGTTCAACATTGCATTATGAAAACAATAAATTAGCACTTGAGGAAGACTCCTTTTACTTTAGAGTAACGTATTTGTTGTTTAACTAGGAAATACATGTTCTTGTTATTATTGTTGTGTGATCATTTAGCAAAAACATACATGTAATGGAGCGTATTTCAAATGGCGGGTAGATGGCAGCATGTAATCACTGATCTACTGGCAGTTATGAAGGCATGTTACTATCTTTTTTTTTATGGTAAAGTTTTAACTGCTGTGTTTGCGCACTATCCGCTAAATCAACAGGTGAAGTCGAATCCCTTTGACATATACAAGATTAACTGATTCTTATCTCTGCGTGTTCTTTTAACAAGGACAATTTCCCCCTTAATTCCATGATTAAGGAATATTTGTGTTTTTATTTCTCAACTGCTATGATAACATTACTGGAGATGTTAAATGACACAAGTCAAAATTATTACAAAACTTCAATCACTTCCATTAACATGTGATATCATAAATTCTATTACCAAGGGTTGCCAATTCTTATGTCTACTTATAACTAACATGCACAACTTAAATGAATATGTAGCAATGATGGCAGCTTCCTATCACTTAATTCTCTTACTTCACTCAAGACTTTTCCAGTCAATTACATGTCATGTTGGATCTAGCGGCAGTGCTGCGCATTTGGTGAGAAAATAGTGACTTTGTGGGGCAAACCTTATTGGTATGGCCAACAGTCTGGCTACATTGACCAATAGATCATCTGGCCAGGCACACATGTGACCCACATCATGAATATTCTGTAGAAACATGGCCACATTTTCGCGGGTCTTCCCAGAGAAGGTGGGAATGAAATCAGCCGCAGGAAAATTTCTCACAGTCACTATTTAGCAACAATTGTGGCATTTGCATTAGAGACAGGATTAGTGTTAATTGCCACTGTTTGGGCTTCCAGCATCTGTTTCAAGAAGCAGTTTTGTTCAAGTACCTCCTGATTTTGTGCAAACAATTGGTGCATTTGTGCATTTATGGCTTCGAGTGGGCCTTGCGACACTGTTGCCTCTGCGGGAGTACCCTGTTCCATCGCTCGTGTACCCATTGGCATGTTTACAAATTTAAGGAATGCTTCTGACCAAAAAATAATAATTTTTACAAAAAAGGACGGCCACAAAGTTGCCTAATCCAGCAGTGGACAATTGACAAAGTAAATGTTGGAAGCATCGTGGCAACTTACATAGTAGTGGAGTCAGTGCGACGCAACGGTGGCGGCAACGACGTGGTGGAATGGCGGCGGCAGGTGACGTGGTGGAGTGGTGGCGGCTGACGGTGCTGGTTTGGCTGGTTCGCGATGGTGGCAAACCCCAGGCGCGTCAGTGACAGCAGCGGGTGACGGTGGATGGTGTGGCGGCAGCTGGCACAGCAATTGATGACAGCGGCCCAGCCAGTGGCATAGCGCAGCCCCCTCGAACTCTGGCAATGGGCAGCGCGGCGGTGTCTGGCTCATGTGGCTCACTAGCGTGGGCTGCCTCACTGCAGCGCATGCCCTGTGCATGTTTACTGTCGCGGCCATGGCCTGCATGGAGCAAATGTGGAGACCGGTTGGCGCATTCCATGTGCAAAGTGCACGGCGTCTTGCTGGAAAGAATTTAGTGTAGCGACAAAGTCACTACAGGAACAGATCCACACTTCGGACACCAGTTGTACAGGATGGGCATATCAGAAGGTGGTGGGAATTATGGAATGATTAGGATAATATTCAGACAAAGGCAATTTATTGGTGAAAGCATGTTAAAAAGTGGGTCACATAGCCAGGCCTAGGGAGGTGAGGGTGAGCCAGAGCATAGAGTTTGGCGAAACATAGTTTGTGAAGCTAATGAAAGTTGGTGTCAGCCAATCAGGCCAGTCTGAGTGGCATGCCAGCTGCGAAAACTAAGTCCTCAGTGTCGCAGCACCGGGAGATGTTCACTGCTACAGGGTGCGCGTCCAAGAAAGCAAGAGGGTGGGCCCGGCGATGGGTGGCCAGGTATATTCGACCCACCACACAGCTTCCTCCACCCTGATTGGTCAGGACTGAGAAACCCATGGGGGCAGCAATGGAACTTTCCAGAGAGCAGCTTGCTAAGCAATGCCTGGGGTGGCGTTACCTCTTAGGCACATGAGGGAGGTGCATGATCAAGGTGCCCTTCCTCAGTGCTGACTTCCTGTTACTAGACCGTGGGATGAAAGAATTTACAGGCAGCTAACACTGCTGGCAGTGGCTTGGCCATAATGGAAAAATGGCATTACTATTCGAAAGCTCATATAATAAAGTAAAATCCCCTACAGTCTGGCTCATTCTTTACAGCATGAACTTGAATGATGTCTGGATTCTGGTGCTGAAGAATATCTGTATTAGTCTTCCACCATGGGGTGATAGCTACAGTGAATGACAGCAGTCGACAATCGTCGATAGCATTTGTGTGTTCAAAACATGTGACATCACATCACTGCATGGAAGCACGTGGAGGTGTAATTTTGCTGTAGTCAGTAGCAAGCAGGCTAGGGTGTGAATCAGACATTCAAAGAAGCTAAGATCCCCCTCAAAAATGTCCTCTGCAAATGAGGTTGAAACATTGGATTTCAAGGTGAAATTGATTCGACCACAGCATAATAGCCCAGAACATTTTATTAATTGTGAACCTAGTATAGCTAGTACAAAACCACTCGACGTGGGAATAGGTGTGGCTGCAGATAAAATTTTGGCATCAGAACTAGGTATGGCAAATTCGGATTTACAAATGGTAGCACTAAGGGTCAGTGTTAAACCATAATGTGTACATGGACATAATGTTGGATTATGGTGTACTGAACCAGAATTTCTTTATGAGTAATGACAGCAACAGAACAGCAGCTATATAAACAAAGAGGCCAAAAGCCAAAGGAAGGGTTGGTCCATTTGAAGATGTGCTGTGTATAATGCTCCAATGTTGAAGCTTGTGGTCTGAGTGCAGACATGATATCAAGCAGTATGTTATGAATAGATGTGTAGCGAAGATGGTGGCACATCCTAATTTAATTGACTTTGATTGTGGGATAGTAATCAGTGCAAGATGCATAGGCATTGCATATTGGCCATTACACAAGAATTCAGCTTTCCAAGGCTGATAGTGTCTAGGGTAGAATTTCAATATCAAAGAGATACTGTTTCCACATGCATTAACTGCCACAACAAATGACCATAAGTTTTTGATGAATGAACACCACACTGCATATGCAGAGCTTTAAGAGGTGATCAATGGAGTATGGTCCCAAGTTAAATTTTGGGTGTCAGAAACATCTTCCTATCAAGAACTTGTGGAGGCAAATACACTGGGTAGTCTTCAGCAGCTGATGATCAATTCATGTCCCCAAAAACTTGGTACAGGCCCATGAACATCTTTGCTAGTCTATGGAACAGTGCCGATGTGTAGCATGGGCTGATGAATCCTGATTTCGGTTGCCTCAAGCTGATGGGTTCATAAGAGTGTGAAATAAGGCCCGTGAATGTATCAATCCTACATGCCAATAAAGTTAAGTCCATTAAGGATGTGGATCACTTATGGTATGGGCTGTGTTCCCAGGGTTTAAATTAGGCCCCTTGGGTTACAGGGCCCATGACAGATGCATGGTACATGGACATTCTTCCAGGTCATCTACACATCATTCTGCTATTAGAGTACCCTTATGAGAGCCATTTTTCAACAGGGCAATGCAACATGTACCCTCTTTTCAGTTGCATATGGGTGTTCTCACTAATACTCTAGTGAATATCACAACCAAGATTTGGTTCCTCGATCAAGAGTATGCGTAATATATACTTGACGAACCCACCATCAACTCCAAAACAACTGTGGGTAGCACTTTTAAGATGCTTGGGTAAATATTTCTCAAGAACAGTTCCAGCACCTTCATGACTCTACATGTTGCTGCAGATATGACGGCTGGATGGAGGAGCGACTCATTCTTCTCGTGACTTTTCGGCCAATAAGGATAAAATTACAGACAGCAGTCCACAGGATTAGACATGAATAAAGGAAATGTACACATGATGACACCTGGAAAATTACCACATCAAAACACACCAGAAAATTGAGAAAATAATATTAATATGAAATAAACAAAAATGAAAAAAGTGTAAACCCAATACCATTCTGTGGCAGCAGTAAATACCACTGTGTTTTCAACATTTGTGAGGAAGAGGAAGCTTGAGGTATTTATGTTGAACCACATGGACAACAGATGGAGCATAATATGTGGTGTGCGCCCACAAATTAAGAAATTGTTAGAGCTGTAATCAAAGATAAAAGTTATGGACACAAAGACTCCGTAAAACAGTCTTCAATGACAACTTTAAAGCCGAAGTGAAAATACATACTTGTATTTAGACTTTCAGTAATGTAGGAAAAAAGAGAGATTGCTGCTTACTATAAAAAGGATGGCACTTTAAATTGCAGACAAGCACAATTAAAAGACACTTACATGTAAGCTTTAGGCCGCAGTCTTCACCATAAAAAGAAAGAGCAACACACACCATTCCTTCATACAAGTAGGCACATCTCACACACACCCGACTGCCAACTCCTACTTCTCCTTTTTAGGGAAGATATACAAACAAATATGCAGTTCAGCCCTAGGTACCCACATGGCACCCTCCTATACCAAACTGTTTATGGGCCATCTAGCCTCCCAAAATGCCATACCTCTACTTTGCTTCAGGTTCATTGATGATACACTGAAGAGCCAAAGAAAGTGGTACACCTGCCTAATATCATGTAGGGCCCCCACAAGAACACAGAAGTGCTGCAGCATGATGTGATATTGACTTGATTAATGCCTGAATTAGTGCTGGAGGGAATTGACACCATGAATCCTGCAGGGCTGTCCATAAATCCGTAAGAGTACGAAAGGATAAAGATCTCTTCTGAACAGCATATTGCCAGGCATCCCAGATATGCTCAATAATATTCATGTCTGGGGAGTTTGGTGGCCAGCGGAAGTGTTTAAACTCTGAGAATAGTTGCTGGAGCCACTCTGTAGCAATTCTGGATTTGTGGGATGTCGCAAGTCCGTCAGAATGCACATTGGACATGAATGGATGCAGGTGATCAGACAGGATGCTTACATATGTGTCACCTGTCAGAGTCATATCTAGACATACCAGGGGTCTCTTTATCACTCCAACAGCACATGCCCCACACCATTACAGAGCCTCCACCAGCCTGAACAGTCCCCTGCTGACATGCAGGGTCCTTGAATTCATGAGGTTGCCTCCATACCTATACACATCCATCTGCTCGATAGAATATAAAACATGACTTGTCCCACCAGGCAACATGTTTCCAGTCATCAACAGTCCAATGTCAGTGTTGATGGGGCCAGGTAGGGCATAAAGCTTTGTGTTGTGCAGTCATCTAGAGCACACAAGTGGGCCTCAGGCTCCAAAAGCCCATATCGATGAATGGTTCACAATCTGACACTTGATGGCGCAACACTGAAATCTGCAGCAATTTGCGCAAGGGTTGCAATTCTGTAATGTTGAATGATTCTCTTCAGTCTGCGTAGGTCCTGTTCTTGCAGAATCTTTTTCCAGCTGCAGCGATGTCAGAGATTTGATGTTTTATGGCATTCGTGATGTTCACAGTACACTCATGAAATGGTCATATGGGAAAATCCCCACTTCATCGCTACCTCTGATATGCCGTGTCCCATCACTCATAAACTGACTATAACACCATATTCAAACTCACTTAAATTTTGATAACCTGCCATTGTAGCAGCAGTAACCAATATAACAATTGCGTCAGACACTTGCTGTCCTATATAGACGTTGCCAACCGCAGCATCGTAATCTGCCTATTTACATCACTCTGTATTTGAAAATGCATGCCTATTACCAGTTTCTTTGGTGCTTCAGTGTATCCTCATGAGTTGGACTCAGGGTTAAGGCACCCTATATTTATATCAACATCTTCTCTGCCATCTGCTTCACCTGGTCCTCCTCAACCCAGCATACCACCTTCCTAGAAGTTGACGTCCTCCTCTCTGATGACTCCATCTGCACCTCTGTCCACATTAAACCCACCATCCACCAACAGTAACTGCATTTTGACACCTGTCATTCCTTTGTCACCAAAAATTCCTAACCATAGAGCCTGGCCATCCAGGTACAGTGTATCTGCAGTGACAAGGACTCCCTTGCCCAGCTTGCTGAGGGTATCACCTTCACAGGGAGGCACTATCCTACATATCTAATGCACAAACAGATCTCCTGTGCAGTTTTCTCTCTACTGCCCCCCCTCCTCCCCCTCTCCCCCCCCCCCCCAAATTCTCCCACCAAATCCCCAAAGAACCAGCTTAAAGGAGTTCCCTCTTCGTCACCCAACACCACCCTGGATTGGACCAACTGAAGAACATCCTTTGGCAGGGCTTTGATTACTATCATCGTGACCTGAAAAGTGGGACTTCCTTCCCAAGATCCTTCCCATCCCTCCCAAAATGGTTCAAAAAATGGCTCTGAGCACTATAGTCATCAGTCCCCTAGAACTTAGAACTATTTAAACCTAACTAACCTAAGGACATCACACAACACCCAGCCATCATTCCACACTCCTTGTGTAGTACAAAGAAAGATGATCATGACTGAATAATGTTAAGTAGAGAGTAAGTCACAGAACATATACTGTGTGCAGGTGTTTGTTTCTGTATGTGCAGGCATTACATGAGAGGATGTGGAATACAAGAAAATGACGTTTTGGCTTGACTGTCAAAAAGCAACCACACTCTCAAAGAATGAAAACAAAAGACAAGATGATTTCATGACAAATGAAATGTATTCTAATTTGGAATGTCATGCTGAGCCTTCAAGGTGTATGTAGTATGAAAAGTTGTGTTCTAGTCAAATTTGTGAGTCATACTAATGATCTATACACCCACTCAAGGAAATATATGTTCGTAAAAGGAAAGCAGTGGATGTTCTTTTTGTGGTATGAGTAGAAGTTATTTTCTTTTGCTCCAATCACATTGCCCTCAGGGGCTCAGCATTTGTTTGCTGGGTATGGGTTTGGTGATACCAGGGTTCCTGAGCTGGGGACTGTCACCATAAGCTCTCTCCTGTCACCATAAGCTCTGGGCATGATTCAGGCAACCACCATGCAGCACAGCAGTGGAACGTTGTGTGTCTCAGGGAATGCGGATCTTGGCTTGTCCGCCCAGGTTGCGAGGATGGAATAAACCTCTATACAAAACCCCTCAGTCTCAATGTGTGCTGCATGCTGATGAGATGCGTGGCTGTTGAGGTAGAACAGTCATTAGCGGGCAACCTCTGGGGAACCTGCCTCACCTCAGTTCTATAAGGATTACCCATGCACGCGGGGCTCTGTCTAGGTGGACTTCTAGTTCCCTAGCTGGGACCAAGATGGATCCTTTGAAATCTTCTTTGCCTCCTCCCAATGGAAAGAACACATGCTGGGAGTCAGAATGTGTTTTTAATTGTTAAAAGAAAAGAGGGCAGCTATGAGAAGTTTCACCTTTCTATATTCAGAAAGGACTCGAGGGCATTGCTGGCAGTTTGAAATCTTTTAAGCGATTGCATAATGGGACACTGTTGTTGGAAACTGCTGCTTCCCAACAAGCTAAGAATCTACAGAACGTGCAATCCCTTGGGGAATATGCCATTGAAACAGCTGCACACCACCTTGAACTACAGTAAAGGTGTTGTGACATGCAGGGATCTGGTGGTCATTCCCAAAGAGGAACTGAAAGATGAGTGGGATCCAGCAGGAATAGTTGACATGCAAAATATCATGAAGAGGGTGGATTGGGTTCTTGTTAAGCCTGACTGCTTTATCCTGACGTTTAATAGCACGAAGCTCCCTGAGCATATTAAGGCAGGTTTCCTTCACTTAAGTATGTGGCATTATGTACCCAACCCAATGTGGTGTTTCAAATGCCAGCACTTTAGGCATACTACTATTGGGTGTTGTGGAGAAGCTATTTGTGTCAAGTGCAGTCAGGCTGCCCATGACAGTGTCTATTGTTCATCTCCATCGAAGTGTGTAAATTGCTCTGGACCTCACCCCATCTGGAGTCAGGACTGCAGCATGTATCTGGAAGAATGGAAGAAACAGGAGCTTAAAACTATGAAGTTTATCCCCTATACTAAGGAAAAACAACTGTATACAGCCACCACTGTATACAGCTACCTCCTTCACTTCAGTTGTTAAACAGCACATGCAGAAAGCTGACGATGCAACACAAACGGAGGCTGCTAGTGTCGACACTAGTATCTGAGTGTGTCGCTGCACTTGTGCTGCTGCAGTTGTTCCTAAGCCTGTCCCTCCCCCAAGAACTTCAAAAAAAGAAGTGGTTGCTGACATTGTGGAGCTCCCTTCCCCTCCAAAGGTTCCGTCTGGTACATTGTCCAATGTTGCGACACCTTCAACCACAGTTGTGGCTGCAAAGTCTACCCAGGAGAAAAAAATCCAAGGCAAAATGTCCAACACTGGTGGAATCGGGCAGAAAACAGCCTGACAATATCGATATCATCCTCTCTGATGTCTCTCTCAATTCTTCTTTAGAGGCTATGGAGCTTGCTGTCAGACTGGGGCAACCATCTCGCTGAGCCTCCACACATTGTAGGCTCCCCTACCCATCAGAAAGTCAGGATGAAAGTACTACCCCCTCTGATAGATGGCTTCCATTATACAGTGGAACATGAATGGATTCAGGACGCACATGGAGGAACTGAAAGTCATAGCACAGCAATGCAGTCTGTGCTTGTGTTTGCAGGAAACACCTTTCAAAGCATCTGATGCCCCTGCACTTGCAGGGCTATACACTATATTGCAAGGATGACCTGACTGGGGAAAGAGCCAAAGGAGGGATTGCTGTGTTTGTCAATAATGGGTACCACTCCTCTGCTCTCCTCCGGATACTAACCTGCAAGCAGTTGCAGTTTAAATTCATTCACATCAGTGGCTTACAGTTTGCTCCCTTTATTTACCTTCTCTGGATGCAGTAGCCTTTGAGGACCTCACAGATCTTATGGAACAACTCCCCTGACCATATCTCCTGCTGCTGCTCTCCAGCCCTCTCCGACTCTGTTCACTGGGAGGTCATTGACGACCTTCATTCCAATGATCACATCCCCATCCACATTAACCTCCTGGATGGTGTGTTGCTGGAACAGAAGCTGCCAACATGGATGATTGGCAGGGCTAACTGGCCGCTGTTCAGTCGGCTGGTTGTCCTTCAATGCCGTAACAGCATCCAGGAATATGTGGATCACATCACACATGTCCATACCAAAGTCTCTCGGCCCTCTTAATTGGTGACCTGTACCTTGGTGGACGGAAGAGTGCCGTTCAGCCATCCTGGACAGGTGTGCAGCTCTTTGAATGTTTAAATGCTGCCCAACAGCGGACAATCTCACAGTCTTTCGAATCGCGAGAACCAAGACCCATTGTGTCATTAAAGAGAGCAAAAAAGGTCAGTGCAAGAGTTCCTTTATTCCATCAACCATTCCACTTGTTCCACAAAAGTAGGGGAAGCCATCAGAGAATTTCCGTTACAAGCAGCCGTTTACCGATAAAAACAATACTGAAACAGGGGTGCCTCCAAACGACCCCCAGAGACATTGCTCAGATGCTGACCGAGCATTTTGCACAAACTACTGCCAATGTAAGCCAGGATCCAGTGTTTCATCACTACCATGGAGAGGGAAAAGTTGGACTTCAGGAACAACTGTTCTCAGGCCTACAATTCCCCTTTCTTCATGTGGGAGTTCGAATCAGCACTGGCTGAGAGTCATGACACTGCACCCAATCACAACCACATTCGCTACTGCATGCTTTGACATTTGCCAGCAGCATCCCAGGAAATCCTCCTCAAATGTTTTAATCTAACATAGCATATAGAAGATTTCACCAGCTCATGGAGGGAGGCAATTCTGATCCCTCTCCTCAAACCAGGAAAGGACCACACATGTCCAGGTAGTTATCAGAGCATTGCCCTAACGAGCTGTATAGGAAAGACCATGGAGCAAATGGTTAATTGTCATCTGGTCTGGTTGTTAGAGACCAGGTAACTCTTTAGCTGTTCTCAGTGTGAATTCTGCCAATATCAGTCCAATATAGACAACCTGACTAAGAGAGAGGCGGCTATTCAACAGGCTTTCCCCCGTCAGCACCACTGTACTGGCATTTTTTTCTATATAAGTGAGGCATACAATACTACTTGGAAACACTGTATACTCCTGCAACTGCATCAGTGGGCCTTTTGTGGCCACCTCCCCATTTTCATTTGATCTCAGCAGTTATTGTTGAACCAGAGTTGGTGGCACGATCTCTGATCGATTTGAGCAGGAGAATAGTGTTCCTCAGGGCAGTGTTTTAAGTGTTACCCTCTTTGCCATAGCCATCAACAGTATTACATCCAAGGTAAGAAGTACTGTACAGTGCTCCATATTTGTGGACAATTTTGTTGTTTTCTGCTCCTCCTCCATTGTTGCATTGGTGAGCCATCAGTTGCATCTCACAGTGCAGCAGTTAGAGATAAAAGCCAGAACCCTGAAGGTGCTGAACATCATCAAGTCCCTTAGCCACAGGTCTTGGAGAGCAGACAGAGCCCACCTCCTCCAGTTTTATTGGGCTTTTGTGTGTTCATAGCTGGACTACGGGTGCACAGTGTATGGGTCAGCGAGGTCCTCTTACTTGCAGAGCATTGACGCGGTCCACCATGAGGGGATTCAGCTGGCCACAGGTGCTTATCAGAGCAATCCCATACCCAGCCTTTGAGCTGAGGTGGGAGAACCAACACTTACCATCTGGCACCAGCTACTCCTGGTGAGCCAAGTGTGTAAGATCCTCACAGCTCCTACTTCACCCGCACACCACATTGTTGTTCATCCACATCTGGAGCGTCTTTCTTACAACCATCCACAAGTCATGATGCCGTTTGGGATCCACATGAAGCGTGTTCTGGAGTCACTTGGTATGGCACCAGTCCAACCCCAAATCCAGGGTTCTAACTGCCTGCCACCCTTAGATTTGATGGGATACAGGAGAGATAGCACTCCTGCTTCTGTTTTTACTGCAGTATTTTCTGCCATTTTATCTGAGCACCACAACCATGTAGCTGTTTTTATGGATGGGTCTAAAAAAGGGTGACTCCATTGGTTGCCCGGTTGTTTTCCCAGATCATGTCCTCAAGGTCAGACTGCCTCCCAAATTTACCATCTTCGACACACAGTACCTGTTAACTCAAACATTCTCTACATTGAAGGATTCCTTAGATAACACAGATTATGGGTTTGATAAAAATTGTAACACTATTAATAATAATAATAATCAAGATGATGGTGGTGGTGGTAATAAAAGACACCAAACATTCCACATATCCCTTCCACACTATATTTTTTCCTTTTTTTTTCCTGGGTTGGAAAAAACTTTGTCTCAGTGGTATAAAACGTATAATACTAACATCTTATCCACTATCTGAGCTTAATACCTCACTCTTTATTAGGTGGAGCTGACTCAGTTTTTCAGGCTAGTAAATGGAAAGCTGCAATGCACAAAATGGTCTTGATATCAGTGGATAGTGTGTTGCGTTATGAAACAATATGTGTGTAGTATGTGCAGTGACTGGGAGTGAGAAATGAATGAACAGTGTGACATTAGCCTTGTGTCACTATTAAATAACTTACCTGTGAAACAGTATTGTACACTACGGTTAAGCTGAATGAGGCAGCATTGTTTTAAACAGAATGGCTTTGTATTTGAGAGGGTGAAGACTCCAGTTTTCATCCAGCCATTCTGTTTGGTTTTCTGTGCACTCCCTAAATTATTTCAGGCAAATACCAGGATTGTTCCTGCCATAAGACTACAGCTGACCACTTCTACCATCCTTGTCATTTTAGACCTGTAAATCTGTAAATGTATATGCGAATTACTTTATTTCTGATGTTCTTAAATTTTAATACCAAGACCAGCTCAATATCCCTGTATAACAGATCTACAGATAAATACTACTACTACTAGTAGTAGTAGTACTTTGGTACTTGACAGAGTCAGGCATTTCTGCTATAATTCCTTCAGTACTGAACCATAATTGACAAGTAATTCAAGAACCTCAATGAAAATTTACCTTCAGAGTAAGGAACAGTCTTTAATGGCTGGCATTTACATCCTTAGCACTTTTAGTTCTATAACTGTGGCCTAAGGCATGTTTCTGTGCCAACATGTTGTGTTCTAATACAACAGAATTAAAGGAAGATGGCGGCTAGTGTTGATATACATAGTGTTCGTGTGGAAAAAAGTGAAAATTACACTGATAAAAACAGCGTGTGCACGAATTGTAGTGATGAAATCAGAAAGTTAAATGATCGTTTAAGTAGTGTGCAACTAACCATTAACACTCTGATGAGCGAACTAAAAAAACTCACCGCCGGAAAGTGTGAACCTACGTCAAACTTGCCTCACAGTAACCACGAAATTCCAGGCAAAGTGAAAAACAAAGTGCCTCATTCTCAACAAAGGTTATTGTATGAGCATAATAGCGCGTTCACCAGCAGATTCAATGCGCAATCAACCGTGCAAGGTAAGAAACATTGTGCATGTGATAAAACTAACTTCCGAGCTGAATAAGAAAATACAAATACGCGGAGTGATACATCCAAAAGAATGCCTAACAACACAACTGCAGTTATGAAAGGAAATGAAACTGAAAGACCGGAACACTTGCGTGACATAAATATCAAGTATTTGTCCAGTGCTGATACTAAATTGTTTGGCCATAACGACGGCAGACCCTCTAAACAGGCAGAGATCCCTAAACGAAGAAAAGTAGTTTTGATGGCAGACAGTCATGGTCGTGGATTTGCTCGCCTTCTGAGCGGTCAGTCCAGTTTACAAACAATCGCTTACATAAAGCCTGGTGCTTCTATGTCGGAAGTTTGCAATCATGTGCGATCCACAGACGTTACTGACTTATCCTCTGAAGACTTTGTTGTGCTAATTGGTGGGTCAAATGACGTATATAAAAACGAAACCCACAAAGCAAAACAAGAACTAAAAAGGTGCTTAGGACAGTTGACACACACAAATGTTTTAGTGCTGAACATTCCACATCGGCATGACTTACCTTCTTGGTCATGCGTAAATAAAGAAATAATCAATGCCAACCAACAAATTTCATTACTTTGCAAACATTTCAGAAATGTAGAACTCGTAAATGTTAATAATATTGGGCGCAGATTCCACACATTACATGGATTGCACGTTAACAACATGGGTAAAAAACTGCTCGTCGGAAAAATCAAAGAAATTATCACCAAGAGGCATCAAACACTCAAAAGAAAAATCATCCTGGATTGGCCCCCCAAATATTCGAAGGAAACAACGGCAGCAAAACCTCACTCACCAACATCAACAACAAAAGAAGGAACTAGGTGCCTCCAATATCCAGGCACAGTGAATGCAGTAACAGCTCTACCAATTGCAGACCCAACTCTATCACCAGCAGCAATATTATCAACAGTAAGACCAACAGCTGAACAACTACCAGGGGAGCCAGACACAGAAGAAAATTCTGCTGCAGATGATAATAGAAGAATATATGCAGTCGGGAAAAGAAAAGCAGTACTTCCAGCACACCTGAATGATTTTTTATTGACAAGGTAAAGGTAAGTGATCAATTAAATATGCCAAAGCCTAACAAACCCTTTAATTTCATGCTGATTCATCAAAATGTCCAATCATTGCTAAACAAATTAAGTGAAGTTGAAATTTTATGTACTGATGAGCTAAAAAACATTTCTGTAGTGTGTATAACTGAACACTGGCTGCCTAAAGATGCAATGTCAGTCACAAAACTTGCAGACTTCAATCTTTCTTCATCATTTTGTAGAATTACATCCAGTCATGGAGGGTCATGTATATTTGTTAAAAGTGGCATTGATTATTTTAACATAAAACCCATTGAACTGTTAGCTGAAGAGAAAATTTTTGAAGTATCCGCAGTTGAGCTCTCTGCATTAAAATTAATAATCATCTGTGTATATAGGAGCCCTGATGGGAACTTAAATGATTTCTGTCACCAACTAGAAGCAGCTTTAAACACTATAAAAAACTTCAACAAAACAGTGATCATATGTGGAGATTTTAATATAGATTTTCAAGAAATCTCAAAAGACCAGCAAAGCTTGATGACCCTACTGGAAACATATAACATAAAAACCACCATTGACTCTCCTACAAGAGTTACACCAACAACTAGTACAACAATTGATCAGATATTAATAAACACAAATGTAAATAACAATTTCTGGGCCGGAAATCTTAATACTGGCTTCAATGATCACTATGCACAGTTTATTGCTTTGCACACCCCAAGTGAAACAACTGAGAAAGAAGATCTTGTAAAAGAAGCAAGGAAATTCACTAACAAACAAACATTTTTGTACTGAGACTAAGTGAAGAAACTTGGTATGAAGTGTATACTTGTGAAAATACTAACAAAAAGTTTGAAAAATTCATGGAAATCTTCATGTCATACTTTGAAGCTGCATTTCAATTAAAAAGGCAAAAATGTCAACCTAACTTCAAAAAGAACAAATGGATTACAACAGGTATTAGAATATCTTGTGCAGAGAAAAGAAGATTACACACTATAGCAAAGACACAGAACATGCCTCCTGAATTTCATTTGTACCTGAATAATTACAAGAGGATCCTCAAAAATGTTGTAAGAAAAGCTAAAACAATGGCAAATGACAAATACATTGAAAATTCAAAAAACAAATCTAAAGCTATATGGGAAGTTATAAAAATTCAAACAACAAGTGAAACTAAACAATATAAAAATATGAACTTATGTTATGAAGGACAAATGATTTCTTGCCCAACAGAACTTGCAGGGACCTTCAACAAATATTTTGCAAACGTAAGTGAACAGTTGGTGAGTGGACTGGAAGAACACAACAAAATATCACCTCCACCATGCAATAGTGTGAGAAATGTGTCTACATCTTTGTTCCTTTCACCCACAAATTCTGAAGAAATTTTATCAGTTATAAAAACCTTGAAAACAGGGTACTCATGTGGAATTGATGGAATACCAGATGCAATTATTAAAAAATGCTGTCTTGCCTTAGCTGAACCCTTGACACATTTGTGCAACAGCTCACTGGCATCAGGAACCTTCCCCTCATGCTTGAAAACAGCAAAGCTGAAACCACTGTTCAAAAAAGGAAATCCAGAATGTGTTTCAAATTATGGACCAATAGCCCTACTGCCTGTATTTTCAAAAATTTTAGAAAAAGTTTTTTATAAGAGATTGTCTGATTTCCTAAATATAAGTAAAATTCTATCTCCTTCACAACATGGCTTCAGGAAAGGCTATTCAACTGAAAGTGCAATATTTGAATTTCTTAATGAAATCTATGCTAAACTGGATGCAAGTGAGTATGTGACAGGCACATGTCTTGATTTATCTAAAGCTTTTGACGTCATTGACCATAATGCCCTACTGCAGAAGCTTGACCAGTTAGGAATTAGAAGTATATCCAATGAGTGGCTCAAGACATACCTATGTGGTCGCAAACAGGTGGTTGAAGTGCAATATACTGACCATAACAAAATCAGCTACTTCTATTCAGGATTTGAAAATGTGAAATATGGTGTCCCTCAAGGATCAGTATTAGGACCCATCCTGTTTCTCCTCTATGTCAATGATCTTATGTACAACAAATATTGCCAAACTACCCTCCAATTTGCAGACGATACAAGCTTCCTTATTAGTGCTAAAACAGAAGAAAAACTAAAAGACTCCGCTATACAAACAATGAACAGTGTAGAACAGTGGTTCAGATACAACAAGCTAATTATAAACAAAGAAAAGACAGTAGCACTGAACTTCTATAATGTAAAAGGAAGACACCACCCAAACATAGAAATAGAACTTAGGGACAGAGTTCTTGAAAGTGTTAACAGCACTAAATTTCTGGGACTCTGGCTCCAGAACAACACAAAATGGGAGGTACATATTGAATATTTGCAAAGAAAACTAAGCAAAACCTGTTACATGATACGGATCTTAAAAACTTGTTGCAGCAAAGCCAGCCTATTAAATGTATACTACTCCTATGTTCATTCTGTAATTACATATGGCATAATCTTCTGGGGTAATACAACAACAAATATTAAACTTTTCAGGATGCAAAAGAGAATACTAAGAATTATTGAAGGGGTAAACAATACAAAATCGTGCAGACCCATATTCAAAAAACTGTCAGTTCTTCCTCTTCCCTGCATTTTTATCTACGAAACATCAGTTTTCATCAAACAATATATTGATAGACACGCAGATATCTTATTAAAAAATGAAGATATACATGCACACAATACAAGGCAAAAATCTGACCTTCATGTGAAACAGGTGAGAACATCATTGTGCCAAAAAGGCACACTACATACTGGGATAAAGATTTTCAATAATCTACCTAAACATATTAAATCAATAGGTAAACTCTGTAGTTTTAAGGCTGAAGTAAAGGCATATTTGATTGATCATTGCTTTTACAGTCTGACAGAATATATAAAAGCCAAACAACAAAAATAAAGATGCATTACTAATATTCTACTTTGTATGTTGCCTGTGATGTTTGTTGTATTTAAGAATCTGTGCTAAATAACCTGACTATCTAGTCCTTAGCATTGCAATACAAACTGTATTTTTATCTTGTATATTCCTAACCATGTCCAATATCCTGTGGTGTTTGTTGTATTTAAGAATCTGTGCTAAATTACCTGACTATCTAGTCCTTAGCATTGCAATACAAACTGTATTTTTATCTTGTAAATACCTAACCATGTCCAATATCCTTGTATATATTCTATACATATAGGATTTGAAGGACTAAATAAATAAATAAATAAATAAATCTCCAAATGCTTGATAAATTATTTTTTTTATTTTAAAGAAGTTTAGGAAACTGATCTGTTTGTTTGGAACCACACAACAATTGGGTAGTTACATCATCTGATCACTGCCAGAGATTCGAGAGTTGTGCCAGCTTGCATTATGGGGCTTGTATTGCAGAAAAGAGGAATATTGAGTCATTGGTGAAATGAGCTTGATGAATCTATACTAGGAGAAGGAGTTCAAGTTTTTAAGAATTATTTTCAGGATAAATGGCTACTCTGACAGATAAATAGGGTACTACATCATAAAAGATCTTGAACTTCTGATAAAAAAGAACCATCTGAATGGAAAGTTTTCCTCCAGTTCATAAAAATAGTCACAGATCACATCAACAGAATGCCAAGAAGACAAGGTATTCACACAGTGCTTTAACTGTCAAGGAAGCAGAGGTCAGTTCTGGGAAGGGTCACAGTTAAAAAGAAATACAATATTTCATCAATACCTTATTTAATGAGTCAGAAAAGTGCCAAAGTTCAATAACAATAATGATAAAATATGTAAAATATTTTAATATAATCATAATGATTTGTTTACAATAGTAGTTAGTACAGTGCTTTTGCTTTTTGATGAGAGTGCCATCTCCCCCTCCCCCTCTTGGATCTGCTCCTACAAGAAAATTGTAAAAGAAGCATCAACACCTGGCTGAAAGCATGCAAGAGCAACTGTCATGTGGAAACACGTATACACTTTCAGCAAAAACAATATGACCACCTACCAAATTGTGGTGTGTTCACCTTTGGTACGGGTAAGAGGTGAGATATTGTGGCATGGAAACAATGAGGCCTTGGGAGGTTGCTGGAGGAAGCTGGGACCACATCTGCTCACACAAGTCACCTAATTCCTATAAATTCCAGGGAGGGGGCTGATAGGCTCTGATGGCACATTCAATCACATCCCAGATTTGTTTGATAGGGTTCAGACCTCGTGAGATGGGTACCCGGCACATCAATTGGAACTCATCACTGTACTCTTTGAACCACTCCATCACACTTCTGGCCTTGTGACATGATGGATTATCTTGTTGAAAATTGCTACTGCCATCAGGAAAGATGATCATCACGAAGGGGTGAATGTAGTCTGCAAACAGTTTATGATACTCCTTGCCAGCATGGTGCCTTGCACGAGCTCCAGTGGACCCATGGATGCCCACATGTTGTTCCCCAGAACATAATAGAGCCACAAACAATCTCATCTCCATCCTGCATACAGTTATCAAGGAGCTGCTCCCCTGGAAGAAGACAGATTTGTACCCTTCCATGGACATGGTGGAGAAGGTATTGGGATTCATCAGACCATGCAACACTCTGCCACTGCACCAACATCCAGAGCCAATGGCCACTTGCGCATTTCAGCTGTAGTCGCCGATGTCATGGCGCTAATGTAGGCATATGCACGGGTAATCAGCTGTGGAGGCCCATCACTAGGAGTGTTTGGTGTGCTGTGCGTTCAGGGACACTTGTGTACTCTGCCCAGCTTTAAAATCAGGTTTTAGTCCTGCCACCATTTGCCAGTCAGTGTCGCCCTAACCGCCGTCTGCTTCACGTCTGCTGTGCAGCAAGCTACCTTAATTTAAGTATTAACTGTATTTTTCTTATTTGTCACTTCTTCTTCCGTGTGTGTTTGCTTTTAGGAAGCTTTATTTGTCGAGTGCTAGTAATAGTGTTCCATAGATTTCGTGTTTGTTTTGAATACAGTCAGAGAGAGTCCCTTTAGTCAGCCATAGTGCTAGTGCCAGTAGTGCTAGTGTTTGTTTTGAATACAGTCCAGAGACAGGTAGTGCTATTTTCATTGTTTTCTACAAGAATTGGTTAGCAATCACAGTTTAGTCAATAATCAGCCGCCTTTAGTGAATTAGCAGTCTAGTTAAAAGTTGATTAAGTCTCTTCAGTAAATTGATTCCTTAAGATGGATAGGATGTGTGACTGCTGTGTACGGACGCAGGAGGAGCTGGCCACTCTTCGCGAACAGCTGAGCGTGTTGATGGCCACTGTCAGCCGTCATCAGGCTGCTGCATCAGAGTGTAGCTGCAGTGGGGAGTCTGGTGTGTCGCAAGGTACACCCCAGGTGTAACATGCTTCACCCACTGTCCCTACTGTTGAGACATCTTCACGGGTACCGGGTGCGGTTGGGCCACCCTCTCCCCAAGGGGAATGGCGGGTTCAGCGGCGTTCACGGCGCACAAGGTGGAGGGTAAATGTGGAGGCTGGCCGTGTGGCATCGCCCACTCTGCCTGTGAGTGGACATGTGGCTGCTCCTTCAGCAAGGTCCGAGCAGGCACACGGGGCGAGGGGTTTATTAGTTATTGGGAGCTCCAACGTTAGGCGGGTGATGGAGCCCCTTAGGGAAATAGCGGAGAGGTCAGGGAAGAAGGCCAGTGTTCACTCTGTCTGCTTGCCGGGGGGTCTCATCCGAGATGTGGAGGCACTGGGTGCACCCGACTGCAAATTGTTGCTCATGTCGGCACCAATGACTCCTGCCGTCTGGGTTCAGAGGTCATCCTCAGTTCGTGCAGGTGGTTGGCGGAATTGGTGAAGGCGGAAAGCCTCTCTCATGGGGTGGAATCAGAGCTAACTATTTGTGGTATCGTTCCCAGAACCGATCGCGGTCCTCTGGTTTGGAGTTGAGTGGAAGGCTCAAACCAGAGGCTCAGGCGATTATGCGGAGAGCTGGGGTGCAAATTTCTCGACCTCCGCTATCGGGTGGAGAAATGTAGGGTCCCCCTGAATAGGTCAGGCGTGCACTACACGCCGGAAGCGGCTACAAGGGTAGCGGAGTACATGTGGAGTGCACATGGGGGTTTTTTAGGTTAGTGAATTCCCTCCCTAGGCCCGACAAGACGCCTCCTGAGATGCGGCAAGGCAGGAGTAGGCAAAATGCACCAGGGAATAACAATATTAATGTGCTAATAGTAAACTACAGGAGCGTCTATAGAAAGGTCCCAGAACTGCTCTCATTAATAAACGGTCACAATGTCCATATAGTACTAGGGACAGAAAGTTGGCTGAAACCAGACTTAAACAGTAATGAAATCCTAAACTCAGATTGGAATGTATACCGCAGAGACAGGCTGGACAGTGAAGGGGGAGGCATGTTTATAGCGATAAAAAGTGCAATAGTATCGAAGGAAATTCATGGAGATCCGAATTGTGAAATGATTTGCGTGAAGGTCAAGGTTAAAGCAGGCTCAGACATGGTAATTGGATGTCTCTATAGGCCCCTGGGCTCAGCAGCTGTTGTGGCTGAGCACCTGAAGAATAATTTGGAAAATATTTCGGGTAGATTTCCCCACCATGTTATAGTTGTGGGTGGAGATTTTAATTTGCCAGATATAGACTGGGAGACTCAAACGTTCATAACTGGTGGCAGGGAAAAAGAATCCATTGAATTTTTTTTAAGTGCTTTATCTGAAAACTACCTTGAGCAGTTAAACAGAGAACCGACTCGTGGCGATAACATATTAGACCTTCCGGTGACAAACAGACCCGAACTATTTGAATCAGTTAACGTAGAACAGGTAATCAGCGATCATAAAGCGGTTACTGCATCGATGATTTCAGCTGTAAATACAAATATTAAAAAAGGTAGGAAGATTTTTCTGTTTAGCAAAAGTGACAAAAAGCAGATTTCAGAGTACTTGATGGCTCAACACAAAAGTTTTGTCTCAAGTACAGATAGTGTTGAGGATCAGTGGACAAAGTTCAAAACCATCGTACAATATGCATTAGATGAGTCTGTGCCAAGCAAGATCGTAAGAGATGGAAAAGAGCCACCGTGGTACAACAACCGAGTTAGAAAACTGCTGCAGAAGCAAATGGAACTTCACAGCAAACATAAACATAGCCAAAGCCTTGCAGACAAACAAAAATTATGCGAAGCGAAATGTAGTGTGAGGAGGGCTATGCGAGAGGCGTTCAATGAATTCGAAAGTAAAGTTCTATGTACTGACTTGGCAGAATAGCCTAAGAAATTTTGGTCCTATGTCAAAGCGGTAGGTGGATCAAAACAAAATGTCCAGACACTCTGTGACCCAAATGGTACTGAAACAGAGGATGACAGACTAAAGGCTGAAATACTAAATGTCTTCTTCCAAAGCTGTTTCACAGAGGAAGACTGCACTGTAGTTCCTTCTCTAGATTGTCACACAGATGACAAAATGGTAGATATCGAAATAGATGACAGAGGGATAGAGAAACAATTAAAATTGCTCAAAAGAGGAAAGGCCGCTGGACCTGATGGGATACCAGTTAGATTTTACACAGAGTACGCGAAGGAACTTACCCCCCTTCTTGCAGCGGTGTACCGTACGTCTCTAGAAGAGCGAAGCGTTCCAAAGGACTGGAAAAGGGCACAGGTCATCCCCATTTTCAAGAAGGGACGTCGAACAGATGTGCACAACTATAGACCTATATCTCTAACGTCGATCAGTTGTAGAATTTTGGAACACGTATTATGTTCGAGTATAATGACTTTTCTGGAGACTAGAAATGTACTCTGTAGGAGTCAGCATGGGTTTCAAAAAAGACGGTCGTGTGAAACCCAGCTCGCGCTATTCGTCCACGAGACTCAAGAGGGCCATAGACATGGGTTCACAGGTAGATGCTGTGTTTCTTGACTTCCGCAAGGCTTTTGACACAGTTCCCCACAGTTGTTTAATGAACAAAGTAATAGCATACGGACTATCAGACCAATTGTGTGATTGGATTGAGGAGTTCCTAGATAACAGTACGCAGCATGTCATTCTCAAAGGAGAGAAGTCGTCCGAAGTAAGAGTGATTTCAGGTGTGCCGCAGGGGAGTGTCATAGGACCGTTGCTATTCACAATATACATAAATGACCTGGTGGATGACATCGGAAGTTCACTGAGGCTTTTTGCAGATGATGCTGTGGTGTATTGAGAGGTTGCAACAATGAAAAATTGTACTGAAATGCAGGAGGATTTGCAGTGAATTGAGGCATGGTGCAGGGAATGGCAATTGAATCTCAATGTAGACAAGCGTAATATGCTGCGAATACGTAGAAAGATAGACCCCTTATCATTTAGCTACAAAATAGAAGGTCAGCGACTGGAAGCAGTTAATTCCATAAATTATCTGGGAGTACGCATTAGGAGTGATTTAAAATGGAATGATCATATAAAGTTGATCATCGGTAAAGCAGATGCCAGACTGAGATTCATTGGAAGAATCCTAAGGAAATGCAATCTGAAAACAAAGGAAGTAGGTTACAGTACGTTTGTTCGCCCACTGCTTGAATACTGCTCAACAGTGTGGGATCCGTACCAGATAGGGTTGATAGAAGAGATAGAGAAGATTCAATGGAGGGCAGTGTGCTTCGTTACAGGATCATTTAGTAATCGCGAAAGCGTTACGGAGATGATAGATAAACTCCAGTGGAAGACTCTGCAAGAGAGACGCTCAGTAGCTCGGTACGGGCTTTTGTTGAAGTTTCGAGAACATGCCTTCACCGAGGAGTCAAGAAGTGTATTGCTCCCTCCTACTTACATCTCGGGAAGACACCACGAGGATAAAATGAGAGAGATTAGAGCCGACACAGAGGCATACTGACAATCGTTCTTTCCACGAAGAATACGAGACTGGAATAGTAGCGAGAACCAATAGAGCTACTCAAGGTACCCTGCGCCACACACCGTCAGGTGGCTTGCGGAGTATGAATGTAGATGTAGATGTAGATGCCACCTGTCTTGCTTTAGCAATCTGTCCTGCCCATGATGCCTGATATCTGTAATGAGGGGTGGTCGGCCAACCCCTTAACGACTGGATATGGTTTCACCTTTGTTTCACCATTTGTTGAAAACACTCACCACAGCACTTCTTGAACACCTGACAAGTAATGCAGTTTCTGAAATGATTATGCTGATCCTCCATGCCACCACAGCTTACTATCGGTCAAATTCAGATACCTTGTGCATCTTCCCCATTCTATGCACAGACAGCACCCTCACTGATGCTACATGCATCCCCATGCCCACATCCACTATATTCCTCTTGCTGTAGCTGTTGAGTGGTGGGCAGAGCTTGCTTTTTCTGGAATCTAACCCTGGTACCAAGTTGAAATTTACAGACTGTAAATCTAAATACATCAGAAAAAGTAATGCAGAGATTAATAAAATTGACTGTCACTGTTTTCTCATTATTCATTTGTTTGTTCAGAACCATTGAGTTAAATTTTGTATTATACCTGTAGATGTTTTTTGTAGGCTTTCCTCATCACATGATTTGATTAGGATATTTGTGTCATCTGCAAAAAGTACTGTTGTCCCTTTAGTTATTTTTTCTGACAAATCATTAACGTAAAGAATGAAAAGAATTGGCCCAAGGACTGACCCTTGAGGAACTCCACATGTAATGTTTTGTGCATTACTGTAGAAATTACAATTTTTTGTGGTTTTAAGTCATTGTATTTTATTTAAGTGATCTGTTGATGGTCATGAAGGTAGGAATGTATCCACTTGTTTGTCAGGCCTTGTATCCCATAATTACATAGCTTCTGCAACAGAGTATTATGATCAATTACATCGAAGGCTTTACTAAGGTCAAGAAATGTGCCAGACACATGTTGCTTAAAGGCTGTCAGCCTTCTAAGTAATGGTTTTTCAAGAATTTTGCCAAAGCCTGACAATACTGATACAGGTCTATAGTTTGCAGCTCGTTGTATGTCCCTTTTCTTGTACAGTGGTGTAATCAGGTGGTGTGCTATGTTAGAAAAGTAGTCGTTAAATTTGTTAGCCACTACTGTGGAGTTGATTATTTTATTGTTGTTTTCATGAAGTTCTATATTTTTGTGGGCTAATGATGTAGTACCTGTTTCTCTTTTTATGATACTCCAGATTGCTTTAGTCTTATTCCTGGAATTTTTTATTTGTCATTTTCCATTTTCTTTGCCTTTGTTATTGCTTGTCTAAGTATTTGTATTCGCATGAATGGACACAGGCAGACGGTGTTTGTTGGTAATGAGGATCACCCTGTGGCTAAACATGCCTTGGTGCACGGCCAGCACATATTGGCACAGTGTTACACCGCCCGGGTTATCTGGATACTTCCCACCAACACCAACCTATCCAAACTCCGGAGATGGGAACTTGCCCTTCAATATATCCTCTCTTCTCGTTATCCACCAGGCCTCAATCTCTGCTAATTTCAAGTTGCTGCCACTCATACCTCACCTGTCATTCAACATCATCTTTGCCTCTGCACTTCCACCTCGACTGACATCTCTGCCCAAACTCTTTGCCTTCAAATATGTCTGCTTGTGTCTGTATATGTATGGATGAACGTGTGTGTGTGTGTGTGCGAGTATATACCTATCCTTTTTTACCCCCTAAGGTAAGTCTTTCCGCTCCCGGGATTGGAATGACTCCTTACCCTCTCCCTTAAAACCCACATCCTTTCGTCTTTCCCTCTCCTTCCCTCTTTCCTGAAGAAGCAACCGTTGGTTGCGAAAGCTAGAAATTTTGTGTGTGTGTTTGTGTGTTATTTTATTGTGCCTGTCTACTAGCGCTTTCCTGCTTGGTAAGTTTAGGAATCTTTGTTTTTAATATATTTTTCCCATGTGGAAGTTTCTTTCTATTTTATTTGTTTATATTGTTTAAAGTAGTTGATAACTGCAGGATTTGTGGTTTGCTTTGAGTATTCATATAAGTTCCTTTTATTCTGGCATGATATTTTTATTCCTATTGTGATCCATTTATTTGGTATGCGTACAGAATTTGTAAGTGACATTTCTTTAGGAAAGGCTATTTCAAAAAAATGTTTGTACTTGGCCATAAATTTATCAAACTTCTCATCTGTGTTGTTTGAACTGTAAACATCAGTCCAGATTTCTCTTCTCAAGAGAGAACCAAAGTAATCTATGTTTTCGTTATTAAACTTCCTGACAATAGCTCTAGTTTTCTGGGCTTTTGTGAATTCTGGAATGGCAATTGTTAGTATTTTGGCATTGTGATCACTAAAACCAATGTTTGCAGTCTGTGTGTTGCAGATATATTTATCTGTATTTATGAAAACCTGATCTATGGTTGTTGCAGAAGTAGTGGTTATACGAGTTGGGTTAGTTATAGTTGGTTTAAGTCTGATGCGTTCCTGGCCCACTGCTTTTCAGATGGCTCCTAATGGGCTTATTGATTCTGCGTCAAAAAGATTCAACTTGGCTCAGAAATATTATTTTTAGATGAAAAAAGCTCTTAAAACTTTCTATGCCTTAAAAAGATTCATGTGTTCTTCACAACACAAAATTTTGTTTAATTACTGACCATAAGCACTTATTTTCCCTGTTTAGCCCATCAGCATACTTACTGGATTGGTTAGTTGGATTAAAAGAGGGGGAAAGGGACCATACTATAAGGTTATCAGTCCCTTGTTCTGAATAAAACAATGCCACAAGTGTGAGAATAAAACAGAGACTGACAACTCAAAACGGAATGAAGGGAGAAATCACAAGAACGATGAAGGGCAACAAACATGTAAATGGACAAAAGGGGACAAGAAAACCACAGAAATGCAAGAAACGGAATGAAACAATTAAAACAACAAAGCAGATTACCATGGCTGGCTGACCATGAGAATAAAAAAGAATAAGCCAACCACTCTGCAACACATTAAAACCTCCACACTAGAAGCACTAGGGTGGAGGATACAGAGGGACAAAGGACATGTGCAAAAACTTAGATCAAATGATATAACCCACCCTCATGAATAAAACATAAAATTAAATCAGCCGATGAGGCACTGTCAGATAAAATTAGCGGCAACGAGTCCGGTGCTCCCTGCCGCCGTTGGATAAGCAGCTGCAGCAGCAAGTCGTATAACCCTAACTTACTTGTTTGTTAGATAGCTTAATTAATTTCTTTGCGTGTTTTTGGGTACTTGCATTGTTTAATTCATATATTTCGGGCGTATTATAGTATTTGACAGTTGTAGCATCGCGCTTTAGTGTTTACTTCGTAGATTCTTATTTAAATTGCGTGTGAGTTTCGTATAGGAGGTGCAATTTCGAGTTTTAGTTACTGTAATCGTAAATTCAGCAGATTGTAGCGCAGTCGTTAGGCATTTGTACAGGTTAGTTGATACATTCTTTGCTTGTTTCGCTTGCGTTATCTAGGCACGGACTCGTGTTTCGCTAACTGTTGTTCAACATCGATCAGAATGGACAGGGACTGCGATTGCTGTGTTCGGATGAGGGCTGACTTGGCATCCCTTCGCTCACGGCTGCAATCGGCGCTGACTTCGGTCGCACAGCTTGAGGCTGTTGCCAATGGGCACCACTGTTGGGAGCCGGACTTGGGTATCACGGGGATGTCAACCTCGTCCCGTCTGTCCCCAGATCGATCTGCCGCTGTGGTTGCCCCGGTTGCTGCCCGCAGTGGGGCTGAGCCCTCACCTGTGGTTGATTGGGAGGTCGTTCCAAGGTGTGGCAGGCAGCGAAAGGCGTCCCCGGAGGCTGATCAGAAAGCCTCCCCGGTGCGTCTGACAAACCGATTTCAGGCACTGTCTCTGGCTGAGCCAGATGCAGCTGCCTGCCCTGTTTCAGAGGATCATTCTCAGCCTTCAAGGTCCGGGCAATCGCAGAGGGTGGGCTTACTGGTAGTTGGGAGCTCCAATGTTAGGCGCGTAATGGGGCCCCTTAGGGATACGGCGGCTAAGGAGGGGAAGAAATCCAGTGTGCACTCCGTGTGCATTCCGGGAGGAGTCATTCCTGATGTGGAAAGGGTCCTTCCGGATGCCATGAAGAGCACAGGGTGCAGCCAGCTGCAGGTGGTAGCACATGTCGGCACTAATGACGTGTGTCGCTTTGGATCTGAGGAAATTCTCTCTGGATTCCAGCGGCTATCTGATTTGGTGAAGGCTGCTGGTCTTGCTTACGAGATGAAGGCAGAGCTCACCATCTGCAGCATCGTTGACAGAACCGACTGCGGACCTTTGGTGCAGAGCCGGGTGGAGGGTCTGAATCAGAGGCTCAGACGGTTTTGCGACCGTATTGGCTGCAGATTCCTTGACTTGCGCCATAGGGTGGTGGGGTTTCGGGTTCCGCTGAATAGGTCAGGAGTTCACTACACTCAGCTGGCGGCTACACGGGTAGCGGAGGCTGTGTGGCGTGGACTGGGCGGTTTTTTAGGTTAGAAGGCCTCGGGAAAGTGCAGGATGGGCTGCAATGTCAAAGGGTGCTTGGCAATTACAGGACGTGCTTGGATCAAGGAACAGTCGGAATTATAGTTGTAAATTGTTGTAGTTGCACTGGAAAAGTCCCTGAGCTTCAAGCGCTAATAGAAAGCACAGAAGCTGATATCGTTATAGGTACAGAAAGCTGGCTAAAGCCTGAAATAAGTTCTGCAGAAATTTTTACGAAGTCTCAGATGGTGTTCAGGAAAGATAGATTAGGCAGAATTGGTGGTGGAGTGTTTGTGTCTGTCAGTAGTGGTTTATCTTGTAGTGAAGTTGAAGTAGATACTCCGTGTGAATTGGTATGGGTGGAGGTTATACTTAACAGCCGAACTAAGTTAATAATTGGCTCCTTCTACTGACCCCCAGACTGCGATGATATAGTTGCTGAACAGTTGTGAGAAAATTTGAGTCTCGTAACAAATAAACACCCCACTCATTCGGTTATAGTTGGTGAGGACTTCAAGCATCCCTTGATATGTTGTCAAAAATACTTGTTCAAAACCGGTGGTAGACAGAGAACATCTTCCAAGATTGTCTTAAATGCATTCTCCGAAAATTATTTCGAGCAGTTAGTCCACGAACCCACGCGAATTGTAAATGGTTGCGAAAACACACTTGACCTCTTAGCCACAAACAATCCAGAGCTGATAGAGAGCATCATGACTGATACAGGGATTAGTGATCACAAGGTCATTGTAGCTAGGCTCAATACCATTTCTTCCAAATCCATCAGAAACAAACGCAAAATAATTTTATTTAAAAAAGCGGATAAAGTGCCACGAGAAGCCTTCCTAAAAGACAATTTCCATTCCTTCCGAACTGACTATGCGAATGTTGACAAGATGTGGCTCAAATTCAAAGATATAGTAGCAACAGCAATTGAGATATTCATACCTCATAAATTGGTAAGAGATGGAACGGATCCCCCGTGGTACACAAAAAAGGTCCGAACGCTGTTGCAGAGGCAACGGAAAAAGCATGCGAAGTTCAGAAGAACGCGAAATCACGAAGATGGGCTAAAATTTACAGACGCACGAAATTTGGCACGTACTTCGATGCAAGATGCCTTTAATAGGTACCACAACGAAACATTGTCTCGAAATTTGGTAGAAAATCCGAAGAAATTCTGGTCGTATGTAAAGTACACAAGCAGCAAGACGCAGTCAATACCTTCGCTGCGCAGTGCCGATGGTACTGTTATCGACGACTGTGCCGCTAAAGCGGAGTTATTGAACACGGTTTTCCAAAATTCCTTCACCAGGGAAGACGAATGGAATATTCCAGAATTTGAAACACGAACATCTGCTAGCATGAGTTTCTTAGATGTAGATACCTTAGGGGTTGCGAAGCAACTCAAATCGCTTGATACAGGCAAATCTTCAGGTCCAGATTGTATACCGATTAGGTTCCTTTCAGATTACGCTGATACTATAGCTACCTACTTAGCACTCATATACAACCGCTCGCTCACCGATAGATCTGTACCTACTGATTGGAAAATTGCGCAGGTCGCACCAGTGTTCAAGAAGGGTAGTAGGAGTAATCCATTTAACTACAGACCTATATCATTGACGTCGGTTTGCAGTAGGGTTTTGGAGCATATACTGTATTCAAACATTATGAATCACCTCGAAGGGAACGATCTATTGACACGTAATCAGCATGGCTTCAGAAGACATCGCTCTTGTGCAACGCAGCTAGCTCTTTATTCGCACGAAGTAATGGCCGCTATCGACAGGGGATCTCAAGTTGATTCCGTATTTCTAGATTTCCGGAAAGCTTTTGACACCGTTCCTCATAAGCGACTTCTAATCAAGCTGCGGAGCTATGGGGTATCGTCTCAGTTGTGCGACTGGATTCGTGATTTCCTGTCAGGAAGGTCGCAATTCGTAGTAATAGACGGCAAATCATCGAGTAAAACTGAAGTGATATCAGGTGTTCCCCAGGGAAGCGTCCTGGCACCTCTACTGTTCCTGATCTATATAAATGACCTGGGTGACAATCTGAGCAGTTCTCTTAGACTGTTCGCAGATGATGCTGTAATTTACCGTCTAGTAAGGTCATCCGAAGACCAGTATCAGTTGCAAAGCGATTTAGAAAAGATTGCTGTATGGTGTGTCAGGTGGCAGTTGACGCTAAATAACGAAAAGGGTGAGATGATCCACATGAGTTCCAAAAGAAATCCGTTGGAATTCGATTACTCCATAAATAGTACAATTCTCAAGGCTGTCAATTCAACTAAGTACCTGGGTGTTAAAATTACGAACAACTTCATTTGGAAGGACCACATAGATAATATTGTCAGGAAGGCGAGCCAAAGGTTGCGTTTCATTGGCAGGACACTTAAAAGATGCAACAAGTCCACTAAAGAGACAGCTTACACTACACTCGTTCGTCCTCTGTTAGAATATTGCTGCGCGGTGTGGGATCATTACCAGGTGGGATTGACGGAGGACATCGAAAGGGTGCAAAAAAGGGCAGCTCGTTTTGTATTATCACGTTATAGGGGAGAGAGTGTGGCAGATATGATACGTGAGTTGGGATGGAAGTCATTACAGCATAGACGTTTTTCGTCGCGGCGAGACCTTTTTACGAAATTTCAGTCACCAACTTTCTCTTCCGAATGCGAAAATATTTTGTTGAGCCCAACCTACATAGGTAGGAATGATCATCAAAATAAAATAAGAGAAATCAGAGCTCGAACAGAAAGGTTTAGGTGTTCGTTTTTCCCGCTCGCTGTTCGGGAGTGGAATAGTAGAGAGATAGTATGATTGTGGTTCGATGAACCCTCTGCCAAGCACTTAAATGTGAATTGCAGAGTAGTCATGTAGATGTAGATGTAGATGTAGACTTCATCATAGTGCAGCCAAAGTGGGACAGTGCACCAGGATATGGGCCACTGTCAACTGGGCACCGCTCCGACACTCAGGTGGGTCTTCACAGTTCACGAGGTAACCTTGGGTCACCCAAGCATAGGCACTGCGGAGCTGGCAGAGGACAACTGGTTGCCTGTGAGAGACCCAAACGGAAGTCTTCCACACATTCGTAGTCTCCTTAATGACACGCAGTTTGTTGTGTGCACTGTTATGCCATTCTATCTCCCAAAGCTAGAAAACCCTACAGCGTAAGTCAGAACGTAGGTCAGATTCAGATTTGCACCATCTCCAGAAGCGGTTTCTGTTTAACCTGTTTGGCCAACCTGTTGGCAAGTTCATTGCCTAGGATGCCAATGTATCCTGGGGTCCACACAAACACCACTGAATGATGGGACCAGTCCAGGGCATAGATGGACTCCTGGATGGATGCTACCAAAGGATGGCATGAGGGTAGCACCAGTCGATAGCTTGTAGACTGTCCAAGGAGTCAGTACACAGAAGAAACGGTTCCCTGGGGCACGAACGGATGTACTGAAGTTAACGAGAGATGGCCACCACCTCTGCAATGAATACACTGCAGCCATTGGAGAAGGAATGCTGCTCAAAATGCCCTCTGTGGACATAGGCAAAGTCAACATGACCATCAGCCATTGAGCCGTCAGTGTAAACCACTTCAGAGGCCCAGAACACGTCAAGAATCTAGATGAAGTGACAACAGAGAGTGGAAGGAGTAACTGAGTCCTTAGGGTCACGCGAAAGGTCCAGACGAATCTGAGGCCTAGGTGTACACCATAGAGGTGTATGTGGATGGACCTGGATGGGAGGTGGTAAAGAGAAGGACTACAGTTCAGACAGAAGGGATTGCACGTGAACAGCAATTGTTAGTCCTGACCTGGCGCCAATGCGGGAGATGAACTGCAGCAGGTGGAAAAGGAGATGGTAATATGGATGCTCAGGAGAACTACGAATGTGTGCAACATAACTGGCAAGCCGTTGTGCACGTCGCATCTGCAATGGAGAGACTCCGGGTCCCACCAGAACCCTGGCCACCGGACTCATTCTAAAAGCTCCCGATGCTAGGTAAACGCCATAATGGTGCACTGGGTCAAGTACACGCAACACTTAGGGTGCCACCAAACCATAAACCAGGGGGGAGGGGGGTATAAAATGTTATCTATATTGGATTGGAAAACTGAATAAAAATTTGCTGCTTAAATAATTAAAAGGAAAATATAGAAGGAATGATTTTAAAAAATTGAAAGGTACACATATCCTGAGTGAACTTTTACTGGCACTAATATAAACAGACCTTCAACATTCAATACATTTATTCAAATTTAAATTTACGTTCTTCTTTTTCTTGTTACCGCCATTGTGCATAGAGTTCAGTATGACAATACTGGTTCCAGATCGCCCCTCTTCTGCTCACGCAAATTATTCTTGTCTGCTTCGATCCTTTTGATGCAGGATTCTCAGCATGTCACAGAGAGATGAACAGATGAGTATCGTCACCGTGAATGTACGAATAAACTTTGCTATCTCGATAACTTGCTTAAATACTTTCTAATGCACAACTGGAATACACACTTCTGAACAATACCAATGTGGTGGAGCTTGTCACACATCCACCTGCTACCACTTATAGAGACAGACAAAGAAAGAAATAATAATAATAATAATAATAATAATGTATTACATTATATCATTAAGCACTACATGGACAGTTAAGTCTGACCTTGCTGTCACCTCAGCATTACCTACAGGGGTTGAGATAGGTGTGAGGATAATTACTGTCAGAATTGCAGTCAGTAACAGAGCCAGTTAGCCAGAACTTGCATTTCTACTACAATGGTGCTATGGCACGCGTAACAACAGATAATGCATGTTAATTATTAAATCAAACAAGAAATTTGTTGTTACCATTCACTATTTGATTATTGCCACAATGCATTTCAAAGGCTTATACCTCCACCATCAGGTGGATTTACATTTGTTAGTATGACTTTTGTGTGTGTTTTGTGTTATGATTTTTTGGAGAAACTTGTGGCACTGTAAAATGGAGAAACAAAACACTATTTCAGAACATGGTTTTGGGTTTCTTTTGACAAACATCTAAATGTATATTTAACAATAAAAATAAAATATGTACAACAGAGTATCTCCAGTGATCACAGGATCCTTTCACTGTCGTAACATGTCCCATGTATACTGTCACACTTTGTGATCAAATATGTCTGGAAACTATTAGGTGCAAGGATTGTATAGCAGAAGAGAAAACATTATAACAAAGTACAAAGAATATACATTGTAATAACATTATTAAAGAATAAATTTTAAAGGATTTTGGAGATGTTTGCTTTGAGATGGTAAATACATGTGGTGGAATAAATATTTTGGGTGGTATATAAATCCAATTTTGACAAGTTGATATAGCTTAAACAACTTCATACTCGTTTATACAATCAGGTGACATGTTACAAACTTTAAGTACAACAATTATGTTGGCTACAGTGGTAAAAAATATTATACACAAATAATGATTTTGGTTGGGATTCATAGACAGATATGGAAGGCTGGAGGCAGAGGGAGAGGAAAAGAAAGAGAAATTGAGAGGGGGAGTGAGGGTGGAAGGAGTGATTGTATGAGAGCAAACTTTAAAAAGCAGGGGGTCTTAAGATTATGTCTGTTACATATAATAACTGCCTAAAGGTTGGGGTAACACAGTGTTTTTCAACCTGTGGGTTGTGACCCCCTGGGAGGTCGCAAAGCCTCACTCAGGGGTTTGCGGCCATAGGAGAAAGCAGAAGAAACTTGTCCATTTTATGCACACTTAGAACGAAGTGCAAAGACAATAATCACGTCTGAACTTGGTGGCATACTCGGACAACTGATTGTAGTGAGCGAAAAAGTGCGACTATGCTCCTGCTGACTCCTTCTCATCCCCACGCCTCTACTGCGGCAAAGAATATAATTATACCTCTGCTCACAAAGCACTGCAACCTCTTTTCACATTGCACTTGATTTCTCTATCAGTATAGTATCAATAGAAAGAAAATTAAATATGTTGCCTTTGAAAACTCTGACACACTTTTATTATGGATCTGGGGGTCACCAGAATATTTTTACTTGGAAAGGGCTCGCATATTCAGAAAGGTTGAAAAACGTTGGGGTAATATATTGGTTAATACCTGAAAATACGCAGATGGATGTACAATCACAGTAAAGCCTAACCTAAAATGTTCGCATTTAAAGATAATCCATGGTTGCGCATATCAATAAAAATACTGGCAGCAAGGAAGCGACCAGTGACTAGGTGTTACACAATGCAAAGTTACCTGGTGAACTTGGTAGCAGTTGGAATATTTGTAAAAGTCAGTGGTGAGGATGTCACTATTAGCAGAAGACGGGAATCGACACGCAGTGATCACTGAAGGTGAGATTCAGCAATGTCAGAGTAAGTAGTCACCGTATGCTCGACTTGTGAGATTTCAAAAGGTGGGTGCACACCAATCCATGTTCTAAGTCCCCAACAATTGATGATGTAGAGTTGACTGAAAGTTCGGTTCCAGTACCCCCATCTCCAAACTCAGCATCCTGGTAACCCAACTGGCTAACCAGTCAGTACCTTCATTCCTTGGGATCCCAGCCCAACTTGGGATCCGAAGATGACCATCCAGCTTGATGGAAGTCAGAAAAGCGATCCTGGATAGTCACAACCAATGCGTCTTGAGGGTAGCACCAGCTGATAGCCTAAAGACCAGTTTATTAAGAATTTCTCACCAGTGGGAGAACAAATGAAACTGAAGGCTCAAGTGATGGCCACCAATTCTGCAGTGAATACACTGCTACCGGTTGGCAGCAAGCGTAGTTAACTGTACCTAACATGGGTGTGAAGGCAAAATCATTTTGTTCATCAACCATAAAGCCATCAGAGTGTACCATTTCCGAACTGTTAGTGCATCAAGGACGGCCACAGGAACAGAGTATTTCGGTCCAAATAATAGGCCAACACAGGTATGAGGACAGAGTACAACCATGGGTGCATATGGAAGTGCCCCCTACAAGAGGCAACAGTGGGGGAAACTGGAGTTTAAGGCAGAGACACTGTATGTGAACTGCGAGCATGACTTCATCCTGGGTCTCTGTCATGGGAGATGGATCTCCCTAGCAGGAAAAAGCCCATGCTAGTTCAGATGCTCAGGGGAGCAGTGAAGGTATACAGCATAGTTGAGCAACAATTGTTGGCATCTGATATATAGTAAAGGGACCCAAGCCTCCAGGAGTAGGCTGTTCTCAGAGCTGGTTCAAAATGCACCTGTCACAAGTTGGACTCCACAATGGTGTATCGGGTCCAGTACCCACAATCCTGAAGGCAGTTCTGAGCCATATGCCATACTCCCAGTCAAGACAGGAAAGGATCACAGCTTTGTAGTGCCACAAAATTGTTGATCAGTCTGTACCCCATCTGCTGTTACTGGGGCAACAAAGAGTATTAAGTGTGACCAGCCCATTCACTTAACACTTTGCTGACTAGCCACTTAGAACAATACTGTACCTAACAAACAAGCCATTTATGCCATTCTTGAAAGCGTTACAGGCACATATGTAACTGATGTATCTTCAACAATAAGACATACTAAAAAGTGGCCACACTTCAAGATTTATTTGCCATATTTACTTTATTTCTGTGATAGAATAAAAATTTTAAAATAATTATGACAGAAAGTATAATTATCCTCCCAAGAAAAGAAGTGCGAGGTGAGATGAGAAATTTCTTCCTCATAAGTTTCCAAAATTTCTTGCTCACTCAACAAACGTGATGTATTTGTAGCAGAATTACAGCAAGCTGTTAAACCTAATGAGCACACACTTGAAATTATGTCAATGGGATCATGGTGGCTCAGCCATTCATGACAACAGCTATTAAGTTTACTAATGTTTCTTTTGAAATAACTATTGAAATGCACAACAAGAGGCAGCACCAGCCAAGGCAGGTTGCGAGATGTCCAAACATTGTTCCCATATGAAATGAGTCCAGTTTTTGAGAGACAGATGACATGCACGTCAAGAAAATCATGGCCCGACATATAGTCGGGAGCATTCTTTTAAACACAAAGTTGTGGCCCAAGCTATGCTCAGGCTTGGTCTCCAAAGAGTTAATTGGCAAAGATTGGTGCATTTAAAACCAGTTGCAAAAAGTGATAATACTCCACTATATCGAGCAGCTGGTCATCGAGGTAGAGATCTGGTTGTGCACTGGCAATATGAAGGTGACAGAAATGTGTGAGTCATGTCTCGGCAGCTGAAAACTGGAAGCCACAGGTGACACCTTGGTACTGTGCATTACATATGGCACACTGCAGTCAATGTTTAGCAACATCCAGAGCAGAGAAGCAATAGAAAATGCTACAATTGTCAGCACACAGGGAGGATGACACTGTGAACCCATAGCTGCAGCCAGACCATTGACAGCCACACTCAATACTGAGCCCAGTGGTACCCCATTCTCTTGTATATGTGAGGTACTGTGGGAAGCACCAACTTAAACTTGGTGTGACAAGGATTTCAGCAAAAATCAGGAGCCAGCCTTGGAGAGCCCACTGATGTAGGTTAATGAGGATGTGATGATGTCATGTAGTGTCATAGGCATTTTGCAATTCGAAGAAGACAGCAATATGGTGGTAACGAAGCATAAACGCTGACCAGTAGCAGGCTTCAGGCACATTAAATTGTGAGCAACAGTACGGCCTTGGCAAAAACCACCTAGGGACAGTGCCAAAAGACCCCAAGATTCGAGGTACAAACACAGCTGCCCAACTCGCCATACATTTGAGCAACTTGCAGAGAACATTAGTGAGACTAATTGGGGTGTTTACCCAGTTCCAGTATGAGGACGATCACGTTTTCTAAATATGGTTGAAAATGGCAGGGACATGATTTTGGCACTCCACGGATAGGTATTTTGAGTATTGCCTATGGACGTGTTCTGGCCCTGGAGCTGTGTTAAGGCAAAGGGCTGGAGCACTAAGGAAATCAAACTCACCAAACAACTAATATGGCTCTATATGATCTGTGGTGAAAGGTAAGTGAATTCACTAAAGCCACTGCTTGAAGACATGAAATGCAAGCTGCTAATGCTCAGACACAGAGGTTTGAGCATAAAACAGAGCAAAATCTTCAGCGACAGTATTCATGGAGACACCATATACACTTGTGGAGGACTGGCATCCATAGATGTGCTAAACCTTTGTCCAAACTTGCAAAAGAGGGGTATGCAGTCCAATGGTAGTAACATACATTCCCAGTGTTCTTATTTGTGTTGTTTTATTAGATAGTGGACCAGGTCATGGAGATGTTTAAAGGCAATGAGGTGTTCCATCAATGGCTGTCACTTATGGCATCAGAGAGCATGCTTGCAATCACTGCTTGCCACTATGATGAATTCCACCAAGGTACTGCCCAAGGGGAAAGGGGGGGGGGGGGGTTAGATCCTGAGGAATAGAGAATCACTAAGTCTGCTGCAATGGTGGGGTGCTAAGGGCAATGGCAGGGGCAAAGACAACCCAGTCAGTGTAGTTAAGAGCTCATCTGGGAGGACACTCTGTTTAGTGATGCTGAAGGAGGGACAGGACGATCAGGAAGTGATCATTGTCACACAGATAATCAAGGACTCTCCAAAGGTTGGAGGTGAGAAGACCAGGGCTAAAAATGGGAATATGATCCACATGCCACACTGAAGTGTTTGGGCCACCGGTATTCAAGAGACAAAGACTGAGCTCTGCGTACAAAGTTTCACTGCCATGCCCACTGCCAGTGGTCGTAGTACCACTCCACAAAGGCTTGCTGGTATTGATGACACCCAAAATAAAGAGACAAATCAATGCAGACAACATGTTCTGAGCCACTTCACCATTGGTAGGCAGACACATACACTCCTGGAAATGGAAAAAAGAACACATTGACACCGGTGTGTCAGACCCACCATACTTGCTCCGGACACTGCGAGAGGGCTGTACAAACAATGATCACACGCACGGCACAGCGGACACACCAGGAACCGGGTGTTGGCCGTCGAATGGCGCTAGCTGCGCAGCATTTGTGCACCGCCGCCGTCAGTGTCAGCCAGTTTGCCATGGCATACGGAGCTCCATCGCAGTCTTTAACACTGGTAGCATGCCGCGACAGTGTGGACGTGAACCGTATGTGCAGTTGACGGACTTTGAGCAAGGGTGTATAGTGGGCATGTGGGAGGCCGGGTGGACGTACCGCGGAATTGCTCAACACGTGGAGCGTGAGGTCTCCACAGTACATCGATGTTGTCGCCAGTGGTCGGAGGAAGGTGCACGTGCCCGTCGACCTGGGACCGGACCGCAGCGACGCACGGATGCACGCCAAGACCGTAGGATCCTACGCAGTGCCGTAGGGGACCGCATCGCCACTTCCCAGCAAATTAGGGACACTGTTGCTCCTGGAGTATTGGCGAGGACCATTCGCAACCGTCTCCATGAAGCTGGGCTACGGTCCCGCACATCATTAGGCCGTCTTCCGCTCACGCCCCAACATCGTGCAGCCCGCCTCCAGTGGTGTCGCGACAGGCGTGAATGGAGGGACGAATGGAGACGTGTCATCTTCAGCGATGAGAGTCGCTTCTGCCTTGGTGCCAATGATGGTCGTATGCGTGTTTGGCGCCGTGCAGGTGAGCGCCACAATCAGGACTGCATACGACCGAGGCACACAGGGCCAACACCCGGCATCATTTTGTGGGGAGCAATCTCCTACACTGGCCGTACACCTCTGGTGATCATCGAGGGGACACTGAATAGTGCACGGTACATCCAAACCGTCATCGAACCCATCGTTCTACCATTCCTAGACCGGCAAGGGAACTTGCTGTTCCAACAGGACAATGCACGTCTGCATGTATCCCGTGCCACCCAACGTGCTCTAGAAGGTGTAAGTCAACTACCCTGGCCAGCAAGATCTCCGGATCTGTCCCCCATTGAGCATGTTTGGGACTGGATGAAGCGTCATCTCACGCGGTCTGCACGTCCAGCACGAACGCTGGTCCAACTGAGGCGCCAGGTGGAAATGGCATGGCAAGCCGTTCCACAGGACTACATTCAGCATCTCTACGATCGTCTCCATGGGAGAATGGCAGCCTGCATTGCTGCGAAAGGTGGATATACACTGTACTAGTGCCGACATTGTGCATGCTCTGTTGCCTGTGTCTATGTGCCTGTAGTTCTGTCAGTGTGATCATGTGATGTATCTGACCCCAGAAATGTGTCAATAAAGTTTCCCCTTCCTGGGACAATGAATTCACGGTGTTCTTATTTCAATTTCCAGGAGTGTATTACAGACTGTAAAATCCAGAGACATCCTCACACAAACAGCCACAGCCACCAAAGTCATATCGAGTTGCAAACATTTGCTGTAGACAGAGTCCAGAACATATGTGCAAACTCCACCCAATGCTCTGCCATAATCAACTCAATTCTTTAAATAGCCCCAATAGCCAAGGAAGGCAGGAGGTTTGCAATGCTGAGAACCAAGTTTCCTGGAGGACAATGCAGAAAGCATGGGAAATGCATAAGAGATGACACAGCTCAGCCAAATTGTGGAGAAAACTGATACAGTTCCACTGGAGGATCACACTATCAGTTGTCATTTAGGGGTGTGAAGAGCTGTTTGGCAATTTTTGTTGGTAAACGAATTAGAGAGATCATGCTCTAGACTCACCTGCTGCCATCATTTGTGAGGATATGGCTCAATACATCTACATCTACATTTATACTCCGTAAGCCACCCAACGGTGTGTGGCAGAGGGCACTTTACGTGCCTCTGTATTACCTCCCTTTCGCGTTCCAGTTGCGTATGGTTTGTGGGAAGAACGACTGCCGGAAAGCCTCTGTGTGCACTTGAATCTATCTGATTTTACATTCGTGATCTCCTTGGGAGGTATAAGTAGGGGAAAGCAATATATTCGATACCTCATCCAGAAATGCACCCTCTCGAAACCTGGACAGCAAGCTACACTGCAATGCAGAGTGCCTCTCTTGCAAAGTCTGCCACTTGAGTTTGCTGAACATCTCCGTAACGCTATCACGCTTACAATATAACCCTGTGACGAAATGCGCCGCTCTTCTTTGGATCTTCTCTATCTCCTCTGTCAACCTGACCTGGTACGGATCCCACACTGATGAGCAATACTCAAGTATAGTTCGAATGAGTGTTTTGTAAGCCACCTCCTTTGTTGATGGAATACATCTTCTAAGGACTCTCCCAATGAATCTCAACCTGGCACCCGCCTTATCAACAATTAATTTTATATGATCATTCAACTTCAAATTGTTCTGTACGCATACTCCCAGATATTTTACAGAAGTAACTGCTACCAGTGTTTGTTCCACTATCATATAATCATACAATAAAGGATCCTTCTGTCTATGTATTGGCAATACATTACATCTGTCTATGTTAAGGGTCAGTTGCCACTCCCTTCACCAAGTGCCTATCCACTGCATATCTTCCTGCACCACTGCAGATCTTCCTGCACTTCACTGCAGTTTTCTAATGCTGCAACTTCTCTGTATACTACAGCATCATCAGCGAAAAGCCGCATGGAGCTTCCAACACTATCTACTAGGTCATTTATATATATTGTGAAAAGCAATGGTCCCATAACACTCCCCTGTGGCACTCCAGAGGTTACTTTAACGGCTATAGACGCATCTCCATTGAGAACAACATGCTGTGTTCTGTTTGCTAAAAACTCTTCAATCCAGCCACACAGCTGGTCTGATATTTTGTAGGCTCTTACTTTGTTTATCAGGCGACAGTGCAGAACTGTATCAAACACCTTCCGGAAGTCAAGGAAAATGGCATCTACCTGGGAGCCTGTATTAATATTTTCTGGGTCTCATGAACAAATAAAGTGACTTGGGTCTCACACGTTCGCTGTTTCTGGAATCCATGTAGATCCCTACAGAGTAGACTCTGGGTTTCCAGAAATGACATGATACGTGAGCAAAAAACATGTTCTAAAATTCTACAACAGATCGATGTCAGAGATATAGGCCTATAGTTTAGCGCAGCTGTTCGTCGATCCTTCTTGAAAACTGGAACTACCTGTGCTCTTTTCCAATCATTTGGAACCTTCTGTTCCTCTAGAGACTTGCGGTACGTGGCTGTTAGAAGAGGGGCAAGTTCTTTAACGTACTCTGTGTAGAATCGTATTGGTATCCCATCAGGTCCAGTGGACTTTCCTCTGTTGAGTGATTCCAGTTGCTTTTCTATTCCTTGGACACTTATTTCAATGCCAGCCATTTTCTCGTTCGTGCGAGGTTTTAGAGAAGGAACTGCAGTGAACTCTGTGAAACAGCTTTGGAAAAAGGTGTTTAGTATTTCAGCTTTACGTGTGTCATCCTCTGTTTCAATGCTGTTATCATCCCAGAGTGTCTGGATATGCTGTTTTGATCCACTTACTGATTTAACAAAAGACCAGAACTTCCTAGGATTTTCTGTTAAGTCGGTACATAGAATTTTACTTTTGAATTCACTGAACGCTTCACACATAGCCCTCCTTATGCTAACTTTGGCATCATTTAGCTTCTGTTTGTCTGAGAGATTTTGGCTGAATTTAAATTTGCAGTGAAGCACTCTTTGCTTTTTGCAGTAGTTCAGTCTGTAAAAGGAGCTCGTGGTGGATGATCATACCTTGCACCATATTGAGATTTTTATGGGGGACGATAGCTCCAGGAATGTCACCCAGCTTGTTACAGGCAAGCAGCATCCATGAATGAACAGTGGATACCTTTTTAATCAGAACTTAACCACTTTTCATTTTCAGAACCACTGCTACTTCCTTAAATTTGTTCTCAAGGTATTCAACAAAGGGAATGATTTTGTGGCCAAAAAGGAATCCCTGTTGGCTGTAGAACAAACTAAGTATTGTGGAGAGTATTTCTCCCCTCATCTCTTAGCCCTAAATTCCTCCCAGGATTTAGCCAGAAAAGAAAACACATTGTGGAGTCATATCTCTCCACCTTGTAGTAACCTTTCCTTTAGAAAAGACTGCTGGGACTGTGCAGCCACCAGCAAGAGAAAGTTTAAGCCACTTCATTTGTGTGCCTTGGTGCCTCCCACTCCATACACAGGCTGTTCCTGCAGGCACCACCCAGCCACAGCAAAGGCAATCTGGCCAGTTAGCTGTTGCCCAGAGACATCGTGCCCCAGCCTTGATGGGCACATACTCATTAGCATACATTGAGAGTTTCTAGTTCAGGCACCAATAGTGTGATCCCTGCATGGTCAGGGTCTACCACTGTACAGGTACTTGATGACCTGTGCCCCATCCCAAACCATGTTGTGTTTTCGGTTTATTACTTTTGCCAGAAATGAAGTGTGCACACATAGATTGCCATGAAAAGTGGAATGTATACCATGTTGAGTGAACTTTGCTACGCAATCAGCACTTTTGTAAAATTTGGAAGAGGAATGGTAGGTCAAACCTGACAATGGGGACCAACAGCTACAACAATCCGAGATTTAAGGGAACTTCTTCAAATTATGGAAACTTCAACTTCTGCTTTATTTTCAGCTATAGTCATACAGATTTTTGGGTACAAGTATCTGATTAATGGTTTAGCATAATTACACACTGTATCAGCCCTCTGGCGAAGTTATTTATTGTTCAAAGTTGGTCCAACATGTAATAATAATTTTAGATACTTTTGTGTTATGCTAAAAAAAAGTCCTATAAATGTTACGACCAAGTACAAAATATAACGACTTTTATTCTGTGTAATAAATTAAATGATTCAAGATCATTCAAAACATATACCACTTACAGTTGATAAATTTACAAACTTTCATTATGTAAATCTTGTGACACGGCATATTTCAGAAAAACAAGTCATTTATATTCATATTCACATAAATATCTTCTGTTTCTGTTACGCTTCTAATAGTTTTCCATTCAGAAAAAGTATAATTTTTTTTCAAATCTGTCTTCATTCTGAAAAGTGGAAATGATCTTGTGATGATTGATTGATTGGTTTTTATTGCCCAAAAAACAAAACATTTACAGGGATATAAAGCTTGTATAGGCAATGTCAATAAATGTACAAACATCAATGACAATAAATACACAAATAATTAATCTATGTTAGAAATTATGCTCACAGAAATCTTCCATTGTATAAAAACAATTTTGAATTAATAAAGTTCTTACAAATATCTTAAATATTTTCAGCTCCCGACTCTTAACTGACTGGTAGTTTATTACATAGCTTTACAGATGTGTGTTTGAAACTGTTTAGATTTTTGGTATATGAGCAGTAGTCTTTTCTTACATCATTACAGTGTTGCGTGTTATAACTATGTACATCAGAATTCAAATCAAAACTAGACAAGTTCTTTTTAATGTACAAGAGACATTGCAATATGTATATACATGGCAAGGTCATAATACTAAGTTTAGTAAATAATTCTCTACAGTGAGTTCTAGGTGGTACTTTACATATCAGTCTGACAGTTTTTTCTGGGCTGTAAATAAGCATTTTGAGTAGCAATTATTTCCCCACAAGATTGTCCCATACGTCAAATGAGAGTGAATATAACTATAATAGACAGAAAGCAAAATTTTCTCGTCTACTGTTGCTTGTAGTTTTCTGAGCATAAATATTCTTTTATAAATATGTGGTGTTAAGTAATTCACATGTGCCTGCCAGCTTAAATTATTTTGCAAAACAATGCCAAGAAACTTTACAGGAGCTGTGTCTAATGTGATTCTATTGTTATAAGAAATGTTTAATTCCTGTGTTTTATTTATGTTCATCGACAGGCTGTTGGCATTGCACCAGTCAGAAAGTATATCTACCTTGAGTGAGGTAGAGTTACTTATGTTATTGTTCGTAGGCACTGTAACACTTAAAATGATATCATCTGCATACAAATATCAGTTTGTAATATCATCTATTACATTGCTAGGTAGGTCATTCATATATAATACGAACATGGGAGGGCCCAAGATTGACCCTTGAGGAACACCATGGTTAACGGGTAAGAAACTAGAATATTGGTTATTGAAGTTAACAGTTAGAGATCTATTAGATAAGTATGACTGAATAATTTTAACCGCAGAGACTGAGAAACCTACAGTTTTTAATTTCAGCAGCAGAGTGTTGTGGCACACAGTGTCAAACGCTTTTGATAAATCAAAACACTTTGTACTTATAATAAATTTTTCTTCTTTTGCTTCGAGAAAGTTACATATATAACTCATAACAGCATCACATGTTGATAGATTTTTTCTAAACCCAAACTTGCTATTTGAAAGTAATTGGTGAGAATCTAGAAAATTGATTATTTGAATACTCATTAGTTTCTCAATGACCTTGGATAAAAGCGGTACAAGAGAAACTGGCCTATAATTGCTAGGCAAATTATTGTCACCTTTTTTGTGGACTGGGATTACTTTAGCTACTTTTAATTTTTTAGGGAAACATCTTTCATCAAGGCAGTAGCTTATAATGTGAGAGAGGACCCCTGCTATATTATGACTACTAAGTTTCAATATTTTAGAGCTGATATTGTAAATAACCAGTGACTCACTTTTGCTAAGAGAAAGAATGACAGAGTGTACATGTTCTACACAAATGTGTTCAAAATAAAACACATTTTCCATAGCATTTTGGTTTTTATAGGCAACATTCAGACAGTAGCTAGGTTCATGTTTACTACCAGGTATCTTAGTAACTACACTATCTACACTGTATACAAAATAATTATTAAAACTATCAGCACTAATTTTGGATCTAGATACAAATTCTTTTCTACCCGATGCTAGATTCTCATTAATGATTTTCCACATTTTTTTTGGTTTATTAATAGCTTGTGCAACCAATTTGCAATTATATTCTAATTTAGCTTTCTTAATACCCATTCTGTACTGATATTTGCGTTCTTTATATCTTACTTTGGCATGCAGACAAGATTAATTCTTTGCTAGTCCCTGTGTGTGCCACTTATTTTTATTGATAGTGAATACCCTGCTGCTCATTTTAACACATTTGTTCTTTAGTGGCAGGCTAATGTTAACTGCCAACATGAATAATTCAAGAAATTTGTTGAACTGGTTTTCTGCTCCAGTTTTACCATACACACACAACCAATAAATTTCTCTGAGATATTTTAGAAAAACAGGTATATTACAGTCACTAATTGTAAGTCGTGTCTTATAAATCACAGACGGCTTGGTGACATTAAAAATCATTGCATCCATGTTTACATGAATAATAATTCCATGATGATCAGATAGAAGAGTGTCAATCATATTTGTAATGTATTTTTGAAGAATGAAAAGTTGTAACAATATTGTCTATACAAGTACCTATGTTTCCACTACCACGTCTGGTGATTACTTTCTTCAGCATGATATTCATCCCATTGCTTTTAAATAAGCTATTTATTTCCAAGTTGTCAGAAGTACTGGAGCTGAAATTAATATTAAAATCAGCCATTATAATTACATTAACTTTCATTAAAAACAATGTGTTTAATAAGATGTCCAACCTTTCAAAACATTCTCTCTTATTTTCCAATGCTGGGTTTCTGTAAATACAGATAAAGGCTGTTCCATAAGCCTCAATGTAACAGGCAGATATTTCAAAAGTTTCCTCCACAGATAAATTTGTTACACTAGGTAGTGGTTCAAAAACAAGGTGGTTCTTAATTAAAATGGCAGAGCCACCTCATTTCTTATCTTTACGACAAAAGTAAGAGGCTACTTTAAAATCTGGAATGCCTGTCAAGTTAATGCCATCAGGGTTCATCCAATGTTCAACTAAACCAAGGATTTCTATTTGCTTTTCCTTGCTCAGAATATGCAATGCATCTGTTTTATCTAATAATTGGCTCTGAGCTCTATGGGGCTTAACATCTGAGGTCATAATTCCCCTTTTATCTAATAAGCCCTGTATGTTAAGAAACATAATCTTAGCAGTATAGTTAGGTATAATGTTATTATATTCGGAGATACTGCCTGCTGAACTATTTATTTGCTGTTTTTTAATATGGGTTAGGCCCTGGTCAACAGGAAGTGACCAAGTCTGGTCTGGACTAGGCTTGGTCAGTGAGTCACATTTCCCTGGTTCTTTAAACCTGCTTTCATTTTACTATATTGGATTGATGTAGAACTACTCTCACTTAATTTAGTGTCAAAGTCTAATACTACTTTTTTGGAAAATTCAAGAATTCTTTCACTAACATATTTTTTACCAAGACTGTTCAGGTGAAGTCCATGTAATATATGAAATCTTCTTCCTAATCTACTGATGTCCACAAATAATACATTTGTATATTTCTTACAAATATTAAACACAATTCCATTTGCTTTTCTTACTTCTAAATTGACGCAAGACCACATGGGTAGATCATGGCGGTGAGGCACTGAGAAAACTAGGACATTAGTGTTTCTTAAACAATGTAATGTTTCATTAAGGGAAAGCTGAAGTCTTCTTGTTTCATTCCTAGCCACATTGTTTGTGCCAGCCAGGAACACTGCAACACATTCAGAATCCAGATCATCCACTTCAGCGTTTCTTGCTGCCACATCCTGGAAACAAGCATTTGGCTTAATTGTACTAGTGATGTCTTGTAGATACTTTTCTCTCATCACTCGAGCAATATTTCTCCCATGGCTGTATGTTATGGATGTTTCTAGAAGGAACTGTAATTTATATATACTATGAAATTGGTGACAAAGGGACCACTTCGTCACTTGCACTGCATTGGCTCAGTGGATCACTTCAGGACAGTCTCTGCTTTTAGGCTGCTAGAACAATGAAGTACTGTGCAATTAGTCTTTGTCTGAACAGTACGGCATAGCAGATATGAAAATTTTTTGTTATGTGAAAATGTTATTTGTGAAGAGTGAAGTAAAAATAAGAAGTGTTAATACCAAGAATCTGGAATCTTCAGTTTTTTTCAGAGAGCAACCTGGACAATACTTGATTTCATCAGCTACTCTTGCAAGTTGATGCCAACTGCATGTTAAGTACAAATATAGTGACTTGGTTTAGAACAACATCACAACTACTGCAAGACATGTTTGAAGCACTAAATTGCAGTAAGACTTTAATATGAATTATCTAACGTGGACTTCACATAGTGAAGGGTGAGCAGCTGTATCAAGTGGTGTGCAGGTGTGTGCACCTTTCATCCACTCTTAGATAGTTATAAGTTGGAGGGGGGGGGGGGGGGGGGGGAGGGGTCAGGGACGGACTACACATGTGTACAAAATCATATGTGAAGATGGGATAAAAGAGCTGTGAAGAAACTTGCAGCATGGAAAGGGATTAATGCTGCAAGGGCTGGTCCTCGTTGTGGCCAAGTACGTACTCAGACTCAGAAAAGTGAAGTGAGCCCACTGGGGGGCACAGAGAGCAAAAAGTATAAATTTTATGATAAAATTCTGTTGACTCCCCGTATTTTGAGTTTTAGGTTTTATTTGCAATACATATCGGAAATAGAACTAAAAACCAAAATACAGGCAGAGCAGATCGTTTCTGATGTGTACTGGTATCGGAAGTAAAATCTAAAAACCAAAATATAGACAACACTCAATGAACTTCTGTTCTTAAAATATACTTGCATCATTGTTAAAAATGTGAAGAAAATTGATCTTATATCCAAGCCTTCTGCTGTGAAGAGCAAAGTAGGAATTTTTAAAACAATTCTTACACTTGCTAAATGCTTCATTTCTTGTGTATCTGTTGTTGTATTTATCAGATTATGTGTGCCACCACCATTTGTTGCCTTTGTTCTTCCAATCTGAAGTGAATTCTTACACTTTCTTTTATGTTACTTACATAAGTTTACATGAATATCTTTCATTTTACTTATTTTGCTTTCCCATGATGCATCTCCTCAGATAACCATAAATCACATTTCATGTGTCAGGGATCATTTTAGATAATAACTGTGGGAACACAACTGCACTGAATTTAGGTTCTCTTACATTCTTCCAATGGCCAGAAACCATAATGTAGCTAACAGCCCCTCTTCACAGCTTAAAGCCTCTCACATGACTGTATTCTTTTTTCATTAAGAGTGGCTTGATGATGTACAGCAGCTCTGAAATGGACCTTTCATCCACTTTTAGATAATTATGGAAATCATTAGCTCCCAACTCAAGTTACACAGCATGGGTGAATCTCTTTCTTTGCATTATTCAGCTCTTTGTGCACAGCTAATTTTTTGGCCTTGTTATCTCTAAAATAGCCACAGGAAAATGAAGTTTTTTTCTGCTTGTAAAACAAAGCATAATCTAGAAGAACATGACTTCAGTGAACGTACACAAGCAAAATACAACAAGGCACAAGGGCAGCAATGTAACTTGGTTGGGACGTGTGTAGTCTACCACTACCACATAATTGGTTGATTAACTCACAACTTAATGTGTGAACAGGGCTAACTAAATAGAGGCGCAGATGACTCTTCTCTCTCTCTCTCTCTCTCTCTCTCTGTGTGTGTGTGTGTGTGTGTGTGTGTGTGTGTGTGTGTGTGTGTGTGCGCACGCACGTGTCCGTGTGCTTATTAATATCCAATAGTCTACATTCAATGTGCCTGTCTTTGTTATAATGGTATAATTTATATTTGTATGGAGCATATCACAGTTGTTTTTTTCATCTGTATTTAGTGTATTCTCTATTTTCACAACCAGTTTATAATTAAAAATCTTTCATTAGTTTCAGTTACTTGCCAGTACACAGTAGACTGATCAAGCAGGCCTTGTCAGGAAAGGACTTTTGTGAGCATGAAGTGATGGGAATGAGGCAGCATGAAACTTTATGTGTATGGGTAGAGAGTGAATGGCACTCTAATATAACTCTAGTGAAACTATGTTTCTAACATGTTTATACATTCTGCATAATTTGACATGTTTAATATTTTGTAAAATTCTACCTATCTCATCCTTGTACACACACACTATCATATCATTCATGGTTAATAAAATGATTAGCTGAAACAGAGCAGCCACAGTTACTCAATGAGCGGAAAACAATTTGCACTTCAATATAAGTTCTTTAACAATTGTGCAGAAAGTCTTGCATTGTTCTGCAGGTTTCATTTTCAATGGATTTCCAGCAGAATTAAGAAGCTGGTGTAATAATCATCAGATTTGCAAATCTATGTTCGAAGACTTCAGTGTGGTACACTTCATTTTGTACAGGTGCTTCTTTCAGTAGTTTAGAGCTTCGTGCCAATAACATTATTAATGGTATATACAGCTATACATATTTTCCATTTTCATAACCTTCTTTAGGTTTTTAAATATTTAAGAGCTTTGAGTGAATTATGTAATATTGCTTCATGACAACGTAGCTTTGGCTCATAAAGCCCCAAGGAACCTGATGAATAAACTAGCACCAGATTTCAACAAGACAAAAACAGCACAGATAGCCTCTGGACTGAGAACATTTATTAAACCTTTAGTGATGGACAACATAATTCTACCAAGCAGGCAAAAGACATCTGTAAGCAATCCTACACAGCCTAAGGTAGGAATGGTGGTGGGAACTTCAGATGATTAAAACAAGGGTGCATCAACATCCTCAAAAAGTATCTTAGGCTATACACACACGAAGCGAAAATTCTGCAGAAGCTGCTGCTAACACACAGAGGTGGCACAGAATTTAGCATATTGGACTTGCATTTGGGAGGACAACAGTTCAAATCCTTATTCTGCTGTCACAGATTTAGGTTTTCTGTGATTTTTCTTAATCGCATGAGGCAATTGCCAGGATGATTCCTCTAGAAGAGTACGGCTAATTTCCTTTCCCATCCTTTCTTAATCCAAGCACATGATCCATCTCTAATGACCACATTGTCAAAGGGACAATAAACCCCAATCTTCCTTTTCCTTTTTCCTGAGCCAATAAGAAATCCAAAGCAATACAACTCTGTGTGCATTATGCCAATGGCTTTGCTTGCATAGCTGTCTATTAGCCTATCTGAATACTGAAATACAGGGGAGTTACGGTGTTACGAGACAGATATTGTGAACCTGGGCAGTTTTACAAAAGACTCCCATCTCCAGTACATTTATATTCTCTTTCCTTACAGCTATATAACTGCCACTGTTAGAAAACTTACACATGAATCAAATTCCTGCTCATTATGAAGACAATAAAAGTCTTGATAAATGGACACAAGTTAGATAACAGCTTTCAACATTATCCACATAATTAATTCCCATAATGCCTATATGGGTTAGTGTGTAGGGGACAGCATCTCATCCCAAAATCTTGGTTATGGTGACAAATTTACCTGTAATGCAGTCCAAGATCTGTTATGTTGGAAGGTGGTACAATGTGGTTGTGAGTTAGTGTAACCAATGAGTGTGAATACATCATAACAGTTGTAACAGATCAATCTGTAACGTAGACCAATGTGTACATTTGTTACATACTCAATGCAATTTTAAGTGTAGGTAAAAAAATTGAGAAGTATGAAACTTCCTTTAAGATTAAAGCAGTTTTAACCTGCCTTGAAGTTTCACATTGGCAAACACACTGCTGCAGAGAGAAAACTTCAGTTTGAAGTGCAGGGTAAATTCAGTAAATCTGTATCACATATGAGTATTCCACAAAGGGAGATGTACAGTGACAGCCACACTGGACTTATTAAAAATGATTCGGCAGAGTTTTTAAGCGAGAGAGTGTGTGGCACTGACACTCTGTGACCTCAGCAAAGCCTCTGACTACATCTCACACACAACACTAATGGCCAAGTTAAGATGCTATGGTGTTGGGGGTGTTGTTCTGTCAACACTCCAATCTTATTTGGAAAACCGAAAGCAGGTAGTATCAGTGCACGGAGCAACTTTTCTTGAACAAAAACTGGAACATGGAGTGCCCCAAGGATGAGTCTTAGAACCTCTCCTATTCCTCATATATGTCAATGATGCGAGCTGTAATAGTCAAATGTTGCAGTTTGCAGATGACACTACCCTTACTGCCAAAGGACATACAGCCGCAGAAGCTCTTGGTGCATCAAATTTGATGTTTGAAGAAATAAAAGAATGGTTCAATATAAATAAAATGAAGATCAATGAAGAAAAAACCAACATTTGATATGCAGTCTAACCAACATTGAAGAGCAAGAAAACGCGTAGACTGTCAGACTACTGAGGTTCAAGATTGACAGCAAACTCTCCATGAATGGTCACACTGCATATGTATGCACCAAACTTTCTTGTGTGATATACCTCCTGAGGAAGCTGAAGAGGGTAATATCTGACCAGTTTCTCACAATAGTCTACCATGTACTCTTCCACAGCCACATTAGCTATGGACTGTTATTGTGGGGACACTCCTCAGGCTGCAAAGATGTGTTGCTATTACAAAACAAGCCATCAGGATCATATCCTCTAGCAAAAGACTGCACCACTGTAAGCCTATTTTCACCAGGCTAGGCATAATGACTGTTTTTAACCAGTATGTGTTTTTCTGCCTCATTTATATGAAAGAAAATCAAAGGAATTTGAGCATAACACAAGAAATACATAATCATGACACTCACTGTACGAGGAACATTGAAGTACCAAGGTGTCGCCTATCAAGCACACAAGACAGCTTTCCAACAGTCGCCCTAAAAATGTACAATCAACTGCCTCCAGAAGTGAAATCCCTGCCACCTGAATTATTTCGGAAAAAAATTGCTCGGGACTTGAAACAACATCCACTATATTCCTTGGAAGAGTTTTTCAACAGTGGTTCTAGTGAATGGACAAAATAATAAATATTGTTATGTTTTATATATAATTTTGCCTAAATTTAATCTTCTTTGTATGTTCTCAGTTAACTGCACATTTAATTTTGTGATTTACTTAAAGTACATATTTTGCCAAAACGAAACTTTATGTGTGTGATCTACATGGTTTTGTAAACATTTTGCTTTATGTTATTTTCATTTGCTGCTATGAAGTTTTACTTTCCTGTTTCATTATATTTCATTTTCTCTATGTTCTATGTGTTTTTGTGCACTGCATAAATATTTTCTTTTATTTGTAATATACATTTTGTATATGGTGTTGTATAAATGTTAGTTGACATTGTATTTGTGCGCAGTCTGTCCGGCCATGGCCGATAAACGACGAAGATACAGTAATAAAGTAATAGTACATGACAATACAGTATTTTGGTGCATATTGTGTACATCAACTACGAGATGTGCATGGAGATGGGACCAGGGGAGGGGGGGGGGGGGGAATGTGTGGTCCACATCTCAAATCTTAATTGTGGACAAGAAAAACTGCTGTCAGTCTTATGTGAATAATATTTCTGGGATTCAAGTTTACTTAAAGGCTTATTTACACAAAAGTGTGTTCCACATAGCCAATGGGGGATAGACTTGGAGTGGTAGTGACAGTATTTACTTTTGCAGCATTTTATTAGAGCTGTCATGTGATGCGCTGGTGATCTTAGCGCGTTCTGGGAAAAAGAAAAAAAAAAAAAAATCACGTAAGTGATTCTTGTACACGATATTGCCTATGAGTTGGCGGCGATTACAGCATGGGACCCATGGTGTCGGCATATTGTTTTCCATAGAAGCCGCAGAAGTGCTGCTAGTGATTTTAACAAATTGAGATATAATTCAAATAAGCGCCACACGCTTAAACGAAGCGCCACTTGCCACCATGCAATAACTTTTTTTACGTCGTTTTGTTCTGATTGGTTGTCTAGGTTAGTGCCATCTTGCGTTCGGGAATCTAATATTACGTTCGTATTACAGTTTTTCCAGCAGTAGCTCATCGCTTGCAGAAATTCATGCTTTCAGCTGACTGCATCAGAGAACTAGTTCACAAGACACTAACAGATCAATCGCGATATCGCTTCAGCAGGGTAAATATGCGATTCGACCACAAAACAATTACGGAATCTCCACCGAGTTTTTCCTAACCACAAATAATAAAGGGCACAACTTTTGATTCCATTTCGTCATACACAAATTTTACTTATCCTAGTGTCATTCAGCTGCCTCGTGATGCATCAGGCAACGCCAATTTTAATTCCTTTTCATCGACAACTGGACCGTATATGGCCGAGATAAGATTCATTGCTGTTGAATGCCAGTGGCTGGCAATTGGTATTCGCCACTTAGTTTTATTTTCACTAGTACTAGTACATAGGCAAATGTCGGATGTCCAGTATTGGCTCTTAAATATACCCAGCTTCGTTTAACCTATCGTAAATGAAAAATTCGGGTTTTATCACTAAAATACGCTGCAACAGAACTGACAACTGTGCACGTCATTTCTGCTAACGCTTCATAGTTCGACGTTTCCATGTTGCTTGCCAGACAAGAAAAAAAATATTCCTATTCAAGGCGTTATTAGTTTGCGCGATGATACATCGATCTTTAAACTGGTTAGCTGATTTGGAGGAGGGGACCAAACAGCGAGTTCATCGGTCACTAAACTGGTTGAAACAACAATGACACTTTATAAATCTTCACACTGCTTCTCGATACGTTGGTGATATCAGTTTTAGCAGATGATGTTGCCATGGATACAACCAAGTATAGAAAGAGTTACCGTAAGGTGTCTTCGAAACAGTTCTTCTGTTTCCATTCCTCCAAACCCAAGAGACAGTTCACTCCATCCCACCTCTGTGGCGACGTTCTATAATTCTCTTGATACTTTGATTTCATAATTACTAAGTTTGATGCATCTCCAGTAACTTTGACCCTTAACCTATTTTCAACAGGTTGGTGGCTCGATTTCCAACGAAGTATCTTGAATCAATCTCTTCTGGAGAAACTCCCAATTACCGAAATAGTACGTTAAGAGCACTATGTGAAAAGCAATAATTGTTACTACAGGGCAACCAGTTTCGCGTTTAAACTGTGTAATTCATGCCAGTTCCTCGCCGTTATCAAATAAAACACAGAAAATCCGACAATATACAATTTTAAAAATTGCGGGGCCACACGCAGTACAGTAGGAACTGATTTTGAGCAGCTGTCAAATATTTCCTGAAGCTGGCTTAGGACAGAATAAAAGGTGTGTCCCGTACCTTGGCTTCCAAATTATCTCAAACGGCTCCCAACACGATGAAGGGTATCGAAATATGGTTTCAAAACAGGGTCAAATTAAATATACTAGTGCCTTTATCTTCAACTAATTCCAAAAAATGCATTTCCAAACTCCCGCGGATTCTAACCTTGTACACAACCTCCCACCACCAAAGATATTTATCATTTCATGCAGAACAATAAAACAACTCGGACATCGGGCGCGCGAGAGATACCCTAATCTGTAACAGTAGATTTACTATTTTAGGACAGGAAAGTCTTTTAAACCTGGACAAAATACGAAAGTTTAATTGACTATAGCGTCTATACCTTTTATTAGTTTGACTGACAAAGAGAGTAGCATTCCTTGTATGTTGGCTGACCTGGGACTGTAGTTTATGCGCTATCTAGACCTTTCACCGCGGAGCTGTACGTAAACAGTAGGAAAATTTTGACAAAAGAACCAAAATATTTCTTTCGATCGTCTAGTGCTGTGTAAATACATAAAGCCCATCCCATAATGGTATGATTTTAGGAAATATAATCGTAAGAAACAGTATACATTAGTTTATATTTTGTAGGTTAGTGTAAATTACTGAATCATGTGCTATTATTAAAGGGTGAAGATTGCGGGCGGAAAAATATTGACAACTGCCATTGATAGTTCGGTATAGCTTTTTGCTGCACCCTTACTTATTTATCATGTTTTTACAAACTTTTTTGTGTAAAAGATAAAATTTTTCGCCGTGTTTCTGCAGTAGAAAATATTTCTATTTCAGGATGTATTTTTAATGATCAGGAGAAAAAAGCTCACAATTTTTACAGATGCAAAGGATACAACGTCAGTTCACGAACTTAAGAAAATAATTGAAGGTAAGTTACAGATCTAATCATCTTGTACATGTTACTTGTCTCGATTACTTTAAAGTTGTATTAGACGCTCCCAGATAACAAGCCACTCAAACGTTGTTGGCTGATTTGTGTTATACCTCTATTTATAAAAGGAAGAAACTACCGTATATCGTGCAGGAATCATAAAATCAAGGAGAAAGAACTAAAGATCAGTATTGACGATCTTCCTTTTCTATAGGAAAAGACTACAAAATTTTTACAGGGATGTGTTTTTTTAGTCTTTCCGTTTGTGATGTTTAATATGGAATGCGTAGCAGGGTAACAACTACATTACTCACTCTAATTTTTTTGACAATATTATGAAAAGGATTTTTTTGCTATGCATATTCCAGAGTAATGATAAAATCTGTCTACTGTATTTGCAATAGTTTATTTTATTAGCTATTGCACATTTTAAAGCAGAGCTTTATCTTTTAGTCGTAAACTGACTATCGAATGATCTGTATTTGTGAGTCAACATGGTACAAATATGTACCTGGTACTGATGGTATAGCCAACCATTTGATAATGTCATATCTAACAAACAAACAAAAATGCAGAAAGTTGTACTTAATAATGCTGCAAATATAGTCTGGAAACATAATTCTGACTTGGCAGAAATCACGGTTGGGGTTTCCTGAAGTCTCAATCTTAGGCTCACTATTGTTGCTCGTATATGTAAATGATCTTCCGTCTAATATACAACTAACAGAATTAGTTTTTTTGTGCCATATGACATTAGTATTGTGATCAATCTAAGTGCATATACAGAAACAGAAGAAATGGAAAACTAGATCTTAAAATTATCATTGACTGGTTTTCCCCAAATGGTCTCACCCTCAACTTTAAAAAGTAACGATATATTCAGTTCTGCACATCTAGGGGCACTACATAAATGATAAGTGTAAGTTGTGATGAGGAAATTATGAATAGGGTGGAGACTTCAAAATTCTTAAGTTTCCATATTGACAGAATCCGAACTGGAAACAGCACATTTTGTAACGTGTAAAATAACTTAGTTCCGCCAGACTTGAACTTAGAATCATTGAAAATCTTGGTGAGGGACAAATCAGTAAGTTGACATATAATGTATATTTTCATTCAGTAATGTCATATGGAATAATATTCTGGGGTAACTTATCATTAAGAATGAACGTCTTCGTTGTTCAACAACATGTTGTAAGAATAATATGTGGTGCTCGCACACAATTATCTTGTAGACATCTGTTTAAGGAGGTGGACATTCTGACTACTGCTTCATAGCATATTTATTTCCTCATGAAGTTTGTTGTAAACAATCCACTGCAGTTTCAAAACAACAATGATGTACATAATTACAATACCAGAAGAAAAAGACTTCATTACTCTGCATTAAGGTTGTCTTTAGCACAAAAGGGATGCACAATCCTACAGCAGTTGATCACTTGCCCAATGCTATAAAATGTCTGACAGACTGCAAAGTAAAATTTGAAAACAAACTGAAATGTTCCTCATTGACAACTCTTTTTGTTTCGTAGAAGAATTTCAATTATTGCAGTATGCAAAAGGTGGTGAACAGGAATTGCTAACTCACATCTGTCTATTTTCATGTAGCCATATTTATAAATTAATTTGCAATGTGAATGTAAAATGACTCATTTTGTACCGTTTCAATTTATTGTGCAAAACGATGTGTGGAACATGAAACTAATTAAATGCTGATTCTTTCTTGCATGTGATGTTTCATAGTCATATTATTTACACTGAAGGTGATGCGATTTGCAAAGTTATTGTGAAGACAGTAGAGAGATTTTATCATTATTTCTTTTTGTTCATACCAGTGTCACAGATGGTGCGGAAAAGCCAGTATGTTGGGCATAAAATATATTTGCTGCTTTTTGTACCAGTAGTTTCATGTGTGTATCTTTCAGCAAGTAACAAGAATTATGTCATTTAATACACACATCAACACAAAATCTACTCTCAGAGTTACATCTTGTGATGACAAGAATGTTTATTACTTTATACAGACATCTCCCATTAAGAAATTTTAGTTGATTCTAATGAGCATAGAAAAGTTATACATCAGTGAACTATCAGCCCCATGATTGTAATTACCATGCTTTGAATACTTGTGTGACCATTGAAATTAGAGTTCCCGTGGTTTATTAGAAAATTCATCGTAAGAGTGCTCTGTTTCTGAGTGCAATCACCAACATATATTTCTTTCTGTTGAGCAAGTGTATTTTATTTTATTTGTCTCCTAACATATATTTTAGTGTGTCATCTGTTTGTATTCTACAGGAGACATGTCAATTTTTTGATTACAATGTACATAGTTATGTAATTTTCTGATACTAATTTTACCAGAATAGTTTATGTTGAATACAATAATGTTATTATATTGTTTTCCTCGTGATGTACCAGTACTTAGTGTCTAAAATTTCCAGGCATTATTTTATACACACAATATTATACATAACACTAGAATATTAAATAGTCACATAGTTCAAATGGTAATGTGATCATTCTTAAATTCCTTAGTCGAGTTGTAGCATTTTTTCACTAGGAGATATGTAATTTCCAATTCAGTGAGCCTCCCCCAGTGCTCATTATGTCTCTACACGTGAGTTTATTGTAGATTTTTATTCCCATGTGCTTGGCTGTTTGTTGATGAGTTTTAAGTGATTTATTGGAAGCATGAAATTTTCTTTGTGTCTAGTGCTGTAAATATGTTTTCTTCAGTTAGCTCTGGATTACTGTGTAAGAAGATGATAATCTCAAATATGTACAATGCAGCAATAGGTAATACTTTTAGATTCTTGAATAGCGAACGACAGGTTGTTCTTGGAATGGCAGCACTCATTTTTCTAACAATATTTTTTTGAAATAGCAGGATTCATGGAATGGCTTGGATTCCCCCCAAAAATTAAACTGCATCTAATTGTGGATTCAACTTAACAATGATATAACACTTTCCTGCTGTTTGTCTGTTGAGCCGGCCGATGTGGCCGTGCGGTGCTAGGCGCTTCAGTCTGGAATCGCATGACCGCTACGGTCGCAGGTTCGAATCCTGCCTCGAGCATGGATATATGTGATGTCCTTAGGTTAGTTAGGTTTAAGTAGTTCTAAGTTCTAGGGGACTGATGACCACAGATGTTAAGTCCCATAGTGCTCAGAGCCATTTTTGCTGTTTGTCCATTGCACCAAATAGCACATCCATTGCAAAAGCCAGGCTGTCTAATTTAGTAACCAAATAATCTATATCTGGTTCCTTGCTTAGATTTTTGTTCAAGTTTAGTCCCAAGAATTTTTATGTGGGTTGTTCATGTCACTGATTTTTGTTTGTTTGGTTTTAAATTGAGTAAACAATGTCTTTGAAATACTAAGTTTAAGACCATTTTATTGAAACCATGCATCTAGTTTGTTTAGTGTGTTTATTACACTGTCTAGAATTTCTCTAACTCCCCCCCCCCCCCCCTCCCAAATAAGTACATAAGAGTCATCAGAAAACATGCTGATCAGGCAGCAAAATTAAGAGGTGAATTTTTTCTTTAAAGAGAAACAATATTGGCTGTTAGATTAAGTCTTGAGGGACTCCTTTGTGAAATTGTATCTCATTGAGATATATAATTTATGGTATTAGATTTTATGATTACCCTTTACTTCCTGTTTGTCAGATAAGACCTGAGCTACTGCAGAGTATTTTGTCTGATCCCATACCTGTCTTGGTTTATGAAGCAGCATGGAGTGAGTCACTGAATCAAATGCCTTTGTAAGAGTGCAGAATATACCTGGCACTTTATTGCTTTTGTCTAATAATGAGCTGGGAGGGGGGGGGGGGGGAGGGGGGGACTTAAAAGAGAGAGAGAGAGAGAGAGAGAGAGAGAGAGAGAGAGAGAGAGAGAGCGCTGGGGTCCATCCACATCAGCATGATGGCCAACACAAAAAGTCTACTGCCATTTCTGCATAAGTGTTAGTGTTCATTAAGTGAGGTCTGCAATGTTTGCGTATGTCTGGTTAAGGTTAGTACGCATTCATTTGGGGATAGATTGGGTAAAAAATTTAATGAAGTGTAGCGATTTGAATGTTAGAGGCAAAAAGTGCCAAGAGCCAAGGGAAAAAAGCCTCTGCGATAGGAGGGTTGGGTAGTGAGAGCAGTAGCAGATTTTCTGCTGCCTGCGACACGTCATGCAGTGGTAGGTTTTGTTAGTAGTGGGTATCATGCATCAATACCATGTCAGAGCCATAGATTGTTATAGTGCGAGGAGTATGGTGCAGCAACACAGTGCTCTGCCTTGAGACATCAGCTGAACCATGTCGTTAGTGTCTTGGCACAGCATCATCAGGCTGAAGTTGAACGGCAACAGTCTGCTGTTTGGTTCGTGTCTCTTATTTAATGCATGGTGCAGTTTTTCCGCAGCTGCTCCTCGAGTAGCTGTGCTTGCTCGGCAAACTCCCCAGCTGATTTGTCGGAGAGCTGCAGGTCATTCTCTCGTGCTTTGGTGATGCATGCTGCCTTCTTGTCTTCTGCATTCACGTTGGTCAAGCCTGTGGCTTTCAGCATTACTGCCATTGCTGTTGGGCAATGAATGTCTTCCTGGTGCCTTTCCCCTGTGGCGCTGCTGGGGTGGTCCCAGGGGCCGGCACCCTTACACCCTTCTGTGTGGTGCAGGAACACTTGTCGGAGTTTGCACCCCTTCTGCTGGTTGTAGGCTTTGGACAAGGACTGCATGCAGTTGCCTCAAGGCCCCCTCATTTCTGCAGCCAGGATGGCTGCGAAGGTCGCCCCCCTCTGCCACTGTGACAGCTTTGAGGGCAACTGTGGCTTCCTCCATGGCGGTTTGGAAGTCTACCAGTCTTGTTTTTCTCAAGGGCATAAGCTACATTCTGCGTGTCAGCATCTGGGTGGTCGTCCCCACAGCTGGCAGGTACAGCTGCATGTGCACTGTCTCTCAGCTGACCTGGGCTGGTCAGTGCCTGTTGTCGCTGTCATCTTCTTCTCTATTGGCCACGTCCGCCTCCATCTTGAAAAGCAGGGCAGCCCTGCTAGCGGGTGACATGCGGTCCACCTCAACGTGCGCAAGTCAATAGCAATTCCCTGCCATGGTAGCAGGCACGGCTGTCGTGCTCACCAGAGCACTTGATGCACCTTGCTGTGTTGCAGCAGTACTTCGTGTCATGGCCATTGTCCTGGCACTTGCAGCATTTGGGCTTCATTGCCAAAACTGGCTCGTAAGAGCCCTTCTCGTCACAGCACCAAGGCAGGTCCCTTAGGTGTGCCTTGGTCATCTTCATTCTTCGGGGGGGGGAAGACATTTTCTCACATGCTGCTGGCGCGTCAACCTTATAGGTGCCAACAGTGCTCTTGATCACACTATAGTTGGCCATGTTCGCTGCCAGAATGCAGATCAGCAAGTCTGAATCAACAGGCTCATACCGAGGTTTGTTGTTGTCGACATGGAATGGTATGAACTCCGGTTGCTGCAGCTTGGTCACCTTTCTCTTAGGTTTGTTGTTGTACAGTAGATTTGTTGTTATGATGAATTTGACAAGCAAAGAACTGTGAAGGTTATCTTGTTTAGTTTAAATTTACATCTGATCATATGTAGTTATTGCTTCATTTACTAACATGACAAGCCATTTTAGGGGAGCTCAAGGCCAATTCAAATCCATTTATTTTGATCCAGGAATGCTAGTGCTTGATAGGTTTGCATACAATACTTTGTTTTGTATGTATACCAAAAAATTGCTATTGTAGCATGCCAGCAGGTTTTGATCTGATTGCTGTTGTATATGAATAAGATAATTATATAACTTCAATGGTAGACATAAAATAGTGTCAGTAGAACACTAACAGGCATGTCTCCGACTGTCGGATGGCCGGCCGCTGTTGGCCGAGTGGTTGTAGCCGCTTCAGTCTGGAACCGCGCGACCGCAGGTTCGAATCGTGCTTCGAGTGTGGATGTGCATGATGTCCTTAGTTTAGTTAGGTTTAAGTAGTTCTAAGTTCTAGGGGACTGATGACCTGAGATGTTAAGTCCCATAGTTGCTCAGGGCCATTTGAACTGTCGGATGTGGTGGTTGTTTGAATGAACTTTGGGCTAATTGCTGCAATGGGAACAGTGTGACACAGGTGACTGGAGAGCTAATGGGGACTGTATGAGTAGGATGCTAGGCAGTAGGGATGACTCTTCACATCATTTTTCTCATCATTGGCAAACTTTTCGGATGGTAATACGAGTCTTGGTAGCCACAATCTGTTTTCAGTTACATGCACACAAGGAAGATATTAGTGCCTCCCCTTGCACTCGGTCACGATGGGACGTAGGTGGGGGAGGGGGGGGGGGTGGAGATGCCTGGAGATGACTTGTAGGAAAGAAAGTAGCCTGAGTGGCTAGATGTTAGTGACTTTATGTCTTCATGAACATGTGACATGTCCCATTGTATTGTTCAGTTGTGATCCTGTCTAAAATTCAGGGTTCACTTGAAGGATTGTTAATGTGCATTCAACCGTCACTGGACTGAGGATCCTGAATTTTGATGGGTTGCAGAGCACACATCTGAAATACTCAGTATTCGGTGCATGCTCTGTAAAATGAACTTCTTCCTCAGCAATCCTTGTGCAGTCACACAAGGGGAGAGAAAACACTGGGCAAGAGGCTGCTAGGAATGTTACAGTGTTGATATCTGGTGCGGACAGCTTTAGCTTCTATGGTACTGCCTCAGGTATAGTAGTCGCAGTGCACCTACCACTGCTAGACACATTCAGTAGATCGTCAATTCTGACAACAGGAAGGACACACGTGGCGGTGTCTTAGACTCGTAATTGCACTGGAAAATAAAATTACCAATTCCAGTAAAGAAAAGTCATATTTCTAATTAGTCTCCATGTATATTTAGTGTGATGTGAGCAGGCAAGGAGGACATCATGCAGTCATGACATGTCCTAGCACAAGGCAGCTGCTTCGAGCTCGTGTTGCAGGAATGTCTAGATGACAAGCAGCAATGTTAGATTACACACAGAAGGGTACTGTGATGAAGGCAGAGGTCCACTGGTGTCTGTTATCTACTTCGAGAAACCAGTCTTCTTTGGATGCTTGCAGTCTTGAAACTTCCTGGCAGATTAAAACTGTGTGCCGGACTGAGACTCGAAATCAGGACCTTTGCCTTTCGCGGGCAGTTGCTCTACCAACTGAGCTACCCAAGCACGACTCACGCCCCGTCCTCACAGCTTTATTTTGCCAGTACCTCATCTCCTACCTTCCAAACCTCAGTTGGTAGAGCACTTGCCCGTGAAAGGCAAAGGTCCCGAGTTTGAGTCTCGGTCTGGCACACAGTTTTAATCTGCCAGGAAGTTTCATATCAGCGCACATTCCGCTGCAGAGTGAAAATCTCATTTTGGCTTGCAGTCTTGTTAATCACTTACTGGATATGCTCCCAGGAAGTGACATTGCCTCCAAAGTGCAGCCTCAAAAGTCAAAAGTAAATGATAGCTCTAAGTTTGGACTGGTGCCGTTTTTCACTCAACAAGTACAGCATACCATTACTGCCTGTGACGCGGTCATGATTGGATTTGATGTGGCTTTGAATAAGGTTAGCCAAAACCAGCAGATGGATCTGCTTGTACATGTTTGGGATAGTGCATTGGACCAGGTTTTGAGCAGGCATCTTCTGTCAGTGTTTTTGGGTCAAAGCGCTGCAGAAGATTTAATTGAAGGATTTGAGGCAAGTGCAGCCCACTCTATGGTAAGTCTGACATAGCAAGGTCCTGTTTTTAATAAGAGACTGAAAAAGAAGCTTAATGGAAAAGGTAATCCAGAGTACTCGGTGCTTTGGGACTCGTGGTTTACATACAGTTTTGCCTTTAAAACTGGCCATATTAGCATCGGCTGGAATCTTACTCCGGTTTTGAGAGCTGTATATAATCTGTTTAAAAATGTTCCTTCTCACTGAGCTGATTGCTTCACTATTACAGACACCTCTGTTTTTCCTCAGAAGTTTTGCACCATTATTTGGTAGGTGGAAAATAAAGTGGTGGCAGTCTAGGCCAAGTAAATGTTAATGGCTTGAAAAAGTGTGAAGAAAGTGGAAAGGAAAAAGGAGGTGTTAAAACCAAAACCTAGGATCACTATTGGAATTTCTAAGAGTCTTAGCAACCAAGAAGTGCGTGAGTGTTTAAGTGTCAAGATGCTGAAAGCACATCTCGCCTTTTTTGAGACTTTGGCTGTTCAGGTTGATCCATTTCTGACTACATTTCCATCAGTTGCCCCTTAGCTCCTTTCGTCCATATTTCCCTTCAGTCTATGTCAGTGAATGAATGAGATCTTTTAAAATCCAAAGTTTTGTTGAAACAAACTAGTTTCAAAATAGATCTGAATGACAGCATAAACCTGTTGCCACCATAGATAGGAGATAATGAGTATATAATCAAAAAACGTTGTGGTTCAGTGTGACATATCAAAGAAAGATATCCTGGCAGCCCGGAATGAGTGCCTCACATTTATGAACAGTATCCAAAATTCTACCATATTCTTCTCACTACCTTAAATCGCGTTGGTGGTCATGAGGCTGATGCCATTGCCCATAAGTTCCTAAATCTTTCAGAGATCAGGCCAGTTAAGGAAATCCTTGATGGGATCGTGATCCCATCAATCAGTTCTGGAGGATGGTCACTGGGCTTGGGATAAGAGCACTTGTGAAGAAATTTATCAAACATGCTGCTTACATTGTCTCCCATGCCAATGTCAGCCTTGAAAAGAGGTTTTTCTGACCATCCCAGTCAAAAATTTTCACATTGTACTTCATACTGTTCACAGTACAGTCAGTGTTGCTGAAGGTGTCTGATCTGTAACCTTCACTATACAGTTAATACACAGCTTCTAGAAACATGTGGTAGTTACAGTGAAAAAGTAGCACAGAAAAGTGCATCTTAGAAATCCTCAATAGCAAGTGATAAAAGGATGAAAGAGAGTTGAGGAAAGCTAATAGACCTACAAAATAATAATTAAAAAAAACAGAACCCATGAAAAACGTTGACAGAGATTTCTCAGGTTGAAGTAGTAGTTCTATCGCAAAAAACTATGCGCTTGTGACTCCAATTAATGTTCTTGTATGCGTTCTTATCAAATTAGTCCTTCCATAATTGTTTTGTAAAATTGTATTTGAATTTTATCCTGTAGTCTCTGTGGATCTTTTTGTGAAAAATGTATTTTTTACTGAAGTAGATGAGGCTTCATTTTAAGCATTTTTGCAAATTTTGTCACAAAATCAATCAAAATAGATAAGGAAAAAACCCACAATATGATCCTGAAAAAAAAAAAATGGCCAGGGAAACCAGGAAAACACAGAGAATTTTTTTAGAGTCCCAGGGCATCTTGGAATGACACCAAAGTGGCTCACCCGTCTTGGACTGTGGGTTGTTTTCACTGACTCAAAATGGCGATACACACGGTGTGTTTGTGTTGTAGCTATGATAATTGCTATTAATTTGCAGGTCCTCAAGATTATCTCTTGTCATTAACTCTCATTTATATATGTGTAGTGCTATAATGTAAGGTCACACAACTTTTTTAACTCATTAAACTTCGGTTACACAATAAATCATTTAAATCTAAAGGTCATAAATTCAACTGAATACATAGGAATTACAATTATGAGTTACTTAAATTGGAAGAACATATAAAAAATATTGTGTGGAAGACGAACCAAAGACTGCATTTTATTGGCAGAACACTTAGAAGATGCAACAGATCTACTAAAGAGACTGCCTACGCTATGCTTCTCTGTCCTCTTTTCGAGCACTGCTGCGTGATGTGGGATCCATACCAGATAGGATTAACAGAGTACATTGAAAAAGTCGAGAAAGTTCAAAGAAGAGCAGAATGTTTTGTATTATCGAGAAATAGGGAAGGGAATGTTATGGAAACGATACAGGATTCGGGTTGGACATCATTAAAGCAAAGCTGTTTCTTGTGACGGGATCTTCGCATGAAGTTTCAGTCACCAACTTTCTCCTCCAATTGCAAAAACATTTTGTTGACACTGACATATGTAGGGAAAAACGATTATCATCTTAAAATAAGGGAAATCAGAGCTTGCACAGAAAGATATGTGTGTTTGTTTTTTCTGTGCTCTGTTCGAGATTGGAGTAATAGAGAATTATTGTGAAGGTGGTTCAATGAATCCTCTGCCATGCACTTAAGTGTGATTTGCAGAGTATCCATGTGGATGTAGAAATAGGGACTTCCAGTGATCCCTTGTAAAGTTGTGGGACACGATTTGAATGGCAATTTTCTGTGTTTAATTTAATCGAGTATTAGTTTTATCCCAGAAAGCTATTCCATAATGAGTATAGTCGTCTCATAGATATTACAAAACTAATTTTAAGTAGCACAGTGTTGTAGACCACAGGGATTTACATATTAAGGAGATCTCCTCCATCTAACAAATAAAAATACATGTTCTGCTGCATGTCATCCCATGTGGATTCCATGGCAAAGAAATAACTAATTGACAATTGAGGAACTTGACGCAACATGCTATCCTACTTGCATGCCATTGTTGGAGTGTTGTGGCAGAGATTAAGTCTGAGTAAACTGGGGATGGCATATTTTCATGTAGTAGTTGTGTAGTCCATATATACGTCTGACCTGCCATTATATACATCTTATTATCCTCATGTATGATTTCCTTTTCCAGTTAAGAGAACTGAACAGCACATAGTCCCTTTTACATATCAGTCATGAACTTGCACTAGATTCCTTGTCAGGTCAAATTCATGGCTTGGAAAGCTTTCTGTTCCTGAGCAACCCTTTGAGATAATGGACAGGTTGCTCTTGCATATACAGTAACTGTTCGATTGGTCTCAGTCAGGTAGCGAAATGTCTTCATCTAGGAAAACCCTAAATTATTTTTATTAGCTAATCAGGACATACAGTTCTCTGCTAGGGAAATGCCTAACATGTGAGCTTCTCTTCTGAAAAGGAATTTTGTTTTTATTTTTGAATTCTGAAGAACATGTAAACTACTACCTTGGGGCATAAGAACATCAGATCACAAACTGTGGCCATTGGGTGTGGGGTGGATGCATGCTTCACTGATACAGGTAAACCATAGATGTAACCACGTCAGAAGAGTATCTATGGAGAGAACAGACTAACATAGTGGTTCCTGAAGAGGTGCAGCCTTCTCAGTAGTTGCAGGGACAAATTTCTGGAAGATTCCCAGGGCCTTGTAACACCAACCAAAACTGCCTTGCTGTGTTGGTACTGTGAACAGCTGACAGCAAGTGGAAACTGTAACTATTATATATTTCCTGAGAACATATAGCTCTACTGTATTGTTTAATGATACCATTCTCATGGGGAGAAGATTCTGGACATGAAATACTTCCGCCATTTGTATCTCTAAGCAGGGACTACTTGATAGGATATCAACAAGAAAAACAAAACAGGCATTCTGTGAGCTGGAACATGGAATTGTCCATCCCTTAATGGTGCTGATAAATTAGAGAATTTAAAAAGGGAAATGGGTAAGTTGAAGTTGAATATAGCAGAAATTGTGAAGAGCAGTAGCAGGAACTACTAGGTATCTAGTCAAATGAGTGCAGAATTGTCACTATGAAATGTAATAGTGGTAATGCAAGAGTAAGTATATAAATGACTAAGAAAATATGAAAGTAGGTAATACTATGAACACTGTAGTGATTGCATTATTGTAGCCAAGCTAGATACAAAGTCAACATCCACCAAAGAGTTAAAATTTCAATAGTCCACTAACTTTGTAGATAGTGAAGAGTTAGAAGAAAGGAATTACTCAAATAGTTAAGAGAGATGCAAATTTAATTATGATGATGGACTGGAATTTGATAGTACTACAAATAAAAATAATAGAAAAACTTGAATTCTTGAAATGGAATGAAAGTGGAAGCTTTCTGTTAGAATTTTGCAGTGAGCACCATGTAAACATTGCTAATACTTGGTTTAAGAGTCATGAAAGATTATTTTATTTGCGGGAGAGACCTCAAGACATAAGGTTTAAGGTAGTATTATGAAAAGGATAGTTGCTACTCACATTATAGCAGAGGTACTGAGTTGCAGATAGACACAACAAAAAGACTGTCAGAAAGACCTTGTTGGCCGAAAGCTACTTTCTGACAGTTTTTTTGTTGTGCCTATCTGCGACTCAGCATCTCCACAATATAGTGAGTAGCACATTCCATTCCAGATATTCCAGGTTTAAGGTAGATTACATAATAATAAGACAAATATATTGAAACCAGATTTTAAACTGCTAAACATTTTCTTGGGCAGTGTGGACTGACTACAATTTCTTGGTTATGAACAGCAGATTAAAACTGTAGAAACTGCAGAAAGATAGGGAATAGGAGCTAGAAGAAACTGAAAGAACCAGAAGTTTTTGAGAGTTGCAAAGGGGCTATTAGGCAGAAATTTACTGAAATGGTAAAACAACACAATAGAAGATGAATGGCTAAGTTTGTGAGGTGAAATAATAAAGTGACATGAGGATCACATAGGCAAGAACCCAATGTATGGCAGGAATCCTGTACAAGGTACAAGATATTGAATTAAATTTATGAAAGGAGAAAATCTAAAAATGAAGCGGGCTGAATTAAATAAAGAAACCTCAAAAAATTAAGTGCAAAATGGCAAAGCGGGAATGGCTAGAGGACAAATCCATGGATGTAGAAGAGTAAATTAGACTTTTGAAAAGAAAAAAAAAACTGTATGAATATCACCAGCTCCTATGACAAGCTAGCAATAAATAAAAGAGAGAAGGCTTAAAAGTGGAAGGAATACATAAGAGACCAATACAAGAGAAACAAACCTGAAAACAGTATCATGGAAAAGGAAAATTAAATAGTTGACAAGGAAATCAGAGATACAAGACTGCAAGAATAATTTGAAGAACACTGAAAGCCTGCCTAATTAAAAACAGTGCCACTGGAGTAGATGGTAGTCACACAGAAATATTGCAGTCCTTGAAGAACAAGCCCTGAAAAAATTTTTCCACTTGTTATGCAAGATGGGTGAGACAGACGAAATACCCTCTGTCTTCAAGGAGAATGCTTTTTTGTATGCCCTTTGCTCCTAGCACGACAGCTCGATATGTACATAGATGTGATTTAGTTAGAGTAAATTGTCAAATCATGTGCAAGATGTAACAATGAAAACAATCAATTTTTGGAAAATAATTTGATTGGATGTATAAAAAATCTACTCGCCGAGCGGTGGCAGAACACACACATAAAAGAGGGTTGTAATCAGGCAAGCTTTCAGAGCCAGTGGCTCCTTCTTCAGGCAGAATCTCCACAATATTCTTGACAGACTCTACACTCCTTTTGCACCCATTTCCCTACCCTATGGCTCCTACCGCCGTGATCATCCCCACTGCAAGACTTGCCCTATGCATCCTCCAACAACACCTATAGCAGCCCTGTGACTGGCAAAACATATACTATCAAAGGGAGAGCCACCTGTGAGACAACACGTCATATACCAGCTGTTATGTGAACACTGTTTGGCCTTTTACATCTGCATGACTACCACCAAATTATCAATTAGGATGAAAGGGCATGGGCAGATGATGTATACTCACCACACGTGCCATCTGGATTCTTCCCCCAGACAACAGCTTCTTAGAACTCCACAGGTGGGAACTAGCACCCCATCATTTCCTTGGTTCTCGCCACTCACCTGGCCTTAATTTACATTAATTTCTTCTGTCTCATAATTTCTTCACAGTAACTACCCTTTTCTTCACTCTTTCATTGCTTTACCTGTCTATTTTCACCACCCCCTCCCACCTTTGTTGCATACAAAGCACTTAGTTTTTCACTCTTAGTAACTCATGCAAGATGTTTGAGCAGTAATCTCTGTCTTGCATATTACCCTGCCTTCCACCATTAAGCTCTCAGGTTTTCAAATCTTGTCCGATGCAGTCCCCAGCAGTCAGGCTTTCCTTCTCATCCTGTGCAGCAAGTCTTCCCTGACCTACAATTCTGGGTGACTTTCCCAAAATCTACCCCTTTTCCTAGATCTCTCCAGTCATTTTCCTTCACCCCTCGTCCTTCTCCTTCAGCTCTTCTGCCTGAAGAAGGAGCCATTGGCTCCAAAAGCTTTCCTAATTACAACGCTCTTTAATGTGTGTGTTCTGCCACTGCTTTGTGAGCAGATTTTTCTTGTGCTAGATGTACACTTTTGGACATATCATGGCATTATGCTCCTATGAAGAAGGTATTGACACCTGCTAAAGCAGTACTAAACTTCTGAAGATGTCAGATTAATTTATCAAAAATTGTAAAATGAAATAAAAATATATTTGTTACTGATGACTGAATTTTATTCTGAAATATGTTGCTTGAAATGACAGCTATGAGTAAAATAAGTATGTAAGAATTCAAATTCCAGAAAAAGGCAAGTCTGAAAGATATGAGTACTTCTGAACCAACACTTTAATAAGTCATGATTCCAAAATACTGACACAATTTATGTGCAGAAGAATGGAAAAACTTATGTAAATCAACCTCAGGGAAGATCAATTTGGACTTCCAAGAAATTTAGAAACACATGAGGCAGTATTAACCCTACAACTTATCCTCAAAGGGAGATTGAAGAAAGTCAATTCTATGTTTACAGTGACAGAAGATTTAGAGAAAGCTTTTGATAGTGTTGACTGGACTCCATTCTTTGAAATTATACATATAGCATGGATAAAATGTTGGAAATAAAAGCTTGTCTGAACTCATACAGCAATCATACTGCAATTAGAAGTGTTGGATGACATGAAAAGTAAGCAATAATTGAGAAGGGACTAAAAAAAGTATTTTAGCCTATACCTGAGGTGACCAGTCTGTACATTCAGCAAACTTTGTAGAAAACCAAAGAGAAATCTGGCATGGGCAGGCATCCATTCTCCCCTCCACCTCCCACTGATATGACATCTCCGCTGTTAGTGTGCCTGCTGCGCCCCCCCCCCCCCCCCCCAACCTGCCCACCAGCCCCCCAAAGTCTGCTCATAGTGGGATATTGCCTTATATTTTTTAATCTTCTCTTCATACTGAGCTAAGCAAATAACATGTATACCTAGAGGGGCACCAGACTACCCCAAACCAAAATGTAATCATGTACAATAACACAGTAATAGAAGAAGAATAGTCTTCTACTATAAGAACGTAATGGCAAAAAAATAAATAAATCGTTCAAGTGTGTTGGTAACTAATCATGTTAAGAAACTTCCTGGCAGATTAAAACTGTGTGCCCGACCGAGACTCGAACTCGGGACTCGCAGGAGAGCTGCTGTAAAGTTTGGAAGGTAGGAGGCGTGATACTGGCAGAAGTAAAGCTGTGAGGACCGGGCGTGAGTCGTGCTTCGGTAGCTCAGATGGTAGAGCACTGGCCCGTGAAAGGCAAAGGTCCTGAGTTCGACTCGGTCGGGCACACAGTTTTAATCTGCCAGGAAGTTTCATATCAGCGCACACTCTGCTGCAGAGTGAAAATCTCATTGTGGTCACTAATCATGTTAATTATTAATATTTTCTTTCTTTTTCCAAATGTGTATCTATTGGTAATTACAGATATTTGAGTTCGAATCAACACAATTTCTGCATACTTTTTCTGTTTTCATAACTGCATGTTCATTCTTCACAAAAGAATAACACTCACCACATTTTGTTTTACACTTCTGGTCTTATTTCCTAGGACACAGTTTACAATGCCCAACACTGGCAGTCTCTGGGCTCATCTTCACCAAACAAAAATTCCTTCATTATTGTTCATGTGTTTGTGAGCATTCCATTCTGCTTCTGCATTCTTTGCTCCACATGAGGATTTAGAAGTTCTGTCCTAGGTCTAACAAACATTTTCTCTTTCAGTTCTGTGTAAGAGCCTTCCAGTCGGGATTTTTTTTTTTTTTCGTCCAAATAACGTACGTGTTTATGACTGCTGTATCAGCTGTGTTCAAGAATAGCAAAAATGGCCATCACTTGCTATTCCTATTACATGTATATTCATTTATCATTTAGTTCAATGCATCAACAGAACCGTTGGTTTTGTATTGTAGTGTAGAATAATATCGGGTCTGAACTGTCCCTTTTCTGTGCCTCAGTTGTCATCATAATGTTCAGAACTCAGAGGATTACTGCCTTCTGCTTTTTAGGTACATATGATACTATGGTTAGATTTTCTTTGAATGCAAACATAGATGAAAATGTGTTTTTAGTGGTATTGGTCAAAGTTCAGATGGGATTTTGAGGTTCTTTTTTCTAAGAGCACCAGTCAGCGTTAGCCCTTTTTTCAAAAGCTCCTATGCAAATGAAGCATCCATAAAAAAGCTTTCAGTTGTAATACCATATCCACATCCTAAAGGAGATGCAAGGTCCATTACAACTCTAGCACCTTGATTCTTTTCCATTGATCGTTCTTTTGCTATAGCTACAGATTGAAAGCATATGAAGATTCAACATTGTAATGGGCCGAATTTTTTATTTGATATCTAACTGATTTGGACGTCATGTAAACCCTAAATGGGCATTTCCACGAAAAGCTACCAGTTAGTCGTCCTCTGTCAAATGACTGCTTGAATAATAGTGTACACAGCATTCATGTCCAGAAGTTGTGGATATTTCTCTAAATGCAGAAAATTTGTCTCTGTTGCTCTCCAGTAATCATGCCATCGAATCTGATGTAAAAGAAGTTCAGAAAATCTTTTTATCAAAAATTAAGCTATTAATATTTTTCTTTGGTACATGGTGTCCATGGACCACAACACAAAAAGTGGTTCTCTTTCAGCTTTCAGTGTGTCATTGTCACGAGAAGCACTATGAAACTGAACTGTTCTGCAGTATTTATTTGGAACAATTTATGTTTGGGTGAAGGGTGAGTTACATTCTGTAAACTCTCTGATCTTTGGTTTGTGCATTTTATAACTTTGTTCACTGTTTTAGGCGTAAAGCACAATGATTATCTCCATAGTTGAAGACAGACTTCTGGAAATCATTGTGAAATGCTGAATTTAGACAAAACTCCTGTTTCTAACAACTGCTTGGTAGTTTGTACATTGATCATCATATCATTCAATTTGTGCTGGTAGGTTAAGCTGTCTCTGGCCTTTGAAGCTCCATAATTTGTACAATGTGCATTTATATTTGTTTGTTTCCTTCACACAGAATCCCTAGTGGCACACAACAGGACCCCAGTCAACATTTTCATTATTATTTATTATATAGATAAATATATTTTAAAAAATTCAACATTGCTAGTGTTTAGTGGGGACAGTTAAACAACATCGCAAACTATTTGAAACAGCTACAAATAATAAAATAGTTACGTTGGGACCTTGCAGTACCCCACTTGGTATGCAGAAGGTTCATTAGACCAAGCATGGCTTCCCAGGTTATAGTAAAGATGTAGCCATTATCATGATTGAGCACCAGTTCCCTTTCTAGTATCTCAGTAGGTTATTTAGTGATACAGTCCCAGAAATTAAGTGACTGTGTCAGAACCTTAGTTAGGCCGTAATCCATTCTCTGTAAATCTGATGGACAATATTCAGCAACTGTCAACTTATTAGGGGCCAGTGATGTTCTTGGCAGCAGTGTTCAGCAGTACATGTCTTATAACCTGTATATGTCATGCCACATTGGCAGGATATCCGATAGACTCCAAGTTTCCGTAGTCCGAAGTTGTCCTTGAAACTATCAGGCAATGGCCATGTTTTGACTAGTGAGTAGTAGACTGCCTTCACATTGTGTTTCTGGAGAATTCATTCGATCCTTTCGGATAAATGCAGTACAGAATGGAACAAACTTAATGACCACATCCTGCTTAGATTCATTTTATTTTTCTCCTCCAGTTGTACAGTCAGTGTAGGTTGTAAATGTCTGTGCATTTGCCACTCCTTGTAGTCATTCTTCTGGAACACCAACCTCAGAAGTTCAAGTTCTTGGTTGAGACTCATATTGTCGGAGAGAATGCAATCCCTACGTACCAATGTTTTGAGCACCCCATTCCTCTGCCTTAGGTGGTTGTAACTATATACATATACATATAGGCGTTATGCATCTTCTTACAGTAAATTCTGTGGTCCAGCATGCTGTCTGCTCTTCTCTTTACTACGACATCCAGAGAGGGGAGCACATCATCCATTTCAACTTCCACGGTAAATTTGCTGTTCTTATGTATGGAATTGAGGCATATGAGGAAATCATTCAGCTTCTCTCTTCCATGTGGCTATAATATGAGTGTGTCATCTACATAATGGGGGAAAAAACAGGTAGGATTCCATTGGGCTGATTCCAGGGCCGCCTCCTCAAAACATTCCATATATATGTTCGCAACAACTGGTGAACCTTTTCAGGTATGTCTTGGCATCCACATACTTCGTCTTATACCCACATGGAAGTGTCAAGCTGAATACAGTAATTTCCAGATACATTATGAATTCCGTACACCAAACTTCAGTTTTACTATGGAAGTTGAGGAGGACGGCATGCTCCCCTTCCTGGATGTGCCTGTGGAGGGAAGAGTTGACAGCACTGTGGGATACAGCTTGTACTGTAAGAAGATGCACATTGACCTGTACTTGGACGCACACAGCTGCCACCACCCAGCACAGAGGTATAAGGTGCTGAAAACATTGCATCCTCTCTGACAATGAGTCAGCCAAGGACTTGAACTTCCGAGAATGGTCTTCCAGAAGAATGACTAGATGGAGTGGCAAATTCGGAGAACTCTACATTCTACACTGACTGTGCAGCCAGCATAAACAGAACCGCAGGAGGATGTGACCATTGTATTTATTCTCCAGAAACATTAAGTGAAGACAGTCTTCTGCACTCCAGTGAAAACACACACACTGGTAATGTCAAGGACAACCTTGGACTGTGGTAATCTGGGGGTCTGTCAGATACCCTACTAATGTTGTTTGACATACATAGGTCAGATCATTGCAGAGTACATCAGCAGCACAGCAGACTGCAGTAGCCTAACAAGTAAACAGTCACAGAACATTGCCATTGGAATTACACAGAATGGATTGCAACCATACAAAGGTTCTGACAAAAACGTCTATCTTCTGGAATTATCATTAAGGAATCTATTGAGATAAAAGTATGGGAACCTCTGATCAGTCATGATAGTGGCTACGCCCTTAGTAAGGCCTGGGGACCTGCATTTGGTTTGATTTAGAAGAAGAAGGGGAGATGCTAAAACGAATCAACTTAAATGGCAGACACAGCAACAGAACAGCAGCACGGAGGGCGGGGGGGGGGGGGGGGGGGGGGGGAGAGTGCTGCTCCAGTTCCTAAGCAGTCATTCACCAACACACCTGGCAATATGTTTACTTGTTCCATATTGTGCTCACTGGCCAATGATATTTGGCCATTCACCCATGTACTGTTTAGTCTTTAAAACTTTGGTGTTTGCAGGTGGCATTGTAATTCTGTTAAACACAGCAAATTACTTGGGAGATCAGTTGTCTTGAAAAGAGGTTATAATATGAACATAAAAAAAGGTAACGGATTGTAGTCACATTAAATCAGACAATGCTGAGGATATGTTAAGAAATGAGTCATCCAAAGTAGTGAATAGTAGCAAAATAACTGATGATGAGCAAAGTAGAGATGATATAAATAAGGCTGAAAATAGCAAGAAAAAATTCTCAACATTTAATATAAATGTTCAGGAAATTTTTCTGAAGGTATTTGTTTGAAGTATGCCTTGTATAGATTTGAAATGTGGATGATAAATAGTCAAAAGGGGCATAGAAGCTTTTGAAATGTTATGGTACAGAAAAATGCTGAAGGTTATGTGGACATATCAGAAAGCTAAAGAAAAGGTTCTGAATCAAATTGATGTTATTAAAAGTGTCTGGCACAATTTGACTTAATGGAGAAATTGCCTGATAGGATACATCCTGAGGTGTTGAGAACTCTTCCACCTGGTAATGGAGAGAAGTATGGTGGTTAAAATTGTAGAGGGAGCTCATGGCTTGACTGCAGTAACCATGTTCTTCTGGATGAAGGTTGCAGTGGTTTCATGGAGATGAAGGGTCTTGCACAGGATAGACTAGTTTGGAGAGCTGCATCAAATGAGGCTTCAGACTTGAAAGCAAAACAAAATTCTATGAAAGCAAATTTCTGACAGTAGAATTGACAGTCAGATAGTTAAGTATGATATTAGATACAACACATACAAATTTCCAATAACTGCTGTTGTGAACTCTACAAAGAATACAACATTTGTCTGCCATTACTGTGGACAGAAGGTTTCATGTAGGTGTTATGTACAAATGAAGCTCACCCACAAGGGACGCTTTCCTTTATCACAGACTGTCTGGTCAATTGACAGAGACCCAAAGAGAAGCATTTGGTGGAGGGTAACTACATAGGGTACGTAGCAGACAGCATTTCCAACCACTTAGTTCTACTTAGCTAGTGCTAATAAGGGAAATCAACAGAGGGCCCTGATTGCAAAACAGTTTACGAAGTCAACCCTGTTCTAGTCTCAGTTTCTGCTGTGTTTCTCATTTTGTCCTCCCCTCTTCACCCTATCAATAATTCTGATGTGTTCTCATATACTCCAAGTGAGGTACCTTGTTTCAGCCTAGGTCTTTCGGTATTCTGTCAAATTCTTCTCACAATGTCACTTCTGCCTCTTCATCTTCTCCCATTTCGTCTTCCATTTCCATGATATTGTCATGAAGTTTGTTTCCTTTGTATAGTCCTTGTTTATGTACTTTCCATCTTTCAGCCTTCCCTTATTTTCTTAGTGTTAGCTTGCTATTTGAGCTCTCAATATTCATATAACTGCTTCTCTTTTCTCCAAAGATTTCTCTAATTTTCCTGTAGGTTAAAATACCACCCTTAAATGCGTGAGAGGAGGGATGCATTTTAATTATCACTGATGCTGACTGAGAATAAAATATACAGTTTCTGTAGTTCTATCTATAAATGGACAGTGGCATTAGTGAATTCTCAATCATACCATTGGGGCAACAGCTCCTCCACATAAAACATATATTACCACAGTTTTGCAATATGATGTGACACATTTTACATTAAAGTGGAATAGGTCCCACTGCAATAATTTTCGTGCTCTTCATCTCGGTTCCTTTATATCGCTTTCTCGTACTATTTTGAAATATTGTGCATTATTGTTCCTCACCCTTTCGTGTCTGGATCATAATGGTGAATCCTATATTTACCACCCATGGTAAGACAGCTTAAAAACTGATTTCAGTTGTCCTTACATATGATAATTTTCATTTCAGTGTGATGCCAAAGTAGCGAAGTTCTTGTAGTGGATGATAGACTTGAACATGCCAACCACATGTTTCCCTTAGACACTTACACTATTTTTTCTCTATAACCTTTGCCCTATGGGTTGTGTCTGTGTGTATACCTAAGGGTAAAATGTACTCTATGCACCAATCTATCACTTCGTACTACAGCTCTGTGACAAGGTACCTTTCACCCTACTAAGGATACAGATACCTTTAAGAATACTTGATTTTCCTATTGTTTCCATTGCAAAGATTATGAAATTCTTTTGGACAAGGCAATCAACCAGGTGTTCACCAGATGATAACTGCCAAAATGTGACGTGTATAAGTGTCACCCAGTTACAGAACTTGCAGGTCATCAGAAAATTATGAATTTAACATCTGTTTTGCAATCGGAACCGTTTCCCTCCAATCCTATATCTGGCTTATCTGAACACCACAGATGAGAACTGTTTCTTCAACAGATCATGTGTGTGGGGGGGGGGGGGGGGGGGGGCTGTCATATCTCCGGACATAAATGCCACTGATTCCTGCCTTGCTTCTGCTCCCTTTCTACTCTTCTACCTCAGAATTGCCTCCTTGCTGTGTGGTTTCTTTTCCATTTTTATTTTGTAGCGAACCATAAACTGAACACATTTTTTGAGTGTAATTGCTTGGCTTGTAACAAATATCCATGGTAGCTCGGAGTTATACGTACTTGACAGAACAGCACATGGCAAAAACTGCAGTTAAATTGAGGCCAAGAAATAATATTCTGCAAAATTTTTGTGGTACAATGTGGGGCTCTAATCTGCAATCTTATGATCATCTGCCATTTGCCTTGTCTGTTTAGCAGCAGAATATTGCAGCCCTATCTGGGTAAACAGCAGCCGCACAAAGGTGGTAGATACACAACTAAATCAATCAATCAATGTGGATTGTTACTGGTACAATTAAAACCACTCCAGTATTCAGTTCCTGCTGTGAGCCACATTCTACCATCTAACTTGAGAAGGAAGACTACCATTCTGAGGGGTAGAAGAAAACCTGCAAGAAACAGCAGCTGCCAATTCATGAGGACATACCAGCAATCTTAATACACAGATTGCATTCTAGACATCCCCTACTCAGCACAGAGCACAGCTACCAATGCAGTGGACAATAACTTCAATCTCCATGAAGTTTGGATGCAACAGTGGTATAATGTCACTCCACTAGAGCTCCATAACTTCCTTCAAGTCAACAACCAACCAAGAGAGCTTGATCTGGCCTGGAGGACCTGGAGTACACTCAGCTGGATCTGGAATAACCAGTGGAGATGACATTCTAAGACTCATAGGAAAAGGCTATGACTCCAGAGTGTAAGTGTGGCTTTCGAAGACAGACAGTCAGACATATTATTGAAGAGAGCCCTCAAAATGTGTACCTTGGTAACTTGGACACTAAAGTAGACGTGATGAATTATATAAGTAATATGGCAGTAAATGTGTAAATTATGTAATATTTTATTTATATTTCTAAATAGTTTCCATGTAATTGTCTTATGATTAATAATAATAATAATAATAATAATAATAATATTCTGTGTGTGAGGAATGCGGTCCCAAAAGTTAGGTGTGACTTGTTAGTCCTGTACATGTGATTTAATGTTATGAATGTAAGATCTTCAGTTTCAGTCTGACATTAAGATCTTCAATTCCAGTGTGACATACTTTATATTTGACACTAAAATCGTGCTTGTATCAAAATTTTATGTTAACAAAAGGATATAGAGTAGATTTAACTGTGTTTAATTTTCTGGGACTTATTTAATATATGGCAGGTCTTGACAAAACCTATAACACCTTTATTTCAAGTGAGAATCTTCTGGTTGCTTGTTTTGTGGCTAGCATATTCATCCAGCCAATTAAGGAAAATTGGGGGAGGGGGGGGGGGGGCATTAAATAGCAACTTTTTGCACATTGTTAGGAGAGTGTATCATGAATAGCATATTGAAATTTCTGACTGCCAGGGTGCGAGCATTGCGTTGGAAGTGGGTTTATAGGTAACTTTTTTTATAATTTTCTTGAATAACTTAAAAACCACAGCTTCTAGTGAATATGTTGTCCAGTGCGAAACTAAACTGCATTAAATTAGTACATAGAAAGTCCTATTCGTTTTTCCTCTAGCACTCATAATTTCCATGTTCAGGGAAGGGAGAAATCACAGGTTATTAGAAATATTACTCTAACAGCATAAAATCAATGTTTGTTTTTAAATTAAGTAGGTTAAAAACAAATGTGTATACCACCTCCAAGTGCAGTAAAGGCACATAAAGGGGTGAATTGTGTTCTGGGTGTGCTAAACAAAACATTGGGGGTAGGGGGTGTGTGGGCTTGAAGAATGAGGGAAGATTGGCCGCCAGAGTGTGGTCATGCACTTCCCTCCATAGGTCGCAAACTGAAATTTGAACAGGTGATTCCACAGTCTGTGTACCCCACTGTATCACAAGAAGCAACTAGAGAATGTTTCACAAAGTTATATGGGCCCTCCATAGTGCACCAATCGCTGGTGACAAAGTGCACACATATGCCTGTGTTGCATTTATTTTGCGCAGAATATGTTAACACTATGTGGAATGTAGGTATGAGCTGCTAATGGCACCGACACAGGTAAGCATATGGACAGAATCTCTCTAAATCTCTTTACACTGTTCTGCACTGTTAGAGAAGAAATTGATTCCTAGTCATCCTGTACAGCAACTTTAGTGTTCCTCTGGGAAAGGCAGCTTCATCTACCACAAGCTCTGCTAGCTTTTTAGTTTACATGCAGACTACACCTCCCCAGCATTTCCTGTTCAGTTCACTTATGTGACAAGATGAAATAACTTCACTGAGTTTGTACTGAGATTAATAAGTGAGTACTTAATTGCAGTTGTTAAGTGAACTGTTATGCAGAAAAGCTCAAACTGTCAGCTGTGTACAACACTGAAAAGCCTTTTCCAAATAAACCTTACTGTCAATATGTATTCAACAATGTCATTTTCATTACTTCCACTATCCGTGTCTGGAATACTTTTCACAGCATGAGAGGTGTCAAATACGTCACCCCAACCTCAGCTTTCACAGATTCCAAAGAGGTCTCCCTCTGTAACAGAAGTGGGTTACCTAGGTGTTATAGAAGTTCAGATAGTTCAACATAAGTCAAGCAGTGCATTACAGCAGATTACTGTACTAGACTTGAACATGATCAGTCCCATTCCATCAGACATATTCACACCCATCCTGGAAGATATACTGTGGATATACGGTAAGTGGTTTTACTCGGTACAGTCCACTCTGTAAATTTCTGAATGGAAAAGATTTATTCAGTCTACCAGTAACACAGTTAATGGTGAGATAAATGCAGTAACTTTTTGGACATTCATTAATTCACCATCAAGTGATTACAACACATTTACATGGCCTTATAATATGCTGTCAACAATAGACAGCAGGGTGTCACATTCACCCTCCAGTCTCTTTCCCAGCAACACAACATAGATGACTGACATCACATGTACAAAGTAAACATACAGAAACACATTGTACACAGTGGCTCACTTAAAAACTGCAAATAAATACTCACTTGATAAACTGAAAATAACTTCACTATATAAACACAAGTTATTTTGTCTGCTTGCATAAGAGAACTAGACAGGAAGTGCTAGGAAGACAAAGTCTGTCTAAACTGAAAAAGTGAGCAGCACTCACGGTATGGAAAGTTGCCTTTGCCAGAACACCACCACAGCTGCTGTACAGGATGACTAAGAATCAATTTCTGCTCTAGCAGTGTAGAACAATGTGCAGAGATTTGTGTAGATTCTGTTCATATGCATTAGTAACTCATATATAGATTCCTTGCAGCATTACCGAGCAAGGTGGCGCAGTGGTTAGCACACTGGACTCACATTCGGGAGGACGACGGTTCAATCCCGTCTCCGGCCATCCTGATTTAGGTTTTCCGTGATTTCCCTAAATCGTTTCAGGCAAATGCCGGGATGGTTCCTTTGAAAAGGGCACGGCCGATTTCCTTCCCAATCCTTCCCTAACCCGAGCTTGCGCCCCATCTCTAATGACCTCGTTGTCGACGGGACGTTAAACACTAACCACCACCACCTTGCAGCTTTAACACATTCTGTGGAAAATACTCTCTCCCTGAGCAAGTCTGCACACTGTGTTGCCAGTGATTCGTAAGGTGAGCTGTAGAGGCCCCGTATAATATTCTATAGCTGCTTCTTGGGACACAGTGGAGTACATAGAGCTGGGAATCATCTGCTGAAATTTCAGTTAGCAGATCTATGGAGGAGGAAAGTGCATGAGAACAATCTGGTGATATCCCTTCCCTCATTCTTCAACCCAGTCTCCTTCCTCCAATGTGTTACTCCACCAAAGCACAATTAACCTGTTAATATGGCTCTACTGCACTTAGAAGTGGTACACATATTTAATATTTGTTTTTAACCCACTTCATTTAATTTTATACTGTTAGGAAATATTTTTAATAATCCATGATGTTTCCATCCCATGAACATGGAAACTATTATTCCTAGAGAAAAAATTAATAGGACCATTTTTTGTTGGAAATTTAATGTAGTTTAATTTTGTACTATGGTACATTTTCAAAGAAGCTGTGGTTTTAGAGTTATGCAAGAAAAATATTAAAAAGTGATTTTCAAATTCACCCCAGCACTCACACCCCACCAGTAAGGATTTTTTAGTATGTTGTTCAGGGCACACTCGCATAGAACTGTGCAAAAAATTGTAACTGCATGATTTTTCCCCCCTAGTCACTCTTCACTGTTCTTATTTGGCTGGGCTAAATGGTGCATGCTAGAGAGTAATATGGTGTATTTGAAATGGCTGTTCAGCTAAAAATCACAGTACATTGATGGGCAATGGCACTCATAGTGAGGTTTTCCAGGAGAAATATTCTTTCTCTGTAATTAAATAGCAAGGTACCAATTTAAAAATTATAAAATTGTTGTGAAGTCTTAATTTTTTTCAGTTAGTATTGTCCAAAGGAGTTCAAAATGAGATGACAGACTCAGAAGAAAATAAGGGAAGTTACCAGAGAGTATAGCCAGTGCTTTACAACAGTTCCAAGTTCAAGAATTTTGCTATTGAATCAAGGTGGAGGGAAGAGAAATTTGCTTCAATTTTGCGTGGTTGTTCATATGTGTAATACTTCAGACTTTCATTTCTTTTCTGTCTGTATGCAGCAAAAACGATGCAAGAAATTGATTTCCTATGTTTGAACTGGCAATCCTTAAAGACCTTGTTATGATGAATTTGTAAATGCAGCTATGCTTGCATTGAGAGGAGGAGGAAAAAATAACAAGTGAAAATAATTGAACAAAAATTCCACACATGATAATCCAAGTTAAAAGCAGACACAATTCCATTATTGAGGGAAATAAAGAGACTTTGTGTTCCCAAATGGTATTAGAGAAACATGAGGTTACTCTTATTTAAAATATTTTGTTGCTCCTCTAGAATTAGGGAATTTCACTCAAACACGCCAAAATGGGGAAAATATCAGAATACTAAGCAGTGATCAAAATACAAAGCAGTGATCAGGCTTCACTACAATGAGTGACGTGAATATTTGCATTGCATAGTAACTTACTGTAATTTATTTGCACGTTCGCTGCCCTCGGCGCACCAGCGCACCCAGCCGATACTGGTGCACATGCCGTGGATGCGCTGGCGCGGCGAGAGAATCAGATGTTGCGAGGCATCACGGTTTAGTCAGGTACAGCCGTGGGGTGTATTTTATTGTGCAGGCACAATTTTTAAAGATGCAGTTAGCATTTTTTCCCTACAGTATTTCTCTGTTGTGAGACTGAAAATGGAAAACAATCGTGACACGGCGGGCCCTTCAGAACCCATGAAATGTAAAATAAGGGACACAATAAACGTACAAAAACTAATGGATGCGGAATTATTACGAATATTAGGAGAAAGCAATTCGGAAACAGTATTGGCCAGTGGAGAGGATAGGTGGGAATCCAGTGAAGAATCTGACAGAGCCGAGTTTGCTTTAGATGAGACTGTAGAAATGGCTGTAAATCCAAGCGACAGGAAAAGAGGATGGGTGGGAATCCATTGAATAGTCCGACAGAGCCGAGTTTGCTTTAGATGAGACTGTAGAAATGGCTGTAAATCCAAGTGACAGGGAAAGGGCAGAAGAAGTGGTAACAAGCGGTAACATAGCTGATACAAGTGTTGCATGGGAAAGTAAGCCAGTTGGAATGGTAAATTCCAACTGGTAAATTTTATAAAAAATGAGGGACTGCTAATTCAACCAACAGGAAACACTCCCTTAGATTATTTTCATCTTTTGCTGATGAACGAATTTCTATTGAAAGTTGTAGAAGGAACAAATTGAAACGCGATTGAATTATTCCTTTTTGTGGGAACCAAAGAACAATGACGCATAAATTGTTGGAAAGATGTGACTATTGGTGAAGTGTTAGTGTTCTTGGGAGTTTTCCTGCACATGGGAAATGTAAAGATGAGGAAGTTGCAGGACTATTGGAAAAAGAACCCTTTATTTCACATGAAAGGAATTGCCGATGGTATTTCACGAAATCGTTTTCTTCTAATACTATGTGCATTGCATTTTTCTGAAAATCCAAACAGGACAAACTAAAACCATCCGACAGGTTGTTTTTCAGTGAAAGGATGTGCCAAATGTACTACCATGGATGGTAACTGGACGAATCAATGATCCTTTGGCTTGGAAGATTACTTTTCTGCCAATACATCAAAAATAAAAAGCACAAATATGGCATAAAGCTATATATTTTGACAACTCCCACTGGAATGGTCCTAAAATGTGCGGTATACACTGGCATGCTGGACGATTTAGGAGGAAGAGGCCATGCGCAAGAAATTGTTCTTCATTTAATGGGTGAAAAGTTGAATGCTGGTCACCACTTGTACATGGACAATTAGTATAATAGCTTTGCATTGGCAAAGTTGCTCTTGGATAAGAAGACTCACTGCACGGGAACTCCGAGGGCGAATAGGAAGGATACACCCAAGGAATACAGAAGGCAAAATTAAGAAAAGGTGAAGCCGTTGCCAGATTTGCAGAAGGAGCTATGATAGGTAAGTGGCGTGATAATAGGGAGGTTTGGTACATTTCTAATGCATTAAAAATCTAATGTTGAGGTTGAAAACAAAAGAAAGGAGAAGAAATCTAAACCAAGGGCCGTTGTAAACTACAATAAATTTATGTTGGGAGTTGATTGGCACAATCAGATGTTATCATATTACCTCTCGGAATGAAATACGCTGGTACAAGAAACTTTTTATCCACTTTATGTAAATGATGCTGACAAACGCACATGCCCTACACAATAAATATTCTGGCACTAAAATGCCCCTCCAAGAATCCAGACTCAGTATTATAAGAGCACTATTGCCACAAAAGCAGCTAGAACAGCCAGTCAGAAATCCCGAACATGTTGTGGTAAAATGAGAATCAACTGGTAAATCAAAAACACTGAGAAAAAAGTCCAGATTATGCGCCAGCCAAGGACAACGAATAGACACAATTTAAGAGTGCCCAGATTGGCCAAATAGAGCAGGGTATTGTTTGAATTGTTGTGTTATTCACCACCTCTAATGGCAGATAGCACTTTTGTTGTTCTTTCATTTTTCGACAGTTATATGTACGTACTATTCTTGAAATTTGTATTTATTTTATTTGTTTGAGTGTAATCGGTAAAGTTTTTGGTTGTCTTTTTCTGAGATTTGACATACCTTGTATTTCAGAAGTTTCTTCAAAATCTTGTGTTTGTTTTTGAATGCTGTTTCTATTATATTTTTTGTTCAATAAATATGTCGTTTGTCAGTAAGATGTTTTGTTTTATTTTTTAATATAAAATAAAAATGTAGTACTCTAAACTTTCACAATTTTCAGGAAAAATTAACGAGACGCACTAGCGCGTCCATGGCCACCCACTGCTGAATGTGACCTGATATGCCACTGACACCTTAGTGCGCCCAAAAGAAATTTGACTCACGAGAGTAAATTTCATCTTTTACTTAAAAATAAATACATTTATATTACTTTTAGCAATACAGTTTGAGATTCTATTAAAAAAATAATTGGTTATGTGGCAACGCAAGGCCAATTACAGTGGCATTGCAAAACAACTGAATTGGTAAATTATCATCTGAGTTTGCTAAAAATGGAAAAGAATAAATCCCTGAGAAATTAAATCAGATATAGTAAACCTGGCATGATAATAGCCTTAAATACAATGAATTTTAATTTAATAGACACAGATGGTCACTTCAGAGCCACACCAGTACTCAAATAATGATGTGCTGCAATTCACGTTAATTGGGTATAAAGAGTTAAATTATTAATAATTTATATGTAGAAAATATGTTCCTGTACTTCATGTCTTCCGTGTATCATCATATTCCATTTTGTCTGATACTTCTGCAAACTGCACATACTGCAGCAGTTTCATGGCAACAGAGGAGTAATTTTTGCTACACCACAATCACCTGAGCTGTTAACATTAGTGTTTTGTAGATATAAGTTTTGCAAACATTGTGACATTTTCTTTGTTCCAGGAATTATTAAAGTACCACCTGGTAATCAACAGTTATTTAATAAAGATAATCAAATAATGGAAGATGATAAAATGTTACAAGATTATGGTCTTACTTCAAGTGTAGCGAAAGCTCAGAGTCCAGCAGCTGTGGGACTAGCTCTGAGGTGAGTTGCAAAATTAAACTCTGTGTCTTTGAAGGTTGAAAGTCAGCATTGTTACCCTTTAACTGTAACTAGCTGTAATCCTGTACTTTCAGTGCCTAGGCATACTGTTGCTTTTTTTTTCTGCTTGCTCTGATCAACTCACGCAGTTCACCACATATCGAAGGCTAAACTGGCAGTTTAATAACTCACAGTTCCAAGCATTTTGTGTTTGGGAAACATTTAATAGGTAATATACTGAAACAGGTAGGCTCTGTCAGCAATAATTGTGCCATTTAGAGGCCAAACTGACTAACTCAAGCGCAATAGAAACTGAAAAAAAAGATTAAATTAAAATGCAGATTGAAAATTCAGCTTTAACTCGAATTTATTTCCCTCATAATGTTACTATGCTAATTATAATTTTGTGTGATGCATAAATTTTATGGAAAAACAACACATATTACCACTGAAACATAGAACACTGTAACATTTGTATTTTTTCATGAGTTAGTCATACTGTCAGCTGAAAAAGTTCACTTTTCATTTCACTTTTACTCCCAGTGTTTCTAATTATCTTAATAAATGATCTCACACTTCCCCGACACTTGACTGTTGTGTTCCTGACAAGTGGTCACTAGCTTCTTGTAGTATTCATGGTCCACAGGACATTAGATCTGCCCTCTTTCCCTTGCTAATGGGACAAATACTATAGTTGGTACTTAATTGAAACCCTCCGCTGCCAACAGATGTTATTGATATACCTCTATGGGGACAGGTGTAAAATATGTGCCCCGACCGGGACTGGAAACCCGGATCTCCTGCTTACATGGCAGATGCTCTATCCATCTGAGCCACCAATGACACAGATGAATAACATGACTGCAGGGACTTATCCCTTGCACACTTCCCGTGAGACCCACATTCCAAACTGTCCACCATCTACATACGTAATGTACCTAATAGGTATTTGCCCATCCACACATTACTCACACACAGTAAGGTGATGATTCACATTAGTGTGTGTGAGTAATGAGTGGATGGGCAAATACCTATTAGGTACATTACGTATGTAGATTGTGGACAGTTTGGAATGTGGGTCTCACGGGAAGTGTGCAAGGGATAAGTCCCTGCAGACGACTGTGTCATTGGTGGCTTAGATGGATAGAGCGTCTGCCACGTAAGCAGGAGATCCCGGGTTCGGGTCCTGGTCGGGGCACACATTTTCAGCTCTCCCCATCGAGGTATATCAATAACACCTGTCGTCAGCTGAGGGTTTCAATTAATTATCATTTATTCTAGAGAAGCTGCATGGTCATCAATGGTATCTGTTCTTTCGAGAACAGTTACTATCTTTATATAAATACTTGAGAGTATAGGGTATCCTGGTTTATAGTTGCAAATTCAGATTGTCAAACTGTTGTAGATTTCATAATTTTCATAAAACGTCGTCTTGCACAGTATAGTGTAAGGTAGTAACTTCTCCAATTGAATCCATAGTAAGTCAAGCCGGTTTACCGGTAAGCCGTCGACTATCATCTTCCGGCTTGTCATGGTATCTTCAACAGTCTTTGTAGACAAAAATTTATTGTGATTCATTGCACCTACTAGAATGTAGCCCTTTATTTTGCAGTTACAAATTAGATGGCCCCAGGCTTCTGGTGAGATGATGATTTACATGTCTTTCGCACTATAAATCAAATATGCCCAAGGGCATAATCATTTGGCTCATAGCTGTGTCCAGGTATTAAAAATTTTAAATCAATATTATCTGCATTGATTGCAGAAGCTTCATCATTGTTATTTTGTTTCAAATCTGAGCTGTGCATGAATCTGAGTAAATCTGAATATGATTGTGGTCTTTTGCATTGTTTGTTATGTGCTGTTTCAGGCCCTACATACAGACATAAACCCTTTGTTGTTATTGAAATTGTGACAGCCAATATTGTATACATCATTTATAATACACATTTAATGATGTCAACTCTACATGTAAGTATTTAGAGGTATTACAAAGAAGCGATATGAAATAGGTCAGTCAAGTAAAATCAGTAGTAAGGAGGGCGAATGGAATACTTGGATTATATACGCAGAAACAAATGCTATGAAAATACAAACAAGAAAATTGGAGTTAGTCAGTCACTCACTTTGACCTCCAAAAGCTGTAACGAAGTTTTCAGTTGTCTTACAAAGAGTTCTCGTGTATTGGTGCAAGAATTAACCAATAGAGTTAAATATTTTGGCCACTGCAAACATACATGTTTGTGAAGTTTTTTTTAAAATGAAAAGTAGAAAAGTTATTAAACATGGAGTTAGTTGGTTTGGCTCTGAGTGGCATGATTAGTCCAGTTATACACAGTCTGTGAGAAAAGTAATGAGACTGACAACACTGCGAGCAATCTGGCAACGCTATGTTGTTCTGCTTGTGTAGACCAGTGTGTTCATCCCTTCCACGTGGTTAGTCTGAGTCTCCGCTGAGTACAGTCATAACATGATTTTTGAGACCACCCCCTGTGAAGATGTGTTCTTGTTGTGTATGTCGTGCAGTTGGTACAACAGAATTTAGAGGAATGGTATGCCATCAATTTTTTAGTTAAACTTGAGAAATCAATGAGAGTGACCTGTGGAAAGATGAAGCAGGCCTATGGGAAACTTCCTTATCAAAAGCACGAGTTTTTCACTGGCAGAAATCATTTTTGGAAGGCTGAAGACACATTGAAGATGAACGTTTGTCAGGGATATTTTCAACTTCAAAAACTTACAGAAACACAAAACGTCTGCATGCTTCAGTGAAATCAGACCAACACGTAACAATTCCAACCAAGTGTTTTACAAATGTGTCCTAGAAAGGCTCAGGTAAAGGGACATGTGAATGCTGCAGCATGACGGCGCCCCATGTCACATGGCCACTTCCCTCCCTTGAAAGGAATTCCTATTGTTCTGTAGCCCCCTGCTCATCTGATCTGTGTCCTTGTGACATTTTTCTTACCCAAAAATCAAAAATGTTTAAAAGGATGTCATTTTGAAACTCTGGAGAACATTTAGAGGAATGTGACCAATGTGTTAAAGACCCTACCACCCTTTCAGTGTTGCTACCAGGACTGGGAATGACTCCACCAGTGTATAGCTAAGGAACTACTCTGAAAAGGACAATATAATCGTTGGAAAAAAATAACAACTTGGTAGATAAAAACTCAGACTTATTACTTTTTTCTCACACACCTCGTATGGCACAGCAATTCCCTTTTGATGTTTATAATTTCTGCAGCCATCTAAAGTTTCAGCATCCACCAAATTTTTCATGACGAGATGACAGAAGAACACTAGACATGTTTCCTTCTCTGTGAAAATATTACATGTCATATTGTAATAGGACAATTTGCCATAATCACTGCCGGCTGCTGTGACCAAGCAGTTCTAGGCACTTCAGTCTGGAACCGCGCTGCTGCTACGGTCGCAGGTTCAAATCCTGTCTTGGGCATGGATGTGAGTGATGTTCTTAGCTTAGTTAGTTTTAAGTAGTTCTAAGTCTAGGGGACTGATGACCTCAGATGTAGTCCCATGTGCTTAGAGCCGTAATCACTAAGTACGAGGCTTGCACAAATCCCACTACTTGTAAATTATTTTTGTCTTGAGGAAGCTGCAGTGCAACGTGCATTGTGGATTAGTTCTTCATATAGTTCTTCATTGTGTAAGCAGAGGAACAGAATTTTTAATGTGTGTTTCATACCTAAATTACCCACATGGAGGTTTCATTTTCAAAAATGCTTTCATGATGAGTGACCACATCACGTAACATATCTTCCCTCAAAATTTCACATTTTTATGACCAATAGTTGAAACTGATCAGCAATGTGCCGACTAAATGTTGAACTCTCCTTTTATTGCATTCTGGGTCAATTTTAGAAAATTCCTTTCTTGGTAGCTATGTACATCACATGTCCCCCCTCCCCCAAAGTGCATGTATCTAGAACCAATGGTTTAGGACATAGGTTCTTAGATTGTATGGCATTGCAACCCCTGAAATTATATTAATGCCTATTGCAGTTCCTAGGGTCTGGGTTATACAAAATCATTTCTCGTTAGGACCTTACAGTGAATAATACATATTGCTACCAAAATGTATGTATCTAGTACAAATGGTTGAGGCTGATCTCAGTTGGGCAATTAGCTTTGAACTCCCTTTTACCACCTTAGTGGGTGGATTTTAAAAAAAAAAAATAATTTCTTGCTGATTCCCTTCAGGACACAAAAAATTTTTCGGCCAGATTTTGTTTCTCTTGGCCCAACATCCTAGGCTGGGTGGCGTTGTGTTTTTCACCATCTAGTCAACACAGTATTGTTGTCCATATCTATTCCACCATGCTCCCATCCCATTGCCTCATGGTCCATGTTCTTGTAAAAAACCTGCCTGTCTCTCACTGCCACCTACTCCAGTCCTGTTATAGGCATTTCCTACATAATCAGAGACAAGGTTTACACCTATGAAAGCAACCATGTAGTTTACCAGTTCAGCTGCAATGAGCAGTCTATGTGGGCACGACCACCAACAAGCTGTCTGTCCTCATGAATGACTACTTCCAAACTGTGGACAGGGGACAGACCAGCCAGTTGCCGAGCTAGCCACAAAGCACAGTGCACATAACTTCAATGGCTACTTCACAGCCCATGCAATTTTCATTCTCCCTGCCAACACAAGCTTTTGTGAATCGCACAAGTGGGAACTCTCCCTGCAACATAGGAAAATACCCTTTGTTCCCACCCACCCCTCCTCAGCCTTTTCTAGTCCCTGTCCACTTATTGACCAACACAAATATTAGAATAAATGAAACCAAAAGGCAGCACCAAAAACAGACAGTAGAAAACTGTGGTTTGCTAAACTGGTGATCCAGTGGCATGAAACGAATTGTTTCATGTGGTAGACTGCACTAAATCTCACCGTTGTGGCAGACAAGGTAGTAGCCATGCTCAAGTCACTTGCTTAGAGCACTTCAAGATAACTGACCTGGTTGTGACTTTACTGAGCTGCATTAATGCCTCTGAAATGCTGACAGTCGCTTTGTGTGACATAACTATATTTATTAAACCTTCCTTCTAAAGATTTTTGCCCTAGAAATGTTTTCTTTTGGGCAATATTTATTAATCCAGTGCTGTCTGTAATCAAAAACATAGGTAGTTCTTGTTATGTGTGAAAGACATGGTTTAAGCTCCTTAATATGGAACTATATTTCTTTATTGGAGTGTATATCTTCCTCTTTGCACTCCTAAGGTTACACAGTTCAATTTATGAAGTGTATTATTATTTTTTGACATTTCATGTGACTGTTATCTCTGATAAAAGCATCGCCTTCCAGTTTGCATTCAGAAACAAAGATTAATGAGAAGAACTGAGGTATCTGTGTAATTATCCGATTGCCTTCTCTCATCAAATATTGACTTCTGTAGCATTTTAATGTACTTAGTTTGGCTTCTGTAGCATTTGAATGCACTTAGTTAATCACAGTTACCTTTTCTCCTCCTCATTGCTTATACTAGAGTCTCTTCCCCAGCAGAAATCCTTAATTAAATGCATCTTTTTATTTATTCCCACATTTTTTACTGTTTTCCTTTTCCTTTCACTGTCAAGAAAACAATGTATAATGACAAGTTTGTGAAACTCACTTTTTATTGGTGGATGTTCATCAACTTGTTAATGTTTTGTGCTGAGTATGTTCTATGCATCATTCTACCTCTGCCCTGTGTATAACCTTCTGTTACACTTATTTTCTTGCTAAACTTTACTGTAATATGTGCAAAGAAAAATGCTTTGATAAGTGAAATGGTCTGACGAAAAATAATTTCTCTTTATTACAGGCAGGAAACTGGTGATTTTGAACCACTAGAAATTACGCCATTTTCATCGCCTCCAGATCTTCCTGATGTAATGAAATCACAAGAAAGCAATGGCCAGGAACAAACATCATGAACACAAAAGATTGATTACATCTGTTTATTTAAGATGAAGGCCTCTGTAATCTCTCTAATAAATCACCAAAGACAGGGATTCAAATGTAGCCAATACAAATCACTGCAAAAGTGATTTATTCATATAGGACAGAATGTGTTAATTTATTGTTGTTTGTATGACTTTAATATTTATTTTTTCCTGTCAGAGAATTATGACCTCAGTAATAAGTTAAGTAGTACCTCATACAATTTTACTGTGTAAGTGCTAATACGCATTTAAAATTGGTATCACTCCGTTACAGATAAGTGAACTTAATATGTAAAACTTAGCTATCTTTATTGTTCTTTTTGTTTTTTTCCCGCCCGGGACCCATTGAAAACCAAACTACTGCATTACTGGAATGACATCTCAGTTGATACTGTAATTTTGTAACACACTGATAGTACTGTTATCATGGACCTCAGGTATCTTTCGTGAATAACAACATGCACAATGTGACTGAGAGTAAGTTTTTTAATTGTTTTGTAAGACAACGTAGCACCCTTTCAAAAATTAGAACTTTTGCAATTGTAAAACCAAAATTATTAGAAAACAAATTCCCATGAATGACATTTGAGATGAAAAAAGGTGACTTTGCATTGTGTGTGCCTATGAAGTTACTAATGCATTTAAATAAAATGAGTTACATAATAGGCCAGTCTCTTATTACAATACAGTTTTCAGTCATTTTAAAAACACTCCTGTTTTCAAGTTTACATTTATTACAAATTATCTATAGTGGATTCAGATAATCCAAGCTAAAGATATTTATTAAATTTTAGCTGAAAATTATTCATGGTTGTGCTTTTATTTCAGAAGGCTGTTAACAAACCGATTTAAGCAGAATTTGTTACTTTTCTTTGAATAAACACTATTTGTAAATATCAAAAAACTTAATGATTTTTTTTCAGCTTTAAAATTGTCCTTCATATTAAATAAATATTTGCAATTTAACAATGCAGAAAGGTTGGATTGCAACTCACCACATAGAGGAGGCATTGAGTCGCAGATAGGCACAATGAGAAAGACTGCTAGAAACGTTACAGTTTTTTGGCAAAATCCTTCTTCAGCAGTAGAAAACACATGGCCACTGTCTTTGGGTGCTAAGACCCAGCTCCATCCTTAGTGGTTGGAGAAAGTAGCCATATGTGGGGTTGCTGTGTGATTGTATATGTTTTTTCCTGCTTTATGGACTTTGTCCAAAAGCTAAAATATTTTTAGCAGCCTTTTTCATTGTGCCTGCCTGCTCTATGTGATGAGTAGCAATTATCTTTTCCATACTGGTGTTATTCCTTCTTCAAATTTCCATTATTTGTTTGTATATTATGTTGGAATAATAAATCAGAAAAGGTAAAGAATAAGAGCGGCTACATTTACAGTACTCCGAACTGCGGTATATTTCTACACTTCATATCTAATGCTCAAATTGGAGAGTGTAGCTGTATACTTTGTCATTGCTGACTTTTGGTATATTTCAGTTTACGTTGTTCAGCTATCACTGTGTCAACACTTCTCTTCATAATTCAGATATACGATGACCACCACCCCGTCATCATCTTGCAGGTGGCTGCATGAAGAATTGCATAATGATGCATCATTTTGTAGACTCAACTAATAACTTGGCAAAGCGTTGCAATTGCTTAATATGTATGGCAACTGGATTTATGTCCTAATCACAACTTCCTCCTCATTCTGTCCATCACCTCTTCCCCCCTCTCTCTGACCATCTGTGTCAACACTTCTCTTCATAATTCAGATATACGATGACTACCACCCCGTCATCATCTTGCAGGTGGCTGCATGAAGAATTGCATAATGATGCAGCATTTTATAGACTGAACTAATAACTTGGCAAAGCTTTGCAATTGCTTAATATGTATGGCAATTGGATTTATGTCCTAATCACAACTTCCCCCTCACTCTGTCCATCACCTCTTCCCTCCTCTCTCTGACCATCTCCTCCCCCATCCACTCCACCTCCTCCCCCCCCCCCCCCTTTCTCTGTCAAACCTTCTCCTTCTCCCTCTCTATATTCATTTCCTCTCCTCCCCCTCTCTCTGATCTTGAACCTTGTTTACTGGCATTGCAAACAAAACCTTCATTGGGAACTGAAGTCGCTTAAAATGAATGGGTGAATCAGTTGGGATCATTGGTACATGGGATATGAGAGAGACCTCACCATGTGCTAGATGTGTGAGGATAGAAGTATCAATGACAGTACTTCACATAGCTTTAATTAGTGTTGGAGTTGGATTACAAAGTTTTGGACAATTCATATTCTGTAGACATAGTCTAATCATAAGGCATAAATACAGCTTCCTGTGTTTTCTGTTAAAACAAAATGTGAAAAAGAAAGCAAAACAGCACATTGTGGGACTGATGACACCATCGTTTGGCCCCTTTACTTCCCAAACCAACAATCCAGCACACTGTTGTATATATAATTTTTGTTTAAAATTGTATGTAGGTGAAAGAATATACATAGAAGAAACCACCTGTCTAATTTTTTAAATCCCCCGATATTATAGTTAAAACTGATTACAATAAAGTAAATGAAACCAGACATTTTCACAGCACAGCATTTTTTTGTCCTTTATCAATTTTAACTGAAAACCTGTACATTGTCTTTTAAAAATATATAGAGGGTGATCAGAAACAGTCTGAAAAGATTGCAAGGATGTTGCATGATGGGTTGTGCTGAGAAATAATTGATAAGAAATTGATATGTTGCACTGTTTCTGAGTTAATTAGCATTGAAGTTGCCCAGTCAGGCTGTTGCATGCGCAAATTCCAACAACCTGCCAGAGACGGTGTCACCGAACATGTTCTTCATTTGGTTTCCTAAAACCAAACAAAAGAGATACAAAAATTGGACATGGGACAATAGTAAGGATCAAACCGGATCCAAAGCCTGAGCACTCTCATGCACTATCATGCACACTATGAGAACGACAGACACCAATTTTATCTGGCAGGGTGCTTGAGTCCATGTGCACAATGGCCTGATTGGCTAACTTCAATCCCGAGTAATTCAGAAATGGTGCAACATATAAGATTTTTTCTTAATAGTTATTTCTCAGTGCAACCTACCGTGCAACACCTTTACAAGCTTTTCGGACTGTTTATGACCACCCTGTATAGCCCATATCTGATAGAATGTTTATTAGACTATTGTGCAAAACTTTGAAGTTAGTCGGTCAATAACTTTTCGAGATTGTTGGTAACAATATTAAAAAACATCATGTTTTTATACAGTAGTATACACTGCCTAAATTTTTATATATAATCAGCATTGGCGGCCGAAGACTTCTGGCATAAGAAGTCAGCCTCATTCTGCCAACGGCCTTGTCAAAGAGGGCGGAGGAGCAGATAGAGGTTCAGGGCACTCTCTTAGGGGTGGGAAATTGCCCCTAAAGGCTGAAGAATCATCAATGATCAACGACATGAGGATGTAGAAGGCAATGGAAACCACTGCATTAAAGACAGGTAACGTGTATCCACAGGACATGTGGCCTGTGGTTGAAGAAGTGTCATGATGATCTCTCCATTGGCAGAAGATACCGGAATAGTCCCCCATTCGGATCTCCGGGAGGGGACTGCCAAGGGGGAGGTTACCGTGAGAAAAAGATTGAATAATCAACGAAAGGATAACATTCTGCGAGTCGGGGCGTGGAATGTCAGAAGCTTGAACGTGGTAGGGAAACTAGATAATCTGAAAAGGGAAATGCAAAGGCTCGATCTAGATATAGTTGGGGTCAGTGAAGTGAAGTGGAAGGAAGACAAGGATTTCTGGTCAGATGAGTATCTGGTAATATCAACAGCAGCAGAAAATGGTACAACAGGAGTAGGATTCGTTATGAATAGGAAGGTAGGGCAGAGGGTGTGTTACTGTGAACAGTTCAGTGACCGGGTTGTTCTAATCAGAATCGACAGCAGACCAACACCGACAACGATAGTTCAGGTATACATGCCGACGTCGCAAGCTGAAGATGAACAGATAGAGAGAGTGTGTGAGGATATTGAAAGGGTAATGCAGTATGTAAAGGGGAACGAAAATCTAATAGTCATGGGCGACTGGAATGCAGTTGTAGTGGAAGGAGTAGAAGAAAAGATTACAGGAGAACATGGGCTTGGGACAAGGAATGAAAGAGGAGAAAGACTAATTGAGTTCTGTAACAATTTTCAGCTAGTAATAGCGAATACCCTATTCAAGAATCACAAGAGGAGGAGATATACTTGGAAAAGGCCGGGAGATACGGGAAGATTTCAATTAGATTACATCATGGTCAGACAGAGATTCCGAAATCAGATATTGGATTGTAAGGCGTACCCAGGAGCAGATATAGACTCAGATCACAATATAGTAGTGATGAAGAGTAGGCTGAAGTTCAAGACATTAGTCAGGAAGAATCAATACGCAAAGAAGTGGGATACAGAAGTTCTAAGGAATGACGAGATACGTTTGAAGTTCTCTAACGCTATAGATACAGCAATAAGGAACAGCGCAGTAGGCAGTACAGTTGAAGAGGAATGGACATCTCTAAAAAGGGCCATCTCAGAAGTTGGGAAGGAAAACATAGGTACAAAGAAGGTAGCCGCAAAGAAACCATGGGTAACAGAAGAAATACTTCAGTTGATTGATGAAAGAAGGAAGTATAAACATGTTCCGGGAAAATCAGGAATACAGAAATAAAAGTCGCTGAGGAATGAAATAAATAGGAAGTGCAGGGAAGCTCAGACGAAATGGCTGCAGGAAAAATGTGAAGACATTGAAAAAGATATGATTGTCGGAAGGACAGACTCGGCATACAGGAAAGTCAAAACAACGTTTGGTGACATTAAAAGCAACAGTGGTAACATTAAGAGTGCAACGGGAATTCCACTGTTAAATGCAGAGGAGAGAGCAGATAGATGGAAAGAATACATTTGAAAGCCTCTATGAGGGTGAAGATTTGTCTGATGTGATAGAAGAAGAAAACGGGAGTCAATTTAGAAGAGATAGGGGATCCAGTATTAGAATCGGAATTTAAAAGAGCTTTGGAGGACTTACGGTCAAATAAGGCAGAAGGGATAGTTAACATTCCACCAGAATTTCTAAAATCATTAGGGGAAGTGGCAACAAAACGACTATTCACATTGGTGTGTAGAATATATGAGTTTGGCGACATACCATCTGACTTTCGGAAAAGCATCGTCCACACAATTCCAAAGACGGCAAGAGCTGACAAGTGCGAGAATTATCGCACAATCAGCTTAACAGCTCATGCATCGAAGCTGCTTACAAGAATAATATACAGAAGAATGGAAAAGAAAATTGAGAATGCGCTAGGTGACGATCAGTTTGGCTTTAGGAAAAGTAAAGGCACGAGAGAGGCAATTCTGACGTTACAGCTAATAATGGAAGCAAGGCTAAAGAAAAATCAAGACACATTCATAGGATTTGTCGACCTGGAAAAAGCGTTCGACAATATAAAATGATGCAAGCTGTTCGAGATACTGAAAAAAGTAGGGGTAAGCTATAGGGAGAGACGGGTCATGTACAACAACCAAGAGGGAATAATAAGAGCGGACGATCAAGAACGAAGTGCTCGTATTAAGAAGGGTGTAAGACAAGGCTGTAGCCTTTCGCCCCTACTCTTCAATCTGTACATCGAGGAAGCAATGATGGAAATAAAAGAAAGGTTCAGGAGTGGAATTAAAATACAAGGTGAAAGTATATAAATGATACGATTCGCTGATGACATTGCTATCCTGAGTGAAAGTGAAGAAGAAAAATGATCTGCTGAACGGAATGAACAGTCTAATGAGTACACAGTATGGTTTGAGAGTAAATCGGAGAAAGACGAAGGTAAAGAGAAGTAGTAGAAATGAGAACAGCGAGAAACTTAACATCAGGATTGATGGTCACGAAGTCAATGAAGTTAAGGAATTCCGCTACCTAGGCAGTAAAATAACCAATGACGGACGGAGGAAGGAAGACGTCAAAAGCAGACTTGCTATGGCAAAAAAGGCATTTCTGGCCAAGAGAAGTCTACTAATATCAAATACCGGCCTTAATTTGAGGAAGAAATTTCTGTGGATGTACGTCTGGAGTACAGCATTGTATGGTGTGAAACATTGACTGTGGGAAAATCGGAACAGAAGAGAATCGAAGCATCTGAGATGTGGTGCTATAGACGAATGTTGAAAATTAGGTGGACTGATAAGATAAGGAATGAGGAGGTTCTACACAGAATTGGAGAGGAAAGGAATATGTGGAAAACACTGATAAGGAGAAGGGACAGAATGATAGGACATCTGCTAAGACATGAGGGAATGACTTCCATGGTACTAGAGGGAGCTGTAGAGGGCAAAAACTGTAGAGGAAGACAGAGATTGGGATAGGTCAGTTCCATTCGTATGAATGGACACAGGCAGACAGTGTTTGTTGGTAATGAGGATCACCCTGTGGCTAAACATGCCTTGGTGCACGGCCAGCACATCTTGGCACAGTGTTACACCGTCCGGGTTATCTGGATACTTCCCACCAACACCAACCTATCCAAACTCCAGAAATGGGAACTTGCCCTTCAATATATCCTCTCTTCTCGCTATCCACCAGGCCTCAATCTCCGCTAATTTCAAGTTGCCGCCACTCATACCTCACCTGTCATTCAACATCATCTTTGCCTCCACACTTCCGCCTCGACTTCCATCTCTGCCCCTACTCTTTGCCTTAAATATGTCTGCTTGTGTCTGTATATATATATATATATATATATATATATATATATATATATATATATATATATATATATATATATATATATATATAAAAACAGAAAGAAACTTCCACATGGGAAAATATATTAAAAACAAAGATTCCAAGACTTACCAAGCGGGAAAGCGCCGGCAGACAGGCACATGAACAAAACACACAAACACACACACAGAATTACGAGCTTTCGCAACTGGCAGTTGCTTCGTCAGGAAAGAGGGAAGGAGAGGGAAAAATGAAAGGATGTGGGTTTTAAGGGAGAGGGTAAGGAGTCATTCCAATCCCGGGAGCGGAAAGACTTCCCTTAGGGGAAAAAAAGGACAGGTGTACACTCGCGCACACACACACACATATCCATCCGCACATACACAGACACAAGCAGACATATTTAAAGGCAAAGAGTTAAGGGCAGAGATCTCTGCCCTTAACTCTTTGCCTTTAAATATGTCTGCTTGTGTCTGTGTATGTGCGAGTGTACACCTGTCCTTCCATCTGGTGAGCGAGATGTATGAGACAGGCAAAATATCGTCAGACTTCAGGAAGAATATAATAATTCCAATCCAAAAGAAAGCAGGAGTTTCCAGGTGTGAAAATCACCATATCAGCTTCATAAATCATGGCTGCAAAAAACTAACATGAATTCTTTACACATGAATGGAAAAACTGGTAGAAGTCGACCTCGGGGAAGATGAGTTTGGATTCCGTAGAACTGTTGGAACACGTGAGGCAATACTGACCCTACGACTTATGTTGGAGGATAGGTTAAGGAAAGGCAAACCTACGTTTCTAGCATTTGTAGACTTAGAAAAAGCTTTTGACAATATTGACTGGAATACTCTCTTTCAAATTCTGAAGGTGGCAGGTGTAAAATACAGGGAGTGAAAGGTTATTTACAATTTGTACAGAAACCAGATGGCACTTATAAAGAGCCGAGTGGCATGAAATGGAAGCAGTGATTGGGAAAGGAGCGAGACAGTGTTGTTGCCTCTCCCTGATGTTATTCAGTCTGCATAACTGAGCAAGCAGTAAAGGAAACAAAAGAAAAATTTTGAGTAGGAATTTAAATCCATGGAGAAGAAATAAAAATTTTGAAGTTTGCCGATAATGATGTAATTCTATGAGACACGGCAAAGGACCGAGAAGAGCAGTTGAACAGAATGGACAATGTCTTAAAAGGAGGATATAAGATGAAGATCAACAAAAGCAAAACGAGGATAATGGAATGTAGTTGAATTAAATCAAGTGATGCTGAGGGAATTAGACTAGCAAATGAGACACTTAAAGTAGTAAATGGGGAGAAAAATAGCTGATGATGGTCGAAGTACGGAGGATATAAAATGTGGACTGGCTTTGGCAAGGAAAGAGTTTCTGAAGAAGGGAAATTTTTTAAAATCGAGTATCGATTTAAATATCAGGAAGTCTTTTCTAAAAGTATTTGTATAGAGAGTAACCATGCATTTAAGTGAAATATGGACGATAAATTGTGTAGGCAAGAAGAGAATAGAAGCTTTCGAAATGTGGTGCTACAGAAGAATGCTAAAGATTAGATGAGTAGGTCACGTAACTAATGAGGAGGTATTTAAAGTAATTGGTGAGAAGAGGAATTTGTGGCACAACTTGACTAGAAAAAGAGTTCGGTCGGTAGGACACATTCTGATGCATCCAGGGATCACCAATTTAGTATCTGAGAGATGCATGGAGGGTAAAAATCGTACAGAGAGACCAAGAGATGAATAAACTAAGTATATTCAGAAGGACGTAGGTTGCAGTAGTTATTCAGAGATGAAGAGGCTTGCACAGTAGAGTAGATGGAGAGCTGTGTCAAACCAGTCCCAGGACTGAAGACCACAACAACACTGCCACTTTTATTATGCATTATACATTAGCATACAGTATTGTACACTAAATTTGTATATCATATTATACTCTATACATTTATATACATTCTTCACAAAACTATTTGATAAAGCCAGACACAAATACCAGAATTTTCTTTCTAGGCTTAACAGACAACTCTGATATTACATAATCAAAAGTAATATTTTGTGTTGCCTCATGTTCAGTTGTTAACATGGCAGGACTATTTAGCTTCGTGTTGCTCATTGTTAATCGTAAGTAACTTTTAATTACTTTCAATTTAGTAAAGCTCCTCTCACATGAACCAACTGATACACAAATTGTCTTTCGAGTAGGCATAAGTTTTGGAAAAGAAACTTAAAAATCCCATTCCGCTATAAATTTCAAGAAGTGAAGACATGCCTAATCTGAAGCTGTAACATTTGCCCCTTTTAAATGCCTTCTCAGTCTTGGAAACTCGTAGAGGAGTTCTCCTTCTGATACATTATCATGAAAACCAGCGAATTTTGTTATAGCTGATTTCAACTCCTCCGTGTTGGTCAAAATCAAAGCACTTGGTTGCATAACCTCAAACAATGGCGCGACTTCTTGAATTGACTTTGACATGGTTAGGAGTTCAACACTGAATCGGTCAAGACATTTCAACATATCCTTTTGACACTCTACCCTCAGTGTGATTCCTGTATTGGTAGCCAGTTCACCAGCCATTCACTTTTTACGACGAATTCTGCTCTCTATTGGAATGCTGTATTCTCCCGAGTTTTTACAGGAAAATTTATTACCTCTTCTTTAATATGACTTCGTTTCTGCTCATTATAAAGATAAAGTGCCTCTATTTTTATAACTGATCGAGACTTAAGCCTTTACTATTTCTATTATTATTCTGTTTATTTTTTATTTATTATATTATTCTATTTATTATTTTTATTGTTACATTTATTATTATTATATTGAACATTACATTATATTTATTATTGTTTTTATATTATTCTATTTATTTCTATTATTATAGCAATGAAATGTGAAATTATACACTGAAGAGCCAAAGAAACTGGTTCACCTGCCTAATATCGCGTAGGGGCACTGCGAGCATGTGCTGTAATAGGACATGGCATGGACTTGACTAATGTCTGAAACAGTGCTGGAGGGAATTGACACCATGAACCCTGCAGGGCTGTCCATAAATCTGTAAGAGTGCAAGGTGGTGGAAATCTCTTCTGAATAGCACATTGTGAGGCATCCCAGATATGCTCAGTGAAAAGTGTTCCTGCAGCCATTTTTTAACCATTCTGGACGTGTGGGGTATCTCATTGTCCTGCTGGAATTGCCCAATGGGCATGAATGGATACCGGTGATCAGACAGGATGATTACATTTGTGTCACCTGTCAGAGTCCTATCTAGACATATCAGGGGCCTTATATCACTCCAACTGCACATGTTCCGCACCATTATAGAGCCTCCACCAGCTTGAAAGTCACCAAGTGACCTGCAGTGTCCACAGATTCATGGGTTTGTCTCCATACCCCTGTACACATCCATCCACTTGATACCATTTGAAACAAGACTTGTCCGACTAGGTAATGTGTTTCCAGTCATCAATATTCCAATGTCGGTGTTGATGTGCCCATGTGAGGTGCAAAGCTTTCTGTTGTGCAGTCATTAAGGTACACGAGTGGGCCTTTGGCTCCGAAAGCCCATGTCAATGATGTTTCGTTGAATGATACGCATGCTGACACTTGTTGATGGCCGAGCAATGAGATCTGCAGCAATTTGCGGAAGGGTTGTACGTCTGTCACGTTGAACAATGCTCTTCAGGCGTTGTTGGCACCGTTTTTGCAGGATCTATTTCCGGCTGCAGCGATAATGGAGATCTGATGTTTTACTGGATTCCTGATCTTCACAATACATTTGTGAAGTGGTCATACAGGAAAATCCCCATTTCATTGCTACCAGTATCTTGGAGATGCTGTGACTATAGCACCATGTTGAAATTCTCTCTAATCTTGATAACCTGCCATTGTAGCAGCAGTAACTGATCTAACAAAAGCGCTAGACACTTGTCTTACATTAGCTTTATAGCAGCCTAAGATTTTGTATAGCACCTCTGGTGACCAAATTTTGTTGTTGGTCTCATAATTCTTCAATTGCAGCGACAACCCCACCAAAATTTTCTGCCAGTGCTTTTACTGCAGCGTAATGAGCACTCCAACGCATTGCTCAGTCTTTTAGCAGATGCTTTACTGTGTTTAATAAGAACATCCCAGCGGCTAGTGGAAGCGGAAAAAAAAATGTAAAAATGGTCTCTCCTGTTTCGAAAAATGTTACACAAGATAGCCTACATTCTGTGCAAAGGAATGTTGCCCATATAAATTAATTGAGTGATCAATACATCCAACAAAGACAGCTTTAATGTTTTTTGCTTTAATAATGGCTTTTACTCCTCTATATACACCACTCATAATAACTGCATTGTCATAACCTCTGGAACGTCTGAACTGTCATTTTCAAGTTTCTTAAGAATTTCGTCACTTACAAAAAAGATGAACGACGTTTTTTTCCTTTTCTGAGGGAAAAATCCAAGCAATACTACTTTTAGTTCCACCTTACTATTATCAGTTTTCACGAAACGGATCACTTCAGTTGTGCTACCAAACGCAATACCTAAACATTTAGACGATTTAATTTTGTTGAAATGCTTGGATTTTGCGAGGTTTGTTAAAACATTTATAAATTCATTCTGTACTTCTGACAGCAAATAAGATACTTTTTGAGATTTACCATGTTCTAAGTTCATGTTGTATTCTTTCAACACTACATCATACTTTGACAGCCGTTTCCCTAGAGCTTAGAAATTGCCTTTATTTGTAGAGCGTTGTCTTTCATCAAGCCTACGAAATGCTAGGTTTTATTTAGGCAGAAACAAAGTTATATCCAGTAACCTTGATAAAAAATGCTTCCACTTCAGCTTTTCAGTCTCCATCAATCTCAAAGCTGCGCCATGTGTTGCTTTAAGCAATTTTAGTTTCATTTTCAAAATTTTCCACTTTTCAAGGTTTTCCAGATGTTCATTTGTAGTTTTATGGTTGGCCACTGTAGGATTCAGTTTCCAGCACTTCTGAAGTCGAGTCACAAATGTAGATCTTGCATTCATACTACTGGTGACAACCAACAAACGACAGCAGTAGCAGTAGTGCACTTGTGTTGTTGGAGAGTAAACCTTTCGAGGCTGCTGAATTTTTTCGCCAGTAGACATCACTTTCTAAAACCATCCCGCACAAAACCTTTTGTTTTGATCTGTGCCTAGATACAGTGCCAAATGGCCCTTCTCTGTTTTGCAAATGTTCACTTCCTTTTTTTACGAACGCAGTGCGTACGTTATCAGTAACAGTTATGCTCCAATGAAAGACATCTCTCAAGTCCTGCAGTGATTCATTTATGTTATTACAGTCTCTGATAGTAATAACATTATCAGTATTATCTCAGTCGTTTCCAGTATTTTTTTTTCTAATTCGTCTTCTTCAGGCTCATCACCGTATGTGTATTGTCGCTGTCGTCTTCTGAAGATGAACCGATATTATCTGAATCATTCCTTGCGCCAATGTGAGACTCAGTTTCTTTTAATGAACTTCGGCTGTCATCAGTTTTTGTAACATATTCGAGGATGGCGCCAGACATGCTGTAAAGTGCATCAGTTTTAGCCTGTTTTGCTTTTCTCTGCTGAAATCCACTTTTTCCGTTAAATGTAGGAATTTCTCGAGGCGCATATATTTTATTTGATGTCTAGTACATAAACCGAAAAAGAGTATTTTCAATTAGTGTAGCCGACCTTTATATATGTTACTTTGCAGAAAAACGTGCTGCAAGGCAGTGAGAGACCGATACCAAAGGGTGTCCGGGAGGTAAGGACGAATGTGAATTTGAATCTTGTCATATGACGGTTGGCATGGAATTCTTTTAGATAAGCTAAATCATTATGGTTTGAGTGGGGCAGTGCACAAATGGTTTAATTCATACTTAACTGGAAGAATGCAGAAAGTTGAAATAAGTGGTTCGTGTAATGTTAAAACAACAGCTGATTCCTCAAACTGGGGTGCTATCAAGCACGTGGTCCCACAGGGTTCGGTCTTAGGTCCTTTACTGTTCTTGATATACATTAATGACTTACCATTCCACATTGATGAAGATGCAAAGTTAGTTCTTTTTGCTGATGATACAAGTATAGTAATAACATCCAAAAACCAAGAACTAAGTGATGTAATTGTAAGTGATGTTTTTCACAAAATTATTAAGTGGTTCTCAGCAAACGGACTCTCTTTAAATTTTGATAAAACACAGTATATACAGTTCCGTACAGTAAATGGCACAACTCCAGTAATAAATATAGAATTTGAACAGAAGTCTGTAGCTAAGGTAGAATTTTCAAAATTTTTAAGTGTGTCCATTGATGAGAGGTTAAACTGGAAGCAACACATTGATGGTCTGCTGAAACGTCTGAGTTCAGCTACGTATGCTATTAGGGTTATTGCAAATTTTGGTGATAAGAATCTCAGTAAATTAGCTTACTATGCCTACTTTCATTCACTGCTTTTGTATGGCATCATATTCTGGGGTAATTCATCATTGAGTAGAAAAGTATTCATTGCACAAAAACGTGTAATCAGAATAATTGCTGGAGCCCACCCACGGTCATCCTGCAGACATCTATTTAAGGATCTAGGGATCCTCACAGTAACCTCACAGTATATATATTCCCTTATGAAATTTGTTGATAATAATCCAACCCAATTCAAAAGTAATAGCAGTGTGCATACCTATAACACCAGGAGAAAGGATGATCTTCACTATGCAGGGTTAAATCTGACTTTCGAACAGAAAGGGGTAAATTATGCTGCCACAAAAGTCTTTGGGCACCTACCAAACAGCATCAAAAGCCTGACAGATAGCCAACTAACATTTAAAAATAAATTAAAAGAATTTCTAGATGACAACTCCTTCTACTCATTGGCTGAATTTTTAGATATAAACTAAGTAAAAAAAAAAAACTGAATCATTAGTGTCATGCAATATTTTGTTTAATGTAATTTCTTGTACAGACATCTTTTATTAACCTGACACGTTCTACATCATTACGAAGTGTCGTATTCATGATCTATGCAACAAGTATTAATCTAATCTAATCTCTAATCTAATCTAGCTTGTTTGTTGTCTGCGACCAAAAATGGTTCAAATGGCTCTGAGCACTATGGGACTTAACTGCTGAGGTCATCAGTCCACTAGACTTAGAACTACTTAAATCTAACTATCCTAAGGACATCACACACATCCATGCACAAGGCAAGATTCGAACCTGCGTACGTAGCAGTCGCGCGGTTCCAGACTGAAGCGCCTAGAACCGCTCGGCCACTCTGGCCGAAGCGTTCTGTTCACCAAGTTCACTGCATGATATCCTTTCAAAAGATCCTAAAATGCGTGCGTACAAGATTCAACTTAGACGAGAGCTGAAGCCCGCAGAACGCGGCAAGAGACCTCGGTTTGCTCAATGGGTCTTGGCTCAACAAGCGGAGAACTAGAATTTCACTCAAAGAATACTTTTCTCAAATGTGGGACACGTCCACCTCAGTGGGTACATCAATAAGCAGAACTGCAGAATTTGAGGTAACGAAAATCCGCGAATGACTGTAGAAGATGATATGCATCTACAACGCACGACTTTGTGGTGTGGGTTCTGGGCAGGAGGAGTGATCAGCTCGTACTTTTTTGAAAATGATGTCGGAGCTGCCGTCACTGTGAATGACTTTCTGTTTGGTTTTTCCCTCTTATTGATGAAAGTGAAGATTTTTAGTGTGAACTAGATGGTGCGGCATGTCACATGTCCCATGAAACTATTGCTCTGCTGAATGAAAATCTCCCCAAAAAATTATCGCTTTGTGTGGCAATCAGGAATGGCCTACCAGATCATGCGATCTTACGCCTTAGTGGGGATTTGTGAAATCAAAAGTGTACATGAACAAATAAAAAACAAGATACCAATCGCAGCATGAAAAGAAAAGGGTTATTAACGGCTTCCCATCAGATATTTGTGAACAAGTCATCAAGAACTTCAGCGAACGCACTGCTCAGTGCGCGTGGCCTTGGTTGGTCATAAGGAGGATACAATTTTTCCATACATAAATGGGAGAGGTTACTTTATGTGTTTGTAAAAAAATAATTACATTTTCAATAAATTTTGTATATTCTATAGTACTTTAATATTCGTCCCTACTTTCCGGACAACATCTATTTAATATTTGAACGTTTCAAGAATAATATTAGCATGGTGCATCATTAAAACTTCCTAACTGCTAGACAAAGGTCTCTCCCGAGAACTGCCTGTTTACTGCTGTGCTGTGAATATCTCTTTCATTTGCATACAGTTAAAGTTAATACGAATATATTAGGAAGTTTCCTTTTTTAATGTTAATCTTAAATGTAGATTTCTTTATCATCTCCTTTCAAGAATGTTCGACTGTCCACATACGCTAGTTTTCTGAACACCCATTACCTCTAATTAGTTCAAGTAACCGGTGCTGTACTGTACTTAGTCCAGCGTACATTACATACTAAAAATAATACAGCAACGTGACAACCTGCTTCGGTTAGCATAAACCATCCATTTTCTAAAGTTATGTGAGATAATTTATGACCTATTTGTGCTTAGGTATCATAAGATGTATACATAAACCTTAGCTGAAGTGGAACCACAATCTAACGTAACAGTCGCGAATCGCGACACTCACTGAGTCACTACTGTAAAAGTTGTTACCGTTTGACAGCTGGAGCAGCACTAGCGTTCCAAGCGGCGAGAGAGAACTCCAGGTGTGTCGTGAGCGTAGTGTTTGTTTTGCATCCATTTCCTAAGTGATTTACGAAATATTTGAATTATATTTTTGCCTCCAAGAGTTTGTGAAATATCATAAGACATAGATGTTTCTAAAAATGATTCTGCAATAAGTACAAGTAGGGATAAAACTCATGAATCCAGTGGCGAGCTACAATACATTCATGAAGAAACATTTGTGACGTTGCATAGAACTGCAGCTTACAATGTTGATATCAACGGAATATAAATACAAAGATTCACACATAAGAAGCACATACATGTACCTCTACATGCAAAAGGGATCGATGCCCCATTTGTCGTTCCATAGGCCTTCTGTGTTTTAGTCATTGTCGCCTGTTGCCACAAGTACCACCTTCACCTTTGTATTATTCTAAATGGAAGGAGCGACTACCAAATAGTTGGAGAAATATACTGTGAGTGTAAACACCAAGTCCTCAAAGCCAATAACACTATCAGAAGTGCTGACATATGTTAAATTTGCCATTAGAGACTCATCCAATGACATATGAACTAGTTTATCAGTATCGGAGAAATGGTGTACCTTCTGCTTTAAAAGGTGGAACAAAATGTCATTTATCCCACATTTTATTTGTATGCCTTCCACATACCTCTGTAATGTACACACAGATGGAAACATAAAACATTCTGACAAAATCTGTATGCCTGAGTGCTGTAATGTAATAAATTTAGAGCAAACAGTTTAGTTTTGTCTTTCCATCTTGCAGATGGCATGCTAATCTGGTTTAACAACAAGCCAAGGGCATCTTTTTTTAAACATTGGGATCCTATAGTGTTCAAAATTTGTTTGTCCTTCTTCACTTGATCCTTCTGATACAGTTTCTGATGCTGTCTGTATTTAAAATGATGGATACTTTTCTTGCCCCATAACAGTTTCGCACAAAGTCTAGAGGATTCAGATGAATGTGGCACTGATATATGGGGAGTTGGCTGCTTTTGTACCATGAGTCTTTTACAGCTTTAGACGGATTGTCGAACCTTTGTGACAGTCTCCTCTTCATCAGTTGATGTTGCGTATTTGATACATAAAATAATGTGCTTATCTGCATTCCACACGAGTTTATTATTGTCTCCATTCATGAAATGATTTTGTTCACTATGTAGCGGACAAAACTTGTTAGTATAAAGGTAAACAGGGTCTTTTCTCATAAGACCTTCTCGTCTGCTATTCATTAGCCATTTTGTACTCTTAAAACGAAACATTAATCATCAATATAAATATAATTTGCAAACGAATCTTGACGACATGATGGTATATACCTTTCAGGGTTCTTAGGAAACCTAAGAAAAAGACATATGTGGTCTCTTCTTGTTGTTGTCGCTGCCATTTATTGCACTACGCTAAGCTACCATTTGTAAAAACCATTCTACACACCAACATAAACAACCACTATTCGCTTTCACTTTCATCGTCGCACCAAACTAAACTTACTGGCAACATGTCGAGCTGCTGGCGCAGTAGGCAACAAAATCGAGACTGTGGTGGTACTGACAGCATGAATAAGCTGACCATGCTATGGTAATTGACAGCGATTGTAACCACTTTTGTTATGACTTACATAAGTGACATGCTGCAAATACACAGACATGTAATAAATATTTCTGATACAGTTTTTGAAAACTGATAGCCAAAACAAATCAAAAATCTTTTCAAATGCTACTGGTGGCTGATTTTTCAGCCTGAATTATATCACAGTCCCTGGAGCAACAGTAATCATGTGTTCAGTACTGATATATTTTGTTATAAATTATCAAACTATCCTATCCACTTATCTTGGTTTTAGTTTCTTGCAGTATATCTTTTCGGCTCTTTTATAACACACTCTTGAAACTACAATGAGTAACTTGAGAATGATGTGAAAGAAGCAAAACTGTTATGATTGCATCGGAAATATCAATACTGATTATGTTATGAGTGGTGTACCCTAGCAGCTACAAAATTAACATCGTGGGAGGACTGAATGCGTGGAGACGTGTTCCTCATAGAGGGATGCTATCTTGTGGAGCATTTGGAACTGTTTCTAGATTACCCTAACACGCAATGAAGTCATCGCAGAGCCAGCAACATCAGTCTGTTCTCGGCCCTGTTCCAAGTCAAATGGGCCGCGCAGTGCGCCAAAGAGACGCCGTAGGACAGCAAGCCCCTTGAGTTTGCTTTGAGCCCAGTTGCGTTTTTGAAGAAAATTTCCAAAGTGTAAAATTATTGGGAGTTGTGCAACAATGCAACAACGCCATGCACTGCCACTGCACTGCACTCCAATAGCTGTGACACGGTGCATTATATGAACTGTGCGTCTTGTTGCAGCCATATTGTAGCACAATTTAAACGTGAGAGTTCTTTACATGAGCTATTTCTACTATAACAGATAATCAGCACGAAAACTGAGTTGTCAATACTGTACGAGACGCACCCCACACCACCAATCATCGCCTGGAAGTAGTCTTTTCCCTCTTTCCGCAAACTTGCGTGGGGTGAACTTATTATAGATACACAGACAATATACTTGTGTCAATATTCTACCTAGTCTCGAGGTCACGAATAGAATTTTAATGAAAAGAAAGAAGCAACAATGTTTAGTTACAGAAAATAATTACTTCTACTCGGGTCACCTCCATACAGGTGCATCCTGCCCACTTCTCCCCCCCCCCCCCTCCCCCACCATCCTTAGCTACGACTTATTTGACATTGCAATGCATTTTCGTAGGCATGTAAATGAAATAAACAGTTTACTAACAATTATTTGGTAACCATCCAAATCAAATGATTTTATTTAAGCATGTGTTCAAACCGTATAACATGGACTGAAAGACACATTTGCAATCGCCATTGGAAAGAACGATGAACTGACGAAATTACAGTGGATGACACGATAGAGCATGCATTGGCGATTCGACGACACATATCTTCTGGTGTAGCTGGGGCTTTGTCATAGACTGCATCTTTGAGTGCTCCACAAAAAAATAAATCGAGAGGACTCAAATCGGGAGAGCTTGCAGGCCATTTGACAATAGAATTTCGCCCTGACCACCGTCGAGGAACGTTCTAATTCAGTATCTGTGTTGCATCACAAGGCGAGTGAGTTGGCAAGTGTAGTGTTTAAGCCACATACACTGTCGAAATTGATGATGATGTTTGGTTTGTCGGGCGCTCAACTGCGCGGTCATCAGTGCCCGTAAAAAGTCCCAATTTTTTCATAGTCCAATTATTTTCACACTCCAATCTAGCCGCAGTAACGAATGATGATAAAATGATGAGGACAACACAAACACCCAGCCCCCGGGCAGAGAAAATCTCCAACCCAGCCGGGAATCGAACCTGTGACCCCATGATCCAGAGGTAGCACCGCTTGCCACTAGACCACGAGCTGCAGACTAGACTGACGAATTATAGAAGAACCGGCAGAATGTTTGTCAGAACGAGTGCATACGAATGTCAACTTAGAACGCCTGAGACGAACTAAGGTCTCACAATGTAATTTCCTGTGACGCCACACCATACATTTATGCTCCAAGACCTTTGATTGTACTTAACGAAGCCAGTGTGCATTTTCTGCTGTCCAGTAGCGCACGTTACGCAAATTTAGATTAGTGTGGTTAGTAAACGAAGATAGTTTTATACCGCTGTATTGTTTTTGTGGCATTACTTTTCATTCACCATATAAAAGTAATATATCAAGCTTCTCCTCGTTGGTGTACATGTCTGCATGCAGACAAGTACACAGGCAAATGTGTTGACATTCTGACACAGCATTGCACGAGAGCTCTGCTTGGCAGTGTCTGCATTGCAATGGCCGACTCAACCACCATGCTCTCAAATTCTAGAACATTTCACGAATTTTTTACGACAGGTTTCAATGTCTACTTTAACAACCGCTATATCACTGTAATTGTCTTCTCAAGAGCCACTGAATGCAGTTATATGGTTCCATTCTTGCTTTAATATCTAACATTTGCCGAAATCTATGTTTTAATATGTGCAACCCTTCACATAATGAAAAGGATATTTACGTCTTACGTGACTCACCCAAATATACATGGTGTTTCAAAAAGCAACTTTGAAAATTCATATAAGTTAATTCATAGTCCCTGAAGAGGTGAGCATAGTGTCAATTTGTAGAGAAAATACATCAAGGTCTGTCTCGCATAGTTCGCCACTGTAAGGAGTGCTAGCGGCGATTGCGTTAAAGATGCCTGCCTTCACTGTGCCCGAGTGTGGTAGCTGTGTGTTTTGGCTTGAAAAATCAAAGCCGGCGACAACAGTTCAGTGTAATTTCCGTACAAAGTACGCCAAAGATCCTCCTAGTAGGCCTACAATTTATGAGTGGCCTAAATGTTTTGTAGAAACATGGTGCTCGGTAAAAGATGGGAAATCATCAGGTCATCCAAGCACGTCTGACGACCTTGTTGAACGAGTGAGACAACGTTTTGTCAACAGCCCTCTGACATCGACACGGTGTGTGATGAGGATGACCAATAACGAAATGTTTACTTCATGGAAGATAGTGCACCACCCCACTACCTGGCTGACGTCCAAGGTTTTCTCAGCGACTGCTTTCCAGGTCAATAGATTGGCTGTGATGCACCAACTGCCTATCCCGCACCTTCCCCAGACCTGACACCATTCGATTTTTTTATGGGGTTGCATCAAGGATATCGTGTTTGTACCTCCTGTGCTGGCTTCTCTACCTGAACTTAGAGCAAGAATTTATGCCATCACTGAGCAAGTTACACCTGCAATGCTACAACAAGTTTGGGAAGAAACTGACTTCTGATGTGATGTGTGCAGGATAATCAACAGAAGTCACATGCAACATCTTTAGTTTAAGGTAAAAAAACACTTGTTGTGTTTTCCTACAAAATAACACCAAACCCAGATCAATATCTTCTTTCAATCAATTTATATGAATTTTTAAATTTGTAAAATCTTTTTGAAACACTCTGTATATAGTGCCACTGTGAGCTGGGCATCCCCGTCAGCGTTGCCACTGTGCTGCAGCAAAGAAGCGTGATGGTAGATTCAATCCTTCAAGTATAAAATCGATTAAAAATGAAATGAGTGTATGGCATTGTTGGCCAGGAGGCCCCATCTGGGGAAGTTCAGCCGCCTAGTGCAAGTCTTATTGCAGTCGACGCCATGTTGGGGAACTTGTGTGTCAGTGATGAGGATGAAATGATGATGAGGGCAACACAACACCCAGTCTATGAGCAGAAAAAATCCCCAACCCAGCTGGGAATCGAAGGTGGGAACCCTTATACATATAAGGACATATGATGTGACAGACTCTTATACATTCGTAACAGCTAGTGGTGCCCGGTGATCATGTAGTCATGTGCTACATCACACTATACATTTCGCTCTGAATGTTATGTGACTGATTACAAAATTTAGATATGTTTAAACAGTGCAGTTTATATAAGCAAACTTCATGTATAGTTTGGATTATTACTGTGATAAGTCAAATTCGTACAGGTCACCACATTGGTAAAACTTTGCACAAGCCATCACTGAATTGTATGTGTGGTTCTAGTTAATTTTTTCCTCTACTTTTCATGTTGTTCTTTTGGTTTTCCTTGGAAGCAGTGTTTTCGTTTGTCTGATGTTCTCATCGGACCCTGCACGATTGTGCACAGTACCAGTATTGTTCCAGAAAGCTGTGTGTGGAAATGTGATTTATCAGGGGATCATATATCAGTTTCTAGTAATCACAGAGGTACGAGGTAAACCGTTCTTGATGGCAATTGGCGTGATGATCATTTGTATACCTGTCAGAAGAACCGGTGTACTGTACCTATCCTACAGTGCAGGCTGAAAACTGAAACAATACACACTTTCTTCAGCCAGGCATGGACAGTTTATGAGGAAACCCTAAAAAAAAATAATTTTTGGGTACCTAAACTACCAATATGGGAAACGGCTACTTCTATAATTTCTACTCATGGCAAGTCGTTAACATTTTTATCAAATGTTCTTAAGATGACGTTCTCGTGGAACTTAGAAACTTTTTTGATATCATTATCTGTTATCAAGTTCCAGAGGTCCAGAATTACTGTACTTATGCATAAAACCGCGAAAATTGATTTCCAGTCTTTTTTGACTCAGTATTTCCAAATATCTTTCTGGCAAAATAATTTTAAACTCGTTATTGAGCTCCATTCGTATTTTCTCCCCATATCTAGTATTTAGAGATACACAGACTGTAATGTTATATAAAATATTTAGCTGGTGCTTACTAATCTTTGTAAACAAATTAAAATTGTTAACATATTGAGATTCTTCAGTAAGGTTTCCATTTATGTAGAAAAAATTTTAATAAGATTGTTAAAAATCTAATAATTTTTTTTGCTTATAAATGAAGAATAAAAAATCATTAATCAAAACAATAACAATATTTTATTAGTTTTTAATAATCATCCTTTATATGAAAAATATATACAAATTTAGAATTTAAAGACTTATACAATTATATTAAACAAATGTGGCACGTAAAATTTGTGTTGTTGATTACATTAAAAGAAAAAAAACATCTGAAGATGAATACAATTTGTTTTTTCTATAAATTATCAGAGGGTTCTATTAGAGATTTTAAAGATAAAGCAAATTCGTTTTGGATTTCTATGAGCCAGGAATTATCAGAAAATTTTATTAGATAATGTAAAGATAAAGTGAATTGCTCTTATATTTTGTTAGAGAATTTAAAGATAAAGAAGAATTTATGAAGAGCAAAAATTATCAGTAAATTTTATTAGAGAATTTAAAATAAAGTAAGTTGGTCTTACATGTCTATAAGGCAAAAATTATCAGAAAATTTTATAAGGTAATTTAAAATGCTGTGAAATATCTAAAAATAAAAATTTATCTGAATTTTTAAAAAAGAATTTAGATACAGAATTGATACAGAGTACAAATTTTTATCATTTTTGAAACTGGAGAGATCCCTAATCGTGATAATGATGACGATTATGATTATGAATGAAAGATATAAAAGTTAAAAAATCTGTTTTTAAATTTTCAGTTAATATTCTGTGTTGCATGTCGAATGTTAAATTTTTTATTGCCATACATTATTATATAAACAGTAGTGTCATTAGGAATTTCATCATTGAATGTGCCACATAATTCCATAGCAGTTTTTTGTGTGTCTAACACATTCTTTCCCCTAGACATATTTACGACAAAAATAGGATAATTTTCAATAAAACTGAATGGATTTACATTGACATCAATGTCTAATTGTGTGACACGCTTAAAATCTCGGTAAGCAACACAAACTTTTAAAGAGTTATCTGGTTGCTGTGTCTGGATTGGCTTTCAGGCCAACAGAACAGTCAGGAGGGAGATTCAGTGCGTTTAGGATAGTTCAATTGGTTTGTGCAATGTGGGGAGGTTTTGTTTTTCCCAGTTCGGCTCCAGTACCAAGGATTGGTGAAAAGTGGTTATGATTTTTTTGCCTTCTTCGTCTTCTGGTCCTCCCTGGTGGAGTACTACAGATGTTTCTCTAGTGGGCGAGACTTGTGATCTGCATCTTGTGGTGGACTAAGAGTCAGTGGCAGTTTCCAACTGCACCGACTGTGGAACTGCATATCATCTCGGATATATCGTGTGTCACGAGGATGAACATACTCGTCCTGAGTTGTCTGTCTGACGTTTGACAATTTCAGCACACATCGTCATGCCTGTGAATCAAATTGGTTTGGCTAGACCAGTGAATGTGTGAACTTCACACTGAAATTTTCCAGGATTTCAGGCATCTGATAGGGAAGTATCCCGCGTTCTGATAATCAGAACGTCAGACCGCGTAGTTTGTAAATTTTCGTGGACGCGTCAGAACATTACAGCCGCCGCAGAGTAGAGTTGGGCCTCACAGTGGATTCCTGTAAACCAAGTGCGATTGCAATGTAAAAGGGATTAATTCAGGGGAAAATTTGTATAGCTTCCACACCAATGTTTGCCAATCAAACACATTCTTTTTCTGAGTGTAATATTTATCAGCTAGTTCTGGTTACAAAAGGCCTTAATAAAACTTGTCATTATTTCGTAAATTTAAATAGTCCACTGTTCTCATTCATACATATTCAACTATTCACGGCTATTATTTTACTGTGGTGATTCATCGGTACACCAACAATTTAAGGTTCACTCTTATTAAATTATTTAATTTATTAATTTGAGTTCTGAAAGTGACCTCAGGCGTAGGCTACAGAATTGTTATCAGTAAATTCGTTCACTCATATATACAAAGTAAGGGTGTAGCTCACAATTCTAAGGCTACTGAGATTATAGTTTTCTTTGTGCAAAAATAATAACTTTTAGCATCAGTCAGACATATATTTATGACTGAAGCAAGCGACGGCTTGCAACTGGTGTCCCTTGGCCAGGATCTCGAGTCTTTGCAATTTTGTGACGTAGTTAGTGCGTTATCTTGCGGAACAGGCACGTGTTTTTTGTTTGTTTTTTTCCAAAGAGGCTATGGTGCACTGAGAACGTTTAGACTCCTGTTTGGCGCTGGGTGTTGTGTTTGAGTTAGTTGTAGTATGTCCTAGTCGTTTTGCATCAGTGTATGTATTGTTTGTGTCACCGATTTCTCGTTTTTGTTTGCTTGTTTCCCACTGTCTCTTTTCAGTAACTTCTGCGCCACTTCTTGTTTGATGCTGCGTCGTTGCTAACCGGATTAGGCAAGCTTTTGTCGACACGAATTTGATTAAACGGATGTGTACGATATTTTAGAAGAGGCTTTGTTTCATGAGCCTAGGCGTAAATGCGTACATTATTTAAAATAAGTTCAGAGTAGAGTTATGACGCGTGATGCTTTAGAATCGGAAGCTTGTGGAAGTAGGAGTCGATCTGAATGATTACGAGAAGAAAAGCTCGTGTGTTTAGTGAAAAATGCCGCACACTAGTATCGATCAAAAGGGAACACGAGTCTGCCACTGATGCAGAACAAGACAGAAAGGCACAAGGAGTTCATTTAAATCAGTTTGCAAATAGGGTGCAAATGTCAAATGCAGAGTAGTCCAATGCTGAGGGATCAGTTCACTCAGGAAATGAAAGTGGAAAGGATGCCAAGGCGGAAGGTTACATAGGTTCTGTAAATACGGAAAGAGGTTCAGTAAGCGAAAGGACCAGTCCGATTTTGCGGGCAAGGCATCATAGAGCTGGTGAGTTGCGTGCGTTTAGTCCTGGGTACATTACTGGAAGTGCGCAATTAGAAGCGATCATTCAGTTTGTGCAAGAGGCAGGGAAGAGACAACAGGAAAGGGAAGAAAAGAGACGACAGGAAGAAGATCAAAGACAGGAGATCCACATTAATGAAATTAGGGAAATTCAGAAGCGACCAGACAAGGAGGAAGTCATGAAAGAAATTAAGGACATCCAAAGAAGAGATGATAAGTTTGTCGAAAACGTAAGTCAGGTCAAGAATGAAGTTAAGGGTGTAAAAACATGAAGCTAGGACAGCCAGATTAGTAGCACAAGATGGGCGAAAAAATGCCGAAATTGCACGAGATCAGGCAGCGTTGGCTTAGGTCGAAGTGAGCGCAACCAAGAACACTATTTCTGCCCTTAAAAAACAGAGACAGAGAGTATCTGGAAAGACCCTCGAAGAAATATTAGAAATCAAAGACGAGCAAACACGTCTCACTACCCAGCAGAATGAGCTGGCGGATGAGATGAGACAAATGTGCGAATGCGTCGCTCGTATAGAAATTCAGCCAGAAGCAACAGCACGTCGCCGTGAGTTCGTTGGTCACCAGTAATGTCAAAGGTAAAATTCTGCAACGCAACCCGTAGCCACATCCTCATCACAGGCCGATATACGGCAGGAACGCCCGCGTAACGGGGTACGGCGCTCGGGTGAGCGCGCGCAGTGCCGTATGGAAACATTATTACATGACTTCGATAGAGTGACCAGACGTCCGGATTAATCCGGACATGTCCTCCTTTTTAGCTCTTTGTCCGGAGTCCCGGCGATTTTTACAGTGTCCGGCTTTTTCACAAAGTAGAGGGTAATACAGTTAAATTTACAATTCGTCCCGTTCTATTGCTCTTTTCTTAAATACTTGAACTATTGGCACAGCCTTCGTGATAAACACGCACGAAGGCGGTGTTAGTAGGTGGCACCAGGATCGTCGATATTATCGTTGATCGACCTATAAGCGAATGAAAATGTTGATTATTTAAAATTTTGTTTCGTATCTTCGTTTTGTATTGGCTTGGCTTCCTGTTGTGGACGTAAATATAAAAACAATTGATGCCACACTGTCACCACAATCAATGTTTTTAATTTAAAATAAAAAAAATTACTCTGGGAATCACCACCTGACCACCAGTAACAATTGACTACTAGTTTCACCTGTAATTCCCGGCAGTCACGTGACTTGTCCAAAGCTGACGAGTGGTATCCTCATCTGCAGTTGACCCGTTTGATGTGTCCTCTGTTTTTCTTCCTATGTCCTTTTTGAAGCTGTTTGTCCTCCTTTTTAAACAATTGCGTCTGGTCACCCTAGACTTTGATGACATGAGACAAGGGTACAACAGCAGTCAGGGATCGGTCGGCCATGACATCTTGGTCGCACAGGTGCCAGAAGTTGGCGAAGGTCTAGAGGCGCAAAATTACGAACATTTTGACTTAAAATATTTTCTCTCAATTTAAAATTTTCACGTTTACAGAGGGAGAACCACAATTTATTACATCCCAAGTCATGAATTGCTCAGTATGATAGGGTACTATCCAAGTAATGGCCACTAGCATACAAATTGGAATCTGTCTGTGGATACTTGGGAAGTCCAATAGCAGAGCACAAACGAAGCGATGCAGCAAATGGCCGCAGTGACGGCGGATTCAGAGAGGCTTTCCTAAATGCCGACTAGTCACAGAACACTCGAAGAAGGATTGAACAGGAGATTGTGTTAGGGAAGGATTATGAAGCATCTTGTTGCTGCAGTCTGGTAAAGTTTTGTGAGACATTTGTCAACAAGAACCATTATCTGGACCAACCGTACAGCGACGAGACAATGCGACATGGCTGCACGAAACTGCCATTGAGGTACCAGGAACTGTTCATTGCCAAATCTAAAGACACTATAGAGTCATTCAAGAGCGCTCTACGAGAGTTAGACTTTCAAGGAAGTACAAAACGCGAGGCACTGAATGAGACATAATGCACGAAATTTGAAAGGTGCACGGTTCAAATGGCTCTGAGCACTATGCGACTTAACTTCTGGGGTCATCAGTCGCCTAGAACTTAGAACTAATTAAACCTAAATAACCTAAGGATATCACACACATCCATGCCCGAGGCAGGATTCGAACCTGCGACCGTAGCGGTCGCTCGGCTCCAGACTGTAGCGCCTAGAACCGCACGGCCACTCTGGCCGGCAAAGGTGCATCTAGTGGCTATAATGACGGGCAATATACAAATAGAAACAGGGTGACAAGAAACCATTATCAATATCAAAGATTTAATAATCTTTAAGAAGCAGACGGGTGACGTAGGGTGGTAATTTTCAAGAAAATAGAAATAACTATAGGAGGGAAATGCAAAATTCTATCCACTTCATGCAGCCGTTCTGGAACTCAGGGCAAACAAGGAATAATGAATGGATTGATAGGCAAAGTCCGCAACATGACCACCAGAGTGTCATAGCGCATATCAGACCATGTAACCCCTCAAACAGAAACCGCAGCAAAAGTCTGCGAAGGAATTGACAGTCGGCCGCTGCGGTCCCGTTATATCATTAAGTTAGTGTTTACAATCATCAATGACTCAGACGTTTGTAGTTTTCTGCACAGCATTTGCAATTTGGTAATTTACCCCACTTTTGAGATGTACTGGTATAGTCTCATGTTTCACAGACAGAAATTTATTTCGTGGATAGGAATGTGCCGATTTCTCGTCGGAAACCTCTTGAGTTTATAATAAAACTGGTCGGTTTAAAACTTGAGCATTGCTGTATTAGTGGCTTGTCACGCTACAGCAAGGGTATGTGTTAGAACAACGTGAAAATTGTATGTTTGGTTTTGATGTAATTGCACAAGTCTTGGAGACACAACTCTTCTCAGAATTCATCTTGGAATGTAGTAATGGTTTGGTTTGTTCCGTTGATATTGCGCGCGTTATCAGTGGGGCGTATGCCGTTCGGAGCATTGACTAACCATCCGATAGTGGATCTTGGCGTTGTTTTGATCGTGCCACCGATACCGATGGGGGTATCTTGCGAGATGGACATCGGCTATCCTCCGCAGAGGCAGGTGACGTTTGAGGACAGTTTTTTTCCTCGCTGGAGTTCGATTAGGATTATCGCCATTGGAGCGATGTGTTCTCGTTCGTGGTTTTCGAGTGTGGCTACACTTATGGATTACCGACCAATTGTGCAATATTTTTCGCTGGTGGTAATTTTTCGTCTGTGGTTATCGCTTATGGATTATCGCCAGTAGTGCCATGATGTTTCCGTCGTGGTATTTCAGTTGTGGATCACCAGCGCCAGAGGCGAGTCATTGGCGAAGTTTTGTATTACGTAGCGTGAGCATGTGGAGTGAGTCACGGTAGTAGGTTTCCAGATGAATAGGAAGGAAATGGCGAATGGGACCAGACAAAAAAAAAAGATATCTGTAAGTCGATTTTTGAGAGTTATTGGTCAGTTTTAGAAGGAAAAGTGAATTCGTGTTGATGTGTGATCTATCCCGATACCCTGACAACGCAATGAGGTATGTGCAGATGGCAGTGACCGCTATTCGACCCACATTCTGCGTCAGATATCTACACCAGCGTCACCACCCAACAAGCTGGCTATAGGAGAAGTATAAAAGTCCAGATTAGCGTAAAGTAGAAAGGGTTAGAGGTAGCAACACTTAATAATGCGTAGAATGTAATTAGAAGTTCACTATGTGATCAAAAGTTTCTGGACACCTGGCTGAAAATGACTAACAGGAGAGGCATCAATGTCGTTCGGTGAGGCCTGGCAAGAAGTCGGAGTTCCAAAATATCCCAAAGGTGTTCTATAGGTTTCAGCTCAGGACTCTGAGCACGCCAGTCCATTACAGGGATATTATTGTCGTGTAACTACTCCGCCACAGGCCGTTTGTTATGAAAAGGTGCTTGAACCTGTTGAAAGATGCAATCGCCACCTCTGAATTGGTCTTCGAGGGTGGGAAGCAAGAAAATGCTTAAAACATCAATGTAGGCCTGTGCTGTATAGTACCATGAAAAACACGACCACACCATAACACTACCACCTCCGAATTTTACTGCTGGCCCTACACACGCTCTCAGATGACGTTCACCACGCATTCGCCATACCCACACCCTGATATCTAATCGCCACATTGTGTATCGTGATTCTTCACTCCACACAATGATTTTCCACTCTTCAATGTTTACAGTCCTTACATAAAGCAAAGCGTAGTTTGGCATTTACCGGCGTCATCTCTGGTTCAAATGGTTCAAATGGCTCTGAGCACTATGGGACTCAACTGCTGTGGTCATCAGTCCCCTAGAACTTAGAACTATTTAAACCTAACTAACCTAAGGACATCACACACATCCATGCCCGAGGCAGGATTCGAACCTGCGACCGCAGCAGTCGCACGGTTCCGGACTGCGCGCCTAGAACCGCGAGACCACCGCGGCCGGCCGTCATCTCTGGCTTATGAGCAGCTGCTAGACCATGAATTTCAAGTTTTTTCACCTCCCGCCTATCTGTCATAGTACTTGCAGTGGAACCTGATGGCAGTTTGGAAATCCTGAATGATGGTCTGAATAGATGTCTGCCTATTACACATTACAATCCTCTTCAACTGTCGGCATTCCCTGTCAGTCAACAGATGAGGTCGGCCTGTACACTTTTGTGCTGTATGTGTCTCTTCAGGTTCCCACTTCACTATCACATCGGAAACAGTGGACCTAGGGATGTTTAGGAATGTGGAAATCTCGCGTACAGACGTATCACATAAGTGACACCCAATCACCTGACCACATTCGGAGTCCGTGAGTTCCGCAGAGTGCCCCATTCTGCTCTCTCGCGATGTTTGACTACTGCAGTCGCCGATATGGAGTACCTGGCAGTAGGTGGCAGCACAATGCAACTAATATGTAAAACGAATATCTTCGGGGGTATCCAGATACTTTTGACCACATAGTGTTTGTGTCGCATGGTGTGAGAGTGCTTGAAGTGTGAACGTGCATGTTGTGCCAGCTTAACCCAATGGATTGCATAAATGGTATTGGGAAACAAACAAAACACTGACATCCACTACAGCAATACAACTTCATCACTAGAAAATGATTAGCTTATGTCTTTTAGATAAGCGATGAATTATCGATGATTGCGATTTTTTAAAAATAACTTTAGTAATAACTAGAGACCGGATTATATGCATTTGCATGTTGAATGTGCATTTGCAAATTGGCTCCTTTTCATCGGTTATTGCATATTTTAACTAAAAACTAATGATGATCGTCTATGTTTACAATAATTTAAAGCTTTTGACGGATGGTCTCTAGCACGATCTTATTTTGATGTCTCACAGATTAACCGAGACCTAGAACTGCGCGCAATGGCTAACCAAGAGACCACTGCCTAGCGAAATCATTACAGAACAGGAACAGGCAGACAGAGTCAGTGCTCCCATGCTCTGGGTTAATCCCATCTGCTGATCAAATGGCTCTGAGCACTATGGGACTTAACATCTGAGGTCATCAGTCCCCTAGAACTTAGAACTACTTAAACCTAGCTAACCTAAGGACATCACACACATCCATTCCCGAGGCAGGTTCCAGACTGAAGCACCTAGAATCACTCGGCCACATCAGCCGGACCCTCCGCTGTCATACCATATGCGTCGGCAATTAAACTAGGCAAGCTTTTCTTCGCACGTCCATTGTTTCAGTTTAGCTTTCTATTTGCTTGTCCACAGTTGAACGTGTTTACAACGTGTAGTGTGTAACGTGTTGTGCGCCACACCACCCGAACTGTTGAAAGTAACTTATGTATCAGTTCTTCAGGATAGAAACTCTCACATGGTACCCCTCCTGGTGATTCAAATTTTTGTGCTAACAATGACGCTGTTTGTAGTGGATGTGTATTTGTTGATGTGGGCATCTTATCTTCTTTGATAAAGGAAGTGGCGAAATGTAAACAATGTGGTGGTGTAGACTGCCTGGAAATAACTGAACAACAAAGTAGCAGGAAGTGTTTAGCGTCAAAATTAGTTGTTCTGTGTAGATTCTACAATAAATAAACATCAGAAATTACTTCAAACATTGTGCATAAGTCATATGATGTGAATTTGAAGTTAGTGTATTCAGTGCATGCAAAAAAGGCTGCTCGAACGTGGTGTGGTTTGATGGACTTTCCTCCTCCTCCCAGTAGGTTCAGAAAGTACATAAAAGTACTTTTAAGTGCCTTGACGGTTGTGTCTAAAGCATCTATGAAATGTGCAGTGGAAGAAGCTGGAAATATTAGTGGAACCAGGACCATTGCTATTGCACTTGATGGGGCATGACAATGTCGACGACATTGTTCCTTGAATGGTGTAGTGAGTGCTACTTCTCTGGAGAATGGAAAAGTTGTTGATGTTGACTGCTTATCTAAGTACAGCCACACCTGCATTGGTAACGGTAAAGGACAAATCGAGCATCAGTGTTCTAAGAATTATAATGCTTACAGTGGAAGTTTGGAGCGTGATGGAGCTCTAAAAATATTTCTGAGGCCGTGCCCATTTATAGCATTAGATATACGAAGTACCTAGCCGATGGAGTCTATGAAGTTTTCAATAAAATTAATGAGTTCAATGTTTGTGGTGATAACTTGCTAACAAAACTGGAGTGTTGTGGACATGTGCAAAAGAAGATGGGTGCTACGAAGAGAAATGGATGGAAAGTTTCTATCTGATGGAAAATCTCTGTCTGGCTGAGGCAGATTGATAGAAACTGAAGTAGACCTTCTTCAGAGTTATTATGGACGATCTGGACCTCTGAATGATGTTACAGCAATGAGAAAAACTGTATGGGCCATGTACTTTCATACATTGTCCACAGATGACCACAATGTTCACAGACTTTACCCTAAAGGAGCAGATTCTTGATGTGATTACCAAAAAGCAAAAGTAAGTGGTCAAATATACAATCATAAGTCTTCTCTTCCTAAGCCTGTAATGAATGAAATAAAATCAATTTTTAGAGACCATAGTGCCCTTGTTTTGCATAGAAAATGTCTTTGTGGGGGCACTCAGAATACAAATGATAGTTTCAACCATTTCATATGGGAAAGATTACCTAAGAATGTTTTTGTAGGACTAAATGCATTAAAAGTTGGTGTACTAGATGCAGTCCTGAGAAATTTAGGCAACAAATATGGCTCTAATATGGAAGATCAATTGCTTGCATGTCACTGACAACATGTCTATGAAGCTGAAAGATTCGCTCTTCAAGTTACCAAAGAAGCAAGAAGCGCTAAAAGGAATGCCAAGAAGAAGCTTGAAGTTTAAGAAGCTCCGCAGGGGGAAGACTATGCTTCAGGAATGTTGTGAGGCACGGTTTAATTGGACTCACACCTTTATTCACAATTTCCTGCAAGTTGTATTTTTCATAAGTCAGGTACAAATAGTTCCCAAAGTTTATAAATCATTGCTCTAATTTTTTTCTGTAACTTTGCAATGGTCCATACTAATGTAGTAGACCTAAACTTTATCGCAAAATCAACTAAATTATAGAAAGAATAACATTTTTATTAGTAAAAACGTCATAAAAATTAATATATGAGATGCGAAATTTTTATCCTTGTAATAAAAATAGCTCGTGGTCTCGCGGTAGCGTTCTCGCTTCCCGAGCACGGGGTCCCGGGTTCGATTCCCGGCGGGGTCAGGGATTTTTCACCTGCCTCGTGATGACTGGGTGTTTGTGTCGTCTTCATCATCATCATCAATCATCCCCATTACGGTCGGAGGAAGGCAATGGCAAACCACCTCCACTAGGACCTTGCCTAGTATGGCGGCGCGGGTCTCCCGCGTCGCTCCCCTACGCTCGGTAAACGGAGTATGGGACTCATCATCATCATCAATAAAAATAATAGTTGGAATTAAATAGGTGTAGTACCTCAGCCATCATTTCATTTGTATCTGGTAAAAATTTGGTTTCCTTCACATGTATAACATTGGATAAATAGTACCTAAATTTGAGGAAGCATTTTGGGAAAAAAAATTGCCTGAATTTCTTTGTAAATTTTCTTAATAATCTTAAACAGGCTCAAAAATATTCAAAATACTTTTAATTTGTTTAGAAAGTGTGCTGCATTACCTGATAACAACAGCAAATCTTTAAAAGAAATACATTATAGACAGTGCCTGAAAGAAATAGGTCTTGATTTTTACATAATATTGGGCCAGAAAAGTACCTTGTATCCTTAAATATTTGCAAAATATGATCATTGGAAACCACTGAGAGTGCATTCAGTGTATGACCTACAAGTTGTTAAAAAGGTTAAAAGAAATAGAAAGGAAAATAGAGCAATACAATGACGAATTTTAAAAATGGAAGAAACAAGACAGAACAGAATACAAAAAATACAAAAAAGAAGATCAGTGTGTCACTGATGCAATCGAAAAAATAAAACAAGGAATCAGAGATGTAGGCAATGATGTCCTGGAAGCTGTAGTAGAAAACAGAGGAGTTGAAAAGCAGTGGGTTCCTTATGAATATTTTGAAGGGTAAAAGAGATTATATATCAAGCAAATCAAAAATACAAGATTTATTGAAGAACTGTGAACAAGAGATGAAATATAGAAAAATAGGAGAGAATCAACCACTATAAAATAAACACTAGTGTAAGAATGCTAGAATATATTAACGACATGTAGATAAAGGTTTTGGTTGAGACCTGTTGGTAAATTGAAATTCATTCATAAATTACCAGATAAATTAAACACTGGAGAAAAACAATTTGAAGGTATAGATGGGTTAATGAATCTTTAAGTAAAAACACATTAGTGTGAGTGATATGGGTAAAAAAATTCATGTTGTTCATCTGTAAAATTACAGATATATTATTGAAGCAAGGAGCATTACATTCTGATAATAAACCAAATTAAATGAGTCAAGTAAAGATGCTAAATACAATAGCTTCATAAAAAAATGCTGAAGATTATTTTACAAAATTAAGACAACCACTTTCCAGTTCAGATTTGTTAGGTGAAGGATTAATACAAATCATACAGAAAAACCAATTGGATATGTTTGGATGAATGATGCTAGAGATTTAATGATAGATTAGCATAAATTCATAGAGAAGCACTGGCTGGAAATAAAAATTATCATTATGACAAAGTTGGAATAACACAAATGTTCACGAATAAATTTAGTGCTTTCCTTATCAATAACCCAAAAAGACTACCATATCTAATTGGAGGTTTGAAAAACTTGCCATACACATTTTGGAAAAACGAAAAATTAAAACGATTAGTTAATACTCTAATTAAAAAATTACAATTCCAAATGAATCGTCCAGGTTATAATTATTGTGGCCCAGGAACACAATTAGAAGAAAATTTAGCTAGATGCCATCAACAAATAAATAAAATAGGTGAAGCTTGCAAAAGATGTTATGTAAAGAGATAATAAAGATTTAGAAAAAAAGACACAAAGCAGATAAAGAATTTCAGTTAGCTACATAAAAGAGAATGCATTCTTCTGAGCATCACTTGGTGAAAAATTAGCTGCAGCTGCTGTTAGAGGAATAATGCACGAAAAGAGAAAATTAGCATGGACCATGATGCTGCTGGTTAGGTATTATAGACTTTGAGATCTTTATCAATTTTAAATGTTATAATTTTTAACTATGTAAAATAATAATTTTAGTAGCGAATATTCTTTGCCAACCTAGTTCCAAGACTAAACCAAGAGACATTAAAATTAAACTAAATAATGATCATCAACACAGTACTGGTAATTTTTTATCTGATGCACAAAAAAGAAAATGAGAAAATAAAATCAGAGGAAATTTGCTTTTAACACTAGGTATTCTACATCTACATCTACATCTACATGATTACTCTGCAATTCACATTTAAGTGCTTGGCAGAGGGTTCATCGAACCACAATCATACTATCTCTACCATTCCATTCCTGAAAAGCACGCGCTAAAAACGAACACCTAAAGCTTTCTGTTCGAGCTCTGATTTCTCTTATTTTATTTTGATGATCATTCCTACCTATGTAGGTTGAGCTCAACAAAATATTTTTGCATTTGGAAGAGAAAGTTGGTGACTGAAATTTCCTAAATAGATCTCGCCGCGGCGAAAAACATTGTTGCTTTAATGCCTTCCATCCCAACTCGCGTATTATACCTGCCACACTCTCTCCCCTATTAAGTGATAATAAAAAACGAGCTGCCCTTTTTTGCACCCTTTCGATGTCCTCCATCAATCCCACTCCGTAACGATCCCACACTGCGCAGCAATATTCTAACAGAGGACGAAGGAGTGTAGTGTAAGCTGTCTCTTTAGTGGGCTTGTATCTTCTAAGTGTCCTGCCAATGAAACGCAACCTTTGGCTCGCCTTCCCCACAATGTGGTCTTTCCAACTGAAGTTGTTCGTAATTTTAACACCCATGTACTTAGTTGAATTAACAGCCTTGAGAATTGTCCTAGTTATCAAGTAATCTATTTCCAACGGATTTCTTTTGGAACTCATGTGGATCACCTCACACTTTTCGTTATTTAGTGTCAACTGCCACCTGCCACACCATACAGCAATCTTTTCTAAATCCCTTTGCAACTGATACTGGTCTCTGGATGACCTTACTAGATGGTAAATTACAGCATCATCTGCGAACAACCTAAGAGAACTGCTCAGATTGTCACCCAGGTCATTTATATAGATCTGGAAGAGCAGAGGTCCCAGGACGCTTTCCTGGGGAACACCTGATATCACTTCATTTTTACTCGATGATTTACCGTCTATTGCTATGAACTGCGACCTTCCTGACAGGAAATCACGAATCCAGTCGCACAACTGAGACGATACCCCATAGGCCCACAGCTTGATTAGAAGTCGCTTGTGAGGAACGGTGCCAAAAGCTTTCCGGAAACCTAGAAATACGGAATCAACTTGAGATCCCCTGTTGATAACGGCCATTACTTCGTCTGAATAAAGAGCTAGCTGCGTTGCACAAGAACGATGTTTTCTGAAACCATGCTGATTACGTATCAATAGATCGTTCCCTTCGAGGTGATTCATAATGTTTGAATACAGTATATGCTCCAAAACCCTACTGCAAACCGTCGTCAATGATATAAATCGATGGATTACTTTTACTATCCTTCTTAAACACTAATGCGACCTGCGCAATTTTCCAATCTGTAGGTACAGATCTATCGATGAGCGACCAGTTGTATATGTTTGCTAAGTACTGAGCTATTGTATCAGCGTAATCTGAAAGGAACCTATTCGGTATACAAACTGGACCTGACGACTTGCCGATATCAAGCGAGTTGAGTTGCTTCGCAACCCCTAAGGTATGTACTTCTAAGAATTTCATGCTAGCAGCTGTTCGTGTTTCAAATTCTGGAACATTCCATTCGTCTTCCCTGGTGAAGGAATTTCGGAAAACTGCGTTCAATAACTCCGCTTTAGCGGCACAGTCGTTGGTAACAGTACCATCGGCACTGTGCGGCGAAGGTATTGACTGCATATTGCCGCTTGTGTACTTTACATACGACCAGAATTTCTTCGGATTTTCTACCAAATTTCGAGACAATGATTCGATGTGGAACCTATTAAAGGCGTCTCGCATTGAAGTCCGTGCCAAATTTCGCGCGTCAGTAAATTTTAGCCAATCTTCGGGATCTCGCGTTCTTCTGAACTTCACATGCTTTTTTCGTTGCCTCTGCAACAGCTTTCGGACCTGTTTTGTGTACCATGGGGGATCAGTTCCATCTCTTACCAATTTATGAGGTATGAATCTCTCAATTGCTGTTGCTACTATATCTTTGAATTTGAGCCACATCTCGTCTACATTTGCATAGTCAGTTCGGAAGGAATGGAGATTGTCTCTTAGGAAGGCTCCTAGTGACACTTTATCCGCTTTTTTAAATAAAATTATTTTGCGTTTGTTTCTGGTGGATTTGAAAGGAATGGTATTGAGCCTAGCTACAACGACCTTGTGATCACTAATCCCTGTATCAGTCATGATGCTCTCTATTAGCTCTGGATTTTTTGTGGTTAAGAGGTCAAGTGTGTTTTCGCAACCATTTACAATTCGCTTGGGTTTGTGGACTAACTGCTCGAAATAATTTTCGGAGAAAGCATTTAGGACAATCTTGGAAGATGTTCTCTGTCTACCACCGGTTTTGAACAAGTATTTTTGACAACATATCAAGGGATGCTTGAAGTCCTCACCAACTATAACCGAATGAGTGGGGTGTTTATTTGTTACGAGACTCAAATTTTCTCACAACTGTTCAGCAACTATATCATCGGAGTCTGGGGGTCAGTAGAAGGAGCCAATTATTAACTTAGTTCGGCTGTTAAGTATAACCTCCACCCATACCAATTCGCACAGAGTATCTACTTCGACTTCACTACAAGATAAACCATTACTGACAGACACAAACACTCCACCACCAATTATGCCTAATCTATCTTTCCTGAACACCGTCTGAGACTTCGTAAAAATTTCTGCAGAACTTATTTCAGGCTTTAGCCAGGTTTCTGTACCTATAACGATTTCAGCTTCTGTGCTTTCTATTAGAGCTTGAAGCTCAGGGACTTTGCCAGCACAACTACAACAATTTACAACTACAATTCCGACTGTTTCTTGATCCAAGCACGTCCTGTTTTTGCCATGCACCCTTCGAGATTGCAGCCCACCCCGTACTTTCCCGAGTCCTTCTAATCTAAAAACTGTTGTCAAAAAATTATTGAGTATCTAACAAAAAATAAAGAAGGCAAAGGATTAACAGCACATGAAAGAAGATTTCTTCCATTATTATTGGCTGCATTAGCATGTTTAGATACTCTCAGTTCGTAATTAGGTGTAGCAGCTGGTATTGCAAAAACAGTAATAGACAAGAAAAAAGGTGACAAAATATTAAAAGAACAAAAAAGGCATAAGTTAGCAATCGAGAAGAAAGATGCTGCAACAAAAAGAATTTCCAAAAAATAATCAAAAAATATTATAAACCGTCATCAAATTTTGTTGTAGAAAATTTTGCTAAACAACTAAAAATCAAATACTTTTGTGGTAAGTTTGTGATTAATGAATCACCTAACAAACCAAAGAAATTCATTTTGGAAAATTAAATTTAGATATTTCTGATAGTATGAGCACTTATTCGATTCGTTATTATAAGAATGATGATAAAAATTTGCTTTTGATTTATTTGGAGGAAATATTCCCAAAGAATTAGTTAAATAGCTCAGTTTAATTTCTTCGAGTCCAGAATAAATTTCACCAATTTCTTCAACTTCTTTTTTATATGTTCTAAAAAATTTTATATATGAGGGGGGACCCAAAAGTAACCAGAATCGTAATGCTGCACATCCTGTACTTGTAGCAGCAGGTTGCGCCACCAGAAGGTTGTAGTAGGAGCTCTGCTGACTCATTGTGCCATACGGCGTCACCAAACAGTGAGAAGTGTGGTTTCTTTAGCAGTTCTTTCAGTGTGCGTGCAGTGCAGCCATGACACAAGGAAATCACTAGTTCTCACAAACAATGCGCGGCAGTGAAGTTTTGTGTCTTGCTTGGCAAGAATGCATCAGAAACTGTTGCAATGATTCAGACAGCCTACAAAGACCATGCTCTTACTAAAACGCAGTGTACAAATGGTTTTCTCGGTTTAAAAAGGGAGAAATGGTGGTTGAAGATCATCCCCTTTCTGGTCCACCTTCAACTGCTCGAAGCAAAGACAACATCGACAAAATCCGTGGTCTCATCAGTGAAGATCTACACAGGACAATCGACCAACTCGAGAACTTGTCTGGGTTGCCCTTGAGCTCAATTCAGCGCATCTTGAACTTCTATTTGGGGATGCAAAGAATGGCAGCAAAATTCGTGGCGGAGCTTCTTACCAGAGATCAAAGGGATAGTCACGTTCAAGCCTGCCTCGAAATGAAGGACGCGTTCAAAGATGATCCATTTTTTTCAACAAAATCATTACAGGTGATGAGTCACGGTGCTACGCCCACGATCCAGAAAGTAAACAACAGTCATCACAATGGAAGTCACCTGGCTCACCTCGACCAAAAAAGCTCGACAAGTGAAATCGAATGTGAAAACGATATTGATTTTTTTTTTACATAAAAGGGATCGTACACTCTGAAATTTCCCTGAAAACCAGATAGTAAACTAACAATTCTATTTGGATGTTATGAAATGGCTTCGCAGTGGTTTGTCGCGAAAATGTCCGGCTTTGTGGGATTATGACGTGTGGTTCCTGCATCACGACAACGTTCCCGCACACACGGCTCTCTGCGTTCGACAGTTTTTGGCCTCAATGAAGATGACTACCTTGACCCATGCACCCTATTCACTGGATTTGGCACCCTCAGACTTCTTCCTATTCCTGAGGATGAAAAGAGACTTCAGAGGGAAGCGTTTTGCGGAGACGTAAAACGCAATGTCATGAGAGAGCTAGCAGGTATCAAAGAGGACGAATTTAAAAGGTGCTTTGAACACAGGAACGGACGTTTGGACAAGTGTATTAATGCTAATGTAGAGTACTTCGAAGGAGATTAAGGTAGTATTTGAAAACAATAAAGTATATGTTATCTAGAAAGAAATTCCAGTTATTTTTGGGTCCCCCCCCTCGTAGTTCGGTCCTCTATGAACAACTGTATTTTTATATTATCCATTTGCATAGTTAATATAATAACAAAATCCACTTGGTTCATGTTGTTGATCCTTAGTAGTAAAAGCATTTTCTGGATCGACCTGACAGTTATCCACTTTCAGTAAAAACTCTCAGAATCTACATAAACAACAAAAGAAACCATTTGTGTAAACTTAATTTTTTGAATTGTATGCCTTTAATTTTACTGGTTTATTAACTACAGAAATTTTGTGTGATAGCCTAATTTTGATTTCTTATTAAAATGTAATAAATACAAATCACAAATAAAATGTTGTTACTTATTTTTATTCATATAAGTCGAGATAAATCTTTCTTCCAACAATAATGTGAGTTATTTTATTTTTTAAAATATAATAATTATTCTTTCAAGTCGAGATAAATGTTTTATCGAACAATAGTGTATTTTCTTTCTTAAAATATTATAAATTAATATGTTAGCTTTTAAATCTTATTATTTTAATAGTTATCCATTATAATATTTTTTATCATAGGGAATTTTTGCATTGAAGAAATAAACATTGATAGATTCATTGACTTTAGCCTTTTTTGGGATATGATTTATTTCCGGAGGGAAAGATATATCAATTACTCTTTCTTCTAGTTCTTTAATGAATCTTTATAATGACACTTTCTGATGAGATTTTTACATTTCTGTCTATCTACTTGTGTTAATGCGGAAGCTACTGCCTAGTGGAACCATTTTTTATCATAATTTCTTACATTAACACAAGCTTTTTTCTTTTATTTTTCAGGTAATTCAATGTAAAACGAACCTCTTAATGGAACATATATATTAATTGCTAATTGTAAACCAATAATTCTATTTAATGTCCATCCTGATCCCCGTATTTGAGAATTAAAGATTGTTGTTGAAATATCCGTTTTCCCATTCATAAATTTTTTAATTTCATCGTTTTCCTATAGGAACCTACAGTGCATTTGATGGTCATATTCTATCATTTTATTTTTGTCTCCTTTCTGTAAATTACAATTTTTTTTGAAACTGATAAATAAGATATTCTTCAACTAATTTTATAATTTTTTTTCATTGGAGTTAAGGTATGTCTTCAATCAAACAACCTGCATTATTTTCAAATGTTTTAGTTTGTATTTTTTTATAGTGCTGTATCATTAAATATTGATTAACTGTTTTTCTAAATCTATCTTTCCCAAACAATTTGGTAGAAAATGGAAACATTTGTTTAAAATATGAATTTAAATGGATTATCTTCATTATCTTTTCATTTCCCAAATGCATTCATAGAAAATTGAAATATTTCTTTCAATGGTTTGTCCTCATTACTTTTTAAAGCATCATTGCTATTATCCGTTTTAAAATAAGGAAATCGTTTCCAAATATTTTTGCCTTTACTTTTTATTAATATTTAATTATTGATATAATCAAATTACCTTTTGTTATTTTGTAATATCCTTTCAAATCATTTAATTTACAATATTCTCAAAAGTCAACCATAGAGGAGTTTCTTTTAAAATATTCTCAGAGATTATTCAAGCTTTTTATTTGCATTCTCATTTAGAAGGTTAAAAACTTTAGATTTTTTAATAAGAAAGATTTGTATGGTAAAACGAGATTTTGGAGAATACAGTTTTTATCCCTGTAGTCTCGAATCCAATTTTTTTCGTGATTGATATACACTCCTGGAAATGGAAAAAAGAACACATTGACACCGGTGTGTCAGACCCACCATACTTGCTCTGGACACTGCGAGAGGGCTGAACAACCAATGATCACACGCACAGCACAGCGGACACACCAGGAACCGCGGTGTTGGCCGTCGAATGGCGCTAGCTGCGCAGCATTTGTGCACCGCCGCCGTCAGTGTCAGCCAGTTTGCCGTGGCATACGGAGCTCCATCGCAGTCTTTAACACTGGTAGCATGCCGCGACAGCGTGGACGTGAACCGTATGTGCAGTTGATGGACTTTGAGTGAGGGCGTATAGTGGGCATGCGGGAGGCCGGGTGGACGTACCGCCGAATTGCTCAACACGTGGGGCATGAGGTCTCCACAGTACATCAATGTTGTCGCCAGTGGTCGTCTCAAGGTGCACGTGCCCATCGACCTGGGACCGGAAAGCAGCGACTCACGGATGCACGCCAAGACCGTAGGATCCTACGCAGTGCTGTAGGGGACCGCACCGCCACTTCCCAGCAAATTAGGGACACTGTTGCTCCTGGGGTATCGGCGAGGACCATTCGCAACCGTCTCCATGAAGCTGGGCTACGGTCCCGCACACCGTTAGGCCGTCTTCCGCTCACGCCCCAACACCGTGCAGCCCGCCTCCAGTGGTGTCGCGACAGGCGTGAATGGAGGGACGAATGGAGACGTGTCGTCTTCAGCGATGAGAGTCGCTTCTGCCTTGGTGCCAATGATGGTCGTATGCATGTTTGGCGCCGTGCAGGTGAGCGCCACAATCAGGACTGCATCCGACCGAGGCACACAGGGCCAACACCCAACATCATGGTGTGGGGAGCGATCTCCTACACTGGCCGTACACCTCTGGTGATCGTCGAGGGGACACTGAATAGTGTACGGTACATCCAAACCGTCATCAAACCCATCGTTCTACCATTCCTAGACCGGCAAGGGAACTTGCTGTTCCAACAGGACAATGCACGTCCGCATGAATCCCGTGCCACCCAATGTGCTCTAGAAGGTGTAAGTCAACTACCCTGGCCAGCAAGATCTCCGGATCTGTCCCCCATAGAGCATGTTTGGGACTGGATGAAGCGTCGTCTCACGCGGTCTGCACGTCCAGCACGAACGCTGGTCCAACTGAGGCGCCAGGTGGAAATGGCATGACAAGCCGTTCCACAGGACTACATCCTGCATCTCTACGATCGTCTCCATAGAAGAATAGCAGCCTGCATTGCTGCGAAAGGTGGATATACACTGTACTAGTGCCGACATTGTGCATGCTCTGTTGCCTGTGTTTATGTGCCTGTGGTTCTGTCAGTGTGATCGTGTGATGTATCTGACCCCAGGAATGTGTCAATAAAGTTTCCCCTTCCTGGGACAATGAATTCACGGTGTTCTTATTTCAATTTCCAGGAGTGTATTTTACTTTTGTAATCACCTAAAATATATCATTCTTCTAATTTTTTTCAGTCTTTAGGTTTGGCTAATACTACTGAAAAAATTAAATTGAGTTATGAGAGCGGCTGGGGATTGTCGGGAGTAGATGGATATTGCTGGTAGTCCAGGCCTGGCCAGAGCTGCCATTATTCATCTACTCCCTATATTCACATGTTGATGTTTCTCAGTCTAGGGGTCTAAACCCCAGACAAACTATCCCCTGGGTCATATTTGGAGTGAAGAATAAGACAGCAGACTGTAAGCGAAACAAAACAGAGAGATGCAGTGGGACAGAAAAAGAATGGGACAAACACAATGAGACCAAAACTGGCAGAGAAGGAGCCAGTAGTAAGGAAGGGCGAAAGAAAGGGATGAAGAGTGTGACAGTGGGAGAGACAGGTAGGAGGAAGTGCCAATGTTAGAAAATGGGAGCCAGTGGGAGAAAAGCGTTTATACAAAATGGCAAAGAGAGGGTGATGATGAATATGAGGGTTCAACACAAAGACAAACTTGGGTAAAAGGATTTAGAATTTGTATTTTAAAAAAGCACAGCTATGTTACCATGCCAAAATTTTTGCTGAGTAAGGTGGAATGAAGACTGATTCTGCTTGTTCCCTACTTTCTCTCAGTCTTTTAAAGAGGAGCATATTCGCCTTTTTTGTGCACCAGCCGGAGGGTTTTTCAGCTGGTTTTCAATACAATTGTGATTTTGAGAGGAGCCAGTCATAGGTTTAGTTTTGAAAGTGGGTGTATGCAGCCTTCTGCACTAGAATTTCATTATTTGCTATTCAAAAATAAAGCAAAAAAATTCAACGACCAAAATATAATATATTTTTCTTCATTTAAAATAATCTGTTTTGACAGACTTTGCTGTCATCTTCAGCTCTCATTAAATCTTTTTTTATGAAACATTCATTTTACATTATTGTTTTAATAAAGAAATATGTATGCAATCTTGGATACTGAATGCTTTTAACAACTAAAACAGATTGCTCCTTTGGTCTTCTCAAACGAGAGAGTTCTATTGAAAGTAAAAATTCCATTAGAAAAAATTACCAGACTACATCTGCCACAACTTGCATCTGTAGTCTTCGTTAAACTCAATGACTGCATTGTATGCAGATGTGTAATTGAAGAACCTGGAGGAAGTTAATGCACTCTGATGGGAGTAGAAACGAAGTTCAAGTATATTTTACGTTAATGGGTTTGTGTAGGCCCTAGTGTGTGAATATTCGAACTTCCTTTTCAAATCCTTTGTGACTTTGTACACCAAGTTTTAAGTGCTTAGATCTGAGCCTTTTCTGTTCATGAAGAAAAGCGGAAAATGTTTTCCAGTTGCCTATACTCAGCTGTCTGAGGCAATTTGAAAATGACTTGATGAATCACATTCTATCCTTCATATATGTATCAGTGTATCACGTTTTAGAAATATATGCTGGGCAACATACGAGGACAAAACGACAAGTACCATCACCCGATTTTCCAGTAATTTCCCTCAGTGATCAGTGAGAAGTCAAAAGCAGTACATCACATTACATTAGTACATTTCGTAATGATGTGGAACATGTCAGTTTAACATGAGTTTTCATTACACAACATAATTACTTTTTTATTGTTACTGATTCACATCTAATAATTAATCTATTGACTAAAGGTAATTGTGATTCAGAAATTCTTTTAATTTTTTTGAAATGTTAGTTGGCTTTCTGTCAAACCTTAAACACTGTTTGTTAAATGACCAAAGATTTTTGAGAAGCATAATTCACTCCTTTCTGTGCCAAAGTCAGATTTAACCCAGGATGGTAGAATCATGTATCTTGGATACTCTGTAGGTACTTCACTCTTTCTGAAAAAAACAGCGATCAAAGTTTTAAAGGAACTTTCGAGGTACTTTATGTGCTTTTTACCACCCGATATAATTCTGCTAAATGATGGTACAGTGATTAGTAACCCAGCTTCTAAATTTTTCCTCCTGTGTTCGAAATCCAATTATTACTTATATTTTGTTTTTCTTTGTATACCCTTTGTAACGTATGTACAATTAATTCACAGTGTTGCTGCTGCCAAATATTGTAACGTATATGCAACCAATATGTAACGTAGTTACAGCCAACATTGCCTATGTTTGTGTGTGAACTATCAGTAAACGGAATCTAACGTGCATAACATTGTTTGTGTATTGTGTGAGTGTCAGTTTCACTGTCATTTAAGCCCTCAACAGATCGTTACATGAAAAGCTAAAACTAGCATATCGATAAGCTATCTGACTGCGTATTTGCATCTGAAAAACTACAGGAACAAATGAACTTGTAACAACAAATACCTAAGCTAGCTGACTGCGTTCTTGCACAAGAATTTACAAGTGATGCAGAATCTGACTTGTGCAACGGAATTTACTGGATTAGAGTACATGACATGTTGTGGTGTTTCAGTATCTTTGTTTTCGCTCTAAGTTTTGCACTCACCTCTTTAGATGGCTGCCTTTTTCCATGTGGTTTACAGCAATTCGCAGCAGCAGCAGCACTGGCTAAAGCTTATTGTTACTAAGAATGAATTTAATAAAAAGTAGTTTGTTTGGGTCCTGTCACCAACTAAATAACTAGTGAGGACGGATTTCATAAATTAAGAATATTTTAAACTTCAGAATCATCATAAACCATACACTTACGAATTTTAAATGGAATTCCATCTTACATAGTAGTTAATCCATCTAAATTTCTACTGGCTGAATAAATGAAATCAGGTCTTGAGTGTGGTAAGATCTGCTAACACTGGCATGATGACACATCTTCTGTCTCCGAGCTCTCGACCGACACTACTACTTCCACTGTCACAGACAGACCTTATCTCACAGCAATGATTAGAATCAGGCTATCATGTTTCACCTTCAGATTGTTACTAACGATATGTGAGTGCTTACACAATGCAAAGAATAGTGTTAATTTGGATATATTGTTTGATGTAATGGAGTGTTTTGACATGTTCCTTATGTGGCCTTCCTGTTGCTTCTTTAAGAATCTGAATGGGCCTTATGTACAAATAGGTCAAAAGGATCTAAAAATTCTTAACTATGAAACATATGTGTAGATAAACATATAGCTTAGGCAGTAAATATTGGTTTTACAAAGAGTGCATTGAAGCAGTTCTTGCTTACTAAAAAGGTTCAAATATTTAAACAAAATACCTAAAGACATGGAGGTTCTATTAATGTCAGAATGATTGTTCATTACTGGCTCAATTATCTTGTGACTATTTTGTGAGCCTTTTAAAATAAGTAATTAGGCACATTTCTATACATGAAATTTTCATGCTGTAAAGTTTAGAAAAATAAAACATGTAGAGTGTTATTGTTTTATAAAAAGAGAATGTTTACTGCACAGGGAGTTTTGTATTGTTTTGCACTTTGCGCACTTGCAGAAATACGAGAGGAGAAGCAATGTCATGAACTGTGTGTAGAGGTGTATTTAGTGTCTATATCTCTGTCACTTGGATGTAGAAACGTAGAGTGTAGTAGAATCATGTAGTGGTTTCTACAGTGTGTATCTCATTGACACCTTACTTGGAGAAACTGCATTTTGGTGACACAGCGGCTTGTATTGTCAGTGTCCTTTCACTGAGATAGCTCTGGATAATTGTGGCTCTCGAAGGCGAACCTCACCATTTTTGACACAGCGGCTTGTAATGCCAGTCTCCTTTCACTAAGAAAACTCTGTGTAATTGTGGCTCTTGAAGGCAAAGCTCAATATTGGTCAGTGGTTGCCACTCAAGAACAGGTATTTATTGCAGAAATCCTTCATTATGACAGACAATCTTGGTTGCTACCATCATTGAAAGTGACATCATTGTTGCTGACATCAGGTGTGCATGTGCATTTTGTCATTTGTTTTTGTGTCCTGTTTAGACTTGTTAAACATGGTTTGTAACAGAGCTTGCAAGAGTCATTCGTACCAAATTGAACATTGCTGTTATGTGAAGCTGCCTGGTGTGTTGCTTGTACCTCAGAATGACTTACAAAACTCTGTACAGATTTGTCATGATGTGTCACTGTGCTGTGATACTTCACTATTTGTTAATTCGGCAGTGCCTTCTGCACTACCACTGCGGTCATCTGTTACATTGTTTGACCTTTGTAATGAGGCAGTAGACAATTGTGTCTCATTATCTGTGCGAACATTTTCCGCTTCAGTCTCTGAAGGCTGGGAATGTTATGGAGAGATAATCTCGTCATTAGTGGTGTCTACATTTGGAAGTTCCCAGAGATTCCTAACGAGGCTAGCGGATCTCGTGTTGTGAGCTATCGTTAGTAATAATCAGAAAAGTCTGACAAAAAGTAATTTCTCACCAACGAATCTAACTCGTTACAAAATCACTTATGAAACAGAGATAACGACTTATGCTGATGGAAGATTAATTGCCTGACACTTAGGATCAGTCATGTCACACAGAAAAAAATGATTTTCGTAACTCTTAGTCCTCAACAGTGAATCGTGAAATATGTCACACACAGTTCTTATAATTAATATAGATGCACAATAATGCACAATTATTGCTGAAAAAGAAAGTACATACAGGGTGTTTCAAAAATGACCGGTATATTTGAAACGGCAATAAAACCTAAACGAGCAGCGATAGAAATACACCGTTTGTTGCAATATGCTTGTGACAACAGCACATTTTCAGGCGGACAAACTTTCGAAATTACAGTAGTTACAATTTTCAACAACAGATGGCGCTGCAAGTGATGTGAAAGATATAGAAGACAACGCAGTCTGTGGGTGCGCCATTCTGTACGTCGTCTTTCTGCTGTAAGCGTGTGCTGTTCACAACGTGCAAGTGTGCTGTGGACAACACGGTTTATTCCTTAGAACAGAGGATTTTTCTGGTGTTTGAATTCCACTGCCTACAACACAGTGTTGTTGCAACAAGACGAAGTTTTCAACGGAGGTTTAATGTAACCAAAGGACCGAAAAGCGATACAATAAAGGATCTGTTTGAAAAATTTCAATGGACTGGGAACGTGATGGATGAACGTGCTGGAAAGGTATGGCGACCGCGTATGGCAACCACAGAGGGCAACGCGCAGCTAGTGCAGCAGGGTTTCCGTTCGCCGTGTTGCAGCTGCCAACGTCCACATATCGTCTCATGCGCCAGAGTTTACAATGCACAGACATTACACTGTGTCTGTAGAAGATTATTACATGAATGTTTTCCAGTGTATATTAACATAAAGTTGTCCTTATTCTTGTGGTAATTGTATGTCAGATGAATGAATTTTTAAAAAATGAGAAAATTATTTGAAATTTTTTCAGTGAAATTCCTGTAGTGTATTTTCATTCATAATCAGTTGTAAGCACCAGTTTTTGGAATAGTGATCTGTTATATGTGATTTGCTGCTGAAATATTGCCAATGCACAAAATCTTCACCAATGTTAAGAACATTTTTTCCCGAGTGAGTTACACATGAAGATATGTCACTATGACAAATCTGCCTTCGCATGATGATCATGGTTTCATAACATCTGTGTTTTGAATCTTTCTGTGATCAGTATCATCCAAAGAAACATCCCAAATCTTCCTCCAGAATAAATATGTGAATAAAATGTAAGAATTATAAATGAACTTTTATTAGGAAGAAATGTCAGAATTGAAAAAGATTATAACCCTTGAGCATACCATTCACAAATAATTTATTATATAATATATGTGTGTCCTTTATTGTGAAATCCACTTTTAATTTTACAATTTATATAAGGCCTTTGTATCCCTTAATGTGATAAGAATCTTTTATCAACATAAATAAAAACAATAATAGGGGGTTCGAACAAACGGCACAAAATTAAGAATCTGCAACACTAGCCACAGAGTCACAATTTCATCTGATGATTTCACACAGTCCCATCTCCTTAAATTCCCATCTTATTGCAGTTTCTTCAGTCTTAATCACTGTACATGTACAGAGAAATAAATGATTACAATTTCAGAAAAACTGGATGATTTATTCAAGAGAAAGAGCATCACGAACTGCACAAGTCAGTAAAGCGATGGTCCACATCTTATCCTTATGCAAGCAGTTATTCGGCTTTGGATATCCTCCTGAGAGCTATCGTGACAAATTTTGTCCACTTGGCGCGTTAAATCGTCAAAAATCCGAGCCAGTTGGCGGGCCCTGCCTATAAAGCACCAAAAGTTCTCAACTGGAGAGAGATCTGTCGAAATTGTAGGCCAAGATAGTGTTTGGCAAACATGAAGACTAGCAGTAGAAACTGTTGTGTGGCGGGGGGGGGGGGGGGGGGGGAGGGGGCGGGCGCATTATTTTCCTGAAATGTAAGTCTAGGACGGTTTGCAATGGAGGGCAACAAAATAGGGCATAGAATTTCGTCGACAAACGGCTGTACTGTAAAGATGGTGTGGATGACAGCCTAAGGGGTCATACTGTGAAAAGGAGTGGCACTCCTCGTTGTCGATCAGTATGGTGGGCCACAGTCAGGTTGCTATCCCACTGCTGCCCAGGCCGTCTCAAGACACCTATTCGGCCTGAAGTCTCATTGACTGGATTATTATTGTCTTCAGTGATGAGTTCTGGTTCAAAATGAGCCCCAATGATCACCGAATACGTATTTGGAGACGCCTCAGACAGTGGTGGTATACCAAGCCGATTGTTGCCCGCCATACGTCCTGTCAACCAGGAGTGATAGTCGAGGGTGCCATTTCATTTCATAGCAGGGTCTCCTCAGCTTATCATCTGCAGCACTTTTGCAGCACATTGGAATGTCAACGAGTTGGTGATATTCTATGCCCCACTTTGTTACCCTTCATGGAAAGTCATTCTGGGCTTACATTTCAGTAAGATACTGCTCGCCCGCTCTCGGCGAGAGTTTCTACTGCTTATATTCATTCTTGTCAGATCGTACCTTGGCCCCCAATTGAGAACACTTGGATCTTTTTGGTCAGGGCCCTCCAGTCAGCTCGGGAATTTGATGATGTAACCCACCTATTGGACAGAATTTGGCACAATATCTCTCAGGAGAACATCTAACTACTATATCAATCAACGCCAACCCGAGTAACTGCATGCACAATGGCCAGAGGTGGACCAACATATTATTGATGTACTCCATTTCTCGAGCCTGTCTCTTGAATAAATCTTCCAATTTTTCTGAAAGTGTAATGATTTGTTTATACATGTTCATCATATGTGCCGATTTCCATTCCATTCCTTTGTGGTATGTCACTTTTTTCTTACACTGTATTTAACCTTTTAGAATAAAATAGATACCTTTTATATGACGGACCTATCCAGAATAGTTTCTTACTTATAGGTATATACAGTATGACCTCACATAGTAAACAAAACATTAATGTTTTACATGGTGCAGGTTATATCTCTAAGTTCAAAAAACTGTTCTAGCAGATTACAAATATCTATCACCCATGAGAATCCACATTCATATTAAGCACAGCCAAACAGTCTGAGATTAATCACAGGATTAGAACAGAGGAAAAACGCAGGTGCACAAAATGTATAGACAGTGTGTAGAGGACCTCTAGCCCAAATGAGGGCACCATATATTATTTGTCAGAAAAGACGGGCATTGGACCCATCATCACTGTGTCTGTCAACCTAGCACTGTATAATTACAGACCTATGGAGATCCGCCGTTGTGAGCTCAGAAAGACAAGTACTCTATGTGCAGAAGGACAGCGACTAACTGTGGTGGCATTCTGTGGCCAGTGTCCTGCTGTACAGACATAAGTAGTTCATCAGCATTCTGAGATAGCATCTTATGTGGGTTTATGCATGAGACTGCTGTATGCAAGCCTGAAGCTCTTCCCTTCTTGAGGCTTGCTAAGATTGCACACAAGCAGCTGAAGGCAACAGAACACAGAAATAACTCATCATCGAGATTTAATTACTTGAAATGGATTTGAGTTTCGTTTCAACAAGTGCTTTTCCCAAACCATCCTAATGCAGTGCGGTGAAATGAACGTTATCAGTAACCAAGAAGGGTGTAGCTTCCCTGTGTTAATGTAGTATTGTTTTATCACGAGTGGTGACAATTTTATTTTTCTCAGTGTATGTGTTTCGTGTTAAGAAATATCAGCTTTTATTTCTCAATAAATCACTTTTGTAGAAAATTTAAGAAACATATGTCTTCTATCTTATGGACCTACAGCAAAAGTTACAATTGTCGTTTGCACTACCGAGTATGTGAAATATTTAACATTTCAAATTGCTAACAAATGTAAATGTTAAATATTGATTCATTAGTTCTGCTCAGGGTATTTTTCCCCCTTTTATTTTATATTTATCTTACCACAGCATAATAAATGACATGTATATACCTCACCCTAGGAGAATCAGTCTGTTTGAACTCAGAGGCAGAGGGCTTAAATCATGTATTTTCTGCCGCATCCAGCTGCAGGTATCTCGCAATCGGAACGTTAATCTGGCATCATGTTTCGCTATTGAACGAAAGAATTAGTGCTCTCTGGATGCTACAAGTAACATTTTGCAATGCCAGATATTTATTGAGTTTTTGATCTCCAAAGTTAGCACCAAGGGCGAAAAGCACGTATTTTCTGCCATATTCTGCTGCCCATATCACCTAAGTGGACAGTTAATCTGCCTTCATGTTTTATTATTTAACTAAAGAGGGAGTGTAGTATGGATGCTGCAAGTGATCTATTGCGATGGCCAACATTTAGAGTGACCTCGGAATTCAGCCGACGAAAGCACCCTTCACGTATTTCTACGATGTTCAGTTGGCGTTATCTCGTAATCCGCCGGTTAATCTGGCTGCATGTTTTGTTATTATACAGAAGAAGAAGTGTGCTATATTTACTGAAAGTGGTATATTGTGACGGCGGATATGTGTGTAATTATGGTCATCTGAATTTGGAGGCCGATGTCGCGCAGGTCGGGACGCGGTCCAAAATAATCTGCGTGTAGCCTCTAGCCACGTACGTTGCCGCCTCTGCCCTCAGGCAGTGAAAACATATCCGAAGTTCTATACTATGATTCAAGCCTGTCCGGCATCACCCCTTTCCCCGAGAACTGACAGACAAATCATATGCAAATTCCCCGTGTGCTGTGGGCATCTGGCTTAAAAAGTGGAATGGAACGGTGACGTGGCGGGGGGAGGAGGGCTGATATGCCGAAGTCGCTGATCCACTTCGCGTTAATGAATGGCGAACCTCTCGCAGGCTATATAGAAAGTATTTTTGTCGCACTCAACTTGTTTACAGTTGTTTACTCTCGTTCTGCTTTTAGTTTTATGCAGTGCAAAATTAATGTTATCTGTTAAATAACTGATCTATCATTTTATGAGGATAATATATAATTTTCGAACTCCTGGAACTATTGTACATATTTGTAGGTTTTTCTTTCTTTTAAAATTCTTTGAGAAAAGCACGGATACACGTGGATAAGGGTAAAAGAAAATCTGTGACAGCCCAGCGTTATTGTTTGGTGTTTGGGTTCTGATGTACAATAATAATAATAGGGATGTATGTATATTTATGGTAGCAATGCTATTATCAAAGGGTTAAGTGCGCCAATGGGCATGCATTGAAAAAGAAATCCCAGACCCTAAATTAATTTGTTTGCACGAGACGCGAAGAGATCTCTCTTTGTCAGAATGACTGATCGCAATAAATATTTGATTTCTGGCATTGTTTGTGCCACTGTAGGAGTAAGCGTAATTTTTGCGTTTAGGAGATTAAGATACCGGAGATTAAAAACAAATATACTCCACAGTCAGCAATGGAAAAAGAAAATCATTGTAGTGGACTCTTTAGAAAGATGTGCGCCGGTTATTGACAGCATAAAAGAGTAAGTACAAGATGTTGGGGATAGTACATTGTAAAGTGTTCCTCATTGTAACTGATCGACCTTCCAGGAAATGCCAGACCATTAAAGTTCTTGGGTTTGATTGTGAGTGGGTAACAAGCGAGAAAAGGTCACATCCAGTAGCGCTGCTTCAGTTAGCATCGTCGGACGGGTTTTGTGCTCTGTTCAGGCTTTGCAAAATTAAATGTGTTCCAGACGACTTAAAGGTAGGCAACTGGTTACATGCAATGTGTACTTCATAAGATTAATAAGAAAAAAAAGTCTTTCCTTGAAATGCGTGTCGTGCAGCTTAGCTTTATTGCTGTTTGTGCTTTCTTGCTTCATTGATTTGCTCAGCACGATAAACTGAATAAATTTTTATACACAGTAACTGTTTCCAAACGTTGCACTATTGGAGCAATGTTTTTATGCTCATTATGTATTTAGGTTTCTTTCCGGTGTTAAGCAGTTACGCTACATGTTTGAAGTACTGTCTATCAGTGTCAATTCTTTGTGTTGGCCCTACGTATTAAAGAATTCGTAATGTCATTTTGCTGCAGAGCGAGTCGGAGGTTGTGCTTTCAAACTAGTACACTGAACGAATTCCTGCGTGTATTATACATTAAAATCCATGGTTCATAGTACCATAGTTAAAATAGTATTTCTGAAAGAATAAAATTGCCATCACATAACTTGTATAGGACTTGGGCATTACGTCTACCGAGTTTGTATCAATAATTAAATCGTGTTAAGAAAAAATTCTTAATGAAGAGCTATTGACAGAGGGGGTGGCGCTCACTGTCGTTCCCATTCTTCGCAAATAACGTATCCCACTATGAGAGACAGCGACAGTGACAAAAGAAAATTGTAGATTAACAAAACTGACATACAAATGTAAAAATACAGAACAGTCTCGATATTCACTCAGTATAAATATGATTTCTCTATGTTATGCAGTTAAGTTGAATGACGATGTGCACGAATTTCTTCGAGCGCCGATTTTCTGTGATGTTTTTGAAAAACCATTTTTGTGATGCAGGTACCATTCATTGCAGGTACTGACGACAGAGCTCCTCATGCCAGTTGGTACTGTTGGTCTCATTAATGATATTAGCAATATGTTTCTAACGTAGAACTCTAGGTGACAAATTTTATTCACAAGGTACAGCATGAAACCCATGATTATTTGAGCCAATAAGGTTTCCTCAGTACAAGCATATTTAAAATGTACCTTTAAATGGTTACATCACGTAACAGGTTTCCATTCATACACTCCTCCCCAAAATATCTGGAGTTAAAGCACCAGGAGCTCCTAACTGCATGGAAACTATTGCTGCGCGAGAAATGAAAGAACATCACTATCATTCATGTTGTTGACTATTCATCAAACTTGTTTAATGTCTGATATAAACACTTATTGATACTTTGTAGATAAGAATTCTGGCCACTTCTATAAGGTCGAGTGAAAAAAGTGTGGTACCATGTTTTTGAGTTGTGCGTGTGGATTTTTTTGGTATTGAGGACTTAGTTTGAGTTATATAGGTCAAGCAAAATGTAAAGTTCCTAGGGTTTTCGTTTTTGTAGCATTGTGTTGAATGTTGAGCACCTTTTGTGCTTGACTTTTGTTTTGGGATTGTGCTGTCATTGGTATTGTAGCACATTTGGTTTTCCTCCACCCCAAACTCCCTGTTCCCCATGGTTGGCCCCCACCATATTGCACATGCTGGAAATAGGGGTACCTACTATCTTGATGATATCACACATCAAAACAGACGGGCAGAATCAGGATTTTCAGTATTGCACATTCCTTGCTACAGATACATTTTGTGTTAGTAACTTAGGTGTTTCACCTTGCATAATAACAGCTCCAACCAAATAAGAAAAATTCCAATAAAGTAGAGAAATAAGATTATCTATGAATAAGATATTTTTTTAACAGTAGAGAAATGTGAATTTTTTATGGCAGCTGTATTGTTCATTAGTAACTTCCTTTTCTTCCCAAAAATAAAATCATTTTTTGCAGCAGAGTTTTGGTAGATGCTAATAACTAATTTATGACTGTGATCTCCAGAAATGACTATTGTTATAATAAAATATTGCTTTAAAATATTTTGCAAGTTCAAGCTTTTGTTTGATTAATAAAAATGTTTGAGTGGTGAATTTGTGGAATTTGTTCTTTGATCTTTTTTCCAACACTATTTGTAATATAGTTTTCTTCCTTGCATTTGGATCCCTGTCAGAACAAAAAAGTTATGTACTTTCAGCAGTGATTTTCTGACATAATGCAGATAATGCACTTCTCTCCAGCAACATTGGCAAATAAAGTTTGTTTTTATTCTCATTTCCAGATAGTCATACAAGTAATACTATGTTCATGATTTACGGAAATCTTTTTGTATATTTATAAAGGATTATTGACCTTCTGGTTCTCTCTCAAACCGTGTCTAAAGCCTCTGATACAGTGACCTTATTCTTCTTTTCGTCTGTGAATGGATCACTTAGGACCTAGCAAAATCAATACTTGTCATTCCTTTCAACCCAGCATTGTTTCATGTGCTATGGGTGAATGTATTTCATACTAGTTTAAGACCGATACTGTTCTTAACTTTAGATGTCTGCAGCTTACAAAGCACTTTTCTTTTCCCAGGTCATACTCGAAGACAGCCGCATTTTGAAAGTAGGCGTAGCTCCTACTGATGATGCAAAATACCTCTTTCGAGACTATGGAGTGTCAGTGCGGGGCTGTTTGGACTTGAGGCATTTGCTTGCAGCAAAGGGCCTTACAATATCAGGTGGCCTTGCAGGCCTGGCAGAGAACATACTGGGTGTTCACTTGAATAAAGACTGGAAAATTCGTTGCAGTGATTGGGAGCGTGATCACCTTACTCAAGAACAATGTGAATATGCAGCACTTGATGCTTTAGCTGCATATGAAATTTTCATTGATATTGCCAGACCATCAGGATGGTTTCAGAGTGGACCTGATGCTGATAATGTTTCAAAGATAACTGAATCGTGTCAGCGTTACTTAGATATCAAATACAAGAGTAGAAAGCACGGTACAGCAGTGGAGAAAGATGCTGGTGTTAATGGAGCTTTTTGTGCTGTTAAAGAGGTCAAGAAATTTAAGCAGTCATCTAGAGCACATTATACTCGAAGTCGACCTCTGTATGATAACTGTTACTTACAAGCACCAGATGGAGAAATTCTTTGCACCTGTGATAATAGCAAGGCCAAATGGTAATTAATTTTCACATTGATACAATGAAGTCTGAAATTTATAGTAATATTTAGAAGGAAAATAGTTTTCTTTTAATTTATTTTGTTTTCTTTGTATATTTAATGTATGTAAAATTTACAGGTATTTCTGTATATGCCATGTCATTAGACACGGAGGAAAAAAAAGTATGTTGTTGAAGAATACAAGACAAGAAAAGTATTTACATTTGAGATGGGGTTGCCCTCAGTCAGTCCCTCTAACCTGCATCTATATGCATATTCCACAAATCACCATATGGTACGTGGCTGGGATACCTTGTACCATAATTTCTCTTTTCTTTACAGTTCTTACTTGAAATGTATGTTGGTGGCAGTAGGGTTGTTCTGCAATATCTTTCAAAGACTACTGCTCTACTGCTCGAATTTTTCTTGCCACTGTATTGTGGAAAGACTGTCATATCCCCCCCCCCCTTCCCCCACACACACACCAGGGGAAATCCGCTCTGAATTCACAAAGCATCTCAGTAATTCTCATGTATTGATAATGAAACTTTATAAAGAAGTTACTTGTTTTGAAAGCCAAATAACATTGTGAAGTTTTAAATTATTCTTGATTTTGTGTGGTTTACTGCCATTTATCTCTGTACATTGAAGGCTGTAAATGCTCCTTCATGTTTGACTTAAATGTGCCTTTTCTTCTTTAAATGATCCCTGTAAATCAAAACCCAAAAGTGCATCCAAGGATGGAAACATCGATTAAATGTACAATATGATATAATCTACAATTAATGGTGCGACATAAAACAATATAGGTATATTCATTTAAAGAATATGCTACGTATCTACATGAAGAACTATGAGAAATCTTTGCGCGACATTGGCGCCACATTTGTTTAAAGCAGTCAAGCCAGATAAGAAAATTAATTACTCAGTGATATATGGATTATCTTACATAGAATTGTAGCGGTATCTTTCTTGCACATGTTTGGTACCATGAATTGGTTTCGATCCATCATTTAATCCCAGAAATGAAACAGTAATTGAAGCAGTGGGTGTACCAGATAGACAAAGTAGGTTCTATCTGCAGTTAAGAACAGTACTTGACAATACACTTTCCTAGGAAAGTGCTTTGATGGTGGGGTTTGAAAATTGATTGAATGGCTTGTCAACATTATTCACTTCCTTTGACACATTCTGATTTCCATATATTCCTGTGATTAAGAAGTTTGTGGCTCAATAATTTTCTGAGTCCAGTGACAAAGTTATGGCAACTGTGAGTGAGTACTTACCAATCCTTCCAGTATATACACGCTGTAAAAAAAATGGGGGGGGGGGGGGGGCAGTGCATTGACCAAAATGCAGACTACATTGAAAAATGAGTACAGATTTACCTCTTAAAAATTCTGTCATTGTTTCAATTATACCTTATCACATCATACATCCCAGTTTTTTTACCTATGGATCTGAAACATGGACTGCGAGGAGAAAACATGGGGATCCCAGTTTTTACCTGTGGATCTGAAACATGGACTGTGAGGAGAAAACATGGGGATCCAAGTAGCTGACCTGAAGTTTGTTGGAAGTACAGCTTGTGGTTTCTTAACAAAGTCAATAAAAATGCAAGATACAAAATCTGTATACATACTCTCAATATTATAACCAGAATGACCATTACCAACTGGAAGTGCGGAGAAGATAAAACAAGGCTGTGAAACATTCAACATATTGTTATTTAAAGAGATAGCATAATATGCCATTTTAAACTTTTTATTCGTGTATTTAGTCCCTTAAATGATTCTAATAATTTTATAGTAACAACGAATTCTGGAGTGAGCTTCTATATCATGTTAATTGTAAACGTGACATAAACAAAGAACTATGAGTTAGGCCACCGTTGTAGCATGCAGCTTATCTGGTGAAGCAAGCCTGCTTTCCGACAAAAGCAGACATTTGAGTACAAACTCAAATTGTTATTGCTTCTGAATATGTGTTTGCTAACAGCTTCAATTCCCATCACCAGTTTTAATAATTTCAAACATCTTATTTGTGGTAATAATGTAAGTACAATGTGTTCAATATTTGAATGTTTTGTTTCTCATCAATACAATAATTTGTTGGTATAATATGATAAGCAATTTTAGCATACATGGTAAAGTGGGTCCATGATGGATGAGCGGAATTTACTGTAGTACTTCTATGAAGTTCCTTAGTTTAAGTAGAAATTCTTTTCCCCTTTGGAAACAGAGATCTAGTTTTTTCCCAATTATGCAGATAGGAGCAATAGGGTGGGGGATGATCCATGCTCATGCTAAATAGTGAACACCTCACGGTACTTGGGAATACTTCTGGCTGGGAACTGATTTTGTTGAGCCCAGCATTCCCAAACTGGTGGCTGATGTGCACTGCTAGTCACCTATATCCACAGCAGCAAAGTGGTGAAAATTTGTGCATTGTGGGAGTAGGTAAATTGGCTGGAAAAAACGCAATGAATTCTCAGTGTCAAATGTTTGATATGTGCTGATGGACTCAACAGTTTAGCTGGTAACTTCTGGGAAACCTACCATACCTCATTTGTATCTGTCTTTACCAAACATCATGAGTACCTGTCTATGAGATATGTATTTGTGTAACTGCTTGTGAAGGAGGAGGATTTCCTGTGCCACAAAGTAATTGTTCCGGCCTTTTTTTATCTTGATCAGCCTGTCTCATATAACAGATCTGCCATTGTACTTTGGGTGTACTTATTTTCACTTAACGGATTTCAGAGGATTATAATATGGTTTGAGATCAGCTGAAATTATTTTAAACGTCAAATAATTTGTGCTGTATTGCAAAACTTTATGTTATCCTAAAGTAGTTGTAAAATGTTATAGATTTTCGGTATATATGGACAACGTACAAAAATATGGCAATTTTGTTTTTCCATGGAATAATTTAAGTTTTCTGCTTTATACTGAATAGTGGCCATTTTCTTTACTTGTGAAAAGTTTACTCACACAGGATACTGTCACACTTGACACAGTTCACGAGGGTAGCTAGCTGTTAATGAGTAGAAGAAATGCAAATAGTTTATAATAAAGTGATACGGATCCCCAGTAAGAAACAGTTGAATGGTTCATATGTTAGATATCAGTAGCCAATGTTTGGCATATAATGAACATATGAAATATTTTCATCAGAAATAATTGAATTTAATGTGGAATTCCTTTTGGCTGATCTACTGCAACCCAAGAAAGATGGCCCTTTTCATGTCACTCCACACATTGGTCACAAGCACATCATCAACAGGTTGAACATACACAAATGTCTTTAAATGCTCCTTCAGCCATAAACCCAAAGGATTCATGTCTGGTGAAGGGGAAGGCTATGCTGTAGGACCTCCTTGACCACTCCATCACCCACAAAACACTGTGGTTAGGTGCTGTCACACAATATGTAGGAAACATGGTGGTGCTCTGTTGTGCATAAACGACAGCCATCTTTCTGCAAGGGCAACATTCTGCAGTACTTTTTGTTGGTATGTTTGGTAAAGTGTGTGGTCCTACAAGCCTATCATCAACAGTTCCTGTCCATGCATAGGTACTGAAGTGTTCGTATTCCCTGTGATTACTTGAGGATTTGCATCTGCCAACATGTATGTATTGTGGTTGCTTAGAACCCTGCACCATCTGTAATATTACGTATTACTTATTGCAAGAAAATAACCCACATGTCAACAGATATCAGAATTTGCACATATAATTGTGGGAACTTTTATTCTAGTTTTGACCAATACTGCCTCTTGCAGGAATATTTGCCGCTGCCCCCCCCCCCTTCTCTCTCTCTCTCTCTCTCTCTCTCTCTCTCTCTCTCTCTCTGTGTGTGTGTGTGTGTGTGTGTGTGTGTGTGTGTGTGTGTGTGTGTGTGTGTGTGTGTGTGTGTGTGTGTGGGGGGGGGGCAACAAATGGAATTAAAAATTAGTGAAGAAGCATTATGTCAAATTATGAGTAGGAGGGCAGAGAGAAATAATTGCTGGTTTTGCATTTATCCAATTCAACATATATTTAGAAGAAGTAGTAAATGACTGTCTTTGGCAAAAAGGGGATGTGACACTGATGGACATGAGAATAGAGGAAGAGAGGGTGCTACAGGAAAGCAATTTTAAGTATGAGGGACAGTTCACAAATAATGCACTTTATTTTTTTTACTTACACGTTTATTTTATTTCAATATCTCTACAGTTCTTCAATATAGTGTACCTACTTCTCTATGACTGAATCCCAATGTCTCGGAAGCTCTGTTATTCCATGCAGGACACCATTTCTGTTTCGACTTCTGTTCATCTGTCAAATGGCTCAGGTAACAGTGGTACACAGCTCTTCAACAGAAAAATAACGATATCCACACATGGAGTTATCCAGCTTCGGGAACAAGTCGAAGTCTAGTGGACTCATGTCCAGGCTGTAGGAGGAAGAACAGCACTTCCCATTCATTTTTGTGCAGTTTTTGAGAAACATTGCACATACATGGGTAATAATTGTCATAGGAAATGAGTGGCCCAGCCTTGAACAACTGAGTTCGGGTTTTGTACATTTTTCTGCACATGTTTTGCATGAAGTTATGATAATACACTGCTGTGATACTTGTTCCACATGGGACTCTGTCTGTAATGATGATTCCTTGGTGATTTGCAAGCAGAAATCATCATTTACTTGAGCTTTGATTGATTGTGTTAAAATTTTTTGGGATGTGGAGAATCTGAAACTCTCCTCTCACTGGACTATGAATGAAACTCTACTTCAGAGTCTCTGATCAAATTTCATCAATAGCAACAGTTCAACACAAGAATACTTGATCTTCGTGGTCAAATTATTGTCTGAGGAAGGTTGCAATGTCCAGTCATTTCTGATTCTCTTGAGCAGTCAGAACAGTGCGGGACCCATCTCGTAGAAATTTTTCTCTTCTTCAAATCATTTGTCAGAATACAGAATACTGAGAATTCTCCTGGCTTCAGAGAGTTTTTTTGCAAGTCACACTTTGATCTTCTCCAACAGCATGGACCACAAGTTTCACACGTTACTGAAGAGACCCGGAGTGATTTTAGATTTATTGCAGTACAAGAGAGATTGCACTCCTGCCACCGTTTTTAATGCAGCATTTTCTGCCATTTTATCTGAGCACCACGACTATGTAGCTGTTTTTACGGATGGGTCGAAACAAGGGGATTCTGTTGGGTGCTCAGTTGCTTTCCAGATCATGTCTTCAAGGTCTACCTGCCTCAGACTTTCGCTGTCATTGATGCAGAATTGTCTGCGATCTTGGGGGCACTGAAGCACATGAGACATTCTTCCTCTGCTAAATTTCTTGTCTGTTCCGATTCACTCAGTGCCCTTCACTTATTGCAACGTTTGTATCCGGCAGATAAAACTGTCCAGACCATCCAGGACGCCCTCCTCTGACTACAGCGACTGGGGAAGGTTGTAGCTTTCTGCTGGGTTCTGGGGCATGTCGGCATTGCTGGGAATGAAAGGGCAGATCTCGCAGCCAAGGAGGCGTGTCTCGCCCCACAAGTATCTCAGTGTGCTATCCCCTTGCACGCACTCACCTCGCTGTTGAGCTCACGGGTTATGCGTCGGTGGGAGGATGAGTGGCTGGAAGTGACTGACAATAAGCTCCGTATAGTCAAGCCCACAACGTGTGTGTGGTGTACTTCCTTTCAGCCCCATCGACGGATGAGGTTCTCCTCACTCGGCTTCGAATAGGCCACAGCCCTATGACGCATGGCTACCTGCTCCGGCGAGAGGACCATCCAATATGTGGTGCTTGCGGCATCCAGGTCACTGTGCGTCGCGTTTTATTGGATTGCATTTTATTTTCTGACCAGCGGGCCGCAGCTGACTTGCCAACGGACCTGCCATCTCTTTTAGGCAACACTCGGACGAATGTGGCTAAAGTTTTAAAGTTCTGTGACATGTCAAATGTTTTTACAAAGATTTTAGGGAGAGGATTTTAATTTGCTCGCTGTGTGACAAGCTAGCCCATATTTTATGTAAGTGGGCAGCCAATAACAATTTCCTGTGACATTCTTGTTGCTATGTTTCCCCTTTCCTTAGGTTTTACTTTCTTATGTAACATTTTCCTTCTTTTCGTGCTTTCTTTGAGTGTGTGCTTTAGTTTTCTTAGGTCTGTCCACGTTCGTTCCTTTTAATGTGTGTCAGGGCGCTGATGACCTCGATGTTGAGTGCCCATAAGCCCCAACACACCACCAAAAGTTTCACACTTTGTTTATCTATTCATGTTTTTGACCTTCCTGGTCTTGGATTATCGTCTATGCTTATATGACTTAAATGACAACCACAAAAATGATTAACCCAATGTGAAACTGTACTACGGTACACTATAAACTCACCACAAATTTCACTTAACGCTCTGTAGATTTCTGCTGGGTTTTTGCCATGTCAAGTTTTGCTCTTGATGTACCACCTCTGGCCTTCAACAGTCACAATACCAGAGACTCCTGCAAGGTGCATTTGTAACTATTGTCCGTTCCATCTTAGATACACAGCAAAAAAACAGAGACAAGTGCTTCTTACTCGATTTCCCAACTATATCTGATGTAATTTTCTTTGATGATGCAGCAAACAGTCCACAGTAATACCACCATGTGCATTATTTATGAAATACCCCTCACATTTGGGAGACAATAAAAAGTGCATTGAGTTGCAATTAAGAAGTAAAAACGAAAATGGCAATGACAAAGGCATTTTTTAATGGACAAAAGAAAATATTCACTGAATCCACAAATTAGCAGGTGAAACATCATCACCCAAAAGATGTGAAGAATAGTGAATAGCTTTTTGAAATGTGGCTGTATAGAAAAGTAGATGATGTGAATTGGAAAATGAAATAGTTAATGCTTAAAATGAGCTATTAGTTAAAGACAAATAATAAAAAAATTAAAACAATAAAAGTAAATTGATTTCTGACAGTTTATGAAAGCAGAATGTTTTTGATGAATTGATGTAACACAATATAATACGAAGTTCAGCTTCAAAAGTGGTGTAGTGAAAGGCAGCAGAGGAGCAACTAGCCAAAGACATAAGGCTCATAGAAATCCTTGGAAAACACGTAAGATATTGAACATAGTTGACAAAAGAAGAAATTCAAAAACTTAGCAACTGACGCAGACATCTAAAATGCGAGACTGATAAAAGTAGCAAAATGAGAAGCAGTAATGACTAGGGGGAAAATCCAAAGCTGTAAAGAATGCATGATTATGGGAAAGGTAGATACCATCTGCATGAAAATTAAACGGACTTTACAAGAGAGGGAAACAGCTGTTTGAATATTCATAGCTCAGATGAAAACTCAGTACTAAGCAAAGAAGAGAATGCTAAAAGATGGAAGCAATAAATCAGAGGGCTGTGCAAAGGGAACAAACCCAAACATCAAGTTCTGTAAAGGAAGGACGAATTAGACGATGAGGGATTGACTCTGTGATAGTGAGCAAATATTTTACAAAGCACTAAAAATGCAAGGTATCTGGAGTAGATGACATTTTCCTCAGAATCCTTAGGAGAATGTACCATGACAAAACTATTCATGTTTATGTTCAAGATATATGAAAAAGACAGAACACCCTCAGACTTCAAGAAGAATGTAATAATTCTAGTGCCAAAGAAGATAGTTGCTGACAAGTGTGAATGTTACTGAGCCATTGGTTTAATTAGACACAAATGCAAAATACTGCCACAAACTATTTGCAAGAGAATAGGACGACTAATGGCAGTCTTCTTGAGAATGGTCTGTTTGAGTTGTAGAGAAATGCAGAAATGCGCAAGGCAGTACCAACCTTCTGATTTTTCTTTGAAGAAAGATTGAAGGCAGTGAAACTTTTCTTTTTAGCATTTGTAGATTTAAAGAAAGCATCTGACAATTTTGACTGGAGTGTACTCTTGGAGAACTGCACAAAAAAGTTCTGTGTGCTATCTATCATGCAGTGGATGCTTAGTGGTGTTCCAGTGTTGCACCAACACCTGAGCATTTCTGTGCAGATGTCAGATGTAAGTAACTAATTCAGTTCTCTTTGGACACAGTGTATCTCATGCCCTCAATTATAGTGTCATTTTATGCCATATATACTGCAGTTTCTTGAAGCAAATAACCACATCTACACAGGTTTGTCCATCTTTGTTAATACTCTTAACTTGATAATAAAGTAGATGTACTGCTTTCTTCCAGAAGAAAAATGATTAGCACTTGTCTTTAATACTTTATACTGTATGCACATCCAGTATGGTGATTCAGCAGATACTCTGAATGTATTTTGTTCACTCACTCAAAAATTAGAATTACTTTTTGCAAATAACAATGTACCTGCAACACATTGGAGAGTAGAGATTCTAGATGGCACTGTTTGCGTGAAATATTGTGCAATACTTGAGAAATCAAATCTCGGATGGTTCAAAATTTTTGGTAGAATATGTAATATTATGAAAGTTGCAGAAGATAATTGTGAGTTAATCTCCTGATAAATCTAACATTCTAAACAATTTTTTCCCTTTAAGGTACATACAGAACAATCTTGGTGACCTGATTACTGAGGACCCATTCACTGTAAGGTTGCGATTTGAACCTTCAGGCAGAGCCGTGGGAGAAGTGGGAAGTTACTACACCCAAGTAAAAGACAACTGTTGTGTTGTTTGTGGTCGTACAGAGTCATACTTGCGAAAAAATATTATTCCTCGTGAATACAGGAAATACTTCCCAGGTAAGTGCACTTAATTCATTTGTATACTTTTAAAATTATACATTGTCTCCAGTGCACCACTGAACTGGAACGTCATCCACTTGGTACTCTGCTTTTCATTGTATTTTTCCTGTGTAATAGCTGCTTTAGTGTTTGATTGTCGCAGGCCTTAAATTCACCCTGGATATTTCCTAAACTGGATTCAACTGCAGTGTTATGAAAGATCAGATGTCTTGCATGCTAGTTCCTGCTGAAATACAAGATCTGTGACAAAAAAACTGCAGATAGTAACAAAAAGAGGGTTGCAGATGTTGCCAATCATTTTCTAACTATGATGGTTAAAGTGAAAAGGATAGATCATGCAAAGTGCACAATTTATTTTCCCATTACAATTACTGAAGAGCATTTTAAATGTGTCATATTGTGTTGCTGATTGCCAGCTTTGCCAGTTGGCATTGTTTTAGTTAAGGAGAGGACATGAAGAGGAAATTCTCAGTGTGTGTGATACCTGTTGACAAGATTATTGGGAACAGAAATAGAAAAAAAGACCTTGTAAAACATATAAAACAAAAATTTCCAGTAAAAATCAGGAAATGAAAATCGTTGATAAAATGACATTGGAAATCGGAAACTGGTGGAGGGCAAGTACAGTGAATAGTATAACCTCCTTTATCTGTGACCATATTTCCTGTATTTGAATTAATGGTAAATTTACTGAGTGTGTTCATCCATTCTGTCACAGGAAACATTAACTCAAAAAACTGTAAAAATATGAGACAGTATCATTGGTCAGTACTTATGTTTAGGAGGCAAAGTTTTTAGCATTGCTGATGATGATGAATGCACATATAAAAGTACACAAAATGGAAAAATTAGTTTCTCACTCAGGAAGAAAAGAGGAATAGGCCAGGGAAAGTTAAAAAAATAAAAGTTGCTTACCCTGATCTGATTATGATAGGACCCCACCTGTTGTGGGATGAGGGAAGCAAAGGTAAAGGGGAGCTATCAGAGAGTCAAAGGTAGTATGTTTGTTACCACAGTTTCAGCTTCAGTCCACAGATAATGACAAGTGTGACGAGTAAGAATATGTTAAGAGGAAGAGAAATTGAATGAAGAGTGCAATTAAGAACTAAAAGGACAGGGAGGTGGCAGAAAATATCAATTGGGGAGGGGGGGGGGGGGCAGAATGAAGGTGAAGAAGTTAAAAGCAATCAACAAAGTAATTAAATAAGATGCAATAAGTAAGACATTAAAAATCTAATAATAAAAATGAATGTTAAAAGAAAGTGATAATGGAGAAGAGAGGGTGTTCTAGTCCAGGAGGGAGTTGCGATGGCAGGATATGTTGAAAGGGGATGTGAGGATATGTTGTAGGGCCAGTCCCCATCTCCAGAATTCAGGCAAACTGGTATTTGGTGGGAAGTTCCAGATAGCCCTTGTAATGTAGCAGATTCAAATCTTTTGAGTCATGGTATAGAGAATGTTCAGCAACTGGGTGGCCCCAGGGCAGACAGTTGCTTTATGCCATCCATGTGCTCATCCAGTTTAAAACACTTTGCACTGAACACATGTTAGTGTGGTGTTGCAAATTTCCCATCCCATGAAAGTGAACATGTATTAGTTGCAAATCGTGTGGTGTCACAAATTGCGCATCCCTTGAAATTACAGTGGTCATTGGTGGTGGGGTTGGAGTGGATGATAGTGAGTGGGTGTGTGGGGCAGGTTTCGCTTTGGGAAGAACCTATAGGAAGGAGTGTTGGTCTGGGAATATCGTATGGCTGTACAACGAGGTTGGGAGGGCAGGAAAACATGACAGTGATTGAGTAGGATGATATTAGAGAGAGAGAATCTCATTTCATTGGTAGACTAGAGAAAGTCATATCCTTGGTGGAGCAATGTAGTGTGTTGAGTCATTCAAGGCCTGAGTGGTAATAGTACTTTATAATGGGAGGGGGTGGGGAGCTGCTTCTTAGCTTTTTGGAAGTGGGAGCTATGGTAATCAGAAAATGATAGAACAATACAACCTATGATATTTGTTTGTTTGTGAATAAGATCTGTGGAGTAGTTTGGGTGGAGGGGGTCATTCATACAGGTATTAGGGTTTTGGTAATGGAACAAGATACTTTCACTGTGGATGCCTAAGCTGTAGGGTAGGAAATGTCTTGATGTCGGAACTGTGATGACTGTCAAAAAGTAGATATTGCTCCTGTGTTGAGGGCAGCACCCTGCCTGGAACAGTTCCATCCTCCATCACAGCGGGACCCACCTCCTCTTCCTCAAAATCACCCTCTCCAAACCTTCCAGGAATTTCTCACTTCCAACCTTGCCTCTCAATCTTTCTTGAAAAACCTTAATCCTACTCCCAACATCACCACAGCCGAAGCCCAGGCTATCCGTGATCTGAAAGCTGACCGATCCATCATCATTCTTCCGGCTGACAAGGGTTCCACGACCATGGTACTTGATCATCGGGAGTATGTGGCTGAGGGACTGCGTCGGCTTTCAGACAACTCTATATACAAAGTTTGCCAAGGTAATCCCATTCCTGATGCCCAGGCGGAGCTTCAAGGAATCCTCAGAACCTTAGGCCCCCTACAAAACCTTTCACCTGACTCCATCAAACTCCTGACCCCACCGACACCTCGCACTCCTACCTTCTACCTACTTCCTAAAATTCACAAACCCAAACATCCTGGCCGCCCCATTGTAGCTGGTTACCAAGCCCCCACAGAACGTATCTCTGCCTACGTAGATCAACACCTTCAACCCATTACATGCAGTCTCCCATCCTTCATCAAAGACACAAACCACTTTCTCGAACGCCTGGAATCCGTACCCAGACTGTTACCCCCGGAAACCATCCTTGTAACCATTGATGCCACTTCTCTATACACAAATATCCCGCACGTCCAGGGCCTCGCTGCAATGGAGCACTTCCTTTCACGCCGATCACCTGCCACCCTACCTAAAACCTCTTTCCTCGTCACCTTAGCCAGCTTCATCCTGACCCACAACTTCTTCACTTTTGAAGGCCAGACATACCAACATTTAAAGGGAACAGCCATGGGTACCAGGATGGCCCCCTCGTATGCCAACCTATTTATGGGTCGCTTAGAGGAAGCCTTCTTGGTTACCCAAGCCTGCCAACCCAAAGTTTGGTACAGATTTATTGATGACATCTTCATGATCTGGACTCACGGTGAAGAACAACTCCAGAATTTCCTCTCCAACTTCAACTCCTTTGGTTCCATCAGATTCACCTATTCCTACTCCAAATCCCATGCCACTTTCCTTGACGTTGACCTCCATCTGTCCAATGGCCAGCTTCACACATCCGTCCACATCAAACCCACCAACAAGCAACAGTACCTCCATTATGACAGCTGCCACCAATTCCACATCAAACGGTTCCTTCCCTACAGCCTAGGCCTTCGTGGCAAACGAATCTGCTCCAGTCCTGAATCCCTGGACCATTACACCACAACCTGAAAACAGCTTTCACATCCCGCAACTACCCTCCCGACCTGGTACAGAAGCAGATAACCAGAGCCACTTCCTCATCCCCTCAAACCCAGAACTTCTCACAGAAGAACCCCAAAAGTGCCCCACTTGTGACAGGATACTTCCCGGGACTGGATAAGACTCTGAATGTGGCTCTCCAGCATGGATACGACTTCCTAAAATCCTGCTCCGAAATGAGATCCATCCTTCATGAAATCCTCCCCACTCCACCAAGAGTGTCTTTCCGCCGTCCACCTAACCTTCGTAACCTCTTGGTTCATACGTATGAAATCCCCAAACCACCTTCCCTACCCTCTGGCTCCTACCCTTGCAACTGCTCCCGGTGTAAAACCTGTCTATGCACCCTCCCACCACCACCTACTCCAGTCCTGTAACCCGCAAGGTGTACACAATCAAAGGCAGAGCCACGTGTGAAAGCACCCACGTGATTTACCAACTGACCTGCCTACACTGTGACGCTTTCTATGTGGGAATGACCAGCAACAAACTGTCCATTCGCATGAATGGACACAGGCAGACAGTGTTTGTTGGTAATGAGGATCACTCTGTGGCTAAACATGCCTTGGTGCACAGCCAGCACATCTTAGCTCAGTGTTACACCATCCGGGTTATCTGGATACTTCCCACTAACACCAACCTGTCAGAACTCCGGAGATGGGAACTTGCCCTTCAGTATATTCTCTCTACCCATTACCCACCAGGCCTCAACCTCCGCTAATTTCAAGTTGCCGTCCCTCGTACATCACTTGTCATTCAACAACATCTTTGCCTCTGTACTTCCGCCTCGACTGACATCTCTGCCCATCCTCTTTGTCTTTACATATGTCTGCCTGTGTCTGTATATGTGCGGATGGATATGTCTGCCCAAACTCTTTGCCTTTAAATATGTCTGCTTGTGTCTGTGTATATATATGTGTGTGTGTGTGTGTGTGTGTGTGTGTGTGTGTGTGTGTGTGTGTGTGTGTGCGCGTGCGCGCGAGAGTATATACCTATCCTTTTTTCCCCCTAAGGTAAGTCTTTCCGCTCCCGGGATTGGAATGACCCCTTACCCTCTCCCTTAAAACCCCCATCCTTTCGTCTTTCCCTCTCCTTCCCTCTTTCCTGAAGAAGCAACTGTTGGTTGCGAAAGCTAGAAATTTTGTGTGTGTGTTTGTGTGTTATTTTATTGTGCCTGTCTACCGGCACTTTACCACTTGGTAAGTCTTAGAATCTTTGTTTTTAATATATAACTCCCCGCTCTTGTCCCCCAGCCCCCTTCTGACTTGTTTGTAGGTCTATCACTCAAAGGTAAGGTAGGTATGGGTAAGGATGAATTCTAGGGCACAGAGGCCGTGAGTATTTGGGATGGTTGTGTAGAGTGAGGTTGCTTCAGTTGTGAAAAGGAGAATTTCCAGTGGGAGAAGGGTGGCAATGGATTGGAGACATTCCAGGAAGTGATTGATATTGCTTATGCAGCATAGGAGGCACTGTGTGACAGATTGGAGGTGCTGGTCAGCCAGGGCTGAGATGCACTCTGTGGAGCTACTTTGGAATGGCCAGGATAGTTATTTTTTTATATTTTGGGAAATAGGCAGAAAGTGGGGGTGCGTGGATGAGGAGAGACGACGACTTCTAAGGAACCAGTTGTGAGTTGTTACGAGGAACCCCGAGTCCCCAATCCATACCCCCCTTCAGATCCAAGAATACACTAAATGTTGTAAGTTGATGGTCGTACTGTTCTTCCTTCATGGTCAATGGCTGATAAGTTTTTTAACACCTCAGCTTATTTGTGTACTTTTAGTGATTATGAAACATTGTCTTCACAACATGAACATGTCCATTTTTCTATCTTCAGTACAGCTAATGCTCTGCTGTGGAGACAATGTAAAAAATTATAATTTTATTTACTTTTTACAGTAGGAAAGGCAGTTGATGGATACTTATTTGTAGACAGTTGGAATGTGGACACAAAGGAAAATATATCTACCACATCATGGTCACAGCTGAAACAAGCAGTTGACATCGAATCAATACAAAGTATTTTTTAGAGATATAATCCAGGCCACTTCCATATGTTTAATACCATGTACCCAAGTCTTTTGTTTGTTTTTGCAACTAGAATGTATGACCGTATTTCATCTGATGTTTTCTTTGCAGCTGTAATGAAAGATCACACATCACATGATGTTTTATTGCTCTGTTGGGAGTGCCATCAACTCAGCAATTGGCATGACTTGTCCCTTAGAACAACACTTGCAAAAAAATGTGATGCCCCAATAGGGACAAAAGAGAACTTGAAGGTAAACACCTATAAGATGTATAAAATTAGCACTATTTTTGAGAGAATAACTATGTACAAGTATCCATATCAAAAGTGGTAAAAACTATATTTTTGACTTCACTTGTTTATGAATGGGACAGTGCTGAAAGAGAAATCTGAAATGAGTCCAAAAAGTAAAGGATATCATTTTTTTATAGACCTATAATATTCCTGGATTGAAAGAAGTTCGTTCTGCAGCAGTAGCTCTGCTGAGAAATGGAGATAAAATTCCGCCTGCACGCAAAGAAGAGATTAAGAAGAAAATTTTAAACTATTTTCAAGAGAGAGGAGAAAATAATGTGGAACTGACTCCAGAAATGTTGGAGGAGGCATCTGTTGTTGAAACTTGGTAACTATATACTTCAGTTATTAATTAGTACTTTGTTCATTTTATATGAGGTGTATTCAAAAAGTAACTAGAATTTTGTAACTTAACGTATTGAATTTGTCTGATTTGCATGATTTTTTCATTGTTGTATTGATGAAGGCGTCTGAAAACTGTGTGTACTGTGTCAGCCATATCAGATGTTTAATCTGTTTCCAGCTGTCAAAAAGGTTAGATTGATGTGGTAGACACGGTGATTACTTATTTTATATACGTGGATCAGAGAATTTGTGTTAAATGTGCAGCACAATTTTAATAATGTTAAATATTCCTTTTGGTGACTCTGCTTGGTGTAAAAACAAGGTTTATGAGTTATACAAGTGTTTCAAAGAAGGTTGTGAATATTCTGAAAAGTCACGAGTACCTGGATGCCCCATCACATCATCAGCCAATGAAATCATGAAAATATAAAAGAAAAGAAATGATTATGAATGCTCACCAAATTTTAATTGGATAAGTCTCTGATGATGATGATGATGATGATGATGATGATGATGATGAAGATGAAGATGAAGATGAAGTATCAGTTGCCTCATGCCACAAATTTTTTTTGGTATGCTAATTCTAAAATGTAATTGTAGTATTGGAGGGCAGCATGGAGGGTAAAAATCTTAGAGGGAGGCCAAGAGATGAATACACCAAGCAGATTCAGAAGGATGTAGGTTGCAGTAGGTACTGGGAGATGAAGAAGCTTGCACAGGATAGAGTAGCATGGAGAGTTGCATCAAACCAGTCTCAGGACTGAAGACCACAACAATAACAATTTCAAACAAAAACAACGGTGAACGTGAGGTGCTCAGGAGTTGCTAGCTGACTGAAACATGTCAAGATAGGTGATGAAACAAGAGTTTATAAGTATGACATCAAAACTAAGGCTCAGGTAACCCAGTGGAAGCATGCTTAGTTTAAAGTTATTTTTTCACTGTCCTGTAATACATTACACCAGCCACAATGCAGGTCCACTGCAAATACTCTTATCGAACACTGGATGAGTTGGTTGACATGTGATAAGCAGCTGGAACTCTGCCTGACTAATGTCATATGATTGGCAGCTGCTGCGAATCAGTGAGTTTGGAGAGCTCCTGAAAGTCAATACTATCTTCTCTTGTGGATCCTGCCACCTCTTCTGCAGGAAGTATGAGATGTGTTGTTACTCGTCCATTTTAGTTTGAGTGGCATGTCAATGATAGATGTAGGCGTCCTGTACGGGGTAGGTGGGGACCGGGGAGGACTCATGGTGTTAAACCAATCCCACTAACCGACAAGTTCGAGGAGCTGTCTTTCACTGAAACTGAGCCAGTGGGACACACTTAATCAGTTTTGGGGAAATCTGTTTTGTCCTGTGTCTATTGGAGTCAAATGCAGAGGGATAGCAGTCTATTAATCCTCACCAATTTGAATGTATGGGAACAATGGTATCCCTGAGGGAAATGGCAGCAAGGGACAGGAAAAAACACAGGGTGCCCTCAGTGTATGTTCCAGGAGGCCTCATTCAACAGGTAGAAGAGGCTGTTCTAGCAGTCAATGAGGGAGCAGGCTGCAACCACCTGCAGATTGTGATGCACGTCAGAACAAACAGTGCCTGTCATCTGGGCTCTGAGGCCATGCTTGGGTCATTCCAGTGACTAGCAGAGAAGGTTGAGAAGACTGGCCTTGTGTGCAGATTTTGAAAAAAACTCACAGTTTGCAGCCACGCTAGACTGTGACTTCCTGGACTTGCACTGTAGGTTGAGAACTGTAGGGTTCTAAATTTGTCAGATGTGCACTACACATCAGAGACTGCTACCCAGGTACCTGACTGTGTGTGGAGTGCACACAAGGTTTTTTCTTTAGATAAGGCAACTCTCCATCCATTCCAGTGCAACGGCAATGTCCATGGTTCCACTAATATTTACAGTTTTTCCTTCCACACATTTCATAGATCCTTTAGACACAACTATGGAGGCACCTAGAAGTATTTTTATGTACTTGCTGAACCTACTGGGAGGAGGAGGAGGAGGAGGAGGAAGAAGGTCCATCAAACCACAAAACATTTGAGCAGCCTTTTTTCCTTTTCCTATTGCACGCATTGCATACACCAACTTCAAATTCACATCATATGAATGATGCACAATGTTCGAAATCATTTTCGAGGTAGATTTATTTCAGGATCTAACTAATTATGACGCTAAACCCTTCCTGCTACTTTGTTGTTCAATTATTTCCAGATAGCCTAGATCACTTTGATTACATTTTGCCACTTCTTTTATCAAAGAAGGTTCCCACATCATCAACAACAACAACAACATTTCCACTACAAACAGTGTCAACATTAACACAAAAATTTGAATCACAAGGAGCCGTGCCATGTGGGAGTTTCTTCCCTGAAGAACTGATACGTGGGTTACTTTCAACAGGGTGGCTTGCTTTGTTCGTGAACTGGTTACCAGGGAATATCCTTTTATTAAATTAAATACTAGCAAAGGTAATCATTTATAGACACTAGAAGGCTGCACTGTTACCAACATATACTATGTATCATAAGTATTATCGCTGGAAACAGAAAGTTAACAGCCCTTTTCGAGATAATACTGGTCTCTATAACAGAAATAAAAGGGGTGTGGCGGCATAACTAAAATTTGGTGTGTGTGTGTGTGTGTGTGTGTGTCTATATAAGATTTCATAACCAACGGTTGCTTCATCAGGAAAGAGGGAAGGAGAGAAAGACGAAAGGATGTAGGTTTTAAGGGAGAGTGTAAGGAGTTATTCCAATTCCAGGAGTGGAAAGACTTACCTTAGGGAACACCTTACCTTACCTTAGGGTACACGATCAAAGGCAGAGCCACGTGTGAAAGCACCCATGTGATTTACCAACTGACCTGAATACACTGTAAAGCTTTCTATGTGGGAATGACCAGCAACAAACTGTCCATTCGCATGAATGGACACAGGCAGACAGTGTTTGTTGGTAATGAGGATCACTCTGTGGCTAAACATGCCTTGGTGCACAGCCAGCACATCTTGGCACAGTGTTACACCATCCGGGTTATCTGGATACTTACCACTAACACCAACCTGTCAGAACTCCGGAGATGGGAACTTGCCCTTCAATATATTCTCTCTGCCCATTACCCACCAGGTCTCAACCTCCACTAATTTCAAGTTGCCGTCCCTCGTACATCACTTGTCATTCAACATCTTTGCCTCTGTACTTCCGCCTCGACTGACATCTCTGCCCATCCTCTTTGTCTTTACATATGTCTACCTGTGTCTGTATATGTGCGGATGGATATGTCTGCCCAAACTCTTTGCCTTTAAATATGTCTGCTTGTATATATATATATATATATATATATATATATATATATATATATATATATATATATATATAATAGAAAGAAACTTCCACATGGGAAAAATATATTAAAAACAAAGATTCCAAGACTTACCAAGCGGGAAAGCGCCGGCAGACAGGCACATGAACAAAACACACAAACACACACACAGAATTACGAGCTTTCGCAACTGGCAGTTGCTTCGTCAGGAAAGAGGGAAAAATGAAAGGATGTGGGTTTTAAGGGAGAGGGTAAGGAGTCATTCCAATCCCGGGAGCGGAAAGACTTCCCTTAGGGGAAAAAAAGGACAGGTGTACACTTGCGCGCGCACACACACACACACACACACACACACACACACACACACACACACACACATATCCATCCGCACATACACAGACACAAGCAGACATATTTAAAGGCAAAGATGGATATGTGTGTGTGTGTGTGTGTGTGTGTGTGTGTGTGTGTGTGTGTGTGTGTGTGTGTGTGTGTGTGTGTGTGCGCGTGTGTGCGCGTGTGTGTGTATCCCTATCCTTTTTTCCCCCTAAGGTAAGTCTTTCCGCTCCCAGGATTGGAAAGACTCCTTACCCTCTCCCCTAAAACCCACATCCTTTCGTCTTTCCCTCTCCTTCCGTCTTTCCTGATGAAGCAACCATGGGTTGCAAAAGCGTGAAATTTGTGTGTGTGTTTGTGTGTTTTTGGTCTGTATCAACATACCAACGCTTTCGTTTGGTAAGTTACAGCATCTTTGTTTTTAGATATATTTTTCGCACGTAGGATGTTTCCCTCTTATATCAGTGTAATCAGGAAAGACTATAGAATTTAATAAAGTCATAAAAAATTTTTGATTTCTCCACCATTTATAAGTACCATGTACCCTTAAAACTACCGAAATAGAACTTGAAGCTGCATCATGGGAGATTATTTGGGCAGGTCTCAGTATCAGGGGTGGGAGTAAAATTGTTGTAGTGTCCTTTCCCCCAGCATGGTGTATAAGCACTGGAAAATCTGGGAAAACCCAGGAATTTTTTCATCTGGAAGAATACTGGGAAAAACCCAGGAATTTTTTAGAATTCTGGGAATTTTTCATTGCTTTAGTTTTGAGTTAAAATTTTACTATTTTGACTGTTAAGAACTGACATTACTATTTTGACTGTTAAGAACTGACATATTTTACTTTAGTTTGATACTACAGAATAATAGTGAAGCAATAAAACAGAAATGTGAGAAAAACACCAACAACACCAACATAAAACTGTAGTTGCAAAGAAAATGTGCCATTTACAGCAACAAAACACAGTGCACACGCAAGAGTCTGCCAACAGCAAAATGTGTCTAAGGCTTTAGGATGAAGACTATGTAATACTTCGTAACAACAGACTGCTTTCGAAGAGCATGGCGTCACAACTGTTTAAATTATGTTCATTTGAGCTGTTGCCAGCAGGCTCAAGCACGTAGCTGAAGTTGCGCATGAGCAATGCCTTCTCCTGATTCTTACCTACTCGATGTATGGCTGTTAGATGTATAAGCAATAGCTGCAAGCACCCAGATGCTATCTGAAAAAAATTTTCTGGTGCGCCCATGCTGCCAGATTCATGCATGTGCAGGGCAGTCAGAGTTGTAATGGGGAGTAGTCTCCATGTGACATTGTCATCACGTAAGTGGCAACATCACTTGATCTATTCAGTATACAGGAAATAGTTTTATTTGCTGACATTTAGCAGCTCTTAAATGTTTACCATATAAACATTTTTTAATACATGGATTATGTTCTCTTTTCCGTATTGTTATGTGCTCTAGTATTAATGAATCTGCGACTGCATGCATAGTGCATACCTGTAGTGGCAGTGATAATGTGGTGTTTTTTATATCATTGGATATTGTTTTAGTGCTGAATATCTGAAAAGTAAAGGCGCAGTACAACAGGAAATTTCATGCTGAATGGCTACGCAGCAGTAAATTTGCTGACTGGCTAGAAAGAATTCAAGGCAATGGCACACGAGCATATTGTAAATTTTGTTGTAGTATTTGGTTAGCGTGTTATGCCGACATGTTAAGCCACAAAAAACTAACAAACACCACCCGAACAGGCCTTGAAAGCCCAACAGTACTAACCAGCCACTGTATCATCCTCATCCCTTAGGCATCACTGATGAGAATACGGAGGGGCATGTGATCAGCATATCGCTTTCCCAACAATTGTCTGTTTTCATGAGCAGCACTACCACTTCTTAATCAAGTAGCTCCTCAGTTGGTCTCACAGGAGCTGAGTGCAACATGCCTGTCAACGGCACTTGACAGACACGGTAGGTGACCCATCCAAGGTCGACAGCAGTTGGTGGTTTGATGGAGACAGTGTTATCACTGTGGCAAGGCTGTTAGTATATTAAGCTACAGTGGCACACACACACACACACACACACACACACACACACACACACACACAGAGAGAGAGAGAGAGAGAGAGAGAGAGAGAGAGAGAGAGAGAGAGAGAGAGCGCTGCAGTACCATTTTCTAGTGTGAGACAGAACTACCTTTCAAAAATGTGAAAGAATCTTTAGAAGGGAATTAAGCCGAAGGTTCCCTTGCATTATTTGTTTCCAGCCCTTGTGGGATCACATCAGGTTATCACTAAAGTGATTTGTGAAAAAGTAAATTCACAGACATTGACAGAAAACTTCAACTACATAGAGCAATGTATAGGGGAGCTATGAAACATGTACTAATGTCTTGAAACTTCCTGGCAGATTAAAACTGTGTGCCGGGCCAAGACTCGACTCAGGACCTTTGCCTCTGCGGGCAAGTGCTCTACCAATTGAGCTACCCAAGCACGACTCACGGGGCGTGAGTTGTGCTTGGGTAGCTCAGTTGGTAGAGCACTTGCCCACAAAAGACAAAGGTCCCGAGTTCGAGTCTTGGTCCGGTACACAGTTTTAATGTGCCAGGAAGTTTCATATTAGCGCACACTCCGATGCAGAGTGAAAATCTCATTATGTACTAATGTCTTGCTTTGTGGGAATTTGTGTCATGATATTGGTGACAGCATGTACAACATTCGAACTGATGAATTAACAGACATTAGTGTGACAAAATGTTTAGGAATAACAGTAGTACATTACAAGGCAGCAACCAATACAATCATTTCAACTTTTTTTCTTAAATTAGGTGACCTTGAGCATTGTAATGCACAGTCTATTGTAACAGCAATTAGAGAGATGCTTGGAGAATTAAAATTACATCTAAAACAAGCTGCAGGGTATAGGCCTACACAATGTGAATGTAATGGTTGGTGTTATCAATGGTGTCCATTAAATTTTGAAAAAAGACATTCTGATATTGATTCTTATGAAGTATGTATGGCTAGTGTTACTGTGGTTGAAGTGGAAGGAGTTTTTAGTCAGATGAACATTATTAAAATTAAAGTTAGAAATGGAGTGAAATCAGAGTTATTGAATTCGAGCAGGAATGGGAAGGAAGAAACAATGTTGCCACAGTTATGAACTGCCAAAAGAATTGCTGAAGCAAATCGGAACTGTTACGCTTATAAAGCATTTGAATGTACTTCATCCGTTACTATTTCTGCCTTTGGCGGTGAACCTTTTGTCGAGGAAGACGTTGATGATCTGAGCTGTTATTTTCTCTTACATAACTTCACCGTGACGTAGTTCGTAATACAATTCTAGTTTTAAATGCAAAGAAAAAATTGGATTGTTTCATATTTTTGTTTACTCAACATACTCAGTGCTCAAAAAGATTATCATCTAATGACTCTGTTAAATGCACCAAAAAAATCTAGTGGTCCCTATTGGTTCGGAATAAGCTTTTTAGTGGTAAATCACATTTCACTGTTAGCAACACTGCCATGTGACCCATGTTTACGTTTCGTAATTTTGCTGTTCTCCCTTCACTTATAGCGCTCATGTCAGATGAAAACAAAACAAATTTCTGTGGCTGGGAGCTCTCAAATGAATTAAGATACATTCACATAATTATGGAAGACAAAAATGTGTTGTTATCTTATATTGTGGTTAAAATGGGAGCTACCATAGTTTGAGATTTTGTGTGGGTTCTGACAGGGACCTCATCATACCCTGGAATCTTGTTTAGTTTCTCAGTGCCTCACTCTCTCAGTAATGCTTTCTGTTGGAGCCCAAGAAAATTGTGTTACACCTCCATAAGAGAAAAAAAAATCATTTATGGAAATGTATGAGATAAGTATACAATTTGATACTGATGTGTAAATAAAACAATGGAAACTCCACAATGTAGGAAGAGATAAAGTGCTACTTACTGTAAAGAAGACACATTAAGTTGCAGACAGGCACAATTAAAATACACTTACACAAAGCCCACAGCCACAGCCTTCATTGGCAAAAGAAAATCAGGGAAACACACACCATTCTTACATACAAGCGAGCACACCTCATGCGCACATGACCACCAACTCCTGCAGCTCAGGCCAGGGCCTGCTTGTGTGCATGAATGGCATGCTTCTCTTTTGCTGATGAAGGTTGAAGCTTTGTGTAAGTGTCTTTAATTGTGCCTGTCTGCAATTTAATGTGTCTTTTCCTGCAGCGTTAATGAGTAAATAAGTTTAACAAAAGAAGGTACAACAATCAGGTATGATAAATTTTTCAAAATAATTCATAATTTGAATCCCTTATTTTTCCCCATAGCTAAAGAATGCTTTGTCCCAATGAAAGACTCTTTTTCCTACAGTTGTCGTCTCTTCTCTAGTAATTTATGCATCACGTTGGCTTGCAAACTTGCATAGTATTTATCATTTAGAACAAAGCAATGGAACTATAGGAAACACAAACACACTCATAGGTGCATAATTTTGGGATATCCCAGACAGCAACAAGCTGTTGCGCATTTCAAACATCAACCTGTAATTGTATTACGTAGTTGTGTAGTAAGTTTATGATTATATATATAATTTGTTGTTGTCTTGGAACATCTCTCAATTACATCGCAATCTGTGTATGTTTGTTTGTTCTCATTGTTTTGTTCTAAGGTTAAAAATCTAACCACATCCAAGCGGAACAGGTCCTATTTAATGTTTTCAGTATTATGATTGTGGCAGTTTTTCGTTCTTCACGTCCATTGCATGAATTGGTCACAGATTTCTCTGTTAACTGAGATATATCTGGGAAAAATATTACTTAATTATTCTGTTGTAACATATTAATTGTTATTCTGGTTAAGAATAACAATGTTACAAAAAGGATAGATTGTAACACACCATGTAGTGGAGATGTTAAGTCGCAGATAGGCACAACAAAAAGAATGTCAAACACACAAGCTTTCAGCCAGAAAGGCCTTCATTGGAATTAGAGCCCCCTCCACACACACACACACACACACACACACACACACACACACACACACACACGTATGTGGGTTGCATTTGTGCAAGTATGTGTGTATGTTGTGTAATTCCAATGAAGGACTTTCGGCCAAAAACTTATGTGTCTGGCAGTCTTTTTGTTGTGCCTATCTGCGACTCAATATGTCTGCTATATGGTGTGAAGCAATCTTTCTTTTTCATGATATTGTCGTTATTCCATCCTGTATTTTCCACTTAACAATGGTTTATTATACCAAATTACATAGTAACTTCCTTTTTTAGATTGATGTCATGAATTAAAAAAACTCATTACGTTAACACATTTCCATTTGTAGACATACTCTTGAAAATGTTATGGTAATTACATTATATTAATTTCAGTGTACTTAACCAAGACTACCAGCCACATGGACAGAAAGTGGTTGAATTTTTTAAACAAGATGGTATGGGCGGCTTGGTGCAGTTAGAAAGAATGTGGCGAGAACACTTTCTTGAAACAATGCAACCCAAGTACCTACCACCATTGTGGTCTGTGTCACACAATCATCACCGATTAGCCCAGCGAGCTGAACAGAACAGGGTTTTACCTCATGAGTTAGATATTGCTGGTCTTGGACACATTACAATCAAAGATTCACAGAAGAGATGTGAAGATCCAAGTGGTTGACTTTATTTGATGTTTTCACTGAATGCACTAAAGCATTTATTCTGTTAATTATTTGTTTTGTTATTTTGTAAGAAGACAAATATATACATATTTATTTTTCCTTCCAGATATTTACTTAATTTTTGCTGTTATGGTAATGTGATGTTTATTTGACTGTTTACCTCAGACTACATTGTTAAAATTTTGTTTCTGCCTAATGTACAGTTTCTTATGGGTTTGTAAGGGAATGTCATGAGTTTATTATGCCTTTATGAAGAAAAATTGTACAGTGCAGAAGAAATGCTGAGTGGTGAAGGAATGTTCGTAAGTGGGAAATGCAGATTGATAGTGAAGTCCATTACCTTCAGTTGTTAGTTCTATATGTTGGAGATCAAAATTGCAATGTCATACTAAGAAACAACATCCAAGTACTGAAATTGTGATTGTGCAAACAGTTCAGAAGAATGTGAGTGGAGAACAGGAAATTACCATATTTTTTGTTTTAAATTTTTGCATAAATTCCATTGTGGTTATCCATCTACACCTGTTCCTTTTAAATAGGAAACTAGTCTTCATACAAATCAAAATATTTCAAAGGAATACAGGCTTTTGTATAAAACATTGCTATTTAATTGCCACTTAATTAACAATCCAATGTTAAGGAGGTTAGAATGACACTCTACAATAAAGTAAATATGAATCTGAAATAAAGCTACATATCTGAGTGTCTCATATTTACAAAAGTTATTATTTTCTTCCACTTGAGGACAAAGTTTTAAACATATTAAAAATGTCGACACTTATCTCACAAGAAAATAATGGTGAACAATTTAAAGATTGTAAAGAAAATTAATTTGTATTTTATAACTTCACTCAACCTTTTTAATGTCATTATTGATGAATATCAAATAACATAAACGTAGAACTCCACATTGCCTGCAAATCTAAGCTAAGAGAAGCTTCTTGAACTTAACTTTGCTGTGTTTATTAAAGCAATAATTTTTTATCTATAACCTTGAAGATGATTTCCTGCTGTGCACACTTCAAATTAAGAGGTAAAACAGCTATGACAGAAAAGAAAATCTCAGTAACCACTAAAAATATTATTTTGAAGTGAAACTTCATTTTATGAATGGAATTGTATAATGAATGGAATTGTATAATTGTATAATTTTGAAGTATGGAGTTCCTCAGTTGTAAGCAATGGTAAGGGACAAGTAGCTTGTTTTGAGAAATTACGTGGGAGACTTTCTATAAAATCTCATAAATAAGACATTTGAGGTACAGGCAACGTTGATTTTTTTTAAATTCAGGTAAGTCATTGTTTCAGTATACATATACTGTAACAATATATTTCTAAAATAGTAAATTCTACCCAAAATTTTATTCTTAAAAACCCTTTAATGGATACTTAACATTTTTTACTTACAAACTGAATGCATTTCTTAACATGGGTCAGCAATGAATTACCGTTGTTTACGTACTGAACATATTAATGAAACATTATTGCAAATCTCCCAAAAATACAAATTTAGGAGCTCAAAATTGTTTCACTATTACTTACTAAGCTTTTCATTAGCAGTTTTTGCAGTAATAAAGTTGGGAAACTTCAGAAGATAACCCTACGATTTAGCACGACATAAAATTAATTGTAGCAAAAGATGGCATTTAACATCTCTACCATCTGCCTGTCACATAAATACACACAAAATATGGTAAGGAACACTATATTGTATACTTGCTTAAATAAATATTCATATTTACCTTATTAGAACCGACTTTTGTAACACGTTTACCCTCAGGAACATATTCATGATTTTTATCTGAGTCATAGTTATCTACTCTCAGTTTCAACAAATCATCTCCGAAAAACACATTACTGGCATGAACACCACATGTGTTACTACTCTTGGCAGCCATGTTTTTGACCTTCACCACTGTTTACATGTCCACAAAACGACAACTAAGTTGCCTTTAGCAAGAATCTGGAATTTGAGATAAAGCTTTCGTGGAACTATCTGCTAATATGACTAAAGCACATCATTTTCCATGTTAAACGTACAATAACTTTGTTTCTCATTGACTGCCCCTTACCTTCATTTACATCCGAGGTCTTCATATTGAAGTCTCTGTTTTCCATTATTCTTGGAATTATGTCACCGTGAAAATAGACTTAGGTGTTTTTGCTACCATCATTAAATTTCCCTCTTTCAGTTACACCTCATGGTACCTGCCTGGATAGCTGCACACATTAGCACTCCACTTCTAAGATTTGGGGAGGTGAGGCAGCCCCAGATTGAATGCACTCAGTGGATTAATGATGAAGGCCAATATGCTGACGAGCCTATATGTGGTTTTTAGGTAGTTTCCCACATCTGGTACTCATGTCCCATGTCAGCTATACTATTCTCAAATATTTCGAAAACTTTCTCACAGTTTTACATGGACAATACTAGATGTAGAGAGACTGGGTACACAAATTTTGTTCCAGGGGAAAAAGGATATGCCAGCCCCATGAAGATATGGGTAAGGCCAGGCAAAAGACGAAGTAGTAGCTACACTTCACGGTAGTGCCTTGATAAAAGGTAAGAGAGATTGAGTGAGTTAGTGAATGTTACAGAACACTCCCAGTAAGCCACAGCTATAAAACTGAGTTAGCTACAAAATGCTGTACATAAAAGTTGGATACACTGCTGCTTTACCACACAGAGGAGGCATTCAGCGGCAGACAGGCACATTTAGAAGCAGACCTGGAAAAATCAGCTATTGGACAAATTGCTTCCCCAGAGCTCAAATACACATGTAAGTGTGTGCGTGCGCGTGCGCATGCATGCATCACAAAAAAGGTGAAAAACTGCAAATCATTGAACAGAAAAATCATGAGAAAGATCTTTGGACCAATCCACAAAGAGAACACATGAAGACATAGAAAGAACCAGGAACTGTACCATCTAATCAACAAGTGCACATACTACAGAAAATTAAAGCACAGAGAATAAGGACGCATAATACCAGGAGGACAGAAACGGCTAAAGCTGTGCTTACAGGAAATCTTTATTTAACTTGTCCAGTTGGAAGACCAATGAAGCAATGGAAGGATGAACTGTACAAGGACTTTCATCAGTTGGATGTCCATGAGAACTGGATCTAAAGTGTGCAAGAACACCATTTACCCCCCCCCCCCCCCCCCCCCCCCCACACACACACACGGAAAGAGCAGCATGTGGAGATATGTGCTGTGGGAGAAAAAGAGAATCAGAGAAAAGGAAACAGCTGAGCTGCAGAAAGATGAGGAGGAGGAGGGGGGGGGGGGGGGAGGGGGAGGCAGAAGGCGTCTGTGACAGAGTTGTCTTCAGACACTACAGTGAGTGCCAATTTTAACTGGAGTGGGGGCTGCTAGGTTCAGCATCAGGGTATCTGTGCTGGGTGGGGAAGAACTAGGCACAGGAGCTTGAGGGGGGGAGCATTGTGTGGGGCCATAGTGGGAGAAGGGGATAGAGGCAATTAGGGTGCAGTGATTAGTGAGAGTTGATATTGGAGGCATTTCAGGGATGAGGGATATGTTGCAGGGAGGGTTCCCACTTGGGCAGTTGAGAAAAGCTAGTGGTGATGGGAAGAATCCAGATAGCTTAGGCTGTGAAGCTGTCATTGAAGTCAAGCATGATGTGTAGCATGACATCCTCAGCATCAAGATGGTCCAGCAATCTCTTGGCCATGGTTTGAAAGGGGGCATTCAGTTCATCACTTTGGTGCGATGTTACGTGTGCTGGACTGCTGTTGAAATTGCTCGTCAATATTTTATGAAGTTTTAGTCTTCAGTTACTTATTTTTAAAGTTTATTTGTGTTAATAGTTACAACTTATTAGTGGATTTCCATTAACCTCAACATTTCTTCCTGTGTTATTGAGTCGAGTGGTCTGTTATTCGTGAGTGTGCTTACGTCGTTCGTCCAAGCCACGCTCCTCAGTAGTGTGTTTACATTTTGCAGCGTGCAGCTGTAGCAGTTAGAAATCTAAGTACTGACAAAGTCACTTGTGCACTGTTAGATAGTTATTAAGTTTAATAGTTTTCAGTGGTGTTTCGTGCTGTTTGTGGCAAAATAACAATTCAATAATAGTTTGGAAACGTTCGCTCACTGTGTTGTTTAGAGTTTTCTGTGCATTGAAGTTGTTTTGTAAATTTCATGCTTTAGTTTTCAGCTGATGTTTCTTATTGTTTCTAGTGAAATCTTTCATTCAGTGTTTTAACTTTGTTGAGTGTTCCAGTGGCCGCTTGAATTTTTGGTGTTAGCTAATAATTTTGTGAAGTTATGTAGGTAATGGTATTAATTGTGGTGTAGTAGTATTAACACAAGTAGTTGCTTTCTTAGTACGCAGAGAATTTCAAGACTGCTATTTTTAGTCCTATAAATAGTCCTACTGGTGTAACTGAACTTGGGTAATGTAGATGTAGTTTTTTTCAGTAACTGTAATATTTTACCATGAGTGAGAAGTGTGGGCTCGTTCATAGGTTTGTGAGTAGTGGGTTATGGTGTGGGATTTGTCTACAAAGAATTTTCATTGGGGGGGGGGGGGGGGGGGGGGAATGCAGTGAGGCAACCAGTAAACCAGTGGGCATTCCAGCGAGATGCAGTTACAATGTGCAAATGAGGAACTAGATATGTTGAGGAGGGTGAAGGGTGATGGGGGTTGGGAACTGGGAACTGGCAGTTAGCAAAAAGGCATCTAGGAGGAGGAGGTGGTATTCAGAAAGTTACACTTGCAGATATGCAATATATTTGACTGACTGTCAACTGTGTGAATAGAGAGGAGCTTCTTGTAGCTGTAGTTGTAGGGAACTTGCAGCAATGTTCACCATTTAGGAGGCCTAGGTCAGTTGCAAAGTCTAATAGAAACAAGAAGATACTGCTGCTAGGTAGGGGTGTGGGCCAGCAATTGCAGGAAGTGTTGGGGAGTGAGTACAAGGTCACCAGCATTGTGAAGCCTAGTGCAGGGGTGACTCAGGTGACTGGCAACATAGGGGAGTTAAGTAGGAATTTTACGAAGGAGGAACAGGTAGTGATAGTGGGTGGAGCAGGGAACAGACTTGATAGGGACAGGGAATGTGATGTAGGTGGTGACCTGGTAAAGATGGCTACTCAAACTGTTGGCACTAATGTTCATTTCGTGCAACTGTTTCAGCATCACGATCGTCCTCATCTTAATGCAGCTGTTACACGCGTTAATGTGGGGCTGGAGAGGGCACTGATAAGAGAGGGCATGGATCACATTTCAGTGGTGCCAGCTAGGTCTATCAGTTGATCAGGTTTCATAGGCATCATACAGATTAGCTGGCTGTTTTTCAAGGAGTTCCTCGTGTGGTGGGGGAGTGACTTTGTACGTAAAAAAAAACAGTATTCCATATGAGTAAAAAGATTTATCGCAGCAGTGCACTGAAGAGGTATTTGAATGTTGTGCGGGGGCAGTTGAATTTAGTGAAACTAAACTTCTAATTGTTGTTGTTTATAGGTCCCCTAACTCTGACTTCAGAGCATTTCTGCTCAAGCTAGAGAGGGTTCTAGATTCACTTTGTAGGAAGTAGCAGAAATTAATTGTGTGTGACGACTTCAATATAAATTTTATATATGATGATGCAAGAAAAGGGTGTTGGTAGATCTCCTAAATTCATGTGATCTGATGCAGACAGTGTTTTATCCTACTAGGGTGCAGGGGAACAGTAGCACAGGCGTAGACAATATTTTTATTCATTCTTCATTACTAGAGGGGCATTCTGTTAGTAAAAGGGTGAATGGCCTTTCAGACCTTGATGCACAAAATTTTATCACTAAACTATGTAGGAAAGTTAATCCAACAGCAATAGAGAGGTTTTTAAACATTGCTAAGGAACAAGAGTGACAGTGCCAATAGCATAGACGTTACCTATAATGCTTTCATTACACATTCCTCGTGCTCTTTGAAAGTTGCTTTCCATTAGCACGCTGTAAATGGGGTACTAGCAGTAATAGGCAGCCTGGGTGGCTGACTAGTGGGATGAGGATATCATATAGAAAAAAGTGGGAATTATATCGAAATGTTAGAAGTAGTCGTAATCAAGCTACAGTTGTCCATTACAAACAGTATTATAAGGTGCTAAAAATGTTATTAGGAAGGCAAAGAGTATGTGGTATCCAAATAAAATAGCTAATTCATAGGATAAAATTAAAACGATTTGGTCAGTTGTGAAGGAAGTGTCTGGTCAGCAGCAGAAGGTCTACAATATAAAGTCAGTTCATAGTAAAAATATTTCTGATACTGATAAATCAGATTTATGTACAGTATTTAACAATCATTTTCTGGGTGTTGGTGGTGAATTAAATAAAAATTTAGTTTCTACTGGGAATCATGTAACTTCCTTGACAAATGCCTTTCCGAGATTGATGTCTGAAATACTCCTCTGTGTCGCAGACAAGGGGAGACTGAGTCAGCAATTACATCTCTGAAGTCTAAGGACTCTCATGGAGTGCCTAGCAGAATATTAATGTACTGTGTGCACATGTTAACCCTGTATTTAGCCATATTTGTAATTTTTCCTTTAGGAGTGGTCAGTTTCCTGAAAGATTAAAGTACTCAGTAGTAAAGCTGCTGTATAAAAAGGGAGAAAGGGATAATGTAGACAATTGTAGACCTATTTCTATGCCATCAGTGTTTGCTAAGGTTATTGAAAAGGCTGTATATGTAAGGATAATTGATTATTTTATATCGCACGATTTGCTTTCAGATGTACTGTTCGGCTTCAGAAGTTATTTAACAACTGAAAATGCTATATTCTTGTTTCTTTGTTAGGCACTGGATGGGTTAAACAAAAGGTTTCAAATGCTAGGCATATTTTTTTGATTTAACTAGCTTTTTGATTTGAGTAGCTCACAGTTGGTTCACCTCTAACTTTAGCAGCAGTGAGCAAAAGGTCATTATTCACAATATTGAGAATAGCTGTGATGTGGGGTCTGAGTGGGGCATTGTCAAGTGGGGGATGCCCAAGGGATCTTTGTTTGGGTCACCCCTGTTCCTTATTTATATAAACGATATGCCCTCTAGTATTCCGGGTTACTCTAAAATATTTCTGTTTACTGAGAACACTAGCTTGGTAGTAAAGGGTGTTGTGTGCAACATTGGCTCGATTTCAAACAGTGCAGTTCATGACATAAGTTCATGGCATGGCTTGTAGAAAATAAACTAATGCTAAATCACAGGAAGACTCTGTTCTTAGTTTGTAACACACAATTCAACAAAACCTGACGTTTTAATTTCACAGAATGAGCATATGATTTGTGAAACTGAACAGTTCAAATTTCTAGGTGTTCAGATAAATAGTAAACTGTCATAGAAAGCCCCACCTTCAGGATCTTGTTCAAAGACTTAATGCTGCCATTTTTCCTATTCGAAAGGTATCTGAAGTGAGTGATCGTTTGACACGAAAATTAGTCTACTTTGTTTATTTTCATTCACTTATGCTGTATGGTATTACATTTTGGGGTAACTTTTCCCATTCTAAAAGGATATTTTTGGCTCAGAAATGGGCAGTTCGGGCAATAAGTGGTGAAAGTTCACAGACCTCTTGTTGACCCCTGTTCATGAGTCTGGGTATTTTGATATTGGCCTCTCATTACTGTCATTTCGTGTTAACCATATTAGCTTATCCCTAAGAATAAGCCACTTTCACTCAGTTAATACTTGGCAGAAACCAAACCAGCCTTTGGATTGGACTTCCTTAACTCTTATGCAGAAAGGAACGTAGTATACTGCTGCATCCATTTTCAATAATCTGCCACTCAAATTCAAAAATCTTAGCAGTAATCCATGAATCCAGAGTTTCATCATGGGTCACTCCTTCTATACTGTCGAGGAGTTCTTGGAAAAATTAAGCTGATTCTTGTTATATTGTTGATTGTGTTTACATAAACATATGGATTGACTTTTTTGGGTTCATGAACATTTTATTTTTACCTGTTATCACTTTTATGTTGTAATTTCACATACTGACACGTTCTGTGACCATGGCAATTTGCTCCTCAATTTGTTTGCATGGATCGTGACGTGTAAATAAATAAATAAAATGGACGACAGGTTGTTAGTGGCTATGCCCACGTACGATGCTATACAGTATTTGCATCTGAGTTGGAGGCCGACTCAAGCAACTTGTTGAGCTGATGAGGATCAAGAGAAGTGAATAGAGGAGAAGGTTTAGACATCTGGAGGAACATGAAAAGGGTGTTGCCATGCTTGGTCAGGGTCCTGAAGATGTCATTAGTGAATAAGGTGAGGGAACTGGGATTCTGGGTAGCTGAGAAGGATTCCTCTAGATGGCCCATGAATGGGTTGGCTTTGTCTGGCACCATATTGTGGATTTGTTTGTAGGTAGGTGGTGCCATCAGAAGGAGAAGTGAGCAAGGATATGGTTGGTCATGCTGATCAAGAAGGAAGTTGAAACCTTTGGAATCAGTTTGGAATTGAGAAACATAGTATTCAATGGTGGCAAGGCTATAGGCATTTGGAATGTTGTGTAGAGGGAGGTGGAGGGCTAGTGGTCATGACTACTAACTAGTTGTCTGTCCACATGTATGACTCCTGCCAAACAGTGGCCAAGAGGCAGCTGAATGACCCTGTTTCTGAGCATGCCATGCAGTGTGATGTGCTTGACTTCAGTGACTGCTTCACAGTCCAGGCTATGTGAATTCTTTCCGTCAACAGCAGCTTTTCTGAACTGCACACGTAGATTGAAATGCTGCTTTCAATATATCCTTCACTCCCATAACCCCTGATCTCATCTTCACTGGTCGCTGCCCCCACCTACCTGTGTCCACTTTGCTGCTCCCACTACTGTCACTGACATCTTCCGTCACCCCCCACCCTGCCTCCCCCAACTGTGCAGTTCAACTGCAAAGTTGTTTCCTTTTCTTTGGTTTTCTTTTTCTCCCACAGCACAGCTCTCCAGATACTGCACTTTGCAACCCACCATTCTGACCCTGCTACTTCTCTACACATCTTAAAGGCAGCACTATTTCATCTTCTGTATCCCCTATTCTCTACATTGGTGCCATAGTGCCCTGAGATGACCGTGTGTGTGTGTGTTGTGTGTGTGTGTGTGTGTGTGTGTGTGTGTGTGAGAGAGAGAGAGAGAGAGAGAGAGAGATTTGATGAAGGACTAGTGGGAAAGCTGATGTTTTCGTTCCAAAAGCCTACTTTTAGTTGTAGCTGTCTGCCACTCAACTCAGTGTGGTGACAACAATCTGTCCAACTCATATTATCTCACTCTGGATTTTCCATTGTTTAAATGCTGTGAGGATGATGATTAGGGCGACAGTTGGAGTTCATGCTATCCATGACTTAGGTTTTCTTGGAACATAAAAAATGTTACATATAGAACTGTGAATATGTCCTCCCATTACACACACGTACATATTGGCAATCATGGACCCTGAAGATCATGCGATTACTTTACAATATCCTCCCGCAGATGGTGTTCTTGTGCACTTTAGATCCAGTTCTCACAGATATCCAACTGAGAAATTCCTTCTGCAATTCATCCTTCTATTGCTTCATTGGTCTTCCAATTGGACAAGTTCCATCAGGTTTTCCCATAAGCACAGCTTTAACATGACACGTTTCTGTCCTCCCGGCAGTGTGCCCTGCCAGTCTTATTCTCTGCGCTTTTATTTTTTGTACTGTGTTCGGTTGTTTGATTAGATGATACAGTTCCTGGTTCTTTCTGTGTCTCCATGTGTTCTCTTCATGGATTGGTCCAGAGAACTTTCTCATGATTTTGTGTTCAATGATCTGCAGTTCCTCTGTATCTTTTTTGTGGCGCTTAATGTTTCTGCCCCAAGTAACAACACCAGTACTGCTACTGCCTTGTAGGCTTCAAATTTGGTCTTAACTGACAGATTTTTTGATGTCATTATCTGCTTCAGACTGAAATAAGTTTTAGACCCATTGACAGTATGTGGATTAATGTCTTGTTTTAGATTGTTATGTGTGTTGAACTAGGCATCAAGGTATTTAAAATTTTCCTCTCTGGTTCTATTCCATATTCCAGTTGTAATGGGGGATTGTTAGGGACATTTCTGGATACTTCTACCATATCAGTCGTCTTTGTATTAATCCTCAATCCAGTCACATTGGCATTTTTTTGCAAAGTCCTCTACAGTTTCTGCATCTCTTCCTTTGACTCTGTTACGGGCGCAATGTCATATGCATATTCACGTAGCTGTGTTCTTCCATTTAGCTTCACCAGTTTGCCTTCTCCTTTCATTTTTTGAGTTACTTTCTCCAGGACCAAATTGAAAAGCAATGGTGAAATATCATCACCTTGTCTCATACCTGTTCTGATGTTGAAATTTTTGAATCGCTACCCCTGGTATTTCACTTTTCCTTTTGTCTCTGCTGTACACATCTCCACCAAGTTAATGAATTTCCTTGATATGCCAAACTCCCTGAAAATGTTGTACATACATAATCTGTGTATACTATCATACGCATTTGAGAAATCTGCAAATGTCCAGGAACCGATGGTTGAATTTCAAGTACTTCTCTCAGATTTGTCACATGGTGAAAATTTGATCCATGGTTGATCTTCCTAACCGAAAACATGTCTGGTACTTTCCAACAATATTTTCAGCAAAAGGTTTCAGCTTTTCAAGAATTATTAATGAAAGCACTTTATATGGTACACTTAGAGAAACAATGGTAGCTGACTTCCACTATGTTGGGATCTCCTTTGTCCATACTTCACTTATAAGACTGTATATCTCTTTCAGAAATGCTCCACCTCCTGCCTTCAACATCTTTGCCATTATCCTATCATCTCCTGGTGCCTTATTTTTCTTCAGTTTCTTAATTGCTCCATCTGCAGTCTGTTGAGTTACTTCAAATTCTTCTTGCTCTACACTGTCTAAAATTCTTCCTTCTGGAAAGACATTTTCAGGATATTGAACAACTGCTCAAAATATTCTCTCCACCCATTCAGAATTATTTGCTTGTCTGTTAGCTTATTTCCATTCTTACCATGCCTGCCCCAATAGCTGAGTGCTCAGCGTGACAGATTGCTGTCCTACGGGCCTGGGTTCGATTCCCGGCTGGGTCGGGGATTTTCTTGGCTCAGGGACTGGGTGTTGTGTTGTCTTCATCATCATTTCATCTCCATCCAGTGCGCAGGTCGCCCAATGTGGCGTCGAATGTAATAAGACCTGCACCAAAGCGGCCGGACCTGCCCTTAAGGGGTCTTCCGGCCAATGGTGCCAAAAGCTCATTTCCATTTCCATTCTTACCATTAATAAATCATGCCTCATTTCTTTGACTGTTTCTCTGAAACATTTTTCTGCTGTCTGATATCGTATTTTCCCTCTCTATTTCGTGAATCACTTGGGTCATTAATTTTATTTGCTCTGTCCTCAGGACCCTGTTTGTTTCTGTTTTTGACTGCTTCCTACTTTTCTGCACAATTTTTCTCCGGCATGAGAGTTTTTCTTAGCTTTCCTCCTGGCCTTCACAGCTTGTTCACATTTGTCATTGAACTGTTTCTTCTTGGTTCGGCTTTTTTCTCCTGCTATTCCCTTTGTTGCCTCAGTTGTAGCAGTCTTTATGTCTTCCCATTGATCATTAACACTTCTTTCATCACTGCAACCTGATGACAGGTCTTCAGATTTTTTAAGCACTCTGACATACTAGTGACACAACTCTATATCATTAAGCTTCTCAATATCAAACTTTAGTTGCAGTTTGCCAATTACTAGGTAAAAGTCTGTGTCCGCATCAGCCCCTCTGTAAGATCTCATGTCTGCCATATACTTCTTGTACCTTGCATCTAACAATATATCATCAATCTGATCAATTGTATTACTATCTAGGAAAGTCCACATACATTTGTGTATCTGTTTGTGGGGGGATGTGGTCAAGCTCACCATAAGGTTCTGGCTGAGCACAAAACTAATGAGATGCAGTCCATTGTCATTTGTTTTCGCATCTACATTTTCTTTCCCAATTGTTGTCCTACATGTTCCTTCCTGTCCAACTTTGACACTAAAACCTCTCAAAATTACCATAATATCTGTGGTTCTTTCTAGTTCTTCATAAAACACACTTTTCTCCTCCTCGTCAGTTACATCCGTTTGTGCATAAGCATTAACAAATGTTGCATCTCCATACTTACACCTTATAGTGAGACATGATATCCTCTTGTTGTTTGCATTGAAGCCCTTCACTTGCCTTACCAAATCTTGCTCCATGTTCATGCCTTCCATGTTCTTCACAGTCTCCATAAAAGATAACTGATTTATTCATGTGTAAAATCCTTTCTCCACACACCACCTAGTTTCGTGCAATGCAGTGGCATCTACTTTGTACTTCTCTGACACTATGATTTTGGCAACTCCTGGTCTGTATTCCATGTGTCAACTCATAAACCAATCCATCTGCTCTTTTTCATCTTACAGTGTTCCATTCTTCAGCACACTTATAAGGTTTTTGTTAATGATAAATGTCATCTGGCCATATTACAGGCATTTCACAGGGTTAGCCCAGTAGTGGGGCTGCCACTTTCCTGCTTGTAAGCTAGCAAGATTTGTTCTCAGGGTTTTCTTTCCCAGGAGGATAGTTTTCCCTACATCTCAAGAACTCTAACTGCCCTATGGAGTAGACACATACAGATTATGTAAGGAATGTAATAATAGGCAAGTTGGATTTTAGGGAGGCATGCTTTTTGTGGCTACTTTGCTGAGACCTTCCTGGCTAAGTAGAACCAGCCAGTACCTATGCTACCACTAATATAGCTCTGAGCTTCATTGGAACATGCAAACTTTCATGCTAGCACGGACAGAACTACATTAGGGCAGTGCCCACTGGGAGAGCAGTTTCTCTCGTAACCTAAGACTTTTATAAATTTCTTAAGCTCATTTCTTTCATAGCTTAAGAAATTTATAAAACTCTACAATTGTCACATCAATGCACTATGTTTTATAGATCAATGAGCCATGTGCACTTAGGATACAGATTCTTTTCATCTCCTCCTTCCAAAATGCACAACTTGCTCCACTTTCCCCGTTCAAGCAGAACTGGCTGAAAATATACATTTTTGGTTAATGGATTCTATTATCAATATACATAACCCCTTTTGTCAGATAGAAATTGGCTGTAGTGGCTGAAGTTGTGCTAAATAACAAAGTAAATTCATTTGTGCTTTTGAAATAACTAGGAGCAGAAGACAGCAGCAGAAAGGGACTGATGACCTGTAGTTTGGTCTGTTTACTTCCCATACCAACCAACTCATGTATTGCTCCTTGCAGCCACAGATTTACAGAAATACAAATAATGAAAAGCCACATGGCTGTTAGAATTAAGCTATAAACTCTGGAAACTGTTTCAAAGGGAACAGGAATTCTGTTAGGAAGATGTTGGCAGAACCATAATGCATTGTGTTTCATGTAATATCCAAATTATTAAGCAGAGAAGAAAACTGTACATTCATACTTTGATGAAAAGGAAGCATTTTGAATGGTTTGACATTACTTGACCTTTGGGTATGCATGACTCACCATGTAACACAGCAAATTCTTGGCCATCTACAAGCTGTTCTCATAAAAATAAAATAAAATAAAGACAGTCAGTAAGTAATTTAATGTACATTGCACAGAAGTACTTGCATCTGGCCCCATTATGAATGTAACATTTTATTTCTCACATTCCACTGCCCATGCATCTAGTTTTGCATTGCTCTGCCTTAATATGCATGTATTGTCAGGTAATGGGGACGGTGTTTTATGTACTTGGTGATAAAAAAAAACAACTGAAAGAATGACAGGTCATTCCATTGCATTTGTGAACAGGCAGTGTAGTCCTGGAAACATGGGACTCCAATCCTACAGTACCAATGTTTTTTCCATGCTTCCCTGCTGCCCCTATTGGGCTAATGTGTGCCGAGCAAGTGGCTGGCACTCACTGAGTACTACCATTGCTTCCTCTTCATTGTGTCTTACCCTATTGTCTGTCTTTATCTATGCCATTAGGTCCTTTGTGCTCACTTCAAACACTGCGACACACAATCTAAATCTGCAGTTCACTGTCTTCTTATGTTCATTGTCTTCTTTGGCATTCATCGTCATCCTTTTCATCTCTTGCTCCCTGTGCATTCCCAAAGGATGGCTCACACACTTTATACATAAAGGATGATTCAGTAACATAATTCCCAGCACCTAGGTTTACAAGTAGGGCTCACATGTATTTCTTTTGTAAAGACAAAGTCCAGAAAAGAGCTGGTTCCTTGCCAGTCAATAATTGATGATCACTAAGTCTGGACTTCAAGAGGTGTGAACAGTCAACTAAGATGGGCTAGTACCTTACTAGGGGGATTCCCCAGGAGAAGGGAGCATGCCATCAGAGATGCTGGTAATCTTGGGTGATCAAACTCCAATTAATACACCAAACTGACAGATTCAATCTCCAGCCAACAAACAGAAATGAAACAAAGTTATCGAATTAATAAAACTTCCAACTGCACCTTGCTAACTAGTAGTATCATGCACGGAAGGGGGTTGTAGGTGAAGTATTCTGGGCTCAGAAAATTATTTTCAGCAGCGTGACACAAACAGTCTCGTTGGATTGATACTGAAGCTCAACACAATGTGCAAAAGTGTCTATAACTAGAAGTAAATAATAGATTAAATGGAAATTTCACTGAATGGCTGATAACACAGTTTTTCTATTACTGGAACACCCCAAAAATATTCTTGATGATATGACACAGTCCTCTCCCCTAGACTGAACACATTACATTTACATTCATGCTCCCACTGGGAGGTGTAAGTCTGAATAGTAGAACTAAACTTAAGGTACAAACAAGAGCAGAATAATTTCAAAGTCCCTTCAATCTTGTTTTGAAGAGTGTAACAGTAAAAAATGATACCAACATTTCCCACAAGCAAGTCGCTGAACTTAGTGCTGTCGACTGGAGGCAAAGGTGGCTTGTGGTCAGAAACTGTGTTGGGTCCATACCAGATGGCATCTGTTGACTGGCTGTGGTGGAGCTGCCTGGATTGGGGCCTACCATAGGGTATCTGTTGACTGGCTGTGATGGAACCACCTGGATTTGGGCCAGTGTGGTCCTAATACCCGTATGGTATAGATATACTTGCATTTTGTTACTAGTTTATGACACGGTTGATACAGCAAAATGGTTCACAATAGGAGCGACCCCTGTCAACGTTGTGCGTGCCACCTGTTTTCGTGTCTTGTGTACTCAAAAGCCCTCTGCACATCAAGCTGCAAAAATATTGTTTTGCTGGACTGTGTACTTGTTGAGTTTCTGGGTCTGTGCCTCCTACAGCCCCACCTATTCCTCTTGCCACTGTCCCCAACCCCCTCCCCCAAAGTGACTGAGGAATGGTGGAGACAAGTGTCTGGATCTTTGACTATGTCACTGTTGTCTACCTTGCCTGTACAGGAAGTGAAAGGTAAGAGTAGGATCGACATCCATTGCGGTGTCGTGCTGTGATGGCCAACATTCCATGTCACTCTGTGGAGGAGTGGCCAGATCGGCATCACCAGGGGACCTCCACATGTCTGGAACAGAAAACTGAGTGAGATTTTAAGGCATGGGAATTGAACCACATCACAATTGAATCTGATGAATGTGTTTGTGACAATGTGTGCTGCCCTGTAGGGTGACCTCCAGCATGGTGCAGCTGAGGAAGCATGACACTGTGGCCTGTAGCCAGTGGATCTACCCATGGGCAAAATTCGTTTCCTACATGGGATCCTCCAATTGGAAATAATACTGGTGGGGCTGTGGAGAGTGGTCTCGTTTTTCCTGAGGATGAAGGATGGAAAGGAGGATCCATGCAGCAACTGTTCCACAGGAAATGAGCCATCCTGTGAAGTGGCATGGTTGGATACCAAAAAGTGTGGACGTTTCATCCAGGGGTTAGTGGTGACATGGCTTTTTCGTATGTGTCTTGAAAGCGTGGACAAACAGATTGGTGATTCTGGATGGAATGTCTCCATATGAATAAAAGAGATGCTATTTGTGGCACAAAAGGAAGAAAATTTGGGGGAGGTGAATTGAGATCCATTGTTGGTGATAGTGGATTCAGGGAGGTTGGTTCGTTGTTTTGGGGAAGGAGACCAGACAGCGAGGTCATCGGATTAGGGAAGGAAGTCGGCCGTGCCCTTTGAAAGGAACTATCCCGGCATTTGCCTGGAGCTATTTAGGGAAATCACTGAAAACCTAAATCAGGATGGCCAGACGCGGGATTGAACCATTGTCCTCCCGAATGCGAGTGATTCAGGGAGGCCTTCCAGAGCTAAAATATGACTAAGCATTTGATGGTCTGGGCTGAGTAATGGATGGCATGGGAAGCCCATTCTGGCATCAATAGTTAAGTGCCAGGAGGCACCAAGGAATGGAGCAGCAGAATTGAGAAGGATGCAGGACCAAGGAGTGAGCTATGGAAAATTGCTTCAGGTTGGGGTAGGTTGTTTGCTCTGGCAAGTGGAGCAGGCAGTGATGATGTTGGCTACTGCAGCGTCTGTGCCCATCTAGTAGACTGTTGCCGTGCTAGCCACTTAGTCAGGATCTTTAGCTTACCTGCCATTTCCTCTAGTGCCTCGTCTATACATGACACTTTTTAATGAAGGCTGCTTATCCCTGAGACGAATCAGTGAATAATTCCACCTCTAATTTGTTCCCCATATTTGCATGTTAACTCATTAGAGACGTGAATTTTGATTTAAATGATCGAACGTCTGTGATGGGTCATTCTTAAAACCTTCAAATGTTGTTTGTTCATTTTTAAAAATCACGAACTTTTTCATCAGTTTTTGTTTATTGTGTACGAAAATTATTAAATAATTTCTTCATTAGGTCAGCGAGGCCTTTATGCTGCATTGATGACGCATTAGCGTTTTGTCTACCTACTTTCTCTCGTTCTGTTACATTTGAAACAAGTTCTCGTGACCCGGAGAAACTGATATTTACAGATTCTGCAGCGCGTCTTTCACTGATGAGATTTGGGAATTAGTCTCGTCTACCGAGAGAATGGTAGCATCATACGGGCTGTTGTCGATTTGATCGACATTTGCGGTGTCACTATCATTTACCATCCTCCCACTGTGGCAACATTTTGCGTCTCTACACTATCATCGTTAGTCGACATAAACTTTTTTAACTGGTTACATTTTGTAAATCTTTTTTGAAGTTATAGATATGAAATGAAACTGAATTTTAGTATTAAAAGTGATTGTGAGGATTTTCCTGATCGGTACATGTTGTGTCCTACACTAGTATTGCACCTTGTTGCCATTTGCAGTTTTTATATCCATATTCCAAAAAATCAAAATAATGTTAATCCAAATCTCAATTGCTTTAAAAATTACTTTGATCGTGGCGTTACAAAGTGCAGTCATTGCGAGGCGAGATAAGTTATAGAGTTCTTCCTGCCGTATATTGTTGGTAGAATTCCTCTGGTTAACCATTTGTAATTTACGTGTACCATATGCTGTTTGCCCTTGGTTTTGTCTCGGCAATGTTATTCCTGTCACGAAACAAAATAAATAAAAAATAATTAGGACAATAGAATGCTACACTACATGTTTTGTTTCATTTCATTATTGCACCTGTCAAATGTATTTGGCACCGTCCAGGGAACAGGCACCAGTTCTACTGATTAAATAATAATTTTGAGAATAGTAATTACAATGGAAATTTGCTGGCGGTGCATAAGAGGGACAACAATAGGAAATTCGCTCGGGAAATTGTCTCTCAGCTGATTTACAGCCAGCGACACACACTGTAGACAGTCGGGCTTATGATGTTTCGTACACGCGAAAAAACTGTAACACACAACATTGGATTATTAGATGACAGTTCTTCGAGCTGTGATGTTATTTACCACCTCTTCTTGTTTGAACACAATGGTACGGCGTCCAGCTTGCTTTGCTTACATGACTTGCTTCTCCGAATTAGTACAGATAATGGTAACGCAAATAGATTGATCAGATGAAATAACAAACTGCTAAATGAAGTTGATTTCGTGCTATAAGAAGTAACGTATTTCACATTATTAGTGAACTAAACAGAAATCCACGTCCTCTGGAAACGAAAAAAAGAAAAAAAAACAGACAGTGAAACATCGATGAATCATCCAATAGTTTTCTTCTTTTCTTTACAGACATAAGAAAACTAATGTTCTTCACTTTTTCTCACTAACTCCACAGGCTTGATTGCTGCGTACATACCGCGTTTTAATCTTTGCTCTAAACGACTTAGGCAAATGAATGGATAAAAATAGACGAAAAACATTTATGCGTATACACTGAAGAGCCGAAGAAACTGGTACACCTACCTGCCTAATACCGTGTAGCTCCCCCCACCCCCCCACCCCCCTGCGAGCATGCAGAAGTACTGCAGTACGCCGTGGCATGGACTCGACTATTGTCTGAAGCAGTGCTGGAGGGAATTGACACCATGAATCCTGTAGAGCTGTCCATAAATCCATAAGAGTACGACGGGTTGGAAATATTTTCTGAACACCATGTTGCGAGGCATCCCAGATATGCTCAATAACGTTCATGTCTGGGGAGTTTGGTGGTCTGCAGAAGTGTTTAAACTCGGAAGAGTGTTTCTGGAGCCACTCTGCAGCAATTTTGGTTGTGTGGGGTGTTGCATTGTCCTACTGGAATTGCCCTAGTCTGCTGGAATGCACAATGGACATGAATGGATGCAGGTGATCAGACAAGATGCTTACGTATGTGTCATCTGTCAGAGACGTATCAGGAATCGATATCACTCCAACTGCACAAGCCCCACACCATTACAGAGCCTCCACCTTGTTGAACAGTTCCCTGTGACATGCAGGGACCATGGATTCATGAGAGTGTCTCCATACCTGAACACATCCATCTGCTCAATACAATTTGGAATGGCTTACTTGCCATGCTAACTGCTTAGTCAGGACCACTTTCCAGTGACCCTTGTGGAGAAGCTGAAGGATCCGGTCATGGAGGGCACGTGCGATGACAACGCGTGTCTAGCCATCTTTGACCTGGATGAAGCTCATGCCTTGCATTGTAGAAAGATTCTGCCAATGTGCCCAAAACCCCGAAGTTCATGATGTGGCAGTGTCTTTGAGTTGGAGGGCCAACCCTGGTGGATGTGCTGTAGGACATCGTGGATGATGGGATTGCTGGTCATATGATGCCAAACTAGGTCCACACGAAGGGGAAGCTAGGCTACTGTGTCCTTTGCCTCTGTATTCATGTGGAAACAGACCTCCTAGTTGTCACTGAAGGTTGGATCTTATCCTATGGGCAGTCTGGAAAGGAAGTCGACATTAGTGTGATGTGCTGTGGAGCAGAATTGGATCTCACATGTGTAACTGAAGAGGAAGAGAACTCAGCATTGCAGGTGATGCGCCATCTCGGTGGGATGGGGGCAGTCGGCTTGAGCTGTGGTAACAGTGGCTTATAGTTGGTGAGAAGGGTGAAATGACACCTGTAGACTTACTTGTGGAACTTTTTAATTTCAAAGATGATAACCATGGCCTCCTCCTTTATTTGACTGTAGCTGCACTATGAGGCATTCAAGGTCATAGAAACAAAAGGCAGTGGTTTTTCCACGCCATCCACAATGTAGGAGAGAACTGCTCCCACACCAAAGTCTGATGCATCAGCTGCCAAGCCTAGAAGCTTGGGAGGCTCATCAGCAATCACGCAGGTGGGGTGCAGGAGTGCGTCCCTTTGGACTCAAAACGCTCAGTTGTTGTGTTGTGACCAAGTCTATGGGATGTTGTTGCTGAGCAGATGGTGTAAAGGTTCAGCTAGCGCCATGGCTTGTGGGATGAATCACTGGTAATAACTGAGTTGTCGAAGTACTGATTTCAATTGAGCTGTTCCTTTGGGCACCGACATTTAAATAGCCTCAACGTACTGAGGATGGGTAGAGCAAATTCTGGAAGCACTTAAAAATGTTCCAAGCATTCTACTTGTCAAATGAAGAGACCACACTCGTCCTTGTTGTAGCGCAACCGAACGTGATCGAAAATGGCAAAGAGAGTGTTCAAGTTTCATGCAGGGCCCTCAGCATACTTGCTGGCCACCAAGATATCGTCTAAGTAACTAGCCATTCCAGGGACATCACAGAGCAACTGTCCGAGATATCTCTAAAAATGACACGTTGACCAGCATTGCCTAAAGGCAGCCGTTTGTACTGCAACAAGTATTGATAATGAACACTTCCTGAGAAGCTGCGTCCAGTGACAGTTGTAGATAGGTGTCCCTGAGATCAGTCCCAATGAACACTTTACCACCCCTGGACTTAGAATGTCTTTCACTTTGGAAATTGTGGGCTAGTCTATCACTGACTGAGAGTTAACTGTCACTAAAATCATCACACATGCTGAGAGCGCAATTCAGTTTTTGCACAACCATTACGGGAGTGGGTCACCTACTGCTGGAGACTGGCATGAAAATTACCTCATCTTGAAGCTGCTGCAGTTCCTGGTCAAGCCTGTCACATAGGGTTAACTGGACAGTGGAGGCTTTATAGAACTTCAGTACTGCCTTGGGCAATAAGATGATGTGAGCTTTGAAATTAGCAAGCCCAGAGGAAAGCGCTGAAAACACTAATGGATATTTGCCAAAAAAGCTCTGATCTCCAAGGATCACTCACCATGACACTTAGGGTAGGTTGTGGCTGTGAATCTCTAAAGGAGGTTAGAAGTGTCAGGAGTGGCCACCACCAGAATATGACCTATAAGTGTTGTGGAATCTTACTGAAGCTGGGCCGAAAATGCAACAGGGATGGAGATGAGATCGTTACTAAAACAAAAGAGGGGGTGTCAAATGGTTGAATGGGAGTGCCCCCACCCTCTGATCCATAGTCCAGTCAATAACGTTGGTGGAGCAACCAGTGTCTATTTGCAGGTCCACAAGAACTCCATTGATTAGGACAGAGATTGACACCAACTCCTTGCAGTGTGCAGATGGAGAAGGGTTCCTCTGAGGCAGGCACATAAATCAGATCTTGCAAGGCCGCCGAAGAGTCTAAAGATTGCTCAAAAGCGGGAATGATAGGCAGACACGTCTCCAGAGATGGGTCTGTAAGTTTCAGGAGATCGTGATGTAATGCTTCATCTGGGGACTGAAGAAGGACCATGTCCGAAGCGGGTGAAGAGTCATAGGAAGTTTACAACTGGAGTCAGCCCAGTGAAAACGATCCTCCGTAGGGAGCCCCTGGTTGTGGGCTGTCCATTCCCTGTAAGACTCAAAAGATGGTTTACAATAACTAAAAAATTTGCGACATGCTGTGACCATGTCCACCTGAGAATCAAACTAATCAAGAAGGTTATATTTTAATGTGATGTAAGGGAGGGACTGATGACCTCAGATGTTAAGTCCCATAGTGGTCATAGCCATTTTTGTAAGGGAGGCAGGAGTCCCTTTTCACAGTGAAGCTGCTGAATCAACTGATATACTGAAGGGTCAGCGTTGGCCAGGAGGAAAGCACGTTGCTGTGTCCCATAAGTTATGTCGTGCACGAGAAAAGTTGTTCCATCTGTGCAATGTAGCATGGCCAAGGTTCCATCTTGTGGTTTAATTCTTGGATTGGTGGCAGCAGGATTTTGAGGACTGAAGAATCAAGCTATGCTAGGTGTCCAGCAAGATCTGGTGTCAACCAGGTGATCATTGCGAACCTCTCCACGAGGAGTTTGTTGGTGCAGTGCATTCTCTGCAAGAGAAGGAGCATCAGATGAGTTAAGTCTACATGATCCACAGCCATTGCCATGGCTGAAAATGTATGTACATGGAGGCACTCCGTGTGACAATTGCTTGTAAAGTTTGTTTAAATGCTTGTCACATTCTGAAGTAATCCTTGCTCAGAACACTCCTACAGGAAAATATAAGAATGAAGTTCTGCCTCCATTTATTAACAAAATTGTTTTCTTCAACACAAATGATCATTGATATTGAAGCTCAATGCACACAATGTGCAAAAGTGTCTATAACATGGAAGTAAATCTTAGATTAAATGGTAAGTTCACTAAATGCTTGATAACACAATTATTCTGTTACTGAAACACCCCGAAAATATTCTCCATGATATGATACAGTCCTCCCACTAGAATGAACACTCAGAAATCTCTAAGTTCAGATGCCCACTGGGAGGCGTAAGCCTGAACAGAATGAAACTTACGGTTCTGATGAGACTGGAATAATTTCAAAGTCCCTTCAGCCCCACCGGAAGAATCTGACAGTAACAAATGATACCATCCGTTCCCACAAGCACATCGCTGAACATAGCACTGTACACTGGAGGCAAAGGTGGTGTGTGGTCAGAAATATGTAACTAGTGGTGGGTCCATAGCTGTAGGCATGCATTGACTGGCTGTGATGAAACTACTTGGGCTGTGGCCGGTACGATCCTAAACACTCGCATGGCAGAAGTATACTTGCATTCAGTTGACCGCACATGAAACGGCTGTGCAGCAAAAAGGTCTGCAGCAGGAGCAAGCCTTGTTACGGGTTTGTGTACCACCTGTTATCATGTCTGGTATATGCGAAGGCCCTCTGCAGGTCTTGCAGCAAATTTCTTGTCTCATTGGACTATTCAGTCATTGAGCCACAGGGCCTACGCTAGATGCAGCCCCCCTGGTAGAGGTGTGTTGCAGGGTGATAGTGGCACCTGATGACTCCTGCGATATGCCAACAGGTTTATTAAACTAAACCCCATCATCATTCAGCAAGGACTGGACACAATTGCAGGCACAGTGATTCATTCTCCCACTTATAAAATGGGACCTTGCTACTCGAGACAGACAGTGTCTTTCAGGCCCCGAAACAGTACAGTATTCCATGGACACTCTATTTGTGTTGAGCCCCATCACACACTTAATTTTCACCTGGAATAGTTACCACATGGCTGTTTGGTGGTCTGACAGAGGGATAAGTCCAAGGTGACCACTCCGATCGGGGCATAAAACCAGTCCATCAAGTTATGAAGAACGTAGATAACGTAATATTGCCTACCCATATCCTATTTTGGCACAGCAGAATAGTGATTGAGTGTAGAAATAAAATTTTATTAGAATCAACTGAGATGACATGGTGTGGAAGATCTCTGCCAGCTACATCAGTGCGTAACCAATGTCAACACTCGGGAAAACCGAAATAAAACAAACAGAGAGCTAATTCTTCATAGTGTGCAAGAGAGGAGGTCACAAATCAGTAACATCGAATTCAGCACTTACAAGGGAAAATTCCCATTACATCCCTGTTAGATTTAGTGATAAGATGGTCCATTGGATAGCCCATCATGAATACAGATCAAGCATGAAAACAGGAAGAAGGTGTACTGGACTGTGGAAAAAAGAAGCAATATAAAAACAGTGAATGGTCTATTATTAGCAACATAGAGCTATTTGCGGTCATGTGGTCACGGTGTTGCACTGTGAAGGGGGAGATCTGGGTTCAAATCTCAATCATGCTCCACTTTTTTATTTTTCAAAAAATTTATAACTGTCCTTCCAGTTATTGATGTGTCTATTTGCTGTATATAAATTTGTACCTGTATTGTGGTGTAACGTCTGTTTGCAACAGTGATGGATAATGAAGGAACCTCCAGGCATGCACTATGTGATCAAAAGTATCCGGACACCACCAAAAACATATGATTTTCATATTAGGTGCATTTTGCTGCCATCTACTGCCACGTACTCCATATCAGCGACCTCAGTAGTCATTATACATCGTAAAAGATCAGAATAGGGCGCTCTGCAGAACTTACGAACTTCGAATGTGGTCAGATGAATTGGTTTTCACTTGTGTCATACGTCTGTATGCTAGATTTCCACACTCCTAAACAACCCTAGGTCCACTGTTTCCAATGTCATAGTGAAGTGGAAACCTGAAGAGACACATACAGCACAAAAGTGTACAGGCCGACCTCATCTGTTGACTGACAGTTGAAGAGGGTTGTAATGTGTAATAGGCAGACATCTATCCAGACCATAACACAGGAATTCCAAACTGCCATCAGAATCCACTGCAAGTACTATGACAGTGAGGCGGTAGGTGAGGAAACTTGAATTTCATGGTCTAGCAGCTGCTCATAAGCCACACATCACACCGATAAATGCCAAACGACGCCTCGCTTGGTGTAATGAGCGTAAACATTGGACGATTGAACAGTGGAAAAACGTTGTGTGGAGTGACAAATCATGGTACACAATGTGGCAATCAGACAGCAGGATGTGAGCATGGCGAATGCCTGGTAAATATCATCTGCCAGTGTGTATAGTGCCAACAGTAAAATTCGGAGGTGGTGGTGTTCTGGTGTTTTCGTCTTTTCCATGGAGGGGCTTGCACCCCTTGTTGTTTTGCGTGGCACCATCGCAGCACAGGCTTATATTGATGTTTTAACCACCTTCTTGCTTCCCGCTGTTGAAGAGGAATTCAGGAATGGCGATTGCATCTTTCACCCTGATCAAGCACCTGTTCATAATGCATGGCCTGTGGTGGAGTGGTTCATGACTATAACATCCCTGCAATGGACTGGCGTGCACGGAATCCTGACCTGAATCCTACCGAACACGTTTGGGATGTTTTGGAACACCGACTTTGTCCCAGGTTTCACGAGCGACATCGATACCTCTCCTTGATGCAGCCCTCCGTGAAGAATGAGTTGCCATTCCTCAGTGAACATTCCAGCAGCTGATTGAACGTATGCCTGCGAGAGTGGATGCTGTCATCAAGGCTAAGGGTGGGCCAACACCATAATGAATTCCAGCATTACCGATGGAGGGCGCCACGAACTTGTCATTTTCAGCCACGTGTCCAGATACTTTTGATCACATAGTGTATGGACCTTGTACTACTCAAGTACCACATGTTATGCCTCTTGCGTTCCGTTTTGGAAGTTTTGACTCTCGAATTCCTTCGTTATAACATAGTTCACAACCATTTATTTGATGTTTTCATTTCTCTGAGAAGTTTATGAGGGATATCGCCTGGTCTCACTCTTCATCACATTTGCTTGTGATGGTAATATATTGTTACAACATGACTCATATTCTAGAACCATTGTATAGTATGACAATTGCCTACAATACAGTACGATAACAGACACGTCAATGACCGGATGGACGGTTCATAAATTTGTGAAAAAAAAAGTTGGGCATGAGGGAGATTTGAACACAGATCTCCTGCTTTGCAGTTCAACACCGTGACCACACAACCAGGACGCCATGGTTCTTGTCAGTCGCCCGATGTTGCACATCTTGAGTTTGTACCGTACGCGGCTTCTGTTTTGCTTCTTTTTCCACAGTTCAGTGCACCTTCTTGGTTTCATGCTTGATCTGTACTCAGTTTCTGATGGGCTATCCGCTAGGCCGTATTACCAATAAATCTGAGGAAGATGTGATGGAGAGTTTCCCTTTTTAGACGGCAGTCCGGGGAAGACACAGTGCTCCTCTTCACCTAGGGATGAGCCTAGAACGCCATTCAGGATGCAAACTTGGCATAAGGAATGCTGTCATAGAATGAGAGCACATTTGGAACACTGCTATAAGACTCTCACATTCCAGTCACTCATTCTCAGAGTTAAACCATTCCATCTGCATCATGGATACTGAAGTTTGGGTTTACTACACTGGTGTTCAAAATTAAAGCAACAGACGGAAATCTTGCAAGGTTGCGTTTATTTTGCCACAAAACATTATAAACAGTTGATAGTGAAGTAGAAACAATGTAAAGAAGACAGGTCATAAACGACTGCAACATGCATAACGGTAGACAGAAACATTCTTCATTTTCTCCAACTTAACAGATTTGCACATGCATTCCAACTGGGGTGTGAGAAACTCTGGCAGCAATGTAGGCCAGACAACGATGGGGCATGGGATGAATGATGTCATCAGTCTCACGTTCAGGTAATAACGCCCATTCTTCCTGGAGTCTTGGAGAGTGGTTGGTGGATATTAACATGATGCATTCCAGACATGCTCTATGGGATTCAAATTGGGAGAACGAGCAGGCCACGCCATGTATGCAATACCTCCCATTCCCAAGAAAAGTTCAACCACCTGTCCTGTATGAGGTCGAGGATTTTCGTCCTTCAACATGAAGTCAAGCTGACAGCACTTTGCAACAACAGCAGATCATCCCAAGATCTCGTCACTATACCTGACAGCAGTTAAACCTTGCCGATTAACCCATACAGTTTCATGAAGAGGGTGTGAATGGTAACTATAATTCCTTGCCACACTCTCAGGGATCTTCTTCAATAGCAGTCTCCTTCCACAATGTTTGGATCCCGAAATCATGTTCCACATCCCTTCCAGATGGGAATCCGTCCAGACTAATCGGGACTCATATGTGAAAACAACACTGGCCGACTGTTCGACCGTACAGGCGGCGTGTTGATGACTTCACTCTAGACGTTCTCGTCTGTGAAGACGCATCAGAGGTAGACAGACAGCAGGTCTCTGACAATAAAGGCCACTCTGCCGAAGCCTTCAGCACACCGTTTGCCTCGATACGACACGTCCAGTGGATGCTGTGAGCTCATATGCCAGTTGTTGTGCAGTACTAAGGCAGTACTGTCGTGCCCTTACAGCCAAAAAACGGTCCTCTTTTCTGAAGTCACATGTAGTTGACCCTGCCGTGGTCTTTGGGATAGTCTTCAGGATACATTTTGTTCTCTAAAAACTGTCGCCACATCCCATAAGAACAGAACGATTCACATTAAGCCATCAGACCAAATCAATTTGCGACTGTCCTGCTTCCTTTATTTCTATGGCCCTCCATTGTAGAGAATATGGTAGTTATCTTTTCTGTGCCATACTGCACCATCTGAGACTCTGTACTCAGCGATTATGGATGTGGGAATACCCAGCAAACACTACCTCATATCACACATACTCTGACATCATCATTGGCATGGTTGCCCATTGGCTGGAATGCCACCTTCCGTGTAGAACGCGATCATACAGATATCTGGTTTACAGTTTGTTTGATTATATATGAATTAGACACAGGACAGAGAAATAGCGGTTTGTTGCTTTAATTTTGGACACCAGTGTAGGTGCAGGACGTTCTAATGCGTACAACGAAGTGTCTACAGCCGCCACTGCTATGAGTCCACTGCTATGAGTCCACTGCTATGAGTCCACAGCCATCTGGCTGTGGAGGGAACTTGGACTCTGCAAGCACCAGTCCTGCCGGTCACTGTGGTGACTGAAGGAAGATGAGAGCCTGGCAGATCTTTCATGAATGAAGAACCAATCTGCCCATCTGCATGCTGTTGATAATGCTAGCAGGGCTCCAGTGAAGCCCCTCCTGGTACTGGCTATACACTGGGATCACTCCTTGGACCGTCATTAGTGACACTGTCGGGCTTTTTGTCTACATGCCATCTCAACAACTAACAACAGGGGTATGCAGATATCTGAGGCTGATTATAAGTGCATATGTAAGAAAATGTGAAACAATTGGAAGAAGTTTTTAAATGACTACAAGCAGCACGTCTAACACCAGTGCTGATAAGAGACATTTCACCGAAAACAGAAATAAACTATCTGGGCATGTTATTAGCCAGGAACAAGAAAGAACTGATCCTTGTCTTATATCAGCAGTTCATGATTTTGTGCTGCCAGAGACTAAAAAGCGTTACAATAGTTTTTAGACCTGTTAATTCATATAGGAAATTTGTGAGGGATTTTGTACAAATTGCCAAACCATTGAATAGTTTATTAAGAAAAGGAACAGAGTTCGAGTGTTCAGCAGAGTGTCAAGCCACATTCAAGAAACTGAAACATGCTTTGGTACTGATTCTTAGGTTGCTATTTCTAACTTCAAACAAGAGTTCATCCTGTCTTGTGATGTGAGTGATGGCAGTTGTTTGTGTTTTGAACCAAAATGTGGATAATAACGAACGTCATTATGAACTGAGACTATTGAACGTGACAGAATGCAATTATTCAACAATGGAAAAATAAATAATAGCTTTTATTAAGGCGTTACCTAGTTTTGTTGTTATTTACACAGGTGAACATTTGAGGTCGTTATCATGTGTTCCATAACTGGCTATTGGGATTGAAAGATCCTTCCAATAGAATAACACAGTGGACATTGCAGCTAAGTGAATTTCATTATGAATTGGAGCATAAACCTGGGAAGATGTTCACTAACACAGACACACCAAGCAGGATAATTGGAGCTATACAATCATTAGACGAAAACATGGCACAGTGGCAGAAGGAACAAGCAGCAGACATCGACTGTCTGGCTCTTAGGCCACAGCCATAGTTTGAGACATGATGGCTTACTGTGCAGAAATACAAAGTGAAGACTGCATTGTGGTTCCTGCATCATTCAGACGTGAAGTAATACAACAGGCATATGATCACCTGTTTGTGGGTCATGAAGGATGTAGAATGACAGATAGATAAGCAGCCAAAAATGTTTGGTGGAAAACCCGAAAGCAACATGTTGAATAGTGAGTATGAGGCTTTGTGCCATGTGTGTAAAGAGCAGATTTTAGTCACCAATGTAAACCCTTGCTAAGTGACAAAACCTTTCGAAATGGTTGGTTTGGATATTCTTGTACTCCTTAACATGACATTAGCTTGAAATTCGTGTATTGTAACAATAATGGATTATTTTGCCCAGTTTGTAGCAATTACTGTGATTCTGGACCAGTGAGCGAGCACAATCACAAATGCGATGATTAATAGTTGGACACTAACTATTGGCATTCCTGATACTATAATTACAGGTCATGGTACAAAGGATATGTCCTGTCTCTTCAACTAGTTGTGTCATTTCCTTCATATCCAAAAACTTCACACTAGTCCTTGCTATCCACAAGCAAATGGTCATACTAAAAGCTTTCATCAGGCAGTTTCTAAAATGTTATGTTATTATGTGGATATCCAGCATGATTGTCTTGGCATACAATACTACTTATATTACAGGCCTAGGTTGGCAAATGATGATAACAGCATTAGTCTCAATTCCTTGTCGTTTCATTCTGCCTGTTGTGGGAATCCAAGTAATGTTGGAATAGGTGATGAATTTAGTAGTCTACGAAAGATGGATGTAGACAGTTTGACATATGGAAGTTTGGGTTGGTCCGGGATATGTGCACTGGTAGCTAAAGTGGTTAAAACGACCAGTCATCATAAATGGGAAATCTATTTGGGTTCTGGTCTGGCACAAATGTTTATTCATCGCAATTGGGTAGAAGATCTGCACCTGATATAGTTGATGTCAAGGAATTTGCAGTCAGCAAATTATTTTCAAAATCATATTGTACTGCTATAGCTTGTCAACATTGTCTGTTCTTCAGACATGTATGTAAGTAGGTAGAAAATAGTTAGTGTCTAAGACATTAGTTTTTTTGCTAACATATACAAAAAGCACTACTTGGCGGTATTGTGATAAAAATATGTGTCTCATTCTTCATCAATATAACATTTGCATAATTGCACAGGCACTGGTTTACTCATCGTAATAGAGAGACTGGGTGTCCTGGCAAGCTGGTGCTTGGAAAAGTACCTTGTCAATACTTTTAGCAATCACTGACTCAGTAGAAATGAATGTACGTAGAGACAGCAAAAATGTAAGCGCGTTTTTTACATATGTGCCAAACAAATACTTTAACATACAGTTTCAGCAGTTCAGCAGTAATTAATGCACACCATTCGAATATTTAAATGTAAATGTGCATCTGAAAGAATGGGCGCATTTACACATCTGCCAAATCTCTTTTTCTTGGTACATTTGCATTTTGGTCTATTCTATCAATTTTACCAATTTCCAATTTGGAATTCTACCAAATTTCCAGTTTTACCAGTTTCAAGCTTTGATGTCACTTGACTAACATTTTTACATTATTTTAAAGTGTCAAAGTATCGTACTACAGCATATTTGCGACGTATGTACAGTGTATGTGTGGTGTATGTATGATGTATACATGGTGAATTTGTAGTGAAACTGAGGCGTGTATGTGGCACAATTGTGGCGTAATTTTTGGCATATGTTGGGTAATTGCACAGCAACTGCGGTGTGTATGGCATATGTACAGTGTCACAAAGTGAATTTACAAATTATACAGAAACTTGACCAATTTCCAAATTTGGTGTCCTACCAAATTTCCAGTTTGTTTCGCCGTCAGTTTTCCAATTGTGCAACCAATACTACCAATTTAACACATTTGATACAGCTGATAGTTACGAGAATCTGCTGTTGACGTCAGCTGCCAGCACATTTCTATTTCCTGGTCCAGTAGTTCTGCTGGAATTGGATTAGGGGCCCTTTGGACTGTAGATGGTTGCTGCTGCAGATGTGCCACTGCATAGTTGAACAACAACAGATCTAATAGGTCATGAATACATCCTGTGGACAATACCTGCTGCAGCTGCTGCTGCTGAGTCATAGCATGTCACAGAACACATCCATGTCTTGATCCAGCAACAAATCAGAGTGTGTAACAAAAATGACAAAACCTAAGTATAAGCACATTAAATATATAGTACATACAGAGAATGCCATGACATTATTAACTTATCACCTTAAGTTAGCTCATTGTAAAATACATATGTAATAGTTTTCGAAGCCATACATGGAAGCAGTACAGTGTTAGCTGCTGCCCTCATGCCACATTGGGCTGCTGTGATATGCACACGTAAATTGATGGTTTCTGTCAATATTAACGATATTGTTATAATAAGAACGGAATTGACGAATAGTGATTGTTCATACTGGGCAAAGGAAATGACTTGAATTATAAAAACTAAAATTACTTGAGGGCTGGGGAGGGCTGAGCTTGTATGCCATTGGTGCCCGCAGTCCCAGCATAGTTGGCAGAGAGCATGTTGACATTGACGCCGATACGTAGCACCGCAAATCGCGGTAAATTATTTAAACAGTTCAACATGCCAAGTAATTAGAGTCCTCTCGCGATATGCTGGGGGGGGGGGGGGGGGGGCAGGGTTGGTGTGGGCTTCAGAGGGCGTTATTGAGATGATAATATCATGGCCTTTATGGAATTGTCTGGATGTGACATCAGAATTCTAGGAATGCTAATGCTGATGTCAGCAACACTTACGCAAGAACATAAAGTGATCCTCTGGCATCCTAGAAACCACATACAGAGCACTTACATTTCTCCTGTTTGATCATCTGTATCAGTTCGCGTTTCTGGTTTCACCTCTTGGTTTCTCCCACATTAACACTGGTGTCTGTTGTCACAGTTCCCTGCTGCACAATTCCCCTCAATGGATTTAAGGCAAATGTGATAAACCTACATCTGGATGGCCAGACAGGGACTTGAACAACCTGCTTCCCGAATAAAAGGCATGTGCCTTTCCACTGCGCCACCTCCCTCGGAATGTAATAGGAAGATAAATTTGGAGCATCTGAACATCACAGCACTATATAAGATTACTCCAGGACAGACAGGTAACTCCTAGTTATATTCCAAGTGTAGCTGAACTAAGTTTATCATGAAGTCTAGAGTTAGAGTTTTTCAGCAATTGCAACCTCAGTGAAAGCCTTATTGTTACGTTCACTACCAAGTTAAGGCAATGTGATCATAAAATATCCTTTCAGAAAGGTTACTGCGATCCATGGTTGGCTGATTGGTACAGAAACAATTTTTCATGACTGAATAAAGAAACAGTCTGAGCTGCAAAGTTATTTTTATTACTAGTAACGCTTTTTGCCTGGTTAGGCTTCATCAGATTTTATCCAAACAAAAAAGAAAAGCAAGGGCATTCTACATAGGCTAGCGAGAGACATAATATGCAGGGTACACACTGTCTTAAAGCGCGAAGCACCTGTATATCTGTACCATAACTGTCACTTGGAACTGGCGTCAATGCGATCGCCATCAATGCCTCGAACTGCGCGAACTGCCATCATCTGGGAATTTGACTGTAGGCTAGGCATACAATTATAGAAGAAAGTGGCTAAAAGTAAGAGGCAAAGTTCATTAAAAACATATTATCATAAAACGACAAATCTGCAAAAAGAGCAAAAGACAAATAGACAAAATGTGAATAGACAGAAACATTTGAAGATAATAAATCGCCAAAGATGAAAACAGTGGAGTATTAAGTATTAAAAAATGTTGAAATTAACAGATATGACAAAACAAATGAAGGTTTAGAAACAGAAGAGTAAAGCTCATAAAAGGTTACAAACTGTATGTACATGTACAAATGTAATCAAAAAAGGGATATGGAATAAAGTGGCAGAAGAGCAGAGTATAAAAATAAGGTAGGGAACCAGATAGTAACTTGTAAGATCAATTTTGTAACAGTGACGTGAGACCATAAGAAATTTGATTCTTACTGCCCAAATGATCTTTTAGAAGCCTTCCATTATTACTAGTTCATGTAAAATAAGTTCGATCTCTTCAGTTAAGTTGAATTTTTTCTCCTTTTTCAACATGAAATATTTTCAGGTTACTTATGGTCAGAGGATGAAGGTGGCTAGTTTTCAGACGTTCAGGAAATGACAAGTGGAGTTGGCAAGTGATGCATGACATGACCTTTTTTGTTCAATAAATGTTTGTGGAATCTTGTCTGTTTGTCCAATTTATGCTGCATAACATTTGGTACTCAGTATTTCGCCGTTTTTAACTTAGGTGCTACTATTTAGCTCTTGAGATGGTGCTCTATATTCACATATTGCACTTGTCTTTTGCGCTTTTGCATATTTGTCGTTTTATGATATGTTTTTAATGAGGTTTTCTTCTAAGTTTTATATACTTTCTTCTATAGTTTTATGCCTGGCTTACTCGAAGATTTTTCGACTGTTGCGCCCTCTGTGGTCTTCCACTCTATTATTGCAGCTCACATGTGTTTATTTTTCACTCTAGTTGTTATTTGGCCGGCTTGTAGACGGTTCACTTAACAGATTTTCAAGTTTCTGTGATGTATGTGCTACTCTACACTGCACTTTGCTCAGTGGTGTTCGCAATTTCCAAGGTAATTCTCTGTTACTTCAATCATTTAACAAAGAAGTTTCTTTTACTTTTACACATTTATCCTCGGTTTATTGTTATTATTGTCTTACGTCTGGTATTTTTTCAGGGTTTTTAATCTTACAGAAATGATTTTTAGATTGTTTATTCACTGTCAGTTTTGACCAAATATCTTTCCAGCCCGTGATACGAAATGAGTGGTATGTGGGTACATTGAGTGCACAAGCAAGTTTTTAATGCACAACTTTCTTATCAATTCTTTAAGTACCAGGTAATCACAACGTCAGTATAAATTTGAAAACTGAACAAATGGTTCAATTGGTTCTGGGCACTATGTGACTTAACTTCTGAGGTCATTAGTCACCTAGAACTTAGAACTAACTAACCTAACTAACCTAAGGACATCACACACATCCATGCCCAAGGCAGGATTCGAACCTGCAACCGTAGCGCTCGCTCGGCTCCAGACTGTAGCACCTAGAACCTCATGGCCACTCCGACTACCACTGAATACATCACGGAATAATGTAGATAGAGAGGTACAAATTGACACACATGCTTGGAATTACATGGGGTTTTATTGGAGCCAAAAAAAATACAAAAGTTCGAAAAATGTCCGACAGATGGCGCTTCATCTGATCAGAATAGCAATACTTAGCATAACAAAGTAAGACAAAGCAAATATGATGTTCTTTACAGGAAATGCTCAATATGTCCACTGTCATTCCTTAAAATAGCTGTAGTCGAGGAATAATGTTGTGAACAGAACTTTAAAGCATGTCCGGAGTTATGGTGAGGCATTGGCGTCGGATGTTGTCTTTCAGCAGCCCTAGAGATGTCGGACGATCACGATACACTTGCGACTTCAGGTAACCCCAAAGCCAATAATCGCACGGACTGAGGCCTGAGGACCTGGGAGCCAAGAATGGAAAGTGGCGGCTGACCACGCGATCATCACCAAACGACGCGCGCAAGAGATCTTTCACATGTCTTCGAACTTCGAAATCATTCTCGCCACAGCTGCATTTGTCAATGGAACTTTACCCATTCGAACTCTCTTCCTATGGCGATAGGATCATAATGCTGAACTAGCACATTACCAATTCTGATAATACAGCTTCACTAAAAGCGCCTTTTGAGGTAACGTCAACATGCTGCGACTGTTGGCACATGTGATTCTCTCATTCTCTCTCTCTCTCTCTCTCTCTCTCTCTCTCTCTCTCTCTCTCTCTCTCTCTCTCTTTTTCTTTATTGTGATTTCATCCCCCTGCCCCGTATGGGCAGGGGAGGGCTGTCAGCGGCGCAATCCGCCGCTCTTCTGCCGAGTGACACTACAACTAAAACAAGAATAAAATGATACATACATAAGGAGATAAAAAAAGGGGAACATAAGCCAGATTAAGGGGAGAAAATGGAGGTAAAATATACACTGATATGGAGACGTTCATGGGGGACAGTTAAAACAAATCACCAGAAAGTTAAAAAACACAATTGGCGATTCTTAAAACACAGAAGACACTGAATGCGCAGGCACAGGTTAAAATTCGGTCACAGTAGTAAAAACACTCCGGAACAACACACTTAAAACCCACTTGGAGCACACACGACGAACAATAAAACTGCCAGGTGGGGCCTACCGAGGGGAAAGGTCAGAGAGTATGGAAAAGGAGGGTAGAGCAAGGGGCAGCTGGGGAAGCGGCGGGATGAAGAGAGGAGGGGCATCAATGGGTTCACGAAGAGGCAGGAGACACGTGGGGCGGCAGAGGAAGAGGGAACACAGGGCAGGAGGGAGCGCAGAGACACTGGAAGGAGGCACAAGAGATGGATGAGGAGTAGTAGGGGGAAGCCGCTCAGGAGAAGGGAGGGGGTGGAAAGGGATCCCAGAGGAAGAAGGGGTTAGAGTTGGTAGGAAGGGTAGATGTCAGGGCAAAGCTCATCATCCGGGAGGGGTAGACAGTGAAAGTTGTGTTGGGAAAGGAGATGGAGGGTGTGGAGATGGAGAGAGGGTAGGACACAACGGTAAAGGCGCGGCAACTGGTTGGGGGTTGAGAGGATGGGAGAAACCAGGGGGTGAGGTGGATCAAGGCGGCGGACAATATAGAGTGTGCGGATGTGTTCAAGGAAAAGGAGAAGGTGGGGGGAGGGGATGAGGTCGTAGAGGATGCGCGTCGGGGATGGAAGGTGGATGCAGAAGGCGAGGTGGAGTGCATGGCGTTCGAGGATTTGGAGGGCTTGGTAGAACTGGGGAGGGGCGGAAATCCAAGTGACGCTCGCATAACAGAGGATGGGGCGGATCAAGGATTTGTAGGTGTGAAGGATGGTGGAAGGATGCAGTCACCAAGTCCGGCCGGACAGGAGTTTCAGGAGGTGGAGACGGTTGTGAGCTTTGTTTTGGATGGTAAGGAGATGGGGAGTCCAGGTGAGGTGGCGGTCGAGTGTGAGGCCAAGGTATTTGAGGGTAGGAGTGAGGTGGATAAGACGGCCGTAAATGGTGAGGTAGAAATCATGGAGGCGGAAGGAGTGGGTGGTGCGGCCTATGATGATCGCCTGAGTCTTGGAGGGATTAACACGGAGGAACCACTAGTTGCACCAAGTGGTGAATTGGTCAAGATGGGTTTGGAGGGTACGCTGGGAACGTTGAAGGGTAGGATAAAGGGCTAGGAAGGCGGTGTCATCAGCGAACTGGAGAAGATGAAGAGGAGGGGGAGGTTTGGGCATATCATCAGTGTACAGGAGATAGAGGAGAGGGGAAAGGACAGAACCCTGGGGCACGCTGGCAGAAGGGTAGAAAGTACGGGAGCTGGAATTGTGGATAGTCACATAGGAGGGACGATAGGAGAGGAAGGAAGAAACGAGACGGACGAAGTTGATGGGGAGAGCATATGTCTGAAGTTTGAAGAGGAGCCCGGGATGCCAGACACGGTCATAGGCGTTCTGGAGATCAAGGGAAACAAAGATAGCGGAGTGACAGGAGTTAAGTTGGAGGGAAAGAAGATTGGTAAGGTTAAGGAGCTGGTCGTCGGTGGAGAAGGAAGGCCGGAAGCCACATTGGGTAAGAGGAAGGAGGCGGTGCTGGTTAAGGTGGCGGTGAATACAGCGAGAGAGGATGGCTTCGAAGACCTTACTGAACACGAAGGTGGATTCTCTCTCGCATTACAGCTCCTTTTATGCACAATTGTCAAGCTCAGTCACTGACGTTTTGGTGTCCAGCGCCATCTGTCGGACATTTTGTGAACTTTGTTTCTTTTTTTGCTTCTAATAAAACCCCATGTCATTCCAAGCATGTGTGTCAATTTTTACCTCTCTATTATTCCGTGGCTTATTAAGTTTTCAAATTTATACTGACTTTTTGATCACCTGGTATATTATATTACATTATACAAATTAATTAAATCATATACATTTTATTATATATTATGTAGAATACAATATAATGAATTTAATTAGTTTGTAAAAAGTTGTGCATGAGAAACATCCCTAATGCACTCAACATACCCATTTAGTACTATTTATAAAAATCCAAGCCAATTTTGAGTGCACTAAAAAATTAAAATCCATATGGAATGAAATAATATTTTAGTTGAAAGTAATGGGCATTCTGGGTGCACTGAAACCATTTTGGTGTATATAATCCATTGTTACATGACCATGTAACACTAAACTGAAAACAAAAACAATTAAATATCAATTGTAAAAATAAAACACATTTAACATATGTAATGAAACAGAGATTAAGCTGTCATTCATATTTTAAATTTTGGTGCATTAAATGTGTTGTATGGCCATCGAACACAGAAATATCGTAAATTAAAATAATTAATACATTTAAATTAATTATTTATTTTTAATTATACATATTAAAAATGAAATTAAAGTCTGATATTAATTCAGGCCCTTGTTTTATTAATATTTGGTTATCGTTAATATCTTGAATTTTATCCATTATGTTGTACCAAATGTCATGGAGTATGGCCATCTCCCATTAGATTACTATGAAAAAATCAGAGGTTTTAAAGCAAAAATTGTGGATTGCACATCTACCAAATACTCAAGGAATTTACTTATTGAATACCTGATCATGAAATTCATTATCATTATATTTAAGTTGCTTCATTCCCTTATATCTCATTTTAATAGCCCCGATTCAAAAAATTGAAAATCCCACACACCAATTAATTTCAAATATCTGTCTAGCAAAATCATTGTTCAGTTCCAAGTATATTTTATATCCATGTCTAGTTTTCAAATATCTGCAGCAATATGTTATATAAAAATTTACTTGTAGCTCACTAATATTTTTAAACAACTTAGTATTGGTAGTTTTGTTGAGCTTCTTCAGTAAGTCTTCTATTTATATAGAATAAAAATTCATTAATAATTTTCAAAGTCCATATTCATTATAATTTTCTATAACTACTCTTTTACCACACTGAAATTAGAATTTTTTCTTAACTTGCTTGTCGATTAAAATTTCAGTATTTATGTCCCTAGTTATTTGGTTGTACTCTAATTGTTTCTTTTCTTTCACTTCATCCTCAGTTAATGTTGTCATAGATTTATCATTCAGGTTTGGAATAATCTTATAATTTCAAGTGAATCCTTTTATTTTAACCTATATATTTTTAGCGTTATTCTCAGAATAATAACTTTTAAGACTGAGTGAAGCCCAGTTTGTAATCCAATTATTTCTTGTTTCATCATCCATTCACCTAACATACATGTCTACACAGTATTTTCACAATTACCAATATAATTTATATTTTCGGTATAAAAATATATAACAGCTTTCCCTAGCTTATCTAACATATCACAAGAGTCTTGCATTTGACATGGTGAATGCTGCTATAAAAATATTTATAACTATGTTATTTTCCACATAATAATCCTTGAAACTGTACTTCATCTGAACTGTAATGCCATTAAGAAAATGTATATCTGTATTATTTAATAGATCATCCAGTAAGACCTGATGAAATTTTTCTCATATTTTGTCATTGTCATTGTCCAAATTTACCCCATAATGAATATAGACATATCTTATCAACAGCTATTTTTCCTGGATTTTCTTTTATCTTATTAGAGCCTAAGTCAACACATATTTTCTTTTATTTATTTTATGTAGACCTTACTTATTTCAGACTTATGGGGCCTGGTTTCTAATTTAATTTTCGTAAAGTCTTTCATATACTTTTTGAAAAACATGTAGCTTTTATTTCTAAAATTTCACACAACAGGAAACAACAGTTTTTCATTTTTACCAGTCGCCATTTGGACATGTGAAACAGGATGATACAATCCTCTAAGTGACGCTACTTTACCTTTTACAAAAGCATGTCACTTTTAGAATAACATCTTGGCTTATATATTTTTGTCGGATGACCTAATCATAGTACTGCACTTTTATATAAAGAGTACATACAATGATATAATTCATTTTTGTGTTAACATTATCTGTTTCAACTGAATTTTATTGTTTTTCTATGGTCTTCATAAAAAGCACCTCTTGGATTTAGGGGTTTGTCAATTTCAGGACACTGTTTCAACTTATGAAGTTTTTTATACATTGCCTAGTTAATTCAATTACACTCCTATGTCTCTGCTACATTATTATAGCCTGAATATCGTTTATCTGTATTTCTTGTTAATGTGTTTTAATGTAAATCATCCATTGCTTCTCAATTTTTGTTGTTAATCATCTCAATTTTAAAACTATTTTAGAACCATTCAAAAACTGCCATGGTAATGATAAAGAGTATTGGCTTCTTTATCGAAGCCATCTAATTTAACTCCAGCTATATTTACTTCATCACCATTAAGAACTCCATCTGTACAGGCCATGGAAGTCCCAATGGCCGCCTTATCATCCTCATTCCACATGTGTCACTAAATGCGGACATGGAGGGGCACATGTTCAGCACACCACTTTCCCAGCCGTATGCTAGTGTACAAGACCGGAGCCACTAGTTCTCAATCAAATAGTAGCGCCACAGTTTGCCTCACAAGGGCTGAGTGTGCCCCGCTTGCCAACAGTGCTCGGCAGACCAGATGGTCACCCGTCCAAGGTTTAGCCCAGCCTGACAGTGCTTAACTTTGGTGATGTGATGGGCACCAGTTTTACGACTGCGACAAGGCCATTGGCACCATTAAGAGCATGTTGAACATTATTACAATTTAAACTATTTAACCAAGCTATAGATTCTTTACTATAATTTTCCTTTTGTTCTTCATCCAATACAGCAATTATTTTACTAGGTAATTATTTAGATCTGTATATTGGTAAACCAACTCTAGGAGTTGTTAAATAATGGACTGGATCTATATTAGCTATTTCTAGGAACAGAATTCTTATTTCTGAACAACCTCTTCTTAATATATCTACATCAGAATTACAGTTATCATTAATTTTTTTCTTTGTATTTAAGACATCATTTTCCTTAACTATTGACTATGACATATATAATATTCCCCTATCTTTCAATTTCATAAAACTGGCATGATAATATTTGATATCACTAATTGGTTCTATATAATTTTCATTTTTCCATGTATTGAACCAATGTGAGAAGTAAAAATGCTCTAATTCTTTTCAAATCAAATGTTTCTCGAAATTTACTAAGTTTCCCTTGTACAAAGTTGCTGTTACCTATAATTTTTTGCCTAATTGTTTTATCTCCAATAATTAACTTAGTTCCTGTGTAGATAGTATATGGCTTTATTGTATTTTCAACACAATACTTCAGAATGAATTGTGAATCATAATCTTTAGCGTAATGAGCCATATATATATATAATCATTATGTTTATTAGCTATCATCCACCTACAGAATCCATCATTTTTTAAATCTGTAAATATAATAACCATTAAAATTGTGAACTATTATGAGATTTGGAATATGTAGTCCTGTTTCTTGTTGAGCTTCATATCAAACCACATGTATTTTTCTGAATAGGTATAAGGAATTCTCTTTGGGGATCCTTCCTTACTACACTTACTGTTTTCCTGCATCATATTATTGCATTTAGAACATTCAGTAATAACTTTTACCTTCTGCATTAACCCAACACCATTTTACTCTATTCTGACAACCTTTGACTATACAGGGTGGTTCATTGCTAGTGACCAGGCCAAATACGTCACGAAGTCAGCATCAAACGAAAAAATAAGAAGAACAAATCTGTTCAAGCATGAGGGGGGAAACCAGATGGTGCTATGGATGGCCCACTAGATGGCGCTGGCATAGGTCAAATTGATGGAAACTGCTTTTTATAATGGGTACGCTCATTTTAATTACTTATTCGTAAGTATATAAATAAATATATAAATGTTTGATTTGGAACATTTGTTTGTTTCACTTTGTGATGGATGGCGCTGTACTATTCTCACACATTTAGCCATGCACCCAACAGCATTGTGTGCAATTAAATACTCAAATTAGGTATGACAATACGATAGTCCAGTCATAATAATTACATGGAAGACATAATCGTATTAAAATATAACGTTTAAGTCACAGAAAAGCTAGATATGGTATTTATTTTTGGCTATTGTGATCAAAATGCCCAACATGCTTGTGCTATGTATGTTGTTCATTTTCCTGGCAGACAGCATTCAAGTGCCCAAACCTTTCGTTAGATAGTTTATGTATTTAAAGAAACCGGAAGTGTTCAACCAAAGAAAAAAACAACCAAGCAATGCAACAAATGAAGATGCCCAAATATGTGTTTTAGCTGCAGACGAGGCTAATCCGCACATCAGTAGCAGAGAAATTGAGCAGGAATCGGGAATTTCAGAAACTTAGTTTTGAGAATTCTACATCATCATACATTTCACCCTTACTATATTTCTATGCACCAGGAATTGCATAGCGATGATATCGAACGTTGTGTACATTTTTGTCACTGGGCACAAAATCAATTACGAAACAATAACAAGTTTTTTTTTTCAAGAGTTCTATTAAGTGAAGAAGCATCATTCACAAACAGAGGTACTGTAAACCGGCATAGTATGCACTATTGACCAACGGAAAATTAACGATGGTCGCGACAAGTGGAACATCAGCGACCCTGGTGGGTTATTGTATGTTGTGGAATTATGGTAGGATATCTTATTGGCCCTTATTTTATCGATGGCAATTTAAATGTTGCAATGTACGCCAATTTCTTAATTAATGTTTCACCGACTCCACTACAAGATGTTCACTTCATGATGGAATCGCGATGTACTTTCAACATGGAGGATGTCTGGCACATAGCAAACGTGTAGTCGAAGCTATATTAAATAGAATATTTAAGGACAGATGGATTGGCTGTAGACGTGCAATATCATGGCCTGCACATTCACTGGACCTTAAATCTCTGGAATTATTACTTTAGGAAAAATTGAAAGGTATTTGTTATCATGATCCACCGACAACGCCTGAAAACATGCGTCAGTGCATTGTCAATACATTTGCAACAATTGCTGCAGGTGATCTGCTCACTGTTGAGAGGAATTTCGTTGTTCTTATTGGCAAATGCATTGAAGTTGAAGGACACCATTTTGAGCTTTTATTACATTAATGAGGTTATTACGATTGCTCATTCAGTGACAGCATGCATTCCCAAAATTTATGATAAGGTCACAAAAGTAAATTTATCGCATTGGAACAACAGAAATAAAGTCCAAACGTAATTACTTTTGTGTTTTAATTTTTAAAAAAATTGTTACCAGCTGATCATCTAAGTGGGTGAGGCATGTTGTAAGTGTTGGAATATTACAGCACCATCCATCACAAAGTGAAACAAATGTTGGAAATCAAACATTCATATTTATTTATGTACTATATCATTATGTAATAAAAAAGGGGGTACCTATTTTTTTAAAAATGTTTCTATCAATCTGACATATGGCAGCACCATCTGGTGGGCCTTCCATAGCGCCATCTGTTTCCCCCATCACACTCAAACAGATTTGTTCTTCTTATATTTTCGTTTGTTGCTACTTTCATTAGATATTTGGCCTGGTCACTATCAATGGACCACCCTGTATATTAAAATATCCACGGGTGTACTGACGGTCTATAGTGTCCAACGGGCACAATATTTCGGCGATCAAACATGTCGCCATCATCAGGTGAACTGACGGACTGAGCTCCTGTGAACGTGCCGGCACGGAGATCCGTACGCTACGGCTGCTCAGGGGGAACTGGGTTCGGTCGCGGCGGCGGCCGATTTAAATACCTTCCGCCCGCGGTGCGCTCCCTCCGCCGTGCGCGCCCCGCGCCACGGTAGCGCGGTGGAACAGATTGCGACGGCGTCTGAGATGACGTCGGTGTGATGACTCTGTCCGCCGTGGTCGTCACAACTATGCGTTTGCTCGATTTATTCTTGATTAACCCAATCGCTGGTTCCCAAGCCTTGCTAAGATTATAGCCACAGTCACGGTTTATGAGGTCGTCATTGGTGCGAATTTCGATGGCCTCTCTAACAACGCTGTCCCAGTATCTCGACGTCTGTACCAGAATCATATTCCATAGCGTGATTTTCCGACAAACAATGTTCAGCGACCGCCGACTTGCTCGGATACATCAGTCGAGTGTGCCTCTGGTGTTCACGGCATCGATCCTCGACGGTATGCATCGTCTGACCAATATACGACTTGCCACATTGACACGGAATCTGGTACACGTCGGCCTTCCTCGAACTGAGGTCATCTTTGGCGCTCCCCACCAGTGCACGAGTTTTATTCGGAGGACAAAACACAGTTCCGACCCGGTGTTTCTTCAGAATGCGGGAGATTTTCCCCGAGAGTGCGCCTGTGTATGGAATAAATGCAGTGCCTACCTCCTCCCTCGTGACTTCATCCATCTCAACAGGTTGTGCTGCAGTGGTTGGGCGGAGAGCACGTTGGATCTGCCACTCTGAGTACCCATTTTTTCGAAACACAGTCTCAGATGTTCCAATTCCTGGGGTAGACTCTCTGTGTCAGAGATAGTCCGCGCCCTATGTACTAGAGTTTTAAGTACCCCATTCCTCTGTGAAGTGTGGTGGCAGCTGTCTGCGTGCAAATACAGATCAGTGTGTGTTGTCTTTCGATACACCCCATGACCTAGGGTGCCGTCAGCCCTTCTCCTGACCAAGACGTCAAGGAAAGGTAATTTACCCTCCGTTTCAGTCTCCATAGTGAATTTGATGTTGGGGTGTATGGAGTTTAGATGTGTAAGGAAGTCAAGGAGTTTATCCAAACCATGTGGCCAGATGACGAACGTGTCGTCCACGTAACGGAAAAAGCAAGTAGATTTCCATTCGGATGACGACAGGGCTTCCTCCTCGAAGTTCTCCATGTACAAATTCGCTACCACCGGTGAGAGTGGGCTACCCATGGCGAGTCCCTCCGTTTGTTCGTAGTATTCTCCATTAAAAAGAAAATACGTGGAAGTCAAGACATGCCTAAAAAGTTCAGTGGTATTCTCGTCAAACCTCTAACCAATCAACTCTAGCGACTCTCGCAGGGGTACTCTCGTAAATAAGGAAACGACGTCAAAATTCACCATGAAATCTGACTCATCCAACCTGAAGCTATCAAGGCGTTTAACAAAATCCACGGAATTACGGATGTGATGAGGGCATTTACCCACATAAGGACTTAATATTCCCGTCAGGTATTTGGCCAACAAATATGTAGGTGCCCTGATGTTGCTGACAATGTGGCGTAATGGTACCCCCTCTTTGTGAACCTTCGGGAGTCCATATAGTCTAGGCGGTACCGGACCTTGGGGTAACAATTTCTTAGCGTCACCCTCCGGTAAATCTGCGTCCTTCGCCTTGTGTCATGTACACCACATTTTTGTATTTTGTATTACAGGCAAAATTTATGATTTTTAGTTTTTACATCTCAGTCACAGTTTCTACATCTTTCAGAGCCCCAGTTATATACTTTAGATTTCAAACAATCCATTTACATTCTTCACATTTGCAACCTATATCACAACTTGTTGGTGATTGTTTAAGCATTCTTTTTTATAAGAGTATCTATTACAGTTTTCACTAATATGTATTATTTTCCACAGTACTGTGTTGTGTACCATTGTATAATATACGTATTTTTCTGTTTTCTTACATTTATGTTTGGTGTCGTTGTTATATGTTTTGCTACATTTATCACAGAAATATGATGATCCTAAGAATGTTGAGATAGTGTTAACTACAAAAAAAGATTCCAATTTTATACACATATATTTTTATTGTGTTCTTAGGACCAAATAGAATTGAAAAATTTCAGTACATACAACATTTATTTAAATTCCAGTAGTTGCTCAATTTTTTTAGTATCGTCTAGAGTAAATTCTTCTTCATACCCAATTGGTTGCATAAAGTTCTGGTTAACTCGTTTTGTAACTTGTATATATCTCCTTCTCCAATTTTCTTAATTCCTCCATTAGTTAGTTCTTTGTCTAAGATTAAATCTGTTCTTTCTCAGTGTAGATTCATCTGGAACTGGATGTGTTGTATACTTCTCCAAGAACCGTCTGAAGAGTGGATTCTTCAGGTTTTCCAATGGGATGTTGCAGGACACCATCATCTCACACAAATCCTGGCAGACTGATTGCACTGTTGACGATTGACGTGTCTGTTCAAATAACAGCGTTTGCCTGCTATTATTTTCAGCACTTCGTTTCACGCAGCTGCTGTGTTTAGCGGCATTACAGTGTTGTTGCACATTAAAGCGCTTTTCTGCACTAACTTTAACTTCACACAGTTTACAAAATATTTTCCCGTCAGTACTGAAGAACTTATCTCCAAATTCTCGAACATATCCCCGCGGCTTCATGCTGTCAGAGCACTTTGCTTTAGGCATGCTGAACAAGGCAAAGGCTGTATTCAAAGTGGTTACTGAGAACACCTGTGTGACTGCGATGATTATTACGGTAGATGCCGCCTTTGTTGGCTCTGATAGCGTATTGTCGACTCTGCGCAACAATGTTTTATGTTCACGAAACGACTGTTGTGGTACACCGATTTTCTGCTACAGTCCTGAGAAATAAAGCTGTGTACTAATTTATCTGTTTATCTGTCACAATAGCATGTTAAATATTGTCTCGTGAGCAACATATTCATTTTCTTATTCGTGTGTCCCGTAAGTTACGAGAAAAACTGTATATGCATTTTTGGCAAAAGTTGACGGAAATAAGACCTACTATATTAAAAGTTAGCCACTATACGAGTTATTACTAAAATTTGTTGAAATATGACTTTATATGCACAGTCAAAATACATTTTCGACACTAAAATGCCTAGATTTGTGTATAAATTGTTCTAAAATTCACTCAATAGTTGAGAAAAAAATATGACTTGTCATTAAAATCCGGGCCCTAAACATCATTAAACCTGCTCTAATCAGGCCCTTGGTGGCGCAGCGGATAGCGCCTGTGACTACGGATAAAAACGTCACATGTTTGTATCTTGGCAGTGTTACAACTTCTGAAAGTATCACACGAAATAAGAAAATGCAGTTAGCAAGAACTGACTAGCAGTTGTTTCGACGGTGGGATGCATTACATATAGCTTCACATTACTCTTAACCTGATAAACGGACAACAGAGGATAAATGCATTTATTTTGTGAACAGACAACTCACTTTTTTGGAAGTCATTGCTAATAGTAAAGATATCACCATACTCGCGACAACGATTTATAGGACGATGAAGTTTTCTATATGGAGAGATGTAAAGCACGTACAACACACAGGTAACACAAACTAAGGACTGTTACGTTTGTGAGTGTAAACTAACGTCAGTGTCTAAAGCAGACTTAATTCGTCTTTGTATAAGATGATAAAACGTCAAAAGTTTAAACAATAAGGATCCTAGCTGGAAAGTACGAGGAAAAAAGACATGGTTTCTAATAAAGTAAAACATTTCTGGTCACATTAACTAAAATATATGTTTTTGAGCGTGACACGTGTGAACAGCAATTGCAAATGTAATCACATGTAAACATCAAGGCAAACACAATAGTACTCAGTTCTGATCAATGTGGTGAAGCATTGTAATTGTTGCTTGGTTTTCATAGAAGAAGACTGTCAAGTCGTTTAACAAATAAATTAAAATGTTTCTTTGGATTGTATTCGAACCAGCGATGTATAGACATCATTTCTAAAATTCGACCGTTTACCGCTCTACCAACTGAGCTACCAAAAATTCATCTAACGTCGGGAATAGCGACAGTTTCACTGAGAGTTCAATTTCGTTGAATGATGCTGTCTTTCCTTGTAAAAGTGGGAAAGCATATCTCAGAGGTAAATTAATGTTAACTTCGAAGAGCAAAATATTTTTAAGTAGGTTAGTGAACTGGTGCGTCGATGTAGTGGCAATTTGCCTGTACAAAGCAACCACATTTTACGCAACTTCTCATTCTTTGGAACACTCAAAAACAACTTTTCACGAGTTTTTATGGATGTATTTGTACAGTGTGGTACTGCACACCATTTGTAACCCAGCTTCCGAAACGTAAATTCCAAAACAAGACATCACTGTGAATTAGAATGACGATGGTAGGAGCACTGAGCTAGGCAGTGAAGTCATAGGCGCCTTATGACGAAGAAGCGTTTTAGAGAGCTTTCAAATTATTTGAATTTCATTTCCGTTTTTATAAAACAATACTGAAATTCAAGAGGAAGAAAAGCATGTTAGAAGTATAAAATAACACAATTAATTATTTAAGACAATTTCCAGAAAACTGCCAAATCCCCTATAGCTGGATCTGCAGTAAAATCCAACACTATACACCTGATGATATTGTTGTAACCAGTACAAGAAGGGCGTGTTTTTGCTACTAAATAATACGTTTTTGTTAATAATAAGACTGTATATTTAAATCCAGCAGCTCACAGACGTGTAATGAAAATAATATTAGAATGTTTTCATTCGTTCAAGTTCCTCCAGCTACTTCACGTAGCATGATGACAGCCTTACCAATGACTTCTGACAATTACAGATGCCGTCGTAGTGTCGGCGCTGGTGAGATATCGTTTCATAATGGTTGCAGAGTGACTGTCTTAAGAGGTGTCGCAAGTTATCAAGCAAAGGTGTTCACATGTGTTTCTATTCGTTGGAAGGACTACTAGGCAGGCACATAGGGCGTGGTATCGGTTTGCGAAAGCTTTATTCTCTGTGGTTATTTGCTGCTTATGAGATGGCTCTTTCCCAGGAGTAGCGATAAAGGTGTTACACGGCCAAAGTCTGGTCACTATTCCCAGGGCTATCTGCAGGCTAGTAGTGCCAATGTTGGTATCCCGTACACCACCGTTGTCACAAGGCCAACAGAGATGGTGGTCGATCTCTAAGGTCGCATCTTTTATCATATAGCAAGACTGGTATCATGACTTCTGTGAGTCCATGACTTTGTATGTATGAAGAGTTCATTTTTTCTGTACTGTGGCCATTGCTCAGTCTCGTCTGTGTGTGGCGAGGACATGTGTACTTTGGCTTATTTCTGCATCTATCTACAAGTCTGATAGGATCGTTGTATACTGCAGTGTGCTAGTCGTCCAGCCTGTGTCTTCGGTATTCTATGGATCATTCGATTTTACGTTAACTAATTATACGAGACTTACACTGACCAGCCAGAACATCATGACCACCTACCTAATAGCCAGAGTGTCCACCTTCGGTACGGATAACAGCGGCGACATATTCTGGCATGGAAGCAATGACGCCTTTTTCTTTATGCACTCATTTTGTTCGTTGCATTTGATTGGGGTGGACCTCGCATGCCAGCCATTCAGGTTCATCATCGATCCATTCACTCAGTTTTTTTTATTACAGAGACTTTGGTAGGTTGCTGGAGGGAGTTGGCACCACATCTACACACACACAAGTCCCCTAATTTCCACTAATTCTGGAGAGGGGCGATGAATTCTGATGCCACATTCAATCACATCCAAGATGTGTTTGACTGATTTCAGATCTGGCGATCTGGGGGACCAGCATGTCAACTGAAACTCGCCACTGTGTTCCTCAAAATACTTCAGCACACTACCGGCCTTGTGACATGGCGCATTATCTTGTGGAAAAATGATACTGCTATTGGAAAACAAGATTGTCATGAAGGGGTGTACGTGGTCTGCAACCAGTGTACGATACTCCTTGGCCATCATAGTGCCTTGCATAAGTTCCACTAGAACCACGGATGCCCTCATAAATACTTTCTAGAGCATAATACAGCTGCCACCAGTTTGACTCCATTACCCAACACATGTGTCAAGGAGATGTCCCTTTGGAAGAAGGTATCGGAATTCATGAGACCATGCTACACTCTGCCACTGCGCCATGTCCAATGCCAATGGTCATGTGCCCACTTCAGTTGTAGTTGCGAATGTCGTGGTGTTAACATTGGCACATGCATGGGTCGTTGGCTGCAGAGGCCCACCATTAGGAGTGTTTGACGCATTGTGTGTTCAGACACACTTGTACTCTGCCCAGCATTAACATCTGATGTTCTGCCACAGTTCACTGCCTGTCCTGTTTTACCAGTCTGTCCAGCCTACAGTGTCTGACATCCATAATGACAGGGGACACCAAACCTACGACATCTGATTGTGGTTTGTCCTTGGTTTTGCCATGTACTGAAGACACTCACCACAGTGCTCCTCGAACACCTGACAAGTTGGGCAGTTTTCGAAAGCTTGTACTGAGCCTCTGGCCCATCACAGCCTGCCCACTGTCAGTTCAGATAGATCATGCACCTTCTCCATTCTACACAAGGACAGCATGTTCACTGATAGTACATGCACTGTGCATGTGTCTGACTAGCAGTAATTCCTCGCCACATGATGCCGCTATCGCCTGGAAGGACTTTATATCGGCAGTAGGGTGGTGGTCACGATGTTCTGGCTGATAAGTGTTTAATAATGTCACATATACTAATAATATTACAAGTTTTATTTCGTTTATATAGTGCTTATTATTGTGTGTCTTCATTGCACCTAGGAGTGTAGTCTTAATGAAAATTTGATCACTTCGCCCATGCTCGTTTTAAAAGCATGAGCATGACGCTTGGGGGGGGGGGGGGAGAGCATGTTTCTGACTGGTCCATAGAGAGGGGTTCGAGGGGAGGGAAGTGTTTGGTGCTTAAACTGGCAGGAATGTTCATCTGCAAAGACACTCATAAATTTCCTCTGTTGAGCATGTAGGTGTCTGTGAGTCACTGCTGGTTTGCGTAGGTGTTATGCCCTCTCTGTAAATGACTGAATGTCTTTTGTGCCTGCCATTAGGCTATAAACGACTACACCTATAATTATGCAACTTTGTCTACCATGTTTGGGGAGATGGTCTGGTATAGTGTTGGGCAGGGATGTGGAGCTCTCTTGCACAACCTGGGATCTCCGATGGCCACCAGAAACCGAGGTGTCCCGTACCATACCTACATTGTCCAGCAAATGCAGTGGGGAGTTCATCATAATCTTTGTGTGTGTTTATGGTGTTGATATTTCTACTGGTGTTGGGATGTGTTTGCTGTTATTATCATGGGCTGGAGATTCCTTGGCTAGAACTGATGTAGCAGCAGTGTCAGCTACCATACCGGAAATGTTTACATACATAATTACATATCTTTTCTGACCATTGCTAACATGGTGTTTTCAGATACACCTTACACATCTCAGTTCAAAAGGTGGGCTCTCATGATTTTTTGTAGAGGGTGATTGCAGTTACTGTTTGTCTCTGTGTGCATATTTTGTAGCACTGTGCTACATATACATTCCATTTGTAGAGATGTTGATTGATGTATTATAATATATTTTTTTAATTTTCGTGTAATAACTTTCTTATGTTACAATCATAACCGGTTTTGGCCTTTGAAGGCCAGCTTCAGATGCTATGGGTGGCATTTGATGAACAAGTTTTCATGTGTTGTCAACTTATGAACACTTGTTCATTAGATACCACCCGTAGCATCGAAGATGGCCTTTGAAGGCTGAACTCAGTTATGATTGTATCATAAACAAGTGACTGTGTCAAAAATAAAAAAAATACCTGTGGTTAGATGCATCAGAATTTAGTAGAAAATGACACAATGTAGTAATGTAATGGTGATTTAGCAGGGTTTATTTATTGTGGTGTGGTATTTCATATGCATACAGTGTCTTTGGTTAGAAATCGGTAGTGCTCGTAGAATTCTCTATGACATCAGTTATACGATGTGATGTCATTATTTCTAGCAAAGTATTTATTTCTAACACATACACCATGATCACACACACACACACACACACACACACACACAAACTAGTACTGAAGTGCTGGCCTAGAAACAATAAATAAATTGCCATCAATATTTAACTGTGATTGGCCGAGAATATCATGATGTCGACATGACGTAATTTGTCGTTTAAGCGGTGCAACAATACGACATCATGTCAGTATATCATGATGCAACATGATATGATGTTGACAGGAAGTTGACCATAACTCACATAATTGGGTAAAATGCATACAATTGTGGAAAATATGGCAAAACGAGCTACTTACATATCTGTCTGGGTGTACTGTGTGCTTGTGTCTCAAATGACGAAATATTAAATTGTTATTAAAGAATAGGCCTCAAGTGATGTGGCTTAACATAATGTGTTATTAACAATTAAACAAACCTGCAACTTCTACCTATGCTGCCCAGCTCCAGAATGCCCCAGTGATAAAAAGAAGGGGTTCAGGAGATGTGCTTCAACATCAGAGATAACTAATTTGAGCACATACTACACTGCGATTGCCTGAGAGCAACATGATATAGGTACGACTTTGGGAATGGTGGGGTAGATTTTACCTAACTGGACAAAACACTTAAAATTTTTGAAAAGCCTGGTAAAAGCTCGAAAATGACCGAGAAATACATAAAATTGGGGAAAAACGAAAAATATGGAAAAATACATAAAATTGTGGAAGAGTGGGAGTACTTACATACCTGCCTGGGTGTGGTCTCTGCTAGTGCCACGTAACAATAAATTGTTGTTAACAAATAGACCTCAAATGATGTAACTTTACATAATTTGCTATTGACAAAAGCAGTAGGACAATGGCAGTGCGAATTTTCTTTGTATGGGTTGCATACTCTCAGTGGCATGCACACATTCAGGGGCAAACCTATTGTTCTCTTAACTGATTTATGTTCCTCGGGGGTTGATTTATAACCCCTTGAGGATAATCCATTCTTCTGAGAAACCCCCTCCTTCTCCATCTCCCAACGCCTCTGAGAAATCCCCAACCCCTCCCCCTCGCCAATACAAGCAAAATTTTATTTCAGATTAATTAATTAATTCATTACATTGATCAATTAATTTATCCCTCTCCCTCTGGGAAATCCCTCAGCTCTCCCTCCGCCCTCCCACATTTTCCCCTTCTATTTCCTATATGGAAAATGGCGGGAAAAACACTCAGACTGGGGTGGAGAGTAAGGAATCCATTATACAAAATTGAAATCAAAGTCAGTTACAGAGCAGAAGATATATTGTTTATTTATAAAATTCAATTTTGAAAGGTTGGATCTCTTATTTAGTGGGAAAAGTTTGTGGTTCTCTGTTACTTATTTAATTTTGGAATATGTAAGTCATCTAAAATACTTCGAAAAGAAGTAATTAAACACATAAGTAGATCGTTTTTGGGATGTAAATAGTTTTTTTCTAATAGCATGAGGAATACCGACATGAAATCGACGTCAACACAACTCACTGCACGTAATAACACTATTAAAATTTCTCTGGTCATATCTTCACACCAACAGCAGGTCACATGTGCTACCCCCCTCGTGTAAGCCCACATGTGGGGGTGTGGAGAGAAACATGCACATAATGCTGGCTCACACGGCACACAGACTGGAAGTAATGATAATTCCCAAACAAAGTATCAGGTTACAGCAACCATTTGTGCAGTTATGCCAACAGGTGAGATGAGGTAGAGAGCACTAGCTTTCAGCTGCCACAAACATCAGACATGATGTCCTGCTCTGATTACAGTGCTACAGATTATTGGTGGGAATACATATCATAACTAACGTCGCTAATGAAAACGCAAACATTCCACAATGATTGTGAAAAAAACTTCACCTAACATGTGTACTACAAACAGACGATAAAACACACACCAAAAATCAAATGGTCAAATGTGTGTGAAATCTTATGGGACTTAACTGCTAAGGTCATCAGTCCCTAAGCTTACACACTACTTAACCTAAAATATCCTAAGGACAAAAACACACACCCATGTCCGAGGGAGGACTCGAACCTCCTCCGGGATCAGCCACACAGTCCATGACTGCGGCGCCCCAGACCGCTCGGCTAATACCGCGCGCAAACACACACTCACTAACAGCTTCGAGCAAATGCACGGTGCTAGAAGAATAATTCCCTTACTCACTTCACTGGGACCTTCACGACAATACGTCTGCTTCCCATGGTGTCCACTGCCTTGTTCTCAGGCCCGTGGACAAATAGAGAGTGATCCAGTGGCCCCCAAGTGACATCGATGGGAACTGCTGACTGGTGATCACATCACAAAGAGTGACATGGTCCATCCTAATGTGTACAGACAGTCGAAATCAAATCAAGTTTTAAATTTCAAGAATACTCGTCCTATCTCAGCAGTCTTGTGTCCAGAGACGTATGAGAACACAAGCATCTTCCTCCACGTATTACCCACAACCCACACAGTCACAAAGGCAGCCAAATACATACTGATCAGTAGTTCACTATTCACCCATCCAGGGGTCTCCTTGAGCATCGACAGTCACCACGTGTACAATCCAGCCACCCCAGAGTAGAAGTCAGCTCCCATTTTGGTATTTGATAGCTGGAAAACTGCCTCCGTTCTCTCTCAAGTGGCTGCTTCCTGTTTGTGCATGAAAAAATGTGCCCAAACATGCAGACAGAGGTTTTCATCCTTCCTCAAAATACTGCATTCCTATTGGCTAATGCTGAATCAGTGAAGATATATAAACCCTAACCCTTCCACTCCCTTCCTCATTCTGCAATCATCCATGGCAGAGGCAGCTCTATTGTATTGTTCTCGCTCGTGTGTGAATTAATGGCTAATTTACTTTGTCTCTGATTTAACATGAACCGTTTAGTGGCATCAGGCAGCAAAAGCGGCAATACGGCAGGAATTGGAGCTATCAGATAAGGACATATTTAATTTCATAGCATGATATCGGTTTTCGTGGTGTATATTTTCGTAAAAAAGTTTTGCATTATCAAATCACTGTGTGTTCAGATTTCGAAGCATATCTCTTTTTGTTGTTATTTACAAAAAACTTATCCCATTTGTATACATAAAAGTAGTGCAGGACACAAATAACATTAGTTTTGAAGATGAAGGTAAAATTTAACATGGAAGGTAACAAAATACACAAAATGGTGGCATGGTATTTTGCATATCATGCTGCATGTATTGGGCTATGAGAGCAGGTGGCACATGACCATGTCCACTTCCAAAGACACATAGGAAACACGTCTAAAATTACATCACCAGTACCTGGAGAAAACCACACTGATAGTATATGGGCAAAGTTGCTTACTATATAACTATCAAAGGGTGTGAGCAGGGTGAAATCATAAAAAAATACAAGGAAGGTAAAAATCATCATTAGTGTTAAATGCGGTTTATGCATAAGGTTTATGAGATGAGTATTCCTGGCATATAAAACACTCGTCATATTCCACTGGGCTAGTTATATCAAACGACGTCATTGCGCGACTTCAGACCTACTGATTTAAGAAACTTGTAGCTGTTAATACCTTGCTGTTCTGTTGTGAAGTAGCACGCTGTGCATTGTGTATTTTGGTTTTAGACCTAAACGTTCATTCTGTGGAATGCTGTGATCCCGACTGTTTGAAACTCGCCGCACATGCTTCTGGTCTAGCAAATTAAAGGTCATTGCTTCTGCCTCCAACAGGTACCATTTGGCTGAAGGCCGCTGGCGCCATTTCTGGATCTCTGTACAATGAAGGTCGCTGCTGGTTCCACTTTAGATGTAACCGTACAATGATTTCCTCGCCGCGAAAATCGACAAGTTGATTATCCTGTTCCACAATACGTAGCTCGCGATATTCCAATGCCTGAACTATCACTGGGAGGTAAATAATATTGGTAGCGGTCTCAAAGATGTTATACCCTGTTCCCACTGATGGGAAAAATCTGTAAATTGTATGAAACAATCTGTTGTTTAGATAGGAGTTCGTTGCAATATTACACTTGACAAAGATTGCACTGACAGGAATTATATCTACTGTCTAGTCGGACCTGTAGCATTTATTACGATCCTTTTTTTAAAATCTGTCCTTTTGTGAAATCCAGTAGCGCTCCTATTGAGATCCTTTCTGGTTAGTCTGTCGTTGCACTTATTCTCTTTATTTCAGATTTAAGTGTTTTGATATTTGCACGTAGCACAATCCCTTGTCCAGACCATTTTAAAACTTCGTTTGAATCATCAGTATTGCGTGCACCCGGTTCTATTCCCACAATTTCTTTCCCACTATTCAGATGAATTTCATTGTTAGCCCCTGTGATATTTGGAATGCTGTTGTATGTCTCCAGTCCAGTCAGTGCAATACTCCACTCTCCGTTGCTTAAATCAATCGGTGGGAAGTAATTCGCTTGTAATACTGACAATCGCTCTTTGGAACTCAGAATATACGAACTGCATCTGAATCTTAACAGACGGGTTGATGCTTAATGCTTTTCCTTAATATATGCTTCTTTGTAAACGTTAGGAGGGATATGATTCACAGATGTCCACATAAGTACTTATTAATGTCTTGGTAGCGATGATAATTGTAGAACACACGCCTTCTGTCGGTGAATTATCGTTGTAACTCTTCCGGTGGCTGCAAGTATTCAATTAGTCGAACTAAGAGGCGTTATTTGTATATTTCTTAACATAGGCCACCCTGTGAGCTCATGGTCCCCCAGCAACATATAAATTCACAGTTCCACATTCTCCAGATTTCCACATAGTCTTTGGTAATGTATCCCACACCAACACAGCACGGAATCTTGGAATGCTGAACTTTTTCCTAACAAACTCGAGCAGATCTGTATTTGCAAGCGGTCTATCCAGAAGTTCAGCAATTAACTTCTTCTTTATTTATGAAGCGACCTTGGCCTTCCTTGTATGGTTTCAGGCAGAGTTCTTTTTCGATGGTGATGCTTCCACCATGCGCTTATGTCTTCTTGCTCCCTCTGGCTGCTCCTGTGAGTTCTGTACGTTCTTGACTGTTCTGGCAATAGACACAGCACCACCAGTCAGTGACCCCATCGCTGAGAGACCTGCGAGGGCGGGAATGAGGAAGGGGATAATTCTACCAGATGTCTTGGGTATCGGCAGAATCCTGAGTGCTTTAACAGGTCCTTTATGCATGAGGGTACTTTTAGCTGCATACATAGATGTCAGGAAAAAGTTTTTTAAACACCCATGCCCTGGCTACTTCTTCTTCATCTTTATCTTCTTATTATTATTCAGTGCACGACATGCAGTGTTCCTAACTTGCTTGAAACTACAAATTCTGCAATGCACCGTCCTACACAAATATCCTTTCTCACACATATTGCCCTAGCTTTATCAGCTAATATTTGATCTGGAGTGTGACATCATGGAAGATCTTTATGTTTTGCATATACAGTGTCGTATTCCAAACAGTCTCATCAAGCAGGTTAATCCCATTATCACCATGAGCGAAACATTTATGAAGCTTTGTACCAAGTCCACAGTAATTATATCCTGGAATGTGCAATTCTTCGGGAGGTCTGTCGAGAATACCGCCACCTTCTATAATGCACCTTCTACCACCTGTGCTATGCTACTGTGTTGGTTGCGCTCGTGCCCCACATTATATAGCAAACCGTCAGTGTCAATCCAGCTGTTTTATGTTGCAGGAAAACAGAACCATTTAACTAATGCTCTATTCCCTCGACATCTTATCACTTGCTATATGAGAAACATGTGTGGTTCTGAGCTCTTGTGCATTTCCACAGTGTAAAAGCGTTCTGAAATTTCAGTGCCACTTCTAACCTTTAAGATGTAATTTCTGGAATTTGTTCTCTGTGCATTGGAAACTGTAAATATCTCACTCGGCCATTTTGGTTGGTATGACATCTCAGATGATGTCTTGTGTTTTGAGATGCATACCAAATCAACCACATTAAATTTCTGATTATGTGGATCCAGCATGAGTCCATTATCATGAACACCGATTTGTCTCATTTTTATTGCGCTATGTTTGGTTCGATTATACTATGAAATAATTTCTGGGAGGATACTGGTCCATTTGGATGAGCTGCCAAAATTAAAACACATCCACATTTGACTTTTTATTGTTCTATCCAGATGTTCCATAATACTCGCTTTAAGGTGGGTGCTTGTTGAGTAGTGATGTATTCGATACCACTGCATCACGGTCTTGAAATATCTATTGTAAAACTCTCAATTGTGATTGATTTGGAGATTATCAGAGCGTCGATTCATCCCTGTCTGCAGCAGACATTCAAACACCTCTGCAACGGCTCTCCCCATTTTTGTTTTAATGGGTAATGACAGGAAAATTTGGAGTATGTATCAATAACCATTAAAATATATTTGTAGCCATTATTCTAATGTGAATATTCCCTCATATCTACAAGATCAGGCTGCCATAAGTCATCCAAACCATTAATCATAACATTCCTACGAGAGTATTTTTGTGTGCTGGTTTGTGCAATTCTCAAACTACCATCTCCATATTCACTCGGATATACATCTCTCTCTAAGGTCTGAAATTACTGAGTCTACCTCATCCAAATGAGCGGCATTGTCTGTAACAGGAGATGACATGAGCAGTTGTAGTTGGTCTATTATCTCATTAGGGTCGTCATAGTATATACACTCCTGGATGTGGAAAAAAGAACACATTGACACCGGTGTGTCAGACCCACCATACTTGCTCCGGACACTGCGAGAGGGCTGTACAAGCAATGATCACACGCACGGCACAGTGGACACACCAGGAACCGTGGTGTTGACCGTCGAATGGCGCTAGCTGCGCAGCATTTGTGCACCACCGCCGTCAGTGTCAGCCAGTTTGCCGTGGCATACGGAGCTCCATCGCAGTCTTTAACACTGGTAGCATGCCGCGACAGCGTGGACGTGAACCGTATGTGCAGTTGACGGACTTTGAGCGAGGGCGTATAGTGGGCATGCGGGAGGCCGGGTGGACGTACCGCCGAATTGCTCAACACATGGGGCATGAGGTCTCCACAGTACATCGATGTTGTCGCCAGTGGTCGGCGGAAGGTGCACGTGCCCGTAGATCTGGGACCGGACCACAGCGACGCACGGATGCACGCCAAGACCGTAGGATCCTACGCAGTGCCGTAGGGGACCGCACCGCCACTTCCCAGCAAATCAGGAACACTGTTGCTCCTGGGGTATCGGCGAGGACCATTCGCAACCGTCTCCATGAAGCTGGGCTACGGTCCCGCACACCGTTAGGCCGTCTTCCACTCACTCCCCAACATCGTGCAGCCCGCCTCCAGTGGTGTCGCGACAGGCGTGAATGGAGGGACGAATGGAGACGTGTCGTCTTCAGCGATGAGAGTCGCTTCTGCCTTGGTGCCAATGATGGTCGTATGCGTGTTTGGCGCCGTGCAGGTGAGCGCCACAATCAGGACTGCATACGACCGAGGCACACAGGGCCAACACCCGGCATCATGGTGTGGGGAGCGATCTCCTACACTGGCCATACACCTCTGGTGATCGTCGAGGGGACACTGAATAGTGCACTGTACATCCAAACCGTCATCGAACCCATCGTTCTACCATTCCTAGACCGGCAAGGGAACTTGCTGTTCCAACAGGACAATGCACGTCCGCATGTATCCCGTGCCACCCAACGTGCTCTAGAAGGTGTAAGTCAAGTACCCTGGCCAGCAAGATCTCCGGATCTGTCCCCAATTGAGCATGTTTGGGACTGGATGAAGCGTCGTCTCACGCGGTCTGCACGTCCAGCGCGAACGCTGGTCCAACTGAGGCGCCAGGTGGAAATGGCATGGCAAGCCGTTCCACAGGACTACATCCAGAATCTCTACGATCGTCTCCATGGGAGAATAGCAGCCTGCATTGCTGCGAAAGGTGGATATACACTGTACTAGTGGCGACATTGTGCATGCTCTGTTGCCTGTGTCTATGTGCCTGTGGTTCTGTCAGTGTGATCATGTAATGTATCTGACCCCAGGAATGTGTCAATAAAGTTTCCCCTTCCTGGGACAATGAATTCACGGTGTTCTTAATTAATTTCCAGGAGTGTATACCGAGGGGATTGATGGCTGACGCTCTTATGCTGAATGTCAATACCTTCACCACTGCTATGTCGACCTCTAATAATAGTTTTATAATGTCTCTCTATTTCACACCGCGTTGGTTTCCTGCTTTCCTGTGTCCACCGGTCAGTTGTTGTATTTCGCCATACAATTCCAGATCTTTGGATGAAAATTTTACTGTTTTTGTGGTTTTTGGGAAAACGAGGTTCAATAGACCTGGATTTCTGTGTAATTCCATATCACCTATCTGTATTGTTTTTTCGTTTAAACTTATAGTTCGCATGTCCAATATGTATGGTTTTTCACCTCTGACACGGAACGTTTTGTCTATCCTAGCATTGCTGTCCCAGTTAATGAAACTAGCAATAGTATCATCGTCGTCACTGTGTAATTTCGCTGAGAGTTCATTGAGAGATTCAGTAACTGGTTTAAGAGTTTCTCTCAGTGCCTGCTCTCGATCCAAATCTCCTACCTTAGTAGCTATAACTTCTCTCGAGCAGCCTATCGTGCAGCGATAACCTTAGGCTTAAATGACATCTTTCTATATACTAAGTGGGCTGCTTCAAAGGCTGCACCTTATACAGTGTGGTCCATTGTTAGTGACCGGGCCAAATATTTCAAGAAATAAGCATCAAACGAAAAAACAACAAAGAACGAAACTCGTCTAGCTTGAAGGGGGAAACCAGATTTGGCTATGGCTGGCTCGCTAGATGGCGCCGCCATAGTCAAACGGGTATCAACTGTGTTTTTAAAAATAGGAACCCCCAATTTTAGTACATATTCGTGTAGTACGTAAAGAAATATGAATGTTTTAGTTGGACCACTTTTTTCGCTTTGTGATAGATGGCGCTGTAATAGTCACAAACGTATAAGTACGTGGTATCACGTAACATTCCTCCAGTGCTGATGGTATTTGCTTTGTGATACAATACCTATGTTAAAATGGACCTTTTACCAATTGCAGAAAAGGTCGATATCGTATTGATGTATGGCTGTTTTGATCAAAATGCCCAACAGGCGTGTGCTATGTATGCTGCTCGGTATCCTGGACATCATCCCAGTGTCCGGACCGTTCGGCGGATAGTTACGTTATTTAAGGAAACAGGAAGTGATCAGCCACATGTGAAACGTCAACCACGACCTGCAACAAATGATGATTCCCAAGTAGGTGTTTAGCTGCTGTCGCGGCTAAACCGCACATCAGTAGCAGACAAATTGCGCGAGAATCGGGAATCTCAAAAACGTCAGTGTTGAGAATGCTACATCAACATCGATTGCACCCGTACCGTATTTCTATGCACCAGGAATTGGATGGCGACGACTTTGAACGTCGTGTACAGTTCTGCCACTGGGCACAAGACAAATTACGGGATGATGACAGATTTTTTGCGCAAGTTCTATTTAGCGACGAAGCGTGATTCACCAACAGCGGTAATGTAATCCGTCATAATATGCACTATTGGGCAACGGAAAATCCACGATGGCTGCGACAAGTGGAACATCAGCGACCTTGACGGATTAATGTATGGTGCGGCATTATGGGAGAAAATATAATTGGCCCCCATTTTATCGATAGCAATCTAAATGATGCAATGTATGCTGATTTCCTACGTAATGTTCTACCGATGTTACTACAAGATGTTTCACTGCATGACAGAATGGCGATGTACTTCCAACTTGATGGATGTCCGGCATATAGTTCGCGTATGGTTGAAGCGGTATTGAATAGCATATTTCATGACAGGTGGATTGGTCGTCGAAGCACCATACCATGGCCCGCAAGATCACCGGATCTAACGTCCCTGGATTTCTTTCTCTGGGGAAAGTTGAACGATATTTGCTATCGTGATCCACTGACAGTGCTTGACAACATGCTTCAGTGCATTGTCAATGCTTTGCGAACATTACGGAAGGCGACCTACTCGCTGTTGAGAGGATAGTCGTTACACGTATTGCCATATGCATTGAGGTTGACGGACATCATTTTGAGCATTTATTGCATTAATGTGGTATTTACAGGTAATCACGCTGTAACAGCATGCGTTCTCAGAATTGATAAGTTCACAAAGGTACATGTATCACATTGGAACAACCAAAATAAAATGTTCAAACGTACCTACGTTCTGTATTTTGATTTAAAAGTCTATCTGTTACCAACTGTTCGTCTAAAATTGTGAGCCATATGTTTGTGACTATTACAGCGCCATCTGTCACAAAGCGAAAAAAATGGTCCAACTATAACATTCATATTTCTTTATGTACTACACAAATATGTAATAAAAAATGGGGGTCCCTACTTAAAAAAATGCAGGTGATGTCCGTTTGACCTATGGCAGCGGCATCTAGCAGGCCAACCATAGCGCCATCTGGTTTCCCCCTTCAAGCTAGATAAGTTTCGTTCTTTGCAGTTTTTTCGTTTGATGCTTATTTCGTGATATATTTGGCCCGGTCACGATCAATGGGCCACCCTGTATACGTTTCGTTCAACCTTTACAGTTAAGTCACGTACTTTCCTTTCAGTTCGCTCAACCCTTGCAGCTAAGTCATCTACCTTCCTTCACAGAACAATGCAGGTGTGCATCTCTAGTTCTTTAACTCTAGCACCTTATTCGTTGATCAGTATTAGAAGAGTCTGGTCATACATCTCTAACTCCTTAACTTTACATTTTGGAGAATGAAATTTTCCATCTATGTACAGACGCATTCTCTGTCTACGTACACCTATCCTCTTGGGCTGAGTGCCTGACGTACGCGCGAACTTGTTTATGGTTCAGTGTATATTAACTTATTCATCACTTTTTTCATGGCTATATATAAAGAAACTCCTGGAAGTTCCATCTATACCTACTGCCATTCAATGTGCTTTATCAAGAACGCAAAACCCGTACTGTGTGTGATTCCAGCAATATGCACGTGTGTTTACAAAATCATTGAATGACATATTGGTTCCTACATGAGCTTGCTAAATGTGTCTTAAATTCAGATTGTCTTGTTTGGAGCTATAATGAAATTTGCATTATGCCACATCGACTGTTTCAGGATTTTGCAATATGTCTGAGTCAAATAAAATACGTTAACACTCATATGATGACTAAAACTGAAATATCGTCAAATATGAATATTGTGTTTGACTTTACTTTTTCTGGTGGGGGGATTTGAGTGCTTTGACTGAATGTTGTGTATGTTATACCATCTACTCCAAGCAGAATCTTTTGTAATAACTGGTACTTGGGTTGAAACAGTGTTTTCGAAGATACACATGCATTCTCAAAGCAGACTCCATCTGGGTGTATTAGTAGCGGCATGAGAACATTTGTCTTGGCGCAGTTAGATAGACCTGCAATTATTGCTTGTATATTACTGGGTAGGTGTATCCTATTCTTCTTCTTCTTCTATTCTTCTTAAGCACCAGCTTAGGACCAGTCACTTACGACGAAGTTCTGATGATTCAACCACCCTGCCATGATAACAACTCTATCAGAATTTTGATGAGCAAGGGCTTTTATAGAAAAATGAATGCTTCTAATATTAATAATATATGTAGCCACTACAGTGCAATCATCTTACTGACTGAGCTACAATGGTTACAACTTACATTATATAACGATGGGATAGTTAAATAAGAAAAACAACAAAGATTTGCGATAGTATTTTTTTTTAACTCCACCAAATCAGTGGTAGGCATAAGAAAGAATTCACTGATTCATTCTTCACAACAGTACAGTATTTTGCAGATAAAGGTTTCTTGTATGCACGAAATTCAGCGTGTATTACTCTCAAACTGATGGGTATTCCTTCAGCATCTTCTTTTGGCACCATATTGCTGCAACGTTCTAAATTGTCTGCAAGCGCGCTACACGTATAGAGATGGTTCACAATGTCTTTATACACAGTTTGTACACATGGCAGCCCATGGTTCAGTCTTTCCAACATAAGGGATAGCACCATCTATAGGCTGAAGAAGTTTTTAATGGTGGAGTGTTGCAAATAAATAGATCGACCTCCAGATCTCACTATGAGTATCACACCATCGAACAGTGATTTTACAGATAGCTTCAGGCCAGCACAGTAAATGTCTGGAGGTGGAGAATACTCAGAGGTCATCTGTTGGTTGATGTAAGGCTCTAAATGACATAGTTCATCCCATTCCAGCTCTGTAAACCACACTTAAACACTTTTCAATGCATTTTCAATATCTAACACAGCACGCCAGTCACTGTCCACTGATGCCTCTATGTCAATAACTAAACGCTTTTAATTGCTAGCTGTTAACTTATAAGTTGAAATGAAAATCAGCAGAGCACTGGGAGGCATCGCTACTTTCTCAAACACCACATCGACACACTGTCCTTGCAGTAACATCAGAATGTTCTAGGATGGTATATATGTTGGGGACCTGCACCTTTTGGTGTGGGGTCCCCAGCATAGTTCTTCTGAGAGTCAGGGACTTGCTGGGTGTCTTCATTAAACAAATCAATGAGCAAGATGGACAATAGCACCTCAATGTGCTGCTCCAACATGCTGGTCAGGCGCGCTACAGGATCCCACAGTGCTGCTGTGACTGCTGGTCCCGACAGGCCGGAGTTCGCTGCAGGTCCTGATAAACTGGCTTCTGCTGGTCGAGACCTGCTGACGGTCGCTGAACAAAGAAGAAGAAACAATAAGCATTCACAGACAAAGAAATAGAGTTGAGCAAAATAATGAGGCTTGACAAATAAGACGAGGAATCGCTACATGCGGTAATAGTAGCAAAAACTTGTACTGAGTATTTACTATTAAGCTTCTTTTGCAATCCAAGGCAGATGAGGATCTTGGCTGCTGTCGACTGTTCATAAGTTCTTCCACTGTTTGACAGTGACTGAGAGGGCATCTGTTTATATCCTACAACATCACCATCATTTGACCGGATGTAATACTTCCACATTCGTATTAGCTCCCACCAATTTTCAGATGAATGCTGTGTTCCTGTTGGTTCAAGAGGGAAGTGACTGAGGACAAAAAATGCGCCTCAAGTGTCCTCTGTGGCAGTTTTGTGAACTACCTCAGTCAAAGCCCAACATCGAGGTGAACATCTCTGGTACATTCTATCTGGGGTAGTGGAATACAACAAAATTGTCTCCCGCACTGTGGACTGACAGACCATTTCAAAAAACACAAATAGCTCCAGCACTGGCACTAGTCTCTATGAGTTGCGAAATGCATCTTCAGCCCATCGCACTGCATCGCCATTATTTTCTGAAAAGTATTCACCCCATGTTCATCCATTCTTGTCTCCTATCATTCGTCATGTAGGAGGCTATGGACGCAGTCCTCCGTTGTAGGCTTACAGGTAATTCACTTATTAAACTTCTCTCTGACCGATACTATCTCCTCAAATGAACACATATGACAGTACCTTCCCAGGAGGAAACACGGTTCTAGACAGAGCTAAAATATCCAACAAAAAGCATACTATACCACATCTCTAATTCCCCTCATCATCACATGAGCACTCTATAATGAGTACTTCCTGTCTAACTGTTCAATACAGACCAATTTAGGGGTGGGATCCAACTGGAATGCTGTTGCCACTTGCTGGCGACACATAGAACTAGAGCCTCAATAGGGACACGAACATTGCAGCTTGCATATGAGCACATCCAGTGACCAGACGACAGACATATGTGTGGGCGATCCCAACAAGTAGTTAATATACCACACTTCATTCCATTCCTTGGCGCTTACAGCAGTTAAGTCAAGGGAAGTGGGGGGCAGACATGAGCTCTATGACATGGTGGAGCCATGACTCCTGCAAACTGATTAAATAAAGAATATGCATCCATGTATCACTACACTCCTGGAAATTAAATAAGAACACCGTGAATTCATTGTCCCAGGAAGGGGAAACTTTATTGACACATTCCTGGGGTCAGATACATCACATGATCACACTGACAGAACCACAGGCACATAGACACAGGCAACAGAGCATGCACAATGTCGCCACTAGTACAGTGTATATCCACCTTTCGCAGCAATGCAGGCTGCTATTCTCCCATGGAGACGACCGTAGAGATGCTGGATGTAGTCCTGTGGAACGGCTTGCCATGCCATTTCCACCTGGCGCCTCAGTTGGACCAGCGTTCGTGCTGGACGTGCAGACCGTGTGAGACGACACTTCATCCAGTCCCAAACATGCTCAATGGGGGACAGATCCGGAGATCTTGCTGGCCAGGGTACTTGATTTACACCTTCTAGAGCACGTTGGGTGGCACGGGATACATGCGGACGTGCATTGTCCTGTTGGAACAGCAAGTTCCCTTGCCGGTCTAGGAATGGTAGAACGATGGGTTCGATGACGGTTTGGATGTACAGTGCACTATTCAGTGTCCCCTCGACGATCACCAGAGGTGTACGGCCAGTGTAGGAGATCGCTCCCCACACCATGATGCCGGGTGTTGGCCCTGTGTGCCCCGGTCGTATGCAGTCCTGATTGTGGCGCTCACCTGCACGGCGCCAAACACGCATACGACCATCATTGGCACCAAGGCAGAAGCGACTCTCATCGCTGAAGACGACACGTCTCCATTCGTCCCTCCATTCACGCCTGTCGCGACACCACTGGAGGCGGGCTGCACGATGTTGGGGAGTGAGTGGAAGACGGCCTAACGGTGTGCGGGACCGTAGCCCAGCTTCATGGAGACGGTTGCGAATGGGTTCTCGCCGATACCCCAGGAGCAACAGTGTCCCGAATTTGCTGGGAAGTGGCGGTGCGGTCCCCTCGCTCAAAGTCCGTCAACTGCACATACGGTTCACGTCCACGCTGTCGCGGCATGCTACCAGTGTTAAAGACTGCGATGGAGCTCCGTATGCCATGGCAAACTGGCTAACACTGACGGCGGCGGTGCACAAATGCTGTGCAGCTAGCGCCATTCGACGGCCAACACCGCGGTTCCTGGTGTGTCCGCTGTGCCGTGCGTGTGATCATTGCTTGTACAGCCCTCTCACAGTGTCCGGAGCAAGTATGGTGAGTCTGACACACCGGTGTCAATGTGTTCTTTTTTCCATTTCCAGGAGTGTATTATTGTCAATGATTTGAATTTTGTATTGTGGGATCATTCCTCTCCAGCACAGACAGTCTTATTCCTGCTAATTTCCAGATAGGGAAAAGGGGAGGGGGATGAGGGAGAGGAGAGCTTGGGGGATTTCAAAGAGGGAGTTAACTGTTCAATCTAATTAATTTGTCAGTTAATTTGATATCAAAAGAGTGCTTGTATCAGTGAGGAGGAGGTGGAGGGGTTGGGATGTCCCACAAAGATAGAGTAGGTAGAGGGGGAAGGAGGAGTGGTAGGGTTTCTCAGAGGGCGGATTATCCTCAGGGGGTTATAAATCAACCCTCAGGACTCACAGATCAATTAACAGAACAATTGGTTTGCCCTTGAATGTATGTGTGCTCCTGAATGTATGCTTGCTTCTGAATGTATGCAACTCCCACGAACAAAAAGCGCCAGTACCATCTTTGCCCTACTGCTAAACAAATAGACATAGCCTATAACCTTCCCCTACACTGCTCAGCTCCTGGGTGAAGTCTATCCACTCAAGTGCCCCAGTTACAAAAGAAGAAGGTATGGAAGGAGTGTTTGATTCTCATTGGTCTAGAGGAAATGGGAGAGAAGAATAAGTGTAGATGGGGAGGAGGGGAGGATCTGGGGCTTCCTGTGAGTGACCTTGACCAATTCCTTGCGGTTCCACAGCGGAGAGGGAGTGCAGGCACCAAGGAGCCCAAGTGTGTGACCTGACAGCAAGTGTGTAACGTGAGATCCCCTTATCTTACAACTGATAAGAATGGAATATTCCTGAATTGGGACTGCTAACCAACTTGTGCTCAGAATCCAAAGTGGTCCTTTGGATATACATTCAGGGGGAAAAATCACAACACCAAAAAATAACTAACGTAGAGCAATGAAATTTCGGAAACACATTTGTCCAGGCCAAAAATTTAAGTGATTAACATTGCAAGGTCACAGGTTAATAGAAGTGCAAGATAAGCCATTGCAAATGAGAAATGCTGGTTCGTTAATAAGCGGTGCTACCACCAGTATGTTGAATGAAAGCATGAAAACGTAAATTCATTATGTTGTACAGGCGCCAGATGTCAGTTTGTGGGATGGAATTCCATACCTGTTGGTTGGTCAATACAGGGGCAGTTAATGCTGGCTGTAGATGACCCTGGAGTTGTCATCTGATGTCCCAAAAAATGGTTCAAATGGCTCTGAGCACTATGGGACTTAACTGCTGAGGTCACCAATCCCCTGGAACTTAGAACTACTTAAACGTAACTAACCTAAGGACATCACACACATCCATGCCAGAGGCAGGATTCGAACCTGCGACCGTAGCGTCTGATTTCCCATATATGCTCCATTAGACGCAGAGCTGGTGATCAAGCAGGTCAAAACAACATGTTGACACTCCGTAGAGCATGTTGGGTTACAACAGCGATATGTGGGTAAGCGTTATCCTGTTGGAAAACAATCCCTGGAATGTTGTTCATGAACGGTAGCACAGCAGGTCCAATTAGCAGATTGACGTATAAATTTGAATTCAGTGTGCATGGGGTAACTACGAAAATGCTCCTTCTGTCAAACAAAATCACACCCCAGATCATAATTCCAGGTGTAGGTCCAGTGTGTCTAGCACACAAGCAAGTTGGTTGTAAGCCCTCAGCTGGTCTCCTTGTGACCAACACACAGCCATCACTAGAACTCAGACAACCAGCTTTCATCAGAAAACACAACAGACCTCCACTCTGCTCTCCCATGAGCTCTCATTTGACACCACTGAAGTGAAATGCATGCTACAGGGTTTCTGGTTCAGGGCTGCCCTTGAAGTAACCGATTTGTAACAGCTCATTGTATCCCTGTGGTGCCAACTGCTTCTCAAATTGTTGCTACAGATGCACTACGATGTGTCAGAACCACACACTGAACAGATGGTCTTCCTTCTCGGTAGTGTCACATGAAAATCTGGAGCCCAGTCTTCTTGCAACCGTACATTCTCTGCCAGCAGTCATGCACATTGGCTACATTCCTACCATGTCTTTCAACACTATCGCATAAGCAACATCCAGCTTCTTGTAGCCCTATAACACGACCTCGTTCAAACTAAATGAGGTTTTGATAATGGCGCCTTTGATACTTAAAAGGCATTCTTGACTAATCTCAGCTCAACACGTCCAATCTCAAAAATGGTTCAAATAACTCTGAGCACTATGGGACTTAACATCTGAGGTCATCAGTCCCCTAGAACTTAAAACTAATTAAACCTAACTAACCTAAGGACATCACACACATCTATGCCCAAGTCAGGATTCGAACCTGCGACCGTAGCAGTCGCGCGGTTCCAGACTGAAGCGCCTAGAACCGCTCGGTCACCGCGGCTGGCACGTCCAATCTCAACGGTAACTCACGTTCACGACCGTTACAGCACTTAAAGAAACTGGATTTGCATCCTCTTAGTGGCGCTACTAGCGTCACTCTTATGTGACTGGCGCAAAATTTTAATAGGCATCATCTTTCAGATGTAGAATCACGCCTGTCAACTATCGTTTATGTCGCACAACTCCTTCTTGGTGTTGCAATTTCTTTTTCATCGGTGTAATCACGTACTATCTGCTTCGACACACCTCTCCAGTTGAAACTTCCTCGTAGATGAAAGCTTTGTGCTGCACTGGGACTCTAACCTGGAACATTTGCCTTTAGTGGGCAAGTGCTCTACTGATTGAGCTATACAGGGGCGACTCACCGTCTGCCCTCTTAGCCTTACATCTGCCAATACCTTATCTCCGACCTTCCAAACATACCACAAGGCATTCAGGAGAACTGTGAAGGCAGGTGATGAGATAATGGCAAAAGTAGAGGTATGAGAACAGGACGTGAGTTGTGTTTGGATAGTTCAGTCGTTGGGGTATTTGCCTATGAAAGGCAATGCTCTCAAGTTCAGCTCCCATTCTGGCTCACTTTCAAATCAGTGCACACTCCACTGCTAAGCGAAAATTCTTCCTGGAATCAACCCCAAGCCTAACACATGTCTCTGCAATATCCTTTGTGTACGCGACCACCAATATAGGGGGTACAAGATCTATTTTACTAACGTTGAAAATATTTCTTCACACTTAAATTCACAGCTGGTATTATGTCTCTTAGCCTATGTGCCGGATCCAGCCATGAACCCAAAAAAAGGCAGGTTATTCTAGTTAAGGATGTTGACAGACAACAATTTCCCCATACCTTGTCTACCTTTCCAGCACGGGAAGGAATCGTGTGATTGCCAAAGGACGCGCCTAGAGCATCGGTAGAGAGACGATCACCCTCTCTGGTCTCGGCTTCTGGCTTAGCAAAGCATCTCTTCCTTCCCTCTTCTCTCCAATGATTTTTCGAACTTTGTGCCACCACTGATTGACTACCGTGGTGGCACGCTCACCACCTCCTGGACTCACTCTACTGTATTTCTGGTTGCAGAATATGCGCCACTTTTATCTATGTAGACTCCAGTTTTATGTGTATTTCGGATGCCCCCATCCCAATGAGGAAGTATGCTCGCACCTCAACACCTTTCTTCTTGTAGTGGTAGTGTACAAAGTACGCAGGGAAACTTCTGTAAAATTTGGACGATAGGATATGAGGTAGTGGCAGAAGTAAAGCTGTGAATATGCATAGTGAGTCGTGCTTGGATAGCTCGGTTCCAGTCGGCGCTATAGCTCAGAATGTTCGTTCAATCGTGGGACTGGCCATCCTCTCTAATAGAAAAAAAGCTGTGTAAAGTTCTCACTTTACATTTGAGAAGTGTCATTTGAAATCATCACAGAACAGCAGAAGAAAAACGACGAAGAAACAGAACGAAAGAAAAAAAATAAAGAAAGTTGGTAGAGCACTTGCGCGTAAAATGCAAAGTTTCCAGATTCGAGTGCCCTTCCAGCACACAGTTTTAATCTGCCAGGAAATTTCAAATCAGCGGTCACTCCAGCACAGAGTGGACATGTTGTAAGCTCGAAGTAGCCTTTTGAGCCGGGTTATCAGGCTGAGTAGTGTACTCACGCCGTATTGTCCCATTCGCTACTGGAGACACAGCGCATTTTACTCAACTACACTGAGTTTAGTGGTTTACTTTTAGCTCCACTGCACAGATGACTGTCTCTGGTCAAAATAGTATGGAGAAAGAGGTTTCCAACAAAGAAAAGAGAAAAAACACACAAATTATACATGTCCTGAGGGTGGTACAAAACTATTTTCGTCAGTTTAGTACAAACTAAATTCATCAGCATATATTGAGCGCTGGTTATGGCTACACTATTAGCTAACAGTACTTAGTGATATCACAAGTTAAAAGAGATCAATGCCTTCCACGCACTCTCCTCTATCCCAGTGGCAGGAAATTTAAAATATGAAGGGGTGGGAAGCTTGAATAACTCAATTTTCATATGTTACAGCACCCTTTCGTTTGGTAACGATTTCTGAATTCTTGCCAATAATAGAACATCAAAAAAGAGACCCAAATCTGCTTCATAGTATAGATACTGAATGCCCATTATTGCTGATTGGAAACCATCTGCAACTGATGGTGTAGCTTGTTTCTGATAAATTACTTCAGTTTATACGCTGAAGCATAACGTTCTACATGCTGGACAAAACTTTTTCTGAAGTGTAGCATTTTTATGCTTCATAGAACGTAGGGACTTGAGTATTTTAAGTAAGAAACACGAAGAGAAAAAAACACATACGAAAATTTGGAAATTTGTAGTACGATCTTATGGCACCAAACGGCTGAGGTACTACTTAATCTAAATTAAACTACCGTACGCTAAGGACAACAGACACATCCATGACCGAGGTAGGACTCGAACCTCCGACGGGGGAAGCCGCGTGAACCGTGACAGGACGCCCTAGACCACGCGACTACCCTGCGCGGCTTAACATATGAGAACCATTATTTGCAGAACACAATGACAATGGGCGAAGTGTTATGGTCTACAGAATGTAGTCATATTATATTGGACCATTAAGCCACATGAAAGACCTAGAGGCTATTTGGTTTCAAATCCATGATTTGAAACGGTGTGTAACGGTGATTTGAAACGGCGTGCGTGTGTGTGTGTGTGTGTGTGTGTGTGTGTGTGTGCGTGTATGTGTGCGTGTGCGCGCGCGCACGTATGCGAATGTGTATGTATGTATGTGTGTGTGTGTGTGTTTGTGAATGTGCGTGCGTGTGCGTGTGTGCGTCAATGCATGCACGCTCTCCAACGAAAGCCCAGCCATGTACAGGTGTTGGAGAAAAACATGGAAACACAACATGGAAATACTAAACTTTGCCGTGCATAATAGAGTGTAAGAAAGCTGTTGGTAGTCAAAACAGCTTCCATTCATCTCAGAGGGAATAACTAACTACAGGTCCTGTATGGTTTTCAAAGGAATATTACACCATTCTTCCTGCAAAATAGTGGCAAATTCAGGTAATGATCATGGAGGTTCATAGCGATCAAGCACCCTTACCTTCAAAGTAGACCACAGAGTCTCAACAATACTGATGTCTGGTGACAGTGGCGGCCAGAGGAGATGTGACAAAACATCCTTGTGCTCACAATATCAGTCGTGGACGATGCAAGCTGCATGAACAGGGACCATGTTCAAACGGTTCAAATGGCTCTGAGCACTATGCGACTTAACTTCTGAGGTCATCAGTCGCCTACAACGTAGAACTAATTAAACCTAACTAACCTAAGGACATCACACACATCTATGCCCGAGGCAGGATTCGAACTTGCGACCGTAGCGGTCGCTCGGCTCCAGACTGTAACGTCTAGAACTACACGGCCATTCCGGCTGGCAGGGACCATGTCATTTTGGAACACAGCACTGCCACTGAGAAATAAATGTTGTACCATGGAATGAATTGTCACATGGTTCAAATCCATGATTTGAAATGGTGTGTGTGTGTGTGTGTGTGTGTGTGTGTGTGTGTGTGTGTGTGTGTGCGTGTGTGCGTGCATGCTTCCCACCGAAATACCAGTCATTTACAGGTATGTGATGGTAATACAACCTTGCAGATTAACCATAGGACCCAAGGAATTCCACGATAGGCTGCCCAAATCATCACCAAGCTCCTGCCGTGTTTCACTTTTGGCACATAAACTCGGCCAGAAGTTAGAATCAGTGCGAAACAAGGCTCACCCGATCAAATGACTTTCTTCCATTGCTCCACAGTCCAGGATTTATGGCTTTGGCATCACAGTCTCCTGTTATGGGCACTTGCATCACAGACGAGTGGTGTTGCAATCTCAGTTCGCAATGTAATTCCCTGCTTGTGGAGCTCGCCTCATGTTGTTTTATTGTTGACAGGTTTCGCGAGTGTGACATTCAATTGTGCAGTGTCTTTTGCAGCTGTCGTTCTCTTCTTTTTTGCCACGCTCGTCTTCAATGACCGTATGTCTCGACCACTCAACACACATTTTCGTCGACATTGTGACTTATTTTTGACTTTCCCTGTATGCGGTATAAATCTTCGATACAGTGCCCCTTGATACACCAAGCATCTCCGTACACTTTGTTTTGGAAGCATACACTATATGAGCATCAACAATTTTCCTATGCTGGATGACTTACCTCTGACATAATGCCCTTACAACTACATGTGACATTCTTCTGACTATGTCTGACATTTGCAACATATTGAGGACATTATATGGGTGTTGTTCATAGTCATATGCAACAGTGTGATCTGCAGTCGCCGGCCGCGGTGGCCGTGCGGCTCTAGGCACTGCAGTCCGGAACCGCGGGAATGTTACGGTCGCAGGTGCGAATCCTCCCTCGGGCATGGATGTGTGGGATGTCCTTAGGTTAGTTAGGTTAGTTCTAAGTTCTAGGGGACTGATGACCTAAGATGTTAAGTCCCATAGTGCTCAGAGCCATTTGAACCATTTTTGATCTGCAGTCTCGGCTAGCATCTGCATTTATGTCAAAGCACTCATTTATTGCGGCGTTTCCATGTTTTTGTCCAACCCTTGTACATTCCTATCAACAGCTGTGGGCAGCACTGCAGACGGCGTGACTCAAGCTATGTTTGGCTGTCTGTAAGGATCTGGCTGATTCACTTCCATTTCGTCCATCTGCTGTATGTACTGCAGAAAGTGGTTGCTCCGAGTAGTCCTGAATCTATGAGACGTGTTTTTTTTTAAGTAAGGTCCGTTTGAACATAAGTACACAATGAAAGGTTATTTCAAAAAAGTAAATTTATTTTCAGAAAGTACATACTTCTCTCTATTTTTCGCATAGTTTCCAAGTTTGTTCAGACACGTATCATACCGTTCAACCAATTTTAAAATACCCTCTTCAGAAAAATTTGCTGCCTGCTCCGATAACCAAGAGTTCACTGCCGTTTTCACGTCGTCGTCATCTTTGTAACGGTTGCCACTAATGTGTTGTTTGAGGTGGAGGAACAGATGGTAACCGGTCGGCACAAGATCAGGACTGTAGGGTGGGTGGTCTAAAGCTTCCCAGCTAAAACTGTTCAATAAATAGCGGGTCTGACCTGCAGCGTGAGGTCTTGCATTCTTATGGAGAAGGACAATTCCCTCTGTCAGCATGCCGCATCTTTCTCAGGGTTTGGCAGTATGCTTCTGCATTGATAGTGGTTCCTCGATGCAAGTAGTCGAGCTACAAAACACCATGCCTATCCCAAAACACCGACGTCATGATTTTGCGCTGGGACAGAGTCTGTTTGGCCTTCTCCTTTGCAGGTGAGTGTGTGTGTCTCCATTCCTAGCTCTGTTTCGTCTATTCGGGCGTGATATGCGAAACCCATGTTTCGTCTGCAGTTACGAACTTACTCAAGAAGCCGTCACTTTCTTCGTGGTAACGAATCAAGTACTTCATCGCACACTCAAATCTTTGGTTTTTGTGGTCCTCTGTTAGGAGTTTCGGGACCCAACAGAAGCACAGTTTGCTAAACTTTAGGTGTTCAGAAACAATGTTGTAAAGCACTGATCTAGACACGTCAGGAAATTCGTTTGAGAGACCTGTTGTTGTGAAACGCCTGTTCTCACGAATCCTCACTTCAACTGAAGCCACCAAATCGTCTGTAATCAAAGAAGGGCGACTGGAGAGGTCCTAATCATGGACGTTGTCACGGCCACCTTTGAATTCTCGTAACCATTTACACACTTTGATTTCACTCATAACAGTATCACCGTACACTTCACAAAACTGTCGGCGAATTTCTGCAGCAGACAGGTTCCTTGGTGACAAAAACCGTATCACTGAGCGAACCTTACACGTGGCAGGCGGGTTGATAGTCTTAAACATTTTGAAAGCACAGAACAGAACCGTACAGGTTAACTACAGAGCTGAAACTGAGCACAGTTGTTCCCGAGGCATGCCGATACACGACGCACGACCTCTTTGCGGTATGTGCGCGAACTACTAGTGTCTACAACAAAACGGACTTTACTTAAAAAACACGCCTCGTACATCAGTACTCTGCAAACCACTGCGAAGGCGATGGCAAAGGGTACCTCCTATAGACAATGTTTTAGAGTTTCATCACATTCCATGCATGTATGGAGTACCATATGTAGAGCGTCGTAATATATTCCTTAGTCACTACTGAAACTTTTAAAGTATGCTTTCACAGGATAGTCGGTCTCTGTCTTCAATCTTCTGCCAACGCCGGTTTCTTACACTTTCCTTGCACTTTCCTATGGGTCAAATGTAGGCCTGCCTGATACCATATCTCTGTCTGTGCATGCGTTTAAACATCCCCATTTAATCCCTAAATGCTTTCTGGAAGTCAAGCAGTACTGTATCTACCTCTTTGCCTTGATCCAGAGCTTTCAGTAGGTCATGTGCGGAAAGCTCTAGTATCGCAGAACCGATGTTTTGGATGTCAAAGATTTTGGATGGTAATTTTGTACACCTAATGCTCTCTTCTTGTACAGAGGTGTGACCTGAGCTGTATTCCAACTGTTGGGCAAGGTTTTTTGTCTAACGGATTTTTGGCATATTATAGTTATACAAGGACCTTGTTCAACTTCAGCGACTTTAATTGTTTCTAAACGCTGTTTAGATGAATATCTATATCATTTATCTTTGCAGTAGTGTGGGAATTAAACTGTCGCTGTACTTGTGGATCCTCCTTCGCAAAGGAATATTTTATAGCAGAGTTCAATATTTTTGCTCGTGCTTTGCCACCCTCAGTTATAATTAGCGTGTCACCAATGATTGTTTGTGCACTAAATGAGGTGCCACTAACAGTGTTTACATATGACCAGAATCATTCGCGATTTTGTGAGAGATCTTTCAATGAGATTATACTACAGTAGTCACTGGAATGTTCAAGCATTACCTTTTGACAGCCAAGTGTGTCTCACTGAGCATCTCTCTGCCTTTAGTCCTATGTCTTTTTCCACCTGTTGTGCAGTAGTCAATGTTTTCTTATCAGTTTTCTTACAGAGACTGTGTACCATGTAGGGCTCCTCCCATCACGAGCTGTTATATGAGACACATATCCAGCTCTTGCTGAACTGTTCTTCTAAACAAGAGCTACTATTCCTCTATACAGTTCCACTCACAGTAAGTACTTAGATTTTCTCTTGAGATATGACACAACTGCCTCCGTGTCTAATTTACTGAACAAATAAGTTTTTAAACATATTTTAGTTGCCCTTCACACTTTAGCAATCGTTACTGCTTAAAGTGTCTTACAGTCACTGATGCCAGTTTCATGTGGACCTCCTGAAAGAGGTTAGGTCTTTTTATTGCTATTAGACCTAATATACACTCTAAGACAAAAAAGGAACAAAAACGACACACCATGACAGAATTATGGAAATCGGACACAAATTGATTTTCATACAGATATCGGTGGAAAATACAAAATAACTGTAAACTTTGGCGATCAGTGGATGAATGTGTAACATCGCAGCATAGTTTCACCACACAGCTGGCAAGGATGGTAAATAGGTGACATCTCAACACCAGGGCCTAAAGTCTTTGCTAATTTCATTCCGTGTACTCAGCTGGACAGTAACTATGTATCGCAGACAGGTGCGTGAACAGTATATGCAGTTGTCAGCATTTGAGAGAAGATATGTGGTTGGGCTCAAAGAAACCAGTTGAAGTAATCTGCACATCAGTCAACAATTGAATAGGAACAATGCCACTATTCAACAATGTTGGCAGGAACGGGTGAACCACAAGGAAATGGTTCACCTAGAGAGACAATAAAACGTGAGGACCGAGCAATCGCCAGAGAGGCATTCAGAGCCTGGATTAATCATCGTTCTGTTGTGGCAACGGTGCCTCAATAGCCCCAAGGAACAGTTATAGGCTGCTTGCAGAAAGGGGCCTGAACTCACAGTGCCCATTGTGCTGACTATCGTTGATCTCTGTACACCAACAAGCCTGTTTGCAGTGGTATTTAACACATTCTGCCTGTAACATCACTGGCTGGAATCGAATTGTCTTTAGCGATGAGTACTGCCTTAAACGGGGCCCCAAAGACCAGTGAAGACGTATCTGGACAGTGGTGGGATACCAATCTGACTGTTGCCCGCCATATGGTTCGAAAACCAGGAGTGATGGTTGGGGATGTCACTTGATTTCTTAGAAGGGCACCTTTGGTGATCATCTGCGGCACTATGGCACCATGGAAACGATATTACAAGCGCTGTTTTGTTGCCCTTCAAGGCAAACTATCCAGTGCTTACATTTCAGTAAGATAATGCGGACCCGCACACAGCAAGAGCTTCTGCTGCTTGTCTTCTTACTTGCTGAACCCTACCTGTGGACCAACATGTTACTGGCTTGCTCAATTTCTGAAGCTCATTCTCTTGAATAAATCATCCAATGTATCTGAAACTGTAATCATTTGTTTGTCTGTGCATGTGCATCACATTTGCCGAATTCCATCCCATTCAGATAATTCTTTTGTGGTGTGTCTTTTTTTATTTATTTATTACTTTTTATTAGAGTGTATTTAAGTCACGAGTCTAAACGAAGTCTAAACTATCTGAACTAAGTAGTTTTCATGTAAAGGATTTTTTGTATGACGTTTTATCATGCACATTATGTACAAAACTGTAGTTACATCATGCAATTGCTGAAGGGCTCACATCTCCTCCAATCGTGACAGAATGACTGGGGAATTTGCTGATGGTAAGTGAATGTTTAAGGACACCAAATAGCTAAGGTCATCAGTCTCCTATTCAGCCCCCAACGACAAAAGCAATGTACACAGTGTCTCTGTGTGTAAATTGTGTGTGCAAGTGTGAGAAAGTGATCTAAGTATTTGTTTAGCATGTATCTGAGGTGTAACACGTGAACTAATCCAGTATTCACCTAGTGGGATGTGGGGAAATAGTGTAAAAACCACATCCACGCTGCCCAACACAACGGCGTTACTACGTGCAGCTACATTATCGGATTTACAGCAGAGGTGCATAGTTATTTACTAAATAACTGAGATTTTTTCGAAAGTTTTCATTAATATCTGGGTGTGTGTGTGGTGATCGATAGAAAGATCCCATTTTAAGTTCATGCCCGCCCTTAATATTGAGCCTTGCCCAAACAATTGGATATGCAACCTCTATTTCTATGTCATTGGATATAAGTTTTTTATCTACTATGACAAACATGTTACTCCGTTTTCCATTAGCCTAGCCTCTCGATACACACTTACCTTTACCACAAAAACCTTACTACTATCAATTTCGGATTTTATCCAACTTTATGTACCTGTGTGAATCCCATTAATTTTAGATGTGTTTCAAACTCTCACGCTTTGTTTTGATGCTTTGACAGTGGATCACTAGGATTTTAATAGTTTCGTCAGTGGGGAAAATTTTCTTCAATATTACACTAAAAATTCGAGACCTCCTACAGGTCTCTGGAGTGGTTGGAAAGTCGCTTTATGAAAAAACGAAAGAAAGGGAGCTGTATGCATTCCATACAAAGGAGCCTGTGATGTCTAGTGCAATCTTTCCCAGACTGTGTTCTTATTCTGCAGGAACTGAATAAGTGCTCCACAAGAAGCTGCTAATAACATAGGAATTTATCCTTGACTTTTTGAAGATATTAATTATTTTGAAAATTTTAGTGTGATTTTTTTGTTCTTAGTTATGATTTAAAACTGAAGTAATAATTGAATAAAATAAGTTTTTCTAATTTTTAAAATTTTATTAACCTTCAAAATAAACAAAGTACGCCAACAAAGTATGTATCAGCATTCTCAAAGTGTTCTGTCAAAGGAAAAGTTAGGGAGCCCCTGGTCTAGTGAACTGCTGTGCCACTGGTGAGAAATGCACACTTGTCAGCCCTATGGCTCATTTCCAGGTGGCTGCAGCCTGCTTGTTCCATAACCTTCTACATGTCTGGATCAGTCTTTCCACTTTACTCACAACCAAGGGGCAGGTATAAATTTCTGTGAATGACCGAGCAACCAAACAATATAGTATTTAGTAGCCGCTGTATTATACCTCGCATGGGGCTGAGTGGAATCAAAGAATCATTTTTATCAATTTATTATGTTATTTGTAGCTGTTATTTTTTCAGCAACTGTAGTATGGCACATATTTCAGAATAAAATTCAACCGTCAGTTGCATGTGATTTTTATTTTACTTTACCTGCTTCGACAGATTAATCTGTCATCTTTCGAAAGCTACAAAACAGGAACTTTATATAAAGTATAAGAAGCGCATTACAAAAGCTTCGTTAATGTTGGTTTAGCAGATGTCAATATCTTCTTCAAAGGAGCATAAACATAAAAGGCATATATGTACTGTAATTTATCAATCCATAGTAAGAATTATTACATACGATACGTACATTTTTGGACATGTCATGGCATTGTACCTCTGTGAAGAAGATTTGACATCTGCTACACCAACATTAAGTAAGTTCCCGTAATTCACTTCTTAAACTTCACACACATATAAGCACCGAACGAGGTGGCGCAGTAGTTAGGACACTGGAGTCGCATTCGGGAGGCCGACGGTTCAAGCCTGCGTCCGGCTATCCTGATTTATGTTTTCCCGTTCATGCCCTAAATCGCTTCAGGGAAATGCCAGGATGGTTCCTCTGAAAGGGCGCGCCCGACTACCTCACCGAATCCCTACTATGGTGGGACCGATGACCTCGCTGTTTGGTTCCCTTCCCCAAAAACAATCAGCTAACATAAATATAAGCCTGTTTTTAATTTCTATTATTAGCGCACGCACTTCGCACAGTGAAGATGATACTTTCGTAAATTACCGGGTATTGAGTGCTCTTGGTTCAGCACGAAATAATTTAAATCACATTTTCAGTGAGCGCTATTTGTGCACGGGACTATCACTACTAACGTTAAAATACGTCAATGCCAAGGGCTATTTGCAAACGGCGGGTAATACTGTCATCTCAAGTATTATAAGATCTCTGCAAATCAGATGTTGGGAAGTAGTTTGGATTGACGCTGCAACGTCGGAGTCTGGACAATTGCACTCGCTGCATCGCCACATAATTTTTCGGTTTTGTGTTTGCTGAAAAGGCGTGAAGTTTGTAAAGCGAAGATGTCAAGTGAATTAGATGAGAGGTAAACTAAACAAACTAATTTTTATATTGGTTGTTTAAGAAATATCATTACTATGTGAAAAAAGCAAAATGAAGTTTTGTCATTTTTAAATTGCCACTGGAACATTTATTTTAGAGTCTTGGATGAATTGGAAGCCTTGCAGGCTATACTGATGGACGAGGTAACAGTGAAAACTAATGAAAGGTAAGAGTGTGTGTATTTATTAGTTATTGATCCTCATTTCTGTTCGCTCATTTGCGTTGGCGTTCGTGACAAGTAATGAAACACATTTAACGTGATCTTTCGCTTTGTGGGTTTGTTTTGTTATATTTCATAGCTGTGTTATTAATAAAACAATGTACAAATACATTGTTGTTTCACTTTGCAATCTTTTTTGTAGTGGAAAAAATAGTGCGACGTCGTAGTTTGCCTTGAAACACAGTGCCGAATGTATAGGAAAGTCGTGTTATAGTCGATGTGTGCTTAGCAGATGACACAAGAGATCAGTTGATTCCATCCGTATTGGAATTCATCGGAAGAATTGATTCCATCCGTATTGAAATTCATCGGAAGGGGGCAGGGCGGCGAAATCACATCTTTTCGCACTCGTTCAGTCGTGCTGCGTATTAGTCTTGAGCCTGTTGTACTATGATATCGGCTACGGTTTAGTAATTGGGTGCAATCTGAAACATAAGGCGCCAAACATTTAAAGTATTAAGTTGCAAGGAGAGGTTAACTTTGTGTTCCGATCAGCGGATAGACTTATCCATAGTTCGTAATGCACTTCAGGTTAAAACAATATTAATGTTTTCAGTCACTACTGACTATAATTGTACCATTTTTGTCATTTATGCAGTTTTCTCTAATTTTAATTGAATCGACAGAATTACGGTTACTGAGCTACAGGAGTTATGGTTAGTTTTGAGATGCAGTGGCCGTCATTTGGTAGTGACAGATCACTTTTGCATATTCACAGGGACAGATGAACAAACCTGAAGACAATCTTTAATGCCTTGATGTTAACGTTGCACTGTGGCAGTAAATGTAGTGAGATAATGTTCTGTATGTGATTCCTGTACATATTCATATCAATAATAAAAAAGATTTCGATGTGTGAAGCATATTTACCTTCAACGTATTATGAACAAAAATTTTACTATCATGTTCTTCACTATTACCCGAAACGTGAACATGGACACTAAAGACGCGTGGTTAAAACTCCATTGTCATCATAATTGTCTTAATGATGTTGATAGCGAAATATTTTGTTTGCCACTTCCTTCTATCTCAGGTTAGAATGTTATGCACCTTCCTTGAAATCTTCGTTGTAGTGGCAAACTGATCTGTAACGTAGCCCAAGTTCTTGGTTAGTTTGGAAGATAACATGGTTGCAAGTAGGCGAAGCCAATGAATTTGGATTTCAAATAAAGATTTGGTAATGGATTGAAATTTAACATAGCCTAACATTTATGTAACAACATACCTAACTCATCTTTCATAATAAGAACTTGAACTGCTGCATATATTAGCCAACAGACAAGTCTCCGCCAAGTGTTTTATGTATGTTATGTACATCTATCATGCATAAATTACGAAGAATGTAAGGGGGACCCACTATACAATCTGGCATTATGCAGAAAAGTTTTTGTGTAATAGTCTTAATTATTTTAGTGTGTTGTTTGTAAGGTAAATAACAATAGTTGCTTTTCTTTACAAATAGTGAATTAATATTTCTATTGTAACAAATCCAGAGATCCACAGACATTAAAATCATAAAACATAAGATTATGGACATGCGGTGACTGGCCCATGGCATATGTAAGTGTAAATTAACAAACATTAAAGCTATGATTAACAAAACTGAGATTAGACCATTAATAAAAGTGCAACTCGTAGTTATACTCAGTTTAAAATTGCGTTGTGATGGACACTTCAGGGAGTCAAGTGGTAGGGGCTAGGCACCATCCAGTCTTAGTTCTGTGTCAAGTTCCACAGCCTCTTTCACTGTGCATTGTGAAGGGTGACTAGCTACCGATTGCCAACACTGACTACTGCCGTTGCAATCTGCCAATCACAAAGTAATTTTAATCAGAGGATAAGAGCCAAGAACATAAAGTGGCAACTGAATGGAGCTTGTGAGAGGAATAAAACAACAACATTGCATGAAAAATAGAAGAAATCACCATGGCTTTGAATTATGGGGGTATCACTACTTGCTTTTATTTAAACTCTCCTCAGTTCCAATTCATTTTCAATTCTAAGGGTTGGCCTACTTTATTGGAGATTTGTGAAGAAATTACTTTTAGTTTTAGGTAACTGCAGAATAATGTTAGTACTTGACAATGGACAGTAGAAGATTTTTGGAATGATAAGGGCTTATGGATAAATTGAAAATCCTTGAAAATTTAAGATATAATTTAAGCCTATCGTGTTAGATACTCCCACAGGTATACAGAGAAGTTGCAGCTTAAGAAAATTGCAGCGAAATGCAGGAAGATCTGCAGCGGATAGGCACTTGGTGCAGGGAGTTGCAACTGACCTTTAACATAGACAAATGTAATGTATTGCGAATACGTAGAAAGAAGGATCCTTTATTGTATGATTATATGATAGCAGAACAAACACTGGTAGCAGTTACTTCTGTAAAATATCTGGGAGTGTGCGTACAGAATGATTTGAAGTGGAATGATCATATAAAATTAGTTGTTGGTAAGGCGGGTGCCAGGTTGAGATTCATTGGGAGAGTCCTTAGAAAAATGTAGTTCATCAACAAAGGAGGTGGCTTACAAAACACTTGTTTGACCTATACTTGAGTAGACCTATTGCTCATCAGTGAGGGATCCGTACCAGGTCAGATTGACAGAGGAGATAGAGAAGATCCAAAGAAGAGCGGCGCGTTTAGTCACTGGGTTATTTGGTAAGCGTGATAGCATTACGGCAATGTTTAGCAAACTTAAGTGGCGGACTCTGCAAGAGAGGCTCTATGCATTGCAGTGTAGCGTGCTGTCTAGGTTTCGAGAGGGTGCTTTTCTCGATGAGGTATCGAGTATATTGCTTCCCCCTACTTATACCTCCTGAGGAGATCACTAATGTAAAATTAAAGAGATTCGAGCGCGCCCAGAGGCTTTCCGGCAGTCATTCTTCCCGCGAACCATACGTGACTGGAACAGGAAAGGGAGGTAATGACAGTGGCATGTAAAGTGCCCTCCGCCACACACCGTTGGGTGGCTTGCGGAGTAAAAATGTAGATGTAGAAATAATATGATTATCGAAGAGTAAAGCATTGAAGATTTCTGCAAACAGCTCAACAATTAATAATGACAAATGTAAACATTTCTTATGTAGTGTAGGCAACTGTTATTCTTTGATAATTATTTTTGTAGTCGAGTAAATGTTAGAGTTGTTTGCAGAAACAGTCTCTCTCTCTCTCTCTCTCTCTCTCTCTCTCTCTCTCTCTCTCTCTCTCTTAGTTGTGTATTTTACTCACTCTATGTACATATCTATATGGTCTCTCTAAATCTTGATCTAATGTTTCCCTGGTGGTATGAATATTAGAATATCCCCTTATCATTTGTACAATTGATGTATGATACTCTGAATATCGCCAGTGTGCTGTGATTTTTGAGGGGGGTTTGATATTATTTAAAGTTTTTTTCACAGTTTTCCTGTGTGTACTTTCAATAGACAGTATAATTTATTCTGGTTTGTTGTCTTCATTTATTGAAATAAGCCGTATACAATTTCTTTCTAGAAATAGAATCTGTGTGGATTATAAAACAGTTGATGCACAATAATGATGCTACATAAAGGTAACTGGTTTGGTACATGATTTATGATCCTCACACACTACTGAAGAGTTGAATTGGCTATAATGCATGGAATGGACTGTGTTTATGAATTAGTGACATGGACTCTTGTACTTAGTAAGATTACATGCTATGCTTCTATTGATATTGGCCCACTTATCAAACTGACAATGACTGAGGCTCATGACTATTGCTGTTAGGCTTTGCTGACTCGCATTGCACAATCACACAGGTCAGTAGGCCACTTCCCTTTTATTGTGCCCCTTGACCCTCTGGCAATGGATAGCTCGTGCTGTGACCATCTTACTTCTTTCCTTTGTTAGGATTACAGCAGCTTGCCACAGGCTTAAACATAGATTTGCACTTACCAAGAAACTTCATGCAGTATAATAAACAATACACTTCCACCTAAGTTAGTACTGCCTGTAAAGTTTTGGTACAACACACACTAGTACTTAATTTGATTTACTGTTAAAAAAATGCTTCTTAAGCTATTATACAAAACTTTTAACTTCTGTCATAAGTCATGGTGCATTTACATCACTTCCATTACACAGGCAGTCTAATGGATCTGTTACACAACAATAAGTGCTACATCACAGCTTTTGTTGTTCACTCAAAGGGTTTGTCTATTCCATATTTTGAGTCATTCACCCACCACCACCAGTTTTTCACTGATTTCTCCTAGAAACATGTATGAAAGCTAACAAAAATGTTAGAATTATGCACACAGGGTGTTTCTGTGAACAGCTAATTACAGGGAGATGCTTGTGATTTTATAGTCTCTTGTATTTGAGAGAATTCAGAAGCAATCTTTCTTTTTTTCTATGTTTCCCTGTCACATTTCTGCAGACTGTGACTCTCTTTCACCCACTCTGGAATTGGCTATGGACAAATTGCCAAATGTAACTTTCTAACTTTTTATAATGTAACAATGCTTTTAAAGTGGCATAAAAGTGATATACTTCTAACATAATATATAGAGGGCAGTTTTTTTTTTTTTTTTTAAAGGAGATGCGAGTCAAATGAAACTATTCATAAAAGAGAGAAAAAAGGTATGATACAGTACTGCACTCCTCATTTACACCTTCTTTCGATATCATTTTTTTTCCTCCTCAGAGACACCTGTTGTTTCATGAGCTTGAGTTTGTCATATTAAATAAGTAGACTGTAACAGAGAAACAAAATAATGTTGAAATAGGTAGGTAAAATTAATGTTTATTTCTTTTCATTGAGCTAAATTATCAGTTACAGGAAAAGAGAATAGATTAACTATAGAAAAACTTGTGAATTTGGTTTCAAAAGTGTTATGAAGTAATGGACGCATACTGATATATTTCTATATTCACCTTATGATGAGTATGGTTAAACCCATATATGTATTAGTGCCATACCAAACCTTTGTTTGTACTTTCTATTGTATAGCACTCCACCACATCTGTCCAAAAGCAACTGACAGAAGAAAAAGGTGCTCCCATACTACAGTGGAATGCAAGTATTTGGGGGAGAGAGTTGCACTTTATTTTGGAAAAGGTACATACCATTCTACACCTGTCACATCCATGTCAAATATTTAAAATGTTGCTGTAACAATGCAAATTCTATCAATGCTCATGTTGAGGTACCATTGTCTATCCACCTGAGGAAGAATTGATGTCTGGGCTCCCATTACTCTCATTTTGCATTCCCGAAATCACTTCTTTTGTTAGAGAACTTTCATGCAGATAATAAATTACATGCTGCACAATTTTGCAGAACTTAAGATTGAGCCCTAAGAAATTACTTTATCTTTTTTAAACACAATCAGTTTTTTTTTTTTTGTTTTTTTTTTTTTTTTTTTTTTAATTTGTAGATGGAGCCAGTTTTACGCCCTCCTCCACTATACTAGAGAGAAAGAGCAGTACATGTTAGTAGTTGCTGTAACTGTGTGGAAAATACTGTGGAGTATGTGATAAATTACTGTCTGATCCAGATCGGTTATAATCTGGGAACTTCCTTGACTACTTCAAATTTAGTTGCAGGGGATTGTGATCCACTGTGATAGGGAAATCAATGCTATGTGGAAGCCTTGTGTCATCAAGTAGCTCCATGAAAGTGGTTTATGGTAGTATGTTTCAATCTTCACATGCTCCATTCTTTTGCAGTACTTCATCAAAAATTGTGTGGCCCGTTATGCCCTGTAAAACATTTTTATTTATTTATTTTACTTTTAGCAAAAAAGTTATGATCCTGAAAGATTGTTTTTAAATGTCAACTTGCTTGCAAAGTTCATTAACAATGTCTGGTTCATAGCAAAGTGCTCTATTCAGTGCTTACTTATTGACACAGTAAACTGCATCACATCATACTTTGTATCTCACACCCCTCCCCATGTAATTTATGTTTTGTGATTTGATTTCCTTCTAGCAAAACTACATATCTGAATTTCAATTTTCAAAATTATGTTAGTAATGTACTTTCATCTTATATAAAGTCATTGCTTTGTTGCTTGTACCTAATGCTTCTATATGTGTCAAGGTAACTCTGTCATTTATACACAAACTATTAAAAAAAAGAAATTCATTGAATTTATGGAATAAAACTGAACTCAAATTCATGGCAATGTTGATTTCATGGCGACGTTCCTCAGTGTTCCTTTACAAAAGCTAAGGATTGTATCCACCAGCAGGGAAACAACGCTACCAGTAATTTTTGTTAACTATTGAAGGTCCACCAGAATGATAGTGTGATTTTTTTTTAAATCAAGAAATAGTGATAGGATGTGTTACAAGCACTGACACATGCTGTCAAAAAGAGTGAATGTTACAGCAATTACTATGTATTAAGTCACAGCAGGTTTAAATTAAAATTGGAGAATGCGGAATTCTCAGCTGGAAGTACAGCATATAGCAAAAAGAAACGATGAGAAATATTTTGTCAGTGATAAAATTCGACAATTTTATACAGAAGAGAGAGTGCATAACATATGTGACGTACAAAAAACAAAACACTAGACGTTCGTAGATTGAAATGTTTGTCCTAATGTAGTGCAAAGTGGTAATGATTTTAGAAGCTTATTTTTGCATTCGTAGAGATTGTAGGAAATGTTGTTCCATCTATAAGTATACAGAATCAGCACTAGCAAGTCATGCAATATAAATTGTACTGCATTAAATTTTACTGTACAGCAGATATAGAAACAAATTAATATCAAGAGTTTCTGAATTGAAACAACATAATCTTACTTTCTTCTCTACTGCAGGTGTACAACTTACATGTTAATGTGGCAACACCTTTGTTTTCATTAAACAGTTTCTTGTCTAGTTCTTATGACCCGACAACCCAAAACAAAATACCATTGTTTGCTTCATATAGTAAAACATGAAAGTAATAATTTTGTTGTATTAAACATAGGTAATGGTTGATCAGAGTAGTGTGAAAATACATTTTTTACCTTCTCTTGTTTAATTATAGCAGAAGTGGACATACCAAACCATGCATTCGGGATGCTAGAACATGTCAGCTCAGTTTAAGTAGACAAGGAATAAATTTAACTGCACATACTGTGTTTCGAAAGAAACAGGTTTACAGATTTTTATACAGACGTCAGGGAAAGCCTATCTGGCAGTGAATTTACCACCTTCTGAATGTAATATTCCTGAAACTTGAGAGAGATTTTCTCCGTTCACTGTTGTTCCACATGATAATTGAAGAGAGTTGCAATAAAACCTGGTGGTGTACACATCTCGAAAAACTGAAACAAAGGCGGCCTGGTGAACAAATGGAATAACATTCAGTCAGCATTAGAGTTTCACTAATGAGGAGAAGAAAATTCTGCAGTAGAAGATCTAGGATCTTGTGTGCATAGCAACATATTATTAGTGGTTAAAAGCCATGGAATAGAGATTGTGCGTTGTTAAAGTCCATATATCTGTATTTGATAAACTTGGTGTGAAAAATTCCCTTACATCCTGTAAGGTTTAAATTTTTCCCTAAAGCATTATGGTGGTTGTAGTTGCCTAAAAGAGATTACTGATTACTAATTCAGCCATCTGCTCCTTTCACACACTTACTGCCATGGGACTGGTCACGACTAGTCACTTCTGTGTACCACTGTTAAGGCAGGTGAGGCAGCTGCTGGTCCTATTCTCATATTCTCACAGGTGGTTGTTTGATATGAGTGAGTGGGACCCCCCCCCCCCCCCCCCACCCCCCCTCTGTGTCTCTCCCCCATGAGTGACTGGCACAATTGCTACACATTTATGTTTCCATAAATAAATATTGGGTGCACCTGAAAGTGAAGCTTTGGGCGTCGAAACCAGTCATGCAATAAGTAAGACATTGCTGGTAACTGAAGTGGATTTTTTATTCTATTTGATAAGGTATTACCAGTTTAGTTTCGGTCACAGGAGTTTCTTCTGACAGTTCTACTTGGTGTAGATTTCTTGCAGTGCATTGCCATCACTATTAAAAATGCGATCATTGTCATTGCTGTCTGATGTTCACAGAGGCATCTACTTTATCAGAAAATTTCGATAACGCTGCACTATCAACATCAAAATCTAATTCTTCCAACATTGGTTCCTCTTTACCAGTAAACAAGCCTTTTTCGGCATTTACAGTGTCGTGCCACACCACTGATTGGCAGGGCAGAGTCCATTTGAGCTTCAATCATTCATACTCATATTATACGATGTAACAAAACTCACTGTACATACCAAAATATAAATTTAATGGTCACCTTTGAAATGAATGTGGAACAACATTGAGATTTTGTAAGAATTAGTAATAAAAACTCAGTTAAAAGTAAAATAATTAAAAAAGGCAAGATTCAACATGTAACAAGATATTCTACCTGATTTTCTGTATGCCAGCATCAATTCAATCAAGAAATACAAATTAGTGCACAGTACTGTTATGTATTGTACTAAACAGAGTGGAACACTTGGTCACCAGCAGGCACATGATGCCAGGTTTGAGACTTGGCTGTGGTTGCTGGTGGCTTCATAGCCATAAACATGTTATTTATATTTTTTGAAGGTTGTAATTGGCTAAAAGTCATCACACGCAAAATTGTAACCAAGACATTTGATTAATGAAACAGCTGTAACTGCTTTACGGGCATGACGGGGATGGTTGTAAGATTGGTCTAGCAAGCAGCAAAACACAGTAATAGCAAAGGATGGGAAATAAGAGTAAATATGTTGACAAACTCAAGAATTTCTCAATGCTTTCTCACAAAATTGTCGAAAAGGACCTTAGAACAAGACTTTGACAAATTGAGAACACCAATAGGCACTGTCATATTGCTGTAAATGATAAAGACAAACTGATATTTGTCTTATTTTCTGTGAATAGTTACATGTTGTTGTATTATGCACCTCTTTGCTACAACATAAATTAATTCATTTAGTTTTGTAATTAGCTGCAGTGTTCGTGTTTTTGCTTCAGTGGGTTTTGCTATACATTTATGTGCCTATCTGGCACTCAGTGCCTCCTCTATGTCATGAGTAGCAATCTATCCTAATTCATATTTTGCTGTTCCATCCCTGGTTTTCCATTGTTTGAAAACAGTTCTTGTAAGATGAAGACATAACTAAAACATATATTGGATATAGACCACATTTCATCAAGATGGTATATGGCTCAGTAAGTGACAACATTAATCAGTCACACTAAGAAAACCAGAGAGAGCACAGTGGAGGACCATTGTGCAAACATTTCAAGATTTATGTGCATGTTTTTCTAGTTATCTTTAGATTGGTCGGAATCAGGAAGCTATTAATAAAAAATAGTGACATTGTGGAAATAATGACAGAAGAGGTACACTATGTGATCAGAAGTATCCAGACACCTGGCTGAAAATGACTTAAAAGTTCACAGCACCCTCCATCGGTAATGCTGGAGTTCAGTATGGTTTTGGCCCCTCCTTAGCCTTGATGACTCTCGCAGGCATACATTCAATGAGATGCTGGAAGGTCTCTTGGGGAATGGAAGCCCATTCTTCATGGATTTCTGCTCTGAGGAGAGGTATCGATGTAGGTCAGTGAGGCCTGATACGAAGTCAGCATTCCAAAACATCCCAAAGGTGTTCAGGTCAGGACTCTGTGCAAGCCGACTCGTTATAGGGATGTTGTTGGAATGTAACCACTCCACCACGCTCCGTGCATTATGAACAGGTGCCTCATCATGTTGAAAGATGCAATCGCCATCCCCGAATTGCTCTTCAACTGTGGGAAGCGAAAAGTAGGCCTGCGCTGTGATAGTGCCACGCAAAACAACAAAGAGTGCAAGTCACCTCCATGAAAAACACGACCAAACCATAACACCATCGCCTCCGAATTTTACTGTTGCCATTACACACGCTAGCAGATGACATTCACTGGGCATTGAAAATATCCACACCCTGCCATCGGATTGCCACATTGTGTATCGTGATTTGTCACGCCACACGATGTTTTTTCCACTGTTCAATAATCCAATGTTTACACCCCTTACAACAAGCAAGGCATCGTTTGGCATTTAACAGCGTGATGTGTGGTTTATGAGCAGCCGCTCGACCATGGAATCCTAGTTTTCTCACCTCCCGCCTAACTGTCTTAGTACTTGTAGTGGATCCTGATGCAGTTTAGAATTCCTGTCTGATGGTCTGGATAGATGTCTGCCTATTACACATTACAACCCTCTTCACCTGTCGATAGTCTCTGTCAGTCAATAAACGAGGTCAGCCTGTACGCTTTTGTGCTGTATGTGTCCCTTCACAATTCCATTTCACTATCACATCAGAAATAGTGGACCTAGGTATGTTTAGGAGTGTGGAAATCTCATGCACAGATGTATGTCACTAGTGACACCTAATCACCTGATCACTTTCGATGTCCGTGAGTTCCACGGAGCACCCCATTCTGCTCTCTCATGATGTATAATAACTACTGAGGTCACTGATATGGAGACCTGGCAGTAGTTGGCAGCCTAGTGCACTTAATATGAAAAACATATGTTTTGGGTGTATATAATGCTATTTGAGATATGAAGGAATGAATAACACCTGCAGATGATGATGTTATAATGGAAATAATTAAAACTGCCAGAAAAATTACAAACTTATGAATCATTTGCACAGAACCTGCAGTAAAGGAAGAAAATTCCTCCCACACCCGCAAAAGGGAAACTGTAATATAAATATTCTACTTCAGAAGAAAGGAGATGGTATTCACTAAAATTATCACCAACAGCATAGAAGACTCATTAGTTTTTAAGTGGGTGAAGGGAAATAGTCGATTTGAAAATCATAATGAAACTCATAAAAGAGAGCAGTGAATATAAATTACTACTTTGTTGGGAATTAATAGAGTATGAAAACAGCTTTGCCAGTTTCAGTTAAATTCCTATTAAAAGCTCTTCCCCATGTTAGTATACTGAGAAATATATATACATCAGTGCTACAGCTTCATTTAGACTTAAATAAAATGCAGAATTTAAAGAAGATTTAGGTGATGAGTTCATAGCACAAAACTAGTCTCAGCAGACCTACCAGAACTGAAGATGCCGTACAAGTTAAAATGGCATATTTTTGAGCCACCTTTGTTTTTCTGGTATGGTACTGATAAGTAAAATATGACACAATTTTAAAAATGAAGACTTCATGACCTGCAATGATATTTTGTTATGTTGTTTATTAAGTCACAACCTAGATCAGTAGTTTGTGATTGTTAGCATATAATGTGCTATATATATATATATATATATATATATATTAAAAATAAAGATTCCAAGACTTACCAAGCGGGAAAGCGCCGGCAGACAGGCACATGAACAAAACACACAAACACACACACAGAATTACAAGCTTTCGCAACTGGCAGTTGCTTCGTCAGGAAGGAAGGAAGGAGAGGGAAAAATGAAAGGGTGTGGGTTTTAAGGGAGAGGGTAAGGAGTCATTCCAATCCCGGGAGCGGAAAGACTTCCCTTAGGGGAAAAAAAAGGACAGGTGTACACTCGCACACACACATATCCATCCGCACATACACAGACACAAGCAGACATATTTAAAGGCAAAGAGTTAAGGGCAGAGATGTCAGTCGAGGCGGAAGTACAGAGGCAAAGAAGTTGTTGAAAGACAGGTGAGGTATGAGCGGCGGCAACTTGAAATTAGCGGAGGTTGAGGCCTGGCGGATATCGAGAAGAGAGGATATACTGAAGGGCGAGTTCCCATCTCCGGAGTTCGGATAGGTTGGTGTTGGTGGGAAGTATCCAGATAACTCGGACGGTGTAACACTGTGCCAAGATGTGCTGGCCGTGCATCAAGGCATGTTTAGCCACAGGGTGATCCTCATTACCAACAAACACTGTCTGCCTGTGTCCATTCATGCGAATGGACAGTTTGTTGCTGGTCATTCCCACATAGAAAGCATCACAGTGCAGGCAGGTCAGTTGGTAAATCACATGGGTGCTTTCACATGTGGCTCTCCCTTTGATTGTGTACACCTTCCGGGTTACAGGACTGGAGTAGGTGGTGGTGGGAGGGTGCATAGGACAGGTTTTACACCGGGGGCGGTTGCAAGGGTAGGAGCCAGAGGGTAGGGGAGGTGGTTTGGGGATTTCATAGGGATGAACCAAGAGGTTACGAAGGTTAGGTGGACGGCGGAAAGACACTCTTGGTGGAGTGGGGAGGATTTCATGAAGGATGGATCTCATTTCGGGGCAGGATTTTAGGAAGTCGTATCCCTGCTGGAGAGCCACATTCAAGGTCTGATCCAGTCCTGGGAAGTATTCTGTTACAAGTGGGGCACTTTTGGGGTTCTTCTGTGAGAGGTTCTGGGTTTGAGGGGATGAGGAAGTGGCTCTGGTTATCTGCTTCTGTACCAGGTTGGGAGGGTAGTTGCGGGATGCGAAAGCTGTTTTCAGATTGTTGGTGTAATGGTCGAGGGATTCAGGACTGGAGCAGATTCGTTTGCCACGAAGGCCTAGGCTGTAGGGAAGGGACCGTTTGATATGGAATGGGTGGCAGCTGTCATAATGGAGGTACTGTTGCTTGTTGGTGGGTTTGATGTGGACGGATGTGTGCAGCTGGCCATTGGACAGATGGAGGTCAACATCTAGGAAAGTGGCATGGGATTTGGAGTAGGACCAGGTGAATCTGATGGAACCAAAGGAGTTGAGGTTGGAGAGGAAATTCTGGAGTTGTTCTTCACTGTGAGTCCAGATCATGAAGATGTCATCAATAAATCTGTACCAAACTTTGGGTTGGCAGGCTTGGGTAACCAAGAAGGCTTCCTCTAAGCGACCCATAAATAGGTTGGCATACGAGGGGGCCATCCTGGTACCCATGGCTGTTCCCTTTGATTGTTGGTATGTCTGGCCTTCAAAAGTGAAGAAGTTGTGGGTCAGGATGAAGCTGGCTAAGGTGACGAGGAAAGAGGTTTTAGGTAGGGTGGCAGGTGATCGGCGTGAAAGGAAGTGCTCCATTGCAGCGAGGCCCTGGACGTGCGGGATATTTGTGTATAGGGAAGTGGCATCAATGGTTACCAGGATGGTTTCTGGGGGTAACAGACTGGGTACGGATTCCAGGCGTTCGAGAAAGTGGTTGGTGTCTTTGATGAAGGATGGGAGACTGCATGTAATGGGTTGAAGGTGTTGATCTACGTAGGCAGAGATGCGTTCTGTGGGGGCTTGGTAACCAGCTACAATGGGGCGGCCAGGATGTTTGGGTTTGTGAATTTTAGGAAGTAGGTAGAAGGTAGGAGTGCGAGGTGACGGTGGGGTGAGGAGTTTGATGGAGTCAGGTGAAAGGTTTTGTAGGGGGCCTAAGGTTCTGAGGATTCCTTGAAGCTCCGCCTGGACATCAGGAATGGGATTACTTCGGCAAACTTTGTATGTAGAGTTGTCTGAAAGCTGACGCAGTCCCTCAGCCACATACTCCCGACGATCAAGTACCACAGTAGTGGAACCCTTGTCAGCCGGAAGAATGATGATGGATCGGTCAGCTTTCAGATCACGGATAGCCTGGGATTCGGCTGTGGTGATGTTGGGAGTAGGATTAAGGTTTTTCAAGAAAGATTGAGAGGCAAGGCTGGAAGTGAGAAATTCCTGGAAGGTTTGGAGAGGGTGATTTTGAGGAAGAGGAGGTGGGTCCCGCTGTGATGGAGGACGGAACTGTTGCAGGCAGGGTTCAATTTGGATAGTGTCTTGGGGAGTTGGATCATTAGGAGTGGGATCAGGATTGTTTTTCTTCGTGGCAAAGTGATATTTCCAGCAGAGACTACGAGTGTAGGACAGTAAATCCTTGACAAGGGCAGTTTGGTTGAACCTGGGAGTGGGGCTGAAGGTGAGGCCTTTGGATAGGACAGAGGTTTCGGATTGGGAGAGGGGTTTGGAGGAAAGGTTAACTACTGAATTGGGGTGTTGTGGTTCCAGATTGTGTTGACTAGAATTTTGAGGTGTTGGGGGGAGTGGAGCTGGAAGTGGGAGATTGAGTAGATGGGAGAGACTGGGTCTGTGTGCAATGAGAGGAGGTTGAGGTTTGTTGGAAAGGTTGTGGAGGGTGAGTGAGTTGCCTTTCCGGAGGTGGGAAACCAGGAGATTGGATAGTTTTTTGAGGTGGAGGGTGGCATGTTGTTCTAATTTGCGGTTGGCCTGTAGGAGGATGCTATGTACAGCCGGTGTGGATGCGGGAGAGGAAAGATTGAGGACTTTGATTTGGGATAGGAGTTGACGGGTGTGTTCATTGGCCGAGTCGATGTATAGGTGAAGGATTAGGCGGGTGAGGGCTATGGATTGTGCTGTTTGGAACTGGTATAAGGACTGATGGAAAGAAGGATTGCAGCCAGAGATGGGAACTTTAAGTGTGAGGCCTTTGGGAGTAATGCCAAATGTCAGACAAGCCTGAGTAAATAAAATATGGGAGCGTAATCTGGCTAGGGTGAAGGCATGTTTGCGGAGGGAATGTAAATAAAATTTAATGGGGTCGTTGTAGGGATGTTGTGAGGTTGACATGGTATTGGTAGGTGGAAAGGGTAATATGAGGTTAAAGTGAAAGTAAAGAGAGATTTATATAGGGAGAGATAAAGGTGTGAAAAAAGTCGAAAAAGTGTTGGTTTGAGATGAGCTATGTTGATCATGTGCTGAACTTAGGTTGGTGAACAACAATGGGTGCAAAGGTTGGGTAGTTATTTTGTCTCCAGATCACGTTAAAGGGTGGGGAAATTCAAGAAAATTTCGAGAAATTCAAGAAAATTTCGACAAAAAATTTTTTCGAAAAAAGTTTCGAAAAAAAGATTTGCGAAAAAATAAAATTCGAAAAAAATTTTTGAATAAAATCTCGAAGAATATGTGTGTAAATGTATTCAAAGGACTGGTTATGTACTGGCAGGTTATGATAATGAGGCTAACAATTGTTTGATGAAGAAATAATAACGTGTAAACCTGTGGGAAGCTGCTAGAAAATGATCGGTTTTGTGGGAGAAACGGGAATGGAAATAAAACGAAAGTTGTTGAAAAAAACTGAGATGGTTGTGTAATGGGTGAAAGGAACTGAAGCTGTGAAATAGTATTCACGAGTTTACACGAAATGTTTGTAAACTTGGAACAATGGATTTTATAGCAGCGGTTATGTTGAAAGCGTTGAAAATTTTAGGTTATGGTTTGGAAGTAAATTACGTATTATTGAGTATAATTAGGCAGGATAAAATGTATGGTAGATTACGGAAAAATGGAAGATGAATACAAAGTGGAACTTCTTGTACAAACGAAAAGAGAAAGTAAGACGATAGAGAAGATTTCGAAATGCAACAGAGACAATAACAAACGTAATTGTTGGGTTCAAATTAATGACGATGTAAATAAAACAGAAAGAAACTTCCACATGGGAAAAATATATTAAAAATAAAGATTCCAAGACTTACCAAGCGGGAAAGCGCCGGCAGACAGGCACATGAACAAAACACACAAACACACACACAGAATTACAAGCTTTCGCAACTGGCAGTTGCTTCGTCAGGAAGGAAGGAAGGAGAGGGAAAAATGAAAGGGTGTGGGTTTTAAGGGAGAGGGTAAGGAGTCATTCCAATCCCGGGAGCGGAAAGACTTCCCTTAGGGGAAAAAAAAAGGACAGGTGTACACTCGCACACACACATATCCATCCGCACATACACAGACACAAGCAGACATATTTAAAGGCAAAGAGTTAAGGGCAGAGATGTCAGTCGAGGCGGAAGTACAGAGGCAAAGAAGTTGTTGAAAGACAGGTGAGGTATGAGCGGCGGCAACTTGAAATTAGCGGAGGTTGAGGCCTGGCGGATATCGAGAAGAGAGGATATACTGAAGGGCGAGTTCCCATCTCCGGAGTTCGGATAGGTTGGTGTTGGTGGGAAGTATCCAGATAACTCGGACGGTGTAACACTGTGCCAAGATGTGCTGGCCGTGCATCAAGGCATGTTTAGCCACAGGGTGATCCTCATTACCAACAAACACTGTCTGCCTGTGTCCATTCATGCGAATGGACAGTTTGTTGCTGGTCATTCCCACATAGAAAGCATCACAGTGCAGGCAGGTCAGTTGGTAAATCACATGGGTGCTTTCACATGTGGCTCTCCCTTTGATTGTGTACACCTTCCGGGTTACAGGACTGGAGTAGGTGGTGGTGGGAGGGTGCATAGGACAGGTTTTACACCGGGGGCGGTTGCAAGGGTAGGAGCCAGAGGGTAGGGGAGGTGGTTTGGGGATTTCATAGGGATGAACCAAGAGGTTACGAAGGTTAGGTGGACGGCGGAAAGACACTCTTGGTGGAGTGGGGAGGATTTCATGAAGGATGGATCTCATTTCGGGGCAGGATTTTAGGAAGTCGTATCCCTGCTGGAGAGCCACATTCAAGGTCTGATCCAGTCCTGGGAAGTATTCTGTTACAAGTGGGGCACTTTTGGGGTTCTTCTGTGAGAGGTTCTGGGTTTGAGGGGATGAGGAAGTGGCTCTGGTTATCTGCTTCTGTACCAGGTTGGGAGGGTAGTTGCGGGATGCGAAAGCTGTTTTCAGGTTGTTGGTGTAATGGTCGAGGGATTCAGGACTGGAGCAGATTCGTTTGCCACGAAGGCCTAGGCTGTAGGGAAGGGACCGTTTGATATGGAATGGGTGGCAGCTGTCATAATGGAGGTACTGTTGCTTGTTGGTGGGTTTGATGTGGACGGATGTGTGCAGCTGGCCATTGGACAGATGGAGGTCAACATCTAGGAAAGTGGCATGGGATTTGGAGTAGGACCAGGTGAATCTGATGGAACCAAAGGAGTTGAGGTTGGAGAGGAAATTCTGGAGTTGTTCTTCACTGTGAGTCCAGATCATGAAGATGTCATCAATAAATCTGTACCAAACTTTGGGTTGGCAGGCTTGGGTAACCAAGAAGGCTTCCTCTAAGCGACCCATAAATAGGTTGGCATACGAGGGGGCCATCCTGGTACCCATGGCTGTTCCCTTTGATTGTTGGTATGTCTGGCCTTCAAAAGTGAAGAAGTTGTGGGTCAGGATGAAGCTGGCTAAGGTGACGAGGAAAGAGGTTTTAGGTAGGGTGGCAGGTGATCGGCGTGAAAGGAAGTGCTCCATTGCAGCGAGGCCCTGGACGTGCGGGATATTTGTGTATAGGGAAGTGGCATCAATGGTTACCAGGATGGTTTCTGGGGGTAACAGACTGGGTACGGATTCCAGGCGTTCGAGAAAGTGGTTGGTGTCTTTGATGAAGGATGGGAGACTGCATGTAATGGGTTGAAGGTGTTGATCTACGTAGGCAGAGATGCGTTCTGTGGGGGCTTGGTAACCAGCTACAATGGGGCGGCCAGGATGTTTGGGTTTGTGAATTTTAGGAAGTAGGTAGAAGGTAGGAGTGCGAGGTGACGGTGGGGTGAGGAGTTTGATGGAGTCAGGTGAAAGGTTTTGTAGGGGGCCTAAGGTTCTGAGGATTCCTTGAAGCTCCGCCTGGACATCAGGAATGGGATTACTTCGGCAAACTTTGTATGTAGAGTTGTCTGAAAGCTGACGCAGTCCCTCAGCCACATACTCCCGACGATCAAGTACCACAGTAGTGGAACCCTTGTCAGCCGGAAGAATGATGATGGATCGGTCAGCTTTCAGATCACGGATAGCCTGGGATTCGGCTGTGGTGATGTTGGGAGTAGGATTAAGGTTTTTCAAGAAAGATTGAGAGGCAAGGCTGGAAGTGAGAAATTCCTGGAAGGTTTGGAGAGGGTGATTTTGAGGAAGAGGAGGTGGGTCCCGCTGTGATGGAGGACGGAACTGTTGCAGGCAGGGTTCAATTTGGATAGTGTCTTGGGGAGTTGGATCATTAGGAGTGGGATCAGGATTGTTTTTCTTCGTGGCAAAGTGATATTTCCAGCAGAGACTACGAGTGTAGGACAGTAAATCCTTGACAAGGGCAGTTTGGTTGAACCTGGGAGTGGGGCTGAAGGTGAGGCCTTTGGATAGGACAGAGGTTTCGGATTGGGAGAGGGGTTTGGAGGAAAGGTTAACTACTGAATTGGGGTGTTGTGGTTCCAGATTGTGTTGACTAGAATTTTGAGGTGTTGGGGGGAGTGGAGCTGGAAGTGGGAGATTGAGTAGATGGGAGAGACTGGGTCTGTGTGCAATGAGAGGAGGTTGAGGTTTGTTGGAAAGGTTGTGGAGGGTGAGTGAGTTGCCTTTCCGGAGGTGGGAAACCAGGAGATTGGATAGTTTTTTGAGGTGGAGGGTGGCATGTTGTTCTAATTTGCGGTTGGCCTGTAGGAGGATGCTATGTACAGCCGGTGTGGATGCGGGAGAGGAAAGATTGAGGACTTTGATTTGGGATAGGAGTTGACGGGTGTGTTCATTGGCCGAGTCGATGTATAGGTGAAGGATTAGGCGGGTGAGGGCTATGGATTGTGCTGTTTGGAACTGGTATAAGGACTGATGGAAAGAAGGATTGCAGCCAGAGATGGGAACTTTAAGTGTGAGGCCTTTGGGAGTAATGCCAAATGTCAGACAAGCCTGAGTAAATAAAATATGGGAGCGTAATCTGGCTAGGGTGAAGGCATGTTTGCGGAGGGAATGTAAATAAAATTTAATGGGGTCGTTGTAGGGATGTTGTGAGGTTGACATGGTATTGGTAGGTGGAAAGGGTAATATGAGGTTAAAGTGAAAGTAAAGAGAGATTTATATAGGGAGAGATAAAGGTGTGAAAAAAGTCGAAAAAGTGTTGGTTTGAGATGAGCTATGTTGATCATGTGCTGAACTTAGGTTGGTGAACAACAATGGGTGCAAAGGTTGGGTAGTTATTTTGTCTCCAGATCACGTTAAAGGGTGGGGAAATTCAAGAAAATTTCGAGAAATTCAAGAAAATTTCGACAAAAAATTTTTTCGAAAAAAGTTTCGAAAAAAAGATTTGCGAAAAAATAAAATTCGAAAAAAATTTTTGAATAAAATCTCGAAGAATATGTGTGTAAATGTATTCAAAGGACTGGTTATGTACTGGCAGGTTATGATAATGAGGCTAACAATTGTTTGATGAAGAAATAATAACGTGTAAACCTGTGGGAAGCTGCTAGAAAATGATCGGTTTTGTGGGAGAAACGGGAATGGAAATAAAACGAAAGTTGTTGAAAAAAACTGAGATGGTTGTGTAATGGGTGAAAGGAACTGAAGCTGTGAAATAGTATTCACGAGTTTACACGAAATGTTTGTAAACTTGGAACAATGGATTTTATAGCAGCGGTTATGTTGAAAGCGTTGAAAATTTTAGGTTATGGTTTGGAAGTAAATTACGTATTATTGAGTATAATTAGGCAGGATAAAATGTATGGTAGATTACGGAAAAATGGAAGATGAATACAAAGTGGAACTTCTTGTACAAACGAAAAGAGAAAGTAAGACGATAGAGAAGATTTCGAAATGCAACAGAGACAATAACAAACGTAATTGTTGGGTTCAAATTAATGACGATGTAAATAAAACAGAAAGAAACTTCCACATGGGAAAAATATATTAAAAATAAAGATTCCAAGACTTACCAAGCGGGAAAGCGCCGGCAGACAGGCACATGAACAAAACACACAAACACACACACAGAATTACAAGCTTTCGCAACTGGCAGTTGCTTCGTCAGGAAGGAAGGAAGGAGAGGGAAAAATGAAAGGGTGTGGGTTTTAAGGGAGAGGGTAAGGAGTCATTCCAATCCCGGGAGCGGAAAGACTTCCCTTAGGGGAAAAAAAAGGACAGGTGTACACTCGCACACACACATATCCATCCGCACATACACAGACACAAGCAGACATATTTAAAGGCAAAGAGTTAAGGGCAGAGATGTCAGTCGAGGCGGAAGTACAGAGGCAAAGAAGTTGTTGAAAGACAGGTGAGGTATGAGCGGCGGCAACTTGAAATTAGCGGAGGTTGAGGCCTGGCGGATATCGAGAAGAGAGGATATACTGAAGGGCGAGTTCCCATCTCCGGAGTTCGGATAGGTTGGTGTTGGTGGGAAGTATCCAGATAACTCGGACGGTGTAACACTGTGCCAAGATGTGCTGGCCGTGCATCAAGGCATGTTTAGCCACAGGGTGATCCTCATTACCAACAAACACTGTCTGCCTGTGTCCATTCATGCGAATGGACAGTTTGTTGCTGGTCATTCCCACATAGAAAGCATCACAGTGCAGGCAGGTCAGTTGGTAAATCACATGGGTGCTTTCACATGTGGCTCTCCCTTTGATTGTGTACACCTTCCGGGTTACAGCCCTCACCCGCCTAATCCTTCACCTATACATCGACTCGGCCAATGAACACACCCGTCAACTCCTATCCCAAATCAAAGTCCTCAATCTTTCCTCTCCCGCATCCACACCGGCTGTACATAGCATCCTCCTACAGGCCAACCGCAAATTAGAACAACATGCCACCCTCCACCTCAAAAAACTATCCAATCTCCTGGTTTCCCACCTCCGGAAAGGCAACTCACTCACCCTCCACAACCTTTCCAACAAACCTCAACCTCCTCTCATTGCACACAGACCCAGTCTCTCCCATCTACTCAATCTCCCACTTCCAGCTCCACTCCCCCCAACACCTCAAAATTCTAGTCAACACAATCTGGAACCACAACACCCCAATTCAGTAGTTAACCTTTCCTCCAAACCCCTCTCCCAATCCGAAACCTCTGTCCTATCCAAAGGCCTCACCTTCAGCCCCACTCCCAGGTTCAACCAAACTGCCCTTGTCAAGGATTTACTGTCCTACACTCGTAGTCTCTGCTGGAAATATCACTTTGCCACGAAGAAAAACAATCCTGATCCCACTCCTAATGATCCAACTCCCCAAGACACTATCCAAATTGAACCCTGCCTGCAACAGTTCCGTCCTCCATCACAGCGGGACCCACCTCCTCTTCCTCAAAATCACCCTCTCCAAACCTTCCAGGAATTTCTCACTTCCAGCCTTGCCTCTCAATCTTTCTTGAAAAACCTTAATCCTACTCCCAACATCACCACAGCCGAATCCCAGGCTATCCGTGATCTGAAAGCTGACCGATCCATCATCATTCTTCCGGCTGACAAGGGTTCCACTACTGTGGTACTTGATCGTCGGGAGTATGTGGCTGAGGGACTGCGTCAGCTTTCAGACAACTCTACATACAAAGTTTGCCGAAGTAATCCCATTCCTGATGTCCAGGCGGAGCTTCAAGGAATCCTCAGAACCTTAGGCCCCCTACAAAACCTTTCACCTGACTCCATCAAACTCCTCACCCCACCGTCACCTCGCACTCCTACCTTCTACCTACTTCCTAAAATTCACAAACCCAAACATCCTGGCCGCCCCATTGTAGCTGGTTACCAAGCCCCCACAGAACGCATCTCTGCCTACGTAGATCAACACCTTCAACCCATTACATGCAGTCTCCCATCCTTCATCAAAGACACCAACCACTTTCTCGAACGCCTGGAATCCGTACCCAGTCTGTTACCCCCAGAAACCATCCTGGTAACCATTGATGCCACTTCCCTATACACAAATATCCCGCACGTCCAGGGCCTCGCTGCAATGGAGCACTTCCTTTCACGCCGATCACCTGCCACCCTACCTAAAACCTCTTTCCTCGTCACCTTAGCCAGCTTCATCCTGACCCACAACTTCTTCACTTTTGAAGGCCAGACATACCAACAATCAAAGGGAACAGCCATGGGTACCAGGATGGCCCCCTCGTATGCCAACCTATTTATGGGTCGCTTAGAGGAAGCCTTCTTGGTTACCCAAGCCTGCCAACCCAAAGTTTGGTACAGATTTATTGATGACATCTTCATGATCTGGACTCACAGTGAAGAACAACTCCAGAATTTCCTCTCCAACCTCAACTCCTTTGGTTCCATCAGATTCACCTGGTCCTACTCCAAATCCCATGCCACTTTCCTAGATGTTGACCTCCATCTGTCCAATGGCCAGCTGCACACATCCGTCCACATCAAACCCACCAACAAGCAACAGTACCTCCATTATGACAGCTGCCACCCATTCCATATCAAACGGTCCCTTCCCTACAGCCTAGGCCTTCGTGGCAAACGAATCTGCTCCAGTCCTGAATCCCTCGACCATTACACCAACAACCTGAAAACAGCTTTCGCATCCCGCAACTACCCTCCCAACCTGGTACAGAAGCAGATAACCAGAGCCACTTCCTCATCCCCTCAAACCCAGAACCTCTCACAGAAGAACCCCAAAAGTGCCCCACTTGTAACAGAATACTTCCCAGGACTGGATCAGACCTTGAATGTGGCTCTCCAGCAGGGATACGACTTCCTAAAATCCTGCCCCGAAATGAGATCCATCCTTCATGAAATCCTCCCCACTCCACCAAGAGTGTCTTTCCGCCGTCCACCTAACCTTCGTAACCTCTTGGTTCATCCCTATGAAATCCCCAAACCACCTCCCCTACCCTCTGGCTCCTACCCTTGCAACCGCCCCCGGTGTAAAACCTGTCCTATGCACCCTCCCACCACCACCTACTCCAGTCCTGTAACCCGGAAGGTGTACACAATCAAAGGGAGAGCCACATGTGAAAGCACCCATGTGATTTACCAACTGACCTGCCTGCACTGTGATGCTTTCTATGTGGGAATGACCAGCAACAAACTGTCCATTCGCATGAATGGACACAGGCAGACAGTGTTTGTTGGTAATGAGGATCACCCTGTGGCTAAACATGCCTTGATGCACGGCCAGCACATCTTGGCACAGTGTTACACCGTCCGAGTTATCTGGATACTTCCCACCAACACCAACCTATCCGAACTCCGGAGATGGGAACTCGCCCTTCAGTATATCCTCTCTTCTCGATATCCGCCAGGCCTCAACCTCCGCTAATTTCAAGTTGCCGCCGCTCATACCTCACCTGTCTTTCAACAACTTCTTTGCCTCTGTACTTCCGCCTCGACTGACATCTCTGCCCTTAACTCTTTGCCTTTAAATATGTCTGCTTGTGTCTGTGTATGTGCGGATGGATATGTGTGTGTGCGAGTGTACACCTGTCCTTTTTTTTTCCCCTAAGGGAAGTCTTTCCGCTCCCGGGATTGGAATGACTCCTTACCCTCTCCCTTAAAACCCACACCCTTTCATTTTTCCCTCTCCTTCCTTCCTTCCTGACGAAGCAACTGCCAGTTGCGAAAGCTTGTAATTCTGTGTGTGTGTTTGTGTGTTTTGTTCATGTGCCTGTCTGCCGGCGCTTTCCCGCTTGGTAAGTCTTGGAATCTTTATTTTTAATATATTTTTCCCATGTGGAAGTTTCTTTCTATATATATATATATATATATATATATATATATATATATATATATATATATATATAAAACAGAAAGAAACTTCCACATGGGAAAAATATATTAAAAATAAAGATTCCAAGACTTACCAAGCGGGAAAGCGCCGGCAGACAGGCACATGAACAAAACACACAAACACACACACAAAATTACGAGCTTTCGCAACTGGCAGTTGCTTCGTCAGGAAGGAAGGAAGGAGAGGGAAAAATGAAAGGGTGTGGGTTTTAAGGGAGAGGGTAAGGAGTCATTCCAATCCCGGGAGCGGAAAGACTTCCCTTAGGGGAAAAAAAAAGGACAGGTGTACACTCGCGCACACACACACACACACATATCCATCCGCACATATAGCTGTGTATGTGCGGATGGATATGTGTGTGTGTGTGTGTGCGAGTGTACACCTGTCCTTTTTTTTTCCCCTAAGGGAAGTCTTTCCGCTCCCGGGATTGGAATGACTCCTTACCCTCTCCCTTAAAACCCACACCCTTTCATTTTTCCCTCTCCTTCCTTCCTTCCTGACGAAGCAACTGCCAGTTGCGAAAGCTCGTAATTTTGTGTGTGTGTTTGTGTGTTTTGTTCATGTGCCTGTCTGCCGGCGCTTTCCCGCTTGGTAAGTCTTGGAATCTTTATTTTTAATATATATATATAACAGAAAGAAACTTCCACATGGGAAAAATATATTAAAAACAAAGATTCTTGAATCTTTGTTTTTAATATTTGCCTCAAGTGTAGATGAATGTTTGTTCTGAATGGAAGAACTTAATAAAAGAAATTTGAAAGTAGTTCTGGAAATCAGTTATAATTACACTAGAATAAAACATAATCAACATATTAAAATTTTAAAAACAATGCACAGACAGAAAAGTTATAGAACCATTTGATGAGTGTTTCCTTTTAGAGCAGTTGAATGGAACACTGGATAGACAGTAAAAGAAATAACACAATACCGAAAATGGCCCTGGAGTGGTTTTTCTGAACCAGATTTTTTTTTTAAATTTCCTCTGTGTCTTTACAGAAAGTTGCAATATGGCAATTACATATCATTTTTTATGCCAAATTCACATTCAAAAGTAAAGGGTCATTCAGCTAACAACGGAGCGATGTATGTTTAGAATCGAGAGTGGAGACAGGGTCATGAACAAATGGTTTAGGGTACAGAGTGGAATGGGAGATGTAATTCATGTTTGAAAGTTCAGATATCAAGCATATTCAGAACGTGCGCACACGTGCGATATCCTCTAGTATTATATGTAATTGTAAAATATTTCTGTTTGCTGATGACACTTGCGTGGTAGTAAAGGATGTTATGTGCAACATTGGCTCTGTTTCAGATAGTGCAGTTCATGTCATAAGTTCATGGCTTGTACAAAATAAACTAAAGCTAAATCAAAGTAAGACTCAGTTTTTACAGTTTTTAACACACAATTCAACAAAACCCGACATTTTAATTTCACAGACTGGGCATATGATTCGTGAAACTGAACAGTTCTAATTTCTAGGTATTCAGATAGATATAAAATGTCGTGGAAAACTCACGTTCAGGACCTATTCAA